>NC_044386.1:118830275-120030275 GCF_006542625.1 Nomascus leucogenys
CCCCTCCTCTCCCGCGCCCTCCCCTCCCCTCCCAGCGCCCCGCCCCTCCCCTCCCTCCCAGCGCCCCGCCCCTCCCTCCCCCCCGGCGCCCCTCCCCGCCCGGCGCCCCTCCTCTCCCGGCGCCCCGCCCCTCCCCTCCTCTCCCGGCGCCCCGCCCCTCCCCGCCCGACGCCCCTCCCAGCGCCCCGCCCCTCCCCTCCTCTCCCGGCGCCCCGCCCCTCCCCTCCCCTCCCAGCGCCCCGCCCCTCCCCTCCTCTCCCGGCGCCCCTCCCCGCCCGGCGCCCCTCCCCGCCCGGCGCCCCGCCCCTCCCAGCGCCCCGCCCTCCCCTCCTCTCCCGGCGCCCCGCCCCTCCCCGCCCGGCGCCCCGCCCCTGCAACGTGTAGGCCTCCGCTCCATCACCGCCCCATGGCTCCGTCGCCGCCCCATCGCCCCGCCCCTCCCGGGAGCCCTGTCTTCTGCCCTGCGCTGAGTGTCCGCGTCGCAGTCGCCGTAGTCGCGGGCACCCCGCTCGGCGTCGGTGCCTGAGGGAGGCCGCGATGGCGGCCGAGGCCCTGGCGGCGGAGGCCGTGGCGTCGCGCCTGGAGCGGCAGGAGGAGGACATCCGCCGGCTGTGGTCGGAGGTCCAGCGCCTGAGGGACGAGCAGCTGAACGCGCCCTGCAGCTGCCAGGCAGAGGGGCCGTGCCTCACGCGGGAGGTAGCGCAGCTCCGGGCCGAGAACCGCGACCTGCGCCACCGCCTGTGCAGCCTGCGGCTGTGCCTCGCCGAGGAGCGGAGCCGCCAGGCCACGCTGGAGGCCGGCGCACAGGTAACCGGGCGGTGGGGACACAGGAGAGGACGCGGCGGGGCGGACCGAGACGGTGCGCACCGAACGGTTTTCAACCCCGGGGGCAGGTGCGGGGGCGCCCCGGGAGAGTGCCCGCCCAGTGCCCTGCCCTGCTCGGTGCTCCCGTGTGACCTGGGGAGCCGCTGGGTTTCCAGCAGTCGCCAGACTTAACCAAATGCTGTTGATTTCTGAATTCGTCCATTAAAGAGCCTGCCACACATCTTCAGTGGCAGAAATAGGGTTTTCATTTGTTTGAAAAAATGCTGGAGTGTTTAAAACTCGTTATTCCTTCCTTGGGCAGAATAACAGCTGCGTACGTAAACTCTTTCATTCCCTCTGGTTCTTTTTTGTTGTGGGTTTTTTTGGACGAGAAGTTTTAGCTTTTTGTGCTCTTGTTTTGGTAGTTTATCTTGAGAGGATAGCTGTATATTTAACATTTTTATTTAATACGGTATTTTGTGATTTGTAGAAAGGATAAATTATCTTTTTTTAACATCATAAACTTCTGAGTCCTGAAGCTTCTCAGGCTGTGAGATGTTCTGCAGTCCTTTAGGAAGGACAGCTGCGGTGAACTAGCAACATCTTCAGGAAATAGTGCATTTGATGTGGTGGGCAGCAACCACACATTTTCCAGCCACATTATTTGTTTAAAGTTCAGGACAAAAAGTTTTCAAGAGCACAATATATTAAATGTGCTTAGCAACAGTGTGACAGGAAGGACTGAACCCTGGAGGATGACTTGCCCACTGAGAGTTGTAGCTGGTGGTCAGGAGAGCCCAGCTATGAGCTTCTAAACACGGGGCACTTGCAGCCTGCTGGCATGACTCTCTTCTTAAGATGTGTTGCTTTTTCTTGCCATTGATGTGAGTCATTTGTAATTTATCTTTCAGCCTCCTTCTAGTCAAAGCCAAGACAAGGACATGAAAAAGAAGAAAACGAAGGAAAGCGAGGCTGACAGCGAGGTAAGTTGTTGCTGTGGAAACAATATGAAATACTACCTGTAATTTTAAATATGTGTATATAGTTAATTACCTAGGATTTCCAATAAAAATTACTGATTAAATTATTATTTGGGTCACATTAGTGTATTTAAAACTTTTCAAGCCTTAAATATGAGATGTCTTGAGAAATGAGCTGCCCATATTTTATAAACACGTGTGTTTAATCTATTTAAGTTGTGCTAGCAGAGTTTTTTTTTTTTTTTAAGACGGAGGTTTGCTCTTGTTGCCCAGGCTAGAGTGCAATGGCATGATCTTGGTCACTGCAGCCTCCACTTCCCAGGTTCAAGCGATTCTCCTGCCTCAGCCTCCTGAGTAGCTGGGACTACAGGTGCATGCCACCAAGCCCGGCTAATTTTTTGTATTTTTTTTTTTAGTAGAGATGGGGTTTTACCGTGTTAGCCAGGAGGATGTCGATCTCCTGACCTCGTGATCCGCCCGCCTCGGCTTCCCAAAGTGCTGGGATTACAGGCGTGAGCCACTGCGCCCGGCTTTTTTTTTTTTTTTTTTTGTATTCAGGAAACTAGCTACTTTGCTTTTGTATATAAAGCATTAAAACAACCAGTAAGTATTTATGTAGCATCAACATTTGGTAGGAGTGGAGGAGGAATACCTGGGCCCACAGAAATTAGTCTGGTTGAGGAATTCAGGCAGACTCAGGACAAACAACTAGTGAACAGAGTACGATGGTGTACAAGTAAGTGCTGTAATGTGTGACTGTGTACACATTCTGCAAACAGTAGAAAAGGGAGGTGTCATGGGGGCTGGGCGTGCGGCTGTCTCAAAGCAAAAAAAAGGGGGAGGTGCCAGCGAGTAAAATAGGTAGAAGAGGCAGGCTTTGAGGTGGACCTTTAGAGCTGAGGTGCCAGCGAGTAAAATAGGTAGAGGAGGCAGGCTTTGAGGTGGACCTTTAGAGCTAAGGAGAAATTAGATAGGCAGAGAGGAGCCTTTTGGAGGTGGGAAGTACACATGCTCTTAGTCTTACAGTGGGGTTATGTCCCAATAAAACCAATGTGAGTTAAAAATGTATTTAATACACCTAAGCTAGTGATCATCGTAGCTTAGCCTAGCCTACATTAAAAGTGCTCAGAACACTTAGATTCGCTTACAGTTGGGCAAAATCCTCTAACACAAAGCCTATTTTATTATGAAGTGTTGAATATCTCATGTAATTTATTGAATACTGTACTGAGTGAAAAACAGAATAGTTATATGGATACTGAAAGTACAGTTTCTACTGAGTGCATATGACTTTCACATCATTAAAGTTGAAAAATTGTGGCTGGGTATGGTGACTCACACCTGTAATCCCAGCATTTTGGGAGGCCAAGGCAGGTAAATCATTTGAGGTCAGGAGTTCAAGACCAGCCTGGCCAACGTGGTGAAACCCCATCTCTACTACAAATACAAAAATTAGTCTGGCAGGGTGGTGCGTGCCTGTAATCCCAGCTACTCGGGAGGCTAAGGCAGGAAAATCACTTGAACCTGGGAGGCAGAGGCTGCAGTGAGCTGACTTCGTGCCCCTGCACTCCAGCCTGGGCGACAAAGCAAGACTCCATCTCAAAACAACAGCAACAACAACAACAACAAACCAAAAAACAACAAAAAAATAAAAATCGTAATTCAAACCGTGGTAAGTTTGGGACCATCTGTAGAACTGAGAAGGCAGTGAGGGGGTGAGGCTGATTCAGAGTTGAGCAACTGGAAAACAGTAGGCTGTATATATTAATCTCATTATGTTCTAATAATTTCCAGGTGAAACATCAACCAATTTTCATAAAGGAAAGATTGAAGCTTTTTGAAATACTGAAGAAAGACCATCAGCTCTTACTTGCCATTTATGGAAAAAAGGGGGATACAAGCAATATCATCACAGTAAGAGTGGCTGGTGGGCAAACAGTGCAAGGGGAAGTCTGGAAAACAACGCCTTACCAAGTGGCTGCTGAAATTAGGTAAACCATAGTGTGGAAAAGATATTCAATATTAAGTAATTATACTGGAGCCTGGTGAAAATGTTTTCTTAGGGACCGCTAATGTGTTACTTCATTCTCACAATACTAAAAGGACATATCCGAGACTGGGTTATTTATAAAGGAAGAAGATTTAATTGACTCACAGTTCTGCAGGGCTGGGGAGGCTTCAGAAAACTTACAATCGTGGCAGAAGGGGAAGCAAGCATGTCCTTCTTCACATGGCAGCAGCAAGGAGAAGTGCAGAGCAAAGTAGGGGGAAAATCCCTTATGAAACCATCAGATCTCCTGAGAACGCACTCACTATCAAAGAACAGCATGGAGGTAACAGCCCCTGTGATTCAATCACCTCCCACTGGGTCCCTTCCACAAAACGTGGGGGTAATGGGGACTACAGTTCAAGATGAGGTTTGGATGGGCACACAGCCAAACCGTATCAGCTAATTTTTTTTTCTTATTCAGTTGAATACATTAAATGTATTTAATTTTTTCCTCTGGCTTCTCCAAGGGCCATGTAAATAAGTAGTTGAATATCAGAACAAAATCATTTCCTGTTCTAATAAAAATATATAGGAGAGAAAAAAATCTGTAATTCTTGACAGGCCGTTTTACACTGAGTTTATTCGTCAATCAAGTAATTTCCATGAGTTTTTACAGGTCTTAATTATAGATTGAAGATATATGTGTTAGACCTATTATCAGTCTTGGAAAGTGCTTTGACCTTTCTAGAAATTAGATATGTTAGTGAACTTATATTGTTTTGACTAATGTTAATTCTTAGCATTAAATGCAATTGTATAGAAGCTATTATATAAATACAATTATATAGCTTCTATACAATTGTATTAATGCCATGTAAATAAATGTTTATCATTTAAAAAGCAAACTGTTTCAACAACTGAAATTCTCAGATTTTCTTTGAAAACTATGGCTAAGATTGTATTTCTGAGTCATCCTATTATATTGTTAAATGCTCTCTCAACCTATTTTCATTTTTTCCAGGAGGAATGATGTGCTAGGAGAAAACAGGTTTTGAGGCAAGAATAAGTTTGTTTTCTCATGGAGAGTCAGGTTGCATGTTAAATGTGTTGGGTCAGTATTTCTCAAAGTGTAGTCCCCAGACCAGCAGCATGGGCATCACCTGGAAACTTGTTAGAAAAGCAAATTTGGGGGTCCCACCTCAAACCCCCTGAACTGATCAGCCATCAGTGTTTTTATGAGCCCTCCAGGGGCTTCTAATGCAAGCTAACCATCTAGAAGTGACCAGTCCAGCCTAGTGGACATTTCTGGTCCATGCAGTTATTTATGGACCCAGCCTCCTCCCATCTTGTTGATCTGCTGTCCCCTAGGTAGGGTTTCTTTGTGTCTAGTGGTGGAAGCTGGGTCCTTGCATGGGCCTGCCTGCAGTCAGGAGGAAGAGAAGCTGCAGAACAATGATGCTTTGAGGCCAAGACCCCATAGTGGCTGGCTTCAATTTCCACTTACATCCTCTTAGCTCACATTTAGTCACATGGCTATGCCTAGCTGTAAGAGAGAATGGGAATATAGCTCCATCGGCCGCCCAGCCACATGTCCAGCTAAAGCATTCATACCATGGAAGAGAGGAATGGTTTATGGAACAGCAGAGTCTGCCACAGTCTGCCCCTCTGACATCCAGATACCTGTGGGTACTCTTCTTTCAACATCTGACACACTCACTCCCCAAGTGAGACAACTCTTATGTTCCATAGCTCAAAGCCTGGGATTTCTGAGTGATGTACAGAGCAACCCCATCAGGCAGACCACTTGTATTCTAGCAACAAATAAACTAATAGACAAGTCTGCTCACACCACACGTGCATGCAGTACACAGAAGAGAATCACAAAGCGTGTGCTTGGAAAAGAGGAGGAGAAATGTAGCAGGGACTGGTATAGAGAAGTCATCAGATTCTGCTTGAAGCCACTGTGAGGCCCCACAGCCTGGCAGCGGTTAGTGCTTGTGTCAGCCCACCTGTTCATCCTTTGTTCTCTGGAAGCAGCTGTCTTATCCATGATCCCCCATGGGCTCTGATTTTGCACTTTGGGAAGTTCAGAGTTGTCCGTTGCCCTCATTTGTCACATCTGAAGTGCATGACAGTTTGTCCTCTTGGGATCTGTGCAGTTTCCACAGCTCAGTTCTGTGGTGCACACTTGGGGCCTGAGGGTTCCTTGAAGGATCACATAGTCCCAGATATCTGTGAGCTGGGCTTATAATTTGTTTGGCAATATAATTTCTATGATCGGTTGGCCATAGTAGGCTTCTGGTCTGTTTGCAGCTAATCCGTTCCACGTGAAAGTAATCTCACTTAAAGACTCTTCTAGGTAGAGACTTCTCACCCTGTTGTTTCATGGCTTTTTTGTTTGGCTCACTCCTGTCTCCTTGTTTAATGGACTGAGATCATATGAAGCAAAGGCTTGTGGGAGGGAGGCACTCTTGCTCTCTCATCCTTGCAGTTCCACTGGCCTCTGTTGTCTGGATTTATGTGTGGCCTTTGAGAAGGGCTGTCAATGCCTGTCCCTCCTGCGGTTTGGGAAAGAAGATTGTCTTCCCCATCTTGCATAGCTCCATGTTTCTGAACTTTTAGTCAGTTGAATTACAGGACACGGGCAGAGGGAGCCTCCCTACCCCTACCATCTCTGCTAGCAAACTAGATTGTTTTCATCTGAGATAACTCATTCTTGTAGCTTCTTGCTGCAAGCAACAAGAGTTACCCAGGGTATACCAACACTGTCCCCCCACCCCCACCCCGCCCCTGTTTTCGATCTCGGCTCACCACAACCTCCACCCTCCAGTTTCAAGTGATTCTCCTGCCTCAGCCTCCCGAGTTGCTGAGATTACAGGCATGTGCCACCACACTCAGCTAATTTTGTATTTTTAGTAGAGATGGGGTTGCTCCATGTTGGTCAGGCTGGTCTCGAACTCCCAGCCTCAGGTGATCTGCCCACCTCAGCCTCCCAAAATGCTGGGATTACAGGCGTGAACCACCACGCCCGGCCCTACTCTCCCCTTTTATATCTGCTTGTGTGCTGCAAGCACTGTGACACATAGTTTGCCTGCAAGTTTTATCAAATATTTTGTTATACTATCGCAAAGGTTATTGGCTCTCCATATGTTACAATCTGTTTCCTTGTTACTCACTGCCAGTCTGCTAAGCCAGTGCCACTTATTTTGGATTCTTACTTCCAGGTCCTTATTTCTGTATTACTTAAGATATATACTAAGCTGCTACAACAAAGACATCACAAAAAACTCAGTTGCTTGAATATGGTCAAAGTCTGTTTTTCATATAGCAGTCTAGACGTGGGTGGTCAGGTTGACTGGGTGACATGTCTCCATATGGTCTTTTGGGGACCCAGATTTCTCCCATCTTGTTGCTGATCTGTCTGTACAATGTTGCCCTTGTCTACATGGTCCAGAAAGAATAGCACATGCGTTCCCATCTACAGAAGGTGGAGAGAGGATGGAGAAGTGCCCTCCGCTGTTTTAGTGATGAGACACAGAAGTGTTACACATGACTTCTCCTTCTATCCATTGGCTCCAGACCTGGCCACATGGCCACATCTAGCTGCAAGGAAGGCTGGGAAACTCTTTGTGTGGAAGAAGGGCAGAATGGGTTTGTGGAACACTAGCCATCTATGACAGCCAGTAAAAATGAAAAGAAAGTTCTACTTTATTAGTAACATCTAACATTTAGCAAGTCCTTGTTATCATATGTGCACATTATGTAATCCTGAGTATAAATGAATGAGGAAGGTCCTATAATCCCCATTTCGTAGAGAAGAAAACTGAGGCCTAAAGAAGCTGAGTAAATTGTCCAGTATTTACACCCAGATTGGCCTCTCACCTGTGTGCTCCTAACCACAGTGCTGTACTGCTGCTCAAGTTAATCACAGAAATGCAAATTAAAAGATTACACTGTAGGCCGGGCACGGTGGCTCACATCTGTAACCCCAGCACTTTGGGAGGTGAAGGTGGGCAGATCACTTGGGGTCAGGATTTTGAGACCAGCCTGGCCAACAGGGTGAAACCATGTCTCTACTACAAATACAAAAAGTAGCCGGACGTGGTGGCATGTGCCTGTAATCCCAGCTACTCGGGAGGTCGAGTCAGGAGAATCACTTGAACCCGGAAGGCAGAGGTTGCCGTGAGCCTACATTGCACCACTGCACTCCAGCCTGGGCGGCAGGGTGAGACCCTGTCTCAAAAAAAAAAAAAAATTACGTTGCAGAGTTGATACAATTTAATGGTACCTATTAACATTATGAGAACTGAGAGACAAGACGCTCTTGCAACTCTGCTGGTAGGAAAATTTTGCAATATATTCTGACAGAAATCCCTGAAAATGCATTTCCCTTGACCTAGCAGTTTTACTTCCAGAATTTTTCCTGAGCAAATAATTGAGTAAGATATATGTTCAAGAATGTTCATTGCAGCATTGTTTTTCATTGCTACTCATCCCCCAAAGTACCCATAAAAAATAATTAAAATGCCTAGCAAATATTAGTTCCTCCGTGACTATTAAATATCATGTTTTGGAAATCTGTCTCCTGTTAGGGAAAATGCTGTGATTTATTGTTAAGTTTAAGAAGTAGGTTATAAAATAACATAATTATGTACTATTAAATATTTTTTATTCCTATATATTAAATAACATGGAAAGATATAAACAAAACATCAATGGTAATTTCTTGGTGGTGGAATTATAGGTGATTTTGTGTGTGTGTGTGTTTCTGTGCTTTCCAGGTTTCCTTTCTTAACCTGTAATTTTGTCAACAATTTTCAAACAATAAATGTTATTTAAAAAATACCCAAAAAAAAGAGAAAGAAAGAGATCAACACCTCACTAGAAGACCATCCTGGCCAATATGGTGAAACCCTATCTCTACTAAAAATACAAAAGTTAGCTGAGCATGGTGGCACGCGCCTGTAGTCCCAGCTACTCGGGAGGCGGAGGCAGGAGAATCGCTTGAACCCAGGAGGCAGGGGTTGCAGTGAGCCAAGATTGCAGCACTGCACTCCAGCCTGGCGACAAAGTGAGACTCTGTCTCAAAAAAAAAAGAAAATAGACAAAGGAAGCGGATAGTTCATAAAAGTAAAAATAGCTTCTAAGCTTGAACCAAAATTAATAATTAAATCACAACAACAATTTTCAATGTCACATTGACAAAGATTTTAAAAATCCGGGTACATGGAAGTGATGTGTTCAAATGACATCAGAAATCTGTCAAACGTACATCCGCTTTGATCTAGTAATTCCAGTTCTGTGGATGTATTCACAGAAGTCGCAAGATGCCTGTGTACAGATGTCTGTGCGATGTACTCTATGAGGGCAAAACGTAGGCGACGTCAGTGTGCAGCAGTGGAAGCTTCACTAATAAATACAATACTTCTAGACTGCTTTGGAAGGCAGTCTGAGGCATGACAGAGAAAACGCAAGCTCTACAACTATATTGGCAACTGCTTTTAAAGACAGCACATGTGTGTGCGTGGGGTGGATGGAGGTAGAAAAACCACTGGATAGAAATGTACCAAAATGTTATAAGTAATGATTTATGATATTTATGTGTGATTTTTATTTTATCCTGTGGGCTTTCTCAGTTTTCCAAGTTTTTTTTTAAACAGTGAATGTATATTACTTTTCTACATAAAATAAATATTGCAAAACAAGAAGTATCTGTCCTATTAGTTTACGTTTGTACTTTTTATACACTTCAAAAAAAAAAACCCTAGAAATTCTTTTAATCTTTTAAGGAATCGTTGTAACAATGATAAAGTTAACTTCCGAGTGGCTTTTGTCTTCCTAGTCAGGAACTGGCTGAAAGCACAGTAATAGCCAAAGTCAATGGTGAGCTGTGGGACCTGGACCGCCCATTGGAAGGGGACTCCTCTCTAGAGCTGCTTACATTTGATAATGAGGAAGCTCAAGCTGTGAGTATTTAAAAACCAGACAGCCAAACTTTGGGTAGTTATGTTGTAAACTACATTATATAAGAGGCCACATACTGAAGTCATGAATGTTGAGTCTTTTGGGGGTTTCTAAGATTTAAAATTTGAATATTGATGTTTAATAAATATTTGTGGCATGAATGTATACAAATACATGTCAGTTTTTAAAGTAGCCCATATTTATAATTTTTCTTTCTTTCTTTCTTTCTTTCTTTCTTTCTTTCTTTCTTTCTTTCTTTCTTTTTTTTTTTGAGATGGGGTCTTACTCTGTCACCCAGACTGGAGTGCAGTGGCGCAATCACGGCTCACTGCAGCCTCAACCTCCCCTGGCTCAGGTGATCCTCCCACCTCAGCCTCCCAGCCACCTGGGACTACAGGTGCACACCACCACACTCAGCTAATTTTTCATATTTTTTGTAGAGACAGGGTTTTGCTATGTTGCCCAGGCTGTTCTCAAACTCCTGGGCTCAAGCAGTATGCCTCCCTCAGCCTCCCATAGTGCTAGGATTACAGGTGTGGGCCACTGTGCCCAGCCTTATCATTTCTTACAATAATCATTTCCTTAAGTTAGAATGCTTTGGTTATTAAATCAACATGTGTTTGAAATGAATTGTTAAGAGGCCATTAAAAATGGGTCTACTTTATAATTTAATATGTATAGGAGAATTGGAAGAAATTACAAGACTCAAATATCCTTTAAATACTTAATATAATTTTGTATAAAATACCACATTTTTCACATATGCATGTGATACATGATTTCTGATATACGTTGTCACCTGAACATTGCAGTCGCCCTTCAAGCTGTCCATTATCTTCATAAAACCTAATTTATGATTAGCTTAGGTTACAATAATTGCAAGGCTTATGCTAAATTTCTTTAAACTATAAGAACCATATTATAATTTCTGTTTAAAATATGCAAAGTATAACCATTAAATATGTAAACAGTGCACTATTAATAAAACCATGTTTAAATGTGATTTTCAGAAAGTTCAGTACTGTAAACTGAATTCACAACTCTCCAGCCATAGCTAGCCATGCCTCAGTTTTTATGCAGTACTGTCTATGTGATATCTGCATGTAGATATTGTACAAGAATCTTCAGTACATTCACCATGAAATTTTGGATTTTAACCCCAAAACTTACTTCTTCCTGTTTGCCTAAGTCAGTGCATTACTCCACCACATACCCAATAGCTCAACCCAGAACCTTGGAGGTTTTGTGTGATTCCTCCCCATCCCTCAACTCCATCTCCAGTGATGGGTAAGCCCAGTAGATTTTACTTCCTAACATATCTAGAATCTGTCCACTTCTCTCCCTCTCCATTGCCACTGCCTGAGAATCTGCACTCACCTTGTTATAGAACCACCCAAGAAACTGCCTACTTGCTGTTTTGTCCCCTGAAATTCATTCCCATCAAGCTATCAAATGATGTGTGTAAATGTGAATTTAATCATTTTGCTTAAAACCCTTTAATGCACCCCATTGCATTTGGAGTAAAATGCAAGCTTCTCCACAGGGCCTGCGTGGTCTCTGGCCTTTCCTTACCTCTCTAACCTTTCTCAAGCTATGCTTTGTCACATCCCCTACGTGTTAGTCACACAGGCCTTCCTGAGTCCCCATGAATGCAGGACACTCACCGTTTTTCTGTATTACAGAGCCCTGTTCATCTCCTTTTAAACACCCTTCTCATCTTAGAATTAATGCACGTCCAGGTTTGTTTATTGCCTGTGTCTTCACCAATAGGATGTACCTGTGTGGGGGCTGTGACTATGTCTGTTTCTTTCACTATTGTATACCCAGCACAGTGTTTGGCTCAACAAATATGTAGGTGTGGACAGTGCACCACATGGGAGATTTGGGCTGATGCTAGCAGTCAACCTGCCATCCTAGCAGCATCCAAAGGAGAAGTGCTGTGCCCTAAGGACTGACCCTCTGGGTCTGTCTGCAGATCATATCCCAGCCTATTGCTGTGGGCTGGGATTGCACATAGTGCTCCATTATCTAACTCCTTCGGCTCTGATTCATTTTATCAAACAGCTTTTTAATTGTAACTTGCTTTCTATTTAATAAAAAGAAAGTGCTGAAAGATGAGTTGGTTATCTTACTCCTTTGGTACCTATATTTATTTGGTGACTTTGGTTAGTTTCAGTTTATCCATAAACTAAAATGAATTCCATGGGAACTCAAAACAGTATCAACTTTTTGAACTTGGAGGACTGACAAGCGGGCTCTGGACTGTGGCTAATGAACCGATACATACACTTCTCAGGGGTCTCAGGCAGCCAGCAGACGTTCCCTGGCAACACTTTTTTCTTCCTGAGGCATCTTTCAAACTTCCACAGTCACATGCTATTCAATACACGAAGACTGCTGTGGAGATGCAGGATCTCGTTAACTCTAGTGGTGTCAGAAACACTTCAGTGCTCTGTGTCCAGCTCAGAGAGGGTGCCCCTGGAGAAAAAGAAGACAGCTAGCATCTGGCACTCCTCGGCCTTCCTCCCACTCTGGGCTTCAGTCAGGTTTGCACACAGCTGCTCTGCTGGCTGTTCTGAGGTGTTCATCCCTCGTGGCTGACATGCACAGAGGAAATGGGGTTGTAGCCGAGCTCTAGCTGCCACTCTCAGCAGAGCAGCTTCACACGGGCACTGAGCAAGTGGCTCTGGTGGAATGTCAGGGAGGGCTCAGAAAGCATTCTCTTCTAAGTGGGCATTGAAGATTTTCCTTTCAAGTTGATGTTGCTGCCCTTGGTCTTGCCATTTATCTCCTTAAAATTTTCTACTTGTTTACCTCATTTTCCATGACATACTTTTGGTAGCTAATGGCCTCTCTGTCCATGCCATGCAGGTGTACTGGCACTCCAGTGCTCACATTCTTGGGGAGGCCATGGAGCTTTACTACGGAGGCCACCTGTGCTACGGTCCGCCCATCGAAAATGGGTTTTATTATGACATGTTCATTGAAGACAGGTAACACACTGAATACTAGCTTGTGAATGCATGTATTTCAATTGTATTGTTTTGTAATGGTTACATACTAACTTAGTAACTATATACTGTTGGCCCTTACATCATGTGGGGTTAGGGGCACCGACGCCCATGCAGTTGAAAATCCAAGTTCAACTTGTGATTCCTCCTAAACTTAACTAATAGCCTGTTGTTAGCTAGACGCCTTAATGAAAACATAAACAGTTGAGTACCTCAAACTTTGTATCTTACGTGTATTATATGCTATATTCTTAAAATAAGCTAGAGAAAAGAGATGTTAAAATCATAAGGAAGAGAAAGTGTATTTACCATGCATTTAGTAGAAGTGGATCAGTATAAAGCTCTTCATCTTCACGCTGAGTAGGCTGATGAGGGAGTGGAAGGGTTGGTCTTGTTGTCTCGGGGTGGCAGAGGCAGAAGAAAATCCACATATAAGTGGACCCATGCAGTTCTAACCTTTTTTTGTTTAACGGTCAACTGTATTGCATAATATGATTATAGATTGGTTGACCAATTTTGAAAATTATTTTTGGTTTAGAAATAGTCTAAGGCATTTAACTAAAAATTATTTTTAGTCAAATCTAGTTTAGATTCAAGAGATACTTCTAAGATTGTTTTCTTTTTTGTCCCCAGAAGAATATGATCTGCTATTTATCTAATCTTGGACGTGCTAGAGCGTGGTATTAATTACGACCAGAATTGAAAGCTTAATTCCTAGAGAGAGGCTAGTTTAATTCGCTCCACGATAATCAAGGACATCATTAACCTCAGCCAAACATCTCACATAGTTGAGTGCCGGACAGGGATGTTTCACAGACGCTTCACATTCCATAGGCCTATGCTTGAATCGTTAGCAAACAGCCAGCCCCGTCCACCTCCTGCCCTGAATTCCTCATAGCTCTTAAGGGTACCTCCAGCTGCCACAACCAAAACCTCTGATCCTTCTACTTCCTCCCTCCTCTTCACCACCACCCCACCATCCAGTTGTTTAATCCAGTTCTGCCAATTTTATCTCCTAAATAGTTCTCCCACCCGCCTCTCCTTCTCTCACTTCTGCCTTAAGTTAGCCCCATGGCATCTCTAGCCTGGATGACTGTGGTGCATTTTGTCTTTACCTCTCCTGCACACTGCTTAATGACCTCCCCAACCAAGCACCCAACGCTCTGTAGCTACTACTTACAGACTTGTCCAGTCTGAACCACTATTACTTACAACCGTGAAACTGTGTTTACCTACAACACTTCTGATCTCAAAGGTGTGGGTTTTTTTCCACATCAACGGCCAGCGCTCCAACTCTCTGGACACCAACGAGGTGTCTAATGATTGAACTCAATTCTGACACTATATACCGTGAGTTAGTGCAGATCCCCCAGGTCAAGGGCTCAGTCCCACAAGACTGCCCCCAATTCAGATGCCAGCTGGAAGTCTGGGCCTTCCATACTTTTGACCTACAGGCTACAAATCGGGAGTTCCCATGACCCCATCCTTGGGTTCAATAATTTGCTAGACTGGCTCACAGAACTCAAGAAGGCACTTTACTTACCTTACTAGTGTATTATAATGGAAGTTACAAAGGATAGAGATGAACAGCCTGATGAAAGAGATGCTTATGGTGAGGTATGTGGCGGGGCACAGAGATGCCGTGTGTCTCTGGGCGCCATGCCTCAAGCACCTGGATGTGTTCAATAACCTGGAAGCTCTGTGAGTCTCGTCGTTTAGGGATTTTTATGGAGGTTTCGTTATAGAGGCACAATTGATTAAATCATTGACCATTGGTGATAACCCAATCTCTAGCCCCTCTCCTCTCCCCGAAGGAGGCAGGTGGGGGTGCTGAAAGTCCCAACCCTTTAATCATGCCTTGGTCTTTCTGGTGACCAGTTCCCATTCTGAAGCTACCTAGGAGACCTAGCCACCAGTCATCTCATCAGCACACAAAAGACACTCGTATCACTCCGGAGATTTCAGGATCTTAAAAACCCTGTGCCAGAAATCTGGACGAAGACCAAATATATGTTTCTTATTGTATCACAGTTTCACATCCAGTTCATCTCTTGTTAACACAGCTCCAGTATTCGTTCAACAAGGTGTTTTTGCTGCCTGCTGTGTGCTCTGTGCTGGGTGCTGGTGATTCAGCAGTGAAGGAACCAGTCTGTCCTCATGGAGCTAACAGTGTTTGGGGGAAGACAGCAAATGCACAAGCAGCCATCTGCTGCCTGGTAGTGATGACTATAGGAACATCAGCCAGGTGTGGGAGGTGTGTGCCATGACAGGCAGGTGGGCAGGAAGGAGCAGGTGGCATTGAAGCAGACCAGAGTGGAGGGAGGGAGCAAGCCCTGAGGATGGGGAAACTTACGACATCTCCAGGGAGAAGGTTCCAGGCCTCTGTGGGACTGTCCTGGTGTGGGGATATGTGTGGCTTGTTTGAGGAGTGGCAAGGAAGCTAGTGTGGCGGGAGGGAGTGAGCACTGACCGGGGGTGACTGAAAGGAAGTGAGTCCGTGCATAGTGGAGGCTGAGTGCCGCTGGGAGCACCGCTACTCTGCAGTCCACATGGGTCTCTCCCCGCCTTGGTTCCATAGCCAGTGAGGGCAGGGACTTGGTGAGCACTCCATTTAGCTCTTGAGCAAAACTAAAGTATGTGAAGGGTAAGGAAGACCACACAAAAGAAAGGCCTCAGAGGAGCTCACAGTCCACCTGGGTGTCTCCTAGCAGGGCTTCCTGCTCCCCTTGCAGCAGAGGAGAAATGAGGCAGGTCATGGCACCTGTTGATGCCCCAGTCTCCCTCATTGAGACACAAGAGTAGTGACTGTATGAACGTGTGACTTTCTGAAGTCCTGGAACAGTAAGACAGCAGATTCAAATGTGTCACTGCTGAGGCTCCAGGACAAAGGAAAGAGGGAATGCATAATGTCTGGAAGATGGATGTCGGTTCTCTGCTCTTCTTTTTAGAGCAGTGTCCAGCACAGAATTGTCAGCCCTGGAGAATATATGTAAAGCCATCATCAAAGAAAAGCAACCTTTTGAAAGACTAGAAGTCAGCAAGGAAATCCTCCTCGAAATGTTTAAGGTAACTTGGGGAAACTCCTAAACCTCTTACTAGGAATATTAAAAATCAACGTAGACTAGCTTCCCCACCTTCCCCCAAATAATTAGCTGTTGCTAACCAAATTGTTCTAATTCTGTTAAGCTACTGTGAGGTTGTTACCAGTTACTTGCTGTGACATTTCCCTCCCCATCTATTTCCTGAACATTTGAGGGGAGACATAGGTAGGTAAAGGGCCAGGTGAATAATTTTCACGTGTGTTTATAAATCTGATTAATTCTGAGTATTGTGAATATCTGTCCCCTAAATTCAACAATATTTATAATCCCATACAAAATGCTGCCTTTTTCTCTTTTCTGTGGGAGTTTTCTATTAACTTTTGTTTCAGATTTTAACCTAGTGTAACCTGTGTAAAACAGTAACTTTCTCTTTATATTTTTTTGACCAACATACTTAAATATATTCCTGATTTTATGTTTTAAAACATACATATTGGAGAAAACATACATTTTGTTTTTTATTTTGGGTTTTTGTTTTGTTTTTTTTTTTTTGAGACAGAGTCTCTCTCTGCCTCCCAGGCTAGAGTGCAGTGGCACTATCTTGGCTCACTACTATCTTGGCTCACTGCAACCTCCGCCTCCTGGGTTCAAGCAATTATCCTGTCTCAGTCCCTCAGCTGGGACTACAGGCATGTGCCACCATGCCTGGCTAATTTTTCTATCCTTTTAGTAGAGACAAAGTTTTGCCATGTTGGCCAGGCTGGTCTTGAATTCCTGACCTCAAGTGATCTACCCGCCTCAGCCTCCTAAAGTGCTGGGATTACAGGCGTGAGCCACCGCGCCCAACCAAAAACACGTATTTTGAAAACACAGTATTATTAGTTTTGTGGGCTTGAATAAAAAAATAGAGTTGGTTTTGGTAAAAGGTTGCAGTATTCTTTTTTGTGCAGTAAAATATATAACATATAAAATTCACCATTTAATCCTTTCTAAGTATACAGTTCTGTGGCATTAAGTACATTGACAATGTCGTCAACCCATCACCACCATCCATCTCCAAAGCTTTTTATCTTGCCAGTCAGAAGTACCCATTAAACATTAGCTCCCCATTCCCGCCCTGCCCCCAGCCCCTGGCCACCACCATTCTACTCTGTCTCTGAATTTGGTTCCTCTAGGCACTTCATATCAGTGGAACATGACAATATTTATCCTTTTGTGACTGGCTTGTTTCACTCAGCAAAAAGTCCTCAAGATTCATTCATATTTTAATGTGTGTCAGAATCTCCTTCCTTTATAAGGTTGAATAATATTCCATTGTACGGATAGACCACATTTTGTTTATCCATTCATCCACCTATAGACACGTGGGTTGCTTCTACCTTTTGGCTACTATTGGGAACAGTGCTGCTGTGAACATGGGTGTGTAAAGTTCGGTTTGAGTCTCTATTTTACGTCTTTTGGGAATATACTTAGAAGGGGAATTTCTGGGTCCCGTGACAATTCTGTTTTTAAGTTTTGAGAACTCGCCATACCGTTTGGTGCAGTGGCTACACCATGTTACAGTCCCACCAGTGATGCACAAGAGGTTCAGTTCTTCCACATCCTTGCCAACACTTGTTTGTTTGTTTTTAATCATAGACATCCTAATGGTTGTGAAGTGGTATCTCGTTGGGGTTTTGGTTTTGATTTGCATTTCTCTCATGACGGAGTAATGGTGAGCATCTTAATGTGCTTATTGGCCATTTGTGTATTTTCTTGAAGAAATGTCTTTGGAGAAATGTCTGTTGAGCTCTTTTGCCCATTTTTGAATTAGGTTTTTTGTATCTGAGTTATAAGAGTTCTTGATATATTCTGAATATCCATTTCTTAACAGATATGTGATTTGCAAATATTTAATTCTGTGGGTTGCCTTTTTTGCAGCCACTTTTAAGAACTAAACACAATCTTTGTTAAGGAAAATGATTTGATGTGAATATATAGATATGAAACAGGTAAATCATACAGATACGGGTTTTTCTCCCAACAACTAGCTCCTTTAAGTAGTTATTTAATATAAAGTGCCTTGTATACCCTGATAATAGTGATGGAAGCAGAAAAGAAAGGAAAAGGAAAAAAACCCTTAGTTTTATAAATATATCGTCATTACGATAAACTTTGCTTTTGTTTTTATACAAGTTAATAATATAGCTGGGTCCTTGTCAGAATTTTATTGATTAATGTAGCTAAAATTAGATCTTCTAGAACAGTACTGTCCAATAGAAACATAATGGGATCCATTAGTCTGAGTTACATGTGTAACCTTAAATTTTATGGCAGCTACATTTTAAAAGTAAAAGTTGCAATTAATTTTAACAAATTTTTTAACCCAATATATAAAAAGTATAATTTCAATGGTAGCCGGTATGAAGAATGATTAACTAATGATTTTATTCTTCTTTTTGCAACATTATACTTCCAAAGTCCAGTGTGTTTTATACTCACTGCACATCTTCTTTCAAATTAGTGGCATTTGAGGCCAGGTGTGGTGGCTCACACCTGTAATCCCAGTACTTTGGGAGGCCAAGGCAGGCGGATCACTTGAGGTCAGGAGTTTGAGACCAGCCTGGCCAACCTGGTGAAACCCTGTCTCTACTAAAAATACAAAAATTAGCACATAGTAAAAATACAAAAATAAAATACAGGCATGGTGGTACGTGCCTGTAATTCCAGCTACTCGGGAGGCTGAGGCAGAATCGCTTGAACCAGGGAGACAGACATTGCAGTGAGCCAAGATGGCGCCACTGCACTCTAGCCTGGGTGAGGGAGTGAGACTGTGTCTCAAAAACCACAACAACAACAAAGTCAACAACAAATTAATGGCATTTGAAATGCCCAGTAGCCACGTGGCTTGTGGCCTCCATGCTGCATGGTGTCGCTCAAGCCTGTGAGCTGTTTGTATCCCTCGTGTCTCAGCACCTAGAACATCAGTAGATGACCTTTCAATGTTTCTTGAAAATAAGTAGTTTTCTTCATTTCAACATTGTGTGTAATAATGTGTAAATATGTTTTTCTTTGTAGTGCAATAAATTTAAATGCCGCATTCTGAATGAGAAGGTTCACACTGCAGCCACCACCGTGTACAGGTTTGTGTCCACACATGTTAAACGCTGCTCAGTGGTAAACTTGAAGGTGTTAGCAGTAGAGGCCGAGTTTGTTTTCTGGTTGGAGATCGATTTTTCAAGTTGTGTAGTTGATAATCTACTGTAGTTACAATCTTCAAGATGTTTTCACTGAAGAGAAATGATGATTTTCCCCTTTTTAGTAGTCAGGACAGTACTGAGACCCGTATTTTGTTTCCTGGGTGTCGGCTGTAACAGGATTTTTCTCCGTGCGAGTGATGCTGTTGGGCAAGGGGTTTCTGTTCTGTCCTTCCACGTTCTTACTAATGTGGCAGTGGGGGCCATTACAAGCCATCTCCTCGGCAGTGATTCTCTGCCTCATACTTACTGTCCAGAGTGCAAGTGTAGAAGAGTCTGCCCCATTGTCCGGAGTCCAAGTGTACAATCTTCATGCGTTAGCAGGATACTCATGATGAGACAAAAAGAAAATACTGGGAAACAAAGGCAGGATCAAATGTAAGAGGAGGCAAGTGAAGTTAATACCAGAATCACTTAGCTCTGTTCGTTTAACCTCAGGTTCCTGAGCGCCTTTTTATTTATTCGTGTGTATACACCTTATATGTAATTGCTGTTGCCTTTTCCGTGTGTTCCGGCCGTCTGGGTGCTGCTAGGACTATCACAGTACCGGCTTAGAAGACCTGGTATTTCTTTAATTATAACCACAGATATTCTCCCTCGTGGTACTAATTTTCCACAGTCAAGGACTTATGGTTCTCTGGTTTAATTGTACTGTAAGTAAAATCATATCCCCTTTGTGCAAAGCTATGCACGGTGCATTTCTTAAAACTTAAAAATAAATGAAAATGTAGAAAACAGGCTAAGTTTTAAATTTCTGGCTTCTAATGCTTGAGCTGTTGGGTTTTAGAACCTTACTTAGGTCAACATTGACACTTTTTGTAGTTTTTCAATTTGAATGGCTTGTATTTAATTTTTGAAAAAAACAAAGTAAAGCTTTTCTTTTATGGCTTTCTTTTTTTTTTTTTTTTTAATTTTTTGAGATGGAGTCTTGCACTGTCGCCCAGGCTGGAGTGCGATGGTGCGTCCTTGGTTCACCGCAACCTCTGCCTCCCAGATTCAAGTGATTCTCCTGCCTCACCCTCCCAAGTAGCTGGGGTTACAGGCACCCACTACCACACCCAGCTAATTTTTTGTATTTTTTAGTAGAGACAGGGTTTCACTATGTTGGCGAGGCTGGTCTCCTCGTGATCCACCCGCCTTGGCCTCCCAAAGTGCTGGGATTACAGGTGTGAGCCGCCACACCCGGCCCTGTGGCTTTCTGTTTAAAGGTTCGAGTATTGAAGGCTTTCATGCTAATTTGGCATTCCTTCCCTTATCTGAGTGTTGCTTACAAGCTCTCTCCCTAGAGAACAATACACAAAGACTGGCCATTGAAAGAGATGACATTTTCGTGTTTGCCAGTCTGTAAGCCAGTCCCTTTTTGTATTCATTGTAATTTTTAAGTTTTTAATCAGAGAATTGCATAGTTTCTTTCAGAAGATGTTCTGTGGTTTTTGAATCTAGAGGGCAGAGTGGACTCTGAGGCCAGATGAATCGCCTCTCTCCTTCACCCGAAATTAAAAGTGGCATTGCTACATATAAATAAGTGAAGTTCTACCTGAAACGTAGGATATTATGGCTTATAATGAATAGTCCAAAACACTGTAACTGTGCCTGAGCATGTCCTAAATATTTCATTATAGGTGCGGTCCATTAATTGACCTTTGCAAAGGTCCACATGTAAGACACACTGGAAAAATTAAAACCATCAAAATTTTTAAGGTAAGGATTGATTTTTTTTTTGAATACAGTAAACTTAAGGTGCACTAGCTATTAAAGGATTTCAATCATATCTTTTGTAGTCTGAACATCATATTTTAAAATATTTCATTCTTATTTGATGAAAACTAATAAAATCATTTAGAATTTTGATAATTAGAACACTATAGGTAGCTTTTGTTTATCATTTTACCTTATTGTAAGTGTTATAACATTTCTTTTTCATACGATATTTTATTTTATTTTTTATTTTTCTGAGACAGAGTCTTGCTCTGTTGCCCAAGCTGGAGTGCAGTGGTGTGATCTTGGCTTACTGCAATCTCTGCCTCCTGGGTTCAAGCGATTCTCCTGCCCCAGCCTCCTGAGGAGCTGGGATTACAGGCGTGCACCACCACACCCGGCTAATTTTTGTATTTTTAGTCGAGATGGGGTTTTACCACATTGGTCAGGCTGGTCTTGAACTCCTAACCTCAGGTGATCCGCCTGCCTCAGTCTCCCAAAGTGCTGGGATTATAGGCGTGAGCCACTGCGCCTGGCCTTTTTCATACACTATTTTAAAATATTGTTCTGTATACTATGGTTTTCTCGAATAGCCCTGATGTGAACAAGAATATTTGTCTGTATGTGAAAGTAATGTACTGCAGGATAAAGAAAACAGCAGAAGGGGACAGGATGTTGTAATGGAGAAAACGTCGCTCTGGGGTTAGGAGGCAGGGGACTGACTTGGCAGACCCAGCCTTTCTTGGCTTTGATTTTCTTCCAGGTAAAATGGGGCTGGCTAATGGCACTGTTCTTAATCATTGACTGTAGGTCAGCAAGACCGACCTTTACTTCCCTATACCTACCGTCTGTTCTGCCCCGTCCTTGGTGATTCTGATTGCTGCTTAGCCTTCCCTCCTTTCTGTGTGTTCTCACTGTCATTCCTAGAATCCATAGCACACTCTACATAATTTGCTGGTTAATGGTATAATTTAGGCTGGGAAGGTTTAGTTAGAATCCATTTTAAGATTGTTCCCAGCACTACAAAAAGTCTTCTTTAAGCTTTGTTGATTTTGTTTGTTTGTTTGATTTTGAGACGAGGTCTTGGCTTTGTCACCCAGGTTGGAGTGCAGTGGCACAAACACTGCTCACTGCAGCCTCGACCTCCTGGGCTCAAACAGTCCTCCTGCCCCAGTCTCCCAAGTAGCTGTGATCACAGGCATGTGCCATCGTGCCTGGCTAGTTTTTGTATTTTCTGCACAGATGGGGTTTTGCCATGTTGTCCAGGCTAGTCCCAAACTCCTCAGCTCAAAGGATCTAACCACCTTGGCCTGAGATCATAACCACCAAAGTGCTGAGATTATAGGCATGAGCCACCACGCAGGGCTGCTTTGTTGACATTTTAGTGGAAAATTGCGTTCGTATTTAAGAGCAGTTTTACTTACAACTGAATGTTTGATGTATTTACCAAAATCCTGTTTGATATTTAGAATTCCTCAACATATTGGGAGGGCAATCCTGAAATGGAAACGTTGCAGAGGATCTATGGAATATCCTTTCCTGATAACAAGATGATGAGAAACTGGGAAAAGTCCCAAGAGGAAGCAAAGAACCGAGATCACAGGAAGATCGGGAAGGTATGCCCCACATCTTAATCACTAGAGATGTAATCATGCGCCAACATGGGAATGTTTCTGTCTCACAAAACTAAGTTGCTTTAAAAATAAGATTTCTTCTTCTTCTCTCCCGTTTAGCTGGCGCTCATAGTCTGCTGCCGAGTTCTTTGATTTTAATACCCCAGATGTCTTCTAACCTCTTTCCTTCCTATATCTTTTATTAATTTTTGAAAATTGTACCCTTCTCTTATTTTTGTCGTGATATAAAAATAAAGTTGTTTTTGGTGAAACCCCATCTCTACTAAAAATACAAAAAAATTAGCTGGGCGTGGCAGCGTGCCTGTGTAGTCCCAGCTACTCTGGAAGCTGAGGCAGGAGAATCACTTGGGCCCGGCAGGCAGAGGTTGCAGTGAGCCGAGGTCGCGCCACTGCACTCCAGCCTGGGCGACAGAGCGAGACTCGGTCTCAAGAAAAAAAAAAGAGTTGTGTTTTACATTCTGTGCACTTTATAGCATCCTTTGTATCTGGGAGACAGAGCAGCATGTAGAAGGAAAAAATCAGATTGGAAAGCAGCTAGGCCTGAGCTTTAGGCCCAGTCCTTGTACTCACTAGTCGTGTTAGATGATGGGCAAGCTCCGTGTCCTTGTCTTCCTTGCTGGGTAGCCTTGCAGGGTGGCTGTGAAGACAGAAACTGGATGATGGTGCTTGGTTCAGGATAGGCTCTCAGTAAGTGACAGCCATGATGATCGTCATCACCTAAAGCCCACCTCCTGCAATGAACTTTTTTGGTCTTTTTACCATGGTGTCTCCCCATGAGTGCCATACTCCAAGTGTGCCAGGTAAGAAAATTCGCAGAAAATAGCAGAAGGTGAAATAAAAGCTAAGTTCAAAGCTAATTAGGCATAAATATGAATGGAAATTTTACATATGCTGTTGCCTATATTTAGGTATGTGTTGAATGGCCTTGGAATGTCTATTACTAAAGAAGATGGAAATAACTATTATGTGTTTTATTCCCAGCATATCGTGTGTGCAGTAAATATTAAGCAATAGCAGATGACATTTGAAATGCAATCATTGTTTCAATCTAGGAACAAGAGCTTTTCTTTTTCCATGATTTGAGTCCTGGGAGCTGTTTTTTCCTTCCCAGAGGAGCCTTCATTTATAATACACTTACGGATTTCATACGAGTAAGTTAACTTTAAAATGTTTTATTCTTATTCAATTCCAGTTTACATTTTTACTATTTTCTGTCATAATAAAGTGGTCAAGCATTTCCAATAATTTTACTATGATAACATTAATAAGGATTTTGAGGTTAAAAGTGAGATACTGGCCAGACATGGTGGCTCACGCCTATAATCTCAGCACTTTGGGAGGCCGAGGTGGGCAGATCACCTGAGGTCAGGAGTTCGAGACCAGCCTGGCCAACATGGTGAAACCCTGTCTCAACTAAAAATACAAAAATTAGCTGAGTGTGGTGGTGCACGCCTGTAATCCCAGCTACTCAAGAGGCTGGCAGGAGAATTGCTTGAACCCGGGAGGCAGAGGTTGCAGTGAGCCGGGATTGTGCCACTGCACTCCAGCCTGGTGACAGGGCAAGACTCCATCTCAAAGGAAAAAAAAAAAAAAATGAGGTACTAGATTGTACCTTCTAATAATAACATGGAGATAATTTCTGTTTTCCCTAAATACATTCCCGGATTTCATAAAATTCACTTTTTGTCCATATAAGTTTCCAAACCATGTAGAATATAAAGGTAAGCATTAGACTAAGTGTGGCACTCCCTGTGAAAAAGAAGAAAGGAGAAAGTGTCATCTCTGGTACAGTGTTAAACCATGAAGCATTGCTTCTCCAAATGTGCTTCATGGGCCCCTGATGCTTCCCTCTGCCCATAGCATGACTCCCAGGTGATATGGCGGCTCCAGAGGAAAGAGGAAAAAACCAATAGTGCAGAATACCTACTTGTAATACAAGCTCATGGGTGGGAAAGTCCTTAGTATTTACGTGATAAGGACTCTGGAGACAGAGTTCATTGGTGATCCAGGCGGGCTACTAGGGTTACGTTTCCATGCTTGCACTGTTTTGTCTTTCCTATAATCATTACCTAAATTTTTCACTTACTTAGTTTTTTTATGTGCCCACCACTAATTCATGCTCAGATTTCTCTCGAAAACCACCAGTCTCCTTGCAACATATTCTGCGATGATTCAGGTAATTGCTCAGTAATTTTTTTTTCAAATGTGGTCCTACTCCAGAATTAACTTGCTACTAAGATTCTTGCAAGCTGATGGCTTAGGACTTCTTTTCATCATCATCTTGGCCACTCCCCTTATGTCCTTCCTATGCTGAGTCCTTTTTCCTGGTCCCTGTCTATCTCTTCGTTGCTTATCTTTAATTCTCATTTGAGGTTCACTTTCTTCCGTAACTTTCTGAGAAGAGAATACATGGCATGTGGCCTGTGCTGGTTATTCTCTGTTTGCTTCTCCAGTCTTGTTCTCCTTCCTTTTCTTCTCGTGCTGTGCCCCTGGAGGCTGACCTCTGTATTCTATCACCTGGGGTACACATCTTCCAGTAGGGACTGGCCAATGTGAGGCAGTGGTAGGAGATCAGAGGGCAGTGGAAGAGACTTGAAGAATCACCAAAGATTATCAGAGATTTACATTTAGGCAGGTGGTGATGACCATCACAGCTGCTGATTTGGATGTGCTGTCTTTTCTGGAAAATCAACATGGCCCCTGGCACCTTGTACTCTCAAGTTGGGAGTACAATAGATGGAGAATGAACAGAAAGCCTTTACGGTGGCATTAAGGGGATCTCTTGTTTTTTATAGATGCAAGACAGATGTGGCTGATGAACAGGAGCAGGGCCTGATTGTGAGGGTCACCAAACTGTAAAGGCATTTAAATGCACAAACCCAATGATCTCTTATTCTAAGGTAAGGGCACTGCTTGGGAAGGCATGGGTCCCTGAGGCTTGGAATGAGAATATTTGACAGACACAGACGACACTGAGAACTTTGAATTTCTAGATACCTTTGTCTGAAGGAATTGGCCTTACCATGAAAAAAACCTTTTAGGGAATTCAGCTGTTTTTTGTGTTGGTTTTTTGTTATTATGGTTGTGTCACTTCCCATATCAAGTAATATTTTATTAGATGCCAAATACGATATTTACTTCAAGTGTAGAGGCTCCAGATGATGTTATCTCCCACTGGAGCATTCACCCTCTGCTACTGTTAAAGACTGATCATTCAATTCAATCAGAGATTGCACTGGGTTAGGGCTGGCTTCCATTTTAATAAGATCCAACTTTTGATCCTGTTTCTGGGCCATGACCCCCTTGGGTTTCCAATTGACAGGCTGGTGGGTCTGTGTCTTTTCAGCCCCAAAGGACTGTAGGGAAGTCCATTCCACTCTTCCAATGTGTTCTATTCTTAACAAATAACTCCAAGGCTCATCTAATTACTACGTTGGCTCAAAAATCCAAGATGTCGTCTGAATCAGGCCTAGAGGCAGATGAGGCTCCTCGGGTGCAGTTTCTTGGCAACAGATCATCAAGTACATTTCCTCTACATTTTAAGACCTGTGAACTAAAAACTCAAGGTATCTGTCAGCCACCTCATCCTCCCATCTCCTTCACATTATAAAATGGTGCTTGAGGAAAATAATGCAATAGATAGTCTTATTCAAAAAGGAGTGGGGTAGGGTAGGAGGCACATAGTAGTCACCATCTGTAGAAATTCTGGTATCTACCAGTCATCACTGCCCCCGGGTCAAAAGATACACTTTGATTAAGATCCAGTTTTGCCCCGCCTGTCTGTGATTCTGCCCTCTGAGTCATCCTTTCTCTTCCATAAGAAATGGCTCATAGGTGCCTTAGGGTAGCTTTCTTTAAAAAAAAAAAAAAAAATTATTTTTTTATTTTTTTATCTTTTTTTTTTTTTTTTGAGACAGAGTCTCACTCTGTCGCCCAGGTTGGAGTGCAGTGGTGCGATCTTGCTTCATGCAACCTCCCGCCTCCCAGGTTCACATCATTCTCCTGCCTCAGCCTCCCGAGCAGCTGGGACCACAGGCGCCCACCACCACACCAGGCTTTTTGTATTCTTCGTAGAGACAGGGTTTCCCCGTGTTAGCCAGGATGGTCTCGATCACCTGACTTCGTGATCCGCCTGCCTCAGCCTCCCAAAGTGCTGGGATTACAGGCGCGAGTCACCGCGCCCGGTAAAGTGCTGGGATTACAGGCATGAGTCACCGAGCCCGGCCTGGGGTAGCTTTGTTCTCAACCCGATTCCTTCCTGTAGAAGGCTGGGGGGATCCAAAACCCTCATTTCATTTTGTGCTGCCTTTCAATCTAAGCTAGTACAATTCCTTTAAAAACTTTGTGAGGCCTTTTCTATAAATTTATCATCAACACGGTTAGACAAAAGCCACATCCACATCTTTCTGACACAGATCCTTTTTTACCTAGGAGGCTACTGTGAGACAATAGTACACTGCAGAGTCTTCAAAGCCTTCACGTTTAACTGAAAGGGTCTACAAAGCGCTCTCCTAGGACCTTCAGAAGCCTTACTAGATGCACTCACAGTGGATCATTCTGAGGTTTTCACAGAGTGTCTTACAGCCCCTCCCTTAAGGTCTTTACCATAAGGCTGTGCTTTGATGATTATAATCTGAATTTGATCCATGTCCTGAAGCCTCGTGAGTCTTTTTTGGGACAGTCTAAGGATAAGAAGGTTTCATTTTTGAACCCAGCAGGTCCTGGTGGCTTTATATTTCCTCTAAACTTGGCTCAAAAAGTTAATTAGTTTATACCTTTGGTTTATACCTCTTTTCTTGTATTTTACCATAGGGAGCCAAAAATCGGCTGTCATTTTCTACATTCTGCCTGGACATCTCCCCAGCTAAGTCCATGAGTTCTTTGGGTACCCTTTCTGTTTTCCATGTTACTTCGGGTGACAGTGTTACCCACCATCTGTTTCTGGCTTCTCGTGATAAGAATCCCTTTCTAGCTTCTGCCCACCACCTGGCCCCGAAGCTACATGTTTTAGGTTATTGTTATGTCAACTGAAGAATCATGAGGTTCATAAAATTGTAAAGGAGAGCTTCATTTCTTCTGAGGGGTTGCAGCCTGAAATCCTGCAGGCTGGGAAGCTTCGTAGCTTCTGGCAGAAACCAGAAGCAGGCATTTCAAGGGAGGGAAAAGTAAGATGGGAATTTATGCTGATGAGATTGGCCAAGTATAAATATTTAACAGGTTATAAGAAGAGCTATGAATATTCACAAAGGGAGGACATGTATATACATAGTAAGCAAACATGCATGTTACATGCATCCCTTGTTCACTTTGGGGTGGAGACTTAATGCATTTAAATTAGGCTGTATAACCAAAAGGTCAAACGGAGGACACAGAGGCATCCCGTGTGCAGCCTTTGTAAACCAACCAGAACCAGTACATGGTGAGTGGTCTTTTAACAGGAAGGAATGCTGCTTAGTTGTGTAAGTCAGTGGTGGAACAAGTCTTTCAAAAGGGCTTGTTTCTGTTTAACTCTTAGGAAAGGAAGCCTAGTGGTTGTTAGTGACAGAGTGGGTGTAACTAGGCATGTCCAACCTCCTGTCACTGCCAGTAACTCAGTTTTTAAGGTTTCTCTGGGGTCCTTTGGCCAAGAGCGTGTCTGTTCAGTCAGTTGGGGAGCTTAGGATTTTATTTTTATTTCTCAGTTACAGCAGTACCTACATCCAGTGCAAAATTCTGTTCTGGATGGCTATTGTGACATAGCAAAGCATCCCAGAACTTAATAGTTTAAAACTGCCATTTAATCATTGCTGTCTTTCATAGTCCCAAATTTTAGGCTCCTCTGGGTGGTTCTTGGATTGGGTCCCTTACATGACTGTATTCAGGTAGAGTCTTGTGCCAGGGTTATTGATTGAAGAATGTCCCCTTCCCGTCATAGACTAAAAACATCAGGGCATTGGCAAGAATGTGGAGCAAGTATAACACTTACTGCTGGTAGGAAGGTAAAATGGTAGAACTACTTTGTAGCAGTTTGGCATTTCTTATAAACGTGCACGTAACATGTGAGCCATCAATCCCGCTTCTTTTTTGTTTGTTTGTTTGACAGAGTCTCACTCTGTCGCCCAGGCTGGAGTGCAGTGACGCGATCTCAGCTCACTGCAAGCTCCGCCTCCTGGATTCATGCATTCTCCTGCCTCAGCCTCCCAAGTAGCTGGGACTACAGGCGCCTGCCACCATGCCTGGCTAATTTTTTTGTATTTTTAGCAGAGACCGTGTTAGCCAGGATGGTCTCAATCTCCTGACCTCGTGATCCACCCACCTCGGCCTCCCAAAGTGCTGGGATTACAGGCATGAGCCACCGCCGCGCCCGGCCTTTTATTTATTTATTTATTTATTATTATTATTATTTTTTTCCTAAGACGGAGTTTTGTCCTTGTTGCCCAGGCTGGAGTGCAATGGCATGATCTCAGCTCACCACAACCTCTGCCTTCCAGGTTCAAGTGATTCTCTTGCCCCAGCCTCCCGAGTAGCTGGGATTATAGGCATGCACCACCACACCCAGCTAATATTTTTGTATTTTTAGTAGAGATGAGTTTTCTCCATGTTGGTCAGGCTGGTCTCGAACTCCCAACCTCAGGTGATTTGCCTGCCTCAGCCTCCCAAAGTGTTGGGATTACAGATGTGAGCCACCACGCCCAGCCCCCACTTCTAATTATCCCAAGATAAATAAAAGCATATGCCCACATCTACACAGAGACTTGTATTTAGATGTTCACAGAAGCGTTACTTATAATAGCACAGAACCAGAAACAACCCCAAATTCAGCCTGTGAAAGGATAAACACAATGTGGTGGAATACAACTCAGCATTTAAAAGCAGGGAGATGCTGATATACACATGAAGGAGGAACCTCAAAAGCATTGTACTAAGCCAAATAAGACAGTCAGAGAATACACAAGGCACCATTCCATTATGTGACATTTCAGAAATGCCAAAACTATAGTGACAGAAAGATGATCAGGAGTCCAGTGGCTGGGGAGAGGGGATTGACTCCAGAGGCTCAGGAGGGAACTTCCTGGAGGGTAGAAATGTTCCGTATCTTGACTGTGGCAGAAGTTGCATGACTGTATATATTTGTCAAAAGTCACTGAATTGTACACTTAAAATTGGTGAATTTTATGGCATGTAAATTATACCTCAATGAAGCCATTTTGTGGTAAAATACACATAAAAATTCTACCATTTTAACTATTTTTAAGTGTGCAATTCATTCTCACTAAGTACGTTCGTGTTATTATGCAGCCGTCATAGTCCATCTCCAGAACTCCTTTCATCTTGCCAATCCAAAACTCTCCAGGACTCTGTCATCATTCTACACTTAATCTCTGTACCCACTAAACACTAACTTCCATGCCTGCCTCCCCCAGCCCCTGGTAACCTCCCCCAGCCCCTGGTAACCACCGTTCCAGTTTCTGTCGCTATGAAATTGACTATTTCTAGGTGTCACATATAAATGGATTCATAGGCTGTTTGACCTTTTGTAATAAAACTGTCTTTTTTAAAGTCTGCTTCGGTGTTGACATAGGCAAGCCAGCTTTCTTACATTCGTGTTTGCGTGATACGCCTTTTCCTACCCTTTTATTTTCTGCCTCTGTTTCTATATTTAAAGTGCGTTGCTGGAGAAAAGAATACTGTTGGGTCTTCATATTTTTCAGTCTATCTGCCTGTGTCTTTTTTCCTCTCTGCCCTCCTCCATGTGCCCCAAGGTCCTCGCTGAGGTTCCAGTTGGTTCTGTTAGTCACCAGCCAGTAGAGGGTGTGCTTGTGGGACAGACTCAGTCACAGCTGGGCTGCCTCGGGGGCCATGGTCTGGTCCAGTATCAGTAGCCTTTGGCTTGGTGCTGAGTCCTAGTCCAGTCAGTGGTAGCCAGAGTGCTGGGTTACATGGTGCTGAAGTGGAATATATGGCCGCATTCCACCAGGAAGCGTCCTTTGCCTCCGCACTGGAACTGCTGCATTTCTGTGGAAGGGATGTAGGAGGCCAGGATGGGCTGGGTGTGCACCCTGTTCCCACTGAGGGAAATTTCAGGATTTCTGAGTTTTGACTCGGGTAAAATGACTTCCACTTAGGTTTAAGTAAAGGCAAGTGAACTTTTGTTTGAATATTGGTTACTGACTGTGTGGACAACTGACAGTGAATAAATAGATCTTTTTGTTACTCTCCTTGAATTTGTTTTCCTTGCATTCTGGAAAATATCTGTCAGCTGATTCTTTCTGTACTTTTCTTACCTTTTTTTAAAATTATTTTTTTTAATTGTCATGCAGTAAAATGTACACCTTTTTGATAACATGCAGAACTGTTATCACCTCAACAATCAAGAAACAGAACAGTTCCATCACCCCTCAAAACTCCCTCATGCTACCCTTTTAAAACCAAACCCTCCCCACCCCTGATCTCAGGGAACTGCTGATTTTTTCTCCATCCCTAAAATATTGGCATATGAATGGAATCATAATTTTATAAAACCTTTAGAGACTGACTGCTTTCACCCAGCATAACACCCTGGAGACGCATCCGAGCTAAGTGTCCCCAGGGGCCTCTGCTTTTGTCCCTGGACAGTATTCCATCATGTGAACATACCTCTGCTTCAGATCCATCCTGCCGTTGAGGGGCATTTGGGTTGTTTCAGCTTTTGGCAGTTATGAAAACTGCTGTTGTCATTCGTGTACGATTTTTTGTATGAACATAGGTTTTCATTTTACTAAATACCTAGGAGTGTGATTTCAGGGTCATATGGTGATGTGGTTTGGCTGTGTCCCCACCCAATTCTCACCTTGAATCGTAATAATCCCCAAAGGTCAGGGGTGGGGCCAGGTCGAGATAATGGAGTCATGGGGGTGGTTCCCCCATACTGTTCTTGTGGTAGTGAACAAGTCTCTTGAGGTCTGATGATTTTATAAAAGGGAGTTCCCCTGCACAAAGTCTCTTGCCTGCTGCCATTTAAGATGTGCCTTTGCTTCTCCTTTGCCTTCCACCATGATTGTAAGCACCCCCCCGCCAGCCATGCTGAACTGTGAGTCTGTTAAACCTCTTTCCTTCATAAATTACCCAGTCTTGGGTATGTCTTTATTAGCAGTGTGAGAATAGATATGGTAAATTTAAGTTTATAAGAAAATGCCCGACTCTTTTCCAAAATGACTACTGTTTTGCATTCCCACCAGCTATGCATGAGGGTTGCTTTTGTAAAGCCCATCTCTGTCACACCTTTTGCATTTCCTGGAATCTGCCTGACTTGTTGATGCATGTCTTGAAACCATGGAGTGGGGAGGGGAGTGGCTTCTCTTGTTATTATATTAATAACCCACTTGGGGAATTTTTGCTTCCTCTTCATACAACCTTGGATGGAGTGAATTTCTAAACCAAGCTTGTCTTTGTGAACATGGCAGGCCTGAAAACATTCAGCTCTTCTGCAGGGAGAGTCCTGAAAGATGCACTCCAAGGGTTTAGCTGAAGAGAGTCTAGTGAAGGAAATATTTATGGAGGTATGGGCCTGGCTACGGTAACTAACAAGGGATGATAGAGCACCCAGGGATTACCAATAGCAAGAATCCCTTCCCCTCCATCACTAGGCCTGCAGAAGTGAGGAGATGGAGTAGTAATACCAGAACCCACAGAGAGCTTGGAGCCGTGGAGGAGAGGCCGCTCAACAGAAGCTGTAACTGTGGAATGCAGCCAGAGCCTGAATAAACCCACAGCAGGGAACAACCAGGGAAAGAAATATCCAGACCTGTCTCCTCCACTACCCTATTGATCCTTCTGGAACTTCCCATTGGTCAGACCCAATCAGAAACCATATGGAAAGTATATTAGCATGTCAGGATTCTCCACAGAAACAGAGCCAATAAGATATCTAGAAAAGAAGAGATTTATTATGAGGAATTGACTTGTGTGATTATGGAGGCCAAGAAATCCCATCATCTGAGGGTCAAGAAAGTTGGAGATGTAATTCTAGCCTGAGTGCAGAGGCCTAAGAACCAGGGGAGCTGATGAATCTAAAAAAGGAGAGCGCTCAGGTACATACACAGGGAATTAAACAGGTCTTACCATGGTCAGGGGTTGGGAAGAAGAAATGGGGAGATATAGATTAAAGGATGCAAAATAGCAGATATCTAAGATCAACAAGGTTAGAGATCTAATATAGAACATGAGGACTGAAGTTAACAAAATTATATTTTATCAGGGAGTTTTGTTAAGTAATTAGATTGTAACTGCTCTTGTCACACACACACAAAAAGGTAACTCTTTTACTATTCATTTGTGTCCTATAACATCATGTGAATCTCAAATATATGTAATAAAATTTATTGAAAAAAATTTAAAAGGCTGGGCATAGTGGCTCATGCTTGTAATCCCAGCACTTTGGGAGGCTGAAGGGGGGTGGATCACTTGAAGCCAGGAGTTTGAGACCAGCCTGGCCAACATGGTGAAACTCTGTCTCTACTAAAAATACAAACATTAGCCAGGCGTGGTGGTGCACATTTGTGATCTCAGCTACTCCGGAGGCTGAGGCAGGAGAATTGCTTGAACCCAGGAGGTAGAGGTTGCAGTGAGCCAAGATTGAGCCACTGCACTCCAGCCTGGGCAAGAGAGCAACACTCTGTTTCAAAAAAAAAAATTATAAATACTGAGGTAATATTTCTGCTTATAAGATTGGTAGCCATTGGCCGGGTGCAGTGGCTCATGCCTGTAATCCCAGCACTCTGGGAGGCTGAGGCGGTCAGGAGATCAAGACCATCCTGGCTAACATGGTGAAACCCCGTCTCTACTAAGATGCAAACAATTAGCCGGTCGTGGTGGCGTGCACCTGTAGTCCCAGTTACTCGGGAGGCTGAGGCAGGAGAATGGCGTGAACCCAGGAGATGGAGCTTGCAGTGAGCCAAGATCGCACCGCTTCACTCCAGCCTGTGTGACAGGCGAGACTCCGTTTCAAAATAAAAAAAAAAAAAAGATTGATACCCATTAAATAATTTTCATTGCTGAAGGAAATGTGAGGAAACAGTTATCGTATACTTAGAGAGAGTTTAAATTGCTACTAAAGTAATCTGGTAATAAATATTAATGTGAAAAAATGCACACTCCTAGCAATATTCTCAGAAAGGAATCTAAAATATACAATTAAAATCACATAGAAAAAAAACTTTACTGCAGAATAGTTGTAGTATTCAAAAATGAAAAGTCTAATGTTTCTCAATAGTAGAAGGATTAAATGCTTTGTGATATGTCCACACAATAAGGCACTATGCAGTTACTACAAAAATATATCTATGCATACTAACTTGAAGGGGGGTTCAGCATACCTTACCGCTGAAAACTGAAAGTTACAGAGTAAATGTATAGTGCATCCTTTTTTTATATAGATAAAAGCAAAAAACAACAAAATCCTGTATGTGTGTTTTGTGTTTGCACAGTCACGGAGAAGAGGGTTGAAATATAGTAACACCAGGCCATTAGCATTATCTCAGGGCAGTAAAGGGTGGAATGAGAGAAAAATGTTCAGGTTTTCTTTATACACCTTATTTTTTTTCCACATGAAACATAATTTAAGCATGTTGTATTATACTATTGTGTTTAAAATAAAAGCATATATTTTATAAAATAAAAAAATAATAATCACAGCAAGTAAGCCTTCTGTGGAGCCCGCAGAAGTCAGCTTTGGGGGACACAGTGCGGGCAGAGAAGGAAGGAAAATGGGCCAAGATGAGGCGAGACAGGCAGTGGCAAATGGAGAATAACCAGCCCGGCTCACCCCCTGTGCCTCTCAGCACATTCTTGCCTTTTGCTTGGAGGACACTGAAGACATTGTTTTCCTCCCACAAACTCCAGTCCAGCCGATGTACCATCATGTGGTGATGTCATTTCAATTTCACCTAAATCTGAATTGTGACATTGGCCACCATGAGTGTCCTTCATGTAAGAATGCAAGGGGCCAGGTGTGGTGGCTCACGCTTGTAATCCCAGCACTTTGGGAGGCCGAGGCGGGCGGATCACGAGGTCAGGAGATCGAGACCACGGTGAAACCCCGTCTCTACTAAAAATACAAAAAATTAGCCGGGCGTGGTGGCGGGCGCCTGTAGTCCCAGCTACTCGGAGAGGCTGAGGCAGGAGAATGGCATGAACCTGGGAGGCGGAGCTTGCAGTGAGCCGAGATTGCACCACTGCACTCCAGCCTGGGCGACAGAGCAAGACTCCGTCTCAAAAAAAAAGAATGCAAGGAAAAGACATAACTGAATGTAACTGTTTCAGCCTCTGTAGATGGACGCTAGAGCCAAGCTGATACATCAGAGCCTTCTTTTCCCATCACTCATTCCACATTCGCCTTATCCTGGCAGCACCCCAGATGGGCATTGTTTTATTTGGTGGGTGCATTAGTTTCCTAGGGTATTATAACAAAATACCATAAACTAGATGTTTAAAACAACAGAAATTTATTATCTCCCAGTTTTGGAGGCCAGAAGTGTGAAATCAAGGTGTTGATGAGGCTATGTTCCCTCTAAAACCCATGGGGGAATCCTTCCTTGCCTTCTCCTAGCTATTGGTGGTTGCCAGTCATCTTTAGTGTTCCTTGGCTTGTTGAAGCATCATTCCCATCCTCTGTCTTCATGTGATGTTCTCCCTGTGTGTCTTCACATTGTCTTCCCCTTGTGTGCATCTGTCTCTGTGTCCAGATTTCTCCTTTTTATAAAGAGACCAGCCATGTTGTATTAGGATCTACCCTAATGATCTCATTTTAATTTGATTACCTCTATAAAGACCCTACTTCCAAATAAGGACACATTCTGAAGTACTGGGAGTCAGGACTTCAAAATATCTTATTTGGAGAATACAATTAAACCAATGATAGTGGATGGCCCCAGTCTGTCCTTAGGATCCAAGTTTTTAGTAATGCTCTTTGTGGGGTTTCAGTTTCCCACTGATAGTTGTTGCTAGATGTGTGGATATGGAAGGCTCCCCACTGAATTCCAGACATAGTCCTCCTTACTCCCTAGTAAGCAATACAACTTCTCCCAGTAATTGCGATCAAGGGTTGTTAAGTCTTTCCCTGAGTAACTGGGATCAAGGGTAGTAAGTCTTTCCCCGAGTAACTGGGATCAAGGGTAGTAAGTCTTTCCCCGAGTAACTGGGATCAAGGGTAGTAAGTCTTTCCCCGAGTAACTGGGATCAAGGGTAGTTAAGTCTTTCCCCGAGTAATTGGGATCAAGGGTAGTAAGTCTTTCCCCGAGTAATTGGGATCAAGGGGTAGGGTAAGGGTAGTAAGTCTTTCCCCGAGTAACTGGGATCAAGGGTAGTAAGTCTTTCCCCGAGTAACTGGGATCAAGGGTAGTAAGTCTTTCCCCGAGTAACTGGGATCAAGGGTAGTAAGTCTTTCCCCGAGTAACTGGGATCAAGGGTAGTAAGTCTTTCCCCGAGTAACTGGGATCAAGGGTAGTAAGTCTTTCCCCGAGTAACTGGGATCAAGGGTAGTAAGTCCTTTTCTGCCTATCAGTTCTGTAGCAAAGGGAGCCCATAATGGGCAAGGGACAATCTCACCTCCCAAGCATGTCTCAGTTTTTGGTGAAAACATACTTTGGGCACCAAAACATGTTATCGAAAGATTCCAAAGCTCCAAGGATAAAGAAAATATCCTAAATGTTTCCAGAGAGAAAAAAGCCACACACATAAGACTGGGTATCAGAATGGCATTGAAATTTTCAGTGGAAACACCGAAAAACAGAAGACAAGAACAATGCCTTAGTAATGCGAAGCCTAGAAATCTATACCCAGTTAAAGTAGCTTGCTTCTTGGTTTCTCCCACTGCCAATTTAGTTTTGGCTTTGCTAGGTCTTCTGAGGCAATTAACACTTGTTCACCTACTTTGCAGATTCTAAATTATTATGGCATTCATCTTCTCTCCTATTTTCTTTGTCCTGGTAGATTTATGCTCTTGTAAAAACTTTCTTTACTCTTATTTTAATGGGGTTTTGGAAAGGAGCTGTTTATGTGAAATTGCCTTATTTTTTACAATGAGAAATTACTTGAAAACAATTTTATGACACTGATTCTTAGAAGCTATTTAGATGTTTTTGAGTGGCCAGATCACTAGGTATGGGTAGAGATTCAGCTCCTTCTATAACCTAAACTATTATTTCAGGGATGAAATATGATTTTTAATGTTCCAGATAAGTTACCTGGATTTCTTCAGGAGACTGAACTGAGCTGTGAACTGCTCAGTCACTGAGAGTTTACTCTTTCCCAGCATTAGAGAAAGAAATTAATGGCATGGCATGAGACATATTTTACTCCCCAACTTTTTCTCTTGAAAAGTTCAAATCTAGAGAAAAACTAAAATGCAGTGCAATGAACATCCATATTTCCTTCATTTGGATTCATCAGTTGGTAACATTTTGCCAGTTTGCTTTATCTCTCTGTTATTTATATGTGTGTGTGTGAGACAAAACAGTATGTATATTACAATATGGAGAGATACAGCAGCATAATATCTTATATATAGATATCTCCTATATATTTACGTAAAAATATAGTAGTTGTTGACACTTCATCTCATAGGGATTATATTCATTAGTTTGTGCTGCTATAACAAAGTACCATAGACTGGGTAGCTTATAAACAACATAAGGGTATTTCTCACAGTTCTAGAGGCAGGAAGTCTTAAGATTAGGGTCCCAGCATGGTTGGGTTCTGGTGAGGGCCCTCTTCCAGGTTGCAGACTGCTGACTTCTTGTAATCTCAGATGGCAGAAGAGGCCCAGAGAGCTCTCTGCGAATCCTTTTATAAGGACACTAATCCCATTGATGAGGGCTCTACCCTTATGACCTCACTTGTCAGAGACCCTACTTCCTAATACCATCACCTTGGCGTTAAGGTATCAATATCACAATTTTGGGGGAGGCACAAACATTCAGTCCATTGCAGGGATAGTTTAAAATCATTTCTAAACATCTCAACAAGACATACATTCCTAACATGGTTGCATTCAGAGTGAATTAAAAATGCATTGAGCAGTATCTCCTGAGCTAGGCTTTTTAGTAAAAGCAAACACACACACCCCGCCACACAAACACCCACACACTCACCCTTAATTTCTGGGACGTTGTTGAATCTGAATATATGGAACCATCTGAAATAGCCAGTAATCACTGCCATTCTTAATGACATCATTTTGTTAAACATTTTCTTTCTTTTTTTTGAGATGGAGTCTAGCTTTGTTGCCCAGGCTGGAGTGCAATGGCATGACCTTGGCTCACTGCAACCTCTACCTCCTGGGTTCAAGCGATTCTCCTGCTTCGGCCTCCTGAGTAGCTGGGATTACAGGTGTGTGCCACCATGCCCGGCTAATTTTTGTATTTTTAGTAGAGATGGGGTTTCATCATGTTGGCCAGGCTGTTCTCAAACTCCTGACCTCAGGTGATCCACTTACCTTGGCCTCGAAAAGTAATGGGATTACAGGCGTGAGCCACCACACCCTACCTGTTAACGTTTTCTAGTTTAGTAAAAACAAAGGGTAGGTAAAGCAGCTCACTGAATGGCCGAGACCTAAGCTGCCTACCATGGACTGCCAAGATGCCCTGCTGAAGAATAACAGATAACATTCCTTTCAGTTATATAAAACCATTGTTAGTAATCTTAAAATGTTATGTTTTATGTTTTTTTAGCTGTGAAAACAGTTTTTCAGATTTGCTCAAAGTATATATGGCATTCTAGATTTGTGCCAGATGTCCATTAAGTGAATTACAAATGTTGAGAATCTAAGGATTCTCAGAATTCCTACTTATTCAGGTTTTTGTGTTCATCCAAATTAAAACTGTCATGCAAAGGGTCCCTATCAAATACTGTCAAAACAATTTGACCTAATTGACATTTGTAAAACAACAGCAGAATATGCATTTTTGGAAAGTGCACATAAAATATTTACCCAACAAAGATCACCTAATTGTTTTGTTTTTAAAGAAAGTTTAAATAAAACTAAAACTTTGCTTGGAAAAAAACTCTCTTCTCCTGTCTCCAGTGATTCAATTAGGGAAGCTGTTAATAGGTAGGGAGGGAGAGAGGCCAGCTCATGACTTAATAATATCAACTACTTAAATCGTTATACACTAAAATTCTTATTTCCGTTTAAAACTAAACAAATCAAAATTATAACATGCAACATGGCATTCAGGCTTATTAAATTATAAATTTTTTCTGCCTCTTAAATAATAGGAAAAAACCTGTGTATCTAGAAGGACTTTGCAGTAGTTACAGTGAGTTTCTATATATATTGTATTTCAATTACTACTTTTCAAAGAACTAAAACGTTATATACTATATACTGTTATATGCTATAAAATAAATATACTCAATAGAAATTATACTGAGCATATGTAAATCTTTCTTTTAAGATCCAGAAACCACCACACCTAAAACTGAGGGTACATTAATCATGAATTAATATAGGCCATGAGCCCAATTTGAAAATATTCGCTCATAGTGTTACTTTGCATGGAATTGTGATCTGCCCTAGCAGATTTTAACGTTGAATGCATGTGTCTTGAAGGAGGAATATCACAAACGGGACTTCACGGAGGTGCTCTCTCCCAATATGTACAACAGTAAACTCTGGGAAGCCTCAGGCCACTGGCAGCACTACAGCGAGAACATGTTTACCTTTGAGATTGAAAAGGACACTTTTGCCCTCAAACCCATGAATTGTCCAGGGCACTGGTGAGTATTAAAAGCGAAGCAGAACTTTTCATGAGAGCACATGGCACACTTCGTCACAATTAGCTTTTAATGCTTTGTGGAATGAAAGAGTCCCTTTAATCTGAAGAGTGGTGATTACTAATTTTTACTAAGTTGTTTCATTCTGGAGAATGGATTTACTTTTGAAAATCTATTTGATCTTTGGCAGGTATGGAATGTTAGCTGGTAACCATTGCATTTTTTTGTGCTGATTAAAGGATAATGTTATGTGTCAATTTTATAAGTTTTACAATATTTGTCTTTCTTATAGTAATGCACTTCAGATGTTCATATTTGCAGAATATTTAGTTCTTTCATACTGTTTGGGTGGATTTAACAAATCAATGAGGTCATAATCAATGGGTTTCTGGATTTCACTGATTCCAAGATACCATTTTTCTTCCACATTTCAACATTTCTGAAGTTGAAATGCATCTTACAGTTGGTGACATCTTAGCATTATATCATAATTTAATTAATAGGTTATTTTCTTTCTTTGTAGCACATAAAATATACATTTTACAATCAATGATGTCTTTGATTTTATGAAAGACTAATTATCATAAAGTTGGTATGCAAATTCAACCTTGTAAGACAAACATATTTTACAACTGAAACTGAATAGGCATAATTGTCCACAAAAAACAATCCCAACAATCGTAGTTTTTGTATTATCAACATACATAGTTTCAAGTAAATTTACCTAGAAGATAATTATTAAAACTGATAACTGAACACTGAAGAAAGCTCTTTGCCCTTTTAAGTGAAGATGAGTAGAAATTTAACTTTATGATGATGTCATGTAAAAAATATATATAACTTTAATTTTAGGAATACTGGTATGTAAACATTCTGTATCCTCTCTTTCTAAACAGAAGGTAGAAGCTACTCTAGTGTTTTGCATTGTAAAACACTTGTGTTAACAATTTCTTAATTCATTTTCTCAAAGGCATCCTTTAAAATTATAGCCTCATACTTTAGCTATAATGAAAGTAGAGAATTTAAGTTTGTCTTTTTACACCTCAGAATAAGAAAGCAAGACCACGGTGGCTTGGAGGCAATGGGATATGGAAGCTAGGAGTGCTTTCTGTAGGAGAGAAGTCTTTCATTCAACAGAGAACATAGCTGACTGCTTTTGGTGCTTGGAGCTAGAAGTGCAGAGGTGATTAAGACACAAACCATTCCCTCCTGGAGCTCCCGAGCAGAGTGGACAGGGCCATGCATGTAGACAATCTGTTATAAAAAGACCCGTGCCATAATGATGGCATGTTTGAGGTGTTCCAGGAACCTGAGGAGAAACTGCCTAGCCCTGTCTAGGGAAATGTCTAGGAGGGCTTCATTTCAGAGTAGCCTTTGAAATGAATCATAAACAGTAAATGGTGATTCACTGTGTGGATAAGGGGAGGGAACAGCATTTCTGGGAAGAGGTAATAGACAAGCTTCTTTCTCAGGATGCTGCAGTGATGTAAATACAAGGTTCACTAATTTGTGGAAGAATTTTTTTTTTAACCTGGTGATCTAAGAACTAGAATAAGGAGTTTATGAATCTTGAGGCTTAATTGTAATTTCTTTAGATAATTATTTAATCTTTCTGTGCTGTGTAAAAGCTGTGTGTTACCGCATCTTTTCTAGTCTAATGTTTGCCCATCGTCCACGATCTTGGAGGGAAATGCCTATTAGATTTGCTGATTTTGGAGTTCTGCATAGAAATGAACTGTCGGGGACTCTCAGCGGCTTGACCAGAGTGAGGCGCTTCCAGCAGGATGATGCTCACATCTTTTGCACAGTGGAGCAGGTAAACAACAACACAGAGTGAAGCAGGGTGGCCACAAATTCAGTGTGATGCCCTGAACACATCTTGTGTTCTTTCAGAGTTACTGAAACATAGATATTTGGTCTAGTCTCTGAGATTCATTCGGCTGTAACCTGCTGTCATTCTCTAAATTAGGTCAATAGATTAATCATCTCTTGACGTGAAATGTATCCCTTCAGTGATTTTATTAACCTAAATTCCATTAAGTGGAGTATTTTAAGGGATTTGGTGGAATTCTGGATGTTTTGTTTTTCAATATTGCCTAGAACTTAAAATTTACTTTTTCAAGTTTTTGTGTTAATTCAAGTTAAAATTGCCATGCAGAGTTTCACTATCAAACAATTTGACCTAATTGATGTTTATATAACAACAGCAGAATATACATTCTTTGGTTTCATGTTGGATGGGTAATGTGCCAGTGTTGTATCCAATGTGCCTCGTGTTAGGTGGGTAACATGCCGGTGTTGTACCGAGAGGTGTGAGGGAGGCCCATCTTACACATGTGTGTACACCCAGTCATCACGCTTATGAACTACAAAAGGGTAAGAGTATTTGTTCTTTGAAATTGCACATAGAATATTTACTAAAATAGACCATATTCTGGACCATAAAACAAGTCTCAATAAGTTGAAAGGGATGCAATTAAAACAAAATGTTTAATTAACCCTAATGTTTAACCCGAATCCTAACTGACCACAATAGAATTAAAAATAGATAACACAAAATCCAAAGGAAAATTAGATAATTTTATATAACAAATGAAATAAAAACACATCAAAATTTGTAGGATGCCATTTAAGTGGTATTTAGAGGGATGTTTATAGCACTGAATACCTGCATTAGAAAAGAAAAATCAATGACTTAGCTTTTACTTAAGATAGAAAAAGAAGAACAAATTACACGCAATGTAATGGAAGCAAAAGAAAGAAAATAAGAAAGAGCAGAGCAGGAATCACTGAAATAGAAAACAAAGAATATAAATAAAACAAAAGCTGGTTCTCTGAGAAAATCAATAAAATTGATAAACCTTTAGTCAGACTGATGAGGGAAAAAAGAGAAGACAAATAAAAATGTCAGGAATGAAGCAGATGTCATCACTACAGATTCTGTAGCTATTAAAAAGATAAGGCAGATTTATGAATAACTTTATGCTAATACATTTGACAGCTTAGATGAAATGGATAAATCTTTGAAAGATAAAACTATTAAACTTCACTCAAGAAGAAGTAGATCATCGCATAGCCCTGTGTCCACTACAGAAATTGAATTGATAGTTAAAAACCTTCCTACACAGAAAACTCCAGGCCAAGATGGTTTTACTGGTGAATTCTACTAAACATTAAAGAAGGAATAATACCAATCTAGAGATACTCTTCCAGAAAATTGAAGAGGAGGAAATCTTCGCCACCTCATGAAGCTAATGAAGCTAATATTGCTCTGATAGAAAAATAAGACAAAGAAATTAAAAGAAAACTACTGAACATGTCTCATGAACATAAAATCAGAAAATTTAAACAACATTTTAGTAAGTCAAATCTAGTAATTTTTTAAGAAGGACATCTTAATCAAATGGACTGAATCCCAGGAATGAAAAGGTAGTTTAACATTAGAAAATGAATCATTGTAATTCCCCACATTCACAAACTAAAAAAAAAGAAAACAAACAAAAAGACAAAAAGCATATTATCTTCTCAGTAGATGCAGGAAAAAGTATTTGGCAAAATTCTACATCCATATCTCATAAAAACTCTCAAAACTAGGAATGGAAGGGAACTTTCTTAACCTGATAAAAGGCCTCTATGAAAAACCTACAGCTAACCTCATACTTAATAGTGAAAGTCTGAATGTTTTACTCTTAAAATCAGGAATTAGGTAAGGATTCTCTCATTACCTCTCTGATCATTGTACTACAGGTTCTTTCTGATGCAGTAAGTTAAGAAAGAGAAATAAAAAACCCCTAGATTGGAAAGAATTAAAACTCTTGTAAATGACATGATCATCTATGTAGAGATTAGATGGAATCTACAGAAAGCTATTAGAAGTAAGGCGAATTTAGAAAAATCGTAGTATGGAATATCAACATACAAAAATGAATTGTATATGCATTTCATAATAAACCCTTGGAAATTGCAAATAAGAAACAATTTATAATAGCATCTCAAAACATATGATAGTACTTTGGGATAAGACTGACAAATACGTTGCTTGGACTGAGTTGTGACTCCCAAAATTTATATGTTGAAGTCCTAACCCCCAATGTGCTGGTGTTTGGAAATGGGGTTTTGGGAAGTAATTAGGTGTAGATGAGATCATGAAGATGGAGCCCTCATGATATGATTAGTGCCCTTTTAAGGAGATGCCAGAGGCTTTCTTATTCTCTCTGCTGTGTGAGGACACAGTGAGACGTCAGCCACTGGCAAACTAGGAAGAAAGCCCTCATCAAGGAACTGAATCAGCTAGCACATTGATCTTGGATTTCCCAGCCTGCAGAACTGTGAAGAATAAATGATTCTTATTTAAGCCACATGCCTATGGTTTTTGTTCTGGCAGCCCAAGCTGAGTAATACCTATATACACAACCTATACAGTGAAAACTTTAAAACATTGCTGAGATAAATTTAAAGAAGGCCTAAATAAATGAAATATACCTTGTTTGTGGGTTGGAAGACTAAATATTATTAAAATATCAATTATCCACAAATTGATCTATAAGTCAGTACAATCCCAGTCAATACCCAAGCAGACTTTTCTTTCCCTGTAAGAGTTGACATGCTGACTCTAAAATTCGTATAGAAATCACGAGAACCTAGAATAGCCAAAAGAACTTTGAAAAATAAAAACAAATTTGGAAGGCTCACTATGCTTGATTTCAAGAATTATTAGAAACTATAGTAATCATGCTGGTCTAGATAGATAAATCAGCAAAACAGAGTCTAGAAATAGACACAAATATATGGACAACTGATTTTTAATTAAGATTCAAAGGCAATGAAATGGAGGAAAGGTAATATGTTCAACAAATGATGCTGGAATGATTGTGTATCCATATGCAAAACATGAGGTATGAGGATTCATACCTCATACCGTATGAAAAAATTAAGATGAATCACAGGCCTAAATGTAAAACCTAAAAACACAAAACTTCTAGAATAAAAATTGGGGAAAATCTTTGTGATTAGGTGATAGGTGATGATTTCTCAGATGTGACACCAAAGGGCAATCCATAAAAGAAAAAAGTTGATAAATTGGATTCCTCAAAATTTAAAACTTCTGCTCTTCCAAAGATACTGATCAGAGACAGGAAAGACAGGTCACAGACTGGGAGAAAATGTTTGTGAGGCATACATCAAATAAAGGACTTGAATCCAGAATACTTAACAAATATTCAAACCTCAATAGGAAAACAGACAACCCAGTTAAACAGTGAGCAAAAAGACCTGCTTTGGGAAAGATGAAGTAGGTGCTTTCCCTTTCCTTCCCTCTAAGAACAAGTAAAAACCTTGGATATTACATATAAAACAAACACGAGACTCTGAAAGGTGGTGAGAAAAAAGTCACACCGGCTATGGACATCAGGACCTAAGAAACAACACGGTAGTGAGTTCCTTAGGTGTTTTTGTTTTGTTTTTTTTGCCACATATATTCCAGACTTGGCAACCAACAAATACCAACAGGCATCGATAAAACAGACCAACAGAAGTCTGCTTGCTGTAGCCAAAGGACTTGGAAAGGGGCAGCCTAGAAAGATAGAAAAGTTTTAGACAGTATCTACTATATTTCAGCCAGACACCACAGAAAAAACTGTGGCCCTTTATATGCCAGCAAAGGCTAATTGAGGAGCTTATATTTTAACTCTCACCAGGCTCTAAATAAGTACCTCAATAGCTGTTGGAATGGGTAAGAGAAGGCTTATTAGGAAGCTGGGACTTTTACTCCTGCATTAACAAGAGCCCATCCCCTTCCCCAACCCAGCAGTGTCAGTGAAGACTGTGTGGGGAGCCTGGACTTTCACCCTCCCCTGGAAGTAATGAGGTGCCTCTTCCACTCTTGCTTGAGTAGTGTCAGAAGACGTCCAGTGGAAAGATAAGACTTTTTTACTGCCCACTGGTCATGAGGCCATGCATTCTGTGTGCAGTAAAGGCCACGGAGGGGGAGCTAGAACACCCGTGCAACCCAGAAGTAACGAGGAGCTCCTCTCCCCTTACTTCCTTTCCCAAAGGAGCTTGGACTGCTTTTCCCACCTGACAGTAACTGGCCAGTACTGTCCTCCCCCTGCTGGAAGAGTGTCAGTGGAAGTCAGCTAAAACAACATTTAAGATCCAGAGGCTTATTATAAAACCTAAAATGTCCAGGTTTAAGAAATTGAAAATCACTCATCATGCTAAGAACAAGAAAAATCTCAACTTGAATTTAAAAAGACAATCTATCCATGGTAACACTGAGATAACAAAGATGTTACAATTATCTGCCAGAGATTTTAAAGCAACCACCATAAAAATGCAATTACTAACTAATGAGCAATTACTAACACACTTGAAACAAACAAAAATTACAAAGTCAGTGAAGAAATAGAAAATCTCAGGAAAGAAATAGAAGGTATAAAGAAGAACCAAATGGAAATTTTGAACTGAGAAATATAATATTCAGTGAATAGATTCATGAGCAGAATGGTGAGGACAGACTTAAAGAGCAGAAATTACCCAATCTGAAAAACATAGAGAAAACAGACTGAAAGAGAAAAGAACCGAGCCTGAGAACAGTGGGATATAACAAGATATCTAACATTCATATCATCATAATTTTGGAAGGAGAGGAGACTGAAGGTGGGAGTGAGAAAGTACCCAAAGAAATAATAGCCGACAACTTGCCAAATTTGGCAAAAGACATCTACAGATTCAAGAAACTGTTCAGGATAAACTCAAAGAAACCTACACCAAGATACATCATAGTAAACTGAAAACTAAAGACAAAGAAAAAGCTTGAAAGCAATGAGAAATGATGCATTACCTTTAAAGAGAAAAACAATTTCAATGATAGCAATTTCTCATTAAAAAACAAAAATCAAATATCCTGGAGGCCAGAAGGAAGTGGCACAATACTTTTAAAGTGCTGAAAAAGAAAAAGGAATTTTCAACCCAGAATTCTATGTCTAAAGAAAATACCCTTCAGGAATTGAGGGGAAATCAAGACATTGGACCCACCAAAAGAATGGCTGTAGGAAGTTTTCTAAACAGAAAGGAAATGATGAAAAGAGGAGTCAGGGAACTTTAGGAAGGAAAAGATTGTGAAAATAAAAACAGGTAAATACAATGTATTTTCCTTCTCCTTTTGCATTTTCTAAATTATGTTCGATCATTGAAGTAAAAATCACATGTTTCTAATGTTCTAAATGTATGTAGAAGAAATGTTTAAGAAAATTATACTATAAATGGGGTAAGGTACAGGGAATAAAAGTTTCTGTACTTCACCTGAGCTGGTAAAGTGACAATATCTAGACTGATAAGTTATATAATACCTAGAGAAACCACTAAAAAAAAAAAAGCTATAGACAGGGATACACTAAGAGAACCTATAGATAAATTGGAATTGAATTCCAAAAAAATGTTAAAGTAATCCATAGGAAGACAGGAAAAAGAAAACAGAAATGAATAACAAGAGAGAACAAGAAGGAAACAAAAAGGCAGTGTAAGGCCCTAACATATTACATTAAGTGTAAATGGTCTAAATAAACCAATTAAAAGAGATTGACATAGTGGATTAAAAAGTATGACCCAGGCTGGGCAAGGTGGCTCATGCCTGTAATCCCAGCACTTTGGGAGGCTGAGGCAGGCAGATCATGAGGTCAGGAGTTCAAGACCAGCCTGACCAACATGGTGAAACCCCATCTCTACTAAAAATACATAAATTAGCTGGGTGTGGTGGCACACACCTGTAATCCCAGCTATCAGGATGCTGAGGCAAGAGAATCGCTTGAACTTGGGAGTCAGAGGTTGCAGTGAGCCGAGATCATGCCACTGCACTCCAGCCTGGACGACAGTGATACTCCATCTCAAAAAAATAAAATAAAATAACCCAACGATATGCTTCCTACAAGAAATATACTCCAACTAATAACACTAAAGTCAGGTTGAAAGTAAAAGGATGGCAAAATATTATACAAATATTAATCAAAAGAAAGCAAGGATGGCTATATTAATATCAGATAAACTAGACTTCAAAGAAAATTACCAAAGACAGAGGTTATATAATGATAAAAGGGTCAATCCACCACAAAGACATAGCAATCCTAAATGTGTGGGCATCAAAATACAGAGCTGCAAATACGTAAGGCAAAAACTGATAAATTGAAAGGAGAAATAGACAAATTCACAATTATATTTGGAAACTGCAACACCCCTCTCTCAAAAAAGAATAGAACAACTAGGCAGAAAATCAGCAATGATATAGAAGAGCTCTGCTATACAATCAACCAGCGGAACCTACTGACATGCGTAGAGTGCCCCACAACAGCAGAACACATACTCTGTTCAAGTGCCCACAGATACAATCAACCAGTGGAACCTAACTGACAGGCGTAGAGCCCCACAACAGCAGAACACATACTCTGTTCAAGTGCCCACAGATGCAATCAACCAGTGGAACCTAACTGACAGGCAGGCATGGAGCGCCCCACAACAGCAGAACACATGTTCTGTTCAAGTGCCCACAGATACAATCAACCAGTGGAACCTAACTGACAGGCATAGAGCACCCCACAACAGCAGAACACATGTTCTGTTCAAGTGCCCACAGATACAATCAACCAGTGGAACCTAACTGACAGGCATAGAGCACCCCACAACAGCAGAACACATACTCTGTTCAAGTGCCCACAGATACAATCAACCAGTGGAACCTAACTGACAGGCATAGAGCACCCCACAACAGCAGAACACATACTCTGTTCAAGTGCCCACAGATACAATCAACCAGTGGAACCTAACTGACAGGCATAGAGCACCCCACAACAGCAGAACACATGTTCTGTTCAAGTGCCCACAGAACATTTAAACCATAGTGGATCATATCCTGGGCCATCAAACAAACCTCGACAAGTTTAAAAGAATTGAAATTACACAAAGTGTTTTTTCCAACCCCATGGAATTAACGTAGAAATCAATCACAGGATGATAACAGGAAATCTTTTTTTTTTTTTTTTTTTTTTTGAGACGGAGTTTTGCTGTTGTCACCCAGGCTGGAGTGCAATGGTGCAATCTTGCTTACTGCAATCTCCACCTCCCAGCTTCTACCTCAGCCTCCTGAGAAGCTGGCATTACAGGTGTGCACCACCATGCCTGGCTAATGTGTGTGTGTGTGTGTGTGTGTGTGTGTATTTTAAGTAGAGGCAGGGTTTCACCATGTTGGCCAGGCTAGTCTCAAACTCCTGACCTCAGGTGATCCACCCGCCTTGGCCTCCCAAAGTTCTGGGATTACAGGCATGAGCCACCGTGCCTGGCTGGTAACAGGAAATCTATAAGCCCTATTGATCACTCTCCCTAAACATATTATTACTTCCTGGTAATTTCATTCTTTCCGGAATCCCCTGCATCCTGCACAGTGCTTAGCATGTGGGCAGTTATTACATTGTTTGTATCAGGTTTGTATTAGTCAGTGTTCTCCAAAGACGTAGAGACAGTAGGATATTTAGATATACGAGGAGATTTATTACAGGAATTGGCTCACTTGATTTTGGAGGCCAAGAAGTCCCATGATATGCCAATTAAAAGCTGGAGAAAGGCCAGGCATGGTAGCTCACACCTGTAATCCCAGCACTTTGGGAGGCTGAGGTGGGTGGATCATCTGAGGTTGGGAGTTCGAGACCAGACTGACCAACATGGAGAAACCCTATCTCTACTACAAATACAAAATTAGCCAGGTGTGGTGCCACATGCCTGTAATCCCAGCTACTCAGGAGGCTGAGACAGGAGAATCGCTTGAACCCGGGACGTGGAGGTTGCAGTGACTGTGCCATTGCACTCCAGCCTGGGCAACAAGAGCAAAACTCTGACTCAAAAAAAAAAAAAGGCTGGGGAACTAGGAAAGCTGATAGTATAACTCCCAGTCTGAGGCCAAAAGCCTCAGTGGGGTGAGCAGAGGAGGGAGCTGGTGTAAGTCCTAGAGTTGGTGGGCCTGAGAGCCAGGAGCTCCAGTGTCTGAGAACAGGAGAAAATAAATGTCCCAACTCAAAGAGAATTTGCCCTTCCTCTGCCTTTGAGTTCTATTCCTGCCCTCAACAGATTGGATGAGGCCCACCACATTGGTGAGGGTGGAAGTTGTTTACCCATTCCACTGATTCAGATGCTCATCTCTTTGAGAAACACCCTCACAGGTATTCCCAGAAATAAATGTTGTAAGGGTGGCCAGCTGTCTGGCATCTTTTAGCTCAGTCGAGTTGACACTTAAAAGTAGCCATCACAAGCCATTATCCTCAGCAAACTAACACAGGAACAGAAAACCAAACTCCGTATGTTCTCACTTATAAGTGGGAACTGAACAATGAGAACAGATGGACACAGGGAGGGGAGCAACACACACTGGGGCCTGTCAGAGGGAAGCGGAGGGAGGGAGAGCATCAGGATAAATAGCTAATGCATTCTGGGCTTCAATACCTAGGTGATGGGTTGGTAGGTGGAGCAGACTACCATGGCACACATATACCTACGTAACAAACTACACATCCTGCACATGTACCCAGGAACTTAAAAAAAAAATGGGTGTGGTGGCTCATGCCTATAATCCCAGCACTTTGGGAGGCTGAGGCAGGTGGGTCACTTGAGGCCAGGAGTTCAAGACCAGCCTGGCCAACATGATGAAACCCCTTTTCTACTAAAAAAAAAAAAATACAAAAATTAGCCGAGCATGGTGGCAAGCACCTGTAGTTCCAGCTACTTTGGAGGCTGAGGCATGAGAATCACTTGAACCTGAGAGGCAGAGCTTGCAGTGAGCTGAGATCACACCACTGCATTCCAGCCTGGGCGACAGAGCAAGACTGTCTCAAAAAACAAAACAAAACAAAAAACTAGCCATCGCAGTTAATGAATGAAAGACTTGATATCTCAAATCCATCAAATTCCTTGCATTTCGGCTGCTTGTCTCTGGTTTCAGCCACCGTCATCTTGCTCCTAATGGACTCAGCCAGCTTCCTGACGGGGCTGTCTTCTAATCTTGCCAATTCATTTCATATACTGTGAAAGAACACATTGGGTCATGTGAGTCCCCTGCTTAAACAAAGCAAAACAAAACGCTTCATTGCCTCCCCATTGTTCTCAGGCTAAAAAATCCATACATTCTCCTGGCTTTGAAAGCACTTAATTTTCTCTGGCCCCTGCCTGCCTCTAGCCTGTTCACCTACCACACTGCCCCTCTGCCCTTCATCCCATCGTATGCAGCCCCCCGGCTTAGTCTGTCTCTCTGTCCACTGAGCCTTCAACTCAGCGTGTCCTCTGCTCACAGAGCTCCTGAGGTCCCATGCAGAGCGTTTGCTTGTCCCCTGCTGCAGCTCAGTCTCACTTCCTCTGGGCAGCCCCTCCTTGCCGCTGTCCTGTGCGTGGCACTGCCTTTTCACAGTACAGTTCCCTCGCCTACTCCTTCTCCATTCCCTGCACCAGCCTGGAGAATCTGCCAGCCTGCACATGCCTAGCACTCAAACGAAGGTTCAACTCAGGATTGGATGAACAACCCAAACAGGATCATCAACTGTACTCCATAAAAACATGCTTTATTTCTGTCTGATGTGAAGCATTTTATTTTTTAAAACATAAATGAATTTGATGTTCTATTTGAATGTTTCATTCGCTTTGATTTCAGATTGAAGAAGAAATAAAGGGGTGTTTGCAGTTTTTGCAATCTGTTTACTCAACATTTGGCTTCTCCTTTCAATTAAACCTGTCAACAAGGCCGGAAAACTTCCTAGGAGAGATTGAGATGTGGAATGAGGCTGAGAAGGTAAGAGACACACCTTGTGCTTCCTCTTCATTTTAGTCGTATGGAAAACACGAGAGGCTGCATGTCTTCACAGGAGGATGCAATAATTTGTAATAGAAATTTTGAACCTGGAAATTATGAGATAAATAGGTCGTAGAATGTGGTTATCCCGTTTTCTTTGTGACGGTGATAATAATAATACCTTACATTTGCTGCACACTTAAAGTTCATATCTGGCTTTTATTTATAGTCCTTCAGTGCTGGTCACTAACAGCTGGCCCAGGTTTTTAAAGAAACCTTCTGATTGCTGTAACTCTCGGTGGTTTATTTTAAACCGTTGCCTGTTGAGTCATCTTAGTTCGACTGTAGTCCCAGGGCTGCATGGTCTAGATGTAGATGTGCATACTCGACGCTGGGGTCCCCTTCGTAGTCACGTCCTGTCGTGCCCTGCCCTGTGTCTGTCTGAAGACACCCACGCTCAAAGACGTTACATCTAAGCTTTGCAAAACCAAGATAAGGAGCTCATCATGTTGCTTTTTTTTCTTAATAAACACAAAGGATATAGTGTGTTTCCCGTGTTCACTTTTATTAAAAATGAGATGGCGTCATGGCCAGACACCCTGCTCTGTTAGTTCTCCTCCTCTTGGAATGTAATAGTCCCAACTTATCCATGGGGAATAAGACCCCAAGTGGATGCCCAAAACCCTGGATGGTACCAAACGGATGGCAGTCAGGTTGGGATACGTATCTGTTCATGCCTTCAACCCACAAATTTAATGCCCTTTCTTTTTTTCTTTTTTGAGATGGAGTCTTGCTCTGTTGCTCAGGCTGGAGTGCAGTGGCGCGATCTCGGCTCACTGCAAGCTCCGCCTCCCAGGTTCACGCCATTCTCGTGCCTCAGCCTCCTGAGTAGCTGGGACTACAGGCACCTGCCACCACACCCGGCTAATTTTTTGTATTTTTAGTAGAGATGGGTTTCACCGTGTTAGCCAGGATGGTCTCGATCTGCTGACCTCCTGATCCTTCTGCCTCGGCCTCCCAAAGTGCTGGGATTTAATGCCCTTTCTTTTCTTAACTAAGCACTGTTCATGCACTGTGGCTGGAACTTTTGCAGTGTGAGGTGCAACAGCAAAACTAGCATGAATTTCTTTTTCCTTCTTCACGAATTCACAACTTACCCAACGGATAGAAGATTTTTTTTAACCATAGCTCTTAGCAACTTCAGCATAGGATTTTTTTTTTTCCTTATTAAATGGATAACTTTCACCTTTTCACTTAAAGGAAGCATGTTGTGGCTTCACTCTGGCATATCCAGATTGCTAGTAACACAACTCTTGTGCTTTGAGGCCATGGTTAAGGAAAATAAGGGTGATTGAACATAAGCACTGTGATACTGCACAGTTGATTTGATGAACATGGCAGCTCCCAAGTGACTAACAGGTGGGCAGTGCACCCAGCATGGAGACTCTGGACAGAAGGACATCCCAGGTAGACAGAGTAGGACAGTGCTTTATCCTGCTGCTCAGAGCAGTGCACAATTTAAAACTTGTGAGTTGTTGATTTCTGGAATTTTCCATTCAGTATTTTCAGACTGCAGTCGACTGCAGGTGACTGAAACTGAGAAAAATGAAACCACAGATAAGGGGGACTGCTGTACTCATGGGAGCTTAACACACAAATACAAGAAATAAGAATCAGAGAAGCCCTGGATTAATCGTGTAACAATTATTTTTACGTGATTAATAGGTCAGAAGCCAAGCAGAGGCTGCACAGAAGCAGTTTAGCCTTGAGCTCTAAGTAGGGCCTTCTCCTCCCCACTGACCCGTGCCCATCCTAAGCTCTTCTTCCACGTCCACTGCATGGACGAAGAGGGCCAAATGAGATAGCCTATCTACCCTGGGAAGGATGCAGACTCAGTTTACCGAACAGCCATGTGGAAGCAGGAAGAGGAAATGAGGACACAGCTCAGCTCTGGAGCCATTTTGCTCCAGACTTTAAAGTCTGAAAGTACTTGATCTCCATGAGTAAATTATAGAGGATCTCTAAGCATCAGGGTCCAGCATGAAATGGTGATGATGATGACGGTGGTGATGGTGGTGGTGGTGATGTAGCAATAACACCCACTTCCTGAGGGTATGGTGAACTTAAATGAAGTAATTTACATGGAGTGTTAGGCATAGTGCTGGGCACAGGTAAGTAGGTGTTGGTATCATTGTCATTACTCCATTCATTTGAAACTTGGTGGGGTGTGGGGAGCTGAAAAGGGGATGAACCAGGTGTAGACCTGGCATGGGGAGGATAGGGTGGAAGTCCCAGCATTTTTGCTCTTTCCTTAATTAATGGGGGTAAATAGTTTAGCAGCCAAGCCTGAGGTCACCCAGGGGTGCGACTGGATGGACCTGCTTCCACTTTTGAGATATTTCTCTCCAATAACTAACCCTGGCCTGGAAATCACTGAGATGAGCATTTAAATGTTTTGTTTTCAGAAGTGTCTGAAACGGTTTGAAAGAGACGTATCTTGCATGAATCCGATGCTCTCTCGGCTCTGGCAGCTCCTAATGTGCCCTCCTGTCCTGTGTCCTCCAAGGCCCGAGGAGCAGCAGTGACCCCTGCTTTATCCTCTTCCCCAAAACTTGGCCTTTCCTTGGCTTTTTAGCTTGTTGCAGTCCCCAGAATTCTTTCCATCACTTGGTATCTGCTGTAGGAGGGCCTCATTTGTCCTGGAAACATGTACCTGTGTTCCTTCCCCTTTGAGAAACAGAGTGGAACAGGGGAGCGTGGCCTCCAGGCCCAGGAAGTGTCCCCATGGGGTGGCTTTCTCTGGTCCTAAGAAGAAAAGAAGCTGCTTCTGTAAGATCAGGCCTATGCGGCACACTCCCAGGATCCCAGGAATAAAATCTCCATCTTTCTCAAGATCAGATCCTGACTGAGGTCCTGGGAAAGGCTGCCAGGACTCCAGGAGTCGGCTTCCTTGATGATGGCAGCTTCGGCCCTAAGACTCTGCCACGGCTCTGATTTCCCCATGAGGCACGTCACTCCCAAAAGTCTGCCCCTCATGGGCACCTGTATGTTGTAGGTGATGACGGGAGTTTGGCTTGTGTTTTGGCAGTACTTTTAGCCAAGGACTTAGGAATGCCCACGTGCTTCCCAGGGAAGCTGGATTCATGGGAATACTGGAAGACTCTGGGAAATTTTTCATTAATACACACCTGCACCCTCACCTTCAACGTGGAACATCTTCACTACAAGCTAAGTTGAAGGCATGTAGTGGCTTAGGCTGAAGACAAAAGTGGAGCCTCATGCTTCCACACCCCTATAAATTATAAGTGACCCTCCCAGACATGTGCAGAGGTGAAGGAAAGGCAAAAAAGAAGTAGTGAGGCCGGCCCTCTTGGCCTTCTTACCCACCCAAACTCAGAGTGGAAGAGGGAGTGAGATCAAGGCTTTTCTGCTTTTTCATGTGTGGAGGCCGGTCACCAGGAGGCAGAAGCTGGTTGATGTGTAGGGCACAGGGGGCCTGTGTTGGGAGGAGGGCCAAAAGCGTCCCCTCCCTCGTGCTTACCTGGAATTCACTGGAACAATTTATAAATGATCTTTTCTCCCCAGCTGAAATGTTTACGTTTCTTGAGAGCAGGTGCCACCTTAATCATCTCTGTGTAGTCCCTGCTCAATAGTTTATTGAATGTAAAAGATGCTCAATAAATATATGTTGAACTAACATAGACTGTAATGAAGAGTTATAGTAACTTTTGTGAGCTGTATGTAAAAATAAAGATACAATGTATAATTGTATCTTTTTTCTTCCTTTGAAAAAGCAACTGCAGAGCAGCTTGATGGACTTTGGAGAACCATGGAAAATGAACCCAGGCGATGGAGCATTTTATGGCCCTAAAGTAAGTCGACCACATGCTTCAAAACAGCAAAATTTAAAAGAAAAATAAATACTCTCTCTAAGCAAACACTATTGAATTTGTAGATTGACATAAAAATCAAGGATGCTATTGGCAGATACCATCAATGTGCCACAATTCAGCTGGACTTCCAACTGCCTGTTAGATTTAATCTCACATACGTCAGGTGAGTGATTGAATGTGACAAATATTATAGTACTAATATTCTAATTTTTTGTCATTTGAGTATTAGCAATACAAAAATAAACATTAGTGAATGTCTAGTATATGTGCTATACACTCAGTATATATTTGTTTACCTGATCATAATCCAGCTGGGAATCAACTTGAATTTTCTGGTCTAGTAGGGGGAGGAAGATAAGTAAACGTGAGAGTAGAGATATGAACAAAGTTCCGTGAAAATATGATTCAGGCTACTGACTCTCCCTGATTCCAGGGGGAAGACTTCACAAAATGCTGGCATTGAGTCTGTGTCTTAAGAATGAGATGTTTTCTTGAAAAAGCAGGGGAAAAAAGGCAATTTTATCACCGTAAACCAACAACTTCTTTAGAAAAAATACAGTAAAATTAACTCTGTGTGTGTATGTGTGTTGCGTGTGTACAGCTTGATGGTTATGATTCTGTGATTCTCTCGTGCTGCTCCTTTGTAGTCACACACCCCTCCTACTGCTGACCTCTGGCTACCGCTAATGCGCTCCCTATCATCATGGTTTTGCCCTTTCCAGAATGTCATGTAAACGGAGCCATGCAGTACAGAGCCTTCTGAGACTGGCTTCTTTCACGTAGCACAGTGCTGTGGAGATTCATCCATGGTTTTGCAAGTATTGATAGTTTGTTCGTTTCTGTCACTGACTAGTGTGCCGTTGTGGATCCAGTCTCTTCATTTAAGGCTGTTTGGGTTGCTTCCAGTTCTTGGTGATTATGAATAGAGCTGCTGTAGATATTAGCGTATAGGTTTTTGTGTGAATAGAAGTTTTCATTTCTTTAGGTTAAATAACTGGGAATGGGTCATATGATAATTAAATATTTAACTTTGTAGAAACTGCCAAACTGTTTTCCAGACCAGCTGCACCATTTTGCATTCTCACCTGCAATGTGTAAAGAGTTCCAGATGTTCCACATCCTTGCCAGTACTTGATATTGTCAGGTTTTGTTTGTTAAGCAGTTCTAATAGGTGTGTAGTAGTATTTCATTATCTTTTGATTTTACGTTTTTTTAGTGGCTAATGATGTTAACATCTTTTCATGTGCTTATTTGCTATTCATTTATCCTCTTTGGTTAAATGTCTGCCAAAGTCTTTTTGCTCATTTTTAATTGAGTGATTTGTTTTCTTACTGTTAAGTTTTGAGAATTCTTTATATATTCTAGATACAAGCCCTTGGAGGAATATATGATTTGCAAATACTTTGGTCTGTAGCTTTGCTTTTTCATTTTTTGTAATATCTTTACTTTCCCATTCATCCTGAGTTATTAAATACAATAAAGTTTAATTTCTCAATTTTTTTCTTTTATGGATCATGCTTTAGTATCACATCTATAAGCTCTGCCTAAGTACAGGCCATGAAGATTTTCTTCTATGTTTTATATTAAAAGTTTTCTAGTTCTAAGATCTGATTTGAGTTCATTGTTTGTGTCAGATGTGACATGTAGGCCAAGATTCATTGTTTGCATCTAAATGTCTATTCACACATAAAATGATGTGCGAACAGGCCATTATTTCACCATTGACTTGCCTTTGTATCTTTTTCAGAAATTAGTTGGACATATATACGTGGGTCTGTTTCTAGATTATAAATTCTGTTCTGTGGGACCACCGATTATCCCTTTGTTCACTGTGTGAACATCACCGAGTGTGCGAGTGTGCTCACACAAACCTAGGTGGTAGAGCCTACTACACACCTAGGGTAATATGGTCTAGACTATTGCTTCCAGGCTACAGACCTGTAAAGCATGTGACTATACTGAATACTGTAGGCAACTGTAACACAGTGGTAAGGTATTTGTGTATCAAAACATATCTTAGCATAGAAAAGGTACAGTAAAAATAGGTATAAAAGATAAAAAATGGTACACTTGTTTAGGACACTTACCATGAATGGAGCTTGCATAACTGGAAGTTGCTCCAGGCGAGTCAGTGGGTAAGTTGTAAGTATATGTGAAGGCCGAGGACATTAGTGTATACTACTGTAGATGTTATAAACACTGTACATTTAGGCTACACTAAATTTAAATAATTTTTTCTTCAATAGTAAATTAACCTTAGCTTACTGTAACTTTTTTACCTTATACATTTTTGACATTTTAAAACTTTTGAATCTTTTATTATAGCTCTTACCTTAAAACAGAAATACATTATAGTTGTACAAAAATATTTTCTTTATATCTTTATTCTATAAACATTTTTCTATTAAAACCTTCAAAAATTTTTTACTTTTTAAGTTCTTTTGTTAAAAACTAAGACACAAACACATACATCAGCCTAGTAGCCTACACAAGGCCAAGGTTATCGATATCACTGCCTTCCACCTCCATATCTTGTCCCAGTGGAAGGTTCCAGGGGCAGTAACACGCATGGAGCTGCCATCACCCATGAGAATAGTGCCTTTTTCTGAAAGACCTCCTGAAAGACCAGCCTCAGGCTGCTTTACAGCTGACTTTTTTATTAAAGTAAGTGAAAGAATACACCTTACATAACAATTAAAAGTGCAGTAAATACATAAACCAGTAACAGCTGTTTATTATCATTATCAAGTATTACGTACCGTACATAATTATATGCGCTGTCCTTTTATACAGCTGGCAGCATGGTATATTTATTTACACCAGCGTCACCACAAACTCCTGAATAATGGGAAGATTTTTAGCTCCATTATAATCTTATTGGACCACTGTCACGTATGTGCTCTGTTGTTGGCCAGAACACTGTTACGCAGTGCATGACTGTATATATATATATATATATATATATATATATAGGCACACCTTGTTTTATCGTACTTCACTGTATAGCACTTCACAGACGTTGCATTTTTTATAAACTGTGTCAAGCAAGTCTGTCAGTGCCATTTTTCCAACAGCATGGGCTTACTTCATGTCTTTGTGTCACATTTAGGTAATTCTTGCAGTATTTCAAGCTTTTTCATTATTATTGTATCTGTTATGGTGATTAGTGATATTTGATATTACTAGTATAATGTTTGGGGGGCACCATGAACTATGCCCATTTAAAACGGTGAACTTAATTGATAAATATTGTCTGTTCTGACCGCTCCGCTGGCCACTCCCTAATCTCTCTCCCTCTCCTCAGCCTTCCCTATTCCCTGAGACACAGTAACATTGAAATTAGGCTAATTAATAACCCTACAACAGCCTGTAAATATTCAAGTTGAAAGAAGAGTCATAAGTCTATCACCTTAAATCAAAAGCTAGAAATGATTAAGCTTAGTGAGGAAGGACTGTTGAAAGCCCAGAGAGGCCAAAAGCTCGGCCTCTTGCACCAGTTACCCAAGTTGTGAATGCAAAGGAAAAGCTCTTGAAGGACATTAAAAGTGCTACTCCAGTGAACACAAATGATAAGGAAGGGAAACAGCCTTCTTGCTGATGTGGGGAAAGTTTCCCTGAAGCCAAAGACTAATCCAGAGCAAAGCCCAACTTTTCAATTCTGTGAAGACAGAGAGGTGAAGAAGCTGCAGAAGCAAAGTTTGAAACTAGCAGAGGTTGGTTCATGAAGTTAAAAGAACCATCTCCAGGGCCAGGTGCAGTGGCTCATGCCTGTAATCTCAGCACTTCGGGAGGCAGAGGCAGGTGGATCACCTGAGGTCAGGAGTTCAAGACCAGCCTGGCCAACTCCATATGGTTGGTGAAACCCTGTCTCTACTAAAAATACAAAAATAAAAATAAAAAAATTAGCTGGGCGTGGTGGCAGGTACCTGTAATCCCAGCTACTTGGGAGGCTGAGGCAAGAGAATCGTGTGAATCCAGGAGGCGGAAGTTGCAGTGAGCCAAGACCACACCACTGCACAGCCTGGACAACAAGAGTGAAACTCCATCTCAAAAAAAAAAAAAAAAAAAAAAAAAGCCATCTCCATAATATAAAAGTGCAAGGTAAAGCAACAAGTGCTGATGTACAAGCTGCAGCAAGTTATCCAGAAGTTCTAGCTAAGATCAGTGATGAAGATGACAACACTAAACAACAGATTTTCAATATATATGAAACAGCCATCTATTGGAAGATGCCCTCTAGGACTTTCATAGCTAGAGAGGAAAAGTCAGTGACTGGCTTCAAAACTGCAAAGGACAGGCTCACCCTCTTATTAGGAGCTAATGCAGCTGGTGACTTTAAGTTGAAGCCAATGCTCATTTACCATTCAGAAAATCTTAGAACCCTTACGAATAATGCTAAATCTACTCTGCCTGTGTTCTAGAAATGGAACAACAAAGCCTAGATGACAGCACATCTGTTTACAGCATGGTTTACTGAGTATGTTAAGCCCACTGTTGAGACCTACTGCTCAGGAAAAAAAAGATTCATTTCAAAAGATTACTGCTCATTGACAATGCACCTGGTCATCCAAGAGCTCTGATGGAGATGTAGAAGGAGATTAATGTTTTCTCATGCCTGTTAACACAACATCCATTCTGCAGCCCACGGATCAAGGCACAATTTTGATTTTCAAGTCTTGTTATTTAAAAATTCATTTTGGAAGGCATACTACACACTACATGTCATATATATTAACAACCTCATAAGCAATATTATTTTTGTTTTCAATCATAAAACATGTTTTAAAGAGCTTAGGAGGAGAACATTATATTATATTTACCAAGTATTTACCATTTCTGTTGATCTTGTTTCATTCCTGATGTTCCCGGGTTCCCTCTAGTATCATTTCTCATATATCTGAAGATATAAGAGAATAAACAGTTTATTTAAAGCAGGTCGGTTGAAGATGAATTGCCTTCTTTTCTTTCATCTGAGAATGTCTTTATTTTGTTGTACTTTCAAAGAAAATAACCTTCTTTGCTTGTACAATTCTGGGTTGATAGTTATTTAGTTTTTATATTTTAAAAATATTGTTTAAAAATATATATTAACTTAGTAGTATGGCAAGAGGACGCTTCTGAGGTTAATGCAAACTTTGAAAACTCATCTTTTTTTTTTTTTTTTTTTTTTTTGGGATGAGTCTTGCTCTGTTGCCCAGGCTGGAGTGCAGTGGCACAATCTTGGCTCACTGAAACCTCCGCCTCCTGGGTTCAAGCAATTCTTCTGCCTCAGCCTCCTGAGTAACTGGGACTATAGGCGTGCACCACCATGCCTGGCTAAACTTTGTATTTTTAGTGGAGACAGGGTTTCATCATGTTGGCTAGGCTGGTCTCGAACTCCTTACCTCCGCCCACCTCAGCCTCCCAAAGTGCTGAGATTACAGGCGTGAGCCACCGATCCTGACCTAGAACACTCATCTTCTAATTTAAAAACAGAGACATCCATTTTTGTGTTAACCTTTGTTGCTCTCACTTCCAGAGTAAGTAGACATGAAATAAAATTTATGAAGGGAAAATATAGAACAATTTTGATGCTTACAATGAGATAAATATTAGAACATTACTGCTCCAATGATTTAGTGAGGATCTCGAAATAAATTCTGAAGTCTTCCAATGTTTACATTTATTGGAGGGGTTCCTGAGTTCTATCAACTTGTTTTTTCAAGTCTTGTTCTCATCTTATGCATAAATGTTAACGCTTCCCAAAGTAAAAACTTAGCTTTCTTACTTTTACTTTTTATTAAATTTAATATAAAATATGACCTGAGTAGTTAAAAAATATTTTACATTATTTGCAGTAAGATGTCATTAGCCCTTTCAAAGAGCAAATTTTAAAACTTCAGTCTGGGTGGAAGATTGGCTAGTTTTATAGAAAGATTTGCCATCTTAAACTCAAGCTGATTTTTCTATTTTTATGTAAATAACTGAGATGCCATCTTATTAATTCTTCCAAGGTCATGTTTGTAAAATAAATATTACATGAGAGCTTTCCTGTCATCTACACTATATGCTGGTTAGAGTGTTGAACAAATTCGAGTTCCTAAGTGGTAATCTGTCCTCATGGTCCATGCTATTTGCACGTGCGCCACTGCACACTGAGATGATAACGCTGTACAATTTTAAATCTGTCCTCATGGTCTATGCTATTTGCACGTGCGCCACTGCACACTGAGATGATAACGCTGTACAATTTTAAATCTGTCCTCATGGTCCATGCTATTTGCACGTGCGCCACTACACGCTGAGATGATAACGCTGTACAATTTTAAATCTGTCCTCATGGTCCATGCTATTTGCACGTGCGCCACTCACACTGAGATGATAACGCTGTACAATTTTAAATCTGTCCTCATGGTCCATGCTATTTGCACGTGCGCCACTGCACTCTGAGATGATAACGCTGTACAATTTTAAATCTGTCCTCATGGTCCATGCTATTTGCACGTGCGCCACTACACGCTGAGATGATAACGCTGTACAATTTTAAATCTGTCCTCATGGTCTATGCTATTTGCACGTGCGCCACTACACACTGAGATGATAACGCTGTACAATTTTAAATCTGTCCTCATGGTCCATGCTATTTGCACGTGCGCCACTCACACTGAGATGATAACGCTGTACAATTTTAAATCTGTCCTCATGGTCCATGCTATTTGCACGTGCGCCACTACACACTGAGATGATAACGCTGTACAATTTTAAATCTGTCCTCATGGTCCATGCTATTTGCACGTGCGCCACTACACCTGAGATGTAACGCTGTACAATTTTAAATCTGTCCTCATGGTCCATGCTATTTGCACGTGCGCCACTCACACTGAGATGTAACGCTGTACAATTTTAAATCTGTCCTCATGGTCCATGCTATTTGCACGTGCGCCACTACACACTGAGATGATAACGCTGTACAATTTTAAATCTGTCCTCATGGTCATGCTATTTGCACGTGCGCCACTGCACACTGAGATGTAACGCTGTACAATTTTAAATCTGTCCTCATGGTCCATGCTATTTGCACGTGCGCCACTCACACTGAGATGTAACGCTGTACAATTTTAAATCTGTCCTCATGGTCATGCTATTTGCACGTGCGCCACTGCACACTGAGATGATAACGCTGTACAATTTTAAATCTGTCCTCATGGTCCATGCTATTTGCACGTGCGCCACTGCACACTGAGATGTAACGCTGTACAATTTTAAATCTGTCCTCATGGTCCATGCTATTTGCACGTGCGCCACTGCACACTGAGATGTAACGCTGTACAATTTTAAATCTGTCCTCATGGTCCATGCTATTTGCACGTGCGCCACTGCACACTGAGATGATAACGCTGTACAATTTTAAATCTGTCCTCATGGTCCATGCTATTTGCACGTGCGCCACTGCACACTGAGATGATAACGCTGTACAATTTTAAGTGGTAGCAGTTTCTGTAGGCTGTAGGCTGAAATATTTTGATGAACTGCTTAGTTTGGGGATTTTATGTTTTAAGTTATGTAATTTATTTTCTTGCAAAGGAGAAACAAAAAAGATTGTTACACATCCTTCTGGCTTTTATGGTTTCTGATGAGAAATATGCAGTAATTTGAGTCACTTTTCCTTTGTGTGTCACATGATTGTGATGTGTCTGTGGACTTACTCAAGTCTATGTTGTGGTGCTTTGAACTTCTTGGATCTGTAAGTTACTGGTTTGTGGAAGCTGGAGAGTTTTCAGCCACTGTTTTTCTGTTATTTCTTTTGTACTATACCTCCTCTCCTTCTGGGACTCAGGTGACCTGAATATTAGACCTTTTGGTACTTTTCCAGTTTCCTGAGGCTGTTTATGCTTCCTTCAGTCTTTGTATATCTTTCAGATTGGATACATTCTATTTACTCATCTTCAAATTCACCAACTCTTTACCATCTCTGTTGCTACTGAATCCATCTAATGACTTTTTAAAACTTTCTGTGATTGTAGTTTTCAGTTCTACAATCTCTGTTGTTCATATTTTGTATTTCTTGCTGAGACTTGGGTCTTTCCAGTCACTCCAGGTGTGTTTACTCTGCTTCTTGGGGTACAGTTATAATGGCTATTTCCAGCCTTTGGTAATTCCATCATTTGTGTTTTCCTGCTGCTGGAATGTTGTTTGTCTTTTCTTCTCACAAATTGAGAATTTCCCTAATGATTCGTGTGCTAAGTAATTTAGGGTTGTACCTGAACATCTTGAATGTTATGAGATGCTGTGTCTTGTGTAAACCCTAAGGGGGTTGTCTTGTTTTGGCCTGGTTAGGTTCAGGTGGAAATTTCCAACCCACTTTTGTGGGCTGTGGTTTGGTGTCAGTTCAGTTATCGAAGCCTTTGCAGTGATATTCAGATCGTTCCCTGTGTTCGCCACCCAGTGGCTAAGTCCCATAGGTCATACCTTGTGCCAAAATGGAAAAGCTTCTGGGAGTTGACCTGTGACTTTTTGCCTGATTGGTACAGTGAAGTTAGTAGGACTCCGAAAAGTCTAATCTCTCCCTTTTGGAGGAGCAAGGGTCGGAACCATTAGTAAGAAAGTCAAACCTTCAGGATCAGTCCTACAACAAAATTGCTTAGGGCCATCAGAATGCAAGTGAAACTCCTCATTTAAGGAGGACGTGCAGGAGAAACAAATCAGCCCAGCCAGCCATCACAGGTGTTGTGTGGCAAATGGCGAGTAGGCAAGCAAAGGTGGAAGCAGTGGATTGCAGACCAGGTAAGAAATGATGACAGTTGGAGCCAGGTGGCATAGAGATGAACAAAGTAGGGGTACTGGGAGTGTATTCGGAGAGAGAGAAGCATCAAGGTCATCACCATGATTGAGTAAGGGTTTTTCCCTAAAAAAGCAGGGGTGGATGAGAGTGTGCTGTTGTCATTCATTACATTCAGCATGCAGAAAGGCATCAGATAAAAGTTTTCATTCCTGTGAAATGAACAGAAATTTCCTTATCATGATAAAGAGCCTTTATCAGAAAACAGCAATAACATCTCAACACAGTTGGGAAGAAGATGAATATGACTACTATTTGTATTGTTACTCAAAATTATTCTGGGATTACAAATACATGAAGGCAAGAGATAAAATTATTATTTGTAGATGTTAAAATATAGAGAAATCCAACAATCAAATGGAGAAAATGGGAACTAATAAGAATGGAAGGTAAAAATGCAAAAATCAATTTGCCTTCATAATATTAGCAATAATCTGCTAGGAAATGCAGTGGAAAAAACATTTCAGAAGCAACAGCAACAACAAAATAGAAAATATGAATAAACTTAACAATAAATATAAATATAGTCATGCATCCCCATAAATATAGTTATGACAGGGATATGTTTTGAGAAATGTGTCGTTAGGCAATATCATTGTGTGTACATCACAGAGTGTACTTACACAAACCTAGATGACATAGGCCACTACACACTTAAGCTATATAGGGTAGCCTATTGCTCCTAGCTACAAACCCTTGCAGAATGTTACTGTACTCAGTGGTGTAGGTACTTGTAACACAAATCACTAGATGATAGGAATTTTTCAGCTTCCTTGGGTGCAGCACACCAACATGGCACATGTATACATATGTAACAAACCTGCACGTTGTGCAAATGTACCCTAGAACTTAAAAGTATAATTTTTTAAAAAAAAAGAGTTTTTCAGCTTCTTTATAATCTTGTGGGACCACCATCATATATGCAGTCCATTGTTGACCAAAATGTCATTAGGCAACACATGACTATAGATGTTATTTATAAGCATACACTATAAAATTTTCTCCAAGACCACAAAAAAGAGTTATTTAAATGAAGATTCATACCACACTTTGGAATGAGAAGAATCAACATTGTGAAGTTATTCTCTTCAAATTTATCTATTAATCTAATATAATTGTAAGCAAATCCACTGGGGTTACTTTGGGGGAATTTGGCATTCATTCCAATGTTTATCTGATAGCATAGATGTGTAATCATAGTTTATGTCACTATTTGCCCTTCTTAAATCTAGACATGATTAAAAGAAATGATGGGACAGAAATTTTGGATACCCAGGCTCTGTGAAAGGATCAGCTTGCTTCTCTTTCTTCCCCACACAAAATCAACATGATGGGATATTTAGGAATATTTCATACGGGTTTCAATTTCTGGGATGAATTTCTTCATATACCTGCATAGGGATGGACTCAAGCCGCTCACCCCTATCCCAGAGTTTCCTGTAGGGTCTAGACAGAGGGTTTTGCCTGCAGTTATTCTATAATGGCTCTTAGCAGAAATGGTTGGCAGTGATGACATCCAGTTACAACTCATTTGAAGTAGGTTTAATGAATGGGTTTCTCTGTTTTTGTTTGTTTTATTTTATTATTTATTTGCTAAATTTGTTTCATTTATTGTAGTAGTAGCTAGCTGGTATAATTTTTAGATAAAAATTTACCAAAAGAACTTTGTAAGTGTCACATGTTACATTTGTTGCAATAACGTGAAATGGATCTTTCTGAGAAGCTTGTGCTTGTGCAGAGATCTTGAAGTGGCTTACTTCATTACAATTAAGTCATCATTTGCTTTTTTCATTTTTTTTTCCTAAGGGGAAGAGGGAATAATTAAATGTAAGGTACACCTCATGAGGGTTTCAGGGAATTTGACCAGTGGACTTCAAGAACACATATCAGGAACATTTTAAAAATGAAGATTATAATGTGGGAGATAGTGGAAAGAATGGGGGTGCATTTGGATCAGATGAGATTGGCTGTGAGTTGACATTTTGTGAAGCTGAGGGAGGGTATGTGGAAGTTCATTATACTGTTCTACTTTTGTATATGTTTCAGTGCTCTCTAATAAAAAGTTTTTAAAATAAAAGAATAAAGATTAGCAAAGAAAGCAATGAGAAAATGAGACAGTCGCAGAACAAATAAGGTTAATGGAGAGATCTGATATCACTAATCTAAATCTATTCTCAAAATTAAATATAAGGCTAGAAGATAGTTATTGAATCTTAGGAAAAGACTTAAATGTTTAATTTTCATTTTTTAGTAAGGATGGGGATGATAAGAAGAGACCTGTGATCATTCATCGAGCCATTTTGGGATCAGTGGAAAGAATGATAGCCATTCTTTCAGAAAACTATGGCGGAAAATGGTAAGTGATATGGAAAAGAAAAACTATATGTCTATTATTCTTTTTAATTTTTATCAATTTCCTTATTTTTCCTTTTTAAAAATATTTCTATTCTTAAAAAATCATGTGTAAAAGATAAAAGTAGTAACAAAAGAAAGGGCCTTTCCTGCCTTATAATTGGCAAGTGTCCAAACAGCAAATAAAGAAGTCTTATTCCATTTGCCAGATCAGAAAATAAAAACTAAGGTAGAGTGGCATAAAACCGTACCATTTACCTTTTGGGGGACTCGGTATAATTAAAGTTATCTTTTTACCTATTTCAAGCCCTTCAGAGATCTAGTTGCTGTCCTGAAAACATGTGACCCACACTCCTAGGTACCACCTCTTGCCCTCCAGCCATCCTTCCTTCAACCCATATTGTTTGCCTTTGGGGTTCCCTACAGCCACTGAGGAGGAAAACATGTAAACCTGATTCATAAATGGCACAAACTCAAAGAAGATGGCTCAGCAGCACAGCCCATTTAGGATGACAGTGGGGAAGGGAAGTGTCCTAAAGTGCAGAATTTTGAGTGGTGCATCTTGTGGTCCTTTTTGCCCGGAAGGAAGAGTGGCTGGAGATATGGAGTTAAATGTATGCATGGGCTTTAGTTACTGCTTTGGCCACAGGGTCAAAGATTTAGAACTAACTAGATTGAAAAATAAATTACATAGATTTGGGAAGCACAAATGTGGATGATCACTCAGAATGGGCCAACAGAGGTGGTACTGCCACCAAAAGACCCCCGCCATTGAGGAACTTTTCAGTGTTCCAATACAAGAGGACCCATTCTGTTACAATCAGCTTCCCTTTTCCCCTAGTTGTTGCTCAGTGGCTCATGGGCAAAGTGGCCGCTGGTGGATATGCATGGGCTCAAAAACATGGACTTTGCCTCACTAAGTTCCATCTGGCTACATCCCTTCTGAGAATTCAGGTTGCCATCAGTAGTGATTAATTATGATCCCCCAGGATGGTACCATAACCTGGAGGAACAGCCAGTGGTTTTGTAGCAGGTTGATTACATTGGATCCCTTTCATCATGTAAGGACCAATGCCTCGTTCTCACTGAAGAGAGACCCACTGTGGATTTTGCTTTGCTCTTCTTTGCTGCCATGCTTCTGCCAGTGGCACCAAATACGTACTTATGTGCCGCCAGGAACACAACAGTGCTTCTGACTATGAAAGAGATTTTATAGCAAATAAGTAAAGCATTGCACTGACATTATGGGATTCACTATCACCATGCATTCAGAAGCAAGTGGCTTTACTAGCAGTTATGGCACCAGCTGGCAGACAACATCTTGTGATGATGTGTCCTAGTATGTGGAAATGCTGCAAACCAGCAACCACCTGTGAAATTTCTACCTCCCATTCCAGTTTTAGAAATTGGCTAAGCATCTGCTCATGCAGTTTAGCTCTCTCTTCAGAAACTACTGCCCCCACTGCTACTGTTGCTGGGCACAGTCCCTGCAGCTCCCACTGTGGACACTGGGCACCGGATGATACTGCTAGGGTCACTGCAACCAGTTCCTCCAAAAGCTCCATGTCTCTGCATCACCCTTCCCTGCCAGAATGGATTCCATGTGGCGCCTCCTTCTCCACTCTGTCTTAAGTCAGAGTGCCATGTTTACACATCAGCAGAACCTAGATCACGCCCATGCATACCACCATTCATGTCCAGCGAGGCTGGGGAAGCAAATTTTTGAGCAGGAAACATAAGGTGGAGAGTTTCCCAAACAAAGTGTCTTCCAAAAGTCCTGGGTAGCTAGAGAGTCTGTGTATATTCCTGATATTTTGTGATCATAGAGAAATACGCTTAGGTATCATGGAGTTTCTAAGCTGTTGAAGTTACAGTTAAGCCAAAAGTATGGGTATGAATATGTATGCCACCTGAGTATGAGTTAACATGCTTATATTTCTTTCCAGTTGGTTTTAAATAGTTTACCATAGGTGCGAGATAATGGTGTTTTGCATTAGAATGGTTGCAGTGAAAGTGGTTTAAAGAAAAGAGAGAGACTAGTGAAATAGGAGATGGAGAGGGAGACAGGAGGTGGTTGGGGCCAGTGCACTGAGCATGCCTTCCTTTGTCACAGAGACTGAGGTATACTCCCTGCACTTCATACATCCAGACTTCAGACAGCAGTCAGGCTTGTGGGGAAATCTCCCCGGAGCCAAAAGTGAAGATGGCTAAAATGTGGGTCCTTCAGGGGAGGAGGGCTGGAATGGGATAAGGACAGAGCTCAAAAGGAAACATGTACTTTCCGTTTTATGCCCTGTATTTCTGTGTTCTACCACTTATCACGTTTTGTGTTTGTAATTCGAGAATAAATATATAAATATGCACATTCATAAAATGCTATCTGAAATAGTCCTCCTTGCATGCCCTTTCACCTTCAGACTAAATACTCACTATGACAGGGAAAAGGGAAACATGTCCCACAGCGGACATTGCTTATACCTACCCTGCCATCTTTTTAGGAAAATTATATTTTGAAATAATTGTAAGTTCACATGTTGTTGTAAGTTATTTAGAGGCCGGATGTGGTGGCTCACGCCTGTAATCCCAACACTTTGGGAGGCCGAGGTGGGTGGATCACCTGAGGTCAGGAATTCAAGACCAGCCTGGCCAACATGGTGAAACCCCGTCTGTACTGAAAATACAAAAATTAGCTGGCTGTGGTGGTGATGGCTGTAATCCCAGCTACTCAGGAGGCTGAGCCAGGAGAATCACTTGAACTCGGGAGGCGGAGGTTGCAGTGAGCCGAGATCGCACCACTGCACTCTAGCCTGGGTGAGCAAGACTCCATCTCAAAAAAAAAAATAAAAAAGAAGTTATACAGAGAAGTCCAACACACTCTTTACCCAGTTTTCCCCAATGGTAACATCTTGCAAAACTAGATACAGTATCACAACCAAGAACTAGACATTGAGACTATCCACCAACCTTGTTCAGATTTCTGCAGCCTCACATGCACTCGTTTGTGTGAATGTGTATTTAGCTGTGTCACATGGACAGATGGTGTAAGACCACCAGTCAAGGCACAGGACAGTTCCATCACTTGTAAGGCTCCCTCCTGCTGCCCTTTTTTCCCCACACTCAAACCATCCCACCCCTGTCCTCTTATCTGACAACCATGAACTTGTTCTCTAGCTCCATCATTTTGTCATGTAAAGAATATTACATAAATGGATTTATACAGTACACAAACTTTTGAAGTAGGCTTTTTTTTTTTTTTTCACTCAGTGGAATTCCCTTAAGAGCCATCCGGGTTGTTTTGTTTTGAGATAAATTAGTTGGTTCCTTTTTTTTGGCTGATGGTGTGGATGCACCACAGTTTGACCATTCACCTGCTAAAGGACGTTTGGGGTGTGTGTTTCCCGTTTGGGGCTATTATAAGTAAAGCTGCTATGGATGTTAGTGTGCAGTATTGTGGGTGAACATGCGCTTCCATTTCTCCGGGACAAATGCCAGGAGTGCAATTGCTGGGGCACACAGTAAGTGCATGCTCAGCCCTTTGGGCTGTCTGCCAGCTCATTCTACCTACACTTGTGCTATCAAAATTCCAAAATTCTCCTTTTGTTTACTTTGCTGCCTTCAAACTTTAATATAATTTGGTTTTCTTCCATGCTGCTCTACTGAAACTGCCCTCTTGTGAAGTCTTTAAAAGAATCTTTGGTTGTTTGAAAATCATGTAATAAGTAGCCATTATTACACTTTGAAAATACATATTTTATATGTTTTTCAGGCCTTTCTGGCTATCTCCTCATCAGGTGATGGTCATCCCTGTGGGGCCAGCTTGTGAAAAATATGCACTTCAGGTAAAATCAGAGATGTTTAAAGTACATAATAATCTTGCATGTATTCTGTGTAGGTCATCGATTTGGAATGTCCTTCATGGTTTAAAATATTGCAGAACTGACACATTAACTTAAACCATGTTTTCAGCAGTTGGGAGTAACACATGAATCATGTCTCTGCAGCTGTATCAGAACTATTTCATTTCTTAATGTTTTTTGAGAAATTAGTATTTTAAAACATACCATAATTATTCATTTCTACATGGCTCTATTAGGGAAGAATATTATCTGTTGCTGTGTCACAAGTGACCCCAAAACTTAGCAGCTTTAAACAACAAACATTGATTATCTCACAGTTCTTATGAGTCAGGGTCTGGGAGCAGCTCAGCTGGTGGATTCTGGCGCAGAGCGTCTCCTGTGGCTGCAGTCAGGCCGTCGGCCACGGCTGCAGGCCTTGGGGCGCTCTCACAGTTGGTGGATGCAGCTCCTCACCACCTGGGTGCTTCACAGGTTGCCTGAATGTCCTCACTGCATGCTGGCTGGTTTCCCCCAGGGCAAGTGATCTGAGAGAGATGGGAGCTGCAGGCTTTTATAAACTAGTCTCAGAAATGATGGGCCAACACTTCCATCGTCTTTATGGTCACGTAGACCTGCTCTGATATAGTGAGCAGGGAACTATACAAGGGTGTGAATACCAAGAGTGGGGAACAACGGGGGTCTTCTTGGAGGCTAGGTGCCATAATGTAACAGTAAAGGTGTTTCATTTTCTTCTAGGTATCCAGTGAATTTTTTGAAGAAGGATTTATGGCTGACGTTGACTTAGATCACAATTGTACACTAAATAAGAAAATACGAAATGCACAGCTGGCTCAGTATAATTTTATTTTGGGTAATTTAAGTTTGTATATATTTTTCCAAATGCTTTTTTTTTTCACTTCAATTCCAAAAGACCAAATAAGAAATATGGTTCAACTACTTGATTATCATGATTTGTCTATTTAATACTTATACAAAAAGAAGAGTCCATAGCGTGCCTAGCTTAGCTGTTCCTAGGTACTGCTTGTTGTGTGCTGGAAGAAGAGTTGGAAAGTTTCACCTGAATCCCCTGGGATAGTTCTACTAGCAGTAGTTAATATTGCAAGCCAACAGTGAAAACAACTGTGAAAATGATCCCATCAGTAGAATTAGATACTTTATATTTCAGCCTCACAGGCCTGTAATATTTTCCCTCACTTTTCTGGCTTATTAGGAAACTTTGGGATTAAACTAACAGAAAGAAAAGATCCCAAATTTAAAATGATCCAAAGGAAAAGATATAGATGAAAAGTAAAATGTCCTTTTAGCACGTGACTAATTAGATGCAGAATCTAAAATTTAGGCTTTAAAAATGATTCCAAAATTAAGAGAAACTAACACTGATATATTTGCAGGCATAGTATTGCTATTTCCTGTAATTTGAGAGTCTAGAAGGCAAAATAAATATGCATAGCATTATTCTATTGACAGTGTTTCATTGATAATATTTGACATCATAGTAGGTATTGTGGTGTTTCAATCAGGCCTCTTATGGTGGCAGAAATCTCAACTTGGTTTAGACAAAGACAGCATTTGTTGGAAGGGTCTTGGAGTATCCCATGGCATGAAAGGTAGAATAGCCAAACCACTAGAAGAGCAATCAGGAGCTCAACCCTCACCAGGACTATTTCTCCCCATTTCTGGTTCCTGTCTTGCTCTGGTTCTTTATGCTTCTCTTGAGTATCTACTTTATTCCACTTATCTGCAGACCGGTTTCTTCCTTCTGTATGGCAAGAAGCATGGCTGTAGGTTCCTGCACCATCTCACAGTATGGGTCACTAGAGAGAACAAACTTTTTACCCACATTCCAGAAAGTTCTGGCTGGCTCGCATGGGTCTGGTGTCCACCCCTTGGCTCATCAGGTATGCCAGGTGGAGTCAGTGTGAGTCTGTAAGAGCTGCCCGCTCTCATTTGCACCCTAGGACCACAGAGCTGTTCTCTCAAGTGGACAATAGAGAGATGGGATCAGAAGCCATTCCTTCCCTCAAGAAACTTAACTATCAGAGGATGAACCTAGTGCTCATTAGATGATATTTAATAGTAATGAAGAAAAACTTGATAAAAACATGTCATGGGACTGCTGACTTAATGTTTGGTAAATTGCTGATTTAAAATACATTTCTTTACCTTTCTTTTCTGCAGTGGTTGGAGAAAAGGAAAAGGTAAATAATGCTGTAAACGTGCGAACAAGAGACAACAAAATTCATGGAGAGATTTTAGTAACTTCTGCCATTGATAAACTGAAGAATCTCAAGAAGACACGGACACTCAATGCTGAGGAGTACTTTTGAAGTCCTTCCCTGATATTTGCTTCTGTGTAACTTTGTTTTGACCCTTAAAAATTTATTTTTCTTAACATGTTAGTACTTCTAAGACTTTGGAGCCACTGATGGGGGTCCACTCACGGCCTCAGCTGAGAAAGGAGACAATGAATGTGTAGCTGACATGTACAAAGTTTAATTCACTAATGTCCACGGGGGACATTTAGAGGGCACATGGGAAGTTTTCCAGCAATCAATGCCTTGAGAAACTTAAATGGGGAAATATTCATTGAAAAAGTGAAACAGAACACTAGGAAATGATTATGAAATGTTAGGGCTAAGATTTGTGATTTTCAAAAGATGGGCTGCAAATAAAAGTCTGCAGAGTGTTTTTTTTTTTAATGTGAGGGAAAATCTTATTTTCTAATATGTCTCAGGTATTTTTATGACTTTTACTAAAATTCACACTGAAACTTTATCTTCAAAATTGGAATCATTACTTAATTTTAACCAACAACCACAAAAGCAGCAGCTACTACTAAATATTGGATTACTGACAAAGGAATTCAGTTTTGTGGAATCTGGTGTTTGCACTATAGGTTAAGAGTTGCCATTTAAATGTTTCTTATTCATAATTAGGTTTTGTTCAGCTTTAGAAAAAAATAAGTTCCTGAATGAATTGCATCAGTGTTTCCAGTGTCTCAGCTGTGGGCTTCTACCATGATTAAGTGTTCACCTAGAGTTGCCACCTTTTTGATGGGATGACATTCCATGGACTTACACACTGAAATGGATCTCAGATTTGAGAGAGGAATGCTCTACGTGCTCAGAACTGAATTAAAATGGTATTATGTCAACAGAGAATTCAGCTACCAAACAAGGATTATTTTGCGATATGCTGTGAAATTCAAAAGAAATGTAAGAAATTATCTCTTTTCAATATACTGATCATTTAGCTTCCTGAGGGATGTGAACAGTGAAACAGTTGGCACACAAAACAATATATATCAGACTTGTGTAGTAGTATAAGGTGCAGATTGTGTGATACGACTTTTATTTTTTTTTTTTGAGACGGAGTCTCACTCTGTCGCCCAGGCTGGAGTGCAGTGGCGTGATCTCGGCTCACTACAACCTCCCCCTCCCGGGTTTAGGCGATTCTCCTGCCTCAGCTTCCCGAGTAGCTGGGACCACAGGCGCGTGCCCCGACTCCTGGCTAATTTTTTGTATTTTTAGTAGAGACGGGGTTTCACCGTGTTAGCCAGGATGGTCTCCATTTCCTAACCTCGTGATCCGCCCGCCTCGACCTCCCAAAGTGCTGGAATTACAGGCGTGAGCCACCGCGCCCGGCGGTGATACGATTTTTAAAGCTAACATTCAGGGCTTATATGCAGGCACTTTTCCATGTATTTTTAAAAAAATCATTCAGCAAACATGCACGTGAGGGGGTGGTAGTCAGAAGACCCCGGAATGAATGATCCCGCAGCACGTGGGTGGGAGGAGCGCACATGTCACCAGCAGGGTTTCCTCCAGCTGTGCGGTGACAGCAACTGGCAAGGGTCTCCGCAAGCTGGGGCCTGAGCGCGGCTCCCCAGACGGCCGCGACCTTCCCCTCGCTTCCCAGCGCCTCGGGCCACCCTGCTTCTCCAGGTCTGAGAGGAACTTTCTGGAAGTGCTGCGTGTCTTCAAAAGGCTGGCCAGAAGTGAAAGCCGCGGCAGGCCTGAGCGCCGGCCCCAAGGGAGGGGTCCCTCCGGCCCTCGCCGTCCCGGGGCCGCTTCCCCGACTGTAAATAAGTGTCTTCAGGATGAAACGCCACGCGATACTGTCCTCAGAACCTTCGCACAAGGCACAGCACACAACATCCGACCACGCACGGGACGGCCAGTCTCCCACATTTGCCCGCCTCTGCTCATGGTTGCTTCGGGCGTGCATTTCGGTCCACGGATGACCTTTAACAGGTCTCCTGCAGTGAAGGAGGGGTGAGGGCCTCGTCCAAGGGCGTGAGGGGCGCGTGGAAATGGAACAACCTCCCCGGCTCCCATCCTCCTCGGGGACCTCCCAGAGGGCTGAACCCGAAGAAAACCCGCGACCCGCGCGGGGACAGCGAAAGCGCAAACGCCAGCCGCCCGGCGCAGCAGCGCGCCTGCGTCCAGTTCACGCCGCAGCCCCCAGGCGCGCCCGCCCCGACCCGCCCCGCCCGCCTCACGCGCGAGCCCGCCCCGCCCCGCCCCGCCCCGCCCCGCCTCACGCGCGAGCCCGCCCCGCCCCCCCCGCCCCGCCCCCGCCCCGCCCGCCTACGCGCGAGCCCGCCCCGCCCCGCCGCCTCACGCGCGAGCCCGCCCCGCCCCCCCGCCCCGCCCGCCCCCCCGCCCCGCCCTGCCCGCCTCACGCGCGAGCCCGCCCCGCCCCCCCCGCCCCGCCCGCCCGCCTCACGCGCGAGCCCGCCCCGCCCCCCCCGCCCCGCCCGCCTCACGCGCGAGCCCGCCCCGCCCCGTCCGCCTCACGCGCGAGCCCGCCCCGCCCCCCCGCCCCGCCCCGCCCGCCTCACGCGCGAGCCCGCCCCGCCCGCCCCGCCCCGCCCGCCTCACGCGCGAGCCCGCCCCGCCCCCCCCGCCCCCCCGCCCGCCTCACGCGCGCGCCCGCCCCCGGCCCGGAAGTGCGCAGGCGCTGGCAAGATGGCGGGAGGGGTGCGCCCGCTGCGGGGCCTCCGCGCCTTGTGTCGCGTGCTGCTCTTCCTGTTGCAATTCTGCCTTCTGTCGGGCGGTGGTGAGTCAAAGGCTGGGTTCAGCGCCGGGTGGGGCTGAGTGGCAGCAGGGCCCCGGGAGCTGCGAGGAGGCCGGGCCCACGGGCAGAGGCTGACGCGGGGAGGAGGCCGAGTGCCGGGCTCCGGGCGGCAAGTCGCTGCATCTGGAGTCTGGCGCCCTGGCCGCCCGGCCCGAGGCCGCCCTTCCGCTCCGGCGACACCGAGCCGCCCATGGGGCTGCGCAGCCCTGGAACGGAGATGGAGCGCTTGGGGGCTGGGCCGCGGAGGCGGAACTGGAGCGCGATGTCATCCTTCGGTCCCTCGTTGCCGGCTGACCTGAACTGCTGTCTCCCTCTTGACGTTTCGTCCCTGAGCTTTGTGTTTTCTGGCTGCCACGCCGTGAGGTTTTCCTGAGCAGCTTATTGGCCTGGTGCAGACCCGCCGTGTTAACCACACAAAACAAGGTTTTCTTGTCCCGGGATAACATGTTTCTCTAATTGTACGATCCTTAAATTCAGAGCAATCGCAGGCGCTGGCTCAGTCAATAAAGGATCCGGGCCCAACACGCACATTCACAGTAGTTCCCAGGGCAGCAGGTACTAGACGTTTTCTATTCTGGTAAATATATGTATTTATCTCTAGTAGTTTCTCTTTGTTTTTGATAAAAATTTCCTTTAGTATACGAAGTCACTTTCCATTTTTGAGTATTTTATTGTATTTTAGATTATGTGAATTAAGGGCAATACACAGCCATTTTCAGTAGATAGTCTTGATATTTGGATACCTTTTGACCTTTCTGCCTCATCTCTTTTTCCAAACCCACGCTCGATTGCCTCCTTATTTCTATTATTTTTCCACTTCATCCATCAAAATAACCTTCAGTCAGTGCTTCTTCCCTTCAGCAAATTTCCTCTACTTCTAAAACCCTGTTCCTGATGTTGGATATTAAAGGCTCCCTCAGGACTGTGGAAATGGAAGGATTACAGCGGGACTGATGGAGACTTGGAATCTAGATCTGGTTTTGCTACTGGGATCTTGAACAAATTATTTATCCTCTTTGGACCTTGGTCCCCGTCTTTAAAGCGGTGGGGTTGGTCTGACGGCCTGAAGTCATTTCTGCTTTGTGATTCTAAGTGTCCACCTTCCAGACGCAAAGTCATGGGATCAAAAAGAGTATTTTTTAGAATTGTTCACTTAATACAGTGAGTAAAGTAGGACCAGTTTTAAACAAGCATTAGTGTGTTTTGCTAGGTGGAGGCTTTGACTCTGATTTCATCACTTTAAAGTGACATTACTTCAGTGAATTGAAACTGGCAGAGGTATTTTACGGTTTCTTATTTGGATGTAAAAAACAGCAGTGCACTTGAATTTTAAACTCAGATTACTTTTTAGAGAAAGCACAAGGGTTCTTAACTCTTGCAGGCTTTTGAAAGCCCTCCTTTTCAGGAATACTTGCAATTTTGATCCTTTCAGTCGGTAAAAATACATTGCACACTGATTAGGTTGGGTGGAAATAAGTTGCAGCTCACTGAAGATGTTATTAAAATAGAGAACTATTTTGAACTTTGATAGCATAAAACTGTAAATATTATATCAGCAAATGTGGCTTATCGAAGTACCAGTGTGAAATAATGACATTTTCAAGTTGATGCCCTGAGGATGTTAGTGGCTTCGTTTCTGAATTAGTGAATTCAGATGAAAAGAACACTGGATTGGAAATGGAGAGATTTGGGTTCTAGTTCCAGTTTTGCCACAGACTTCCTCTGTGATTTTGCAAAACCCTCCTGTAAGTTTTAGTTTTTCAACTTACAAAATGATAGTCTTTTTTTTTTAAAGCCCTTAATGTATACCCAGAATTTTCTATACATTTGTATATGAGCACCTTTAGTTTTCATGGCCACTTGTGAGGCAGGAATGAAGTAATGTTTTACAAGTGTGGTGCTCACCAGGTCACACAGCTGGCCGTTGGCAGAATTCTGCTTTAATTCCAGGTGTCTCTGACTCCACTCCCATGCTTCTTCCCTTCAGCTCAGTGTCTACTTGCTAATGATCATGTCTCTTAGCCTTAGAAGATTGTTCTCTGTTATTCGAATCAGTATTATAGGAGAATAAGCTTCTCTCTTGCCTCTCACAGAAAGTACTGAAATCCCACCTTATGTGATGAAGTGTCCAAGCAATGGCTTGTGTAGCAGACTTCCTGCAGACTGTATAGACTGCACAACCAATTTCTCCTGTATCTATGGGAAGCCTGTCACTTTTGACTGTGCAGTGAAACCATCTGTTACCTGTGTTGTAAGTACTGCAGCTTACTTATTCTAAATAAATTCATTGTAAACTTTAAGTTAGAAGAACAATTCAGACTTGACTATTGGGAAGAAATTCTGAATAATTTTTGTATTCTTTTTTGATTGCCTTGTTGAATATGTAAGTAGAAGTAAATTTAAAAACCCATAGACCTTTCCATATTAGCTCACTACTGTTTTAGTTATAATGATAACTGTCAAGCCAGTTGATGTCTGCTGCAAATGCGCTTGACAGAAGTGTTGCTTTGTGGGACTTGAGAAGATCTCAGTCTAGTAGCATATCTGAAGCAAGTCTAATTCGTTCAGATGGATTCTATGTTGTCAATGGTGACAGCTAGTGTACAGAGGAGGTGGCAGTATCTTTCTGCCGTAGATGAGCTTTTGAAGGGCCAGTGCTCATCTGTGGTGAGAAGATGGATTCAGTAAATGCTGGAATGCCTGGTAGCTCTCTAGAACAAAATTAATTGGAACGCCTGTCTTATCCAGAGTATATTCCAGATAGTCCAAGATGTAATGTGAAAAATGAAACCCTGAAGTACCACAGAAAACACGAGAGAGTTGTTGTTATAATCCCAAAATGGAGAATATTTTTCTAAGTATGAAATAAAGTTTAGAAGCCATAAAATAAAGAATTGATACATTTGACTACTAAAAATTGGAGATTTCTGCATGACCTAAAAATAAAAAAGCATAAAGGCAAAAGACATGGCAAACTAGGAAAAAGTATTTCTGGCATATGTGACAAATAATACACTAATATCAATAATATATAAACACTTCCCAAAAACCCACACGGAAAAGATGACAGTCTTGTAGAAAAACAGTGTTAGGACATGAGCAGATGGTTCATAGGAAAGGAAATACAAATAGGTTTATAATACGAAAAACGTATAAGTTTTCTCATAATGAAATACAAACTAATACATTTTTAACCCTCAGATTGGCAATTTTTTTAATTTGATTGAGTTTGTGAGAGTATAAGGGTCAGATACTCATATCTTATTAATAGGTAATCAAATTGATCAACCTCTTGTAGGCGATTTGCCATATCTGTTAAACTTATACATGCACACAATCATTGACCTCGCAGTTCTGCATCTAGGAATCTAGGAATTTATGTTATAGATATCATTATACATGGATGCAGATAAGTATGCTTATTTTTTAGCTGCATTGCTCATTAAAGCAAAAGATTCAAAAGAAGTGAAATGTCTTAAGAACTGCTTAATTTATGGTACACATGTAATAGAAATAAACACATTGTAGCCATTAAAAAGAACTAGGCAGCTCCAGAGATAATGTACTGATATATGTACAAAATTAAAGTATTGGGGAACGTCAAATGTAGATGACATAAATGTGCCTGTGTGTAGAATAAGCTCTCTCTGGAAGTACAGATGGTACTTGGCCTGGGGAGGGCAGTGGCTCCCGGAGGCCGGGCCAGACGAGGCCGGCTCACTTCACTCTCCTGTTGTGTCTTGAAATGTGTACCATGTGCATGTGTCACCTACTTTTTAAAAAACCATTAAAGTGTGTTTTAAGCACATCACTGAAAATAGGCAGATGTAAACGTATTTTTTTGCAGATCCAACTGTTTGCCTAAATCAAGTGATGCCTTACCCATATTTGAATGTTTTCCATAAAAAGTGGTTTTTGCATTGATAAGAAAATTAATAGTCCTTGCTTCATCGGCACATATGCCAAAGTTGGAACCACACAGAGAAAATTAGGATGTCTCTTGTGGAAAAATGACATGCAAATTTGTGAAATGTTAAAAAAAATAACAAATATGGGCCAGGCGTGGTGGCCCATGCCTGTAATCCCAGCACTTGGCAGGCCGAGGCAGGTGAATCACCTGAGGTCAGGAGGTTGAGACCAGCCTGGCCAACATGGTGAAACCCCATCTCTACTAAAAATACAAAAATTAGCTGGGCGTGGTGGTGCGCGTCTCTAAGCCCAGCTACTCAGAAGGCTGAGGCAGGAGGAGAATCGCTTGAACCTGGGAGGCAGAGGTTGAAGTGAGCCGAGATTGCACCACCGCACTCCGGCCTGGGCAACAGAGCGAGACTCCATCTCAAAAAAAGAAAAAATAATAATGTGTACATATATATATATATATGATGCTTACAGAGATGATTGTGTGACCACATAAAAATGATTTTGAAAAATACGCACTGCAATGTAATGTCAGGTAGAGTAAAAAGACTACAAAGTGCTTTCAGTATAATTCCATTTTAGTAAATTTATAAATATACATGTAGAAGAAATGGAAAGAAGATTAAAAGTGGTTAGCTCTGAACACCTATAGGTTTTTGTCTATAATCTTCAAATATGTAACATACAAAGAACATTGTACTTTTGTAAGCAGAATACAAAATAATAGCTTTTGAAATTGAAATGAAAAAAATCTCTGGCCACCCATGAACACTCACTGAGCCTCCACACATCATGTGGTGCTTCTGAGTTGGGCTGCCTCTGGATTAAACATGCCACATGCCCTGGTGGTAGGAGCAGCTGTAACAACCCTGAGTTGCCAGGCTGTGCAAGGTAGGAGACGTTAGGGAAGGTGGCAACTTGGAAGCAAGGCGGTGTGTTAACTTACAGAAGCATCAGGCTGGAGTGCAGGGACCTGGATTCCACTCCTCACTTGAAGCCCAGTGACCTTCAACAAATGCATTCATCAGTTCCTTCCAGCCATCCGTGATTGTGACTTTCTAAAATAAATTTTCCTCTTTTCTGCATTATGAAAGTGTACGTTTACTATGAAAAATTTAGCTAAGCAAAAGTTGTAAAATAATTACATCACCCTGAAATAACCTTTGCTATTTTGATGTGAATTTATCTAGTTTTTTTCCCTTAAGTACTTATATTTGGGTGTGTAGTTTTATGATTTATGATATGATTATGGGGTCACATCATATACATTTGTTTTACATACATATTGTTTTGGTAACTTTTTCTGGCACTTCTCCTAGGTCCTAAATACAAGCTTTTAAGGAATTTTGTGCCATGTGACTGTGTAGTCTTACTGACATCTTAACAGACTACACCATTGTGATTGATGAGTTTTGTGTCATTTGCTACATAGGATCAAGACTTCAAATCCCAAAAGAACTTCATCATCAACATGACTTGCAGATTTTGCTGGCAGCTTCCTGAAACAGATTACGAGTGTACCAATTCCACCAGCTGCATGACGGTGTCCTGTCCGCGGCAGCGCTACCCTGCCAACTGCACAGTGCGGGACCACGTCCACTGCTTGGGTAGGTCAGAGTTCAAGGACATTTGTCAACAAAATGTTTTTCTCTAAGTTTATTGAAGGGACTTGAGCCAGAAATTTGACAGTCAAATTATTTAATTAGAAACATCTATCCGCAGCTTTTTAGATGTGCCAAGCATCATCAGTAAACACAACATACTAAAGTAAAGCATCCAGAAAACTGCAATTCTCTTTTAAATGTACTCTTTGATAAAATAAGAAAAACATGTGAAGTATAAAGCGTAATACACAGTAATTGACCTTTACCCAAAATAACAATGAAAGCAGCACCAATACCATTGCGGCCGCCTGAGTGCCTGAGTGCTGCCTTCACCTGGTTGCTCTTCCTCCTCTTCCAAGGTAACCACCCTTTTGAATTTTTTCTTATTTCATTTCCTTTTAAATTTTTTCTATAGTTTTATTGTATATATGCAATAAAATAATAGTACCATATAGTATTCAGTAGTGCATGTTTTAGAACTGGGTAAAATGATGTCAGGCTGTATTGTACCATATAATATTCCATAGTGCATGTTTTAGAACTGTGTAAAATGATTTCAGGCTGTGTAGTACCATATAATATTCCATAATGCGTGTTTTAGAACTGGGTAAAATGATGTCAGGCTGTATAGTACCATATAATATTCCATAGTGCATGTTTTAGAACTGGGTAAAATGATGTCAGGCTGTATAGTACATATATATTCCATAGTGCATGTTTTAGAACTGAGTAAAATGATGTCAGGCTGTATAGTACCATATAATATTCCATAGTGCTTGTTTTAGAACTGGGTAAAATGATGTCAGGCTGTATAGTACCATATAATATTCCATCATGCACGTTTTAGGACTGTGTAAAATGATTTCAGGCTGTGTAGTACCATATAATAATATTAAATAAAATGAAGTTAAAAAAAAAAAAAATGTTAAAATGATGTCAGGCTGTATAGTACCATATAATATTCCATAGTGCATGTTTTAGAACTGTGTAAAATGATGTCAGGCTGTATAGTACCATATAATATTCCATAGTGCATGTTTTAGAACTGTGTAAAATGATGTCAGGCTGTATAGTACCATATAATATTCCATAGTGACTGTTAAATGTAAAAAAAAATAGAACTGGTAAAATGATATGATGTCATGTAGATTTTCCATAACTGTGTAAAATGATTTCAGGCTGTATAGTACCATATAATATTCCATAGTGCATGTTTTAGAACTGTGTAAAATGATGTCAGGCTGTATAGTACCATATAATATTCCATATGCTGTTTTTGTTTTGTAGGTGTTTTATATATTTATATGCATGTTTTAAACTGGTTATGTCAGGCTGTATAGTACCATATAATATTCCATAGTGCATGTTTTAGAACTGTGTAAAATGATGTCAGGCTGTATAGTATAGTACCATATAATATTCCATATGCATGTTTTAGAACTGTGTAAAATGATGTCAGGCTGTATAGTACCATATAATATTCCATAGTGCATGTTTTTAGAACTGTGTAAAATGATGTCAGGCTGTATAGTACCATATAATATTCCATAGTGCATGTTTTAGAACTGTGTAAAATGATGTCAGGCTGTATAGTACCATATAATATAATATTCCATATGCATGTTTTAGAACTGTGTAAAATGATGTCAGGCTGTATATAATATTATATTTTTTAGAACTGGTAAAATGATGTCAGGCTGTATAGTACCATATAATATTCCATAGTGCATGTTTTTAGAACTGTGTAAAATGATGTCAGGCTGTATAGTACCATATAATATTCCATATGCATGTTCCATAATGCGTGTTTTAGAACTGTGTAAAATGATGTCAGGCTGTATATATAATATTCCATATGTTTTAGAACTGGTAAAATGATGTCAGGCTGTATAGTACCATATAATATTCCATAGTTCATGTTTTAGAACTGTGTAAAATGATGTCAGGCTGTATAGTACCATATAATATTCCATATGCATGTTTTAGAACTGTGTAAAATGATGTCAGGCTGTATAGTAATATACATTAGTGCTAAAATGATGTCAGGCTGTATAGTACCATATAATATTCCATATGCATGTTTTAGAACTGGTAAAATGATGTCAGGCTGTATAGTACCATATAATATTCCATAGTGCATGTTTTAGAACTGTGTAAAATGATGTCAGGCTGTATAGTACCATATAATATTCCATAGTGCATGTTTTAGTAGAATGGTAAAATGATGTCAGGCTGTATAGTAAAAAAAAAAAAAAAAAAAAAAAAAAAAAAAAAAATGATGTCAGGCTGTATAGTACCATATAATATTCCATATGCATGTTTTAGAACTGTGTAAAATGATGTCAGGCTGTATAGTACCATATAATATTCCATATGCATGTTTTAGAACTGGTAAAATGATTCAGCTGTATATACGTAAATGATGTCAGGCTGTATAGTACCATATAATATTCCATATGCATGTTTTAGAACTGTGTAAAATATTTCAGGCTGTATAGTACATATAATATTCCATATGTGTTTTAGAACTGTGTAAAATGATGTCAGGCTGTATAGTACATATAATATTCCATATGCATGTTTTAGAACTGTGTAAAATGATGTCAGCTGTATTTTTTTTTTTTTTTTTTTTTTTTTTTATATATATATTCCATATGCTGTTTTAGAACTGTGTAAAATGATGTCAAAACTGTGTCAGGCTGTATATAATATATGATTTAGTGTAATATTATTTTTTTTTTTTTTTAGAACTGTGTAAAATGATGTCAGGCTGTTAGTACCATATAATATTCCATAGTGCATTTTTAGAACTGTGTAAAATGATGTCAGGCTGTATTGTACCATATAATATTCCATATGCTGTTTTAGACTGTTTAAAATGATTTCAGGCTGTATAGTACCATATAATATTCCATAATGCGTGTTTTAGAACTGTGTAAAATGATTTCAGGCTGTATAGTACCATATAATATTCCATAATGCGTGTTTTAGGACTGTGTAAAATGATTTCAGGCTGTATAGTACCATATAATATTCCATATGCATGTTTTAGAACTGTGTAAAATGATGTCAGGCTGTATAATACCATATAATATTCCATATGCATGTTTTAGAACTGGGTAAAATGATGTCAGGCTGTATAGTACCATATAATATTCCATAGTGCATGTTTTAGAACTGGGTAAAATGATGTCAGGCTGTATAGTACCATATAATATTCCATAGTGCATGTTTTAGAACTGTGTAAAATGATGTCAGGCTTGTGCTTCCCTGGGACTTGCTTATTTCCTGTCAACAGTATGGCTGTACGATTCATCCATGTGATTTCTCTTCTTTTTTTACTTCTGTGTAATAATCTATTGTAAGATTGTATCACAGTTTATCCTCCAATATAATTGGTTATGTGCCGGTTTTTTGCTGTTGTGACTGTTAAAATGTCTTTGCCTGTCTCCTGATGGCACAGGTGCAAGAGCTGCTTTAGCTTGTACTTTGCAGCGTGTGTTATTCTCTCAATGGCTGTATTAACTTACATTCCCACCCGCGCTGTGTAACTGTTCCTGATGATCCATGTTCTCTCCAAGAGTTATTCTTAAATTTGGTCTTAAAGTTGTCTGGACTTCTTTTGTATTTTGGATGTTACCTGTGCTGTCCCTGAAACCATCTACCAGATTTTGATTTTTTTTTTTGCATTATTGTATATTTTCATGAACAGAACTTTAAAAATATAATTACTTTAAGTTATTAGATTTAGTCCTTTTTTGTTGTGGTTTTAAGAAATCTTTTTCTACCCCAGGTTTATAAAGACAATTGCTACATTTTCTTTTGAAAGTTTTAAGTTTAACAATTGACATTTAGGTTTAGAATCCACCTGGAATTGGTCCTGGTAGATGGTGTGAGGTAGATTCAACTTTAATTGTCCCCCCTTATGGATGGCCACTTGTCTCAACTCTTCCCTGTTGATCCATGTGTGACCTCTGTCGTACATGCAGTGTTTGTCTATTTCTGGTTCTAGACTTTCTCTTCTTTCCCTATTGGGTGATTTTTATGCCTCAGGACCACACTGTCTTATATACTCATAACTTCCCCGTAAGTCTTGATGTGTGGTGGAGCATTTCATGTTCTTCACGTTTTAATCCTAACTTAGCCAATTTAAATATTACATCTATATAGATAGATGGTAAGCGCTTTGTGCTCTTCACTTCAACATGTATTACTGTAAAGAGAGTTGACTTTTCACATTTTAAATTTTGAGGCCATTTGTTACAATTAAGTCTTTCTGAGAGTATTTTTAGACCCTGTATTTTTCTTTCTTTTTTTTTTTTTTTTTTTTAAGGTAACCGTACTTTTCCCAAAATGCTATATTGCAACTGGACTGGAGGCTATAAGTGGTCTACTGCTCTTGCTCTGAGGTAAGCTTTGTTACTAGTAAGTTTAAAAGGCCATTTGGATTTCTTTGGGATTGGTGGAATCTTCCAGACATTGAGCTCAGCCCACTTCATTCTTCACTCAGATCCTACCACGTGTGTTAGACTCTAGGAAACAGCTGGAAGAGTTTAGATGATCAGACCAGTACCTCCGTGGACTTGACTGGCAGGCATGTTAGCTTTTCTCCCAAGATGCCTGCACATCAGGTTTCCCATTCTGAACGTACCACAAATCAGTAAAATGCTGTGGACTATCCAAAATAGGCAGTTTTATGATGTATATCTTTAATTTTAAGTAACTATTATAAAAAGTAATACATGCTGAACACTGAAAACTGGAAAAATGAAAATGACAAAAACATTAAAAATTAGCTATAATTTCACCATCTGCAGATAATTATAGGCTTATATTTCTTACATAGAAATGTGCTGTTTGTTAAACTTCTCGGCAGTACTTTAAGAAATTATAGCAGTTCTTCCCACCACAGGGAAGGGCAGGTAGGACCCTGGTTAACTGACTAGTGAAAAGGTTATGCTGCCTACAGTTGAAGTTTTGAGTTCGTGCCTGAGACCCTGAGGCCTGCAGCATTGCAGCCATAGGGCAGGATTTCTCAGCCTCATCACTGCTGACATTCTGGGCTGAATGAGTTTTTGTCTTGGGGCTGTCCTGTGCATAGCAGGATGTTTACCAGCATCAGGGGCCTCTACCTACTACTTGTCAGTAGCAAACCCGCCATCCCTTGCAGTTGTGACAGTGTGTCTCCAGATGTTGCTAGGTGTCCCCTAGGGGACAAAATTGCCCCTTGCTGAAAACCACTGCATTACAATTTGAGCTGAGGAAAGAAAGATCTTGCCTGGCAGGAAAAGTGTAACTGAAAAGTAAAAGAGGATGCCAGGCTAGAAAATGAGATTAACAAAAATAAGATAGGCCAGGTGCGATGGCTCACACCTGTAATCCCAGCACTTTGGGAGGCCGAGGCTTGCGGATTGCTTGAGGTCAGGAGTTCGAGACCAGCCTAGCCAACATGGTGAAACCCCCGTCTCTACCAAAAATACAAAAGCTGCCATCGTGGTGCCTGTCTGTGGTTCCAGCTGCGTGGCAGGCTGAAATGGGAAGATCACTTGAGCCCAGGAGGAGGAGGCTGCAGTGAGCTGGCATTGCACCACTGCACTCCAGCCTCAGTGACAGAGCGAGATTCTGCCTCAGAAAAAGATTAGTAACCATTGCTGACGATGGTTCAAATTAACAACTGGCTTTTAAAAAAAAATAAATGTTTGAAACTTGGAATAATTTTAATTTACAGAAAAGTTGCAAAGATAGTAGAGTTCTTATATACCACTAACCTGGTTTCCCTACATTGTTAACCTCTTACAGTACTATACTATAACATACTTTCAGCAATTAAAACTTCTCAGCACTCAACATGGTTTTTTTGTTTTGTTTTGAGACGGAGTCTCGCTCTGTCGCCCAGGCTGGAGGGCAGTGGCACGATCTCGGCTCACTGCAGGCTCCGCCCCCCGGGGTTCACGCCATTCTCCTGCCTCAGCCTCCCGAGCAGCTGGAACTACAGGCGCCCGCCACCACGCCGGGCTAATTTTTTGTATTTTTAATAGAGACGGGGTTTCACCGTGGTCTCGATCTCCTGACCTCGTGATCCGCCCGCCTCGGCCTCCCAAAGTGCTGGGATTACAGGCGTGGGCCACTGCGCCCGGCCTCAGGGTTTCTTTTAAAATCTTCACTGTAATGAGATGATGCCCAAGGTTTGCTTCAGGGCACTCTGGAGGGGAAAGAGGAGGGTTTTGGTGAAACACGGCTGGCCAAGTGTTGATGATTGGAGCTGAGTCATGGGTACTTTTCTCTTTACTTTTTATTGTTATCTGTTTAGAAATGTTCCATAATATTGTTTCAGTATTATTAGATCTTAGAATTTAAAAGATCCTTAAAAGTCACTTATTCCTCACATTAAGATTTGAGAGATGAATGAAAACAGCCTGAAACCTGGACGACTTGATCAGGTCATCCAGGTGGTGCTGGCTCCTCCTGACCCCAGCCCTGACCCCGTGTCAGTGCCCTTCCTGTTAGACTGGGTCTTTGCTTTGTTTTGACTAAAAAGCAATGGGATTGATCACTTAAAAAAAAAGAAAAAAGAAAACAATTTTTTAGTACAGCTAAAAATTGTATGTTTACTTTTGACATTTAAACAGTCTTCCTGCCCATAATTATTTGGTGGTCTCAATTTGTGAAATAGTCATTTGTGTTCCAGTTAAGGGCTGTAATCAGTGGACGCCCTTTCTCAAATCTGACATAACGCGGTGATTAAACCATAACTGGCCACAGTTGGGGTGGAGGTGGTCTCACGGAATCCTGTCTGTCTGCCGTCGCAGCATCACCCTCGGTGGGTTTGGAGCAGACCGTTTCTACCTGGGCCAGTGGCGAGAAGGCCTTGGCAAGCTCTTCAGCTTCGGTGGCCTGGGAATATGGACGCTGATAGACGTCCTGCTCATTGGAGTTGGCTACGTTGGACCAGCAGATGGCTCTTTGTACATTTAGCTGTGGTATGTGCTTCAGAAAGGAGCAGGGCTTAGGAAAAGCTCTTTTGTCCATAGGAATTTATGTGGTGTGAGTGATATATTTCTATGTTCTTAATGTACAGCATCTGTACTTTGTTTGCCTTGATAAAGGTAAAATAAATGGAACACTGTACTATGCTAATCTGGAATTTGTTTTTATTTGCCTGAAATGTATTTTTTTCTGTGAAAAAATTAAAACGTACTTAAGCCAGGAGAATGAATTATACAGTGATTGAAAATCCATTTAATTCTTGTGACTTTTGTTTTGTGTTGCCCAAGTCAAACTACATCACTTGTATCTCCAGCCCAAATGTAGTCTGCCTTGAAAAGCCTTTCAGTTGTGACTGCAGAAGGTAGGAAGTGTTTTTATTGTTAGCTAATTGAAGTTATTTGGCTCAACTTCAGTCATGTGTTAAGTTTTGCAGTGTAATACGTATGCAGTCTGGTCTGTATATATGAAAATTTGAATTAAACTGCAGAATATTAATGTCTAGTTATGGTTTAAATTTTCTTAGTAGTATATAAAAGGTAAGAGTACTGAAAAATTAATAAAATTGCAAGTTAAGAAATATTGTGGGCCTGTTTTCTATATTAGATATAATCTTGAATAATCATTACAACTTACCTTTATTGTTAAGAATAACATTTTTATTTTTCAGGGCATTACTCCATTCTAACAGAGTCATAATTGGCTGGTTTATTGACACAGTGGAAATATATAAATGTTTTTGAGTATAGATCTGTTATAGACCCTTTATTGGGGAAAAGAACTCAGTTATTCAAAAAGATTTTTACTCAAGGTTGCTTTTGAAACATTTAAAAACTTTTAGCATTTTTTCTTTCAAATATGGGTATCTGAGTTACTGCTTTTTAAACACTTGTGTGTATTATCCAGAAGACTGTTAACCACCATATCATATCTAGAAGCTATAAAATATCTGCATATTTCATTCACCAGATGATTTATTAATTTCAGTTTACCTGAAAGGTTAATTAAATCACTTCAGTGATCACTTGCTGTTCTTTTGAAGCACAGCCGTTTTCTTAGTTGAGTGACAGTTCCACCTCTCGTCACTAGGTGGCGCATCCCCATTACATTTGCTTCCCCATTCTATTTCCAGAAACAGCCACTCTTAAATTGTTTTGGTTTTGTTTTGTTTTGTTTTGTTTTACGAGGAACTTGTCACAGAGCACGAGCACTGCTTCAGGATGGGAGTAACCCAGTTTATGTGGACCTTTCTTTCTGAGAGCAAATACACATTTTTTTTGTATCCGTCAAACTGTTGATTGAGCAGGTGTTCTTTAGAAGAGGATCTTTCTTCAAGAAGCAGCCCCTTTGCTAACTATAATAAAAATGTCTCCTGAGTCTCCTTATGTAGCTCTATGTAGAAGAGAATCTAATACTTCCCTGTTGGGCAACCATGCAAGGTGGAACCAGGGAGTCAGTGGGAAGTTAGTAAGAAGTATGCATTGCCCTTGGTGGAAATAGGTAACAGCATCCTTGATTAATCATTTTTGTGGCCCTGGGGCCTGAGTTAGATAATGAAGCTGCAGTGTTTGAGAGGGAGGAAAGCTCAAAGATTCAGAATCCATGAAAGGAGGCATGAATGAACTTGTTCCCAAATCCTAAAATGTTTGCACAAGGGCATAGCCCTTGGAACCTAAAGGATGTAAGCCAGTCAGGAATGCTTCAGATCAAGGACTTGATAAAGCTGATGGCCTGAGACAGAACTAGCAGGAAATATGAAGAGATTTTCAAATAGTACAAACAAATTTATGAACGATGAACTCATACACAGCCCCAAAAAGAAACTGCAGAATAAAACTATACTTCAAAGGGCACTAGGGAGTGTGGGTGCAATCTCTTGTAGCAAATCCCACGGGCCTCTGCTGGCAGCAAAATGGCATGTTGGAGTCTGACCTTCAGGTTCTATCCTCTGCTGTCTTAGATTTTCAGGATTGCTATAACAATACCATAAACGGGGTGGCTTAACAGCAGCAATTTATTTCTTAGAGTTCTGAAGGCTAGAAAGTCCAAGATGAAGGTGCTGGTAAATTTGGTATCTGGTGAGGGCCTTCCTCATAACGTCTCACATCCTCACATGGTGGAGGCAGGGAAGATGTCTCTCGGGCCTCTTCTGTAAGGGCACTAATCCCAGTCCTGAGAGCTCCACCCTCATGACCTAATCACCTCCCAAAGGTCCCACCTCCTGATACCATCATTACGGTGGTGAGGACTTCCACATGTGAATTTGGGGTGGAAAGGACACAAATAACTCACCATCATGTGTGAGCTATGGGCTCTAACCAAGGGATATGATTAGATAGCCATCCTGTTCACACAGGTTGGGGACCGTATCAGTCAACCATCCTCTATAGATGGTTCTCTAGATACTCAGAATCTATCACTGCAGCAGGCCCTCTGTCATGATTTCCCCTTAATCTCTGCCTGGCTTTGTCAGCACTCTTCCATTTACCCCAGTAGTGCCTCACGGGAAGGTGCTGGCTTACTTATTTCTATCACCTCCATTGTCCCTAGAACAATGGCTTGCACACAGAGGCTCTCATTTATTTGCTGAGTTAATGCCATGGGTGTCTTCAAGGTTTTGAAGGGACTGTGTACAATTCCAGGGATTGGCAGTTGAGGTGGCTGCAAGGAGATAATATATAGACATTGGCTTCCAGTAAATATTTGTCTGTAACACCATGTTGATCTGATTTCTGCAAATTGCTGAGGAACACCTCTGGTTTATGGTGCTTATAAAAAGATTTTTCAAAGATCTTGTGCTTCAAGATTTTAAAATGTAAAAATATCTTCTCTATGTCACACAACTTCATTTCTCTGTACTTTTGTTTTTAATACCTTATGCCAGACTTGCATTTATTTTGGGCATATCATCAGCTAAGGAATATGCAAATAATTTTAATTCATCCTGTAAGCAATGAGTGGAAAATGAGCTGTACCTGATGCAGCTTCTCAAATACAACATCGAAAAAGCCTGAAAATGAAGGTACTACATAAGCAGAATATGCCTAAAAAGGGAAAAAAACACCCAGGAAAAATGAAGGCAGATTCCTCCGCTCCTGCTCTAAAGCTTCCCCTCTGTTCTGCACTTTCGGTAGAGTATGAAGTGTCACGTGAATGTTAGAGGGTAGACACATTTTTTTAACTTTTATTGTATATACATCGTATGCGTTTCTTTCATCGTAAGAGCACTTAAAATCTACTCTTAGCAAATCTGTAATATAACTGTAGTCCTCATGCTGTGCACTAGACCTATTGGTTAATTTTGTAACCTAGGCAAATTTGATTTAAATTCTTAAATGTAAAGTATTGAAATTGTCTTCCATAAACACAACATTTTTATGTAAAATAAGCTTTGATGGAGACATGTGGACATAATTTACTAAGTTTCCACGAAGGCGGGGCTGTGGTTCTCTGCGGTAGCTCAGCTCTGAGAGCCCTGCCGGCCATACAGCAGGTGCACAGTGACTAGGAGTTTGATGAATGAGTAAGGAGGAATTGCTGGGAGTAAGCTAAACACCTAAAAGTATTGCTGAGAATTTTTAAAGTGGTGGAGTGCAGCTGGATTACAGCATCTCCCTTCTCAAATACTTAAATGATGAACACACTGTAGTAAAAGCCAGCACCTCCTTCCTGCCCAAAACCAGCAAACAAGCAAAAGGATACAGCCAAATGCCAAAAATGTCAAAAAATTGTGAATACAGGGAAAAAAAAAAAAGTATTGCTCAGGTGTGTAAGATTACTCCCGCAAATGGCCCTGGTGGCACAGCAAAACTCTTCTGTCTCACTGGAGGCCAGGCGTGGTGGCTCACGCCTGCAATCCCAGCACTTTGAGAGTCCGAGGCGTGCAGATCACCTGAGGCCAGGAGTTCGAGACCAGCCTGGCCAACATGGCGAAACCCCATCTCTACTAAAAATACAAAAAAATTAGCTGGGCGTGGTGGCAGGTGCCTGTAATCCCAGCTACTCGGGAGGCTGAGGCAGGAGAATTGCTTGAACCTGGGAGGCAGAGGCTGCTGTGAGCCGAGATCATACCATTGCACTCCAGCCTGGGAAACGAGCGAAACTCCGTCTCCAAAAAAGAAAAAAGAAAAAAAAGGGTCTGACTGGTGAGGAAAAACAGGCTAATTGTGAGAAGAGAGGAGTATCTATATCTTTCTCCTGTTACTGCTGGGGGAAGTGAAAAGGGCTGCTGGGAAGAGACAGGTGAGAGAGGGCTCTTGAACAAACAGGAGGGACTCTGATGGGTCAGGGGTTCCCTGCTGAACCAGATAAAGGATCCAAAGCCTGGGGTGACCCCCAGGGGTCATTGCATCACTCCCTGGGAAGGAAACTTTCGTTCAGGATGTTTAGGAAATCCTAGTCAAGAAACCAGAGACCAGATATTCTAGCAAAGATATAGTCTCAGCTGAGCTTTTCCCTGCCTCACTCCTAGCTATCAGGGCACAGATGTAGAATAGAACACAAAATACAACTTGCAAAATGCTCAAAGAGAAAACCAAGGGAATTTGTTCACATATTATGAAGTTGTCCTTTTACACAAGAACAAAATGAAATGACTCACCAGCCACTAGAATGACTATAATAAAAGGCATTCTTAACCAGCCTACCAGCCGCGCAACACAGTGACACCTGTCTCTAAAAAAAATAAAATAAAATAAGCAGGTGTGCGCCTGTAGTCCCAGCTACCTGGGAAGCTGAGGTGGGAATGATCTCTGAGCCCAGGAGGTGGAGTTACAGTTAGCTACTGAGGACTAAACTCTGACCTTTTTTCCCTCTTGGCCAAATTCCTATCTAAGGGGCTGGGGAGTTGCACCCTATAAATCATAAAATCTCAAAGCAGTTTTATTTAACCCTATGTGGTGTGGCTTACTTTCCAACCTGACTCTGGCATAACATCACATGACAGATAAAGAAATCAAAGTATTTTAACCCTAAATATGTTTCTTTGCCATATCTTGAAATGGCCCTGCATAGCTGTCTCGGAAAAATCTACATTCTGCAAAGAATCCCCTTCCCTTTCAGGTCTTTTCCCTGACACAGCAGACAATCAGTCACAAATCTGGCACCTTTTTCAGTCTAAGAAACATTTCCAATCTATTCTCTCTGAAGCTCACAATCTGGAGGCTTCATCTGCATGATAAGAACCTTGGTCTCCACAATCCCTTATCATAACCCAGACACTCCCCTCTGTTGATTAGAGGTCTTTAGACAATAACGCTTTCAACCAATTGCCAGTTAGAAAATCCTTGGATCTACCCATGATCTGGAAGCCCCTGCTTCAAGCTGTCCTGCCTTTCCAGATGGAGCCAGTCTACATCTCACGTGTATTGATTGGTGTCTTATGTCTCCCTAAAATGTATAAATTCAAGCTGTAGCCGGACCACCGTGGGCACATGTTCTTAGGACCTCTTGATACTTTGCCTCACTCATATTTGGTTCAGAATAAATCTCTTCAAATATTTTACAGAGTTGGAACCCTCATCGACACTGTGACCACACCACTGCACTCCAGCCTGAGCCACAGAGCGAGGCACTGTCTCTAAAAAATAAAAGAAAAAAAAAGAAAAAGAAAACACAGTAACAAGTATTGATGAGAATGTGGAGAAATTGGAGCCTTCATATGTTGCTGGTGGGGATGCAAAGTGATGTAGCTGCCCAGGAAAACGGTCTCTGGCAATTCGTGACAATGTTAAACACAGAGTTACCATGTGACTTGGCAAATCTTCTAGGTACACACCCAAGAGAAGTGGAGATACGTTGTGAACGTTGTCAGCACCAAAATGGGGTCACTTAGGTCAAACCCTAGCACAAGGAATCCAGGAGGCCCTGAAGGAGGAGGACTCACACACGTGCCCGTGATAAGAACTATTACAAGGACTCCCTGGAAACCATAAACGCTCCATGTTAAGCTGTTTCTGTGAAGACATCTCCCCAGCAGCAGCCAGTGTGACCGACGAGGAGCTATGAGCTTCAACACTCAACAGCTTTTGTTTCAAACCAGCTTACATGACTTTCTCCTTTTTGTCTTTATAAAAGTTTGCGTTGGTCCCAGCGTCTTCGGGTGTTCCTTGGTTCATCGTGGCATGGGTATCTTGGATTACAATCCCCGTTAATCCCAGATAAACTCCTTTGGAGAGCCTATCTGTCTATTGTTATTTTAGGCTTTAGAACATACACTAAAAAACTTGTTTACAGCACCATTATTCATAGTAAAAAAAGTGGAAATAACCCAAATGTCCCACTGATGAATAATGCATAAAGAAAATGTAGTGCATTCATATAATGGAATACTATTTCATCACATAAAGGAATGAAGTACTGATATACACCATAACGTGAATAAACCTCAAAAACACGGTGCTGAGGGAAGAAAGCCAGTTACACTTTAAGCTGGTAACCTTTACAGCATATAAATTACTTCTTAATAAAGCGGTCTTTAAAAAAAAGTAACAGCTCAGCAACCACACATACATATGATAGAAGGGGAACAAGAGAACCCAGATGAAAGGAAAGACAGGAAGAAACACAGTCTGCAAAAGAAAGATGAAGAGTTCATCTTGAGGAAAATATAATCCAAGAAACAGTAGAAAAGCCCCTGCGAAAACTTTGTACTGTAGAACACTTGAGTGTATTTCTTCATTCAGCGAAAGTACTGAGCCCCTGTGTGGCGTGCACCCTCCCGGGCCCCCGGGATTTAGCACTAAGCTAAGTTCTTCCTTTCATGAAGCATGTCATATTCTTGTGCACTAAAATATAAGCACAAAAAGATGATTCCACTGAACCCCCCCATCAAGAAGGGGACCTTGATTTGTCCACACTGCAATAGACGATTACTTTGAACATGGATTTGCCTTCTCCAGCTTTATTCACTGTTTCACACAAGATTGCTTCTGATCAAAGAATTCATTTCACAGTAAAAGAAATGTGGCACCAAAAGTGAGTTCATGCTGGGAAAGTGGAAAATGGCCCTGATAGTAGCCAGGCTGTGATTTTAATCACTAAATATAAAAAATGCTCACACATTGCAAAGAGTATTCCTTTTTTCTCGCTAGTTTCTTAAGGTAGATGCTTGGGTCACTAATTTGAGACATTTCTCCTTTTCTAATAGAAGTATTATAAGTAATGCTATAAATTTCCCTCTGAACTTGGAGTACATTTCACAAATTCTATTGTGTATAATCTAAAATATTTTATAATTTCACTTTTGAGTTCCTTTTGGTCAAAAGATTTATATTATTATTATTATTATTATTATTATTATTATTATTATTGAGACAGGGTCTTGCTCTGTCACCCAGGCTGGAGTGCAGAGGCACGATCTCAGTTCACTGCAATCTCCACCTCCCAGGCTCAAGAGATTCTCCCACCTCAGCCTCCCGAGTATCTGGGACTACAGGTGTGCACCACCGTGGTGGGCTAATTTTTAAATTTTTTTCTAGAGGTAGAGTCTCACTATGTTGCCCAGGCTTATCTTGAACCCTTGGGCTCAAGTGATCCTCCTGCCTTGGCCTCCCAAAGTGCTGGGATTACAGGCATAAGCCATTGCACCTGGCCCAAAAGATAATTTTTAAATAAATCATTTAAAGATAATTGTTTAAATGAGTTATTGGTCCTAAAAATTTCCTCAAATACATTTTCAAGATATATTTTTGTACTTAGTTTATAGTTGGTTTTCACTGTGGTAAGAGAATAAAATTTGTATTATTTTAGTTATTTTAAATTTGTTGATTTGCTTTATGGCTCAAATACGGCCTATCATGCTGAATGTTACATGTGCACTTGAAAATAATGTGTATTCCACTGGTCCAGGTCATGTGTTTTATAAGTGATGATTAGGTCAATTTGCTTGATAGTATTTTTCAGGATTTTTATATCTTTGCCAATATTCTGTGCTCTTATTCTGTCAATTACTGACAGAGAAATGTTGCAGTCTCCAACTCTAATGGTGGCTTTCTGTATTTCTCTTTTCAGTTGTTTGTTTGTTTGTTTGAGATGGAGTCTTGCTCTGTTGCCCAGGCTGGAGTGCAGTGGTGTGACCTTGGCTCACTGCAACCTCCACCTCCCAGGCTCCAGCAATTCTCCTGCCTCAGCCTCCCGAGTAGCTGGGATTACAAGCATGCACCACCACACCTGGCTAATTTTTGTATTTTTAGTAGAGACGGGGTTTTGCCATGTTAGCCAGGCTGGTCTTGAACTCCTGGCCTCAAGTAATCCACCTTCGGCCTCCCAAAGTGCTGGGATTACAGGCATGAGCCACTGTGCCTGGCCTCTCTTTTCAGTTCTATCGATTTTTGCTTATTTTGAAAATCTATTTTAGACATACACAATTAGGGTTATGATGTCTTCCTTTTTAATTGTGGCAAAATTTACGTAACATAAAGTGTACTATTTTAGCCATTTTTAGGTGTACAGTTCAGTGGCATTAAGTACATTTGCATTATTGTTCAACTCTCATCATAATCCATCTCCAGAACTTTTTCATTTTCCCAGCATGAAACTCTGTCCCCCCTAAATAATAACTCCCAATACTCACCTCCTACCCTTAGCAACCACTATCCTATTTTCTTCCTCTATGAATGTGACTCCTCTAGGTACCTCATATAAGTGGAATCGTACAATATTCATCCTTTTGTGTCACTTAGCACAATGTCTTCAAGGTTCATCTATATTGTAGCATATGTCAGAATTTCACTCCTTTTTAAGGCTGAATAATATTCTTTTGTACGTATATACCACATTTTGCTTTTCTCTTCATCTATTGATGGATACTTGAGTTGCTTCTACTTTTTGGCTACTGTGAATGTTCCTATGAATGCTGATAAACAAATATCTGCTTGAGTCCCTGCTTTCAAGTTTTCAATTATTTTGGGAATATACCCAGAAGTAGAATTGCTGGATTATATGGTAATTATGTTTAATTTTTTGAAGAACCCGTGATGTCTTTTTGATGAGTTTATCCCTTTATTATCAGGTAATGTCCCTCTTTATCCCTAGTATTATTCTTTGTTCTGAAATCTACTTTTTTCTAATATTAGCATAACCACTCCCACTTTTCTTTTATTAGTTTTTGTTTGATATCTTTTATTAGTTTTTGTTTGATATATCTTGTTCCATTCTTTTTCTTTTGTAATCGATCTATGTCTTTATATTTAAACAAAATTTCTTTGAGATCACATGTATTGGGTCTTGGTTTTTCAACTAATCTGACAATCTCTGGCTTTTGTTTGTTTGTTTTGAGACAGGGTCTCATTCTGTAGTCCAGGTTGGAGTGCAGTGGCATGATCATGGCTCACTGCAGCCTCGACTTCCTGGGCTTAAATGATTCTCCCACCTCAGCCTCCTGAGTAGCTGGGATCACAGTCATGCCCTACCATGCCTGGCTAATTTTTCTATCTTTTGTAGAAATGGGGTTTTTGTCATGTCACCCAGGCTGGTCTCGAACTCCTGGGCTCAAGCAATCTGCCTGCCTTGGCCTCCCAAATTACTGAGATTACAGGTGTGAGCCACCACGCCCTGATATCTCTGACTTTTAATTGAAGATTTTAGACCATTTATATTTAATGTCACTAGTAATATGATTGGATTTAAATCTGCCATTTTGTTTATTGTTTTTTATTTGTTTCATCTGTTTCTTGTCTTCATTTTGCTCTTTTCTTGGCCTATTTTTGGACTAATTGAAATTTTAAAAAATGATTTCCAGCCAATTTTTGAATATGTTTTTCAACTCTACACTTTTTCCTCTTCTTCTGAGACTCCAATGATACAAACATTAGATTTTTTTTTGTTATTGTCCCACAGGTTCCTGAAGCACTGTTTATTTAGTTTGTTTGTTTTTGTCCATTTTCTGTTTATTGTTTAGACTGGAAATTTCTTTCTTTTTTTTTGAAACTGGGTCTCGCTCTGTCACCCAGGCTGGAGTGCAGTGGTGCAATCTCAGCATATTGCAACCTCTGCTTCCCGGGTTCAAGCAATTCTCATGCCTCAGCCTCCCGAGTAGCTGAGACTAAAGGCTAGTGCCACAACGCCTGGCTAATTTTTATATTTTCAGTAGAGATGGGGTTTCATCATGTTGGCCAGGCTAGTCTTGAACTCCTGACTCAGGAGATCCGCTCACCTTGGCCCCCCAAAGAGCTGGGATGACAGGCGTGAACTCCCATGCCTGGTCCAGACTGCACATTTCTATTGATATGTTTTTGAGTTCATCGATTTTTCGTTCCTCTATCATCTCTTGTCCACTACTGAGGCAGCCCAGTGAGTTTTTAATTTCAATTATTGTATTTTTGTTATATAATTTCCCTTGGTACCTTTTTATATCTTCTATTTATTTTCTACTTTCTATTTGTATTGGAGTGTTAATAATTGCTTGATGAAACATTTTCTTGATAGTTGCTTTAAAATTCTTGTCAGATAATCCCAACATCTGAGTCACCTCAACGTTGGCACCTTTTGATCATCTCTTCTCAATCAAGTTGTGAATGTCCTGGTTCTTGGTATATGGATTTTTTATTGTATCCTGGACATTTTGGATATTATGTTGTAAGAACTAATTGTTTTTTCTTTTAAATTCTTCTTCTTTTTGGGTATAGTCTGCAGGCCCAGGTGGGGCTTCGTGTTCAGCTCACTAGTGGACTTCATTGACATCACCCTGAAAAAAGTGGATTTTTGAGGAGCATGAGAAGGACAGCATGAGAAGTGCTGAATTACACTGTTGTGGCACTAGCCTTTATAGTCTCAGTTACTTGGGAGGCTGAGGCATGAGAATTGCTTGTTGCAGATGAGTGTCACCTAACCACGGCAGTCCTTGAAGAAGAAAGATGGTCTCATAGGAGCTGCTTATTTAGGAACACATTGCAAAATCTGTGGGTGTCCTGTGGGATCTGAGGGCCTCACTCCTACAACTGCAAAGAATTGAATTCTTCTAACAACGAGATGAGGTTGGAAGAAGACTCCAAGATCCAGAGAGGAACACAGTCCCACCAACACCTGTGTTGTAACCTGGTGAGACCCTGAAACAGAGAATCCAGCTAAGCCATGCCCAAAATATTCATCCACAATGTGTTGTTTTAAGCTTCCAAGTTTCTAGTAATTTGTTATCAAGCAATAGAAAAGTAATATATCCTTTCTGTGGCTCGTCTTCATTCCAAACGTTCCACATTTCCTTCTGTTATCATTTATTTTCTGTCTGAATTACTTCCTTTAGCAAAAAAAATTTTAAGGCAGTTCTGCTGGTAACAAATTTTCTTAGATTTTCTTCATCTGAGAATATCTTTATTTCACCCTCATACTTGAAAGTTAGTTTTGCCGAACATAGGATTCTGGGTGACAATTTTTCTTTTTCTTTCAGCACTTGAAAAGTGTTATGACATGTCCTTCTGGCCTTCATGATTTCTGCTGAAAAATATGCTGTCATTTGAATAGTTTTAATGCTGTAGGTAATAATCATTGTTTTCTGGCTGTTTCTAAAAGTTTTAAATTTGTCTTTAGTTTTCAGATATTTGATTATTATGTATTTGGGCATGGATTTATTTGGATTTCTCCTGCATGGAGTTTGCTTAATCTCCTGAATTTGTCAACTTACGTCTTTTGCCCAATTTGGGAAATTTTCAATCATTTTTTCTTCAAATATTTTTGGGCACCACACTCTCTTTTCCCGTTGAGTCTCTGATCACATTAATTTTAGATTTTTTTGTTGTTATTGTCCCACGTGTTTGTGAGATTCTATTCATTTTAAAGTCTTATTTTCTCCTTATTTAGACTGGATAATTTGCATTGATCTAGCTTCAGATTCATTGTCGCTAATGTCATCTCCATCTGCCGTTCAGCCCATTCAGTGACAGTTGCTTTTTATTCACGTATTTTATTTTTCAGTTCTAAATTTTGTGGTTAAGTTTTCTTTTCCTTTGTTTAGAGTTTCTATTTTTTCTTTTTTTTTTTCTCCCACAGTGTTACTATTTACTTTTTGGAGCATTTTTCTGCTGGTTCCTTAAAACCCTTGTCAGACAATTATAGTATCTGTATTATCTTGGTGTTGCTGTCTGTTGGTTGCCTTTTTGCATTCAAATTGAGATGTCCTTGGTCATAGTATGATGAGTAATTGTGGATTGTAACTAGGACATTCTGAGTGTTGTGTGATGAAGTTCTGGTTTCTATTTAAATCTTCTTTCAGCAGGCAGGCAACCTGTTTAGGTTCAGAATGCATGTTCTGGTACACTTTTGTAGGCTGTGATTCAAATGCCGATTTAGTTTGCTACCCTGGTCTTCCCAGCTTATGTGTGCCCAGAAGCCAATGTGAAATGACAGCAGTATTTGACACTGTAGCTCAGTTCTCCAATCTTCTAATGTATTGATTATTTGACACCGTAGCTCAGTTCTCCGTAGCTCAGTTGATTCTTATTAGGCACGCATAGGCTGCTTGGGGTTCGGCCCAGGAATTAATACACAGGTTCTCTCCTCCGTAATCCTACCTACCCCTGCTCTAATTGGGAGGGGAGGAGGTGCTGCCTCTTTGCTGCTGTTTGCTTCGTGCATGGAGGGGATGGTCACACTCTATGCACCAGTGGAGTAGGAGAGGAGCATCACCTCTTTGCTGACATTTGCTTCGTGCAGCAGAGGGATGGTAGAAAGGATTCACTCTACAGTCTCCACAGTGATAGGTGTTGGGGGAGAGGTGCCACTTCTACCCACATTAGTGTAGGATCAGAATAGTTGAAAGGGCTTCACCCTGAAGTTTGCTCAAAGTCCTGGTATAGAGAAGGAAGGGTTCTTTCTCCTTAATGCAAGACAGAAATGGCCAAACAGGTCTCCACCTACAATCTCTGATATGGTTTGTCTGTGTCCACACCCAAATCTCATCTTGAATGGTAGCTCCCATAATCCCCACATGTCATGGGAGGGACCCATTGGGAGGTAATTGAATTATAAGGGCGGTTACCCTGTGCTGCTGTTCTCATGATAGAGAGTGAGCTCTCATGAGATCTGATGGTTTTATAAGGGGCTTTTCCCCTTTTTGCTTGGCACTTCTCCTTGATGCCACCATGTGAAGAAGGACATGTGTGCTTCCCCTTTTGCCATGACTGCAAATTTCCTGAGGCCTCCTCAGCCATGCTAAGCTGTGAGTCAGTTAAACCTCTTTCCTTTATAAACTACCCAGTCTCAGGTATGTCTTTATTAGCAGCATGAGAACAGACTAATAGGGTCTCCCTGACCATATACCCCAAGTGGGGAGAAGAAAGGGTGCCTGATCATTAGGGTAGGGCAGGGATGGTTGACAGGGCTCTGCCCTCAGGCCCGGCAGCTGCAGTGTTGCATGGGGACAGAGGATGGTATTGCTTTCTTTTGATACCATCTGTTCATCTGGAGTAGAATGTGTTCTATCTCTCAGGGCTGCCCTTTATTGATACTTTTGCCTAGAGAAAGTAAGCTTTCCTTGGAGCCTTTGTTTTTTGTGCCTGCTGGTATTTCTGAGTGTGGGCCTCTCTGGTACTCAAATGAAGATATATGGGAGGGAAATCATAACGAGGAACTCACCACCTGGTTGTTCCTCGTGTCTCAAAATCCCTGATGGCCAATTCGCCTTCTTTTCTCTGCCTCTCAGTCTTCTGATGGTTGCTTTACAGATTTCATCCAGAGTTTGGTTGTAAATAGTGGGAAATATAAGATGGAATATGGTTACTCCAATAAAAATGAGAGGAATCTTTTATACTTACTTCCATTTTTTACCATTTCTGATGCTCTTCATTTCTTTGTGTAAACCAAGCTTGTCTAACCATGGCCCATGGGCCACATGAGGGCCAGGATGGCTTTGGATGTGGCCCAACACAAATTCATAAACTTTCCTAAAACATTATGAGATTTTTTTTTGCAATTTTTTGAAGCTCATTAGCTATCCTTAGGGTTAGCGTATTTTATGTGTGGCCCAAGACAATTCTATCTCCAGTGTGGCCCAGGGAAGCCAAAAGATTGGAGAACCCTGGTGTAGACCCGAATTTCTGTCTGCTCTCATATTCCACGTAATAAAGAGTAAGACTCCATTTTTTATGTTTGACCTTTGATAGCTTTCAAACCTCATTCCTTCTCTAATTACAGGGACCTGCATGTTTCTTCCCTTGGTGTCAGCAGAAATTTGAACCACACAAGTCCCACCCTTTGTGCTTGAACCTTTTCCTCAGTTGCACCACCTACTCACAATACAAGCCAAATCCATTAACTCTGCCTCACTTGCACCATTTATACTGACTTGCACCTGACCCTTTCTCTTCAGAAAGTCCCATGGCATGAGCAAGAAACATTTCCATATCTTCTTGGTGCATGTGGCCTTATCATTCTTGACATTTAAACTATTCCAGTGAGAGGGGGCCCATCCCATCCTCCTCAAGGTGATCATAAAACACTCCTTCTATCTGAAGAAATTTCTTTAAATGAATCGAGAATGAATTGTCTCAGCCTTTGTTTGTTTAAGAATGTTTTTATTTTACCTTAATTTTTAAAAATACTTTTACTTAATACAGAATTCTGAGTTGAGATTTTTTTCCCTTTCTTTCAGCATTTTAAAAATGTCACTCCATTGTCTTTTGGCTTGCAAAGTTTCTGATCCCAGTGTCCTGTAATTCTTATCTTTACTGTTCTGCATGTAATATTCCCTTTTTCCTCTGCTATCTTCAAGCTCTTCTCTTCATCTTCCACTTTTGACAGTTTCACTATGATGTGTATAGTTAAATGGGATGTTTGCTGGTGGCAGTGTTGGTGTCTTCTTTTTCCTTCCTTTTCTTTTTGGTACTTATTCTGCACAGGGTTCTCTGTGAGTCTTGGGTCTGCGGTTTAATGTCTGTCACTACTTTTGGAAAATCCTTGACTATTTTCTCTTCTGATATTTCTTCTTCTTCATTCCCTCTTCTCCTGTGACTCTGATAACATATACGTTAGCCCGTCTGATGATGTCCTCCAGCTCTTGAATACTCTGCTTTGCTTTTGCCATTGTTTTTTCTTTGTGTTTCTCTTTGGATAATTTTTATTGACCTATTTTCAAATGTGTTGATTTTTTCAAAGCTGTATTCATTCTACTCATGTGCCTGTCAAAAGAATTCTTTATCTGTGATGTCACATATTTAATTTCTAGCATTTCTGTTTTACTTTTTCTTGTAGTGTTCCTCTCGCTGGTGAAATTCCCTGTTGGTGTTTGTTGCCCCTTTTACATTAGATGCATTAACATATTTATTATAGTTATTTTAAAATCTCTGTCTAACGATTCCAACTATCTGGGTCATCAAATCTATTTCTGTTGATTGCTTTATCTCTAGATTGTTTTATCTTGCTTTTTAAAAAATTGTAATTTTTGATTGAATGCCATTGTGTGTTATCAGTACAGACTGAGGTAAATAATATTTACCTATCCAAATTATTATGCCTATTATGTCTGACTTCTAGTGTGCAAGGTGAAGTCAATCTAGTTAGGAGCTGAGCTGGGTTTGGGTTTACTTGTTGCTATTGCTATCTTCAGTGCTGCTAAGCCTTCAAGTTTCTGTAAATATGAGATGTTTCTATAATATCTTGTACTAGATTGGGGACGGGGGTGTTGGGTGGTTTTCTTCTGTGTTCCTAATGCTCCCTTTACCCTTTAGCTATTCCCACATGCCTTTGCCACGGAGGGACTCTATCTATACTCTCGCCTCTTCAGGGATAGACTCTCTTGTTACTCTGTGCTAGGCTTATGGTGAGATAGGGGTTTCTTTGTTGTCTTGCTGCAACCTCATTCTTACACAGATATAAACCTTAGGGTGGGGCTGTCTCAGCAATTCTGCTCTTCCTTCCTATGGCAATTAAATTCTGCCTTGTATCTGTGATGGTCGTGGACAGGAGATTCCTGCTGTCCCCTCCCTCAGTAGTAGCAGACTTCTGGTTGGTACTGGTATAGGATCCTGGGCCTGGAATAGCTTCTTAATTTTATCCCAGAACTGGGACGTTTTTGCATCTACCCTTCCCACAGCACCCAAGGATTTTCTCCTGTGTCCTTGGGGCTAGAGTTGTCCTACCCTCTTCCAGAGGCATATAGGTTTTCTTCTAGTCTTTCTACAAGAGCAATGGATTTTGCCTGTGCCCTGTGTGTGGGGGGATGCAGTCCCCTCCCCTCAATGTCTTAAGGCATTTACTGCATAGAAAGGAAGGATCCAGCGGAAGTGTGCGGGGCTCTGTTCCTGTCCTCCAACAGCAGCTGATCTTGTCCTGCACACCCACATACCTGGGCCCCTGAAGGAGCAGCCCCTGTTTCCTGCCCACTCCTAATATATCTCTTGAGAGCCCTCAGTGATTCTGTGAGTGAGTGTGACTCCCTGAATTTCCCAGTTATTCCAAACTTACATCCTAGGCCACGCTTGGACTTTAATGTTTTACTAGCATTTTATCTGATAGCTTCATACCTAATGGGGGCCACACGTTTTTCCTGTGCTCAGGCAAAGGTGAGAAACGCCATGTGTCTCGTGCCTCCCTGGAGCCTGCTCCCTCTTTGGAATTCTGCTTATTTGGTTGCCTCGCAATCTTAGATCTTTGATAGACTCAAGAAAAATTATAACTTTGGTACACTAGCCAGATTTTTTTATTATTCTTTGCAGCTTTCTACATCCCACATGGAAGCAGAAATGAGATGTTTTAAAATGAGATGTTTCAAAATCACCATCTCACTGTAGTTTGTCTACAAAGCCATCTATCAAGAACATTATATGAACTTTTAAATACATTCTTCTGTATTTATAGAATGATTTTTAAAGCATTTCCAGCCATGTTTAAAAGCTGTGAATGTCTTTTTTTGTAACCTAGTAACCAAAGTCATTAATGAAAGTCATAGTTAAACTTTTTTCCTTTGAAAAAAAAATGAATCAGCACATAAAGAGAAGGTTAACATTTTTCCCTACCTTCTGGAAACTCTTGCATTATTTTATTTTAAATTTATATAAGCTCTCTGTAACCAATTAGGACAGCATCTCCCATGGATTTTAATAGACCTTGTAATATGTATTACTTTTCTTTTGTGGGAGATCTGTTTATCTGTGGTAGTTAGTTCTAGAGTATGCACATCATGATGGAACATTTGTGTCATTACTTAATGTTCTGATTTTTTATGGCGGTGTAACAAATTACCCCAAACTTAGTGGTGTAAAACAGTCACACGTTTTCACAGATACTGTGCATCAGACATTTGGACAGGCACAGCAGAATGGTTTGTCTCTGTTCTGTGATGCCTGGGCTGCAGCTGGGAGACTCAGAGGATGGGGGCTGGAATCACCCAAAGGCTCATTAGTCATCTGCCTGGGGATCCTCTCCGTGTGGTCTCCCCGCAGGGTCTGGTTTGGGCTCCCTTCCAGCATGCTGGCTGGCCACGTGGAAGCTGTGTTGCCTGTTCCAACCCAGCTCCAGAAGCCATGCTGCAGCACTTCTACCACAGCCCATTAATCCAGTGAGCTACAAAGATCCACCCGAAGCCAAGGGGAGTAGACGTGAACTCCTGCTCTGATTGGGGGCGGGAGGGCAGGAAGATTCAGAAAAAGCAGTGAAACTAGAAACCACACAGAGGCCATTTTTAGAAAATACCAGTTGCTATAATTAACCTCCAGAGTCTTTCAAGAGCTAGAGGAAGAGAAGGGGAAAAGAAGGTGAGAGGGGGCTGGCTACAGTCTTCCTTGGAGCCCCTTTCAGAATCCCTCAGAACTCACTAGTTCTTTTTTTCTATAATTAGGGTGGGATATTACTTTCCAGTTGTTCTTTTGTTCGCAATATTGCCAAGTGTTCCTGTCAAAGGAGTTCTATTTGTTGTTTGTGTGTTTGTGTTTTCGAGGATGTGTTAACCCTGCGTCCTTTTCAGGGTCACGCCACTTAGCTTTTATCCAGCAAGGCTTTGCATCTCCTGGGAAATGATTGGTCAGAGGAAGTCAGAAAAGCCTAGAATATAAATGCGCGGCACAAGTCTCAGTTTATCACTGAAATTTTTTCTGACCTGAGTAGAATAACTTAGGTAGATAATTTTAGAATCTGAATTGAGTTTAGAAGTCTCCTTATGCCAACTAAAGAATGCAGGCCATTGGATAGTCAGGATTTTTTGTTTCTATTTGTTTTAGGATGCCTCTCAAAATAACTATTTTGTCTATGTTAAAAGTTACCCAAAGTGGCTGGACGTGATGGCTCACACCTGTAATCTCAACACTTTGGGAGGCCGAGGCAGGCAGATCACCTGAGGTCAGGAGTTTGAGACCAGCCTGGCCAACATGGTGAAACCCCGTCTCTACTAAAAATACAAAAATTAGCCACGCGTGATGGTGGGTGCCTGTAATCGCAGCTACTCGGGAGGCTGAGGCAGGAGAATTGCTTGAACCCGGGAGGTGGAGGTTGCAGTGAGCCAATATCACACCACTGCACTCCAGTCTGGGGGACAGAGTGAGTCTCCATCTCAAAAAAAATTTAAAAAAAATAAAAAATAAGTTACCCAAAGTGGCCAACCATAACTTCAATTGTCCTTGATGAAATAACATCATTCACATGACTTAGAATTATTACATGAAAATATGGAGTAGGCAGGTGTTTGGCCTGAGAGGGGCTCGCATTTGGACCAAGGCCATCCCACAAGGACTGCAGTGGTGGGTCAGAAGCGTGTGCCCACAATCCTATGTCCAGAACCTGGACCAGAGCCAGCTGTCATCCGTCGGGGCTAAGGACCCTCCTGCCATGTGTCTGCTTTCCATGTCTTGAGTGTTTTTCATTTGCGAGAGGACATCTTTTGGGGGAGGGTGGACCTGGAGGCTGGCTCCAAGAGAGACTCATTGGACTTAGATCTGCCCTCTCCCCACAGACATCTTCCTGCAGACAGACAGCGCTTGCTTCACTGACAGGCTTGATAAAATATTTGGAACCCAGACTCACACTTACCTCCTATAGACGGTGACTCAAGGGGTGTCAGATGTGTCCATGTTTACCAAGTCAGGGCCCCAGGCTGCAGGATTGGAGATCTTGGCTAAATCATGCTAAAACCCCCACTTGTTGAAGTTCACCAACCGGAGACCACCGGCACATCCTTCACCAAGAAAGGTGAATGTCTTTAGCTAGCGGCTGGGGAGATACTGCACCTGTGTGTGTCTAAAGCCTCGGGGCCTCTGACTTTACTGGTTGCTGTAATTTCCCACTGACTGCCCAGAGCTGTTGGCTGTGGGTACACAAGCAGGTGCCCTGGAGAGCCCCACTGCTCTGGCAGCAGAAGACAGGCGTGGCCACAGCAAGTTCTCTGCCTGCCGGCCTAGCATACTGGGTTCAGAGGTGCAGTGCCAGCCCCTCCTCTGAGCTCCCTCGGCTCCAGGGGTCACAGCTGCTTCCTGTAGGCACCGATATCAGGGTCACCACAGCAGCACATTTGCTCCTTTTCCTCTCAGTCCCCCGACTACTCATCTTCACTTCATTTTGCTTGATATGCCTGGGACTGGAGGTCCTGGCTGAATCGGGCTGGAACTCGTTGAAGCCCACCAACCCAAGACCCCCGGAACATCCATCACCAAAAGAGGCCTCTTGTGGTTTCTGGTTTTGTTTTGTTTTGTTTTGTTTTGTTGGATGGGACCAGACACACACCACTCGTTTGGAAGCCGTGTGTGTCCTTTCTGCCTGTTTCTCCTCCTCCTTTCAGGCTGGAGTAGGGATGTGTTTGTCACAGAAAGGCAGACACGAAAGATGTGCTGACCCCCGGATACAGGGAGCTTCCACCCCAGCTCTGCCTTCTTTCCCAACTTGTTTAAGCCACAGTTGGCTACTAGCAGCCAAACGCCACTCCTAGCTGGCCTGGCCCTTTGGGGTCAGCTGCCGTGTGTCGTGGATGGGGGACAGGTTGGCCTTTGTAGGAAAGGAAATTCTTGGAGGAAAAATAAGTCAGCTAATGTTTGATGTGATCATGAAAACATTTTGTAAGTAGATAATGAAATCAGACACTGAAAAATCTTTTCTGATCAGTAACCCTGATGAGAGACGTAGCAGGTTACAGTGCTGGCTGGCAGGGCAGCGTAACTCCAGCCCTCTCTCTCCTGCACCAGGAGCAAGGACACCGGGGTGGGGGATGGAAGGAGGTGGGGAGAGGCGGCTCACAAGGAGGCAGGTGGCAAAGCGGTGTGGGGCTAAGGCCCCAGAGCTCTCAGATACATCAGTGTGGTCTGTAGCCAACCAAGGCTTCAGTTTCTTCATCTGTAAAATGGAGGGATTATCAATAGCTACCTCATGGGATTGCAAATGACACAATCCATGTAAAAACAATTCGAGATCTCCTCATGTGATATTTATAATCCACTCTAATTTACAAATACAAGAAGTTTGCCACGCTTTGTGCTTTTACTGTTATTAGCAGCAATGGCCTGTCTTTTATTTTCAAGCTTACCAGGCCCTCCAGGGTGACAGTCACCAAGAGCCAGGGTTTCGGCTCAGCTTTGCAGCTCCTGGCTCTTGGTTTAGTCTAGATCCCTAAAGGAGCATCAGCAGCAGCCAGGGAGAACTGAGTCAGCTCTCCAGGTCCTGGAGGCAACCGCAGAAACAAACAGTGCAAATGCCAGCATTTCCGCAGATAAGCGTGGCCCGCCAGCTGCAAACACCCCTGACACGCAGCCGTCTGTTTAAAATCTGGTTTCCCAGTGCAGCCAGTGGAGCGCAGAGGGCTGCCTGGCGGGTAAGGACTCCAGGCACACCGCAACAAGTGTCTGCCACCTCAGATCCCGCGTGGAATATGATGGGGTCCGAGCCAGCCAGTAACTGCAAGAGCGCTGCAGTGTGTAAATTCGGCCAGAGCTTGCAGATATAATAACACCGGCCCCACGACGTAGACCTGTGGCTGCCCAGGGTTAAGAGACGGGTGCAAACTCCTGCTTCCCTGGATCTGGCTCCAGCCCTCTCTCCTTCCTTCTGCAAACTTTTAACTAGATGGATTACGACGCGATCGATTATGTGTCAGCCGAGCCGGAGCGGTTCAATTGATTAGGATGATGCTCACCTCGGCCATTTTGCTGTAATTGATCCCCATGTGCCGCTGTGAATCGCTTCACTCACGTGGTTACGACTGACCATTATGAGTAGATGCAAGGCTGCAAGACGCGGTGACCTAGAGCCATTTTCTGTGGGGCCAAGTGGGCACCCTGCTGGAGTCATCCTGATAGCAGCCCCAGGGAATGACCATCTTCCACAGCGAGGACACAGAGTCTGAAGGAAAGTTAAGTTGTGCTTTGAACACTTTAGTTAAGGATAAAAATGTTTCCAACAAAACGCTCATTTGTAAGCTTGCGTGATTATAGGGGTATCTCATGATATCTAGAAAAGTTAGATTTCATTGTTTCCTGCCAGGGCTGAATTAATGTCAGTCAGTGAACTCACTCCTTCCTCAAGGTCTCCTTTATGATGTATAATCAGAGGGTGATGGGCTCACAGCAGCCAGAACCATTCATCCTGCAATTCAGATTTGTCTGTTTCTACAAACCATGCGTCTTCTGAGATACAGGATAAAGGACTACACACTCACACACACTCACACGTGCGTACACACACACACATCACGCCTCCCCTGGGTGGTAAGCTACATTTTAGTTTACCCAATAGTGATCAATCAGATCGCAGTGTACATGTTGTATATGGGGTTTCCAAGTCTCTGTTTGCTCTTTGGTCGATGGCAGTGGTGAAAGTTTATGAAGCAAGAAAGGAGCGCGGGGGAGGTGAGGAGAGAGGTGGGGTGGAAAGCCTTCAAATGAGGCCAGTTCCTTAGGAAATGAGGCTCTGTCGTTTTTCCCTGAGTGGCCTAAACCCAATGTTTACTAGTAGCATCTATGCAATGAGTTCAATATCACACATATTATATTGGATCTTGATAGTCTGATTTTTTATGGGACTTCGCCTAGATCTGCTTTGCTGACCGCGGTGGTCCCAGCCCAGATTCCAAGCTGAACAAGTCAGGCTGCTTGCTCTGTGAGCAGTGGAGTCCCTCGTGAGCTTGGGCAGGTTTCCGGAGTCCGCACCCTCTGGCCTCCTGCCCTGCTAACAGGCACGTACTCTGTGGATGGGACCCTGAACCAGTTGTCTCAGTGTCGGGGGGAATTTGCTTCCAGGAAACTCCCCTCTCCTCCCAACTCTGTCCATTCGTTCCTGCGGAGTCTGCACGTGGCCTGCTCTTCCTCTGGGTTCCCACCCCTGAAGGCACAGAAGGCTGTGAGCACGCCCCTTTTGGAGCCTTCCCCGGTTCAGGGAGTGGCTTTGCCTGCTTGCACGGCTCTGCCTCAAAGGAGGCACCTGGGACCGAATGGGCTTGGGCGTCACTCATGCATTCTACCGACATGGACATGGGCCCCTGGGAGGGTCTGAGCTGGGGTGGAGGGAAGCCCGGACACAGGTCTGGCAGAAGAGCTCCCCCACCCCACACAGGATCTCAAGGGTGGGGCCAGGAGTGCAGGTGGGGGCGCTGGCTGGCTGGGAAGGGGATTTCACATAGGAGGACCAGGCAGAGGGAACACTGCGTCCACAGTGTATGCAGTACTCAGAGGGCACGGGACATCCCGTGACTAAGTACAGTGTATGCAGTACTTAGAGGGCAAGGCGTCCCCAGTGACACTGGAACCCTTCCTGCAGTCCCCAGTGCACTGATATTTCTGGGGCTCATCAGGGCTTCCCATAAGAGCCCAAGATTAAGAGCTGGCAGGGCTCTAGCCAAGGACAAAACACCCCATTCCCTTCCCAGACTTTGATGCAGTGTTTAGGGTTTTGCCTCATGATGGGCCATGCTGAGGACACCAGTCAAGATGACCTGAACTCAGACCCCTTCCGCAGTGTCTCCTTTGTCCTGCTGAGCAACTCTGCTGTGCTCCTGCAGCCCCTCCAGGCCAGCCTCCCTCTTCCACTCAGGTCGAGGTCCAGTCAGTGCACCCAACTCCAGGGCCAGGCTCCTCGAGGCTCTCCTCCCTGCCTCTGATCTGGGCTGAGGTGGAGCAGATGTGAGGAGAGGTGGGGGGAAGCCCCCTTGTGCACTCCCCATGGTAGGAGCAAGGTTGACGTCCCCAAAGCTCCTGCAGAAGGACTCCTCCCTCGCCATCTCCCTGATCAAACTCACCCTTCCAGAAGGGCTCAAAGTGGCTTCGGGACCTCTTAGCAAGTCTGCCTGGTGGGACGGCCTCTGTTAAGGCCTCATAGACTATCTGCTCTGGTGCACGGAGCGGCATCTTTAGGATGTGAGATACTCAGCTCTTATTGCCCTCGGTGTGGGGGCCTCAGCTGGGACCACACGCCCCATCACAGCCTGCTACACGCACGTAAGCATTTTCCCGAGTCCGACTGCGGACCTGTAATGAATCTCAGCTGCCACTCACAGCTGCTCACCAGCGTTCTCTGCTGCTTTTAGTGGCTTTGTAGGTTTCCATTGCAGAGCTCGAATTATTTAAGCAGCCCTGGTCTTGGGTATGGAATTTTGCGGTCACAACAGGCTGGGAGGAGATCTTTTGCCGATTCCCTTGTGCACAGGTGTGAAGAGATGTGTAGGAGAGTCCTGAGGGTGCTTTCTTATCTTACCTGCATCCGTGCAAGAGCGCGTCCTGCTGCCTGGGTGTCGGGACCCTGTAAGGACCGTGGGCAGCCCTGTGCCGGGGCTGGGACTGTGGATGGTCACTTGCAGCCCAGAGCCATGAGGTGTTTCCCAGGCATGGTGGCACCTCCCTGTGGCTGTCCCTGGCTCCTTCCAGCTCTCCCCAGTGGCCCATAGGCTTAGAAACCAGTAGAGTGTGTCCCGAGCAGGGGGCCAGCCTTAAAAAATGCCAGCCCATCTCCTCCATCCACGATGACGTCACCCGAACGGGCTTGTGTGTAGGTGACCTTTGGTGGCCTGATCCTCCTGCCCTCCGCCTGGCTCCCTGGGCTCTGGTGGAATACAACTGCCCTTCCTAATTTGGTCTCAATCAGGCTGAGCTAAGCCAGTCTGTATTTGAGGAGTTGGAAGCAGATGATTCAGGCACAAATTTGAAGGCTGATAAACGGCAGCAGTCACCCGTGCAGTGAGAGCGGCCAGGAGTCCTGCTCCTGGGGAAGGAGGAAGGGCGCAAGGGCAGTGAGCATGTCGCCTTGCCCTCGGGCTTTGCTGTTTCTGCTCAGCCTCCTCTTGCAGCCTCGTTTCAAGTGTGGGAATGGCCTCCTGACTCCCAGTTTCAAACAACTGCTGAGCACAGAAGGCAGAGTGGGGCCCTGAGAGTCAGAGCGAAATGCTGCCGCCGGACTAGGGGGCCCACCGGGTGACTCCCCAGAGATGCCAGCAGGTGCAGAGGCTGGAACAACAGGAGAGGCATGTGGGACCAGGAGGCCGGGCTGCGGGAAGCAAGGCATCCCCAGTGACACTGGGACCCTTCCTGCAGTCCCCAGCGCACTGATACTTCTGGGGCTCGTCAGGGCTTCCCATAAGAGCCCAGGATTAAGTTTGTTCTCTTCCCTACCCCCAACACCCAGTGCTGCAGGAAAGTCCCTCCCATGAGACACTGGGGGATTGGGTGACAATGTGCACGGCTGCCTCCTCGCTGTCACATGCTCTGTTGGCTTGTCTCCAAGCTGTGCTGCTCATGTTCCAAAGGCTCCCTGGAGGCTTTAGTGAAAAGCCCTTTCCCCGGTGACCTGGAATGTCTTGCTAGATGGAGCTGGCCAAGCCTGACGTCTTTTCCTGGCCGATGCCTCAGTCTTTATGCAAGTAGGTGGAGCCACCATTACACAAAAGGCACCTTCATGTGAGTTAGGAACAGGGGATGCCAGGGCTGGGTGTCTGCACCAGTGACTGCTGGTCCAAGGAGCAGACCCCTCTGCAGACCTGCCCAGGCAAATCTGCTCCCCAACTGGGGTGTGCCAGGGAGAGGGGAGGGCTGCACAGACCCCTGCGCCCAACATGCAGCTCTTTTGGACACTCGGTGGGGAGGAAGTGGGCTGGCATTTCTTTAAGGCCGCTGCCTGCTTTGGACACACTCTCATGGTTTCTCAGCCCGACGGCCACTAGAGAAAGGTAGAGGGACCAGAGACTGCTGGAGTAAGAGTGCGTGCACAAGGGACAGCCCCAGAGAGGTGTTGCCGTGCCTGGGAAATGTACCTCATGGGGCTTAGGGGGACCATCCACAGTCCCAGCAGCCCCAGCCCCTGCACAGGGGTCACCGTGGTTTTTGTGGGGTCCCAACACCCAGGCACCAGCACACGCTCTTCCATGGAGAGGGATGCCTGCGTGGAGGCTGCAGCACTTCTACCAGACCCTGCCACCAGCAGCCAGGCTTGGGAAATGGGGTGGGGGTGGCGGTAGCCTGGCCTGGTCACCAACATTAGCAGTCACCTGCCCATGTGGTGAGTGAGCAGTGAGGGGAGGCCGGAAAGCAAGCTGGGGCCTCACCTGGCCCTGGGTGCCCTCCCAGCCAACATCCAGAGGTGCCCGGCCGGAGGGCCTCACTCACCAGGGCCAGGGCCTCAGCCAAGCCCCAGGTCCCCCCCAGCACCCATGGAGGTCATCTTCGGAATTTCAAACATTTGTCAATGAAGTGCTCCCAGTGGAGGCCTCACCAAGCCTCAGTTTGAAAGATCTGAGCAGGCGCTGCTTCCAATTGTGCTTGGCTGTCTGGAGAGTCTCTTCTAAGAAAGCTCCTGCCCTGGGGAGCAGGGGTCAGGTGGTAACATAGCAGTCACCCAGAGAGGAGGCTGGGGCATTGGAGGACAGAGGAGGGACCAGCCCCGAGCTTGGGGCTAGGAGAAGGGGAGCTGCGTGGGGTTCACAGCCTTTGCAGGCCCCATCAAGGGCCCTGGTGTTGCCTTAGGAGCCGGGCAGCCACAGCCAGTGGGATGAGAGTTAAGTTCTGCAAAGAGCAGCCTGGCTGCACTAATTGGAGAGTGAGAATGGGTATGACCCAGGGTGGTGGTGATGCCGACAGGTGGCTGCATGGGGAGCAGGGGTGTCCAGGAGCACCCAGGCTTCTGGATGCACGTGGGGAGCAGGATGCTGGAGGGGATTGTGGGCCCTGGGCGGATGTGGAGCCGTGCTGAGTCTCTGGGTCTAGAGCCCAGGAGCCGTTGGGCTGGACGTACAAACGGAGAGTCCTCAGCACCTCAAGGACACTAAAGTGACAGCAATGTGAGAAGACAGCAGGGCCCACAGTGGCCTGCGCTGCCACCAGGGGCGTGAAAACCTGAGACATTCATCCCCTTGGCCTGGCGCCTGCAGCGGGCCACCTGCCTTGCGTGTCACAGAGGCACTCGGCCTTGAGGGTAGAATGTTCTGGGAAGGCACTGCCTGGTGTTTGGTTAAATGACAGGTCAGGCTGAGCCTTGTGCATTTATGGGAGTTGATACGTGTGTGTCTAAATACATATGTACATATACACACATTTATACACATGTGCACACACACGTACACAGACATGTATATGCATAATATACAGTCATTTGCACATGTATACACATACACCTATCTACAGTACGGGTGTATCTATACATCTCAATATTTATTTGTAATTTCTGTCCTCTCTCCCTCCTGAATAACCTAGCAAGTTAGACCTTAGCTTTATGCTTTATTCATCTTACATCTACCTTTTTTTTTTTGACATGGAGTCTTGCTCTTTCGCCAGGCTGGAGCGCAGTGGTGCAATCTCTGCCCACTGCAACCTCTGCTGCCCAGGTTCAAGCGATTCCCCTGCCTCAGCCTCCGGAGTACAGGTGCTCACCACCATGTCCGGCTAATTTTTTGTATTTTAGTAGAGACAGAGTTTCACCATGTTGGCCAGGATGGTCTTGATCTCCTGACCTTGTGATCCACCCACCTCAGCCTCCCAAAGCGCTGGGATTACAGGCGTGAGCCACCACGCCTGGCCCTTTCATCTACCTTTCACTAGTGAGACCATGAAAGGGGGCATGTGGAAGCCAAGCCACTAACAGGCCCATGAATTCATGACTGAGTGACACTTTGTTTAAGCACAGGGAGATGCAGCTAGGGGTGGCCAGGGCAGACTGCAGACTGGGCTCCTCGGACACTGAGCCACCGCTTTCTTGAACTAGGTCAGACATCAGACGCTGTTTTAAGGAGAAAGGATGACCCGAAGGAGGGCCTTTGGCTGAGGCCTCGGAAACAGCGGGAAGGAGGTGCAGGTGATAAAATGAGCGAGTGGGGGGAGGGTGGGGCAGACCTTGGGCAGGGCACTGGTGAAGGGCAGTCGGAGAAAAGAGAGTCTCTTCTAAGAAAGTCCACTCTGAGCAACTGCTTTTGAGCAGAATCTCTCTCAGAATGCAGCGTGGAGCTTGTAAAGCCTTCGCTAGTTAGACCTGGGACATTGGCCCGAGCATGACAGCAGGAACGGAGAGGGGTGGGCAGAGGGTGACGCAGGAAGGGGAGGACCGCACCTGGGAGGAGGGGACCGTCACTGGCCCCACAGTCTACAGGCTGCATCCCAGGCCAGGGCGGTCCACTCACCTCAGGTCCTTCCGACGCTGTCCTTGGGTACTTTGAGGCTCTCTGCATCACCCCCATACTCACATGTCCTGGACTTGCTGTTTCTGGGGTCTTCCCTTAGCGTCTTGCTTGTGGGAGATGTTGGTCCTGTCTGCACACTGAACCTTGAAGACATCCGTCATGCTGACCCCCGACCCCAAGGGGTCCCCTCTGTTGAGATGTGCTCCAAAGTGGAGTGTAGCTCTCTTCCCTCATTTAGCACAGGCTCTGGGCAGGCAGTCGCTGGGACCTTGGCCCCACCAGCCCAGCCCCCTTGGCGGAGAGCTCATGGGGCTCCCTGCCAGCCACCCAGCACTCAGCATTGCCCTAGTAGCGGGGAGGGCTTGGGAAGGGTTTTATCTCTGGGAAGGGACTGTCTCCTCTGGGTTTTATTATAGAGGCTGGTTGGTCCCTGGGAAAGTGGAAAAGGAAGATCAGATGACTGCCTGCATTTTGTTTTCTCTTGGCGAAGGCTGAGCTATCTGATGGCAGGTCCTGGGATCAGGGTCTGGGGCCAGTTCCCAGGGATAGGCTTTCCCAGCAGGACCGCAGCACCTGCTGATGCCCCTGCAGCTGCCAGACCCTGGGAGGTGGCATCGCTGTGCCTGCCATCAAGGTGGACCTGAGGCAGGACTTCATCCTGGAGATGGAAGAAGCCTCAGCATCATCAGTCCTCAGAGTCGCATCAGGCCCACCCTCACCGCACAGGTGGGGCCTCAGGCCTGGGAGTGTGACCGACTGGCCCACAGTCTTTCCACCAGCTGGGAGTAAGGTCGGGACTAGACTTCTGACGCTCTGACCACCATACCCACAGCCATTCCCTCACTCTCCTTCAATGACCTCAACTGGGGGCAAAAGAGCAGCTGCCATGTCCACAGGGACTCTCAGATGCATGGCAAGTGGCAGGTCTGACCATGCTGGAAAAGGTCCAGGGGAAGGCTGCTGCCTCCAAGCTCGGGCCAGGACATGAAGGGGCATCAACGTCTGGGCAGAAATGGGAGCAATGGGAGGTGCTGAGTGAAGCCTGCAACAGAGAAACTCTTGCCTGCACCCTCTCCTCTGTCCCCCTCCACCACCCCGTCCCAATGCCACAGGCTGAACCGAAGACCTGTCTTGATGCCAGAGGGGGCCAGCAATTGCCCAGAGAATGCAGAGCTCCCCCTGGTTTGTTGCTGGGGGCTGTTAATCCCAGTGCCGTGCTGGAGCTGGCTTGTAACATTCAACAGAACCAAGCGTTAAATGTTCTGGGATTCTGTGAGCCAGTTGTAAATAGAGGCATTATTCACAATTAATCATATGAACTTATAATCAAATATGTTAACAAACATCTCTTCCTAATGAGTTTTACTACTTTTGCTATTTTCTATGCTTTGAGGGTGACTTGCATCTGTTATGTCAATACAGTGGGAAGAGTATATAAAGATGGCTACTGGGCATCTCTTCCCAAGCCCACAGTCTGTGGCGCCACATTGAAAGCTTGGGATTGGCCGTGATAGGAGTATTTACACCACGGAAATTGGCAAACACTGCAAATCAGAGCTTGTGTCATTGTTTTGTTGATTTTCTAGACTTAAGAAAGTAACAAAAAATTGTTAATACAGATTCAACGTACAAGTGGGTCGTGCCTGGGGCCATTTGCAGCAGTCTGGGTCTAATCGGGAGACAGAAATCACACAGCAGGTTAAACAGGGGAAATTTAAGTTAAAATTATTAATTGTTATAAAAGAGTAAGATAGGCCGGGTGCAGTGGCTCATGCCTGTAATCCTAGCACTTTGGGAGGCCGAGGTGGACGAATCATGAGGTCAGGAGTTCAAGACCAGGCTGACCAACACAGTGAAACCCCGTCTGTACTAAAAATACAAAAAGTAGCCGGGCGTGGTGGCAGGTGCCTGTAATCCCAGCTACTCGGGAGGCTGAGGCAGGAGAATCTCCTGAACCCAGGAGCAGAGGTTGCAGTGAGCCGAGATCACACCCCTGCACTCCAGCCTGGGCAACAGAGCAAGACTCCATCTCAAAAAAAAAGAGTAAGATAAAAAGAAGCTCTATGCAGTATCCTAGGGCTGAGAGAGCTACTAAAGTCAAAATGAAGTTGTTAGGGGTTCAGACTTAGCTGGAGAGGGCACACAATAGGCCACCCTCTGGAGGGCAGGCAGGAAGCAGGTGATTAGTAACCAAAGGCATGGACTGCAGTGGGGAACTGAGTGCCCCCAGGGCAGAAGGCCTTCCGGGTGCTGAGGTTGTGTGGGGGGTGGGGAGGCTGCAGAGGAAGTGGCAGGTGCGTGGTGAGGTAGGAGCCCGGCTGCTGTGTAGACAGTCATCGCCAGGCATGGCCACGGAGTCACTGTGTTCTGGCCCTGAGGCTCCGGCAGACTCCACGGGATAGAGTCTCCACATGGCTGACCCTTCCTGGAAATTGCAGGAAAGTCCTTCCCGCACCGTCTACTGAGAAAGCTTCACATCATGTTCACTTTAAAGGCAAAATGGTTAAAAGGTTCCAATCTTTGTCCTAAAGCACATATTGAAAGGTGCATTCAGAGCTGAGATGCAATAAATTAAAAACTGCCTATGTGAGTTTCCTGTGGCTGCTGTAACAAATTACCAAAAACCTGGTGCTTACAACAAGGCACATTTGTTCTCTCACAGTTTTGGAGATCAGAAGTCCCAAGTCGGTTTCAGCAGGATGGACTCAGGGTGCCATGAGGGCCGCTCCCTCCAGGGGCTCCAGGGGGTCTGTTTCCTTGCCTTTTCCAGCTTCTAGAGCTGCATTCCTTGGCTCATGGCTCCTTCCTCTGCCTTCAAAGCAGTGGCTTAGCATCTTCAAAACTCTCTCCACGTTGTCTTCTTATGGCCTTCTCTTCTACGTCAGATTTCCCTCTACCCTCTCTTATCAGGACATTTGTGACTGCATTTGGGACCCATCCTCGTAATCCAGGATAACATCTCCTTCTCAAGATCCTCAACGCAATCACATCTGCAGAGTCCCTTTTGCCACATAAGATACATTCACAGGCTTCATACATTCAGATCTGGATATATTATTTGAGGGCCATTATTTAACCTACTACACTGATGCACCGCTATATTGTGACAAGCAAAACAATTGAGAATTTATTCTTCCAGTACTTAAAAACTGTGGCCTGATTGATTCAACAAGGAAGTCACTTGTGACATTGATGAATAAGTGAACTTCTGATATTCGCCTTCATTGTCTCACTTTTGTCTTACTTGTTAACTAAATGAAAATATCAGCCTCATGAAAATGAAATGAAATGAAAATAGCCAACCCTCATGTGTAAAGCACACTTAGTCATCATATGCAATCAGACATAGGCTGCAGATACAAGAGTTTGGAAAAACTCAACAAAGGCATTCTGTGAGGATCAATCAACTGTATGCAGCTTATAATGAAGGATATTGTATGTTTTATTATGTTTTGTTATACATTCTTTATATCAGTAACATTTATAATAAATTATCTCTTCATTTATATGTGTATGTACACCACACACACACACACACACACACACAATCTTTTCCTCCAGAGGGCCAGCTGTTGAGCATTTGTCAGCCCACCACTGCTTAATACTTATTTCCAGGAGGGAGGTAGAGGGAGCCTGAGGCACCTGAAGTGGTAAAGTGCTCTTTGCACCTGAGGGTGGACCTTGCAGTCCCGAGCTCTGTGATGAGTCTGTCACCCACAGTGGTCAGCTACCTCCATCCACAGACAGTTAAATGGATCTGGATCAACCACCTCCGAGGATGCCTGTGTTTCAGCAGAAGATGAGGCTGTGAGTTTTCTGCATTTCTTCCCAATACAATCCATCGATGGGGGGTTGTTCTCTCTGTCTTCACTGTCTGTGGCTGGCCTATGCCAGGTTACTATCACCCCCATGTTCCCACCTAACGCAAATCTGCAGCTTCCTGCCTGACTTCCCGGACCTCTCGTCTGGCCTGCCTTTCCTTTCTCTTTTTTTTTTTGAGATGGAGTCTCACTCTGTTGCCCAGGCTAGAACACAGTGGCACCATCTCAGCTCACTGCAACCTCTGCCTCACAGGTTCAAGCAATTCTCACGCCTCAGCTTCCTGAGTAGCTGGGATTACAGGTCTATACCACCACACCCGGCTGATTTTTTTATTTTATTTTTTTAGTAGAGACGGGGTCTTACTATGTTGGCCAGGCTGGTCTCGAACTCCTGATCTCAGGTGATCTGCCCACCTCAGCCTCCCAAAGTGCTGGGATTACAGGCGTGAGCCACCACACTCAGCTGCCTTTCCTTTCTTGAATGAACAGTTGATGAGATCAATGGGACTTAACCTGGGGTTGGGTGGGCCTTGGGCTGCCATTTCCGATGGTGCCCTTTCTGTTTTTAAAAGTACCTAGACTCAACTGGATGCAGAGCTCATTCAAAAGGCCTTCAGGACAAGGGGGAAAGATTTTGTAAGGAATGGAAGGAGCATCATCAGTGGAAAGTCTGCCTCCACTTCCCATCCCTGTGATCATGACAGACATCACTAGCTGATCACTGACCGTGGCATTCTTTCCCACAGAGTGTGAACTTGGCCTTTACGTCCTTCTTGGTAGAGCACTCCAAGCAGCCAGTCCCACTGGAACGTAAGATGAAGCTTTTGTTCCCATGGCTGGATACACTTTGGATCTTGGAATGCAAAAATTACTTCAGCTGGATCTGGTTCGTGGAGTACTTGGCCAGGGCTCTGCCTCATGCCATGGTCCTACAAGATATGGGAGGAGGTGGACATCTTTGCGTAGCCCTCCTCCAGAGGCAAGTGGATTCCTTCCATAACCCAGAGAAGGCCGCTTGGGAATGAGGCTGAGAAGCCAGACTTTTTGGCACACAAAGAAAAAGGGAGTTTTCAAAGTTGCTGCAAATCATACAGGAAGAGAAAACAGGACATTAGTGGACACTGATTCTTCCCCTCTGCTGAACTCTGAGTCCAGTTTAAATCTCTAATAACATAACACATGGAGAAAATGCTTATATAAAATGATCACCTTTCTTTTTTTAAAAAAATTATAGAGACTGGGTCTTGCTCTATTGCCCATGCTGGAGTGCAGTGGCTTGATCATAGCTCACTGCAGCTTTGAACTGTTAGGCTCATGTGATCCCAGGTCTCTGTCTCCTGAATAGCTGGGACTACAGGTGGACACTGCCTAATTTTTTAGTGTTTTGTTTTTTTTTTTTTTGAGATAGGATCTTGCTGTGTTGCCCACGCTGGTCTTGAACTCCTGGTCTCAAGCAATTGTTCCACCTCAGCCTCCCAAAGTGCTGGGATTACAGGCATAAAGCACCACATTCAGCCAGAAGAAATTATCATCTTTCTAAAATCAAACTTCTCTTATATTCTGGGAACCTACTGAGGAAGGCACAGATTTATCCTCTAGATGCCAGAATGCTAGAATTAGGGGAAAGCTTCGAAGCTTAAATAGGGCAAAGCTTAGGTCATAGAAGAATATATTATCTATTGCTATGCAACAAATTACTCTAAAACTTTAAAATCACAAACGTTTATTATCTCTCAGTTTTTCTGGGTGAGAATCTGGGTATGGCTTTGCTTGCTGCTTCTGACTCAAGGTCTCTCACCTGTCAAGGCTGCAATCGAAGTGTCGGCAGGGGCTGCAGTCTCATCTGAAGGCTTGCCTGGGGAGAACACACTTCCAAGCTCACTGCCATGGTGGATGGAAGGCCTCAGGGGTACTGCAATTGAGGGGAGAAGATGGCCAACTTGAGCCAGGGTGCAATGACATCAAGAGGCCTGGGAGCTGAGGAGGAAAGACTAAGGAGCCTGAGGAATGGATGTGGGTCTGGAAGAGAGCTGGAAGATTACATAGTCCTGGGAGCCCCCTGGGGAAAGTGCTTTAAGTAGGAGGCAGAGACCGACTGGTTCCCGTAGTGCCAATGAGTCATGGGAGATAAGGACTGAGAGTTGACATTAGGAGTGGCAGTGGAGGGGCATCTAGTGACTTTGACTAGAGCCATTTCCATGGCATGAGGAGGGCGAGGGAAGCTGACTAGTGTGGGCTCAGTTTATATTGGAGGAGAGGAATGGGAGAATAATGCTCCTTCACGTTCCTCAGTTATGCTGTAAAAGGGAACGAGAAACAGTAGCCGGAGAGGACTGGGGGAAGGGGCGTCTAAGTTTCATCCATGCGTCTGATGGGAATGATCCTGCAAAGGGGAAATGAACAATGCAGGAGAGAGAAGCAAGCCCTGCTGGACACATCCTTGAGTAGGCAGAAGCCAGTGTCTGGTGTGTAGGCAGAGGGCTGGCTTTAGGTGGGAAGGATGGGTGGGAAGATGAGCCGGTGCAGAAGGGGGTGGGTGGGGACTTGCAGGAGCACTTTCTGATGGTGTCTGTCTCTTCACTGAAATGGGAAGCCAGGTTGTCATTGGAGCCACCTCCCAGTGGGGCAAAGAGGAGGGAGTGAGATGCCTCATGAAAAGCAGTGCTTGGGGTCTGGTGTAGAGTAATAACTCAGTAAATCCATTGTCTTCTTGCTTACCTCTAAGTTATAGTGATCACATTTTCCAGACCAAATATCTGAACCTGGAATCTGGCAGGTGCCTTAGGGGCTGATGGGCATGACCGATTGAAAAATCAGAATGTCTCAGAAACACCTAGACTTTTAATTTCCAAACAACAGACATGATAAGTATCCAGGGCCTGTCACGTATATTATGGAACCTAATGCCACTTTCTTTGGCCCTTTTCCAAAGCAAGTGATATCCTAGCACAAGGGAAAACGGTTTCAATATCAAGTTGGGTCAGCAGCATCTTTCTACCTATTTCTGTCTTCGTGGTCTTTACATTTGAAATAATCATTACTATTTTATGCATTCTCTCCCCATCCTGCATTACAGAAGGAACATTCGTAACAAATGTTTTATGTTTCATCTGCTGGGAGTTTGTATTTTTGAAATAAAATTTTAGTTATCCTTTCATTTTTTGATCCTGTAGATATATACAAATTTAGAAACTCTGAAAGAACACCTTAATTTATATTCTGTGCCTATGTGGGTGAGGGAAGAAGAGGCTGTTTGGTATATATTATATTTTTAGGTTTTTAAATCTCTCTTCTTTTTTGCAAATGTGATGGAATGTAACATTTACCAGAAACTGAGGATTCCCGAGGCAGTAGCCACAGCAGCGACAGTAACTCTAAGCTGGAGATGGTCTGCCCTGGTGCCAGAGAGGCCAACCCTGGACTCTACTCTCTCATGATCAACCAGCTGGAAAATCACCAGTCCATGGTCCTCCCTTCCCATAAATCACTGTCTGACTTTGGCGCCTGTGGCTGGAACCCGTATGCTCTCCTTTGGGGCGTCTGGGTACCACTCTGTCTGACCCACGCTCCTGGGCATTCTGGAAGTCGGGACTCTGCCTTATTTACCTATCTGTGCTTGGAACTCAGAGGATCCTTGTTATGTACTAGGTGTAGTGGACATTGGTCAGTAGGGAGGCCTATCATCTTTTTACAAGTGTTCTAGACGTTTTCACAACCCCCCACTTTGTCAACCCTGCCTTTCATGCTGACATCTTTTCCCAGCCTGATTTGGCACCTGCCCATCAGACACCATGTGAGTTTGTGGCTCAGAATGGAGTCCGGGAAGCACCACGCAGGGTGGACATCCGTGTGGAGAATGCAGGAACAGCATGGTGGAGGCAGGGTGGCCTTGAGGGCAGTAAGGCTGGCTTTGCCATTCTGTGGTTCCAGAGGCACAGCCCAGAGCTGAGTCCTTCAATCCTCCCTGACAGAACTGTGAGATTTCTCAAACTAATCAATAAATCCCCTCCTGCTGAAACCAAATTGATTGGCTTCTGCTGGTTCCAACCAGGCCCCTGGCCAGTGCCGTGGATGTCTACGGACCCGAAGAAAGGCCTCCACGCGAGCAGATCCAGCTGTGTGGGGCCCAACGCTTCTATCGTTGAAAGATCCTACAAAGTAAAAGAATATGAAGTTTTACAAACAAAACTACATATAAAGGTGAATATTTAATGAGAAAATAAATCACAAGAAATTATAAATTTTAAACCTCAAATATCTTAAAAATATAAAATTTTAAAAATTAATTTTCTACTTTCACATACCTCTAGGACACTGCTTTCTTATGCTTTTGACAATATTTTGCAATGGCATTTTCTATAGAGAGAACTAAAAGATAAATGAGGCTTTCCTTTAACACTGTTCATTAAAATTTCATTTATTTATTTATTTATTTATTTATTTTGAGATAGAGTTTTGCTCTTGTTGCCCAGGCTGGAGTGCAATGGCATGATCTTGGCTCACTGCAGCCTCCGCCTCCTGGATTCAAATGATTCTCCTGCCTCAGCCTCTCGAGTAGCTGGGATTGTGGGCGTATTGCCACCATGCCTGGCTAATTTTTTATATTTTTAGTAGAAATGGGGTTTCACCATGTTAGCCAGGCTGGTCTTGAACTCCTGACCTCAGGTGATCCGCTTGCCTCAGCCTCCCAAAGTGCTTGGATTCCAGGCGTGAGCCACCGCGCCTGGCCTAACATTTGATTTTTTTTATTGATAGTTTAGAAAAGTTTTCAGCTTCATACCTTGTCATTAACAAAATGTCATGTAAAGTTTTGGATTATTTCAAATTTAGAGAAATCTTTATCCAGTTTCTGAGATATCTGAGCTGTGAGATTTCAGGACACTTCAAGTTTTCTTGAGCAATGGCCAATCTGAAATATATGTTTTTTGTTTGTTTTTGTTTTTTGCTTTTTTTTGAGACAGAGTCTCACTCTGTCACCTGGGCTGGACTGCAGTGGCATGATCTCAGCTCACTGCAACCTCCACCTCCTGGGCTCAAGTGATTCTCCCGCCTCAGCCTCCCACGTAGCTGGGATTACAGACGCACCACCATGCCCAGCTAATTTTTTGTATTTTAGTAGAGACGGGGTTTCACCATGTTGCCCAGGGTGGTTTCGAACTCCTGAGCTCAGGCAATCGGCCCGCCTCGGCCTCCCAAAGTGCTGGAATTACAGGTGTGAGCCACCGCGCCCAGCCTGAAATACACTTTGAATTGATAACATTTGTTATCCAATTAGTCATCAATATTTTCTTGTTACATTGCCCAGCAAGTCAACACAGTGGGCAGTAAGGAAATTTTTGAAACATTTTTATACCAGATAACTTCCAATAATTTAACTATAGATGGAAATGAGTATTAATCACATAAACACCTCTCATTAAACCTGAATTAAATGTATCCCCTGCTCCCTTCCCCTTAATGAATGCCCAAAGTGTCCATAGTCACTTCAAAAATTACCCAACAAGAGGGGACATATAATAGGACGTCAGAATGGCAACAAAAAGTAGTCACAACCAACTACAAATAAAATCCCTTATTCTTGTAGATTGTATAAAATGTGTAACCATGTGAACCAGGGATTCGGAAAGGCCCATGATAGTGGGGGTTCTGAAACACACTCAACATCACTCTAATTCTACCTCTATCTCCAAAATAATAATGATAGTAATAATATTTAATACAGCAATTTGTTCTGAGACTTGTGTAAGAATCAAACCACAAAGCGTTGATTTAGTGCCCTGAAATTCTCAGTAAATTGTCTTACGTTTTCATGGGTTTTATATCATGGTGCTGTATTCTAACTCTAAAGTAAAATTTGTTTCTGCCCTGCAATTCCTCCTCAGAAGCAAAGCAATATAGTGTGGTCGTGGAGATCTCCCATATATTTAAAGAGCAGCCTCTTTGTAGTGTGAGAAATCAACTTAGGTACCCAATCCTGGGTCGATGCAGGAAAATTCACACCTGAAAATCCAAATATTGTCCAGGAAGATGGCATAGACATACTATCCCTACTCCTCTTACTAAGTGCAATGAAAAACACGGGTTATTATAAATAAAAGCAGCATAAGAAGACTCCGAAAGATTGAGGGAAGAAGGCAACGGACCAGGGACCTCAGGACCCAGGGAATGACTATGATGAGTTCCCTGGGCTCTCCTTTTGCATCACACGTCTCAGACGTGGAGCTTGAAGAAGCAGGCAAACTGGAAACACCAACGGTTACAGACAACAACAACAAAAAAACAACAACGAAAGCCTTCTCTCTTTAACCAAAGGACCAGGAAAGGGGAAGCCTAGAAGGACAGAAAACATTTAGTCAGTGATTGCTGCTCCAGTCAAACTCCACAGAAAAACCCTGGCATCTTCCACCCATGCCGAATGGGTGAGCCTAGACTTCCACCCTCATCAGGCTGTAGAGCAAGGTGCTCCAGCTCCTGTGATGCAGAGGTGTCGGAGATGGCTGTGCAGGAAGCTGGGGCTTTCGTCTATGCTAAGCAGTTATGAGGCACCCCCTCCCACCTGCAGTGTCAGCAGAGGCCATGTGGAGAACAGTGGTGAGACACTCCTGCCCCTCCCAGCCAGCAGCTGGAATTCCCACCACTGCCCAGCAGTAACGAGGAGTCCTTTCCCTTCTTAGTGTCAGTGGAGGCCAGAAGGGAATCTGGGCTTGACAATAACAAGGCAGTGACTTCTCTTCATTTGCAGGAGCAGCGTCAGAGAAAGCCAGCTGAAACAGAAGGTTTAGATAAGATTCAAGCCCTCATAACATAATACTCAAAGTGTCTGGGTTCCAGGTGAAAATCACTTGTTATACGAAGAACCTGGAAAATCTCAGCTTAAACAAACAAAAAAAACCACAATAGACACTAACACCAAGATGACAGAGATGTTACAATTATCCGACAACGATTTTTCAAGCAGCCATGATAAAAATGCTTCAATGAGCAGTTACAAACACACTTGAAACGAGTGAAAACTGAAAAAGTCTCAGTAAGAAATGGAAAATCTCAAGAAAGGAAAGACATGAAGAAAAAAATGGAAGAAAAAGGAACTTAAAAATAGGGCATCGGGAATAAAAAGCTCAGTGGATGGGGTCAACAGCAGAATGGAGGGTCCAGAAGAAGAAAACCGGTGAACTTGAAGACAGAACAATGGAAATTACCCAAATCTAAACTGCAGGGACAAAGTGACTGGAAAACAGTAAGCATCGTTTCAGTGACCTGGAGGACTATGTAATAGAAGATCTAACATTTGTGTTATCAGAATCCCAGAAAGAAAGGGAAAGCGGTGTAGCTTAATAAGTACTTGAAGAAATAACTGCTGAAAAAAAAAAAAACAAAACCCAAACTTGGCAAAAGACAGAAACTTGGCAAAATACAGATTCAAAAAGTTGAGGGAGCTCCAAAACGAATAAATTAAAGGAAATCCATGCCAAGATGCATCATAATCAAACTTGTGAAAACTAAAGACAAAGAAAAAAGCTTGAAAGCAGCAAGAGAAAAACATCTTATCTGCAGAGAAAAAAAAAATCTAAAAGAGAACACTTCTCATTAGAAACCATGGAGGCTAGCTAGAAGGAAGTGGCACAACATTTAACAAGTGCCGAAAGAAAAGAACTGTCAGTGCTGTCATGCCAAGACCACCCAGGATGGCTACATGGTAGAAAGGAGAGCTTTATTGGCGATATCAATTTGTAAACTGGGAAGAGACAGTCTCTGGTGTGGACTGAAGGTGCTCTCTCTTCGAAGAGGAGAAGGGAAGGTTAGGTTTTATGACTTACAGAGCCTGTATCACACAGTAGAGTCAAACACATTCAGCAGATTTAGGGGAAAAGCTGTTCATATTAATGAGGGAAGTTGGGCACATGTGCAATAGGTAAACATGTATGTAATATATATCCCACGTTCACTTTGGGGCAGGCTTTTAGCATTAAAATAGGGTGGAATTTGGCTCTTTACATCAAAGGTGAAATATAAGGGCAAACACCATTCGTATGCAGTCTGTATAAGCTGCTGAAACTGGCTTAAGGTCTGCAGTTGCTTATCAGGAAATAATGTCTGTAAGGCCAGTCTTCTGTCCATTCAAAGTTGTAGTGGTCTGGATTGTAAATCAAAGTTATGAAGGGCCTGAGAATTTGCCCCATAGCTCCTATTGTTAGGGAGTTTAGCAAGAGTGATTTTCTTGTGGTTGTATGAATTTAGAAAGTTGCCATGCCAGCTGAGCCTTTTACCCTCGACCTGAAGGTAACTCACCTTAACTTGGGGTCCATCTTAGTTGATGAAGGGGCATCTATTTTGATCTCTTAGGCCCCAACCCAAAATTCTATATCTAGAGAAAATACCCTTAAGGAATTAGGGGGGAATCAAGTCATTATCAAATAAATGAGAACCAAGAAAATTTGTTGCCAGGAGACCTACCATAAGAGGGTGGTTAAAGGAAAATCTCAAACAAAGAAAGTGATAAAAGACAAAATCTTAGAACATCAGGAAAGAAGAAGGAACAATGGAATGAGTGGAGATCTAGGTTAAATATACTACATTTTTCTTCACATCTTGAGTTTTCTAAATTATGTTTGAGAGTTGAAATAAAAATTGTAACATCATTGATGAAGTTTTAAATGTACTATAGAAGAAATAGTTACTTATACTATAAATGGTATAGGACAGAGAGATGTAAGGGAAGGTAAGATTAATATACTTCATTCAAATTGGCAAAATGTTGACATCAGTAGAATAATAAGTTATGTATATATAATTTAATACCCAAAACCACCACTTAAAAAACTATACAGATGTTCACTAAAAGAGAGAAAAAAAGATTCATTTAAAAACACTATAGGTAAATAAAAATATAAGTCTAAAAAATGTTCACTTAACTCACGAGAAAGCAGGAAAAAGAAAACAGAGACACTGGGGATCTGGGAGGGAAAATGGCAGATAGGAGGCAGGACTAACTTGCAGCTCCCACTTGGATGGACACAGCAGTGTGTGGAGACCCACATGGTGAACTTTGACTCCACGAACTACGGCAGGAACATTCCAGGAAAGCTGAAATAATCCACAGACCCTTTGAAGGAGATGGATTGCAGCTGAAGCCTCCATGGGACAGCAGAGGAACTCCAAAGACAAAGGACATAATATATCTTGGGAGCTCTATGGCCCCACCAACCTCCCGATCCTCCTTGTACTACTGTAGCTGATGCGATCTTGAAAGCACCACCTCCTGGCAGGAGGCCAACCATCACACTACCAGTGCACTTAATAAAAATACAAACAAGGACCCTCACAGAGTCTTCTTCACTCCCCTGCTACCTCCATGAGAGCAGGTGCTGGTATCCATGACTGAGAGACCTGAAGATGGATCACATCAGAGGACTCTGCAGACACTCCCCAGTACCAGACCAGAGCCCAGTAGCTCTTCTAGGTGGCTAGATTCAGAAGGAAATAACAAGCACTGCAGTTCGGCTCTCAGGAAGCCTCATTTCTAGGAAAAAGGGGAAAGCAGCACATTAAGGGAGCACCCCATGGGACAAACTAATCTGAACAGCGGCCCTTGAGTCCCAGATCTTCTCTCTGATATAGTCCACCCAAAAGAGAAGGAACTAGAAAAACAATCCTTATAATATGACAAAACAAGTTTCTTTACCACCCCCAAAAGATCACACTAGCTTACCAGCAATGGGTCCAAACCAAGATGAAATCTCTGAATTGCCAGAAAAAGAATTTAGAAGGTCGACTATTAAGCCAATCAAGGTGGCACCAGAGAAAGATGAAGTCCAACTTAAAGAAATCAAAAAAAAAACATACTGAATATGAATGGAAAAATGTCCAGCGAAATAGCATAAATAAAAAACAATCACAACTCTGGAAATGAAGGACAAACTTAGAGAACTGCAAAATACACTAGAAAGTCTCAACAAGGGAATTGAACAAATAGAAGAACTTCAGAGCCAGAGCACAAGGCTTTCAAATTAACCCAATCTGACAAAGACAAAGACAAAAGAATTTAAAAAAATAATCAAGGGCTCCAAGAAGTTTGGGGTTATGTTAAATGACCAAACCTAAGAATAATTTGTGTTCCAGAGGAAGAAGAGAAATCTACAAGTTTGGAAAACATATTTGAGGGAATAGAGGAAAACTTCCCCAGCCTTGCTAGAGATCTAGACATCCAAAGAGAAGCAGCTCAAAAAATGCCTGGGAAATTCATCACAAAAAGATCATCAGATTAAACCATCCCTGCAACACTTGATCATGGTGGATTATCATTTCGATATGCTGTTGGATTCAGTTAACTAGTATTTTGTTGAGGATTTTTCCATCTATGTTCATCAGGGATATTGTTCTGTTAGTTCTGTTGTTGTTGTTGTTATGTCTTGTCCTGATTTTGGTATTAGGGTGATACTGGCCTAGGCACATAGTCATCAGGTTATTTAAAGTCAAGATAAAGGAAAAAAAATCTTAAGAGCTGTGAGGCAAAAGCATCAGGTAATCTATAAAGGAAAATCTATCAGATTTCTCAGCAAAAACCCTACAAACTAGAAGGGACTGGGGTCCTATCTTTAGCCTCCTTAAACAAAACAATTATCAGCTAAGAATTTTGTATCTGATGGAACTAAGCTTCGTAAATGAAGAAAAGATACAGTCTTTTTCAGACAAACAAATGCTGAGAGAATTCACCACTACCAAGCCAGCACTACAAGAACTGCTAAAAGGAGCTCTAAATTTTGAAACAAATCCTTGAAATACACCAAAATAGAATCTCCCTAAAGCATAAATCTCACAGGACCTATAAAACAACAACACAATGAAAAAAAAAAGGTATTCAGGCAACAAATAGCATGATGAATAGAATAGTACCTTATATTTCAGTACCCTCAAAATCATGCAAATACATGGAAATTAAATAACCTGCTCCTGAATGATCATTGGGTCAACAATGATATCAAGATGGAAATTTAAAAACTCTTTGAACTGAGTGATAATAGCGACACAACCTATCAAAACATTTCGGATACAGCAAAGGCAGTGCTAAGAGGAAAGTTCATAGCATTAAATGCCTACCTCAAAAAGCATGAAAGAGCACAAATAAACAATCTAAGGTCACACTTTAAGGAGCAAGAGAAACAAGAACAAACCAAACCCAAACTCAGCAGAAGAAAATAAATAATCAAGATCAGAGCAGAACTAAACGAAATTGAAACAGACAACACAATAAAAACATGAAACAAAAATCTGGTTCTTTGAAAAGATAAATAAAATTGATAGACCATTAGTGATATTAACCAAGAAAAGAAGAGGGAAGAGGGCTTATATTCCAAATAAGCCCAATTAGAAATATAAGGGGAGGTATTACAACTGACCCCACAGAAATGCAAAAGATCATTCAAGGCTACTATTAACATCTTTATGTGCATAAACTGGAAAACCTAGAGAAGATGATTAAATTCCTGGAAATATACAACCCTCCTAGATTAAACCAGGAAGAAATAGAAACTCTGAACAGACAAATAACAAGCAATGAGATTGAAATGGTGATTTAAAAGTTGCCAAAATAAAAAGTCCAGGACCAGACAGATTCACAGCTGAATTCTATCAATCAGACATTCAAAGAAGAATTGGTACCAATTCTATTGAGCGTATTCCAAAGATAGAGAAAGAGGGAATCCTCCCTAAATCATTCTATGAAGCCAATATCACCCTAATACCAAAATCAGGAAAAGACATAACAAAAAAAACTACAGACAAATACCCCTGATGAACATAGATGCAAAAATCCTCAACAAAATACTAGTTAACTGAATCCAACAGCATATGAAAAAGAGTCCACCATGACCAAGTGGGTTTTACAGCAGGGATACAGGGATGGTTTAATATCCACAAGTCAATAAACGTAATACACCACATAAACAAAATTAAAAATAATAAGCACATAGCCACTCAAGAGACACAGAAAAAGCATTTGACAAAATCCAGCATCCATTTATGGTTAAAACCCTCAGCAAAAACAGCATAGAAGGGACATACCCTAAGGTAATAAAAGCCATCTATGACAAACCCACAGCCAACATTATACTGAAGGGGGAAAAATTGAAAACATTCCCCGTGAGAACTGGAACAAGATGAGGATGCCCACTTTCACCACTTCTATTCAACATAGTACTGGAAATCCTAGCCAGAGCAATCAGACAAGGGAAAGAAATAAAGGGCATCCAAATCAATAAAGAGGAAGTCAAACTGTCGCTGTTTGCTGATGACATAATTGTATGCCTAGAAAACCCTAAAGACTCATCCAAAAAGCTCCTAGAAGTGGTACATGAATTCAGCAAAGTTTCAGGATACAAAATTAATGTACACAAATCAGTAGCCCTGCTATAAACCAACAGCGACCAAGCTGAGAGTCAAATTAAGAACTCAACCCCTTTTACAGTAGCTGCAAAACAAAACAAAACAAAACAAAACTTGGGAATATACTTAACCAAGGAGGCGAAAGACCTCTACAGGGAAAACTACAAAACACTGCTGAAAGAAATCATGGATGACATAAACAAATGAAAACACATTCTATGCTCATGGGTGGGTAGAATCAATGTTGCGAAAATGACCATACTGCCAAAAGCAACCTACAAATTCAATGCAACTCCTATCAAAATACCACCATTATTCTTCACAGAACTAGAAAAAAAATCCTAAAATTCATACGGAACCAAAAAAAAAGAGCCTTCATAGCCCAAAGCAAGACTTAGCAAAAAGAATAAATCTAGAGGCATTACATTACCTGACTTCAAACTATACTATAAGGCCAGAGTCACCAAAACAGCATGGTACTGGCATAAAAACAGGCGTATAGATCAATGAAACAGAATAGAGAACACAGAAATAAAGCCAAATACTTACAGTTATCTAATTTTTGACAAAGCAAACAAAAACATAAAGTGGGGAAAGAACACCTCATTCAACAAATGGTGCTGGGATAATTGGCAAGCCACATGTAAAAGAATGCAACTGGATCCACATCTCTCACCTTATACAAAAGTCAACTCAAGATGGATCAAAGACTTAAATCTAAGACCTGAAACCATAAAAATTCTAGAAGATCACACTGGAAAAACCCTTCTAGACATTAGCTTAGGCAAAGACTTCACAATCAAAAACCCAAAAGCAAACACAACAAAACAAAGATAAATAGATGGGACTTAATTAAACTAAAAAGCTTCTGCACAGCAAAAGAAATAATCAGCAGAGTAAACAGACAACCCACAGAGTGGGAGAAAGTCTTCACAATCCATACATTTGACAAAGGACTAACATCCAGAATGTACAAGGAACTCAAACAAATCAGCAAGAAAAAACCAACAGTCCCATCAAAAAGTGGGCTAAGGACATGAACAGACAATTTTCAAAAGAAGATATACGAATGGCCAACAAACATATGAAAAAATGCTCAACATTACTAATTATCAGGGAAATGCAAATCAAAAGCACAATGTCATCCTTACTCCTGCAAGAATGGCCATAATCAAAAAATCATAAAATAATAGATGTTGGTGTGGATGTGGTGAAAAGGGAATGTTTTTACACTGTTGGTAAGAATGTAAACTAGTACAACCACTGTGGAAAACAGTGTGGCAATTCCTTAAAGAACTAAAGTAGATCTACTATTTGATCCAGCAATCCCACTCCTGGGTATCTACCCAGAGGAAAAGAAGTCGTTATACGGAAAAGATACTTGCACACGTATGTTTATAGCAGCACAATTTGTAATTGCAAAAATATGGAACCAGCCCAAATGTCCATCAGTCAACAAGTGGGTAAAGAAGATGTGGTATGTATATGCCATAGAATACTACTCATCCATAGAAATGCTCAGCGTTTGCAGCAACCTGGATGGAAGGGCAGGCCATTATTCTGAGTGAAGTAACTCAGGAATGGAAAACCGAATATTGTGTGTTCTCACTCACAAGTGGGAGCTAAGACACAAAGACATAAGAATGATACAATGGAATTTGGGGATCTGGGGGAAAGAGTGGGAGGGGCTGAGGGGTAAAAGACTACACGTTGAGTACGGTGTACACTGCTCAGGTGATGGGTGCACCAAAATCTCAGAAATCACAAATCACCCCTAAAGAACTTATTCATGGCCGGGCACAATGGCTCACGCCTGTAATCCCAGCATTTTGGGAGGCCGAGGCGGGCGGATCACGAGGTCAGGAGATCGAGACCATCCTGGCTAACACGGTGAAACCCCGTCTCTACTAAAAATACAAAAAATTAGCCCGGTGTGGCGGCGGGCGCCTGTGGTCCCAGCTACTGGAGAGGCTGAGGCAGGAAAATGGTGTGAACCCGGCAGGCAGAGCTGGCAGTGAGCCGAAATCACTCCACTGCACTCCAGCCTGGGCGACAGAGTGAGACTCCATCTCAAAAAAAAAAAAAAAAAAAAAGACTTATTCATGTAATCAAACACTATCTGTTCCCCCAAAGCCTTTTGAAATAAAAGAAAACAGAGAAAGTAAAACAGAAGAAACAGGAAATGAAAAATAAAAACCCCAACATATCAATACTTAGGTGAAATATAAATGATGTGATGATTGATTAAGAAACAAATTGGCAGAATGTATGAGAAAACATGACTCAATAATATGTTCTCAGAAAGAAATTCACTTCAAATTACTGATACAGGTAGGCTGAAAGTAAAAGAGTGGAAAAAGATATTGCATGCAATATCAACAAAAGACAGCAGGAGTGGCTATGTTAATAGCAAAAAAAGTAGACTTTAGAGAAAATAAAATTACCAAAGACAGACAGGGAAATTACAGTTATAAAAGGCTTAATCCAACAAGAAGGCATGGCAATCCTAAATGTGCATGTACCAAACAAAAGAGCTGCAAAAATATGTGAAATAAAAACTGATAGAACTAAGGGAGAAACACACACATCCACAATTATATTTGGAGATTTCAATACCCCCTTCTCAACAATTGATAGAACAACCAGAGAAAAAATTAGCAAATACGTAGAAGAACTCGGCAACACCATCAACTGACAGGATCTCTAACATTTGTAGAACACCTACCCAGCAACAGCGTAATACATGTTGTTCCAGTGCCCGCAGAACATATGGCCGCATAGATCATATTCTGGCCTCTATTAAAATAAAAACTTAGCAAATAAAAGATTGAAATAATACAGGGTTTTTTTTCCAAGCACAGTGGAATCAAACTAGAAATCAATAACAGAAAGATAGTGTGAAAATGTCTAAATACTCAGAAATTGAACAACATACTTTCAAATAATCCTTGGATCAAAAAGGAAGCTACCAGGGAAAATTTAAACAAAACCCAAAAACAATGAACTGAATGAAATGAAAATACAACATATTAAAATTTGCGGGATGCAGCTAAATAACTAGCAGGGAAATATATAAACACAAAATGCTTCCTTTAGAAATGAGGAAATGACTTATAATAATCTAAGCTCTCACTTCAGAAGCTAGAAAAAAAAGCAAAATAAAGCCAAAGCATGTAAAAGTAAGGAAATAATAAAGATAAGAGCAGAAATAAATAAAAGTGAGGAATGAAAAATATAGAGAAAAATCAAATAAACCAAAAGCTGGTTCTTTGAAAAAAACAATAATTAGATTTTTTCAAATAAACAATTGAATAATCAATAAAATTGATCCGAAAGATGAAATAAAGATCAATAAAATTGACACATCTCTAACAAGACTAACAAGGGAAGAGACAAATTACCAGTATCAGTCAATAACAATCTATAGAAAATCAATCAATACCAATCAAAGAGTAGATATCACTACAGACTGCAGATACTAAAATGAAAATAAAAGAATATTACAAACGATCCTACACACATAAACTTGACAACTAAGATGAAATAGACCAATTCTTTGAAATGTACCAGCTATAGCGATTCACCCAATATTAATTTGATAATTTGAATAGCTCTGTAACTACTAAGAAACTGACTTTTTAAAAAAAATTAATTGACAAGTTTTTAGAGCAGGTTTATATTCATAGCAAAATTGAGTAGCAAGTACAGAGAGTTCATATATTTACTGTCTCATAACACATCCACAGCCTCCTCTGCTGTGACCATCTCCTCTCCTTACCCACCGAAATAGGATGTTTGTTACAATCAATGATCCTGCCTTGAGACATCATTATTACTAAAAGTCCGTACTTCATATTAAAATTCACTCTTGGTATTCTACATATATGGATCTTGACAAATGTGTAATGACATATATGCACCGTTCCGTTACCATAGAAAATAGTTTTACTGCCGTAAAAATTTTGTACTCCACCTATTCAATATATATTTTTTTGGCCCCCTGGCAACAGCTCTCTCCATTGTTCTGCCTTTTCCAGAATGCTGTGTAGTTGAACTCACACAGTATGTAGCCCTTTCAGGCTGGCTTCTTTCACTTGGTCATATGCATCATTTTGTCTCTTCCATGTCTTTTCATGGCTTAATAGCTCATTTCTTTTTAATGCTGCATAATATTACATTGTGTAGATGTACCACAGTTTATTTATCCATTCACGTGCCGAAGGACATCTTCTCTGTTTCCAAATTTTGGCAAGTATGAATAAAGCTGGTATAAACATCTGTGGGCAGGTTTTTGTATATAGTAAGACTATGTTTAGCTTTGTAAGAAACTGCCATATTGTCTTCCGAATTTGTGCCTTTTTGTATTTCCACCCACACTGAATGAGAGTTCCCATTGCTCCATATCCTTGCCAGTATTTGCTGTTGTCAGTATTTTGGATTCTGGCCAAATTACTGATTACTGGTATCCCATTGTTGTTTGAATTTGCAGTTCCCTAATGACATATGACATTGAGCATGTTTTCATACGCATATGTGTTGTTTGTATACCATCTTTGGTGAGGTGTCTGCTCAGAGTTTTTGCCCACTTTTCGAATGAGTTATTTGTTCCTTATTGTTGAATTTTAATTTTTTTTGTTTGTGTGTGTATTTTGGATGCATGTCATTTATCAGCTGTCACTGTCTGTGGCTTGTATTTTTATGTTCTTCACAGTGTCATTTGCAGAACAGAAGTTTCAAATTTTAATGAAATCAATTTTATAAATCTTTTCTTTCATGGATTGTGCTTTTGGTGTTATATCTAAAAAGTCACTGCCAAACCCAGTCACCTAGATTTTCTACTATGTTTATTCTAAAAATTATATCGTTTTGCTTGTCCATTTTGAGTTAGCTTTTGTTTAAGCTAAAACAGCGTGTTAGACAGAGTGTAAGATCTCTGTCTAGATTCATTTAGTGTGTGTCTCCAGTTCTTTTCCAGCATAATTTGTTGAAAAGACTGCCCTTTCTCCATTGAATTACCTTTGATCCCCTTTGCCAAAGATCAGTTGAATATATTTCCAACTATTTCCGTTGAATTTATTTCTGAGTTATATATTTTGTTTTATTCATCTGCTTGCCTATTATTTTATCGATATCATACCATCTTGACTGCTGTAACTTTTTAGTAAATTTTGAAGTTGGATAGTGTCAATTCTCTTTGTTTTTTTCTTCAATATTGTGTTGCCTATTCTGCATCTTTTGCCTTTCCATATAAACTTTATTATTTATTTATTTTTGAGATGGAGGTTAACTCTTGTTGCCCAGGCTGGAGTGCAATGGCATGATCTTGGCTCACTGCAACCTCCGCCTCCTGAGTTGAAGCAGTTCTCCGGCCTCAGCCTCCTGAGTAGCTGGGATTACAGGCACTCACCACCATGCCTGGCTAATTTTTTTGTATTTTTAGTAGAGATGGGGTTTCACTATGTTGGCCAGGCTGTTCTCAAACTCCTGACCTCAGGTGATCCACCTGCCTCAGCGTCCCCAAGTGCTGGGATTACAGGCATGAACCACCACTCCTGGCCTCCAAATAAACTTCAGAATCAGTTTTGTCTATTTCTGCAAAATAACTTGCTGGGATTTTCATTGGGATTGCGTTAAATCTATAGATAAAGTTTAGTTAGGAAGAACTAGCATCTTAACCATATCAAGTCTTTCTATCCATGGACATGGAATATCTCTCCATTTATTTACTATTCTTTGATTTCTTTCATCAAAACTTTGTAGTTTTTGTCATATAGATATTATTCATATTATGTTAAATTTATACCTAAGAATTTCGTTTTTGGTGCTAATATAAATGGTGAGATTTTAATCTCAAATTCCTAGAAGATTTATCCTTGTGTCTCATTGGCCAGAACTGGTCACGTGCTCACCTCTACGCTTCCCCCTCAACTCACTGGTGGAGGGACTCATAATTCATTCCTTATTCCTGAGCACATTGTCATCAGACACTATTCTCTTAGCAAGACACAGTAGAGAAGAGGTGTTATCTGGACACGAAACAGGCCTGCTATAGTGGACAGTTGGCCACTGCCCTATGGAATGTTCTGAGCCTTCTGTGTGAAGAGTCCGTCCTGTCTTCCCTCTGCTCTGCTGGAGAGGCTGTCCGTGTGTGTGTGTGTGTGTGTGTGTGTGTGTCTGTGTGTGTGCATGCGCTCACGCACGCATTTCTGGGTCTTGTGGGCAACTTTTACCACGGCCCCTGTTCCATCCAACCAGAGGAGAAGGTTACCTCTAAAGAGAATGGGAACTCTGCCCGTAAGTGGTCTCTGGTGACCTGGGAAAGTGGTTTACTATTCACTTGATGCAGAAAACACCCACAAAATCATGCACATCAAGAGGTTTAAATCTTTGTGTTCACTTTAAGAACACAGCTAGACCATCACAGGTGTGCATATCTGGAAAGCCACCAAGTGTCTGAAAGGTATAACTTAACCGAAGCAATGTGTGCCATTCTGTCTTACGATGGTGGAGTTGAGAGGTGTGCCCAGGCCAACAGTAGGGCTGGACGCAGGGTCGGTGGCTCCAAGAGTGTGGAATTTTTGCCACAGTTGCTTAAAAACGCAGAGAGTAATGCTGAACTTAAGGGTTTAGATGTAAATTCTCTGGTCAATGAACATCTCTAGGTGAACAAAGTACCCAAGATATTGGCACCACCATATTTACGGAACTCACGGTGGGATTAACCCATAATGAACTCCCATGAGGTGATCCTTACTGAAGAAAAAAAGGAAATTTGTTCCCAAGCCGGAAAAGGAGGTTGCACAGAAGAAAATCCTATCCCAGGAGAATCTGAAGAAACAAACATTTAGGGCGGGGGAAGAAGTTCAGCATAAAATAGATGCAAATAAAAGACTTAAAAAGGAAGAAAAAGAATGGCACATCCTTGACCGGAATCTGACTCAGATATTTGCCCCTCCACCTGCATCTCTAAGCCAGAGAAACAGAAGTTCTCAGGCCATATCAGAACTTTTCTGCAGCAATAACAGTCCTGCTGAGGTGGCCCGAGGAGCTGAAACAAATGAGCTTCGACAAGTTTAGCAGAAATAAGGAAGAGATGAGCTGATTGTTGGCAAGTGCACCTCATCTCTCTATCTGAAGCAAGATCTTTGAGACATTCTTCATCCATTCCCTGGGGACCTAGAAAATAAGCAGAGTCGTCCCGTATGTGTGTGCTTTCGTAGAAGTGCCCGTTACACTTCTCCCGCAATTTACGGTGCCACATCTGGTTGGCTATCTTGGTCAGCTTTAGGATATTGGCTTGAAAATGGGTCATAAATTTTATTTTCAATTTTGTTTCTGTGGCTTTTATACTTTAATATGCCCTTGCAGACGTGCCGAGTGTGATGTTCAGGTTAAGGAGAGAAATGGGTACTAGAGAAGAGTGCTCCACCTGTGAGAGGATGTTTGGCCTCAGAAAGAATCCCTCTCCCCTTTGCGGGTGTCAGGCCAAGTTGGGGCTCAAGTTAGTGAGTGCATGGTGTGGCCTTGCCGGTATGTCTTTCGTCTGGCCAGCTGTCTTTAGGAGGCTAACCCTCCTTCCTTCTAGTTGGCACTGACCCCACCTCTGGTGACAGAGTTTGAGACGTGACTCAGATCCAGCCAGTCAGAGAATTTGACCCTCCTTGGGATGGGGAGAGACCTTCGAAGCTGGGCCAGTCATTGCCTCCACTGGAGCTGCTGGGCAACAGGCTGCCCACCCCTGGGTCCAGCTATGCCTGAAGCCCTGTGCTTCCCTGGAAGTCCCCATGACACAAACCAGTAAGTCCCCCACCTGCCCCTAAACTTATAAGCTACTGTGAGTTGGAATTCTGTCACTTGAAATTGAGTCATGAGTAATAGATGAGTTTTTGAATACTAAATCTGGGGTGTATGTTAGGAGTTCCTCGGGACAGCAGCATTGGCCCTTACTCCCAGTTCTTCCTCCACAGAGAGGTGTTTGAACAGTGTTGCAAGAAGCTCAGCCACTCCATTCAGCCCACACCTGCCACGGCCGTCCCAGGACAATCCTTCTGGCCCAGCCTCCGTTTTCTCTCCTGTAAAATGAGTTGCTCACCCGTGAGACGTGTGAGAATTAAGTGGGAAACCAGAAATCACTCAAAACAACAACGTCTGACAATCCCTTATCTCTGATTCCCAAGGTCAAAGAGCTCTGAAAGGAAGGTTTTTCCGAGCTTTTTTTGATGGCCAAAACCTGACCCCATCTAAATGAACTGCCATGTGGCTGTCTGTGAAAGTCAGCTCCCTTCCCCACTTTGTATTTCCTTATATTCTTTGATTTCCTTCCCCCAGAGCACTTCCAGCCGTGCCATTCAGCAAAAGTAACTGAGCCTCCTGCTCTGCGCAGAGAAGTGAGTCCATCCCTGTCTCCTGTCTTCAAGGAGGTTAAAAGCATGATCAAGAAGTGGGGAGGGGGGCAGGGGGTCAGCTGCTGGCTCCCCACGCACAGCCCCTTTGTGGGCTCTCTCTCTTTCTCTTTCTCTCTGTCTCTCTCTATCACTGTGTATATATGTATGTCTCTTGCTCCCCCTCACCCCCCTGACACAGTCACACAGACCCTCTACACAAGGGGACACACATGCACACGCATATACACCCCACACACATATACATATGTACACATTCCTGGGAGACATGATCAAAATTATTTATGGATTCAAAGGAGTGAGTCCTGGCAGGGGTGAGTGTGGCAGATGTTGGACCACCGCCCCTCCACTCCAGCATCCTTGGGGTTATCCTCTGGGGGCTGGAAAGTTCAAACCCTCATTTCTCAGACCCACTTGCCTCTGGGCTGTCAGCAAGGGCCTGACAACCTGATGCGTGTCACCTGGACAGGGAGGGGAGGGTCAGCAAGGGCCTGACAACCTGATGCGTGTCACCTGGACAGGGAGGGGAGGGAGCAGGGGAGGGGTCAGGACAGGGGGGAGGGCAGGGCCTGACAACCTGATGCGTGTCACCTGGACAGGGAGGGGAGGGTCAGCAAGGGCCTGACAACCTGATGCGTGTCACCTGGACAGGGAGGCGAGGCTGGCGTCTTGCTCCTGTTGCTTTCGTTCTGCTCTGACAACAGAGATGGGGGAGCAGGCCCTTGGTTTTCTGCAGCAGTGGAGGCGACGGTCTCATGCTTGTGGGAGGCAGGCAGAGGGCGTCTGTGTGGCTGGTGTGGATCACGACTCAGGGACCAGCGTCCTGGGCATGAGAGGCAGCTGAGCCTCCTCCGCAAAGAGGCTGTGCATGGGGAGCCAGCCGCTGATCCTCCGCCCCCCTGCCCACTTCTTGGTCATGTCAGAGATGCAGCTCCAGTTCTGCGGTGTGAGGACCAGTTCCGAAGCCACGCTGAGGGCCTGCACCTCCAGCCCAGGTGACTTCGTGCACGCCCAAGCCTTCAGTTACCCTGTTTCTACATACACCTCTGAGGGTGGTTTCTGGGACTGCAGTGAACTCTGAGCATCACGGGGGCAGGTGAGAATGATGCAGAAGTCACAGGACTTGAGGGAGAGACGTATCCCAGGGGACTTGGGACTCTGAAGGGTGCTGTGTGAGGAAGAACGGGACTGGGTCTAGAGGTGCCTCAGTGATGCTGACGGGGAGAGGGCGGACCCATGGATGGTGTAGACGTCCATGGAGGACAGCCTGGAGAGGTGACTGAAACAATGTGCTGCATGCAGCTCCAGGATGTGTGGACCCTCCCTCCTGCCCCTGGGACTCGGGGAAGCAACATCCATTTAAGAAGGCTGCCCAGCACGGAGACCCTGGGGAGACATCAGGCTGGTTTAGACCAACAAGTAGAAAAAGACAGGAGAAAAGATTAAGGATGGAAGGGAGATTATTTATCATCAAACAGGACATGTTCAGGCCAAGAGAAAGGGCTCATGGAAGGACCTGAAGAGAGGCAGGGAGTGAGGAGAGTGGGTCCGGGCCCCCAAAGATGCAGCTAGAGGCAGAAGCCAGAGAATGGAGGCAAGTGGTGTCCCTGGCAAATGGCACCCTCTGTCCCTGGGGGGATCCTTACCTGTCCCTCCTCATTGCTGGATTAAAAATTAGCTCTGGGCCAGGCACGGTGGCTCATGCCTGTAATCCCAGCACTTTGGGAGGACGAAGCAGGTGGGTCATCTGAGGTCAGGAGTTCGAGACCAGCCTGGCTAATATGGTGAAACCTCGTCACTACTGAAAATACAAAAACTAGCCAAGCATGGTGGTGGGCGCCTGTAATGCCGGCTACTCGAGAGGGTGAGGCAGGAGAATCTCTTGAACTCAGGAGGCAGAGCGTTTTGCAGTGAGTCAAGATCTGCCGTTGCACTCCAGCCTGAGCGACAGAGCTAGACTCCCTCTCAATAAAAAAAAAAGAAAAAAAAAGTTAGCTTTGGGGCTAGGGATAAGCCTAGCCACCCATATTTCCAATCCCAAAAGCCTCCAAATAAGATGACATCAAGGTTGTGTCACTTGCTGGGCTAGTGTGATTAACCACAGATTATTAAACTGGTCCATCATTTTCCACTTGTCCTTAATTTTTTTCCCAATGAACTTATACTGGCAGATTTAATTATTTTTTTAAAAAACCATCTTTAGCAGGACAAAATGTGGAGGAAAGAAATGATTTTGGAGTTCCTTTCCCATCCCTCTTTCCTCTCGCCCCTTTTCTTTTCCTCCATCTGATGCTGCTCTGGTGGAGGTTGGGGATGGGGTGGGCCAGGGATGCAGAGAGCTGGGACACAGCTAGAGTGTGGGGTTCCCTGCCTCCAGAAGGGACGGCAAGGGCTATGGGGTGAGGGATGAGAGGGAGAAAGACCAGGCTGTGAGAGGAGGCTGCTCGGAAGAGCTGGGTCCCATTGTCCTAACCAACCTTTGTCATCCACACTGATGGATGGACCTCATCCATCCCTGCCCAACGCTAGGTCATCCTCAGCTGCCGTAGTGGGCTCAGCTGTGATCCCACCACCTGGAGCTTAACGCCTGTCTCCCTTGCTGGGGAGACTCAGAACCACAGAGACCTGCTCCTCACCCTCCACAGCCAGCACTGACCTCAAGGAGCAGCAAGGTAAGCCCTCAGCATCCCGCGTTTTCTGAGATGGACTCTCCCTGAGTATTCACCCTTTTCTGTTGCCTTCTAGACATACCACCCATTAATTTTTAGCATTCCGATGGGTCTCTCCGTGTTTTGCTTACATTTTGATATTGAGCATCTTTTCACGTATTTACGAGCAATTAGAATTCTTTGGTGAATTGCCTGTTTCTATCCTTCATCCATTTTCTAATAAGTTGTTTCTTGTTTCGCCAATATGCAGAGCCTCTTTATATATTATGCATGCTAATCCTGTCTACTATATATGGTGAATATTTTATCTCAGCCTGTCCTTTAGCTTTTTAAAAATAAACTATTTTTTAGAGCAGTTTTAGGTTCACAGCAAAACTGAGCAGAAGGTGCAGAGATTTCTCATACACCCTCTCCCACTACAGGCATAGCTTCCCCTATTACCAACCACCACAAGCAGAGTGGTCCGTTTGTAACAACTGATGAACCTGCACTGAGGCAGCATTATCACCCCGAGTCCATCGTCACCCGGGAGTTCACCCTTGGTGTTGTACGTTCTCTGTTTTTGAGACAGAGTGTCGCTCGCTCTGTCCCTTAGGCTGGAGTGCAGTGGCGCAGTCTCAGCTCATTGCAATCTCAGCTCATTGCAACCTCCACCTCCTGGGTTCAAGTGATTCTCCTGCCTCAGCCTCCCAAGTAGTGGGATTACAGGTGTGCACCACGATGCCCCGCTAATTTTTGAATTTTTAGTAGAGATAGGGTTTTCCCATGTTGACCAGGCTGGTCTCGAACTCCTGACCTCAAGTGATCCAGCCACCTCAGCCTCCCAAAGTGCTGGGATTACAGGCATGAGCCACTATGCCCAGCCAGTATTGTACATTCTGTGGGTTTGGACAAACACATAATGTCAACATGTATCCATCATTACAGTATACAGAATAGTCTCACTGCCCTCAAAATCCCCTGTGCTCTACCTGTTCATCCCTCCCTCCCCCAACCCCAGGCTACCACGGATTTTTTTTTTTTTTTGAGTTGGAGTCTCGCTGTGTCGCCCAGGCTGGAGTACAGTGGTGCGATTTTGGCTCACTACAAGCTCCACCTCCAGGTTCACGCCATTCACCTGCCTCAGCCTCCCGAGTAGCTGTAACTACAGGCGCCCCAACCATGCCCAGCTAATTTTTTGTATTTTTAGTAGACACGGGGTTTCACCATGTTGGCTAGGATGGTCTCGATCTCCTGACCTCGTGATCCGCCTGCCTTGGCCTCCCAAAGTGCTGGGATTCCAGGCGTGAGCCACCGCGCCAGCCCCACTGATCTTTTTATCTTTTTCCTTTTTGTTAGTGGCAGCTTGGCGGGTGGGATGGGGTGCAGGAAACATATTTTACATTTTTATGTAATAAAATCTCCTCATCTTTTCCTTTTGTCTTGGTTAGTACGGCCTTCCCATCCCAAGATTGTAAAAACATTCTTCTATGTTTTCCTCTGACTCGTTCATGGTTTGGATTTTTATATGTAGATCTTCAGTCTACCTGGAATTTGCTTTTGGGTGTGGTGTGTGAGGGTATAGACCTAAGTTATTTCTTCCTCCAAAACATCTGATGAATCCAGTTTTTTACTGTTAATTATTCAACATTGAAAACTATTAACATACTTTGCCAGCATATTAAGGGGAAATATATTTATCTTGATACATCTCTTAAGTTTAAAAACCTGACACCCAGCCTGATCAAAATACTCAAAAAGCTAATAATATATGGAAACTTTCTCAACCTAAAGAAACAATCCACAGTGTCAATACTGGCTCACCCTTGGTTAAAAAAAAAAAACAAACCTTCATCAATGCAAGATGTTAAAAATTGGGGAAATTAGCGAGGGGTGGGAACTCTCTCTTTTCGCTTAATTTTTTCTGTAGAACTAAAACTCCCCAGAAATAAAATTTTTAAAAAATCAAACCAGCGGGGCTGGGTGCAGTGGCTCATGCCTGTAATCCCAACACTTTGGGAGGCTGAGGCAGGCAGATCACTTGAGGCTAGGAATTCGAGACCAACCTGGCCAACATGGAGAAACCCCATCTCTACAAAAAATACAAAAATTAGCCGGCCGCGGTGGCAGGCACCTGCAGTCCCAGCTACTCGGGAGGCTGAGGCAGGAGAATTGCTTGAACCAGGAGGCAGAGGTTGCAGTGAGCCCAGACAGTGCCACTGTGCTCCAGCCTGGGTGACAGAGTGAGACTCTGCCTGAAAAAAACAGACAGACAGACAAGCCACAGGAAACATGATATTCACTGGTGAAACCCTGTCAGCATTACCACTGAAATCAGAAGGAGACGTTTCAATGATATAAACATCTCTCTGTCATTCTTGCTCTAGCGACCGCGGTCTCTGTCTCTTGCTTCCTTGCTCGGTGGACCAGGACGTTATTGCCTCTGCTCGTCCCGGTTCTGCTTCCCAGTTTCTGTCAACACATTTCTATGTTGTTAAGATTGATAACGTTTATCAGTGTGTTGAATATTGATGTTGAATTTATTTGCAGGTTGATTCTCAAAGGTAAAAGCCAAGAGACAAGCAATATCACGTTGACATGATTTTCACTGTAAATTCTTTTTTTTTTTTTTTTTGAGACAGAGTCTTTCTCTGTCCTCCAGGCTGGAGTGCAGCGGCGCGATCTCGGCTCACTGCAAGCTCCGCCTCCCAGTTTCACACCATTCTCCCGCCTCAGCCTCCCGAGTAGCTGGGACTACAGGTGCCTGCCACCACGCCTGGCTAATTTTTTGTATTTTTAGTAGAGACGGGGTTTCACTGTGTTAGCCAAGATGGTCTCGATCTCCTGACCTCGTGATCCGCCCACCTCAGCCTCCCAAAGTGCTGGGATTACAGACGTGAACCACTGCGCCTGGCCTTCACTGTAAATTCCATTCACTGCTGAGTCAAGCCACGCTCTGGAATGACATGCCCTTCTGGTGGTTCGACTGTTAGTGTCCTTGAGTCACGAAAGGAAAATGTTTCCAATTGGTTGTGTTTCACACTCTGTCAATTGCTCAAATCAAGATACGTTTTGGTTTCTGCAAATCTGGATTATATCTTGTATGTTCAGCTTGTTTTTCTTTTGGAGAGAAGAGACTTTCACCTTACCCAACAAATGCCTCCTAGTTTCCTGCTTCCTAAAATTCTCATTGCTCAGGGTCCATTTCATTCTTATTCTTGAATCCTATCCAGATCCTGGACTAATTCAGACCAGGTGCATCACACACGACTCTGCATCCCTTAGCTTTTCACGGCTCCCTCTTACATGACTTGCCTTGGTCATAACTTCAGGTTCCTGCAGAGTCTCAAGCATGCTATTCTCTAAGGAGCCCAGTTTCTCACAGGTCCTTCCTTCCAGAGCCTTCTGATCTCCCACTCCAGTGAAATGGTTAATATCCAGGTTATTCAGATGCAGTCCTGGGTCTTCTGCTGGCTCTTTGGGGTTCAAAACTATTGTTTCCTAGAGTCTTTCTTGTCCCTTTTCTTGGTTCATTTCCTTACTTTGCTGGAGTATCCTTCTTAGTTACTTCCTCCCAAAAAATGCATGAGCAGTTAACTTTTTAAATTCCCTCCTATCTGAAAACTTCTAGTGTGTCCTCACACTGGAAGGGCTCTTTGGCTGGACCATTAGGTTGAAGCCATTTTCCTTCAGTCTCTGAAAGCTCTGCCCCGTGGCATCCAAGTATCCAGTGATGTTCTCAGCCTCCGGCTTATCTCATTCTCATTCCTTTGAGGACCATCTGTCTTTTTCCCCTCTGGACACTTTTTAGGATTTTCTTCTTTTTTTTTTAAGATTTATCCTGGCTATTCTGAAAATTCATCATGTGAGTTTAGATGTGGATCTCTGTGTCATCAGGATGCTTTCAGCTGCAAGTAACCGAACAGCCAATTCATGGCAACTTAAACCCTATGGAGGTTTATTGGTTCATATAATAAGAATTCCTAAAGTAGTGCAGTCCCAGGGCCTTGCTATCAAGTCCCATCTTTTCCCTATTGTCTCTCTCTGCCAACCTCAACATGTCAGCCAGCTGCGGAGAGCTGCGGTGAGTTCAGGCAACACATTCTTGCCGTGCAATGTCCAGAGCAGAAGAGGGAACTATCTTTTCCTTGTGTCATATTTCGAGAACCAAGAAATCCATCACAGACGCCCTCCTGGGAGACTTTTCTAGTATCTAGTCAGCCAGAACTGGGTCACGTGCCTCTTCCTATGCTTGTGATTAGAATTATCATGGTGGATGTAGACCAACACAGGTCCAGGCTCTGGGGCTGGGGCTGCACCGAGGAACATGAAGACCTAAAACAATCAGGTTCTGTTACAAAGGAGGAGGGAGGAATGGCTGTTCAGTAGTAGGCCATTTCTGCTTTTTAATTTTTTTTTAATTTTTATTTCATTCCTTCAAATATAGAAAGTCAAAATTCTGACACCAATTACCTCAAAACTATGCAAAGCAATTCAAAATGTTTACAAGCATTTTCCTTTAGTTTTGCTTCTTTAAACAATGATGTGATCAACAGATATATCTTTGGTTGCCTTGGGAGTGAGGATATATGTATAGAGAAAGACAGACAGACAGGTAGGCAGCTAGATAGATGATAGGTAGGTAGGTAGATAGATAGATGGATGGATGGATAGATAGATAGATAGATAGATAGATAGATAGATAGATAACAGAGAGCCAGAACCAGTGCATTAGAAAGTGTACCACTATTCTTCCAATCTACCCTCTGTACTCTTAACAGGAAATGAGTATGGCATTTGCCCAGTGGATAAACTTTACTGTTTTCAAGCTATGCAGAACGTAAATTTTCAAACTATGCAGAACATTACAAAAAAACTCTACAGAGCAGAGAGCAGAGCTTTCACATCCACAAGAGTCTTAACGATCCACGATTAGCACAGCAAGTCTCATCGCTAGTATTTTTCTTTTTTTTTTTTTTTTTTTCATTTTGAGATGGAGTCTCACCCTGTCGCCCAGCCTGAAGTGCAATGACATGATCTCAGTTCACTGCAACCTCCACCTCCCAGGTTCAAGCGATCCTCCTGCGTCAGCCTCCTGAGTAGCTGGGACTACTGGTACCCGCCATCATGCCTGGCTAATTTTTGAATTTTTTTGACAGGGGGTTCCCCATGTTGGCCAGGCTGGTCTTGAACTCCTGACCTCAGGTGATCCGCCCGCCTCAGCCTCTCAAAGTGCTGGGATTACAGGTCTGAGCCACCGCACCTGGCCTGCTAGCGTTTTTCTGTTCATATGCTAAAAGCTTGGCCACTGGGTAATTTGGAGGAATGGTGCCGAAGATTGAACCACACATTGAAATCAACCCCCACAATGCATCTGTGCCATCTGGTGCCCTAAAAGGAGAAACCTCAGTTATGCGCACAACTTAAGGGTCAGAGGTGTGCGTTTTCTCTGTGTTACTTACAGTTAAACTGCTTTAGTGTGAAAATTTTGGCAGACCCTTCAAGAGAAAAAAAAAACAGGCCATTAGGCCTTTTAATTTAGTTTTGCTGAGCTGGGCTTTAAAGATATGTGTGATAATAACCAGCTATGTAAAATTGAGGGATATAGTATTCCATTTCAACCTAAATAATTATCTTCTTTAACTTTAGGAAATTTTCTCGTATCATTTTTTGAAAAGTATCAGACAGCAGGTCCTCGAATAACGTTTTGTTCAATGTTGTTTCCTTATAATATCGATGGGCAAAAACGTGGCTTCCCGGTCGGGGTGGGGACCCCGTCTGTGTGGAGTTTGCACATTCTCCCCAGGTCTGCATGGGTTTCCCAGGTGCTCTGGTTTTGTCCCTCCCACACCCCAAAGTCGTGCATGTGAGGTGACCATCATGTCTAAATGGTCCCAGTGTGAGTGAGCGTGGGCGCGTGTGAGTGCGCCCTGCGATGGGGTGGTGTCCTGTCCGGGGCTGGTTTCCGCCTTGGCCCTGAGCTGTCAGAACAGGCCCGGTCACCCACCACCCTGATCTGGAATAATGGGGTAAATAATTACCTTGCTTGTTGTTAGTAATCTATCTTAAATGGATGTATAGCTCACAGTTATTGCAATGTTTAATAGTGGAAGTGTTTTGGTCTTTATTTAGAAGTCTGTAATGTTTTTTGGCCAGAAATATACACAGAGACCTAACTCTTGTGTATATCAGCCAGCCCATGGGAAACCTGTTTTCCTTTCACTTGAAGTCACAGCTTCTAAGAACCTATCCATGACATCGAGAACTTACTGTGCATGAACTTGGTTAAAGAGAGGTAGAGAGAAAATATGAGAATGAGAGAACCTTCGATTCTTTCAATAGATAGCACACATTCTCTTATATGACACGAAATAAAATTCAAATTTCTAATATCATCTACGTATTTTTAAAAATCAAGGAGTTTACTTAGGTGAATAATAAAAACAGTCTTTTCCTGCCTCATCCATGAAACTTCTAATATTTACCCCTCTGAGATGAATGCTTTTAACTGCTTTAGCTGCTTTTTATTTTCTGGCTTTTATATCCATATTTCTATATACTATATTTGACTACACTGATATTTTTGAGTTTTTGATTTTAGATATTATCTACCGATAATCCATTTTACTTCCTGTGCACAAACACCCATAGACTTCCTCTCTTGCCAATATTGTATATCAGTTTTTAGTTCTGTATGTATTTGTGTTTACATTATGACTGTGCAGCTATTAATCACAGCTGAGTCATATAGTGTACTCTAGTTATAATTTCTTTCTTATTTAGCTTTTTGTCTTTTCTAGATTTAATAGTTTTTCTCATTTTCCTTCTGTTTAGTTTTCTATGTACTAATCACTAATTTATCACCAAACTGATTGTATTATAAAATTACTTTGAATATTTTCAAACTCATCAACACCAACTCATTTGAACTGGAGACATCTTTCTCAGAGTCCTCAATCTTCTATTCTAATCTTGAAGTGTTACTTTCCAAGACTGCTGCACAGCTGCCCTGGGATGTTCATACTATCCTGGGCATTCCCTTTGCCTGTCTCTTATGTTGAAGACCCTCCAAAATTTTACTTTCTCAATTTACATATTTATTTTTAACTAAAATTGAAATAGAAAATTCATTTAATTGAAGCATAAGTTATAAAATTTGCCTCTTCAAAGTGTATAATTCAGTAGTTTCTTTATATTCACAGAGTTGTGCCACCACGTAGTACCCTAACATTTTACTTTTCCCGGGAGGAAATCCTGCACCCATTGACAGTCACTTTCCGTTTGTGGCTGGCTTCTTTCACTCAGCGTAATGTTTTCAGGGTTCATTTATGTTGGAGCATGTGTCAGTACTTTGTTCCATTGTATCGATATGCTGCATTTTATTTACCCATTTATCAGTTGATAGACGTTTGGGTTGTTTCTTCTTTGGGGCTATTAGCATGATGCTGTTACAAAATTTGTGGAACTTTTTACGTGGACACGTGTTTTCAATGCTCTTGGGCTTATATCACTCATTAATTTTGATAAGGCATATCCTCCAGTTGCTTTGTGAGAAAGGATGCATGACAGAGAATGTTGGGGACATGAATATTTGCAAATATCTTTATTATACCCTTACGTTTGGTTGATAGTTTGAGCACAGACTTATGAGGTGGAAATTGTTCCACCTCACTTCAACTGTGGTCCTCCTAACCATGCGGCCAGCAGGGAGGCTGATGCGGCCGGGTAGATGTGAACGCTGAGCAACCTGGGAGCCAGGAGTGGCCCTTCCACCCTGCCTGCCCCCAGCCCCGGTGTCAGCCTTCCCCTATCTTACCTAGGCTTCTCTCTGTAGGTTCTAAGTTTGCTCAGTAACTACCCGATTCAAGGAACTTACTTTGCCCGCCTTTGTGTCCTGCGGCCTCTGTGCTGGCCTCCCGGTAGCGAGCTCATGGACATCAAGGCACCTTTCCCCCACGGCAGATCTTCTCTGCCTCTCATAATTGCTTTTCTGCCCTTCTTGTTCTGCCATTTCTTCTTTTGTTCTTCCCACAACAAATCTGTGATTGTATGCTCCTCCTCCCAGATCGCACCTCAGGCCCGACCTGCCCTTACAGACTACATTAATCATTACCAGAGATCATCGGGACACTTTCCTGGTGGCCTGTGTGGTGACTTTTCCCTTTGGTGGCTCCCCTCCATGCCCCAGCCCTCCTGCCCTGGTCTGGACACATAAGCACGTTCCCAGCCTGCTGGCTGGAGATGGTCCAATCCTATAGGGAAAGGCCCCCCTCCCATGAGGGGAAGAAGCTCAAATGAGGCAGTAGGACTTCCCAGAGTTTCATTATTGAAAAATAGTCCTACAGTGCTACCGGCATCCATTTGAGAAAGGACATTCAAAGCAAAGCTCTTCATTTCTGCAACCCTAGGTCTTTCTGGCAAAGATAAACAGGTGGTTAAGGATCACAATAAGGCGTGAGATCCCACATCCAATCTCCAGACCCCTCTAACAGGCTGTTGGACGCGATGTGATTCCTCATTACGTGACAGAGGACTTGCATCTCCCGCACACTGACATTGTTACTGGTCTTGAGTCTGAAGGGAGTTAAGAAAAATCTTTTGCTGTGACTGTTTCAAGCACTGATTCATTTCCCGTTTGGTTGACTCTATGCAATGCCATCTGTCTCAGAAGACACATCCGATAAGGAGCAGCTCTTCTTGTTGTTCAGTGATTTGCCCAGGACAAAAGCGATTGTTCCCCTCTCTTCTACTCCAGCGAAGCCTTTGCCTCTCTTCCGAGAGGACCTTCAGGAGCATTTGTGGAAGGAATGGACCCACTTTCTAAGCTGGCTGCTGACTTTGTTTATACTCAGGGTCCTGTAAGGCCCTGTGCAGTGAGTGCTTATAATATTTGCCTTGGCATGTACTTTTAAAGTACAAGTTTAAGCCAGGCGTGGTGGCTCACACCTGCAATCCCAGCACTTTGGGAGGCCAAGGCAGGGGGATCCCTTGAGACCGGGACTTCAAGACCAGCTGGAAGTGAGACACCCGCCGCCCCCCTGTCTCTACAAAAAGAACTTAGCTGGGTGTGGTGGGGCACCCTGTAGTCCCAGTTACTCAGGAGCCTGAGGCAGGAGACTCACCTGAGCCCAGGAGTTCAAGGCAGCAGTGAGCTAGGGTTGCACCACCGAGCTCCAGCCTGGGCGACAGAGTAAGATCACGCCTCTAAAATAAAAAAATAAATAAAAATTTTTAAAAATACAAATTTAACTTTTTTATACCAGAAGCAGGGCTCAGTCACTCTTGACACAGTTTTCAATTCTATACCTCATTGGAATGGCTCCAGTGTGTGGCCAGAGTTAAAACTTAGAGGCATTTCTCCCTCTTGACAGGCTGAGATCCCCTCTTACTTTAAAGGATCCAGACACTTGCCCTTGGACTTAAAGTGATCACTTCTGGGTCACAGTGTGACCTCCTGGGACTGTGCCTGCCTGCTAACCCACCAACTAAAGCTCCCTTGGGAAGCCTATAAAGGCTGAACCCAATAAAGACATTGGCCCATGGATCCCTGATCCATTTTCTCTTCTGTTCTTCCTGCAACAAATCTGTGATTGTATGCTCCTCCTCCCAGATCATACCGGGAGGGTGCCAGTCTGTGGGGCCCCAGGAAGACATTGGGTAGGTCGTGAGGGTGCCAGTCTGGGCCTTAGGGACAGAGCTGGGCACTGGGCACTGCGGAAGGTGAGGACGTCATCTCTACCTCCTTGTTTCCTCTGCCTCTCTCTTCCTGGCTGCTACCTTGGACTAATACAGCTTCCAGGAGCACTAGAGTTTTACATGTTAGAATCCAGGTCCCACAGGGGTCTAAGTCCCAGTTCCAACCTCCTTGGGAGAGTGATGGGTTGGAACTGGGACTTATCAAATAACCATCCGTATGATAACCATTGGAAACAGAGGAAACCAATGTTCCAAACAGGAGAGTAGCAGAGGGTAGAAGAGAGGTGTGGAGACGAGGCGCGGTGGCTCATGCCTGTAATCCCAGCACTTTGGGAGGCCGAGGTGGACAAATCATGAGGTCAGGAGATCGAGACCAGCCTGGCCAACATGGTGAAACCCCGTCTCTACTAAAAATACAAAAATTAGCTGGGTGTGGTGGTGCACACCTGTAATCCCAGCACTTTGGGAGGTTGAGGCAGGAGAATCGCTTGAACCAGGGAGTTGGAGGTTGCAGTGAGCTGAGATCACACCACAGCACTCCAGCCTGGCGACAGAGTGAGACTCAGTCTCAAAAAAAAAAAAAAAAAAAAAAAAAAAAAAGAAGTGGGGTGCGGAGTCTCTGGGAAAACCAAACCAAATAATACCAAGAAGCCAAGAATTCTTCTGAAGCAGCTTTACCCCTCAGCTCGTATTGGCTGAGTCTAGGCCTGTCTCCTTCCCGCATGGCAGCGTGGTTTTCTCAGAGTGTTGCGTAATCTCTGTCCGTCTGGGCTGTGGTCACCAGGAGGAAAGGCTGGTGACAGGGAGTGGGCAGGGCTGGGCAAGCTTGGCCTGGGTGAGTATCCAGCCAAGTGGCCCTGGGCAAGCCCCCTCACTCCTGTCTTCCCTATTCGTAAAATGGGCTTGCAATGGTGCTTCTAGAGATCGTGGAACCTATACCTAAGACACAGGGATCCTTCTCCACAGCATCCTACAGGAGCAAAGGCACCAGCGTGCCCCTTCAGATCCTCCAGAACCCCCTCTGGACACTGGTGTCCTCTAGAGAAACCTCCTTTCCAGCGGTCCCATACCCTCAGCACCTGCGGTCAGACAGAACTGACACTGGCCTCCAGCGGGCCTTTTTGTAGCCACTGGTAGTGCCCCCTTGGCCACTCAGCATTCCACTGGGACCCCAAGCCTCTTTTTTTTGTTCCAGGCCTAATAATTATAGAATCTTTCTATGCAAGTTTTATAACCCTGAATTTTTAATAAAATATCCCAGATTATTTATATACAACAACCCACTGGAAAAACAGCAATGATTGACTCTAATCCGGCAACCAGTTTATCTCAAAAGGAAAGGCTTGCTGGGTGTGGTGGCTCACGTCTGTAATCCCAGCACTTTGGGAGGCCGAGGTGGGTGGATCACCTGAGGTCAGGAGTTTGAGATCAGCCTGGTCAACATGGTGAAACCCTATATCTGCTAAAAATACAAAAATTAGCCGGGCGTGGTGGTGTGCACCTGTAATCCCAGCTACTCAGGAGGCTGAGGCAGGCGAATCGCTTGAGCCCGCGAGGCGGAGGTTGCAGTGAGCCAGGATTGTGCCATTGCACTCCAGCCTTGGCAACAAGAGCGAAATTCCATCTCGAGAAAAAAAAAAAAAAAAGAGGAAAGGCTAAGAAAATAACACTTGGAGATTGCAAGTGACCTTGGGTCTCCAGATTCAACCCCACTACTTGAAAGCTTGAAATTCACAGAACATAAAATTAACCATTTTAATGTGAACAATTTAGTAGCATTTGGTACATTCACAATGTTGTGCAACCGTCGCCTCCGTCTAAGCCCAGATTTTTATCACCCAAAAGGAAACTCGGTACCTGGTAAGCTGCTGCTTCCCATTCCCCTTTCCCTCCATCCTGAGCCAAGAGTAAGTTGTTGTCTCTATGGATTTACCTATTTTGAGCATGTCCTGTAAGTGGAATCATGCACTATGCAGCCATTTATGTCTGGCTTCTCTCACTTAGCATCGTGTTTCCACAGTCCCTGCGTGCTGCAGCATGTCTAAGTGCTTCCCTCCTTTTTAGGGCTGAGTAATATTCCACTGTGTGGATAAACCACATTTGCTTAACCATTCATGATAGACATTTGGGTTGACTCCACATGTTGGCTGTTGGAATTAGTGCTGCTATGAGCATGGGGTACATGTTTGAGTATCTGTTTTCAATTCTTTGGAGTATATTCCTAGGAGTGGAATTGCTGGGACATATGGGAACTCTATATTTAACTTTTTGAGGAACCACCATACTGTTTTCCACAGTGGCTGAGCCATTTCACATTTCTGCCAGCAATGTATGAGGATTCCAATTTCTCCACAACCTTGTCAACACTTACTTTTCGTTTTTAAAATTATGGCCATTCTAGTGGATGTGAAGTGGTATCTCATTGTGGTTTTTATTTGCTTTTCCAAGAACTTTTTTTAAAAAAAAAACTAAAAGAGTTGGCAATTTTATGTTCACATTTCACAATACAAATGAAAACTGTACTTTTTTGGTCTCACTTCTCCCCTCCAAAACTATTCTCTGATAGGAAGGGGGGGCAGGTCTTCCTTATGCTGCTAAGGAAACACCCAGCGTCACAGCACCATGGTCTCCTGGAGAAGAACAAATAATAAAAAACTGATATGACGAGGTCTCTCCACTATTCTAATCTGTCTGGCTTAGTTATTCTGGGCTGCGTGGCTCCACCATGCAATGGGTGGGAGGGCTTATCCCGGGGGCCCGGGTCACACTGGCATGTGACATCCCATGGGTGGCCTCATTCCGGGAGCCACTTCCCTGGCATCACCTTCAGAAAGAGGTGGGCCTGTCATTGGGATCATAAGAGGATCCCCCATAGAGGGTGCTGGCATCGCACCAGGGTGGTGAGGAGGACCTGGACACTGGGGGTAGTGAGATCCCTGCCCCTGCAGGAGGAGGAGTGGAGAACGGAGCAGGAGGTGTCTTTCCTTGTTGAAATGCAGCCATTGTCCTGCCCATCAGCCTCAGAGCCTGCTCCTCCACCCCTTTCTGGTGGAGGCCTCTCGCATCCTCTTTGTGTTTCCCACCGCTGCCTTGTCTTTCTTGCAGATGGAGAGCCATGGGTGAGGTCTGCACCACAGTGATACAGTCACAGTCAGACTCGGGCTTGTTGCTCCGTGGGCCATTGGCCCGGAAATCACGTGCCTCCGAGAACGTTTTGAAGTGAGAGATGGCACTTTGTTCTTGATGTCTCGAGGTGAATTCTGGCAAATAGGAGATGGGCTGAAGCCTGTAGCAGAGTAGACGTTGTCTGAATTCACCAGCAAAAAAGAAAGACACGTTTTGTGGCTTCTTCAGAGGCCCCACGGGGATATGCACCCTGTGTAGTTTCTTAACCTGGGAGATATATTCTATGGATAATCTCTTGCAGCCCCTCTTTGCTGGGGATTCTCTGTTGCACCCTTCTCCTGATCCATGCCTTCCCATCTTTGTCTTTCTCTGTCCCAGGAGGCTGACTCCCAGGGACTGCATCTTTGAACTTTCTTCCTGGATGACTTCTGGGCTTGGCCAGTGGAGGTTCCAGCAGGGGAGTGGAGGATGGAGGGAAAGAGGAGTCTGAGGCCTTCTTCACCCCCTGTCTCTGCCGCAGGGCTGCATCTGGCCATAGTGTGGCCCCCACTTCTACAGCCCTGGCTGGGCTGCCCAACCTCCCCACCGCCAGTCCTCACTGGGCTCACATGACAATAATCCATCCTGTTTCCCCTCCATCCATGAGTGGGAGTGGCTGCCTGCTAATGCTAGTCCCTGGGTCCCTCAACACCCTACCTGAAGCAGTGCCTTCAGGAATATTCTTCAAAAGGCAACACATAGAGTGGGATATCAGCACTATCTATTGGCAATATATGCATCTGACAAAGGACTTGTATTCAGAATATTTATGTCACTCCTACACATCAATAAGGAAAAGACAACCCAACATACAAGGAGCTGAAGACTTGAATAGATACCTCCTGAAAGAACACGTCAGAATATCTTCCTGCATGTGTCTCATAAATATATGCAGAAGAGTTAAACTTTGCTGGCCATCGGGAAAATCCAAGTGAAGACCTATGAAAGATGGTCGTACACTCACTGGAATGACTAAAATAAACATGGTGGCCATTCCAAGTGTTGGTGAGGACGCAGAGCAACCGATACTCCCCTGCACTGCTAGCAGCAGTGTAGCCTGGTGTGGACATTTTGGAGAAATCTTTGGTGTGTCTACTAGAGCTTTTTTGGGGGTGATGTAAATGTTCTGGATCTTGTTTGTGGTAGTGGCCACACGACTGGAAATATTTGGCAAAACTCATTGAATGGGACACCTTAACAGAGTGAATTTCATTTTGTATAGATTTTGTCTCAATAAAATCAATTTTTATAAATCTCTTTATTTTAACCATTTAGGATGAATTTCTGCTGGGACCTTAACTGACAACTTCCTTTTCCCTCTGCACCTGGCAGCTCTCCTTGGCACTTGGCTGCTGCAGCCAGTCTCCCATCGTCAGAGGTTTCTAGGAGACAAGCAGGCATCATTCTTCCTGCTCGTTCCTACTTCCAGACATTCACCAACTATCTCTCAGGAACATTGTCACCAGGAACCATCCAGCTAATTGCACGGGGTGGGCACACAGTCCTGTCCCCTCTGGCAGCACCCTGATTTCTAAGGGTATCTCTTGGCATCACGTCACCTGGTTCGAGGGACACCTCTTGGCACTCCCACTGCGTGACAACCTACTGCTCCCCTCCAGACCCCTTCTTGCCCCATTTCTCTTAATTCCTCACACACTCTTTACAGTTGATTGGCTGGGCCACTGGGTAAGAGTTGCAAAACCAGTTTAGACTTCTTAGTAAGCCTGAGAGTAGGTTTCTGGTGGCTAGTGGCTCCGTGCTCTTTTGTAAGTGTGGGAGGTTCTTCATTCCTGTTGTCCTTGGCTTTGGGGCTGTAGCCAAAATCCAAATGCCCTGGGAAACGTTTCAACAACGGCTGATGGTAGCATGCCCTGGTTTGCTCCCACCTGTTGGTGCGTCCACAGAAGCTTGTGCAACACAATCATCCATTGCTCTGCGGTTTTCAAAAATAGCTGGTTGGTTGGTTGAATGAGGCCAGACAACTTTTTTTGGAGGTTTGCAGTGCATAAATAACAACCACAGTGAACCTGAAGTAAATCCCAACCATTTCCTGCCCAGCTTGCGGGGCTCTGCACAGATTCAAGAATTTGTGTTTCCAATGTCCCTAATACACCCACGAAAGAGGGACCAAGATTCAGGCAGAAAATACTCTCATAAGAATATTTGTCTTTGGTGGTCACAAGAGGATATTCCCTGAAGTTGGCTTTTTGTGACATTGCAACATTCAGAAGGAGGAGTATATATGTATATATATATATATATATATATATATATATATTTTTTTTTTTTTTTTTTGAGATGGAGTTTTGCTCTTGTCGCCCAGGCTGGAACGCAGTGGTGTGATCTCTGTTCACTGAAACCTCTGCTTCCCGGGTTCAAGCAATTCTCCTGCCTCAGCCTCCCAAGTAGCTGGGACTACAGGCGCCCACCACCACGCCCGGCTAATTTTTGTATTTTTAGTAGAGATGGGGTTTCACCATGTTGGCCAGGCTTGTGTCGAACTCCTGGCCTCAGGTGATCCACCCGCCTCGGCCTCCCAAACTGCTGGGATTACAGGTGGGAGGAGGAATATTTTTAAAGCTGAAGACATCTGGCCACCAGTTCCTCCATGAAAGTGGCTACAGCTTATTAATGCATAACCAGCAAAGAGAATTTGCCAATAGCTAGGACTTTGTCACTTAAAACCTGATAGGAGCCCCGCTCCTATCTGGCCAGGACTAATGCTTTCTCTCATGTAGTTGTGAGGCTTGGCCTCTATTCACGAGCCCAAAGACTGGCAGAATCCAGGAGAAGGCTAAGAACAGGAGGGGCCTCTCCAGAAGGCATCCACTCCAAACCCAGATGATGGAGTTAGGGGGCATGAACTGATGAAGAAGCAGAAACTGGACACACAGGCAGGGGCACTGACCGTTCTGGAGGATCCTAGAGGCCTCAAAGTGAGTGACACACACACCAAGTGAGTGACACACACTAAGGTGCCGGTGGGATTCCCACCAAGGGCTGCTTCAGGTACGCACGGCCGTCCTGCCTGCGTCTGAGCACCAGACCCAGTTGAGTGGAAGGTTCTGCCTTGCTTCTTCACGGCACGGGCACGACCTTTCATCAGGTTTGTGCAGCATCTTCAAACACTTCTAATGCTCACTGGTAAACCAATCCACTTAAAAACACACTGCATTTCCAGGATCAATGAGGAGCTCTTAATGGCCCCAAATCACACATCTTCCTCAGCCAGGCCCATCATCAGGCTAGCACTTGGGCCCTTCCTGTGGGCACATAAAGAACCATGTCATCATTGGTTGTCCTCAGAATTCCAGCTCTGTCCTCGCAATTAAGTCCTGGGCTTGTCCAGTCAACGCATTTGCTAGTACACTGGCTTCTGGCAACCTCTTAGATGACTAGTAGTTGGGCTATCAGACTGAATTCTCTCTTTCAAATGTAAATACTTCCTAGCCAGGAAAAAAAAAAAAAGCCATGTCAAGTCAAATATTTAAACCCCAAGGAATTTTAGTCTTGTTCAGTTTCCAAACCTGGGGAAGTTAGGACCAGGGATAAAAACTAACACATTTACCCCAGGGCTGCTGACAAGGGTTTCTCCACTCTTTCCTCAAGACGTCTGTCAGTGCCTGATTTCTTACATGGGCTCCAATTCTTAGTCTGGATTCAGTGATTCCTCCTGTCAGTGGCAGGACCTGCTCTATGTGGCCCTGGCAGTACAATCCAGCCTTCTTTATTGGAGGTACCTCACGCACAGGAGACCGGCACGCTAGAGCAGGCTTTCCTGAAGCTGTGAGCAGAGGAGGGGTGATGCTGTGGACCGACATAGCTGGAACCTGGAACCCAGACTCCTCTATGCCCCAAGGCCCTCCCCTGGTGGCTCTGCCGCTTGGAACCTTGCTTGGCCACCAAGCCTGTGACTCTGCTAATCATCTTTGCACTCCTCAAGTTTTCTCACCGCTCTCCAGCCTCCCCACACCTGCAAGGTCCCTGGCTTGTTTAAGCAGAGAAATTTCACCCCCACTACTCACTGCACCTGCCCTCGTGTATCTAAATACTCACCAATGGATGCTCAGCTGAAGTAGGGACAGCATCTAGAGGAGTTGGGGGTACAGCAGAAACTCCGAGGAATCCCTGTTCCTTCTCTCTTCCTCCTACTATCCCTGAAAAACAGGTAGAGATCTGACTCACAGAAAGGAAGGATGACACTCCACATCAAAGGTGGAAGTGGACAGGTGTTTTTAAATAATCATTTCCAGCTGGGCGTGGTGGCTCACGCTTGTAATCCTAGCATTTTGGGAGGCCAAGGCAGGCAAATCACCTGAGGCCAGGAGTTCGAGACCAGCCTGGCCAACATGGCGAAACCCCATCTCTACTAAAAATACAAAAAATTAGCTGGGCGTGGTGGCAGGAGCCTGTAATCTCAGCTACTCGGGAGGCTAAGGCAGGAGAATCACTTGAACCCAGGAGGCAGAGGCTGCAGTGAGCCAAGATCTCGCCATAGCACTCCAGCCTGGGCCACAGAGTGAAACTGTGTCTCAATAAATAAATAAATAAATAAATAATCATTTCCTTTCCCACCCAAATATCCTGCTACATCTTTTAACGCATTTTCACATTCTCTGAATACTTCTGTTTACATCTGCCTCTTTCACCAGACTGTAAGTAAGCCTGGGATAGGGCACAGTCCTGGAAACACCAGAGGCCTCCCTCAGCCTTGAACTAAAAGGGTGAAGTGCAATCAGTAGAGACTTCCTGGAGGAGGAGGCAAGGCGAGGTGTGAGTTAGGCCTTAACAAATTTAGATCGGCAGCAAAGAGGGAAGAGGCAAAAGAACGTTGTGAGACACAGAGGGCATGGAACTATTTTCCCTGAGTCAGGGAGGCTAAACCACAAGGCTTGGATTCACTGAATTGGGGGCCTGAATTAGAAACGTGTGTCTTCCCTCCTGTGTAGGGCTGCCAGATAAAATACAGGATGCCTGGTTAAATTTAAATTTCAGACAAACAACAAATAATTTTTTGTGTAAATATGAAGCCATGCATTTTTGGAAACAGACACTAAAAATTATTCATTGTTTCTCTGAAATACAATCCACATCAAATTTAGCTGGGCGCAGTGGCTCATGCCTGTAATCCCAGCACTTTGGGAGGCCAAGGCGGGTGAATCACATGAGGTCAGGAGTTCAAAACCAGCCTGGCCAACATGGTGAAACCCTGTCTCTACTAAAAATACAAAAAATGAGCTGGGTGTGGTGGTGGGTGCTTGTAGTCCCAGCTACTCGGGAGGCTGAGGCAGGAGAATTGCTTGAACTGGGAGGCAGAGGTTGCAGTGAGCCCTGATCGTGCCATTGCACTCCAGCCTGGGCGACAGAACGAGACTCTGTCTTGAAAAAAACAAAAAAAGAAAGAGATTTATTTTCCTTTCATGCCTCTATGATTAAGGAATCCCCTTCCATTCACAGCTTCTGTAGTTTCCACTGTGAACAGGTGTTGGATTTTACCAAACCCTTTTTTTCATCCAGTGATATAATTACTATAGGACTTCCTTCTTTATTCTGTTAATGTGGTGAATTCCATTGCTTTCTGAACATTAAACCAACTTCATATTCCTGGAATGCCTTTTTATCTATCTTGGGCTTGCTTAACTAATATTTTGTTTCAGATATTTACACCTATGTTTGTGAGAATGATTGACCTGCCATTTTACTTTTTCGTAATGACCTTATCAGATTTTGGTATCAAAGTTATGCTTGCCTCATGATAAGCGGGGTGGTGTTTCCTTGTTTTCTATTCTCCGGAAGAGTTTGTAAAAGATTAGTATTATTTCTACCTTAAATATTTGGAAGAATGCACTAAAGTCATCTGGGCCTGGGGTTTTCTTCATAGGAAGGTTTTCTAATTATATATTTAATAGATATAAAATTATTCAGATTTTCTATTCTCATGTTCATTTTAAAAAGTTGCTTGGGTGAGAGGATTTGTTCATTTCATCTAATTTTCAAGCAGATAGGCCTGCAGATAGGCCTGAATATGCCGACAAAATCCTCTTGCTTTCTTTTCAGTGGGTCTGTAAGACCTTCCGCTGTCCCCCATTGCTTTCCTGATATTGGCAATCTCCGACTTCATTCTTCACCCCCTGCTCATAAGGTGAAGAGCTACCAGAATCCCCCTTCAGAAATGAAGTGCTCATTGCCCCAGCTGCCAAGAGTGCTGGCGACTCCCAGTGTCATGCGCCCTTTCCAGGGCAGCCTACAGGATGACTGCTCACTATGGGACATAAAGGTCTGCCTCTGGCCCCAACTTGGGATGACTCTCAGCTTCCGTCCTCCCTGAGTAGTTTTACACATTTTAGGGAGACATGAGACATCTTCCTCTACCCAATCCTGGTTTCTTCCCTTTCTTTTCTCTTCCCTTCCCTTTCCTTGGATTCCAAGAAGACTCCCTCATAACCTCTCAGCATTGTGCTCTTCATCTCAGAATCTGCTGCCCAGGAAACCCAACTTACTACCAACTGTATTACTCATTTCAAGAAGAAACTTTAACTTCATTGAACACCTCTGTTTGCAAATTTGTTTTCTATTTCATTAATTTCTGATATTATATTTTTTACCCCTTTCCTTTTATTTTCTTTAGGTTTAATTTGTTATTTTCCCAATTCCTTGAGATGGATGCTCAGCTCATTAATTTAAAAAATGTTAATTGTCAGATACACATAAAATGTATCATCTTAACCATTTTGAAGTGTAAGGTTCAGCAACAGTAAGTGCATTCATAGTGTTGTATAGCCATCACTACCATCCATCTCCAGAACTCTTTTTATCTTGCAAAACTGCAACTCTGTACCCATGAAATACTAACTCCTTGGCCCCCACCAGCCCCCAACAATCACCATTCTACTTTCCGTCTCTATTAATTTGACCACTCTACGTACCTCATATAAGTGGAATCACTTTGTATTTATCCTGGCTCATTAAATTTTAGCCTCTTTACTTCTCTCACATATCTATTTCAGCATAGCTTAGTTTCATCTCAAGGTTTTAATCACATATTTATCATTCAGTTCAAAATATTTTTGAATTTTTATTTGAGTTTCTTTTTGACCCGGGGTTATGTAGCAAGTTAAGTTAAAAACATTTGGGCATTCCTAGTTTTGATTGCTGGCTTAATTTTAATGTGGTGAAAGAACACAGTCTGCATGATTTCAGTCATTAGAAATGTATTGAGGTTTGTAGCATTTCCCTGAATATGGTCAAATTTAGCCAACGTTCCATGTGCAATTAAAAAGAAGGCACATTCTGCAATTTGTAGGTGCAGAGTTCTGCATATATCTATTAAGTCAAGTTTGTGAAATGTGTTGTTTGAATTTTCTGTATCCTTGCTAACTTTTTTGTCTACTTGTTTTTTCAGTTACTAAGAGAGTTGTGTTAAAAATCTTCCAGGATAATGGTGGATTTGTCTATTTTTCATTTTAGTTTTGTCAATTTTTTTCTTCACAATTTTGAGGCTAATTTAGAATTACTCTCTTCCTGGTGAATCGATCTTTCATCATTACAAAATGCCATATAGTATTCCCAAAATATTACTATTGTTGTTTTGTATAATCGGTCTTGATTTAGATTTACCTGCATATTAAATCTGTGTATTTCTCTTCATTCTTCCCTGCATCTCTGTGCTTTCATCTAGGATCATTTTCCTTCTGCCTAAGGAATTCTTTTGCTAGTTTCTTTAGTGCAGGTGCTCTGGTGAATAATTCTTCTAGTTTTCACTTGTCTGAAAATGTCTTCACATCACCCTCACTTTTGAAGGATATTCTTGCTGCGTATATAATTATATGTTGGCAGCAATTTACTTTCAGTGCTTTGAACATATGGTTCCATTGTCCATTAGCTTTCATTGATTTCTTTGAAGGAAATATGGCTTTTTTTTCTATGACTGCTTTTGGAGTTTTCTTTTGGTTTCCAGGAGTTTTACTGTTATGTGTCTAGGTGTGTTTTTTTTAATTTGTGCTGTTCGTGCTTTATAGCTCTTCTGAAATCTGTAGTTTTCTGTTTTTCATCATTTTTGTCATCTCTCAGCCATTGTCTCTTCAAATATCACTTCTATTCTCCTCTCTCCTCCTGGGACTCTAATTACATATTTTCTCTTAAATTCTTTTCTGTATTTTTCATTTTTTTCTCCTTGGGCTTCAGTCTAGATATATTTTTCTATCTTCACAATTACTTATTTTGTTCAGCTATGTCTAATTTGTAGTTACACTTACCTGTTCCTTAACTTTAGTATGATATTTTTAAGTTCTAAAGCTTCCATTTATTGCTTCCAGGATGCTACTGAAAATACCTATCTAATTTCTGGAATATACTAATCTCAGTTATTTTAGTTTTTAAAAGCCTCATAACACCAATATCAGAATCTCCAGAGGATTTTTTCTATTGTTTATTTTTTCCCTCTTGCTCCAACCTTGTCATTTTCATACCTGGTTAGTTTTGATGGAACGTTAGCTGTTGTGTATGAAAATTGCAGAAAGACTCAAGACCCTGGGTGGCAACTTTCCCCAGAGAATATTTACTTTTGCTTCTGGTCATCATCAAGGAAGGGCAGATCACCTGACTTAATTAGGGCCTGAGAGGATTTGAACCTGGGTCAGCGTGAGTTCCAGGGTTTATCAGGGGACCATCTTCATCTGTTCTCTGTTGCTATAATAAAATACACAGAGTGGGTAATTTATAATAAAAATAAATTTATTTCTTACAGTTCTGGAGGCTGGAAATTCTAAGGTCAAGGAGCTGCATCTGCTGAGGACCTTTTTTCTGTCTTGTACCATGACAGAAGGTATCACAGGGCAAGTGGGGTACACAGGGCAAGTGGGGTGCACAAGAGGGAGCCAAATTGGCTTTTATAACAGACTCACTCTCAAAATAACTAACCCACCCCTATGACAAGCCATAGTCCATTAATCCATTCATAAGGGCAGAGACCCATGACCCAATCACCTCTTAAAAGTCCCACCTGACCCTGCCTCTTAATACCCTCACAATGGCAATTCAACTCCAGCATGAGTTTTGGAGGGGACACTCAAACCACAGCAGTTACCAAGAACCCTGGATTGCCTTGGACTGAGGGGATCCCTGGGACAGGGGACCTTCAGTGCTAAAACCAGGACAGTCACAGACAAACCAGGGTGGTTGGTCACTCTAGGTAGCTCTTTGGGCCTCTGAAATGAAGGCCTGGGGTATCTACCTTTGACTCCTCCTTTGCATACCCTCTATGCCAGTTTTTGTTCCCTTGTCTTATGAGATTGTCAGCAGTTCCACCCACTTTTTCAGCCCCTCCATCACTGCTTGTTGCTCAGCTTCTCAACCTCTCAGCTGCAGCTGAGAGAGAACTGGCAGCTGCGTTGAGAGAGAAATAGGCACCAAACTTCAAGCTTATCCTCCTACATTTCTCTTCTCTCAGGACCTGGACCTTTCAAGTGCTCACTGCCCTGGGGCTACTCCCACGACTTCAAGCAGGTGATTTATATATTTGTCTACAGCTTTTCGAGTTGTTCTTGATAGGAGGGTTGATCTGAAATAAGCTAGTCCAACATTGTTGGGAGCACATATCGGTTCACATATTTTTAACGCTTTTGAAAACAGTGCCAAAATGCCCTCTGGAACGATGGCATCCATGTTTGCTCTTAGTTGTGGGCAAGAGAACCCATTTCTCCACGTCTCACCAACACTGGGTGTCACCGTCTATACCAAAGACGATTTATCTTTGTATCTTTTCCACTTGCTAGCTTCAGAACGGGTGAAGCTTTAATTGTTACCTTTCCCTGGTCCCTAGTGAGGTGGGGCTTTATTTCATGTGTTTAATGGCCATTTGTGTTTACTCAACAGAATGTTTTTAGTGCAAACCTTCACTTGGACCTTCTGCATTGAACATTGCCCTACGGATATGATAGATGGAAACTGGAAAACGCGAGCTGTTGATGAGTTTTTGGCCGGCAGCCTCTTGTTTACAGATTCACCCAGTGACCTGGGCAATTGAAATGTCTCCAGACTTCAGGGCTCACTCCTTGTTAAGGGCTCCAACATCAGGTCCCCTACCGAAGGGAGCCACTTCACAGTTAAGCCTGTGGGTCTCAAGGTGGGTTCAGGGTGCTGCAGTCCTGACCACGAAGGCTGGGTCCTGACATGAGGTGGGTGCCAGGTTCTAGAGGGTCAACGACTCTAATAAATGCAGTGATAAGAGAAGAAACAGAATCAACACCCCAAATCCTGTGGAGAAGAGAAACAAACCAGGCTCAGAGTGGACAGGCATCCCCATTTCCACTCTTCTTTCCATCTCAAGGACCATCACCACCGCGGGCAAAAGGAGTGCTGCTTTTGCGAGAGGATTGTCTTAACCCTGGCTACATCCTGTGCCAAGCAACATGCCTGGCACATACAGTCTCAGAAACCCTCCTTCCTCACCGTCTCACGCACAAGGTGCATCGGTAGCATCTTCTGCAGCAGAATGAGATTGTGTCTGGGCTTAATTTCGGTGTTTGCCTTCTCAATAGTTCCCTGTGCCAAAGCGCTGCATTTGGGCATTTAATTAATAATTTTTACAATAAGAGAGTCGGTCAAAGCATTCTTAGTGAAGGAGGGGGAGAAAGAAGCCTTTCTGTTCTCCTCAATCCCACAGCAATTCTCTTTGGGCTCCCTTGTGGTCACAAAGGCAGCAGCTCTAGGGCCAAATTTGGGCTTCCCACAATGATAGGTTCAAAGAGGGATTTTCACATTTAATTATCCCCCCAGGTAGTGCCTATATCTTTATCAAGTAAATGTGTAATTGGGAGTTCCTGCTTGGAGACTGGAGTCTCTGTCGACAAGAACTTAAAGACCAGCTTCCCACCGGTTCTAAATGGTCCTTTATAGCAGGAGGCTCCCAGATACAGGGCTTTTTTCAAAGGCTTTCTACAGCAATTAATGGCTAAAAGCAAATAGCCAAACCTCAGATCCTGACTGTGTGCCAAGTCCTTCACTGCTGGGGGAGTCTCTCACAGCAGTATTTGTTCTCTTAAGTTGCTTGAAACAGGGAATATTTTACACCCATAAATAACTGTTTTTGGTGGGGAAGGAGGGACAGGTGAGCCACAGCAATATTTTTTTTAAGAAAAGGAACAGTAAACTTATTATGCCTCAAGAAATTTCCAAGGATGTCCCATATTCCTTGCAGGAAGTACCCTGTAATTTTCCTTATTCCCATGCCAATTTTCCTTCCTCCTCGTTTTAATGAATGAGGCTTGCAGCGATCCCAGGTTAGTGCTGGCCTCTTTAACATTTTTTCCATATTGTTATTTGGAGACTGGCTTTGCCTTCAGACTCGTTCCACCCACATATACGGCCGCTCAGAACTGGCCGCCCAGACGGTCTCCATGACACTGGGGGACTGAGCTCTGGCCACAGTGGCCACGGCGTGGTGAGCAGCAGAGGGGCGAGGAGCCACAGGCTGAGGTCACACGGATGGGTGGCAGGCGGGGTGGCTGGAGGGGTCAGACCCGGGAGACGGGGGTGGGAAATAAAGCTCCTCCACCGTCTTCCCAGGCGACCGAGGGCTCTGGGCCACCTGTTCCTATCGGGAGCAGGAGCGGAGCTGGAGGAGGGGGTGTGGGGACAGAACTGGGGAGACCCTGCAGGGCGGGCCCGGGGGCTCCTGGGCAGTGCCAGTTCTGTGCTGACTGAGAACGTCCTTGGCAAGTCCTGCCGGCTGCAAGCGGTGCTGTGAACGGCGCTTTCTAAAGCGAAGCCCTCCCCGTTCTCATCGGCCCAGCGGCATGGACCGGGTCACTGGGGCCCCAGGTCGCTGCTGTGATCTTGCACTTCTGTGCAGCAGGGACTACACCGGCTCAGCGGAGGGCCTCGGGGACAGGAGCCCGCTCAGGACCCCACACAATCCAAGGTGGTTTGCCAGGACCTCTAGATGTTTCCTTCAGACTAAAACAGGAAATACCGCGCGCCAAGCCCTAGGCAGTCCGGGGTCTCGGTTTGGTGCGTGGGCCCCGCGGCCGGCCTGGCTCAGATCCCGCCTGTCCCACCTGCCGGCCGAGCCGCTCACCCGCGCCACCTGCGCCTCCACCTCCCCAGCTGCAGAAGGTTCTCCCGGTGGGGAGTGCGTGGGTGTTAGGAGAAGGGCCTGGCACAGCGTATGTGTCTGGTAGATGGTGGCCGTTGCTTGTGTCTGACCTCCTAGGGTGAGATAAGGAACGTACCCCTTGGTTTGGTGAAGGTACCGAACGCAGGAGAGCAGGGGAAGCGGAAGGAGAAAGGATGCGGGTTGCCCCCCATGCCCTTCACTCCAGAACCCAGCTCAGCGGGCCTGGCAGACACCTGCCCCTTGGCTCTGGCTGCCGGCTTAGGTGAGGCCTCCTGTGCCGGGCAAGGACCCGGGTCCCGCCGCTGTGCGTGAGGCTTTGGGAGGTGCCCGAGGAGCCCACACTGACTCCCTCTGAATACCACCCCCTCCCAGACACCCTCCAGATGCAGGTATTCCCGGGGGCAGCCTCATTACAGGGAAAATTGCACCCTGAGGGACCACCGGCAGCGCATGCCCAAGGCCAGTGGGGACTACAGCCCCTAGAATCCCCCCGACCTAGGCTCCTGCGCCCCCTCCTCCCTCACGGCTGCAGACAGCAACCAGCAAACAAGAGTCCGCCCAAGTGGGTCTCCCCACCCCAGGACGGTGGTTTTCGGTGCAGGAGACGGCAGGGGACGACTGGGAAAGCAGTGCTGGGGTCGGGTGGGGGGTCGGGGGGGAGAGCAGTGCTGGGGTCGGGTGGGGGGTCGGGGGGAGAGCAGTGCTGGGGTCGGGTGGGGGGTCGGGGGGAGAGCAGTGCTGGGGTCCCGTGGGGGGTCAGGGGGGAGAGCAGTGCTGGGGTCGGGTGGGGGGTCGGGGGGAGAGCAGTGCTGGGGTCGGGTGGGGGGTCGGGGGGGAGAGCAGTGCTGGGGTCGGGTGGGGGGGTCAGGGGGGAGAGCAGTGCTGGGGTTGGGTGGGGGTTCAGGGGGGAGAGCAGTGCTGGGGTCGGGTGGGGGGTCAGGGGGGAGAGCAGTGCTGGGGTCAGGTGGGGGGTCGGGGGGAGAGCAGTGCTGGGGTTGGGTGGGGGCTCAGGGGGGAGAGCAGTGCTGGGGTTGGGTGGGGGGTCGGGGGGAGAGCAGTGCTGGGGTCGGGTGGGGGGTCGGGGGGAGAGCAGTGCTGGGGTTGGGTGGGGGGTCGGGGGGAGAGCAGTGCTGGGGTCAGGTGGGGGGTCGGGGGGAGAGCAGTGCTGGGGTCGGGTGGGGGGTCAGGGGGGAGAGCAGTGCTGGGGTCGGGTGGGGGGTCGGGGGGAGAGCAGTGCTGGGGTTGGGTGGGGGGTCAGGGGGGAGAGCAGTGCTGGGGTCGGGTGGGGGGTCAGGGGGGAGAGCAGTGCTGGGGTCCCGTGGGGGATCGGGGGGAGAGCAGTGCTGGGGTCCCGTGGGGGGTCAGGGGGGAGAGCAGTGCTGGGGTCCCGTGGGGGGTCAGGGGGGAGAGCAGTGCTGGGGTCCCGTGGGGGGTCGGGGGGAGAGCAGTGCTGGGGTCGGGTGGGGGGGTCAGGGGGAGAGCAGTGCTGGGGTCCCGTGGGGGGTCAGGGGGGAGAGCAGTGCTGGGGTTGGGTGGGGGGTCAGGGGGGAGAGCAGTGCTGGGGTTGGGTGGGGGGTCAGGGGAAGTCCTTCAGCCTCAGGCAGGGGAAAGGGCAAAATGAAGTCCCTCAGCTGTGTGTGAGGACAGACGCCATGGCCGGGACCCAGGGGCTGACAGCTGCAGAGCTGGGCTCCCCCCTGGGAGTGTGGGCTGTGAGGGCTCTTCAGGAGCCGCTGGGGTTCCCCCAGTTCTGGGGAAAGTGCGGTCCTGGGGATTCCCGTGAAGACCTGGTGTCCGGCAGGAGGAGGGGCAGACAGGACAGCGAGGGGGCCTGGGAGGAGGAGTGCAATGGAAGGGAGCTTGAGGGTGCAGAGAAAACAGCGCTGGAGGCCTGGAGGCTTAGAGGAACCTGGGTGGGCGGGCCTCAGCCTACCCTGCGCTGGCCCAGGTAAGGCCCGTGTTCTCCCGCCTCCGTGCCGTTTCCACCCTGCAGCCCAACGTAAGTGCTCTTTCCTTTACTCTGTCCATCAAAACCTTACCCAGAGTCCATGTGTGACCCCGTCACACCCCTGCCTAGTACCTGAGAACTCCAGCCAGAAACTCCTCGCCCACAGATCTGCCACCTGTTGAAGGTAACTGGGTAATGTGCACACCCTCCTGAGCCCTTTAGGACATTAGTGCTGTGTTTTATTCATTGCTGCATCACCTGCACCCAACCCAGAGCCTGGGTCACCCACTGGCTCACTGCCCCCAACAAAGATGTGTGAGCCCTACCAGGCTGTGTGGGTACTGAGCTGGGACAGGCAGGCGGTGGCCCCGGCCCACAAGTCCTCATCTTCATCAAGCTGACATCCAAGAGGGAAGACGGATGATGGACGAGGAAACAGGTGGACCAGGGGATTTCAGAACACTGGGGTGCTGGGGAAGAGACTGGGCCTGGGAGGCCAGATAGGGCCTCCCTGGGGAGGTGGTGCCTGAGCTTAGGCTGGCATGGAGAGATGGCAGAGACAGCTTTCAATAAACCAATCAGGTGAAGCTGACGACAACAGGCAGTGCTGGGAGAGGATTGCGGATCTCGGGGCCTCGGTGCACTTGCAGGGACCACCACTGTCTTCGTGCCAGGCCCTGCCTCCCGGTGCCCTGCCAGGCTCCCTCCTCTGCCACCCAGATAGATCCCAGTCAAAGGGGAAACCGAGATGCTTTCAGGAGGGGATTACATGAGGCTAGGATGCTCGCGTCCTGGAGAAACCATCTCAGAGCTCACTGAGCCCAGGGAGTCCCCGACCGTGGGAAGTTCCTCAGGCCTCAAGCCCTCGTCAGAATCCCAGCGCTGAGTCAGGTGGGAAAGGGGACAGGAGGCCCAGCCTGACTTCCCCGAGACCCTGATCTGTGCCTCACAGGGAGGAAAGGTTCCAGGAATGAGATGCCAGCCCCACCAGGAGCCTTGGGGTCTTGGGCCGTGCCCACCGGAGAGGACACCAAATCCCACAGGTGACTGCACTGGCATAGAACACCTCATCTGGTCTCCCCTCCGGAAGGGCCCAGGAGCATCTGGATGGTCTTATCTCAGGGACCCCCAACCCTGCTCCCAGCCTCCAGGCTCCCGGGGTCCTGGTGGTCTCTCTGTGCCAAGGGCCATGCCCTCCTCACCCCCAAAGAGTAGCCTGGATCTCTTCCTGTCTGTCCACAGAGACCCTGGGCTGCCCTGGGAACTCTGCTTGTTGTAGGCACCAGACTTCTGTGGTGTGCAGGGTGCATGGTGGGTGTGGGGAAAAGTGTCCTCAGCTGACTCCTGCAGCTGTTCCTGGAGCCCTCCTCCCCTCCACGTGCCCCCCACACCCCCAGGAGCCCAGGCCAGTTTGGGTTCATTCTAGTTCCTGCCCAGGGAGTGGCACCTCCGCAGACTTTGGCTGCTCATACCTGCATTCTCAGCCCCTGCGCTGGCCCTGGGCCTACAGAGAGCTCCAGCTCCCCTGCTTCTCCGCGGGATCCCTGATCCCTGACGCACCTCAGAGACCTGTGCTCCACTCCCAGACCAGCCCCAACAAATGGAATGTGATGCCACCTGTCTCCAGGCCAGATCCCCGCGGCTGGCTCCAGACCTCCTCTGGGGCGGCGCTCACCCTCCTAGTTGGAGAGCCGTGACCCTGCGCACTCTGCACTGTTATCCTCTGGGGGCCTCTGGTGAACAGCACTCCTAGCATCTGGCTGGAGGTGGACTTGCTGATGGGCTGTCCCCAGCACCCACACATCATTGCCTGCAGTCTACCTTGGAACCCCGGGTGGACACCCACTTTTTAACTGGGCATGGTGGCTCACGTCTAATCCCAGCATTTGGGGAGGCCAAGGCAGGAGGATCACTTGAGGACAGTTCAAGACCAGCCTGGGCAACATAGTGAGACCCTCGTCTCTACAAAACAAAAACGAAAGAACCCAAGTACTTGGAAACAAAAGTATGGCGATTCTCCCAGGCTCCGTGCCTCACACCGAGTGCTTAGGTCAAGAAGCAAACCCACCTTGATTGGTTCAGGTTGTTTGGAAATTCCAACCTGGGTAAACGATGGAGGGCAAAGGAGGATGGAAAGACAAGGAGGCTCCAGGTTCCTCTATTCCTACTGAAGTGTGGATCCTAAGCAGAGGCTTCCTCAGCTCATAAGCTTTCAGCAGCTATTCGACCTTTGAACACTGCAGAGGGTGGGATGCTAGACGGAGCTTTAGGAAGCGGGAGGCAGGGACAGGGATAGTAAAGGGTCTGTACGAGACACCACCCTGGCTTCAGGAGTCAGTGTCCAGGGCCCGTTGCTTCTCCAGATACTGCAAGGCAGGCCCTGGACCTGACTTATTATTTCATGGCCAGGGGCGTGTTGAACACACTGTATTTTGTGTGGAAGTCTCTTTGAATCATCACCTGGTGATTGGCATTCCTAAAACTCAAGATGTGGGCGTTTATATGAATATTTTAATACTGTTCTTAGGGGTAGCGTTCGAGGCTACCCCTTAATTGATTTGATTTTTGGAATCTGGAGAGAAAAAGTTTTGCCAGGCATGCATTATTGGCCTAGCAGGGGCCCCTTCCACCTCTGCAGGCACAGACACATGCACCCGAACCCCCTCCACAAAGGCTGCTTGCTGTTCAACAAACACAGGTGCAGAAGCCGTTCCAGCTGGAGGCAGGGTTGCAGCAGCGTCCTCTCGGCCAGCGCTCACTCCGTCCTTCTCAACACTTCCATGGACTTGTCCCAGCACCCGGAGGGCAGCAGGGCACAGGCTGACCTGGCACAGTATGCTTGAATCCCCGCTGCGGTCCTGTTTCCATCTGAGAAGTTTATTCACGTTGTTTAAGTTTTACTTTTATTACATGAATAGGACCAGCTTATTGGAGAAATATTAGAGAATAGGAGAAAACAAATGAACGGCAACTCCAATTCCTCTGTCCAGATATTCAGAAATTTTCCTGTGTGTGGGCATAAGCGTGCACGTACACGTGCACACACACTTCCAGTTACAATAGCTGTGTAACAAACTATCCCCAAAACAGAGTGGCATAAAACAACCATTTATTATCCTATGAGAGGAATTTGGATGTGTGCAATGGAGATGGTTCTTTTCTGCCCAGTAATGTCTGGGGTCTCAGCAGAGACACTTGGAGGCTCAGGATCATCTGAAGCCTCGTTCAGGCCAGTGGTGGGTGTTGGTGGCCAGTTGGTGCTGTTGGCCTCTTCGAGCAGCCGGGGCTTCCTCACAACATGGTGGCTGGGTTCTGAGGGCAAGTGTCCCAAGAGATAGAGCCAGAGCCAGGCAAAAACAGCTTTTCTGACCTAATTTCAGGAGTAATGGACATCTCTTTTACCACCTCACTAGCTGAAAGTTGCAAAGACCTGCCAGGCTCAGGGGGAGGGAAGAGACACTCCACCTTCGGACAGACAGTGGCAGAGTTCTGGGAATGCATTCAGGACCAGAAATATTGCTATGGCCATTTTTGGAAAATACAATCTGCCATGTTAAAATTTCATGCTACACTTACAGCTTCTCTTTTATTGAGGTATAACAGTCACACAATGCAGGGCTCAAATCTTAAGCATACAGCTCAATGATTTGATAAGTCTATAATCCTTTGTATCCCCCTACCCATCAAGACAGAACATTTCTGGCATCTGGAGGGTTCCCTATGCCCCTTGCTAGTCAATACCCACCCTCTTCCCCACCCTTGCACACTCTCTGACTTTTATCACTGAAGATGAGTTTTCTAGACTGTTTTTCCCAAACGCATTATTAATGGTTAACCATGCCAGTACTCACTTTGAATAGCTGTACGGTTCACACACGTATGGAAATATCATCGTTTCTTTAACCAATAACTTGTGGTTGGGACTCTAAGGGTTTTACAACATCCATGAGGGAAAATCAAATGATCGTAAACCATGGCTCTGCCCAAGGGCCCTATCACCACAACCCACCTCGTGAAAACAGTTGGCTGCCTGCACCCCCAACCTGGGGTCTCCTGGGGACAGTAACGGGGCCAGCTGCTGGCCAGGCAGCACTGGTCGCAAGGGAAGATGGGCCCTCCACAAGGCATGTATATGGCTTGATCCTCCTGGGGTTGGCCTGAATGACTTGGAAAGGAGATTTATTTATCTGCCACCATTTTAACCATCTGTCCAGTAGCAAGACCTTGTCCCAGAGGCTGAACACACGTGGTGGCCTGGTGGCCTGCCTTTCATACTGCTCTCCGGTGTCTCTGCTTTCTCTGAGTGGATAGCATTTCTCGTCTGTCTGTGTCCCTTCAGAATGCCTGGGCTGAAATGTACTTTGCAATTAAGTGGCACGGGCTTGCTTTACAGACTTCCCTTGTCTGTTAGTTCTAAGTGTTTCCTATAAGGGTGTCATCATATTTGCCCACGACCAAACAAGAAGATGAAAGGGAGGAAAGGGTAGAGGCATGAGGAAGAGAGGGGGAAGGAGAGGGGAAGGACTGGCGGGAGGAAGAGAGGAGCCACTCTTCTAATTTTGCTAGCGGGGATGTCAGGGTTTGTGGGGTCATATATCATCATGTTGAGTTTACAAATAAAGACACCAGAGGCCACTGGTGCACAAACACAGGATGCAGACGCTCTGTCTGTGAGGCATTTTTTTCCTAAGGAAAATTAAATTCCAAAAATATTTGCACTGACTTGAAAGAAAAAAACCTTCTCCTCACGTCTCCCAGTTTCAGCCGCATTCCTCATTTGTATGTTGAGTTCGAATCACTTTTTACAAAGTTTAAATAAGAACAGAAGCTATCCAAGATTGCAGAACACATTGCGTAAATGGAAAGGACACGTTAAATGGGAAGCAAGAAAAAGTGGAGAGAAAGCCCCTTCCTTCCCCATTAGATGGCATGGAAAGGCACCCTCAGAAGCTCCCTCCTGATCATCCAGCCATCGGAGGGCAAGCGAGAGGGCCATGTAAGGAGCGCTGTGTTTGGGTGCTGTGGTGGCCAGCATGAGTGCTGCGTTCGGGGCACAGGTGGGGCCAGCACAAGAGGGGAGCCCGGGCAGTAACTCCAGGATGCGATGAGAGTGCCATCCCCAGAGGCAGAAGGCAAGCCTGCAGAGTTTCACTGTGGCCCCTGCTTTGTCAGAATGGCATCTGCAGGCAGCGCATTTTAGGAACACAGGCGATCGACTGATCCCGGTGGCCTTCCTCAGCTGGGAATAACAGCAGAAGGAAATGTCTTGGGATTCAGAGATGGGACCAGCTAGCTTGCCGTGCTTCTGGGCCTCTGCCTGCCCATGGAGCCATTGTCCCTCCTGGGTGCCTGCATACCTTAGGGCAGTGCTGGGTGGTCACTGCACTCCTCTCCTCTGCCAAACCCTGAAGAGCTGCCTCCCGGGAGGGACACGTTGCCATGAGCACATCTGCTGCTGCATCCTTGGCTCCGTACAGGAAAGATCTGCTCGCGAGGCCCCCTGGGCCTTATGCCCCATTTCGGCACAGCTCTAGGAGGGTTCCATGTAGGCAGCAGCAGGTGGGGCAGGGACAGACCTCCAAGATTAAGAGCCCTGGGTGTGGCCTCGAGTCACCATTTCTGCTCTGTTAAGTGAGGAACTTGGAGAAACTGATTCACGTCAGGGAGGTGAGAAATGACAGGCATGCCACTCCCGTTAGCTCATGGAACTCCTCGCCACTGCTCTGCGAGGAAGACCCAGACAATGAAGCTGGGGCCCGGAGGCCGAATCACTGGCCCCAGGACAGTGGTGAGCTGGGGACCACCCACCACCCGACTGGGGTTCTTTCTCTGCCACCTTCCCCGGTTCTGTCCCCACGCTGCTCCCACAGCTCCGGGCCGGCCTTGGGCCCACCTAGCAGGAGGCTGCTCCATGGAACCTTCCAGTGCCGGGGGAGGCTGTGGACTCCAGGCCACCCCTTCTCCAGGGTCACCGTGCGGCCCCTCCGGTGACTTCCACCCACCACGCCTGGTCTAGCGTCCACTTGGGACACCTTCTTGTGAAAAGAGAGCATGGCGGTCGCAACACATCCCACAGAGTGAGCAAGTTGTTTGGGGTTCAGGGTGTGTCCCCTCCTGCCTCCTCTCTCTCTGCTGATGAGCCTTCCCCTCTCTGCCCTGGGAAAGCAGAGGCCATGGGAGAAGTCCCCACACCCCCAGTGCTGCCTGTGGGCCCCGAGGCTCTGCCCTTCCCTCCGTGTCTGGGTTGCGCTGTCCACCCCCGCCCGCAGCCCCACAAAACCAGTGCCTCCTCCTGGCCCCAGGTCCTGCTTCCGGAGGACAGCCCTCCAGAGGCCCAGCAACTCCTAACCTTCCCCTGGGCCACGGCCATCAGCTAGAAACACATGGTTATTTCTCTTTTTTCATGTCTTAAAAGACAAACATCAAACAAGAAATCCTCCCTTGAGTCACTCCCTACCAACCCCCCCAGTTACTGCCCTCTCTCTCTCTTTCCCTTTCCGGAAAATTCCATGATAGGCCGTCTATCCTGCTGTCTCCAAGTCTTCTTCTTCCTTTCTCTGTAGAAAGCAGCCTGGCTTTCACCCCCACACCTCCCAGCGGCTCTGGCAAGGCCAGCACTCGCCCCCAGGCTGCTCCACCCAGCACCGGTCTGGTCCTCATCCTTGTCTCTGCCTGCCTTGGGCTCCACTGGCTGCTGGTCTCTCCCTCCTCCTCTCCCCACTGAGCACCGGGGGCTCCACGGGAGCCACTTCCCATATAATCAACACTCCCTCTCCCCATGAGCCCAGAATTCTCCTGGCCTGAAATACCGTCTGTGCAAACAACCCCACACGCGTCTCCCACTGGCCTGTCCTGCACACCTGCGCCTCTCGAGTCTCCGGCCCCTGCTCCACCTTGCCTCGCCCGCCCCAGAGAATGGCAGCTCCATCGCACGTGCCATGCATTTGAGCCCTCTTGGCTCCCCTCCTTCCACACCATTACTCTAGGACACGGAAGTGCGCCCTCCATGGGACCACTGTTGCCCCCATGATTGCCACCACGCTGGGCCCTGCGGTCACCACCTCCTGCCTGGAACATTGCAAGCACCTGGCCTCACCTCCCTGCATGCACGCGTGCCCCTGCAGTCTTGCCTCAACACGCGGAAAGGGTGGCTCTTTCACATACAAGCCACACGTCCCTTTGCTGTTTGAAGGCCCTACCCTCCGTCAACTCCCTGTCCCGTGCGAGACAAAGCCGAAGTGTTGATGCTGTGGCGAGGCTGCGAGATCCGGCCCTGTCACCCCAGTGCCCTCGCCTTCGGCTCCTCTGCTCCCCTCACCCCCACTCCAGGGCCTGGCTGTTCCCTCGGGGTCCCCCTTCCTGGGTTTCTTCAATGTTTACTCGGATTTCTCCATCTTGCAGATGTCTTCTCTGGCCCAACTATGTAACCTGCAACCCCTCAGCCCACCGCGGGCACTTCCTATACTCTTTACCTGCTTCGTTTCCCTTCTTATCTCTGTGTGTGTGTCCCTCTGTTCAAACATAACAGAATGTCCTCTCCATGGAAACGGGGGGCTGTGGCTGTCCTGTCTGCTGCTACCTCCCCGGGGCCCTGATCAGAGCGGACACAAAGCCGGCTCGGTGAGGAAGTCAACAAACCTACACAGCCAGGCCCGCTCCAGCGCCTCCAGCCTCTCGCCCTGCCCGTCACTCAGCGTCAGAGTCGATCTACGGTACACGACTCCCGGATCTCATGCATGGAAGAACACAGTGTAACCCGGATGAATCCACTGAAAAGCAAAGCGCAGAGTGCACAGAGCTGCTGGGGTCACACACGAAAAGCAAGTCCAGGGGGCAGGTCAGTTACAGCCAAAGAGGAGAGAAGTGACAAAGATGGTGCCTGGCCCAATGCGCCCTTCCAAAGGGAGCAGATTCCAAGACACAGCGTCAGAGAGGGCCTGGGAAAAGCCACAAGCATTCAGGGTTTTGTGAGATGACCCTATTCATGTTCGGATGCCGAAGTCAGAAACTTAAAGGACACCGCAGAGCCCGGGGGAACGTGCTCAGACCCCGGCCCTCCTAACACTGGCTGCGTGGCCTGGTAAGGTACGGAAGCTCTCTGTGCTTCAGCTTTCTCACCTGTGAAAGGGAGATGGAAATGGGATTTGTCTCTGTGAGTGCTGTGAGCGTTAGATGAGTGCAGATACACATCTATGGTGCCTGGCACATGGTAAGCGGTGTTAAGTATTTGCTATTAATTTTGTAAGACCACATACAATTATGCCAAAAAAACTAATTAATAATAGCTTCCTTTCCTCTTACATTCTAAAAATTGGCTCAGGGTTGCATATCAAGTAATTTATTTAAATACAATTTTTCACAATATATTGATATATTATATAATATATAAATTTTCACAAATGTGCTTCATTTTTTACATAGGTTCCAGTTGAACCCTGTGTTTTGTGTTTTTTTTCACTATTGACTGTGAAATTTGCTCTCCATTTAAGCAGACTCACGTTAGGTGACTTTACCCAGGTCCGCTGTCCTTTGCCTGGCCAGGTAGGTGGGAACTGAGGGAGGAAATTAGCTTTCAGAAGAGGACAGAGCCAGGAATGAGGGGATGAAGAGGCCCAGTGTAGGGAAGGCCCTCCCAGGAGTGCTAAAGGTGGGCTCAATGGGGAGTCCTGGCTTCCTTCCTTCTTTCCTTCCTTCCACCAACATTTGGATGAACAGAAAATACAGGTGGTCCACAGGGATCCCGTCAGCATCCACCATGGGCTTAACATCGGGTCAGACTCAGTGGAGGTACCGGAAGAGCCACAGGCCTCAGTGAGGGCATAGGCTGCGCCCCTGCCCGGCCCGACCCTGGAGACAACTTAGGGAGAGGAAGCATGAAACCACAGAGCCCCAGGGAAGCCTGAGGCCACTGGGACCATGAGGGGTGTGGGTAGGAGCAGCCCCAGGGCCAGGACAGGGAGCAGTGGTGGGGAGAGCTTGGAAACCTGCTCCTGTGTCCACCCCACTTTATTCCGTTCCTCTGGGATAGCAGCATTCCCAGCCCAGCCGCCTTGTGTTGGTGAGGGTCCAGTCCCAGGCTTGCATGGGTGGAGGCTGGGGACATTCATACCAGCCTTCCTTGGGCACCCCTCCTGGCTGCCCCCTCTGCTCCCCAGGGCTGGTGGGCTGCAACCTGAAAAACCCACCTCTTCTCAAGGCCACCTACAACTGTGAGTTAGAGAAAGTGCTGGCAACAGAAGCAACCTCACAGCCTCAGGGCTCATCTCCCATCTCATAACCCCCTTCATGGGGGCCACAGACACCCGGGCCTGAGCTTCAGCACCTTCCCCATTACCTGTCCCCAAACAGGACTGCAGATGCCCCCAGGAGGACATGAACCTAAGACCAAAGCAAATGCAGGCCCCAGGGCGTTTGCCACAGTCACCCATGCAGCAGGAGCGCCAGGCGGATCAGAATCTAAACTCAGTGTAATAAGTATCTCAGCTAAGGGGCAGCATTAAGAATAGAAAGCAGACACGGGAACCGTAAAAGAGCCAAATGGAAACAAGAAGGGTGGGAAACATAAAACGTGGAAACAGATAATGACGAGCGAGACCTGCACACTCAGGCTTGCAGCAGGAACGTCCCAGGCTGGGGGCCTGTGTCGTGGGTAAGAGGGGAAGTCAGGTGCGGAGGGCACCCGGGATGCCAGGCCCCCATTAGAAGCAATGGCCTAGATGTGTGCAGGGACGGGAACCTACTGTGTGGTTCTGGTGCTGAGTGAACATAGAAACCCATCCAGGCCAAGAGTGAAATAGGCCTCATGTAAGTCAAGAGTACAAAACAGTACTGAGTGACAAGGAGTAAGTGGATAAGCGAAACGTGGCCTATGCGGGCAAGGGAAGATGATTCCGCCTCGAAAAGGACGGAGACTCTGACAGGTGCTACAAGTTTGACAGACCTTGAGGACCTTATGCTGAGTGAAATAAGCCAGGCACGAAAGGACAAATACTGCGTGATTCCACGTATGTGAGGTGCCTGGAGTTGTCAAAATTATTGGGACAGAAAGTAGAATGGTGGGGGCCAGGCATGGTGGCTCACGCCTATAATCCCAGCACTTCGGGAGGCCAAGGCCAGGGGATCACCTGAGGTCAGGAGTTCGAGACCAGCCTGACCAACATGGTGAAACCCCGTCTCTACTAAAAAGAATACAAAAATTAGCTGGGCATGGGGGTGGGTGCCTGTAATCCCAGCTACTTGGGAGGCTGAGGCAGGAGAATTGCTTGAAGCTAGGAGGTGGAGGTTGCAGTGAGCTGAGACCGCACCATTGCACTCCAGCCTGGGCAACAGGAGCGAAACTCCATCTCCAAAAAAAAAAGAAAGAAAGAAAAAGGAAGGAAGGAAGGAAGGAAAGAAGGAAGGAGGGAAGGAAGGAAGGAAGAAAAAGAGAAAGAAAGAAAGAAAGAAGAAAGAAGAAAGAAAGAAGAAAGAAAGAAAGAAAAGAAAGAAAGAAAGAAAGAAAGAAAGAAAGAAAGAAGAAAGAAAGAAAGAAGAAAGAAGAAAGAAAGAAAGAAAGAAAGAAAGAAAGAAAGAAAGAAAGAAAGAAAGAAAGGAAGAAGAAAGAAAGAAGAAAGAAAGAAAGGAAGGAAGGAAGGAAGGTGGCTTTCAGGGGTTGAGTGGAGGTGGGATGAAGAGTTGGTGTTTAATGGCAACAGAATTTCAGACTGAGAAGATGAGAAAGTTCTGGAGGTGGATAGTGGTGACGGTTGTACCACAGTGTGAATATACTTAATGCCATTGAACTGTACATATGAAAATATTTAAAATGGTAAATTTTATGTTACATATATTTTACCACAATAAAAATAAAATTAAAAAGGTTCAATCTAGTAAAGAAATAATTTTAGAAACCAAAATAGAATAGTGTGTCTTATACTGGGACACAAGTAAATTAAAGGACACACATTAAAATACTAGAACACTGAGGGGGGAACGAGCACAAAAAAAAATTAAACCGGCGAAGGGGCCACGGACCGCAGCATGTGGCAGACAGTGCCCTCTGCCCACGGCCAGAATGCGGCATCAGGAGTGAGCAGCAGGCAGTGGGGTGATGGGTGATCTCAGGGTAGCCCCCCAAGGCTGCAGGAGAGTCACCATCCCACAGCCTAGCCGGTGCCCCAGCACACCCAACAGCCCTTCCAAACCCCCGGCTCCGAAGAATGCCCTAGCAGCTGTCTGGGCTTCCCCTTCCCCTGTGTGGCCTCGTGGAGTGGAGTCCAAATCCCAGCTGCCCTGGACACTCGTCCCAGCCTGGCTGGCCCGTGGCCCACCCACACTGGGCTCATGCACACAGTAGGTGCTCAGAGAGGTTCTGCTGAGTGAGAATAAGTGATGGGAATTGAGAAGGGGGAGACCTCTCTTAACCAGGAGAAGTGACACAACGCCCCTTTCAGGAAGCCCAGTGGATGACCCTCCAGATCGCCAGGGGATAAACCTCACTTCCGATCTCAGGAGCATAAACGTGGCCGTTTCTCTATTTTCAGTAACTGAACTCAGTTTTAATTTTAAGCGTCAATACCACCAGGTAACGAGGACTTAATCTCCACCAGTGCAGGGGCTCAAGCTTGCAGGCCAACCCGACCCTCTCTAAGCCGCCTTCTTCTCTGACCAATTCTCTGTGGCATGAGGCTCAGCCGGGGACACAGTGGCCCTGCAGTAACTGCAAGTATGCCTAGTCACTTGGCCAAGTGTGGGGACCGCTGCCGCAGGGAGCAGAGCAGGCCCTGCTGCGGCCTTCAGGACAGGAAAGGTGGAAAAGCCGTTTGTATACTGTGGCTAAACCCTGAATTTGCTATACCCCCTTCCAGGCTTGTAATTCACATTCCAGCCCACGGTGATTGACAGCTGGCACACAGCAGCACTCCGGGCGCCACCCACCTTCCATGAGTGTGCTGCTGATTTAATTGATGTGTGCAATTTTAGGGACCACTGAGTCCATCAGAATGCCAAGGAGGAAGGGGTGGGAGGGACGGCAGGGCAGGGTGTGCCTTGCATGGGCAAAGAGGTCAGAAGTGAGCATTACGTCAAGCAGGCACGTGGCAGCTTTGAAGAGCACTGTCAGGGCAGGAGACAGTCCTCGAGCAGCAGCACAGGGCAGCCCCTGACTGTGCCCACCAGGCTTCCCGCCTGCAAAGTGGTTCTGGTTAATCATCAGAAAGGGAATGTTGTAAAAGGGTATCAAGGGGCTCACAGACAACTCCCTGCTGAATCACTGTGGGGAAGGGTCAGGAACCTGGAGGTGCCAAGTGGCCACAGCTATAGCCCCAAGACATGTGGCTAGGACCCTGGTGGTGTTGGGCATGCACTAGCCACTGCCCTTTGCACCCAGGACACTGAGGCATTGCTCTGGCCACTTGGGAATGGGGGATGGACCCTGAAGTCTCTGTGCCTCCTGGGCATGTGACTGCAGAGCCCTGCTCCCCCACCCAGGTGTCAGGGAGTGCACATTCTTGGCCTTTTAGGCTTCTGTAGAGGGAAGCAGGGTTTTGCCTCCCACCAAGACGGTTCACTTCTCAGATGTTAAAAGGCTGTCCTGATGCTGGATAACCACAAAATAAAAAGCATCCACAAGGCCAGGCATGGTGGCTCACGCCTGTAATCCCAGCACTTTGGGAGGCCGAGGCGGGTGGATCACTTGAGATCAGGAGCTCGTGACCAGCCTGGCCAACACAGTGAAACCCCATCTCCACTAAACATACAAAAATTAGCCAGGCGTGGCGGCTAATGCCTGTAATCCCAGCTACTTGGGAGGCTGAAGTGGGAGACTCACTTGAACCTGGGAGGCAGGGGTTGCAGTGAGCCGAGATCACGCCACTGCACTCCAGCCTGGGTGTCAGAGCAAGACTCCATCTCAAAAAAAGCATCCACAAGAATGACCAAGTGGCTGCTCAATGGCTGTGGATGTTTCTGGACCCTGGGGGCCCCTGTTTTGCTAAGATGGAAATCATTGCTGACTCCTTTAATGTTTAATTTTTAAAAAATCTCTTCAAGCATCCCTCTAGATTTCTAGTATTCAGAACTATGCTGTGAACACAGAAAGATTAAGGACTGTTCTTCTGATGCCTTAGACAGCCTTGTGCCAATTGGTCTCAGAGTAGAGAAAAATATATTTATGCTGTAAAACCTAAATACCAAACTAAATTCATTTTAGCAAAGATTAATACGTAGAGCCCCAATTCTTGTACAGATTCCTCAGAGCAGCAAGTGCCGTTTAGCGCTTCTTCCTTTCTAATAAATGGCCAGGTGTGCAAACCACTGTTTGAAGAGCCATTAAAGAGTCAAAGTCAGCTGTGGTGTGGGCAGAGTGGGCAGTGGTATGCCAGGAAGTGCCCAGGGTTGCAGGTCTAGGGCATTGCGGACGGAGAATCAGAATTCAGGACAGCAGCATTCCTTGGTCCTGAGCTGGGATTCCACATCCAGCTGGGCCCAAGCGTGATCTGTGTGTAGTTCCATGAGGCCTGGGTGGAGGGTGTTGGGAGTGATCGAATGTTTGGAAGGAAGTACAGGGGAGTGAGGCCTGATTCACCCAGGCTATGGGGCCGGGTGAAAATGGCCAGGCTCTTAAAGGTTTGGCACACAGAGGAGAAAACTGTCATGAACAAGGCTCACAGCCCCTGAAAATAGGCAGCTTGTCTTCTCTGCGAGACGGCCTGGCTGGTGTCCCTGCAAGCCCACGTGTGAGCTGGAGGATTCGCAAGCAGGCTGGTGACACTTTCCATCGGTGGGAACCCCTCTACTTTCGAGCACCTGCCCCCGACTTCATGCAGGGAGTGCACGAGGAGTCTGCCTGGGACTGTGGATGGGCCTGAAGGACAGCCCAGCCTGGGGCTGTGGGACGCAGCTGTCCAGCGAGGTGCCGGCCGGCCAGCAGCCACCACCCAGGCCCAGCTGCAGGGCTGGGTTTCCTGCAAACCGTGATTCTGGAGCAGGGTAGGTGACCCCGAACTGCCTGTTTACAGTTTTCATGCACCCTGGGGACACCATGAGCCTCCCCAGCCCTGTGGCCTTGAGCTGCTGTAATCTAGAAATACCGGCAGCTGCGTGTCCCCTGAAGCCTCCCCACAGCTTTGAGCAATGGTGAATATTGGTTAATCTCTCCTGTAAACAGTTGTTTTCCCGGCAACTGCCCAGCTCGTGTTAAATATTAACAAAGAGCCGCTCCACAGCCGCTCACAGGGTGTCTGCTTTAAATATTTAAGAAATTGCCGTTCCTGTCCCTGAGTGACTCTTTGGCTCAAACTGTTCTGTAAGTGTTCTTGCCTCCCTGGTGACTGCGTCGTGTGAAATGTCCGACACCCCTGCTTGCTTGCTTTCTCTTCACCCATTGCTCTCTTTGTCTCTGTTCTTCCCTGTCTCTATCACTGTCTCTCTGTCTCTCTCTCTCTCAGTGAATAGCACTAAAAAATGTAAATGCTGAGGGATGCATCCAGTCCTGGGTGCTCAGCCAGGCTGCGTGGAGATGCCCCGGGCAGGCTCCTGCTCCATCCAGACGCTGCAGAAAGCAAGTGGCCTTTAAGTGTTGCTGCCTCACATGCGCATGGTTAGGTGTGAACAGCTGGGGCACCCCACCCCTCGCACCCATCTGGGGGTGTGTCTGCACACATGTGTACTCATGTGCCCAGAGGGTTGTGGAAATGCCGTGACGGTGTGTAAATCGTTTACACCCAAGTCCTTCTCACTGTTGGCACTTCCCATTCCCTTCAGGCTTTGTGGCAGACACGCCTGTTTTCTTCCCTGGGCTAACTGTGAAGCTCAGAAGAGAACGAAGGGCCCCGATGGCAGATGAACCACACAGGGCTGTGCGGCCTCAGCCCCACAGCTGGGGAGCTCAGTGGCCTCCTGGAGGAGAAGCTGACTTTGGAGGACGTGGAACGCCATGGCTGCTGGGAGTTGGGGCTGTGCGGGAGGCTTCTGTCTCTGTGTGGCATTTGGTCATAACCACTGGACTTTGGAACATTCTGCTTAAAACCACAACTTTGGCTGGGCACGGTGGCTCACGCCTGTAATCCCAGCACTTTGGGAGGCTGAGGTGGGCGGATCGCTTGTGCTCAGCAGTTCAAGGCCAGCCTGGGCAACATGGCAAAACCCTGTCTCTACTAAAAATACAAAAATTAGCTGGGCATGGTGGCTCACACCACTTGGGTGGCTGAGGCAGGAGAATCACTTGAACCCAGGAGTTGGAGTCTGCAGTGAGCCGAGATCACGCAACTGCACTCCAGCCTGGGCCACAGACTGAGACCGGGTCTCAAAGAAACAAAACAAAACAACAACAAAACCCCCACAACTTTACCTAGACTCATCTGTGGAAACTTCAGTGAATCCGGCCTCAAATTGTCACTATGGGGGAGCCACTGGCAGGTGAGTTTGTTTATATTCCTCCTTCCTGGGTGAGACCTGGGGTTGGAAACACCATTGAAATTCCCTCTAGAAATGGGCTCTGTTGGCCGGAGGAAGGGGCAAGGCTCCCCCACCCCCACTTCTCACTCCTTGCCCGGGGTCTTTTCTCCCTTCCTGACCAGGAGCCTAAGGACAGCCTCAGGTAGAAATAGAGAATCATCTTCCTCCACCTGGGGCCAGAGATTTCCGGCCGAGTTTTGTGAGACTCCAAGACTGCTGTGCATATCCTCAGAGCTCCTGAGATCATCTCAAAACAAAACTCATTTAAAGTCACTTTCATTTATTTCAAGAGCTACTGTGAAGCTCTCAGGATAAAATGAAAATGAACTTCCATTCACTTTAATTTTTAAAAGATATGCTCTTTTAATATCCTTTTTAAAATAAAAACAGGGAAAAAGAGTGAGTGGTTTCAAGTTTGCGATTCCCATCCGGCCCGGGTGAGGCCACAGGGCCACCTCCTGTGAGAAGAACATGGCCTCAGGAGGGCAGGGGGCACAGTGCCTGAGCCTGCGGCGAGTCTTGGGCGCCAACTAGGGCGGGGGGAGGGGCTCTCTGCATCTCACTCTCCCCAGTTCTAAAGGGAGAAAGTGGTAGCACCTGCCTTAGGGCGTTGGGAGAGAGCTGACTTAGATCTTGCTGGTAAAACTCAGTGCCTGCAGGCGTGACCTTACAGCAGGTGGCTACAGGCACAGTCCTGGCTACCAGCTGGGCAGCTGTCTTGTCCCAGGAGACCAGGAAAGCCTCCAAGACACCATGAGCCTGTCGGTAGGGGACAAGTGGGCTTCCCTGCCGGGTGGCCTGGTGACAGGGTCATTAGCAGTTGAAAATTTTGAGAAAGGCCGGGTGCGGTGACTCACCCTTGTAATCCCAGCACTTTGGGAGGCCGAGGCGGGCAGATCACGAGGTCAGGAGATCGAGACCACGGTGAAACCCCGTCTCTACTAAAAATACAGAAAAAAAAAAAAAAATTAGCCGGGCGTGGTGGCGGGCGCCTGTAGTCCCAGCTACTCGGAGAGGCTGAGGCAGGAGAATGGCGTGAACCCGGGAGGCGGAGCTTGCAGTGAGCCGAGATCGCGCCACTGCACTCCAGCCTGGGAGACACAGCGAGACTCCATCTCAAAAAAAATACAAAAAAATAAAAATAAAAAAGTTTAAAAAAAATAAAAGAAAATTTTGAGAAGATGATTCTGCGAGCTGGAGGGCAAACGGACAGGTGAGGATGGAGGACACAGCCAAAATCCACAACTCAGGTCACTGTCAGGGCGAGGCTGGGAATGGGGGAGCGGGGCATCCCTCCTGAACCCCAGAGGAGCACAGGCTGCAAGCTGGTGGCCTGGAGGCCTGGGGGAGAGGAGTGCAGCCAGGGCAGCACTGTTGCTGGAAGTCTGTGGAGGAAGCTGCCTTGTCAGCCAGCCTCCCCACCCCAGGCACACAGCGATCACAACCTCACGCCAAAAAACAAAAACAAAAACAAAAAAAACAAGGCTCTTTTGAAAAGAAATTGAACAAACTACCAGATTGGGCCCCATCCTTAGACCTCATTTAATTTTTTTCTTTTTTTGAGATGGTGTCTCACTCTGTCACCCAGGCTGGAGTGCAGTGGCGTGATCTCGGCTCACTGCAACCTCCGCCTCCTGGGTTCAAGCGATTCTCCTGCCTCAGCCTCCCGAGTAGCTGGGATTACAGGCATGCACCACCATGCCTGGCTAATTTTCGTATTTTTAGTAGAAACGGGGTTTCACCATGTTGGCCAGGCTGGTCTCAAACCCCTGACCTCAGGTGATCCTTCTGCCTCGGCCTCATAAAGTGCTAGGATTACAGGTGTGAACCACCACATCCAGCCTCATTTAACTTTAATTACCTCTAAGGGCCTTGTCTCCAAATACAGTTGCATTGAGGGGCAGGGCTTTGACATAAACATCTGGAAGGACTCAAACATTCATTCCATAACACTCCGAGAGCAGCAGCTACAGGAGGCCACTGACCCCCATAGGACTGGAGAATGAAATGGAAAGTGGGGCTACGAGAGCTCATGAGCACAACTGCCCTCATCCAGAAACCAGGAGTCACCCTCTGGCTGCTGCCATGGAGCCTAAACATCAACAGCTCCGCCACTGTTGCAACACCCACCACCAATCCTCAGATTGCAGTCACTCTCAGCTGCCAGCTGCTCCCGGAGCTGGAGAAGGGGACATGCTTTCTCCCATGATCCAGACTTCCAGCCTCCAGTGCCTCTCATTGGCCAGAAACTTGCATCAGGAGAAGCTGGGAATATAGTTCATAGGCTTCCAGCTCTGGCAGTTACAAATGGGAGTATAGAGTGACAAGTTAGAAGCTACGTCGACAGATAATTAAACAGCACAGATTGCAAGACAGAGAAGCACAATCAAGAGGCAGTTATTCTTTGTCCATGAGAAAAATGAAAGGTAAATCAAACGTGGAGGGGGGGATATCGAAAAGTTGTCTATGAAAACCACAGTCTAATCACGAAAAAACTAAAAATATGTTATGGTTTTCTGTTTTGAGACAGAGTCTCGCTCTGTCGCCCAGGCTGGAGTGCAGTGGCATGATCTTGGCTCACTGCAACCTCCACCTCCCAGGTTCAAGCAATTCTCCTGCCTCAGCCTCCTGAGTAGCTGGAAGTACAGGCACCTGCCATCACGCCCGGCTAATTTTTTGTGTTTTTAGTAGAGACGGGGTTTCACCGTGTTAGCCAGGATGGTCTCAATCTCCTGACCTTGTGATCCGCCCACCTTTGGCCTCCCAAAGTGCTGGGATTACAGGCGTGAGCCACTGCACCCAGCCATGTTATGGCTTTGATTAAGAAGAAAGTTTATGAGAGACAGAATGCATTCAGACTTGAGGCTGAAGTCATTATCTCGTGTGGCCCCGGGAAAGCCATCATCCACGGAGAAGGAAACCGCTTGGCTGCTATGAATGGTACTTACAAAGTTGTAAAAATGCGAATGCCGTTGACTTGTTTTCAACACAGATAAAACTTAACAAAGAACAGAAAACTTAATTATGCTCATCAAACAGAATATTATGCCATCCTTGGTGCTGCAAGCCCATGGGATGGAGGAAGAGAAGGGGAACGGGGAGGGGAGACGGAGGACGGGACAGGGCTTCGGGGTCTCCACGGTGTGCCGAAGATCAGCAGTCTCAGCTGGATGGAAAAGCAGTCAGTGCTCAAGTCTGTATTGACAGGTGCGAATCTAACAAATGTGAAAACTAACCATCGTGACTGGGAGGAGGCGGGGGAGGGTAAATGAGGGAAATTTTCATTTTTTAATAGTGCAGAAGCAGCAGGTACTGTTGAAGGATGAGAAATGAAGAGGTGATGGAATAAGCACATTGACTAAAGTTATGATGGTGGATAGATTGATTTTTTTTTTCTTTTGAGACGGAATCTCGCTCTCTGTTGCACACAGTGGAGCTCTTAGATGTGTTGACAGAGTCTAATCGCATCCCTTTGACCTGCGACGCTCTGAGGAGGGAGGGTTCCAACAGCCACCTGTGACCGGACCCCCTGTCTCAGCACCCTGCAGGGCAGGTGACCTTACGGCCAATGAGACACAGGGAACATTGGCTTTTCCCTCCCTGATGAGCAGGGAGGAGCAGTTTGAGGCCATGATGCACAGAACGAGGTGGCTGTGTTGTGACTGCCAGGGAGGGAGGAGCCACCAGCAGCTGAAGGGACAGAGGAGAAGGATAAAGGAGAGGTTCTGGTGACAGTACTGGGCACTGTGCATGGCGGAGGACTGCCTGCCTCCCAAGTTCTTATTGTGTTGACAGAGATGACAAAATGTCATCATTGTTTAAGCCGCAGCTCGCTGGGTGCTTGGCAGCCCACTCCCCCAACGGGCCCAGGAGCCTGGCGGTACCACGGCTCCTCCTAGCGCAGGCGCTCGGCTCAGTTTTCCTCATGGAAGGGTTCCAGCGGGCCCCGGGCTCACAGGGTGGCCCAGCTGGCTGTCAGGCTTGCTCCTGGGGACACCTCAGGCAAGACAGGAGAGGCGCTCTGTGCCCTCAGGCTTTCATTCATGCACTGGTTCTGTCAGCGGATGTGTGGACACGTGCCACACCATGCTGTGTGGTGTGGACCCATTACCTGTCGTCTTCCTAACTGACTGCAGACTTCATGCGGGGAGGACAGTGGCCTGTGTGACCCAGATCCTCAGTGGCCAGCCCTGGGAACTGCTCGTCATCTAGGGGAGGAAACAGACTCTCGTCAGATCCAAGCCCAGCTCCTAGGGGTGGTGATGGTGCTATTTAAGCAAGACCCTCTCACACGCACACCCCCCCGCCCCAGCTGCGTGGCTGAGCCCTGTGGCTGGTGGCACTTCACACACATAATTCTATGGCTGCCACTGGTATTTAGCGTCCCCTCCTCCTGCCTGGCCCCTCCAACAGGGTCTCATTTCTTCCAGGGCCCTGACGTCTCATGGAGACACTGCCTCCCACATCTCTCCATATGAGCAGTTTCCCCAGCCCTTCCTTGCTCCTCTCTCTCCTCTGCTGCAGTGCCTTCTCCTAATAACCGTGGAATGCTGAAAGAGGTCTCTGGGGAAGCGGCGCCTTGTCACCTGCAGGCCCAGCAGCCTCAACTCAAACACACTGGCACAAAGTTGCACTTCATTTACTCCACTTGATTTCTGGGATTCCAATTCCAGTCCGGGAAGACGTGTAAACAAGGACGTTCAGATGGTGGTTGCCCTGGAGGGTGGGCGTGGGGGCAGGTATTGATGGCAGCGGGGCACGGGGACGCTTCCTGGGAGCTGCTGTCTTCTGTCTTGGTCTGGATGCGATTTACAGGGGTGGGCTCGGTTTGTCAAAATTCATCGAACTGTACTCACATGATGCGTGAACTTTTTTTGCTATATGTAATATGTCAATAGATAGAAAGCTTTCTGTGTGTGTAGGCTTTTTTAATTTTTGATTTAAAAATAAGGAACACTCAGAGTAGCATTTCACATTAGTGAACAAAGGTAACATAAGGCCGTGCTTCCCTGCAAGTTGAGTCCTTGCCCTTTTCACAGGGGCCCTGCCTCTGTCTGTGCCCTGGCTGGGGTTCCCACTCCGTGGCGGGAGCTGGAGGGAACCTGTGGGCACCCGTCTGTCTTTGCCGTTGCCCTTGCTCTTCTTCCCCTGGCCACCTGCTGGGACTGTCGCTGGATCTGAAATTGGCCTGTTTACTGCTCTGGAGTTTCCGTGTTGATCATTCTGTGTGGTGGTTGCTGCAGGCCTGGGGCCGTTGGGCGTGGGTTTCACCAAACGCAGTAATGTTTATATCCACCAATGCCTTTACGTTTATATGAAGGGAATTAAAACCAAAGTATCTGCCATGATAAACGGCCATACCCTTGGTTCCTACCAGACCTTCCTTTAGAACTAGAGCCTGGCTCAGTTCCAAGAAGGATAAACTTAATATTAATGATAATAATCCTTTGCACTTGGTCTAGTGAAAACATTTTGAATATAGCAGAGGCAAGGATGTGAATGTTTGCCTGGCACTATTTATCAGGAAGTGCTTCTGCTTGTTTATTATGTTAGGACTTTGTATACAGAAACTATTTTTTCCTCTCTTGCCACCGAGGGCCATATTTCTTGTTGGTTGCTACATCCAAAGTTTAACAGGAAGTTGCTGTTCATATTTAAATGGTATGCTTCTAAAACATATCTGCAAATAGCTAAAGACAGAATGGCTGAAGGTGTGGAGTTGTTTAATGTTCTCACTCACAGATATTTTTGCACTTCAAATTACCTCTCAGTCGTTGTGAAACAGGAAATTTGAAAGCACCGTGTTCAGGAGGTTGTGACACTTTAATGCTTTTCTGTCCTTGAATCTGTGGAGGTTTAGAAATACTCAGAAAATAAGGAAGTTGGCCGGGCGTGGTGGCTCACGCCTGTAATTCCAGCACTTTGGGAGGCCGAGGCAGGCGGATCACGAGATCAGGAGATCGAGACCATCCTGGCTAACACGGTGAAACCCCGTCTCTACTAAAACTACAAAAAAAAATTAGCCGGGCGTGGTGGCGGGCGCCTGTAGTCCCAGCTACTCAGAGAAGCTGAGGCGGGAGAATGGCGTGAACCTGGGAGGTGGAGCTTGCAGTGAGCCGAGATCGCGCCACTGCACTCCAGCCTGGGCCACAGAGCGAGACTCCATCTCAAAAAAAAAAAAAAGAAAAAGAAAAGATGGAAGTTGTTTTGTTTAATTGCAGGGTGGATCTGAAGAATTACTTTGGTTCTATCTGAACATATTTTACGAAAGCAGAAGAAGTAACTTGAGAGAAGCAAGGTCAGCATCTATATTCTCTCCTAGTTGACATGGGGGGAAAAGACCTTCTCTGTGTAGCGTGGTAGCTGTCCTCTCTGCAATAATTATTACAGAGTTTTCTTGCAGATCCCTCATTTCCTCCGGGGGCCGCCCCCTCGGTGTGTAATGCATCACCTGTGGGGACTCTCTGGCATCAGTGAAACAGCAGCACTGGGATGGAGCTATTCTCAGGCAGCAACAGGTCCCTTGGATGCATATTGCAGCAATCCGTCTCCAGTGCCAGGCCTTGGATAATGTATTACCTGCAGGATAGAATCACCCAAGGAGCAATATACTCAGGCTCTAACTCAGGTTAATTCCATGATGCAGCTTTGGGTTGCTTATTGGGTCCACACTGCAATAATTCAGTATTTGTAACCCTTTGGAGTCACAGATCTTGCTACAGCAAATTTGGCCTTAGCTCCATCCCAGGGGACTATATTACTGCCATAAACTAGTGGACATAGAGTCTGTGCATTACAGACCCATGGCACCGGCTGGCTCAAGAACTTGGAAGGCCTGTTGACTCCTCCTTAGATGTCTCTCTAGGTTAAGAAAAAAACAACTCTGGGTTGGTTCTGCAGGAGCTTAAGGGCTTGTAAAACTGGGGCAAAAAGAACTCTGGTTTAAGACAGTGGATTTTACACATGGATTTTTCTTTTTCCTTCCAAATCCCACTAAAGAAGTACAGAATGAAATAATCTCCCAAAACAGGAAGGAGAGGTGAAGAAGGGGTTATATGGAAGCAAGGCATGGGCACAGGGTGCAGGTTACAGATGTGACAGAGCCAAGGACAGGGTGCCAGATCAGAGACACGAGCAGCGGGGGCACAGCAGTGGCCAAATCTCCCCACAGAGCTCAGAGAGGCTGCAGGCTAGAGCTGGGAGTAAGGGAGGGGATCACACAGAAGGTTTTAATAAAAGGTTGTCAACAAAACACTTGTGCCAGGCAGTCCCTTCCCTAAACCCCTCCCTACTTCACAGAGAGACTGACAATCAGATCTTTACCCCCAGGCAAACAAAGCAACAAGCTAGAAGGCTCTCTTCTAAAGACACAGACCATGGAAATCCAAGGTTCTAGTGGAGGGGTTGGTACACTCCTATTCTAATATCAAAGGATGCTCCAAGACCATTAAAATCCTACAAAGTCTGCTGGTGTGCAAGCACCAACACCACACATGAGCTCCCATTCAAGTGTTTCATCAGCTCAACGGTGAGCCCATGGAAGACACACAGCAGCATGCCAGCTACCGTGAGTGTGATCCTTCATCCTCACGCATGAACAAAGGACAGAGGACCACCAGGCACACGGGAAAAGTGAGCCATCCGAAAGAAAAAGACCAAGAATATTAAACAGAATAGCTGACCCCAAAGGAAAGAAAGGTAATCAAGGGAACGTTTATACAAAGAGATACAAATAGGAGAGAAAACATAAGAGACCCAAAGGATTACTCCAAGAGGGGGCAACACCCAACTAACAGTTTCAGAGACAGAAAATGGAGAGAAAGCTATTATCAAAGACAAAACAGAGATTTTTATAAAGAAATCTACCTTCTGGCTTAACATGGCAAAGACAACGCCCAATTCACGGCTCCCTCTAAAAACCAGCAAAATGACAATGAGAGGATAAACCTGTAAAGACAATGAGAATGGGAGGACAGTCTAAAACCATCCACCTGGAAGCTGGGAGGCAGATGGATAAGTGGTGACTGTTAACAGGGCCAAGAAAGCTGAAGCCCTCACGGGCTCTGAGGAAAATCCAAAAATGGGAGAGCCCTAAAAGTTGGCAGCGTTAGTTAACTGAAACCGAAGGGGTTGAGTGAGGCTCAAAAGAGGAAGATTGACTGAAAATCTGAACAAGAAATAGGTAGACCTCCCGGGATCCACTACAATAAACCCATTAAAATATAAAGGTACAAACAGGTTTAAAATAAGAGTTGAGAAAAGGCATAAAATAGATTTAAAAATATATACTATTTGAGCATTCACTCAAAGAAAGCAGCAGGTGCTAACAGGTATGAAATTTCAGAGCAAATGATATTAGCAGAGGTAAATCGGGAAATTTCATAAAGACGAAAGAGGCAATTTACCAAGAACATATAAAACAAACCTAAACACTTATGCACATCATAGCAGAGTTTCAAAATACATGAAACAAGAGTGAACAGAACTATAAGGAGAAATGAGCAAGTCCAAATAGTAGTTAGAGATTTCAATATTTTATTCTCAATAATCTGTAGAACAAATAAATAGAAAAATCAGTGAAGATACAGAAGACTTGCAAAATACTTTCAACCAACATGATCTAATTGATATTTATAGAACATCCTACCTAACGACATAAGAATACGTTCTTTTGCAGTGCATATGGAGCATTTACTAAGATAGACTATATTCTCAGCAGAAAAAAACCCCTCTATAAATGTATAAGGATTTAAATCAAATAAAGTATGTTATCTGGAATAGTTTATGGAGAATTGGTGTTAGTCCTTTTTTTTTTTTTTTTCTGTTTTGAGACAGAGTTTCGCTCTGTCACCAAGGCTGGAGTGCAATGGCACAATCTCAGCTCACTGCAACCTCTGCCTTCTGGGTTCAAGCGATTCTCCTGCCTCAGCCTCCTGAGTAGCTGGGACTACAGGTGTGTACCACCACACCCAGCTAATTTTTGTATTTTTAGTAGAGACAGGGTTTCCCATGCTGGCCAGGTAGTCTCGAACTCCTGACTTCAGGTGATCTACCTACCTTGGCCTCGCAAAGTGCTGGGATTACAGGCATGGTTAGTACTTTATTAAATGTTTGGTAGAATTCAGCAGTGATGCTATTAGGTCCTGGACTTTTCTTTGTTGAGAGACTTTATTACTGCTTTAATCTCCTCTCTCACTATCGGTCTGTTCAAATTTTCTATTTCTTTGTGATTCAGTCTTGGTAGGTTGTATATGTCTAGGAATTTATCCATTTATAAATTTCTTCTAGCTTATGTGACTTTTTGGCATATAATTATTCATAATAGTCTCATGATCTTTTGTATTTCTGTGGTGTCAGTTATGATGTCTCTTCTTTCATTTCTGATTTTATTCATTTAAGTTTTTCTCTTTTTCTCTTGATTAGTCTAGCTAAAGGTTTGTCAATTGTTTATCTTTTTTTTTAGAAAACACAACTCTTTTGTTGATGTCTGGTTTTGGTTTTCTAGTCTCAATTTTATGTACTTCTGCTCTAATCTCTATTATTTCTTTCTTCTAATCTTGGGCTTAGTTTGCTCTTTTTCTATTTGCTTGAAGTGTAACATTAAGTTTTTAATTTGCAAGCTTTTTTTCTTTTTTGGTGTAGGCATTTATTGCTAAAAACTTTCCTCTTAGAACTGCATATGCTGCATCTCATAAGTTTTGGTATATAGTGTTTCCATTTTCATTTGCTCAAGATATTTCTAAATTTCCCTTTTAAGTTCTTCATTGACCCATTAGTTGTTCAGGAGTATGTTGTTCAATTTTCGTGTACCTGTGAAATTTCCAAAATCTATTTTGTTATTGATTTCTAGTCCAAAAAATTAAGAAGAAAGAATACTTACAAATTCTTTTTATGGGGCCAGGATTACTTTGATACCAAACCAGAGAAGGACATCACAAGAAAGGAAAATTACAGGCCAATATCCTCAGTGAACATAGTTGCAAAAATCCTCAACAAAGTTGCAGCAGACAGAATTAAATAACACATTAAAAGGTTCATTTACCACAATCAAGTAGAATTTATTTCTGGAATGCAAGGATGGTTCAACATATGCAAATCAATAAATGTTATACACCATATTAACAAAATAAAGGACAAAAATCATATGATCATCTCACTAGATGCAGAAAAAGCATTAAAAGAACTCAGTGTAATTTCATGATAAAAACTCTTAATAAATTAGGTATACAGCTTTATGAACTATTACCTCATACCTGTTAGAATGGCTATTATCAAAAAGACAAAAAAGGCTGGGCATGATGGCTCATACCTGCAATCCCAGCACTTTGGGAGGTCAAGGCAGGTGGATCACAAGGTCAGAAGATCGAGACCATCCTGGCTAACACAGTGAAACCCTGCCTCTACTAAAAATACAAAAAATTAGCCGGGCGTGGTGGCACATGCCTGTAGTCCCAGCTACATGGGAGGCTGAGGCAGGAGAATCACTTGAATCCAGGAGGTGGAGGTTACAGTGAGCCGAGATCATGCCACTGCACTCCAGCCTAGGTGACAGAGCAAGACTCCATCTCAAAAAAAAAAGACAAAAAAGTGTTGGCAAGGACATGGAGAAAAGGGAACCCTTGTACATGTTGGTGGGAATGTAAGTTTTACAGTAATTATGTAAAACAGTTCAGAGGTGCCTCAAAAAACTAAAAATAGAATTAACATATGATTTAGCAATCCTACTTCTGGGTATTTACCTGAAAGATTTGAAATCAGTATGTTGAAGACATGTCTGCACTCCTAGGCTCATTGCAGCACTATTCACAATAGCCAAGTTATGGAATGAACCCAAGTGTCCATCAAGAGGTGAATGGATTTTTAAAAATGTGGTAGATACACACAATGGAATGCTATTCAACCTTTAAAAAGGAAGAAATTCTGTCATTTGAAATAACAGGGATAGAATCAGAAAACATTATGCTAAGTGAAGTAAGCCAAACACAGAAAGACAAATGTCACGTGTGCTTACTTATATGCAGAATCCAAAAACAATTGAACTATAGACGGTAGTAGGATAGTAGTTATCAGAGCCTGGGATATGGGGGCAATAGGAAGATAATAGTCAAAGGGTACAAAGCCTCAGTTAGACAGGAGAAATACATTTGATTTTTGTGTATACAAACAATTGTACAGCATAGGAAACATAGGCCATAATTAAGTCCTGTACATTTTAATATCAATAAGAAAGTAAATTTCTAATGTTTTTATCACAAAAACGTCAAATATTTGACTTGATGGATATGTTAACTAGCTTGATTTAATCTTTTCACATTGTATTAAAAGATAATAGCACCACTTTTTCTCCCATAAATATAGACAACTATAATCTGTCAATTAAAAATTGAAATTAAAAAAGTGTTCTCTGGCCACAGTGGAAGTAAATTAAAGGTTAGTATTGCAAAAGTATCTGGAATATCCCCCAAAATATTTGGAATTTAACTAATACATTTAAAAATAATTCACGGATCAGGAAGAAATCAAAAGAGAACTAAATCAAAATGAAAATTCAGCCTACCAAAATGTGTGGGATGCAGCTAAAGCAGTATGCAGAGGAAAATATATAGTCCTACAGGCTTATATTAGAAAAAAAGAAAGGTTTTATATATACAACTTCAGTTTCTAACATAAGAAATAAGAAAAAATAAGAGCAAATTAAACTATTAAACTTAAATAAAGCAGAAGAAAGGAAACAATAAAGGTAAGAGTATAAATAAATAAAATAGAAAACAGAAGTACAATATAAAAATCAAGGAAACCAGAAGTTTACTATTTCATAAAATCAATAAAATTCATAAGCTTCTTGACAGAAAAATCAGAAAAAAGAAGATACAAACTATCAACAAGAATGAGAGATGTGATATCACTACAGACTCCACAGATATTAAAAGGAAAATAAGAAAATATTATAGATAACATTATGCCAATACATTCAACAACTTAGACAGATTTCTTGAATGACACAAGCTATCAAAGCTCACCCAAAAAGAAATCAAGAGCCATAAAAAGGAATAAAGCTTGGATACATGCTGCAATGTGGATAAACCTTGAAAACTTTATGCTAAGTAAGCCAGACACAAAAGGACAAATATTGTATGGTTCCAATTATATGAGGTACCTAGAATAGCCAAATTTATACAGAGGAACAGAGGTCACTAGGGGAGGAGGAAGATATTGTTTAATGAATACAGAATTTCTGTTTGGAATAATTTTTTTAAGTTCTGGGAATAGTGGTAATGGTTACAGAACATTGTGAACGTACTTAATGTCACTGAATTATACACTTAAAATGGTAATGTTAAGAATACCTTATCACAATAAAAAAATAAATAATCTGAATAGGCCTATATCTAATAAAAAAATAAAATTTGCAAGTAAAAACCTTTCCTGAAAGAAAACTCCAGCTCCACATGACTTTCCTAGTGAATTCTACCATACATTTTAGGGAATAAATAATACCAGCTCACACAAACTCTTTCAGGAAATCAAAGAGGACAGAATACTAACTCATTCTATAGAGCCAGCATTACCCTGATACCAAAATCAGAAAAAGACAAGAAAATTAAACCACAAGCAAATATCTGTCATGAGCATAGATGCAAAATTTCTTAATGAAACTTAACAAGTTGAATCTAACAAGAAATAGAGTGAAAATACTTCATTACCAAGTAGGGTTTAACCCAGAAATGCAAGGTTGGTTTAAAATTTGAAAATCAATTGATGTGGCCAGGGACAGTGGCTCAAGCCTGTAATTCCAGCACTTTGGGAGGCTGAGGTGGTAGGATCACTTGAGCCTAGGAGTTTGAGGCCAGCCTTGACAACATAGTGACACCTCTTCTCTACCAAAAATTTAAAAAAAAAAAAAATTGACTGGGTGTGGAGGCATGTGCCTGTAGTCCCAGCTACTCAGGAGGCTGAGGTGAAATGATTTCTTGAACCTGGGAGGTCAAGGCTGCAGTGAGCCATGATCACAACACTGCACTCCAGTCTGGGAGACAGAGTGAGACCCTGTCTCAAAGAAAAAAAAAAAAAAGAATAAGAAAAAGCATTAATCATATTAGCAAACTACAAAAGAAAAATCACTTGACCATCTCCATAGACGTAGGAAAAGTATTTAACACAATCCGACTTTAATTCCAGATAAAAACTCTCAGCAAACTAGAACGTCATACTTCATGGTGAAAACAGACTATTCGAAACAAGAAGAAGATAGCACCGCACACCTAGAAGAGTGGCACTGATCCAGGGCGCTGTCACCAAGCACTGCAGGGGATGCAGAGCAAGAGGGGCTCGCTCACTGCTGGTGGAAATGCAAAATGGTACAGCCATTTTGGAAGGTAATTTGGCAGCTTCTTACAAACTAACCACATTCTTACCATACAGTTCAGCAATTTCACTCCTTGGTAGGTACTCAAATGAGGTGAAAATACTTATGCTGATACAAAAACCTGTGCACACATTCATAGCGGCTTTATTCATAATTCCCAAGTTAGAAGCAACCAAGATGTCCTCAGTAGGTGAATGGACAAATAAACTGTGGTACATTATACGATGGAATATTATTCAGCACTAAAAAAAAATGAGTTATCAAGCTATGAGAACTTCTTTTTTTTTTTTTTGACAGCGTCTCACTCTGTCACCCCACTGGAGTGCAGTGGTGCAATCATGGCTTTTTGCAGCCTTGAATTCCTAAGCTCAATCAATCCTCCCACCTCGGCCTCCTGAGTAGTTCCAACTACAGACACGGGCCACCATGCCCAGCTAATTTTTATTTATTTATTTATTTAAAAATGGGGTCTTGCTATGTTGCCTGGCCTGGTCTCAAGCTCCTGGTCTCATGTGACTCTCCTGCCTCAACCTCCTGAGTAGCTGGGATTACAGATGCAAGCCACCTCGCCTGACCAAAGGAAACTTAGATGCATATTACCAAGTGAAAGAAGACAATCTGGAAAAGCTACATACTGTATGATTCTAAATATATGACATTCTGGAAAAAGCAAAACTATGGGGACTGTAAAAAAGATCAGTGGTTGCCAGCAGTTTGGGGAGAGAGGGACGAATATGAGAAAAGAGGATTTTTAGGATGCTGAAGCTACTCTGTATGATTTTATAATGATAGGTACATGTCATCATACACATCTCTAAGCCCACAGAATGTACAGGGGTGAATCCTAATGTAAAGTATGGACTTCCGGTGATAATGATGTGTCAATGTAGGTTCATGGATTGTGACAAATGTACCCCTCTGGTGGGGGCTGTTGATAATGGAGGAGACTGTGTGTGGTGTGGGGGCAGGTATATGGGTAGTCTCTATATTTTCTGCTCAATTTTGTCTGTGAACCAAAAACTTCCTAAAAAATGAGTCTATTTTTTTTTAAAAAGGAAAAGCAGCCACCATGTTTCAGTACATTGTGTTGTATCAAATAAATTCACCACCCCCTCACAAGATTTCTTTTATGATTAGGACTTCGTACCTCTAATGAAAATGATCTTTTGAATGAAAAAAAAAACTGAATGCTTTTCTTCTAAGATTAGAAGACACTAGGATGTCTGCTTCTGTGCTTCTATTCAGCCTTGTCCTGAAAGTTCTAGACCATTAAATAAAGCAAGAAAAAGATAGATGGGAAAACAGAAGAAACGTTGTATCCAAATGGAAATAAAGAAGAAAAACTGTCTTCATTTGCAGACAGGATCATCTATGTAGAAAATCCTGATAGAACCTACAAAATAAACTCCTAGAACTAAGAAGTAAGTACAGCAAGGTTGTAAGATATAAGATTAGCACACAGCAGAAACTCAAATGCGTTTCTATACATTAGCAATTAATAAAAATTGGAATTTTTAAAAATAATAGCATTTACAATAGCATGAGAAATACAAAATACTTAGGGGAAAATCTAACCAAAGGTGCATAAGACCTTTCCACTAGAAGCAATAAAACATTGCAGAAAGAAATTAAAGAAGATCTAAATCGATGGAGAGACATGCCACGTTCATGAATCAGAAGACTCGATATTATTAAGATGATACTTCTCCCCAAGCTGATATATACATTTAGCATCAAAATAATCAAAATCTTAGCAGACTGTTTTGTAGAAATTGATAAGCTATTTCTGAAATTTGTATGGAAGTGCAAAGGACCTAGTGTAGCCAAACATATTTTGGAAAAAAAGAACAAATGTGAGGACTTTCCCTACCCAATTTTAAAACTACTATATAGCTCCAGTAATTAAGCAATTTGGTTCCTGGTGTGAAGACAAACAAGCAGATTAATGGCAGAGAGTAGAGTCCAGACATAAATTCATGCCTATAAGGGCAACTGATTTTTGACAAAGGTGCCAAGGCTATTCAAAGGGAAAAAGATAGTTTTTTCAACAAACGTCATAGAAAACAGTGGATATATACATGTGAAAAAATAATGAACCTTGATTGTTGGTTCATATTGGATCACAGATCTAAATATAAAACCACAAATCTTCTAGATGAAGAAAACAGAAAATTTTTGTGAGCTTGAGTCAGGCAAAGATTTCTCAGCTATGGCATTGAAAGCACAATTCAGAAAAAAAACTGATAGTTTGCACTGCGTTAATGTTAAAACTTTTAAACTTTTCTGGTTTTTTTTCTTTTTGAAGAAAAGAACTTTTCTTCAAAAGATGTTGTTGAAAAAATAGACAAGGCACAGACTTGGAGAAAGTATTTGCAAATTCATATCTGATAAAGGCTTGGATCCAGAATATATAAAGCAGTTTCAAAATGTGACAATAATCAACCCACCCATTTTATTTATTTATTTATTTATTTATTTATTTATTTATTTATTTGAGACTGGGTCTTGCTCTGTCACTCAGGCTGGGGTGCAGTAGTGCAATCTCAGCTCATTGCAGCCTCAACCTCTCAGGCCCAAGGGATCCTCCCACCTCAGCCTCTGGAGTAGCTGGGACCACAGGCATGCACCATGACACCTGGCTAATTTTTTATTTTTAGTAGAGATGGGGTCTTGCTCTGTTGCTCAGGCTGTGTCTCCAACTCCTGGGCCCAAACGATCCTCCCATCTTGACCTTCCAAAGTGCTGAGATTACAGGCCTGAGCCACTGTGCCCGGCCCACCCATATATATATATATATATATTTTTTTTTTTTTTTTAATGGGCAAAGGCTTTAAACAGACCACCAAAGAAAATATTCAGGTCAGGCGCTATGGCTCACGCCTGTAATCCCAACACTTTGGGAAGCAGAGGTAGGCAGATCACTTGAGCCCAGGAGTTTGAGCCAGCCTGGCCAACATGGCAAAACTCCATCTCTACTACTAAAAGTACAAAAATTAGCCAGGTGTGGTGGTGCATGCCTGTAGTCTCAGCTACTTGGGGGGACTGAGGCGTGAGAATTGCTTGAATCCAGGAGGCAGAGGTTATAGAAAAAAAAAAAAAGAAAAAGAAAAAGAAAGAAAGAAAACATACAGATAGAAAATAAGCACATAAAAATATGTTCAATATCATTGGTCATTAGGGAAATGCAAGTTAAAATCCCTATTAGATACCACTACACACTTTTTAGAATGATTAAAATTAAATAGTCTGATGACTCAAAATGTCAGTGAGGATAAGAGCAACTGGAAATCTCAAAAGCTTCTGGTGGGAGTGTAAAATGATGCAACCACTTTGGGGAACTGTTGGCAGTGTGGGAGGTGTCTTCTGACTTGACTCCCAGTGACCCCAGTGCCTAGTATTCATGGCTTTGTGTAACCACTCTCCTTGAGTAACTTTCTCCTAACCAATATAACACAACAACATTGAAGGGATGGCACTTCCATGTCTAGGTTACAAAAGATTGTGACTTCTATATTGTTAACAGACTCTCTCCTCCTAGCTTTCAGGTAGCAAGTCACTGTATTGGAGAGGCCTGCATGGGAAGGAACTGAGGGATGTCTCCAGTCAACACAGAAAGAACTGAAGCTCTCAGCCCAACAGTCCTCAAGGAACTCAATCCTGCCAACAGCCACGTGAGTGACTTTGAAAGTAGATCTCTGCTCAGCTGAGTCTCCAGATCAAACCTCAGGGCTGCCTCACGCCTTGACGGTACTCAGCCAAACTATGCCTGGATTCCTGACCCACAGAAATTCTGAGATAATGCATGTGTGTTATTTTAAGCTGGGGAGTTTTGGGGATAATTCCTTATGTAGCATTAGATAATTAATATAGGCAATTTCTTAAAAAGTTAAACACATACCTATCATATGCTATAACCATTGTACTCTTGGTATTTACCCAAGAGAAATGAAAACATATGTCCACACAAGCTCTTGTGAACAAACGTTCATGGCAGCTTTATGTGTAATAGTCTAAAACTGGAAACAATTCAAGTGTCAATCAACAAGTGAATGGATTAAACAAATTGTGGTATACACAATATACAATGAAATATCATGTAGGAATAAAAAGGAATGAAACGTTGATATGTAGAGCATGGATAATTTCAAACTTATTAGGCAGAGTGAAAGAAGTCAAATAATAAAGAGTATATAATGTATGATTCCATTTATATAAAGTCTAGAAAATGCAAACTAATCTACAATGAAAGAAAGCAAATCAGTGGTTATTTGAGGATAGGATGATGGGGGACGGGATGGGGAAGAAGATGTGAGAGAGATTATGAAAACACATAAGAAAACTTACGGGGATGATGAATATGCTTACAGTGATTATAGGGATGGTTTTATGGGAATATATAAATATACACATATGTCAAAACTTAGCAAAGTGTACACTTTACATGTGGGGAGTAATATTAGTATACTTCAGTGAGGCTGAAAAGGGGAGTATTGTTGTAGAAAGGGACATTTAGAAAACAAAAATGATTTTGGAATTTTAAAATCCAAAAGCAGAAATGAAAAATTTAGTAGAAACCTAGAAAATTGAGGAAATTTCCGAGTAACAAAAATGATTACAACAAATAAATGGAAAATATAAGCTAAAAAGCCAGGAAATTAGACTAAACAGGAAATACATCTTAAATAATAGGGCTTTCAAAAACAGAGAAAAAAAATGGAAAGGAGCAATTCACCAAAGAAACAATTCAAGAAAAATTTCCTGGATCCCAAGGACATCAATTTCTAGGCTGAGAGGTTCACCAAGTGCTCAGTACAATGAATGAAAACGAAGCCACACAAAACACATTCACACGAAGTTTCAAAACATTGGGAACAAAGAGAAGGTACTAATGCTCTTTGAAAGAAAGAACAAGTCGCATACAAAGGCCTAGAATTAGTTCTGCGTTAGGCTTCTCTACAGCAATGGTGAACGCCAAATGATAATAGAGCAAGGCCTTCAACATTCTTACAGAAAATGATTCCAGATTAGAATTCTATATCCTCAGCCAAAGTAGTAACGTGCTCTTGGGCTAGAATAAAGACTACTGGGCGTTTTCTGAATGCAACGTCTCAACTTTTAAAAATTGTTCCTGCTTTTTTTTTTTCTCAGGAAGGAGACTTCTTTCTATTGAGGAATTTGGAGATGGATTTGTGATAGGTACGTAGTGAAACCAAACAAATGGGATAAAGGTTGACTCCAGTGAAAACAAAAACTATATAAGAAAATAAAGGAAATTAGAATGCATACAGATACAGCCTCAAATAGTATTTCCATGGGCATAATAAAATAAATGCTAAATATTGATTTGCCCTAAAATTGTGCCATTCTATTAGAGGAATGGGATGGAAAAGAAATATATTTAAGGGTATGAGAGTAGAGTAGAAAGCTAAACCCTTATTGTCCATTGCCTGAAGTAAACATATTATATTTAAAACTAAAAATGTTAATAAACAGGAATTTAAACCTGCTATTTAGAAATTTGGAGGCAAATACAAGAAAACTAAAAGCATTGAAAGTCATGGCTTCCAGGGAGTGGGAGGAGAGCTGCTAATATCACCTGTAGATTTATAGAACTGTTTAATTTTTTAAATTATATAAATGTACACTTTATTAAAACCAAAAGAATAGAGACATGATAGAACAAAGTTTTCCAGAAATGAAGAAAGATAATTATCTCTAGACTAAAAGACCCTCCAAGTTCCAAGTAGAATAAAGAACAAAAGACTTATGCCCTGACACAGACTCAAGATATTTTAGAACGTTGAACATAAAGAGAAATTCCTAAAAGCTTCCAGGAAACAAGAAAAGTCATTCTCAAAAGAACAAAAATAATACTGGCCTCAGACATCTTGTCAGGAACATTGAATACTAAGAAGAAAAAAATTCTGGGAAATACGATTTAAAACCCAGAATTCTATACCTGGAAAATCGTTAACATGTGCCCAAGAGTTTTAGTTTTACAAGTGAGAACCCAGAGAATTTGCCTCCAGAGCGCCCGTTCCTTCTGTGACTGCAAAATACAGTCCAGCAAAAAGCTTCAAGAAACAGTATGATTCAGAGGTTTGGTAATTCTCAGGATCTGACAAAGGCACAAGTACTGCAACTTAAAATCCCAAGGAAAACAAAAAGCTATTTAGGAGATTTATGTCAGTGTCTAAATATAAAGGAAATAAAGATGTGACATGAATTTAATAATTAAGCTTTCATGTCACTTATGGTTAATGATACTGGACCTAGAGAAAAATAAATAAAATCCTAACATACTGATTGACTTTGAAGGAACAATATTTACAAAGTCATAATTATGTACACAGTGGTTTTTTTTTTTTTGATTTTTAGAATCAACCGGTGGACAAAGCATGAAAGCCTTATGTTTATAAGACAGTACATCGAATGATCAACTCTGACAGTATAAAAGTTAAGGTATGGCTAAGAGAAACTGATCTATTATCTGAAAACAGTAGAACAAGAAATGATAGATAAGAGATTGCAAGTTAGAGAGGCAAACAACAGAAAACTAAAAATAACAATATAACTGTGAAAATTTAGGGGAGGGTGTAGTGTAAGTCAGCTAAAGCCTTGTGTTTCATGGCAAGGAGTCAATAGACAGAGCCTGAGTTGAATATCAACATAGAGATGTGAGGATGCCATGTAGAATGAGGATGCTAGCCACTAGGAAAACAAAATGCAGAAATGCTGAAAGGTGGTGGCCTCTGCGACTATGGGACTATGGGTAGGACAAGGGAATGGAGTGGATGATTTTTGCTTTAATACTATGCCCTTCTCGACCATGCATACTCTGAGAAACATTTTTTAATGCTTTAAATGAATAAACTAAAATGTTGAATTGTGAATACATTTATGTTCTGAAAACCAGATATGAAAACGTGCTGATAGTGAAAAGCAATTTTTTAGGCAATCAAGACAGGAGGATATTTGGCATCTGTCATGCATTTGTCATCAGTTTCCAGAATGGTGGTCTCGCCAGAGGGTGGGAACAGTCCCTTCCTCATTAGTACTTCCAGCCCCAAAATTAAAGATAAGCTTACAGAGGATATGAAGTATTAGTTTGATGGCAGTGTGCGTGTGTGTGTGTGTGTAATAGTTTGATGGCAGTGTGTGTGTGTGTCTGTGTGTGCAGGAAAATTACAGAAAAAATGAAGCATCTGAATTTTGAATCAAAATTGCCAAGTTGTTTTTGTAAAATGTGATTCAGAAGACCTAAAAAATATCAGGTATAAGAGAAGTTCCATTATTATGACCTTTAGCGATAGAGCCAACTGGCAGGTGTGAGCCTCCATTCTGATGGAATTCTGCAGAAGCCTCTGGTCAAGAGAGGCCCTGGTGAGCTGTGCTGGGCTGATGAGAGAGTCCTGTGATGGGGCCCAGTTTCATTCAAGAGACTTAGCATCCTTTCTGTTTCTCCTTTACATAACCAGTTCGCCACCGCTCGGTGCCAACAGACAGACCCTCTGTTGAGTTGTCCACCTGCTTTCCACCTGGCAGGTGCCAATAGCCTCTTGTTCTCCCAGTTCTCCCTGCCCTACCCTTGTGGGAGGATACTATTTTGTATTACTTCTTATGAACATTGTGAGCAAAACGTTCCACGGACTACCCAAGCAGTGCAGACCACAGGCTGTGTCCCAGGGACCCGGAAGCAGCAAGGACGCAGGTGTAAACACCCAGGGTGAGCCTACCCCATCCTTCACACCCAGGGTGAGCCTACCCCATCCTTCACACCCAGGGTGAGCCTACCCCACGCCTTCACACCGGCTACCCTGGCAGCCATGTTGCAACAACAATGAGGGCAGCCTGGGGAGCCCCCAAATTTCAGCATCAGTGGGCGCCCCGACCTCACTGATGACAAGATCCCATAGGTCACTTACACATGTCACACAGAAAATGTTCTCCTGTGACCGAGAATGCAAGCCATCTGACAGTTGCAGGCTATTTTCAGTATCATTGTCTTCTCCACCAACACTGACAAATTCACCATGGTTGTGGTTTTCTTCCTTTTAATGACTGTTTGGTTGTGTTTTCCTTTGGGGATGGGGGCTGGTGGCTCTGCTGGCATCTGTGGCAAGGCCCCAAGGGAAGTGGATTTATGCGGTGGTCACTGTGCCTTGCTGCATTGTTTAAAATGAGACTTCATGGGACATGCACAGTGAAGATGAAAGAGCAGAACCATGGCATGTGAGGGATGATTAGAGCCAGGATGGGCCATTAAGGCCTGTTCTAAAAGGTGCCCAGACACCTATTGACATGAAGTGTCCTAACTGCTCCCCAGACACCAGGATTAGTCCACTGTGTCCGTTTGGTTCGTGTCCCTGTCTGTCAGCAGGAGCCTCTTCTGGCCTGATGGAGCTGGGGGAGGGGAGGATGTCAAGGTGGATGCTCTCAGCTGGAAAAGCTCTCCAATGATGGGCTGTAGCTAGAGTTTGTGACATTTCGATAGCTCTTTGCTTTTTAATGTGCTCATCTGAGGACAGCCCGTTACCTGCTTTTCTGCCTCGATCCATCATTTTTCTCTGGGCCAAATCACAAAATAATACAGAACAGAAAGAACTCTGGGTTCAAGACGGCAGGTGCAGCCTACTCTCTGCTAACCTGACAAAGTGTTAATGAGTCAAAACTTCTGGGTAGCACACAACACTGCTGTGTATGGCTGACAAAAATGTCCAGCTTGTAAACAATTAGGAAACAGTTCAATAAAATATTCGTGGGTACAATTTAACCCATGACTCAGGCAGACTCCTTACAGTCCTGACACTGGCAGTCTGAACATTGTCATTCTTCTATATATCTTCAGAAGGGCTGGTAAATATTGAACTACAGTTAATAGGTTGTTGGATAAGCCAGCTTTGCAGGCCCTTAACCTCACCCTTTCTCCCTTTACCTCCATGACCTCATGTTGGAACCTAGAAGACAGGGTTGTTGACATCCTCTCCACCGTGCCAGAGCCCTCACTACAAAGAGTGGGTGTCCCCGTGGCCTCCTGCCTGGGGTCTGAGCTGCCACACAGTCCATTTCTCACCTCTGAAGTGTATCTCACTGTGGGCACTGGGAGCAGCAAATGGTTGTTCTGCTCTTACCTGCTCGATCCACACCAAGCTGGGAAGGTTCATGGGTGCCTAATCTCAAAGGACAGACATGACGACACTGAATTCACACTGGGTCTCATTGGGGATTTCACTGTTCTTCCAGAGAGGGCAAGTATCTTACTGACATCAGCAAACATTTTTTGGGGAGGGGGAAAATAACTAGAAAGTGGAGCAAAGGTGAAATAGAAAATTCAAGGACAAATACGATGTTAAAGAAGATGATGAAGTAGAATGAATGAGAATTGTTTGGAAGGGGTGCCTCTGGCCTGGATGGCTGTCCGTTTTGCTGAGGTGTCTGGGGTTGACCGTGGGAGGAGGGGAGAAGGCTGAGCGGGGAAGACCAGGCATACCTAACCAATGGTGTGGGTGACGTGACATTCCTGTTGGGCCCTCATCTGTCCTGGGCGTGGCTCCTTCTCACCTTTGCTCTTCCTGTCTTGGAGCCGACTGAGGCTGGGACATGAAGGGAGATGGGCCAGCAGAAGGGCTCTTCCCCCGTCCCCCAAACCCTTCCTGAAATACCAGCTGGCAAAACTTCTCAAATGTGCAGTTTCTGAACTATCACAGCTTCCATGAATATCAGATGTTCCATTCAGTTCTTGATCTCTCTCCCCTCTGTCTCTTTTGTCACTTTTATTTATTTTTGTTATGTTTTAATCTTCCTGGATGCCTAATGGACTGTATTTGAGATCAGTAGGATACTTTTAATGGTTTAAGTTGCCATGATTCCAGGCCCCAAGAGAAAATGTTCTGTATTTTTTCAACCAAAACCTGCGCCTGCCACTTCTTTTTAAAATATTAGGGATGCATTTCCCTAGCCAGTTCCAGCTTGAGCATTTGACCCTCCTGTCCACCCAGAGTTGCCAGATTTAGCAAATAATAATACAGGACAGACACTCAGGTAAATTTGAATTTCAGATAAATAAAAAATAATTTTATGAGTGCAAGAGTATCCCAACTTTTGTGTGAGGCATGCTTAAACCAAAAGTGTTTTCACTGTTTATCTGAAATTCAAATTTAACTGGGCATCTAGTATTTATTTGGGAATCATACCAGCTGATTCCTCAACCATTGTTTGGAAACATTTAATCCCAAGTTCTTACACAGCAGACACATTTAATCATACTGTCTAGCAAGTATCTGTATTCTTTTTTTTTTTTTTTTTTTTTTTTTTTTTTTTTTTTTTTTGATACGGAGTCTCGCTCTGTCTCCCAGGCTGGAGTGCAGTGGCGTGATCTCAGCTCACTGTAAGCTCTACCTCCCGGGTTCCCGCCATTCTCCTGCCTCAGCCTCCCGAGTAGCTGGGACTACAGGCGCCCACCACCACGCCCGGCTAATTTTTTGTATTTTTAGTAGAGATGGAGTTTCACCATGTTAGCCAGGATGGTCTCGATCTCCTGACCTCATGATCCACCCGTCTCGGCCTCCCAAAGTGCTGGGATTACAGGCGTGAGCCACCGCGCCCGGCCCGTATTCTTTGTTCATGGTGTCTCTACCTGGATGCATGCAGGATGTCTCTGACAGTGAGCGCCAAAGGAAGTCACTCTGAGTGGCTTAGAGGGCTGTACTCACAGTAGGGGCTGATGGCACAGATTGCTTTAGGAAGGTGGTGAGTGGGAGGTGGGGGGGGAATCAAGACTTAACAGTTTACCAGAGGCAGGCATCAGGGTGGGATCGGGAGGGAATAGGATTTGGCGCTGTTTTCACTGAATTCTGGAATTGTGGTCTGGCCCTGAGAATCACCTGGGAGGTCAGCCCCTGGAGGGGAAAGGCAGCCCCTCCTCAACGTCTGGGACAGGTGCCCTCCTACGCTTCCCAACCCCTCCCAGTGTGGGCAGTTCCCCAGCTCACAGGCAGCACATGCAGGTGGACATAGCTCTAACTGTTGGCTCGCCCTCTGGGTCCAATTCTACTTTCAGACCAGGAAAGCAGCTGAGAGGGGTGGAGGGAGCCTTGCTGAAGTCACAGTGCTCGGGCCAGGCCTTCCCACAGCTCCCCTTTCGCCACTGGACCCGGCTTGTTCTTTTCAGCCTGTGAGAAGGCCACAAACTGTTGTTACTTTTTCAAGCCAAAAAGAGCACGTGTCCCAAAGATGTGACCAGAGATGTCATTAAGTGTGCGTGTGTATAGGGCGGAGTGAGCCCAGGAGGTGGAGTGGTGTGGCTCTCAGGTCACAGACGTGGAATTCCTGACTCTGCCCGCTCCCGGCGGCCTGCTGGCCTGTCAAGGCGAGAGCTCAGTGAGTGACAAGAGGATTTATTTCCACCAGCCAGAGAATGGCTCATAATTTACAGCCCACCGAGCCAGCCTCTACCACGGCGTTAGAGCCTTCCTTCTGTAGACAGTAATAAATTGTCTTATCACCAGTGCTGACATAACATGCTCCTTTTTAAGTGTGCCATAATTTTTATTTTTAAGAGAATATTCATATTTGATGGCAGAGTTCATGGACATCTGAATACTTCTCTGGAGAGAAGCCTTTTTTTTTCTTTTTAAAAGAAGATATAATTCAGCTCCCAAATGCCACTAGCAGGGATAGGCTTGACTTCTAAAGCAACATTAGGGGCAGAATTGGGGACATTGTAGACCCTTCATTGATAGTGACTTGTCCTTCATCAGGAGGCATCAAAAGGATCAAGCCCCTGGAGGACGCACGTCCTTTGACTGTCTGCCTTGCTGCCTTTGCACGATGGTGGCCAGGGAGCTGGGGGAGCCTCCGGCTTTTTCCATCCCAAAGGACAGGCTTCCCCGCCACCAGCGGGGACTCACTCCCTTGAGCTACCCCTGGCAGGAGGGGCCTGGGGGTGTAACAGGCAGAGAGTAAAGGAGTCTGAAGCCTGCCTGGGGGTTCCCAGCTTGGGATCACACGGCTGGCAAGTCCGGGCACCGTGTCTCTCTCCTTCTGCATCCTCCAGGGGGCAACAGTGCAGCCTGCTGATCCCCAGGGGGCAACAGTGCAGCCTGCTGATCCCCAGGGAGCCGTTCTCCCCAGGGCACAGTCCTGGAGGGGGATGCCACAGATGGTCCCTGGTCACCAGGGAGTCCTCAGGCCTGTCTCCTGTTTCTACTGCCCCATGGGGATGGGCCAGCCGGGGTGTCCTTCTCCCCTCCCATCAAGGCTTTTGTGCCTGGGTCCTTAACTGAGGATGCCCTCACGGCGTGGCAGGAAGAGATGGGGCCGGGTGGCTGCCCAGCCTCCTCCCTCTGCCTTTGCCTTGTGCCTTCACAGGCACCCATTCCAGAACCCAAACTGTTCACCTGACAAGACCTCAGGCAAAGCCCTGGCTCCCCCGGAGGATTGGGGCTTTCTTGTTTGTAAAACAGGAGATGGGGCTTTAGGAGCTCAGACACGAATGGATGCAAAAGCCTTACAGAGGATTCATGAGAGGTGAGATTTTGTCTCTTCCTCTGCTCTCTCTTCCTTCATTGTCTTTTTCCCTCCTTTCACCAGGCACGTACAGGAAGGAGCTGAGGTCCCCAGGCTGTGCAGTCCTTCTAGGTCTGGGCTGTGGAGGGAGAGGAGAGGCTGGCCTGGGAGTCTCTGCTTGGGGAGATACAAGGCTGGCCTGTGGGGCTGGCCAGCCTGGGGCATGTCTGTGTTAACACAGATGCACCCACACAGACACTTCAGAACCAGGCATGTTTACAAGTAGCAATGAGGTATTGCTAAACCTCTGGCCTCATGAGAACAGCTCTCACATAATGCTGTCTGAGTGCCAGGCCCCGTCAAGGCACTGTACACTAATTCATTTAAGGTGGACACAAATATGCCCATTTTATGCTCAGCTGGGAAAACTGAGGCCCAGAGCGGTCAGTGGACTCATCTGAGGTCAGGCAGCTGCGGAGTGGCCGAGCTGGGATGAGAACCCAGGTGGCCAGCGCTGGAGTCTCTTCCCTAACCACAGTGCTCCTCTGCCTCTTCTCTTCCTGCCTGAGCAATCCCACTTCACTTGGACCATCCCCTGCCTACTCCAGGGGACAGGACTTGAGTGTCACTTCCCCTCCTGCTGTCTTGTGGCCCTGCCATGCACTGTGGCAAGTCTTCTGTTATCTTCCACCTGAGAGGCCGTGACGAAGAAGGTTCCCGACTTCCCGTCTAGCAAAGGTGAGGACTGAATTAGACTTTCTTCTTGACAGTGGTGATCACCTGCGACCTGTGACTGGTACATGCTCAGGAGGGAGTATACGGTTCCACTTTGCTGATTTCTAATGAAAATTACTTTTACAGGATGGAGGGAGAAAGGGCTCAGAAGGAGAAGGAAAAAGAATAAGGGAATTGGCCCCAGTCCAGATGGAAAGACCCAGATGCAAAATCATCTGGGCCACATATGTGTTGTTTGCTTATCCAATTTCCAACCTTTGAAAAATAACAATATTGGATGGTGGGAATCAGTCGCATTGCTGGAGCTCCTGTGGTGGCAGGAGTTGGACATTGTGGCAGGTGACCCTGCGAAGGATAAAGACAGAACCTGCAGAGGGTAAAGGATTTCCCAAGTCTCACTCCTGGAGGGAGGGGAACAGGCATGAGCAGCCTGTTGGGCCCCATGTCATGCAGCTATGTTCTCTGCTGCTGGTGAGCTTGGCATCAAAAGAAAACATAGCAGGAACGATTTTGCCTGGGTTGGGGATTTGGGGGAGTTTAGACTATAAATAGTGAGGAGGATATAAAAAGCCTTAAGAGGATTTTTGGAAGCCCTAAATCCACCACGTAGACCCAAGCAAGTTAACAGGAATCACTTAGGTTTTAGTGAGATCTAAATGTAACTCAGCATAGCACCCTCCCCTCCACTGTTCCCCTCCAGCTGTCATGGTTCACGTGTCCGCTGTCACCACAACCCTCACCAGCATCTGCCATACCAAGGGCACGTGTGTCAGGAGGTCTGCTGCCAGCATGCCAGCTGCCAGGTGCTGCCTAGCCTTGAGTTACGGTCTGGCTCGCTCCCTAAGGGAAGGCATCATTGGCAGCCTCTTCTACAGCAGAGAAAACGGAAGCATAGGAGGGTAGGTGCCTGGTCCAAGGTCACACAGCCAGCAAGTAGTGGGCTGGATTCCACACTCAGCCGAGGCCCACTCTGCTGATTCTAGCATAATTTCTTCAGGATCGCCTTTCGAGTGGGCCTTGGCTGCGTGTGGGAAGGAACCTGCTTGCCTCTGTGCCTTGCTTCTTGGACATCTGTGGACCCAGCCTTCTCTTTTCTGTGGGCGCTTATTTCATTTAATACACGGACTTATCATAAAACCCCTTTGCACTCCTGTAGCCCCAGCTCAGGAAGCCTGAAGCCCACCCCGGTCACTGAGGTACTCAGAATCGATGGAGATCCAGAGTTGAAACCTCCCTACCTTTGGTCCCGTGTCCCCAGGGTCTGCTGCCAGCTCCTCGATACCTACAAACAGGTTTTCTATTCTTGACTCTTTTAGGAACATCACTGTGGCCTGATAGTGAGGGAGTGACACTTAGGATGACAGCCGACCATCTCATTTATAGGAAAGATCCAGGGCTCTAACACATATTTTAAAAATCACTGCACTGCTGGCACAGCCTTGCCACCCAGCACTGTATTAGCCAACTCCTTCCCAAGGCTCTGGGAGAGGCTGTGGTGGGAACATTCCAGATCAGAGGTTCTGCCTTGTTTAAATAGGGGTGGAGCGAGATTGCCAGGTCTCAGGCTTCATCTTGCCAGTGAGAAATGGGGGTGCAGGGAGCTGCTTTAGATGGGGGTGCAGGGAGCAGCTGCTGAGGCCTCACCATGCGTCATGCACAGGGCTGGCAGTGAGGCCACAAATCACAGTTAGGCCCCCCAAACGTAAGGTCCTACAGCCAGGGAGAGCCATTCTGCCTCGAGACCGAGAAGAATCCAGTCAGGAAGAAATAGGGGAAGCTAAGGTGCCCAGGCCTGAAGGGCCAGTCTGTCTGGGAGCAGCGACTGGCCCTATGGTGGGACAGGAAGAGCAAGAAAAACAGTGCCAGCTTGCTAAAGGCCGTGCCCCTGAGTTTGATCTCCACCCTGCTGGCTGAGAAGTCTCACTCACTGATGGTCTAAATTGTCTCATGGGAGTGCCTGGGAACCAAGACTCTGGAGATGGCAGGGAGGGTGATGAGGGGCAGCGGCTGGGGCCAGAGAGACCACCTAGGAAGTTAACACTACAGACAGCGCGACAGGGCCCTCGGCTAGGGTGGGAAGCCTGGGGACGGGTGAGGGAACTGGTGAGAGGTGGGAGTCAGGCCGAGCCCACACTGGGTCAGGACATGAAGGCCACAGCACGCCCTCGAGGCCAGGGTCTGGTCCGGGTAGGGGTGAGGAGGTTAGAACAGGCTGCTCTGGATTTCAGAGGCCAGAGAGAGTGGAGATGTTGAGTAAGGAGGTGAAGATGTGGGAACCAGGGTTCCTGGCCTCCTGAAGACAGACAGCGTGGGGCTGCGGGTGCAGGTCTCAAGGCCTTTGAGGCCAGGTGGGTTGGAGCTGTGAGAGTGCCCCTCCTCCGCTTTCCACCCTTCTTGGGATGGAGTCCAAATTCTTGCCAAGGCTGATGAAGCTGTCACAGCCTGGCCTCTGGCCGTGCCTCTCGCCCCCTCTCCCACTACCCTCCTGTCACTGCCAATGCCCCTGCCGCCCTGCCTGCCCTCTAGCTCCTCCACTACACCAGGCTTCCTCCTGTGCCAGGGCCTTTGCACATGCTGGTCCCAAGTGGGCCCTCTGCCTGGAGCTGGGGGAGGGATGCCCGCACCCAGGGGTGGGAGAAACTGTGCTCCTTCATCCCTGAGTCAGCAACTCCCTGCACTGCAAATCCTCAGCGTGATCTCTGTTTTCTTGCTGAGTCCTGACTGATGGTCCGCCCATCTGGCTATCTCCTGTTTATGTCTTCAAATTCAAGTTAAAAGTCACTTCTTCCAGGAAGCCCTAACCATCTTGTTCAATGCCCTTCTCGTATCTGACAGCCTCCACTGTGTGCTTGCGGGAGGGTAGAGAAAAATCTTGGATTTTTCTCTGTGTGAGGTTGGAAGCCATGGAAGAATTTAGAGCTGAGGAACGGCCTGATCTGACTTCTATTTTCACACAATCCTCTGTGTGAGGATTGATGGCAGGAGGCAAGGCTGGAACAGGGAAGGCATTTAGAAGGCTGTTGAGTTTCACCAGGTGACAGGTGGGGTGGCTCGGCCCAGGAACGTAACAGGGGGCGTGGTGAGAAGTGGCCAGACTCCGAATGGATTTCAAACTAGAAACAACCAGACTCACTGACAGTCTAGACACGGCTGTGCTGGGGTGAAGGGAGGGGTGAACAATGACCTCAGGCTTTAGCCTGTGCAGTGGAAATGTGGAGTTGGCATTTGCCGTCATGGAGAAAGCTGGGGACAGGGCAGGGCGGCGGGGGCGTTTTGTGGTGGGGACGGGGAGGACCAGGAGGTCAGTTGTAAAGTGCCTTTAGATATCCAAATAGAGAAGCCGCCTGGAGTTCTCCAAGCCAGCGACAGGCACCGAGAGTCACCCACACATAATGTGCACCTAAAGTTAGAGAATGACTGCGAGCGTCGCGGGAGTGAGGGTGGGTACAAAAAAGAAGCTGCCCAAGAGTCAGGGCTTGGGGCACCCCGATGCTAAGAAGGAACCAGCTATGGAGACTGAGGATAGGCAGCCACAGAGGTGAGAGGAGAACCAGGATAGCAGGCGCAGCTTGGCAGCCACAAGAGGAATGTGCTTCAAGGGCAAGGGGTGTCAGCCGTGTCAAAGGGGCAGGAAGGCCTCCAACACGAGGGCAGAGAACAGCCCCCTGGAGTTAGCAGCGTACAGGCTGCGGGTGATGGTGATGAGAGCCGTGAGTGGGCAGTGAGGGCGTGGCTTGAGTGCAGGAGAGACTGAAACAGTGGGTGGGGAGACTTGAGAGTTTTGTGTTGCTAAAAAGGGAAGAATGGGAGAGTAGCTGGCGAGAGTCCTGTGGATTTTTAAAGATAGATGGTATAACCACATGCTTGTACGTGCATGGAGGTAACTCAGCAGGAGAAAGGGTGATACTGTGAAGCGGCAGCTCTGGGGAGCTGGGGTAGCTTGGGATCCAGCAGGTGAGGGAGGGGAGGTCCTCAGTGGGCCCTACCACCTGCAGCAGTGCTGCGAGGCAAAGCCTGGCACAGGTGCAGGTGGAGAAGGACGGTCCCTTCCGAGAAAGGAGGTAAGAAGGAAGCAAGGCTGGCAGCTCAGGGTGAGGATGGAGGACGCGAGTTGGACAGGAGGGGTGGGCATTTGGAGAGACTGCCAGAGATGTGTAATGACGGCTGCCAGGCGACAGCAGCCGGGGTGGCTGTGTTTCTTCTCCACCTGCATTCAGCTGAGCGCAGGTGCTGAGTGGAGGGAGAGGGAGAGGAGGGCACGGAGAGGCCCGTGAGTGAAAAGCGGTGTCATGTGACCTCTCCTGGAACCCTGGGCAGTGAAGGCAGGAGGTCAGAGGTGATGTGAAGGGGCGGCAGGGGCAGGAAGGCATAAGAAGCCTTCTTGGAGTTGGGTGGGGGAGCTCTGGCACACGTGCAACTAAGGGGAAGGATCTGGGGACAGGAAAAGATTAAAGGGTTAGGAGTTTGGGGAACTGCCAGAGCAAGACCCTGCAGAGGGCAGGATTCCCTGGGGACCAGGGCACCAGGGCACCAGGGGAGGGGCAGCTTCGGAGAGGGACAGGCAGGGGGATGCAGAAGCAATGTTGTTTGTGCCTTCTGTGCTCTTGAGGAAAGAGAGCAGCTAAAGGGTGGGGTCTATAGGAACTTGCAATTCCTCAGCCCCACCCAGCCCGGCCACTTCCTGTATACCACAGCCCAGCAGGTCCCCCGCAATGCCCATTTTCCCATGATGTATTTCCACACTCAGCTTCTCAAAACCAGACTTTTGTAGAAAGGGATAACCTGCCAGCTCTTCTCCTCTGCTTGTCACGGTGAAGACCCCACTCCCATCCCGTCTTCTGCTTTGCTCTCTTTGCCGGGACTAGGGAGGGAGCCCCAGCTCCCAATTCACTCTCACTCGGGAGCGCACTTAGGCCACAAACCCAAAACCCACTCTGGAGCCAAGGGGTGTCTTCACGCAGGAAAAAGGCACACCCCACCGCAGGGCTTGTGCACAGTGCAGCTCCATCCTTGCGCTGCCAGGCGTGGAAGCAGGTGGGGAAAGTCAGAGTCACCGCTGCTTAGGCTGATGTGTGTTGTATTTAATTTATGGAACACATTAATTCTAAATAATACTTGAGCCTTCCTTCCCCTTCCCTCTTGTTCTTCCCTTCCTTTGTTCTTCCCCTCCTCCCTTCCCTTTCCCCCTCTTTCCCTCCTTCCCTACCTCTCTTCCTTTCCACTTTTCGATAAATATGTGCTTGGAGTCTGCTGTGTGCCTAAGAAAATCTATATGAAGGTGATACAACAGAAACAGGGAGCAAGAGGTAGACCCCCAAGGAACTCGCCCAGCAGCCTCCACAGTGCTGCCCCTTGCTAACAGCATCCTGGTTTTGTTCAACCTGGGGCAGCAATGTGCTCAGGGAGAGTTCCCCAGGAGAAGAGCTAAGACTGGTCAAAAGCAGCCTGAGCCGCCCTGCTCACCTTGTCTACGATTACCTGGCAGCAGAGGGTGGGCCTGTGACCCAGATCTGGTGGGTGGGGACTGAGAGGAAGTGGACTGGAGGTTTAGGTGCTTCCTCCCCAGGGAGATGAAGACATTCAACAGATGGAAATTCGCTCCTGCGCTTCTTCCCTGGAGGCTGTCTTGAGAGCATATGATCCTCCCATCTGTGGCAGTCATCTAAGAATAGGAGAAAGCAGGTAAAGTGTAGAAAAGCTGCCTTGAGTCCCAGCATCACCGAGCTGCTGAATTAACAACGCTGGGTCCACCTACTACCAATTTATTGTTTGCGAAATAATTAATTGTTCTTATTGTCTGCACTCATTGCAGTTGGGCACTCTCATATTTTGTAACCAAAGGCGTCTGGCACACGTGCAACTAAGGGGAAGGATCTGGGGACAGGAAAAGATTAGAGGGTTAGGAGTTTGGGGAACTATTGCAGCAAAGAAGAAATAAAGAACTATGATTTTTCTATCTCATGTGGCTCTGAGCCTCCTGGATGCTGAGGTGAAAAGGGAAACGAGATGAATTCCCAAGCTCTCATTCTTAGTCAGGAAGAGCTTCTCAGGGATCTTCAGCTTTTTTGCCCCTAAATTCCTTGTTTGACACTAAATTTCGGGAGTTTAGGAAAGGAACACTGGGATACATAATTGCTAGACCCACAGTAATTGTTTCACAGGAGAAGCAGTTTTCAAGGGCCCTTTCTTAAGAAAACTAGGATCTAGATATAGAGTTTAAACAGAGAGGAGAGCAGAGTGGGAGCTGCTGCATGCCCTCCCCACCCCAGATAGTCACATGTCCCCCTCCCCAGCAGGGAGCAGAGCTCAGTATGAATGAGCAGATACTGAAGAGACCGCTGAGAAACTGTGAACACCGAGCAGAAGGCAGAGCCCAGAAGGACGCAGAGCCTGGAGCTGCAGGGGAGCAAAGGCCCCTGACCCACCACTGCTCGGGGCAGCAGCTGTGAGTGGGATTTGGAGTGAGTAAAAAGGAGAGGAAAGAAAAGCGTGAAAGGGAGAGAAGAGGACCTGACTGGGGAAACCCCTGGTTTGTAGAAACCTGGGCTTGGGTAAAGGTTTCTCGGGGATGGTGGGAGGGGCTGGTGGGAGGCGGAGGTATAGTCTGCCCCGGATTCTCCCTGTCTCAGGCCCATTGGCTGTGTGTGACCTGCATCACACCTCCTGTTCCTGGGGACCTTGGGTGTTTATCTGGGCTCAAGAAGCACTGTCAGGTCTAAGGAATGACTGTATGTCCCATCAGTGTCTCGCCTCTGAATGCTGTTTGGCCCAAAGTATCCGAGGGTTCTCCCGATAGAAATATATTTGAAAATTCAACTGAGCCAGGCAATTACTTAGAAAAAGCCTTTACCTTGCTGGGGATTCACAACAGATTTTCATGAAAAATGCTGTACTCTCTGTACCTTTTCTGTAGGATATCAATAGACGCCACGCTCACACATACACAGACACAGCAAATATATTTGGAAGAATTCAACAAGTTTCTTTACTGCAATATGTCTTGAAGGCATTAATATCATATGTCATCAAATCTAAGATATACCCTCAATTGGAAGATGTGTCATTATTTAACGTATTACTAAGAAAAAAAAAATGTCCAAGATGGAAATTCTCACAGGAGATGCCTCTCTAAGGATGGAACAGTGAAAGGCTCTACTGTTGGCCGGGCCTGGTGGCTCACGCCTGTAATCCCAGCACTTTGGGAGGCTGAGGCAGGAGGATCACATGAGGTCAGGAGTTCGAGACCAGTCTGGCCAACATGGTGAAACCCTATCTCTACTAAAAATACAAAAATCAGCCAGGCATGGTGGCTTGCACCTGTAATCCCAGCTACTCGGGAGGTTGAGACAGGAGAATCACTTGAACCCAGACACCAGAGGTTGCAGTGAGCTGAGATTGCAGCATTGCACTCCAGCCTGGGTGACAAGAGTGAAACTCTGTCTCAGGAAAGAAAAAGAAACAGAAAAAGAAAAGAAGGGAAGGGAGAAAGGAAGGAAGGAAGGAAGGAAGGAAGGAAGGAAGGAAGGAAGGAAGGAAGGAGGGAGGAGGAAGGAAAGAAGGAAGGAAGGAAGAGGGAAGGGGGAAGGAAGAAAAAGAAGGAGGAGGAGGAGAGGAGAGAGAGGGGAGGGGAGGGGAGGGAAAGACTCTACTGTCAGTACAGGAGAAAATGAGAAATAAACCCAGCATGGAGAGGAACAGCAAGGAATCATCAGGGTTTTATCTTGGCCCTGGTGAGGGGAGGGAGAAATAGGGAGATGCCCTGCATTGATCATTAGAACCATAAGCTGGTTCTCACTCTGGGGTCACACCATTTAGCAGATCCCCAAGGAATTTCAGGAGCTGTGTCCCCAGATCACTGGCAGAAGCAAAAACAAACCCTCTCTGGAAGAACTCAATTTCAGCCCAGGCCAGTGGTGATTGCAAAACACCAACTGTGAGATGTTTCTTGACTTGGGGATGTTAAGATGTGAGAAAATGTGCACCCAGGCATAGATGAGGACAGTGAACCCTCATCCAGAGAAGGTCAGAGTATTCAGCCCTAACTACTCTATCCCACTGGAGAGCTCCTGGTCAGCAGTGGTCACTGTTGCCACTATTTATGGAGTGCTGACTTCATGCCAGGCTCTAGGTGCCAGGCTCTGCTCACATCAGCTCCTGTCATCCTCACAGCACCTCTGTATGGGGACAGCAGCGTTACTATTATTTTCAGTAGGGCAAACTGAAGCAACTTTACTGAGGCTGCACACGAGTAAATGACAAAGCTGGGCTTTGAGTCCATGCTCATCTCCGGTATCCTGAAGGTGGTGTCCATCAGATATTTTTCGGGGGATGCTACTCTGGCCTGCCGAACCTAGCGTGTTGCCAAAAATGTAATTTTTCAGTGTCTGTTCCTTACACAGAGGCAATTTCTGCATCAAAGTCTGTCTTATCACATCCTAGAAGGCTGCGCAAAGGCTCTTGCTGTCCAGTGGTCTTGGCTGTATGGGTATTCCCGGGCTCTGGCTGGACAATCCTGTGCTTGCTGTAAAGGGATCAGTGGTGGGCATGAGAACACATCATTCAATGTCTTCTCCTCTTTTCTGATTTTAAAAGATGTCAGTATAAATATCACAAAACTTCCGAAATATGACCAGGCCCCAATCACCTTTCTGGTCCATGTCCTGTCCCTCCTGAGGCTCGAAGACCTCAGTCTAGGAAAGCAGCACCCCCTCCCTCCCCACAGAGCTGTGTGGACCTCGGGGGCCATGTGGAGAGCCAGAGCCTGAGTAATAAATCCCCTCCCTGCAGGACAACTAGCCAAGTTTTATTACAGATCCTATCACAATGAAAAGGGCTGGTATTCCTGTGATTGAGCTAATCCCATCACCGTGTAAATCAACAGGAAACCCACAGGAGGCGATTTCATTCAGGATGTTCATTTTGGGAAGCTGGTCTCCCTACAACATCAGAGTCAAGATATTGCCAGGGCACTTCCATGATAAATGGAAAGTTTAGCCCAAAAGGACCAGACTTGTTAGTAAAATAAATTCAGATCTCTCCAAATAAAAATTCAGATGCATTTTAGTCTCCCCTCAGTACAGCAGGCTGAATCCCTTAATCTACCACATTATTACGGAAACACCCTTATCTCTGCCTGTCAAAATCACTGCCATTGCGGGGGCTCCGTCTTGGGAGGCACTAGCTGCTTTATAATTATTTAGCTGATGTGCAGTGTACATTATCTTGAAGCAGGCCACATATTTGAAGAAGAACAGCACCAGATCCAGGATGAATCTGAGGGACATCCGGCCAGCAGGGGAAGGGGAAGAGAGGTAACGCATGTTGCCCAGACATACTGCTGCTAGGTGACAATGCAATGCCTCCAACCCTGTCCCCTTGACTCAGGCCAGTGTCCCTCTTCTGCAAGCCAGTTGGCTAGGCAGCCAGGGCCATGTCAGGCAGAGGCAGACTGAGGGTTCTGGGTACTGTTTCTGTCCAACAGGTATGGCGGGTTCTCCTCTAGCGCTGCCAGTTTGCATGAGGGCCTCATGTCTCTCCACTGGCAGGGGCTGGTGAGCATCCAGTCCATCTGTAGGAGGGACACACGGTGGCTGTCTTCTGCAGCGTGGGCAGGCCTGGAGTGACTGCCCAAGCAGCTGACCCCAGTTGCCAGGGGAACGCAGAGAGGTGAAGTTACATTTAGTGTAGCAAAGCGAAGGCCGTGTGGGACTTTGATCTCCAGGTTCCAAGATGGGCCCTTGGGAGGAGCCCTTGTGAACATGGATGTGGCCTGTTGGGATGGGGCCTCCCACCACGCCTCTTGTTCTCCCACCTCCATTAGGGGTGACTCACACCTGCAGAAATGATGAATCATGTGGGTTATGAAACCAAAGGGCTCCTGAGAGGGAGGCTGGAAAGGACCTCGGAAACCATCTCTGCAGACCCTGTCCTCTGCCCATCCCCTCTTGCCCCAGCCTCTCACCTCCAGCTGCCAAGCCACAGACTCCAAGTGAATCCTGCACGCTCAACAAGAGACCCCTCCTGGAACTGAGCATCAGAGAAGCAGCTTCCTCCCCACCTCAAGGCCTTCTCGACCTTTTCGTTTTACTTCCTCTATTAAGCAGGTTGATGGCTTGCTTTCTGGAAGTGGGCCAGTAGGACCAGTGGGTCCTGGGAGGGATGACAGAAGAGATCCAGCAGCGATCTTCACCCTTCGTAATTCCTTGGTTATGGTGTGAACATTTCCATACATCTCCAGGGTGCTTCAAATCATTATCCACTGGACACCAGGCTGCTCCAGGCAGCAGGGTGAGGATGATTCAAGTGACTTTCCCACTGCTGGTCCCAGCTCCGTGGGTGCTTTTAAGAGTGTCCATCATCTAGTGAAGACCTACCACATGGCAGGCCCTGGGCTCATCAGAACGAACGTTTATGGACAGCTTATTGTACAGCAAAAGCTGACCTCATCCTCAAATCAGCCCGACGGGGCAGATACCACTGTGCCCCCCGTTTTACAGGTGAGGTCCCTGCCCTCAGCCAGGACAGTCGTTTGCCCAAGATCACAGCGATGCTAAGTGGACGGCCTGCGGGTTCACCTGCACAGCCTGCCTCCCGGGATGGGCTGTGGCCTCCGCGATGGGCTGTGGCCTCGGGGGGGGGGGGGGGGGGGGGGGGGGGGGGGGGGGGGGGGGGGGGGGGGGGGGGGGGGGGGGGGGCTGTGGCCTCCCGGGATGGGCTGTGGCCTCCGCGAAGGGCTGTGGCCTCCCGGGATGGGCTGTGGCCTCCGCGATGGGCTCTGTGCGGTGGTTTCCCGGGTACACGCTCGTGAGCCCGGCTCACGCGCCACGTGCCTTTGCCCCGTTCAACATGTCCCTTCCGCCAGGCTTGGTCCTGGGCGATCCACCGTCTTCCCGGCAGCTTCTTCTCCCCGGGACCCCGCACACCGGCGAGCCCCCTCTGTCCGGGGAGGCGGGCGAGGCTCCGCCAGGTGAGTGCGGCCTCCGGCGTCCGGCCGGTCTCGGGAACAGGGGACTCGCCTGAGACGCCGGGGCCTCCCCGCTCCCAGCAGAACTGGCGGGGCCGAGGCCGCCGCTGGGGCGCTACTGCGTCCCGAGAGCCCCGAAAGTCGGCGGAGAAGTTCCCCCGGTGGGGGGCGTTTCGGGCCGTCCGGACGTGTCTCGGCCCCGGAGCCTCAGGAGCGCGGGCCCGGGGGCGCCGCCGAGCCGCGCGGGCGGGAACGCGCCGCGGCCGCCTCCTCCTCCCTGGCTCCCGCCCGCGGCGGTGGCGGCGGCGCTTCCCCGGCGCGGAGCGGCTTTAAAAGGCGGCACTCCACCCCCCGGCGCACTCGCAGCTCGGGCGCCGCGCGAGCCTCTGCCGCCGCTATGCCTCCGCGCGCGCCGCCTGCGCCCGGGCCCCGGCCGCCGCCCCGGGCCGCCGCCACCACCATCGCCGACGCGGGCGCGGGGAGCGCGGGGGGCGCGCGGGGCGCGGGGGGTGCGGGGGGCTCCGGCGGGCCCGGGCTCCGGGCGTTCGCGCCGCGTCCCTGGCGCTGGCTGCTGCTGCTGGCGCTGCCGGCCGCCTGCTCCGCGCCCCCGCCGCGCCCCGTCTACACCAACCACTGGGCAGTGCAAGTGCTGGGCGGCCCGGCCGAAGCGGACCGCGTGGCCGCGGCTCACGGCTACCTCAACTTGGGCCAGGTGAGTGCGGCCGGCCCCGCGCGCCCAAAACTTTCCCGGCGGCCCCCGGCCCGCGCCGCGCGTGGGGAGGCTCCGGGACCGCTCGGGGACGGCGGGCGGCCGGGGCGCCCTGCGGTGGGGAGGTGGGGGGTGTTCGCCCGGGAGGGCGCGCGCGGGACACTCGGCGGGGGGGGACTCGGGGTCCCGCGTGGGCGCCCACGTAGGTCCGGCGCGCCGGCCGCAAGTCCCCTGGCGGTGCCGCCCAACCCTGCGCTCGGAAGTGTGGCCTCAGAGGCCGGGGCGGCGCGGACACCTGCCGGGCTCCGGGGGAGGCTGGGCTGTCTCAGGCGTCGCGCGCCGTCCGTCCGCCGCTGGGTCCCGAGCGCCCACCCAGCTCTCCCCCGCGGGGGACCGGCCCCTCTGCCCTCGACGGGCGGCGCGAGCTCCGGACCCTGTGCGCGCCAAGGCGGCCGGCCGCTGCTTGGGTGACAGGAGCGTGGCCCGGCGTCTCGGGGACTCGCGCTCCCTCGGTGTCCGCCGCTGCCGAGGGTAGACGGCCGGGAGCCTGCACCCTGGAGCCCGGCCACCGTCCGAGAGGCTTTGGGACAGCGCAGGGCCGGGGGTCCTGGGTTTAAAACCTCTCCAGGAGCGGAGGGAGGGCGCTTTGTTTGTGGGCTTCTGCCGCGTTCTGATGGCAGAGCGGTGTGACCTTTGGCAAGTCACTTCCCTGACGTGCTCCTCTGCAGTCAGTGGCAGTGTCTACACTGGTTGGTTGTCGGAAAGATCTAACGTTGCATTGCCACAGAGCCTGGACCGGGGCCAGCGAGGAGCCCTCCCAGCCCCGCACCCGACGGGCTTGGCTGTCACCTCTGCTGTCAGTCAGCAAGCAGGCCACGCCCTGGGCACAAAGGCGGCATTACCCCCGAAGGACCTCCCGGCGGGTCCCTTTTTCCTCTCTCAACCAGCTACCGGGCTGAGGGGCGGTGAGTTGGGGTTGATCCAGATTTATGGCTCCTGGAGAGGCCATTATTTTGGGGTCACACCAGGGGACCACTCAGTGCAGTCAACAAATCTACAAACTAGACACTCAGAGGATTAAGTGAAGTGACAGGGAAGCACCGACTCTAAACCTTAGTGCCAGGTGGTGGTAAATTTAATTTCATCGTTGGTTGCATCGGCAGAAGCCAGCAAGGTGTGGTGGCGTCTCTGATAGAAATGGCGTTTGTTCTGCATCCCAAGCCCCACGTTGATGTGCTGTTAGGTGTGTGGCCTGCTGGAGGGGTAGATTCTACCATTTGAATGATAGAATCTTCACAAGGCAGGCAGGTTCGAGTTTATCTGAAAGAATGATAGCACATCTTTGGAGACCTTTTAAATATATGTATATATATATATATACATATAAAATGTTACATATATACACATACACACACACATATACACACATGTATATCCATGTATATACATTTTTTAACCACTCAAGTCCCTCCAAACATCCTGTGATTTCAGATTTTGCCTTTGGGTAGCAGTGACTTCGTTTGTCTCTGTAGTTCCTGACTCTCCCTGGCTGAGTGTCCAGGCTGAAGGAGGTGTTCCTCATATTTGCATAGTGCCCCTGGCTCCTGCCACACTTCGCTGCTGTGCCCAGGTGGCCCAGCAATTTGTCTTCAGCCAAAAGTGACTTTTAAACTACATGATAAATTACAAAGTGCCTGGGTTTTGGGATTCTAAAATTAAATGAGCAGAATGGAGCTGAAGTTGAGCTGTGAGCTCACACTGCAAGAGAGAGGCAGAGAGGCACAGGTAACTCTCCCTGGAAATTTCTGTCTGTGGGAATAAAGATGCCTAACCCTTGGCCATGCCGGCCCTTTGAGACAACCTCTGTCAGACTCACTGAGTTCTTATGTGCCGTCTGCTCTCCTGATTTTGCGGATGGGAGAGAAGATTCCCCCCGATGCACACTCCGTACCCAAGATATTCTGGGGAGTCAATCGGGGTCTCCCCAGCTCTGTCTACTGCAGCCAGCATGAATGCCATGCAGCCTGGTCACTCAGGCATGGTGCTGGCAGTGGCACTGTGGTGACATTCACTAACAGAGAGATTAGCTGGTTGGGGATAGGAGCTGTCTCAGATGCTTGTGTGTGATTACTCACAGAGGGCCTATTACTCCTTATTCCAAAACGAGCTTTTCTTTCCCCCTGTAAGTACACTGGTAATGTGGAAAAGGCCTGGGGCATTTGAGCCTCTACCCACTCAGTGAGAACTCTTTAAAAACCTTATTTGCCTTTTTTTCAGCCAGGAGAATCTGTGACTCATAAATAAGATGCAGATATTATTAGCTTTGACTTACAGATGAGTTAAATGGGAGTGAAGTAAGGGAAGGAAGCTGTTTGTGTTCACATGGTATGCGTATGTCACCTCTGACAGTTCCAACCCTGCTCATTTTCTTCTCCTGTATTCTCTGGTCTGAGATCTCCTCTGTGAAACTCCTTCTCCAAGCCCTTAATGGGCAACTAGTGTTAGGTTCTGTACTTGCCTGAATCACAGCCCTGGTTTTCTCCCAGATAGTTGCTGTGCTCCAAATTCTTGCTTGCTTGTTTTACTTTCTTCCATACAACTAATAACTGGATTCAGTTTATTTTACATGGTCCAGAGGTAATTTAGACTGGTGGTTATTCACCTTTCTTGAGTCATGGCTCCCTTTCAGCATCTGATAAAGGCTGTGGATCCTCTCCGTTATAAAATATGCATCACCAGGGACAAGACAAGATAGCCTCTCTTTGTCCCTCTACTCATCATTCCAGGTAACACCACAGGATTTCAAAGGGAATAAAAATGTGGAAGTGTCCAGTGTCATTATCGGCAGATGACATAACTACATGGATAATCCAAAAGAGCCTGGAGATTAGCCCCTGGAGCTAATAAGGGAGTTGGTCAGCAACAGCCACCTGCAGGGCAGCACATCTGAGAAGACAAAAGAAACCGTTCTTCATTCTTGCATAAAAGCTGTGAGATACTTTGAAATAGGTCTTTTAAAAAGGTGAGACTTTTATAGAGAAACATAAAATATTTAGAAGGACTGAGAAAAGAAAGTTTAGGCCAGGCGTGGTGGCTCATGCCTGTAATCCCAGCACTTTGGGAGGCTGAGGCAGGCGGATCACCTGCGGTCAGGAGTTCAAGACCAGCCAGACCAACATGGAGAAACCCTGTCTCTACTAAAAATACAAAAATCAGCCAGGCGTGGTGACACATGCCGGTAATCCCAGCTACTTGGGAGGTTGAGACAGGAGAATTGCTTGAACCCGGGGGGCGGAGGTTGCAGTGAGCTGAGACCGCACCATTGCACTCCAGCCTGGGTGACAAGAGCGAAACTCCATCTCAAAAAAAAAAAAAAAGTTTAAATAAATGGAGAGATGTGTTGTGTTCATGTATGGCAGGGCTGGCTCTCATAGTTGCCCCGGTTTAATCTGCAAATTCGATGTAATCTAGTTTAAGCCATGACAAGATTTAATGTGGAATATGAAATCACACAAATGAATTATAAAATTAATATGGAAGAGTAAGGTCCAAGAATACCTCAGACAACTCTGAGAAAGAAGAGGAGGAGGGGAGTTGTGGTAACGACAGTTCAGCAATAGAGTCAACTCAAACCCAAGCATGTGTGGGAACTTGTACGTGTGAGCTGAAGAGTTACAAATGGATGGGGAAGGATGGGCTATTCACTAAATGGTGCTGGGAGAACAGGCTCTCCCCGTGGAAAAGCAATTCAATCCTCACATTACACAACAGTGCATTCCAGATGGGATTAGAGACTATATATAAAACTTGTAGAAAGAACTACAGTGGAATACCTTTGTCACATTGGGAAAGGAGTTCCTAAACAAGTTATGCAAATAAATTTTAAAAAGAAGAGATTGATACATTAAGATAAAAATTCTATGTAAACAAAGGCGTCATGACAGAGTTAAAAAGCAAGTAATAGACTGGGAAAGTATTTACAATATATAACAAATAGATGAGTACACAGATTATTTTGAAAACTATAAATCACTAAGAAAAAAGGATACATGCCAGGTGGAAAAATGGGGAAGTTTATGAATAGAGAAGTCAACGAAGAGAAATCCAAATGACCAGTAAACGTAAGAAATGATGCCAGCTTCACTGAAGCTCGCTGGGGTTATTAGAGCACTGCAGTGTAGGCAACGATGAGATACCATTTCACACCTATCGGGTTGCCTGACATGGAAGAGTGTTAGCGTCACGTGCTGGCAAGGATACAGAGCAATGGGAACTTTCAGTTGCTGCTGGTGGAGATTGGTATAGTTTGGAGAGCAATTTGGCAATACATGGTGAGGCTGAACTGCACCAGCAAGTCCACAGCTAGACATCCTGGAAGAACTCTCCCACATTTGCACAAAGAGGCTTGTGTAAGAATGTCCATGCAGGCATTTTTTTAAATGAAGGAAAACCCACCTTCCTTAAAGTAGAATAGAGAACTAAATCAAAATAGTCACCCATGCAAGACTCTACAGTGGTTAGAAATGAATAAACCAGGTCTATATCTACACAGATACATCTCTCAAATAGTGTTGAGAAAGAAAAAAAGCAAATTGTAGATGTCCAATGTGATCATATTCACGTAAACATTAAGAAACACACAAAGCAGGCCGGGTGCGGTGGCTCACGCCTGTAATCCCAGCACTTTGGGAGGCCGAGGCGGGTGGATCATCTGAGGTCAGGAGTTCGAGACCAGCCTGGCCAACATGGTGAAACCCTGTCTCTACTAAAAAAAATACGAAAATTAGCTGGGCATGGTGGTGCGCGCCTGTAATCCCAGCTACTCAGGAGGCTGAGGCAGGAGAATCGCTTGAACCCGGGAGGTGGAGGTTGCAGTGAGCTGAGATGACAGGACTGCACTCCAGCCTGGGCGACAAGACTAGAGTGAAACAATGTGTCAAAACAAAAACAAAAACAAGCAAAAACAAACCACAAAGCAATACTGTATTGATTATGGATGCTTATAGATGTAGTAAAAGTATAAAAGTGTGGGCTGTAAGGATCTGCATCAAATTCTAGTTAGCAATGGCCTCCAAGAAGGGAGGGAGGGGAGAGGAACTTCAAACTTTATCTGCAGTGTACTACTTTACAACACACGCTTATGTGTGTGGGTGTGTGTATGTATAAATATACATGGATTATATACAAAATTGTGCCTAGACATTTTGTACTTTTTTGCTTTGTATCAGGGTATATTACATATGGTGATGTGTACAAGTGTGTATGTATACACACGCATAATATAAAAACACAAGTGTATTGACGCATATACCTATATACACAGACATATACACAGATACACATAAAACATTAAAGAGATAAAAAGAAAAGGGAAATGCACATTGTACACCTACCCCATGGTGCTTCTGGACCATCTGAAGCACGCCCTTGGAGGCACAGGTGCCTGCAGCCCCAGGTTAAGAAGTCCCTACTTTAGATGTCCAGACTGGGCCGATCCACTTGTCAAGGAAATGGTGACAGAGAAACAGAATGTCTGGCTGCAGGTCACATGGCCGTTTGGACAGGGCGGAACAGGGAGCCCAGGAACCCTTCCCTTCTCCCCTGCTTCTTTCTCCTTCCAGTCACCCTCACTCTAACCTGTGTGCATTGTCACCTTTGACACTGTGACTCAGAAGAGACAAGTTGCTTGTGTGAAGAGGATGACAGCAAATCACAACAGCTCAGCGTCTGCTGCCCTTTGAAATGATGTTTATCTTAAGGGTGGTGCTTGGATGCCATGCTTTCCCGTGGGTTTTTGCTTTGCCTGGGGTATTGAGCTTATTTGTTGCTTCTGAGTCTGAACATAAAAAGGCAGGCTGGCTGCCAGGGCCCTAAAAGATCTAAGAGCCTTAAATGATCTTGAACTTGCCTTAAATAGTTTTACTTAAAATAGCTACTGAGCAGGACATACCTGGCCCAGAATTTCAGGTGAGCCTGCACAATTCATTTGTCAGCAGAGGAAAATTGTCATGCTGCAGACAACTTGTTTTTGCAATGAAAAACAAGCCGAAGCCTTAACCAGGTGTTAAAATAATGGGCCAGAACTTGTTCCAGCCAGAGTGTCAGGGGTTTGTTAGGGACAAGGGGAAACCCGGAATAGCAGTCACCTGTGACCTAGTTCTCTGGGATTGATTTTCGCTCTAAGGCTGTCTTGGTTTTATGCTCTGAGCCAAGCTGGACTGGCTGTGCGCGGCTGGCCTGCGAGAGGCTCTGGGTGTGAACTGAGGGACAGAGACAAATGAGGGTTATGAAGCCCACTGTCTTCACCCTCCTGTCTGACGTCTTCACCCGGATGTGATGCGTTTAAGTGGGCAGAATTTTAATTGACTGGATTGCCCTCCTGAGTCATTGGAGCTGGTGTGGGGAGTGGCGATCGAAGCTGAGCCAGCTGCCATCTGTGGAGCCAGAAAAGCTCCAGAAGGCAGCATCCAGGGGCAGACTCAGACTCAGGACTGAGCCGGTGGCTCAGCTGCCTGGACCATTAGAAAGGCTTGAGTTTCTCTAGGTGGAAGCCAGGGAAGCAAATGAGAAACACAGAGCTGTTGATGGGCTAGGGGAGGCTGGGACACTGCCTGATACTCTGCTGACTTTGAGCTTTGGGTGGCGACAGGGACACTCAGGGTTGTCCAGACCCTGTTCTCCAGTGTCCGCAAACTGCCTGCCAGCTGGGGAACATCCTGAGGTTTTTGGATCTCTGAGCCTCTGCACGGATTTTGCCATCTAGGAAGTAGTTCCTCTGATCTGCAGCTCAGCCAGGCTGCCGACACCTCTCCCCCTCCTTTTACTAGAGCCCTGCCCTGGGAGGGCCTCCAGGTTGTACTTGCCCTGGGTGGCTGGCCTCCCCCTGGCTCCTGGGACTGGGTCTTGGCCTTGCCACTGACCAGAAGCCCTGGCCTTGCTCCCCCCAGCTGATGTTTCTCATGACTACTCTTGCTTTGAAGGCCTTCACCAGCCCTGCAGGGAGGTGGCACCAGGCCTGTTTAATGGTGATGAGGCCTTAGATCCAGTTACCTTCTGACAAACCAGTGACCGATAGGCCAGGGCTGGACCCCACACCCTCTGACTCACCTTCTACTACTGCTGTCACCTTGTACCTGCTTCCAGACAAAGGTAAATCATCAACAGAAAGCCTTTCAGCTCTCTGCCAAAATGAACAGATGAGTGACATAGGAACCTCCTCAGACCCCACCAGCCACTGTTTCTCCCTCTGTCCACCTGGCGTGTGCACATGCTGGTGCATGAACGCGCACAGACGCAAAGGGCTGCACACCAGCGTCGCTCTGTCTCAGAGAATCTGTACTGGCGCCTGCTCATCAGCATGGAAACCACTCACGCCTCTCTCTATCGGAGGGAAAAAGAAAAGCCCTCCAGTCCTTCTAGGAAGCCACTCAAACTATCATTTGAGTCACTGCACATTTCAGTCACTCAAGCTGCACATTTATCACCTGGACTGATCATCTTTTGCTGAAACCTCCTTCTTGTGTGGGTCCCTGTCTACAAAAAGAGACCCCTGTCTACCTTAGTGGCAGAGCTGGAGGCCTAGAGGTCACCATTGCCTCCTCCTGCTCCCGTGCTCCCCCAAGCCTGTCTCATTGTCTCCTGAATGGCTCGCAGGCTCCCTGTGTTGCCCCTGCCACCGCCCAGCACAGGCTGTGGCCTCTGTGGCCTCTACCTGCCTGCACTGCCTCAGGGCCTCCTCCTGCACCACCCAGCCGCCTTGAGCCCTGGCTGTAGCCCCAGCTCTGCCGAACCGCTGTCTTCACACTTGCTTCCTTTCAGGCTTGCTTCTGCTGTTCTTCCTGCCCAGAATGGCTTTACCCTGTCACCAGGTTAGCCCCTCAGCCTTCCCAGTTCTGCTCCACTGTCAGTTCCATCAGTCGACTCATTCCGATTTCCTCAGCTCACTGGTTGTGCCCTTCGTCTGGGCCCCCAGGCCCCCTGCCACCTTGACGTTGCCTGCTGGCTTGCCTGTTTCTGACACTGGGCTCTGGGCTTCCTGGGTGAGTCAGCCCAAAGTTAGTCCTCTGGCTGCTTTCTAAGGTTAGTTCCGATTCTGCCACCTCTCTGATGGCCGGCGGACGTGCGTTCATTTATTCAGCGAGTATTGCCGTGTGCTCTCACTGGCCTGGGCACTTAGAGATAAGAAAATGTGGCCCCTGCCTTGCAAGAGTCTTAAGAGACTCTCGGTTATGAGTCTTTGTGAGGGACCAAGGCCAGGCTCCTGCGCTTAAGTGTCATTTATTGAACCACCCCCATCATCGCTTTCTCATCCCAGTTGTTTGCTTTCTGGAGTCACTCGATAGGCCCTCCCACGTATGTACTTGTACGTGAGGACACCCTCTTTGTGATACTGTAGTTTCCCTCTTGGTCAGGTCAGCTCCATGCTGATCTGAGAGCCCTGTGTACCCTGCAGGCCCCACTAACACCCTGGAGGCCCCACTAGCGCCCTGGAGGCCCCACTGACACCCTGGAGGCCCCACTAGCGCCCTGCAGGCCCCACTAGCGCCCTGGAGCTCACTGTGGATGCTTCAGACCCTGCGGGTCCTGTCATCCCATCAAGCTGTGGTTCTTCCTGATGTCCTTGTGCCTCTGCTCTTTGAGCATCTTGAGGACCCAGCAGCAGGCACAAGGCCCCCTGTCTAGTCCTGCAAGGAAGGGGGATGAATAGCCATCAGCTGTCAGGAGCCTCACGCTCCATGGGATGGGATCAGCAGCCTGGGGTTCCCATGGCAACCAGTTCATCAATGCCCTCAGTGTCAAGACAGTGGCACCGTGGAAAGGAAGAAAGTCTCATTGTCTTGCCTTGGCTGTTTGGGCATAAACAAGCTGCACTCCACAGGGACCCGCAGCCACGCCCGACCTGTGGCTCTGCCCAGCCGCACACGGGCCCGTTTACTGAACTGGGCTGGGAAGAGGCCGTCCCTGTTAGTTCCCTAATCTTCCTCGGGGGCTCTTGAATTTCTGCCACGGGCCAGCATCCGTCACTTCTAGAGTCCTTGTTGGGAAAATACATCTTCTCGGTGAGAGTGGGCAGAAACAGCCCAAATGGAGCAGACTACCAAAGCTCTGAGTGACCAGCCAGACCGCCTTGGGGCGAATCCATCAGTGGGTAATGGCGTCACTCGCGTTCCTGCAAGGAACCTGGACTTCCAGACTTTCCCCCTTTGGTTTCAAACACCCTAGTGACAACTCTCAGCCTCGCACCAGAGGTCAGGATTCTTCAGAGCCCTAAACCTCACGCTGTCCTTTCCCTGCTTTAAAACCAGCAGAGGTTCCCGCACAGGAAAGCATGATACATCCAGCCCTTGGTGAGTGAGCCTGCCCTCCCCGCTGCTCTGTGCTCACCCAGAAGCCTTCACTTTTACCACACGCTATCTCCTGGGATCATTTAAGCAGATCACCTTGAGATGACCACTGCTGTGCTCGCCACAGGCGGACAGTCCGAGGAGGTCCTGTCCGCCTTCCTGGACTGTCCACCTGGGAGGACCCCAGCCGTGGTCATTTATAAGAGCTTCCTTCTTGCCTTCAGAAGGCCCAAGTTCACCTCCGCGATCATGGCCGGACTCTTCCCTGGGTGGAGATCTGGGAAGGTGGTGGAGGGGAAGGGAGGGGCTGCTGTTCCCTGTCTAGTAGAAGGCTGCGTGGGGTGCTCCTGTGCCCCAAACCCGTTCTGCTCACCTTTCTTGTGCCCTGTCCTCCAGATGGGAAACCAGATGTCTCTCTGGATTCCTCCCACCAGCATCTACATGCACCGACCACAGCCCTGTCCGACAGCCTCTGGGTCTCTCTCCCCTGCCACCCAGCCCATGGCCACAGCCCAGGCCGGGCCTGCTCACTTATTCCCTCACTGGTGGTGAGTGTCCTGGTGACTGCCTCACTGGCTTCCCTGCCTCCCTTCCAGGCCATTTCCCACACTGCCTTCCGTAGGATTCTTCAGAGCCCGAAACCTCACGCTGTCCTTTCCCCGCTTTAAAACCAGCAGTTTCCCGCCCAGGAAAGCATGATACATCCAGCCCTTGGTGAGTGAGCCCGCCCTCCCCACTGCTCTGTGCTCACCCAGAAGCCTTCACTTTTACCACACGCTGCTTCATTAAGTCCAGGCCTTTGATGTTCAGGAAACTTGCCATATGCTTTTTCTTTCTTTTGCACCTATCTGTTGCTGTCGTTTTAACCTGGGGGCCCCTTCCTTGTGTGGTCTACCCAGGCCCGGCCCTTCTTTGGCATTAGCCAAAGTGCTGCTTCCTGACCTGCCTGCAGCCCTGTCCTCTCTGAGCTCCACGGAGGGGCTCGGCCGTGGCGTGCGGGCTATCTCTCTCCCCGCTAGACCCTCTGGACCGCAGCGTCTCATAGTCCGCGTCTTTACATGACTCATTTTGCTTCCTGAGGCCCTAGCGCAGTTCCTGGCACTGAGAAGGTTTAGCGAATGAGAGATTGTTAGAATTTTTTATATCAGGACCTGTGATGTCCTGATTCCATTCACCAAAGGCAAATGATCCTTACAGCGTGAGTACGGAGAAAATGCTGACCTTGTTATCTTCACTTTTGCTGAGCTCTGGCAGGTTTGGGGGCAGCAGATACTTGTGATGTTTCTGTACAGTCAAATATCGCTTGTGCTTCCCACCTTTTGACATCTCTGGGTACCTTGTCTTTGGGTTCTGTGTTTCCTGGGACTGAGTCTTGCTGAGTGATTCCAGTGTCACCTGCAGGGACTCTGCTCTCAAGGCCAAGGCAGATGCTCAGTCATCTGTGCCACGTGGCTACTCCCAGGCAGAACCGGCAGATCTGGACAGACCTGGGCCTGGTGTTCTCTGAAGCTCAGAATGAGCATCTTGCTCCTTGGTGGGCAGAAGAACAAGAGGAAAGGAAGCCAGAAAAAAAGGGGACTGGGGAAGCCACAGAAGAGGGAGGGAGGGAAAGTGGGAAGGAGGACTGAGGACAGGAGGCACGGGTGTGTCCTGCGGCCTTGGTGGAGCCTGTCCTGTGGAAGGTTTATTTTCTGTAAAGAAGCAGTCTGGCTCGTGCCTGTACTCAGCCTCTCTGTCCCCACACGTGACTATCCTTAGAATGGCAACTGGGTCCTCGGATTCCAGTACCCCAACCACAACTGCCGCCAGCCGCTCCTGTGTCAGTCTTGGCTGTCTGCCAGGCACTGCTGATGATTGCCCCCAGAACCCTACTGTTAATCCCATTACACAGATGAGCAAACTGAGACCCACAGAGGTTGAGTAACCTGCTATAGTAGTAAGGGTCAGAGCAAGGCTTTCAACCTGGGCAACTTACATTCCAGGCCTTCCTCATAGACGGAGTCCGTGTCTATTAGGAAAGGCTACAAAGAGCAGGTGGCATGTGAGCCACCACGGAACTTGGCTTGGGGTTTTCTGAGTGGCTAGGGCAGAGGGATGCAGTCCAGGCAGATGGAGGGTTGGGGCAGAAGGGACCTGTGAAGGAGTCCTAGCTGTACTATGGGGATCCTCCCTCCTTATCAGGGCTCTGGCCTGGAGCTCACTTCAAAGGCTTATCTATGCAGGAATGAAGGCAGCATTCTTGATATGGAGTCTAGGAGTCTGAAGGTCAGGGAACCTTTCTTGGATACCCTCCTTTCTGCCTACCAGAACCCTGTGTTTCCCACCTACTGGGAGGCAAGTGGAACATAGTAGAACCAGATCCCAAGAGGAGAGAAGAGGCTGGAGGGGGACCCACAGTTGCATAGAGGGTAGCATGGCCTAGTTATAAGACTGTTTACACTACTTGATTCTTCTCAGTATAATACAGAAAGGATATGTGGATACAGAATATTTTTGCAACACAGAAAAGAACAAGAAAACTATAAAAATCACCCATAGTCCCACCATCCCAAAATAATCACTGTTGACACTTTGGGCCATCACTTTTTGTTTTGTGATTCTGTGTCACATGCAGGTTGAATATCCTGGATCTGAGATGCTTGGGAAAAGAAATGCTTTGGATTTCCAATTATTTCAGATTTTGGAATATTTGTATTATGTTCACTTGTTGAGCATCTCTAACCTGAAAATCTGAAATTGGAAATGCTTCAAAGAGCATTTCCTTTGAGTGTCCTGTTGGGTTTTGGAGTATTTTAGATTTTCAGGTTAGGGATATTCCGCCTGTTTAGGTATGCATGCACACACACACACAGACACACACACACACGCATGCACATATATTCACCAATGTCTTATACAAGTAGGATTGTCTACTTTTGCAACTTGTACCTCCCAAGTCAATAAGTCTTCTATGGCGTAACTTGTAATGGCTGCTCAGTGTACCTTTGCGTAGCTGGCCCATCATTTATGTAATTCTTTCCTGACATTTAGGTCAGTGAGTTCTTTATCACTGCTTGGGGAGGTGGATAGTGCGGCAGCTGCTCTGGAAGGTCAGGACCATGCAGGGAGGTGGAAGAGGCTCTGCCACTGCGCTGCTCCCCCGCCCCACATGCCCTGGGTCCCTGGTTTTGGTGTCTCATCCCACCTCCCTGCATCTCCCATCTGGCGTCACCAGCCTTGCAGAGGGTCCACACTTGATAACATTTGTTCGGTTCAACTCATTAGGATTTTATTGAGCATTTTTATTTAAAAAATTATACATTACATATAAATTTATAAATTTAGAGTATTATATAAATGCTCCCCCATTGTAAAGAATTCAAACAGTGCAGGTGTACCAAGCAAAATCCAAAATCTGCTTCCTCCCCTCATCCGACCCCTGATTTACTCCTTCCCTGAGATGTCACCACTGTTCACACATTAGTGTATGTGTCCTGTTTCTGTGCCTTAACAGACAGATATGTGCACATATACACACAAAAAGAATTTTTGGGTTTTTTTTTAACATAAATGGAATCACACTAAACATGGTTTCTTTTTGGACCTACCTAGATTGTCTTCACTAACAGTGGGACGTCTTGGGAATCTTCCCATGCTCGTACATAGAGACCTACCTCATTCTTTTTAAATAGTTCTATGGTGTTTTAGAGATGCAACATGTTTTGTTATAGCACACCTATGAATGTTCCTTTGATTTGCCTCCATTTTTTTTTTCTGTTATAAGCAATGTTGCAGTGATTATCCTTATTCATGACTCTGTGCACTTGTGAGAATTTCTGTAGGATCCATAATAACAAAAGAAATACTAGTTATAAGAATAAATGATGATTGCTGGCCCTTTCTGTGTACCAAGTAACCTTTCACGTGCTTTCCTTGTATTGACTCATTTAATCTTAGAAACTCTATGGGGTAGGTGTTATTATTATCCCCATTTTACAGATGTGGAAACAAAAGCATAGAGAGGTTAAGTAACTTTTTCCCAGTTACACAACTTGTAAGTGCCAGAGCCAAGATTTGAACCCAAATAGTCTGGCTCCAGAGAGGGGACCTGCTGAGTCAATGTATGTATGCAGGTTCCACTGTTAGACGTTGGCCATGGCTCTCCAAACAGATGGTGCCATTTGACACTGCCCCCAGAAGTGTGTGTGGGCCCCACCGATTTTGTGTAGTAATGACCAATCGTCGTATTTGCCAGTTCCTGTAGGTGACAAATGAGATCTGGTGGTTGTTTTAATATGCTTCTTTTCCCTCATTGTTATTCAAGTCAAATGTTGCTTGGCCAGCACAGTGGCTCACACTTGTAGTCCCAGCTCCTTGGGAGGCTGAGGCTGGAGGATCGCTTCAGCCCAGGAGATCGACACCAGCCTGGGCAAGATGGCAAGTTCCTGACTCTACAAAAAAAAAAAAGCCAAGTGTGGTGGTGTACGCCTGTGGTCCCAGCTACTGGGGAGGATGAGGTGGGAGAATTCCTTGAGCCCAGGAGGTTGAGGAGTCAGTGGGCCAAGACCACATCACCGCACTCCAGCCTGGATGACAGAGTGAGACCTTGTCTCACAATAAATAAGTAAATAAAGTTAAGTGTCTCTTTATATATTTTTTAGCCATTTTAATCCTTCTATGAATTGCTTATTTATATTCTTTGCCCATTTTTTCAGTGGGGCTGTTTGTCTTTTAATGATTGCTTTCTCTATGTTGTAGATATTCATCCCTTGTTTTTAAGTACGTTGCAGATACTTCTTCGGTCGCTTTTCATTGAACACTGTTCAGAGTGTTTGTTGGCTTTGCCTATTGTTTTTTGAAGTAAAATCTGCAGCACATTTGTTTGCCAGGCTTTGGGCTCGTCACTCTGTGTGATTCAGAGATGAGTAAGACAAAGTCCCTACCTAAAATAGCGCGTAACTCTCGCAAGAGGAGTAGTGAATGGAATATAGGGGTGGAGTCCAAATGCTTTAGGATAACAGAGGAGAATGGGGCAGCCTCTCAACTGGGGATTCAGGGAAGCCTTTGTGACCAGTGGCATTAGGGCCAGACCTGGAGGGGTCCATAGAATGTTCACAGAGGAATGGGAAGTGAGGGTGTGTTTGGGCAGATGGATCGTGAGTACTTTAATCTGCATCCCATCCGAAAACAACTCACCTTCAATGACCCACTGGAAAAGAGTCTCATGAAGAGGCTACTTACGGGGTGTGCATGGGGACAAGGGAACCAACAGAGGGTGTTGAGGTACCCGGGGACTGGGTAGGCAGTGGTGAGGGATGGAGGCAGAACAGTGTTAGCAGATCCTGTAGGAGCTGGAGCTGAGCAGGGTGCAGCCTCCTCCTGGTGCCTCCACGGGCCTGGGCAGTATTGCCTGGAGGGCTTAGTCTTCTGCGGCACAGAGCAGGGCAGAGAATGGTGGAGAGTGGGTCAGAGGTGTCGGGGGAGGTGGAGGGAGAAAAATCAGCTCAGTAAGGATAAAAGCAGAGATAGAAAGTTCTGGATGTGTGAAGGCCTCAGCAACCCTCGATGCCATGAGAGGGTAGGGGGGTTCATTTGCTGCTGCTTTTACTTAGCAAACATTTATTGGATGCTGGCTCAAAGCCTGGCCCAGGGCGAGGTGCTAAGTTATAAAGATGGGTCAGGCAGGTTGTGCACCCCAGTGATCACCGCCGTGGCGCCAGTTTTAGCTTTCTACGTGTCCTCTCCGAGGGTCACAGCAGAGGCCTGTGGTTTTATGTCTGTTAGACCCCATGTACCTGGATCTGTGCCTCCTTGTCCCAGTTGGAGTTTATTTAGGTGTGTCTGTCTGAGGACAGATTTTAACATGGAAAAATAAGTCCATTTTTGGCCACCATTGAATTCAGTCTAACATACATCTTGATCTTCTGCTGTTTTTTTCCAACTTAAACAAACAAACAGAAATCCCAATTTGTGTTCCTCTTGATAAAGCCCAATTTCTATAGAAAGAAAAGAAACCTTATTGCTGTCCTATCAAAGTAACCATTTATGACTGAGCTCGTTAACAGTCTCATGCACGGCTGTTTCGCATTTGCAGGAATATGATACCGTTAGCCAAGAACAAGAAGTTAGATTTGTTTCAGAGGCTTAGACAACTTTATGTATCATGACTTTGATCATCTAAGACCCTCACAACCATTCATTCATTATTTATTTCTTTACTTACTTACTTATTTGAGACAGAGTCTCACTCTGTCACTCAGGGTGGAGTGCAGTGGTGCGATCTCAGCTCACCGCAACCTCTGCCTCCCGGGTTCAAGGAATTCTGCCTCAGCCTCTCTATTAGCTAGGATTACAAGCGCATGCCACCACATCCAGCTAATTTTTATATTTTTAATAGATGTGGGGTTTCACCATGTTGGGTAGGCTGGCCTTGAACTCCTGACCTCAGGTGATCCACCCACCTCGGCCTACAACCATTCATTTTAGCACAAGATGCAGAAGCCTGTTTGTGGGAATAGATGCTTTCTCTTCCCCATGGAGTTTTGTGAACTCGTTAGTACTTTCTAGGTTTTTTGTTTGCCTTTTTCAAGGAACTTGCCATTCTACCTTGTTCTGATATTTGGTCAAATCAGAAACGTTAGAAAACCAAATTGATTCTTTCTTACACTAAATAATCTTAAAATCCAAATGAAGGCTAGGCATGGTGACTTATGCTTGTAATCTCAACACTTTGGGAGGCCGAGGCGGGAGGATCCCCTGAGCCCAGAAGTTCGAGGCTGCAGTGAGCTATGATCATGCCACTGTACTCCAGCCTGGGTGACAGAGTGAGACACTGTCTCTACAAAAAATAAAAAAAAAATTAGCCAGGCGTGGTGGCATGTGCCTATAGTCCCAGCTACTCAGGAGGCTGAGGCCAGAGGATTGCTTGAGCCTGGGAGGTCAAGGCTGTAGTGAGCTGTGATCATGCCACTGCACTCCAGCCTGGGTGACAGAGCGAGACTCTGTCTCTAGAGAACAAAAGGAAACGAAACAAAAACCAATCCCAATGAAACCTCAGAGGTAGGTATGGACACATTAGCACTGGGAGACTGTCAATATGAGGCTCACATTGAGGGACCGGGACTAACAGACCCACACTATCACAAGCCAGGTCTTAACAGCCTTCCTTTTCCAGCCAGGGAAGGACAGCTGTAAAACCTAACCAGAGGATCTTTCCACTTTCTATTTTGATTCTTACTCATAAAGAGCCCTGGATGTATTTTCTATTTTCTTCTGTCAAAAGTTCAATGGCTACAGAGAAGTATAGAAAATCCTGTCTTAACCCAATTTATTTTCTTACTCCAAGTTGGTTCTACTTTCCAGCAATTGGTTCCTTTCCTGGAGGTAGTTGCTTTGTGCTTGGTCTGTGCTGATGGCTGTGCCAGCCCGGGCGTCTCATCGTGCCAGGGAGCTGCTCAGCTTCTTCCCTGGTCTCTCCTGAAAACTGACCTCCTCAGTGGAGTCTCAGTGACCAGGCGCCACCACTGAGAGATCCTTTTGTCTCTCCAAGGTTGAAGCTGCTTGTGCACTTGCCACTGTCATTCTCCCCACAGGGTCCGTTTTGTTTGAATCGTGCTGTCAGGTTGCATGAATTAGATTGCAAGTCTCGAGCTTGGGCTGTGTCTCTGCATGCACCGTGGCTGTGAAACTGATGCCCGGCAGATTGTCCCATCGTCAGAAACACTGGACACAGCCGGAAGGGAGCGGCCATGCTGCCCAACCCGTCTTCAATGCCGTGACTTTGTCCTGAGGCCTCTTCAGGGAGCTGTGTTAACGCTGAGCCCAGTTTGATTTCTGCGTCCGCCCCTTCATAGCAGAAGACGACCTGCTGACTGGTGTGGCCAGGCCACCTGGCCATGGGGCTTTGAGGAGAGAATCAAGCCAACAAGTGCTGTCAGTCAGAGCATGTCTCTAGTCTGCCCGTCCCCTTGCTGGGCTCTCAGCAGTCGGGGGTGATGCCTCCGTTTGATTTTTTTTTTCCCCCAGAGGATTATGGAGTTTTCTGGGTCATTTAGCATTTTATCACAATTTTATGTTTCTCAGGTCCATCCATAGGAGAATGGAAAAACAAATGTGATACACTCATTCAATGAGCACTCTTTTATTCAGCAATAGAAAGGAACAGACAACCAGCGTGCGTAACAACATGCATGCGTCTCATAGACAGGCCAAGTGAAAGATGCCTTACATGAGGGTGGCCTGACTCCATTCAGAGGAGGTTCTAGAATTGGCAAAAACAAATGTGGGGGAATGAAAACTGGAGGTTGACTGGAAAGGCACGTGGGAGACTTTCGGAGTGATGGCTGTCTTCTGACTCTCAGTAGGGGTTTGAGTTATGCAAGTGTGTACATTTATCCAAAGTCAACAAATGTGTAATTTACATTTGCTTGTTTCATCATATCTAAATTTTATCTCAAAAGAAACAAATCTATAAGCAAATAATGATGTGTGTGTTGAAATCTTTAGGGAAATGTATGTTGTATACTGATACTGCAGTTTACTTTGGAATGCACCAAAAATAAGATGTGTTGACAAATGGATAGAAGGATGGATGGACGGAGAGAAGTTTGATCAAGTGATTTTAGTGAATATGTTAATGGTAGAATCAAGGTAATGGGCATATGGATGTCTGCCGTACAATTCATCCAACATTGGTGCGGGTTTGAAAAATTTCATAACAAGATGTTGGGAAGAAGGTATTTTTGTGGACATGGTAGAGACAAGGTGGACGTGGGAGAAAGCCCATGTTTTCTTTGAAGGCATAATCATAAATTTATGCTTAGAGATGAGGATTAGAAGCCTGTCTAGGGATTTAGTAGGGCAAATGATGTCATCAGAGAAATCTCCTGGAATCTGGGTTCAGGGGCATTTGCTTTTGTAGAGGATGTTCTGGGGCTGCACTGGCATCTGAAAGGGTTACTGTGGCTCTCTGAGCGGCTAGCTTGCTAGGCTTTCCCCAGGCAGAGTTTCAGCCCCAGGGAGAAGCTTCCCAGTCCATGTAAATGAGCGGAGCCCACGGTTTAAGGACCCTCCTGCCGAGGAGAGATAAGCCTGCTGCAGACACCCTGGCACGGCGAGGTAGGCTGGGTTGCTCGCCTGCTAATTATCTTCTCCGTCTTGCTCTGCAGTGCTTCTCTAGTTTCAGAATTTGAGTTACTGACTTTGTGTCGAATTTTCAGCCTCTCGAGTTGTTGATTGAAGGGCGGCACCAGCAGCCATTCCCTGCAGAGTCCTAAGGGACAGGCGTCCTATGTCGGAATCCTGATCCTGTGTAACCCCAGGGATGGACCAGGGCAAATAAAGACACAGCAGTCAGACTCCTTGTGGGAGGACCCCTGCCTAGGAGGAGCTGCTGGTAAATTTAGGGCATGCTGGAGAAGTGGGGGTAGGGAGAGAAGAGAAGAATGAAAGCATTATTCTAAGGAGCTACTTTTATTTATAGATTCTCCTAATTCTATTAAAATGAATGCCAGAGGGATGTAAAACTTGGAACACATAACACATAATAGAAATGAAAGGACATGAAACTAAAATAGGGAAAAATGGTAAAATGAGAAGAGAATCTTAGTACCAAGAGGAAGATGTGACATTTTTCTGAAAGAAAATAATCTTACAGCACACTGTACGGGGAAAGTGAATTAAATAAAGTAAGGACTTGGTTAGCAGAAAACTTGGAAGGAAACAAAATATTTCATAATGAAGAGGAGAAAGTGTTAAGCTGACTCGAGGGGAAACACATACAGATATTACACTAATTACATGTAAAGACAGATAAATAAGATGTCATTGTTGTAAAAGGAAATAAAACTGATTAAATATTTAATGTGATTTAAGAGACATTGGCAAAATAAAATATATTAAATATGGTAAAATATGTGAATAGGCATAATTTGCCTGCCTTGTTCTGGCAGCAGTACCTCACCTCCTGTGTACAAAACAAGGGACTTTGGATCCCTGAGTTGGCACATTAATGGGACAAGACATAAAATAAATAGGCACTTGCATTACAAAAGCTGGAATCAAACAAATGCTTTTAGATGAATACATTGATAAATGAATGAGGATTCTATAAAGTGAGGAGTTTAAAAACACTCACTCAAAGGAGAAAGGAATGGAACTACCTTCTAAGATTTAAAATCCAGTGGAATTAAGCTATGAAAATGGTTCAGCTCTTTCTTCAAAAAAATAGCAGTGAATGTTTGCAGTAATGCCAGTCTCGAAATGAGCACTCGGCACGTGTTATTGCCAGTCATATTAATATTATCACGGTGATTATCATTAGTACTGGATGAGAGAGAAATAACATGTCCTTCCAGCGTCAGGCCTTGGAGTCAACTAGGAAAGCACCATTTTTAAAGTAGGAATTTAAAGCTAGTGAAAAGTGTTGTGGGGAAGATTTCAGATCCACTGTTTCTTTTACCTTTTGTGTTGGCCGACTTGAAAAGTTTAGGATGGAAAAGGCAGAAGTTAAGCCAAATTAGGAAACAAACGGCTGAGCCGTGATTCAGCAGCTGGGACGTTTCCAGCCTGCACACCATCCTCGCCGGCTCCCAGCCAGGCGCCCAGCTCTAGCCGCTCCATTCAGCAGCACATGGGCGCCCCTGCTCAGTCCTTCGCCTGCCCGGCATGCTCTTCAGGGCCGGTGCCCACTACCACTGATGCAGAAGAGGACCCTCTTGCCTGAAATTAATTAACTAAGGATTCTCTCTTCAAGATGAAAGAAAGTAAAACTTTGGGTTAAGATGACAGACGGAGGGTCCCTCAGCAGTTCACCCGTGTTGGCATCTTGGAGCCAGCGTAGAAGCTTATGAAGGAATGCTTTCTCACCTGCACACAGTCACACAGGGCATGGAGCAGCGCTCTACACACGTGCATTTGCCTGTAAACTACAAATGCCCACTTTCTTCATGCCCAAGAGACGGATGTGCCTGGAGAGGCTGGATTATTATCCTTTCCCCCAGCCTTTCTTGCTCTGGGCATCACTTGGGATGGATTGTACAGAAAACTGACCATCTTAATTAAATGAGCAGGAGTGTAAGGCTACTCCAAAATGGGAGGGCAAAGGTGAGACTGGTTTTTCTCCCTGTAATCGTCAAATTTCCCCAGAATGCCTAAAAAAAAACTGTGTTTCTCATAGCGCTATTTTGATCTAATAGTTCTTGCAAAAAGAGCTAGTGACAAAAGGAGAACTTTGAGATCAGAAGAGCTGGGTACAAATCCCAGCACTTTCGACTACACATTGATCAACAGTTGGGAAGCCTCTAACATCCTTGGATGTCAAATCATTCATCTGTAAAATATGGTTGCAACAATCATTGCCAAAATAGAATTCTATATCCAGCTGTTGCGAGGATTGCAGCATAAACTTAAACCTCTGTGAGACGAGCTGTCATCATTAGTACAGATGTGAGGTCTGTCTCATTGCCTGACAGGCACACTCCATGCTGATCCTAGAAGGAGCTGTGCCTTCCCGTGTGGACACCTAACAGCAGTCCATACTGTGACCACTGGCCCAGCATCGAGGAGGTGGATGGCCACTCCCAGTTATTAGTACCAGCTGCTGTCTCCTTCATCGACGTTTTGCCTGGGATGGTTCCTTATTGGATTTTGGAGGAGCCATAGAATTCTGGGTGTTTGTGGAGTCCTGGAGTCATGGCCCACCTTCTGACATGACAGCTGAAATTTGGAAGGATCAGATTTCTGCAATTTTATTTAACCAGTAATCTAAAAGCTCCTGCTGGAAGTGGAGAGTTTGCATCCTGCTAAGGAGTAATGTGCTGGGTGTCACCCAATTCCAGAGCATCATCAAATAGTAGCTAGGAGTGTATTCAGATGCAAAAAGTAGATGACAGTGGCTTAAACAAAGTGGGGCTCACTGTTTTCACACAGTGAATATGGAGATGGACCATCCAGGGCTGGTGCTGTGACGATGATGATGATGGTGACAATGACAAGGATGACAAACTCTTACTGGGCAAGAAACTGCTCTGAGGGCTTGATCTCATTTGCTACTTACTGCTACCCCACAAACTAGGTACTTTCCCTGTCTCCACATCACAGATGAGGAAACTGAGGCACAGAGCATTCAGATGACTTATCCCAATTAGAAATGGCAGAGCCAGAGCTGACACCACACTTTTTTCTCCTTTGTTATTTTTAAAACATGTTTAACATTTAAAATCTATTATTTGACACATATAAAATATTTCCCACAATATATTTATTAGTTATACAAAGTATAACAATAGAACCTGTGAAGCCACCACCCCGTCCAATGACTAGGCTATTACCAGTGTTACCTACGCATTCCTTATACCCTACCACCTGCCAGACACCTCCAGCTCCCACAGGAAGCCACTGTCCGCGTGGCTTGCGTATCTCGGGGTAGATGTGCGTAGACAACGTGTTGCTTAGTTTTGGTTTTGAGCACTGTAGGAATGATGTACTGTGTGTGGTATTCTGAGACTTACTTTTTTCCCTCTAGTTTAACATCATGTGTCTAAGGTTTAGCCACAGTGTAGCTATAGCCCCAGCTTAGCTGTGGTTCTCTTACTTTCACTGCTGTACAATGTTTTTTGGCCAGCAAATCTCATTGTATCTGTCCATTCTCCTGGCATGTTTGTAATTCTTTTTTAAGAATTGTTGCTGGCCAGTTGTGGTGGCTCATGCCTGTAATTCCAGCACTTTGGGAGGCTGAGGCGGGTGGAACACCTGAGGTCAGGAGATCGAGACCATCCTGGCCAACATGGTGAAACCCTGTCTCTACTAAAAATACAAAAAATGAGCTGGGTGTGGTGGTGGGTGCTTGTAGTCCCAGCTACTCGGGAGGCTGAGGCAGGAGAATTGCTTGAACTGGGAGGCAGAGGTTGCAGTGAGCCCTGATCGTGCCATTGCACTCCAGCCTGGGCGACAGAGCGAGACTCTGTCTTGAAAAAAAACAAAAAAAGAAAGAATTGTTGCTAAGAACAGCCTTGTACAAGACCGCTAGTACACAAATGCCAGAGTTTCTCTGGGGTATGTGCCTAGAATTGGGATTACTGGGTGTACATATACTGCATATGAATCCTTTGTCAGTTACAGGAGTGAGAAACAGTGTTTCCCAGTTTATGATTTTTTTTTTTTTACCTGTATGGGTGTCTTCTGATTAAACTGGAGCGTTAACTTTTACATAGTTGTATATAAAAATTTATTCTCTTTTAATAACAATTCTATTAAGTTATAATTCACACAGGAGGCACCTATTTAGAGCATGCAACTCAGTGGTTTTTGGTATATTCACAGAGTTGTACAACTGTCACTGCAACCAACCTGATAACATTTTCATCACCCCAGAAAGAAATGCCATACCCGCATTAGCAGTCACTCCCCATCTACCCCACTCCCTTAACCCTAAGCAGCCACTCATCTACTTTCTGTCTCTCTAGATTTGCTTATTCTGGACACTTCATATAATGGAATCATACAATAATACAGGGTCTTTTTGTATCTGGCTTCTTTGACTTAGCGTGTTTTCAAGGTTCATCCATTTTATAACATGTATTAATAAGTCATTATTTTTATCACCAGATAATATTCCACTGTAATGAAATACCCACATTTTGTTTGCTCATTTATCAACTGATGGACGTTTAGGTTGTTCCCAGGTTTTTTGTTATTGTGAATAACGCTGCTGTGGATATTCACTTGCAAGTTGTACGTGGACATATGTTTTTATTTTTCTAGGGAGTATATCTAGGTGTGGAGTTGCTGAGTCATATGGCAACTCTATGTTTAAATTTTTGAGAAGCTGCCAGGCTGTGGCTCCGCCTTTCACAGTCTCACCAGCCATGCCTGAGGGTTCCAGTCACCACATCCTCATCCACACTTGTGATTATCTGTCTTTTTTTTTGTGCCCATCTCATAGATGGAGCGGTTTGCATTTCCCTTATGGCTAATGACGTTGAGCGTATGTTCCTATGCTTGTGGTCATTTGTATCTCTTTTTTAGAGAACTGTCTGCCCAGATTTTTGTTCATGTTTAGTTGGTTTATTTGGCTTTTATTGTTGTATATTCTAGATATGAGTCCTTTATCAGATATGACTTGCAATCATTGTCATCCACCTGTGGGTTGTCCTTTCACTCTCTTGATGGCGTCCTTTGGAGCACTGACATATTGAGACCATTCACATTTAAAGTGATTGTTGGTGTTGTTGGATTAATATCTACCATGTTTGTAATTTTTCTACTTGTTACATTTGTTCTTTGCACCTCTGCCCCTCCCCAACCCCACTCCTTTCTGCCTTCTCTGGTTTTAATTGAGCCTTTTAGATAATTCCATTTTATCTCCTAGCTTAATGTATCAATTATACTTCTTTTAAAATTTTTTTAGTGGTTTCCTTAAAGATTACAATACAGTACATACTTAACTGATTTAAGTCCACCTTGAAGTAATACCATGCGGCATCACGTGTAGTTCAGGTACCTTGGAGCATTACCAATTTCCCCCTCACTGCCCCATCTCTTATACCATTGTCTGCCTTTATGGTTAGTGCTTCCTCTGTTCTTGTTTAAGAAACTTTCCTACCCCACGGTCAGAAGGATCTCCTCTAGTGCCAGTCCATGTCTCAGAAGGCAGCAGGCGGCCCCTCTGCCCTCTTCTAATAGCCCTCATCCCACCAGTTCAGAGCCAGAGTGGAGCCTCAGCCGTTCCTGGGTGTGTCCGTACACTCTGCTCTGGAGCTGGGGAATGACCTCAGGAGGGGCTGAGCTGCACTGGACGCACCATCAGATGGTCCTGTTTCCATGAGCAGAACAAGACATGCTGTTTCCAGCCAGCTCAGGACCTGTGCGTCTCAGTAGCACATCAGGGCTGTAGAATCAGTGCGGGTTCAGGGCCTGTGTTTAGTAGCCAATGGGAGGTCAGCGTGTCTCCCTGTCCCCAGCACACAGCCTCCTGGCAAGTGGCCGTGTGAGTCTGGGGAACGTGTGAGGACAGGCTGAGGACAGGCTCGCCACACACGCTGATTGCCCCTCTCAGGGCCCTTTCTTAAAGGGTCCCGCAGACCCAGTAGGCCCCAGCTTCTGTGTGTCAAGCGGCATCTGATCAGGCGTGCCCTCTCTTTCATCTTGGAGCCTCTCCCCAGGTCCTGTGAGTCAAGTACACTGAGTAGCTCTCTGTCCCCTTGCTTAGGTGATCACTCTGGTGTGCCCGCCGCTGGCCTCTACTACCCAGGATCCTGCAGCTCCCGTGGAGAGTGGGAACCTGGTGCTGTGGGAGCATCCCTTGTCACCTGCAGGATAGAGCGGACAGCCTCCATGGAGTTCTTTAGGAGGCCGCTGCCCCTCCCCCAGGCATTTTCCTAACCCCTTGGTGAGCAGACCAGCCTCCAGGCCTCCCCAGGGAGTATAGGTCAGGTGGCTTAACAGGTGTCACGCAGTAGATCCCTCCAGCCTCCCATTTCCCTGCATTCCCGGCAGACCAGCAGCAGCTACATTTGGGACCTTGTTAGGAATGAAAATCCTTGGACCCCACCACAGCCTGCTCGATCACAGACTCTGGGAGAAGGCCCAACAATCTGGCTTTAATAAACCGTCTGGGGCTGGAGAACCACAGCTCTGCAGGAGGTCCGGGAGGTCCAGCATACTGACCTCATCAGCGATTGGTTTTTATTAATTCTAGACTCGGATTAGCCAATCTTGTAGACTATACACACCCCTCGATGTTCCAGGTTCATATTAAATGACCAAATTGTGAGGGAACCACCTTGTCCACACGTGTGGGTACATATGACCTACTTACATTTTGTCCCCCTTGGAGCCCGCCTCGCAGGCTCCTGCCCCACACAGCGGACGTCTCCTTCCGACGCAGTTCCTGTGCCTTGGGATCTGTCTTGTTTCATGGGCCCAGGTGGAGCAGGATGTGGGTGAGTCTGCAGAGAAAGGGCACCAGCTTGCAAGGCAGCAGCCCCGGGAGCAGCCTGGGAAGGCTTTGTGCAGAGGAGGCCGTTTCCCGCTCCCTGTTGGAGAGCTGTCTCTGCAGATGGTGGGTGAGAGTTCGCTGCCAAAACCACTGTCTTCCCTGCCCTGCGGACGCTTCTTCCCCACCTTCCTGAAACTGTAAGAGACCTGGAGGCGTTGAGCGTCAATGACTCTTTGACTCAGGAATCTTAAAAAATCACACCCTGGGGCTACCGTGGGGGCCTTCTGGTTCTCCTTGTGTATTATTAGTTGAATGTTTATAGCTTTCAATTTCTTTTCCCCTTATATATGCTCTCTAAGGACGTAAGAAGAATCTACCTGACCTCACAACTTTGGTAGGCACTGTTATTACCACACCCTCTTCTCCCAGTGGGCACCCCACACCCCAACTCCCCGGCACTGCGTTCAGTGGGACTGCCAGTATCATGTATAATCTGAATGCTGTGGATTTGCATATAATCCAAAATGCTGTGGATTATCCTTATTCACACACACAGACTCACACACTCACACCCAGACAGGCAACTATCCCAGGGCTCCCGGAATAGATGAACAACCTGATCCCAGAATCCCTTTGTGAGGATCTATTTGAAGACCACTTTCAGTAACAATTACTTTGTCAGTGGAGGTCTCAGCAGGAAAGATAGAGCACATAGCAGGGCACTTTGAGGAAGGTTACTAGACCAGTTCCCAAGGCACGGGCGGAGTTCACAGAAACCACCAGGAACTGGTAGCAGCAGAATTGTTTCAACCCTTGGCCCCAAAGGAAGAGGGGAGGGAATGTTGAGGGAACCTGGAAGGAGAGGTTGTGTTGACAAGGCTCCTTGATAGAGCAGTGATACTCGGGGAGAAACACGGCCAGCCAGAAGTTACCCTGTAGAAGGGGGCAGGGGAGAAAACAAGCCAATTTCACCCTCCTCCCAGCCTGCCTCTCCTCTCTCCCCATTCTCTGTTTCCAAAACCAACCCACAGCCAGAGGGCAAAGGACCCAACCAGAAGTCCCCATGTGTGTGATTTTTAAGATTCCTGAGTCAAAGAGTCATTGACGCTCAATGCCTCCAGGTCTCTTACGGTTTTAGGAAGGTGGCGAAGAAGCGTCCACAGGGCAGGGAAGACAGTGGTTTTGGCAGCGAACTCTCACCCACCATCTGCAGAGACAACTCTCCAACACGGAGGAGGAAGCGGCCTCCTCTGCACAAAGCCTTCCCAGGCTGCTCCCGGGGCCGCTGCCTTGCAAGCTGGCGCCCTTTCTCCGCAGACTTGGGCCCCCATAGCCATGTGCCTGGGGCTGAAAGCAAGGGAGAGGAAACTGGAAAGTGGATTTAGAGGGACAAACAGAAGATATCCAACCCCCTCTCAGACGTCCTGCTACAAGTTTTAGTTTTACTTCTCACGCTGAAGTATTTAATCTAGCTCAAATTTGTTTTGTGTTTGATGTGAAGTAGGGATTTTATTTTATTTTTTTCTAATATGAATAACCACCTTTCCCAGCATCATCAGTGGATTTAGTTCCTCCTTTCAACACTGATATTCATCAATAAATCAAGTTCTGTATTTGCATACAGAACATCCAGATCTGCACACAGATTGTCTCCCTTTTCTGTTCCATGAGTTAAACTTGTCTGTCTCTGATCCAGTGCCTCACAGACTTCAGTACTGTATCTTCATAATAAGGCTTCATAGGTGGTGGGGCAAGTTTTATTCTTTTTCAGGAGTTTTAGGCTATTCTTGGCCCTTTGTTGTTTCATATTAACTTTGAATCAACTTGACAAGTTCCACAAAACAAAAACTGTTGGGATTTTGACTGAAATTTTATTTAATGTATACATCTATCTATCTAATACATCTTTATGATATGGGACCTTCCTATCCATGAGCATGGTATCTCTTTATTTAGGTCCCCTTTAAGTATTAGTAAAGTTTGTAAATTCCTATATACACAACTTACACATCTCTGATAAAGGTATAGGTACCTTAAGTGTCTAGCAGTTGTTGCTGGTATATAGACATGCAATTGATTTTTTAGATTGGTCTCACATCTAGCCACCTTTCAATAAAGTCCCTTATTTCTTCCAATAATTTGTCTATTTTTTATGTAAACCATAGGAAACCATAGATTTGATATGGTTTTCTATGTAGATAGTCATATCATCTGTGAATAATTGTAGTTTTGTCTCTCCCTAATCAATCTTTAAGCTAATTATTTATTTATCATGGCTGTTGTTGACTAGAACTTTCAGTATAATGATTAATAAAAGCATTGATTTTGGGCATTCTTCTCTTGTTCTTGATTTTAAAGGGAGTGCTTTCAGGGTTTCCACCTTAAGATTGATATTTGCTGTTTGTTTTTTGTAAATGCCTTTTTAATAGGTTAAGAAGGCTTCCTTCTTGTTTTAATTTACTAAGAGTTTTTAATCATATGGGTTTTGAATTTTATCTAATGCTTTTCCTGTATCTTCTTTATTCTGCTACTGTAAAAATTACACTTACTGACTTTCTAATGCTAAAATATCCTTGCATGTCTGGAATAAACTCACCATGGTCATGGCAGACTATCTTTCTTCCTCATTGCTGAATTTGGCTTTCTAATATTTTAGTTAGGAGTTTTGCTTCTATATTCTGGGTAAAGTGGACCTAGAGTTTCCCTTTCTTATACTGTTCTTGTTTGTTTTTAGGATTAAAGTATTCTGGCCTCATAAAATTTTACTTTTTCTATTCTCTGGAAGAGCTTGCTTAAGACTGGGATGATCCATACCTTGAAATTTTGGTAGAGCTTTTACCTGTAAAACTGTCTAGGCCTGTTCTGTGTGAGAGAGATGGGTGTTTGAGCACTGTCTCAGTTTCTTTAGTGGAAAGTTTGACACGTTCTGTATTTGTGTTTTAGTTAGTGGTTTCATAAATTATAATTTTCTAGGAATTTTTTTATGTGGTCTATGTTTTCAGAATTATGAGTGTAACAGCGTTGGTAGTGTTTCCTTATTGTGTTTAAACCTCTGCCTGATCTGCGGTTACATCCTTTTTCCACTTATCGTGTTATTTATTCGTTTGTGCCTTAATTTTTTTCTTTATCAGTGGTGCCATGGGTTTGGCTATATTGCCAGATTTTTAAAGAACTGCATTTGGCTTTTTAAATTCTATTGTAAATTTGTTTTCTACTTTTGTAGAGTTCTGGTCCTAATTGTATTACCTTCTTCTCATTTTTTTTTCTTTTAACTTTTTAGTTTGATGCTTAATCCCATGAATTTTCAGCATTTCTCTTAGCACCTCAGGTTACACACATCTTTTCTGGGGTCATGTCCACAATGCTCATGGGTTGTCCTAAATAGTATTTTCACTATCATTCCATTCTAAGTGTTTTTTAATCCCAATTATGATGGTTTCTTTTACCATGAGTTATATAAACGTGTTTGTGAATTTCCAAATGTGTGACATTTTTAATCTTTCTTTGCCCTGTTGACCTCCAACTCAATTGCATTACAGCCAAAGACTACGCTTTCTTGGAAATCAGTTCTTTGACATTTGGGGGGTGTGCTTGAAGTCCTGGTACTGGGGTCAGTCTTTGAAAACGTTCTGTGTCTCTAGAGAGAAATGTTATTCTCTGTTGTCGGGCATGGAGTTCTAAGTCTGCTGGATTACACCTCGACAGAGTGGCTCAGACCCTTTCCACTGCTACTGGCTTTTTGTCTCGGTGGCCTCTGCCACCCCTGTCCCTTATGGCCCCTGGAATCAGGGAGCTGATTTAGGAGGAGCAGGTGTTTGGGCTGGCCCCGGAGGGTGAGGAAGATGTGGCTTGATGGAGGTAGGCGGGGGGCCTGGGCAGAGGGGACAGAATAATGCTGGTGAAGGAAGGCCAGGGAATGCTGTCGCATCTGGAAAGAGGGCCAGAGGGCAGGAAAAGGCTGGGGCAGGGACCAGAGGCCCTGGGAAAGTCCCCTCTTTAGAAGGGTGGCAGGAGAGAGTTTTCTGAGGGGAGACGAGAGAGAACCCACAGAGAGGAGGACACAGAGGGGTGGGGTTGGGTAGGCCCGGACCATCGTGGGGGGTCTTCCTGGGCAGGAGAGGGACCTGTGTGACGGTTCACAGGGGCAGAGTGGTGGCCATGTGGCTGTGTGGTGAGGAGGCCCTCAGTTCAGTGTGGGGCCTGGGAGAGTGGGTGGCAAACATCAGATGGAATTTCACAGAACCTAACGCACATCTCCCTCGAGGTGAATTTTCCTTTACAGACCTGCGAATCTGAGATGATGTAACACCTGAACTCATTTTATAACATCAGAAGTTTGCGACTTAAAAATGTTTCAGAAGGTGGGGGTGTGGGCTGTCTAGGGTTCTAAGGAGAACGTGGTTGAAACAGCTGCCTAAAGGGACTGAGGGGGTTGGAGGACCCGGTGGCAGGCGCATGGATGGAGGGCCAGGAACCACCAAGGTCACCATGGGTGGGAGGCTTCAGGGTGAGGGAGGGGTGTTGGTGAGGGGCCCAGCTGGGGCTGTGTTCAGTTGCTGGGATGGAGGGGACAGGGCAGGATTCAGGGTGTCAGCAGAGTCAGTTACCTGGGAGGCGTGGCACAGTGGTGATGGAGGAGGGGGAGCCCAATGACAGTGCAGTGAGGAATGGTGGGGCGACGGGAATGGTGGCAGCAGGTGGTGTGGACTTAGGGAGAGGAGACGCGGAGCAAGCCGTGAGAACTGGGTGGGCCTGGATTCGTCCTTTCCTGGTAGGGTTACTGCGGCCACAGAATTTATTGTGCAACCAGGATGTTTCTAGGAAGTAAAAGGGAGAGCCTGGACATTTAGAGCTGGGCAACAGGATGGAGGAAGCCAGCACGCACATGATTCCCTGTGCAGGCACGTAGAGGCTTTCAGCTAAGCCAAGGGTGTGTGAGGAAGTACCAAAGGTGCAGAGGAGTTTCTCACTTGTTTGAGGCTTTAAAATATATGTTTGTATATAATAGGGATTCCCAAGGGCTCAGTGGGCGGAGCTAGCAGTGAGGCTGGGAAAGGAGAGGTGGCCTGGAGAGGGTTTCTCTTCTGTCCGGAAGCCTTTCTCCCTTGGCTGAGAGAAGCTATGCACACACCCCTTCTCTCTGAACACGTGGCTCGTGAACCACAGTCCTACAGCTGTCAGTAGTAAAATCCAGGCCCATCCAGCATGCTTGCGGGATGTCGGGGTCATTAAATGAAATGGAAGGCAGTTTGTTTTTTCCAAGTGAGATGGATGTGAAGGAATTAGGTAGAAGCTGACAGAGGTATACCCAAAACTGCTAAATTTAGCCTGGATTCAAGAAAGAGGTTAGAGAGGTGGCTTTGTGAGTAATTAGACGCATCGCTGAGAGTGTGAATGATTGACAGAGTTTGTGTCTGTGGTTGCCACTGGGGAGAAGCAGAGCAGAATGGGAGTGTTTGGAAGGAGCGAGGAGCCAGTCTGCTGGGTATGTGGAGCCTTTGGGACTGTCACACGCTTCGGGTGCTGGGGTCTGTTTCCACTGGAGAAGATACACATGGCGAAAGGGAGAGTGAGGCACGGTCCCTAGAGACAGACGACGGTCTGTAAATGGTGAGCAAACAACAGTCAGAGCCTTGCTGGGGTCTGTACCAAGGACCCTCCTAAGAAGCCAGGTCCTACGGGGGTCCAGCGACTGTATATACCCCGGGCCACGCTGCCCAGCTGGGGTCTGTACCAAGGGCCCTCCTAAGAAGCCAGGTCCTACAGGGGTCCAGTGACTGTGTATACCCCGGGCCACGCTGCCCAGCTGGGGTCTCTACGGCATTTGGGTTTGTGCCTCAGCTCAAAGCCTTGCGGAAACCCCGTTCCACATGTGTGCTGTCTGCTGCAGAGACTCAAACCCACTGGGGCAAAGCGGCCACACAGCCCTGGAGTTGGGTTTCACATCCCTATCACCACGACCTGTGCCCACCCACCCAGAAATAGTTGGGTGAACTTGCTGGTCATTTGCTGAGATAGTGCACATGGCAGTCACATGGGTCTTCACTGTGTCTTACCTGATAGTCCAGCATGAGTAGAACAGCCATGGAGGCCTCTGAGAGAGCAGGACGAATGTGTCTGACCACCTTGTTGCAAGCCACCTAAAATGTGGCTGGACCCAGCTCCACCTCTGGAGGGACGTACTGTGGGCAACCATCTGTGAGGGTATTGGAGACACCAGATGTCAGCGCTGGTAGGGGGTGAGCAAACATCAGATGGAATGTGAGCATAAGAGATGACATAAGGCCAGAATGTGTTTTACAAAATCAGAAGTTTTGGACTTAAAAACTGTTTCAGTCTGGAATTGGACAGATAGTGCAGGCTCATTTTATGGGTAAGAAATAAGTTAGTTTCAAGAAAATGGATTGCTAGACACCAGTGGTATTGCACACCCAGAGGGGTGGCCAGGGCTGCCTGTGTGTGGACTGTCCCCAGCACAGCTCCTTGGCTCCCACCGCCCTAACCCTGCACTGCTCACCTTGGCCCTTTATGGCTCTGTCTAGGTGGGATTATCTTCCCCGCAGGGACCACTGATAAAGAAGTACTCTATATATTTTCAAGAATTGAAATCAAAGGGCAAATGGGATTTCTCTAACTTTGCAACTAGCTTTATTGCAATCCATTTCCCCCCACAAAGTGAGCTGCATCCTCGTTCCTTTCTTTAAGAAATATTATGAGAAAAGCCAGCTGACCTGCCTGTGCCCTGGGAGGCTGAGGCTGCTCTCTGTGTGCCAGGCCCTGAGCCGAGCATTCCATATGCATCACGCCTCATTTATCCCCCAGCAACCTTGGGCAAGGGGAATGCTGCTAATCCCAATGCATGGAAAGGGAAGCTGAAGAGAAATTTAGGAACTTGCTCAGAGATCCTTTTCACGTAGAGGAGTCCAGATTCAGATCTGGGTAGTCCCTGGCTCCAAGGCCCAAGACCTCAACTGCTGGGTTGAGATTTTTATTTTTATTTATTTATTTATTTTTGAGATGGAATCTCACTCTGTTGCTCAGGCTGGAGTGCAGTGGCACAATCTCAGCTCACTGCAACCTCCACCTCCTGGTTCAAGTGATTCTCCTGCCTCAGCCTTCCAAGTAGCTGGGATTACAGGTGTGCACCACCGCACCTAGCTAATTTTTTATGTTTTTGGTAGAGACGGGGTTTCACCACGTTGGCCAGGCTAGTCTCAAAATCCTGACCCCAGGTGATCTGCTTGGCCTCCTAAAGTGCTGGGATTACAGGCATGAGCCACTGTGCCTGGCCCAAGCTGAGATCTTAATACTCCCTCTGGAGTGTCCTTGGTCGTGCAAGGCAAGGCCTGGAGTCCCTTCATTGCTACCTCCTTGCCTCCCTTTGACCCTCACCTTGTGTATTCCCCCTTTCTCTCCCCGGCTCCATCTTGCCTCGAAAGATGAGTAGAGAAGATGTTCTCTCCACTGCTAGGACTCCAGCCTCTAAGAATGTGGGTCCCTGTTTTTATCCAGGGGTGCATCTGGCAGATTGCAGTACCTTGTTATGCCCTCTGAGAACCCGGTAGGCAAAGCGGCTTCCTATGTGCCTCCTTCGTCTTGCTGTGTCATACTCACTCCTATCAGCCTCTCCCCTGGATCCAGGCCCTGGGCCCATGTGGGCCCTTCTGGGTCCCTCATTTCTAAAATAACAGGCCTGAGCAGTTGCCCAGATACTTGTTGAGGGAAGGAAGGAGGGAATGGACAGACGCCTCTGGAGACCTGCAGTGGCCTGAGAAAACAAGGACAAGGGTTCCAGACAGAAGAGGAAGGAATGGTTGGAGCGGCCCAGGAGTCAGGGTGGGCGTCACTACTGATAAACGCACAGACAGTGACTGCACGGAGTCTGTCACTGTGGGTGGGTCTTCACCAAGTCCCTGTTTATAAGCTGCTGTTACGTGCAGTCTTACTGAATCAGCCGTGGAGGGGACCATCCATCCTTCCATCCGTGGAATAAGATGATCTGTTTTCTCCCACCCTCCTTTCAAGCAATTACTTCTCATCTATAAATTAGTGCTGCTGAAGTTTTACTTTGAGTATGAAAGTTCTGTTGAAATCATTTATTGGCAAATATTCCATAAGCCACAGATGTTAGTGCAAATGGGATGGAGAGAAAAGGCAATGAAGTGCTTCCCCGATAGAGTAGAAACTGTGGCCAGCAAGGGTGCAGAGATGGGCTGGGACCTGGTCCCCTGACTTCTTAGCATACAGCTTGCAGGAGAATTCCCAAGTGCCATTTTTAAAGAGCCGTATGAAAATTGCACAAAGTCTATTTTTAGTTTACAAGCCAAGATATGCTTTGCAACTGGGAAAGGGTGTCCCTCAGTTGTATTTTGGTGAAATCATGACAGCTGCCTCATCAGTAGCTTCTTCATTTTTAATTACCAGCGTGGGGTTGAGTCACAGAAGCAGAATGACAGTGCATGTTTCTCTACGCCTGTTTTTAATTGGTGTTATTGAGTTGGGGCATTGATGCAGCTGGATGAAAGCTTTCTGTATCTTCATGCACTGGGAGCTGCCGATCTCAGCAGGGCAAGCTGTCACAAGGTCAGCAGCATAGGAGCTTGGTCACTGTGCCACCTGGTCAGCAGGCCTTTGAAGCCATCATTTGGGATAGGCTCCAGGATAAAAGGAAGCTGAGCTTGCATGGTGTTTGGCTGACACTCTCACCATCCATGACTGTCAGTCCCGGTCAGGTGACTCTGGCCGTCCCTGAGATGATTGCCACCTCCTTCCTGTGTCCTTGTTCCCTTTAAGGGAAACCACACAATAGAGAGGGGCCAAGGATGGGAAGCGCTTCCTGGAGCCAAGAGCTGTTAATAGTCACAGTTGGGCAGCACTGCTGTGCTGGGCTATGCCTTGGGGTCGGCTATGCCTTCTCCCTCTCAGGCCTCCAGATGCTGCTGGCACACTGGAGCCATGGTCCCAGCATCCTGAGTGACACAAGAGAGGTGGGAAAAGTGGGGACAGAATGCAGAGGAGAGTTTTTTGTTTGTTTGTTTGCTGTGGTCAAATACACATAATAGAAAATATATCATCTTATCTGTTTGTAAGTGTATAGTTTGGGGCATTTAGTATTTTCACATTGTTATGCAACCATCACCACTGTCCATCTCCAGAACTTTTTTATTTTCTCAGACTGAAACTCTGTACCCTTTTATTTATTCATTCATTCATTCATTTTTTGAGATGGAGTCTCACTCTGTTGCCCAGGCTGGACTGCAGTGGTGTGATCTTGGCTCACTGCAACCTCCGCCTCCCGGGTTCAAGCGATTCTCCTGCCTCAGCCTCCCAAATAGCTGGGATTACAGGCCCACGCCACCATACCCGGCTAATTTTTGTATTTTTAGTAGAGGCGGGGGTTTCACCATGTTGGCCAGGCTGGTCTCGAACTCCCGACCTCATGTGATCTGCCCACCTGCCTCGGCCTCCCAAAGTGCTGGAATTACAGGCAGAAGCCACTGTTCCTGGCCTGAAACTCTGTACCCTTTACACACCAACTCCCCACTCCTCCTCCCCCACAGCCCCTGGCAGCCACGTTCTATCTCTATGAATTGGGCCATTCCAGGTACCGCATACAGGGAGAATCATTCAGTATTCGTCCTTAGTGCCTGGCTCATTTCACTGAGCACAGTGTCCTCCAGGCTCATCTGTTGTAGCATGCATCAGAGTTTCCTCCCTTTTTCAGGCTGAGCCATATTCCATCATGTGTCCCTGCCAGGTTTTGTTGATCCACTCAGCCAGCCACAGACACCTGGGTCGTTCCCACCGCTTGGCTTTTGTGGAAAATGCTGCTGTGAACACGGGTATGCAGATATTTGTTCAGAACCCCATTTTCACATCTTCGGGTACAGGAGGTATATATTTTTAAGTGAAAAGTTTGAAGATTAATTTTTCTAAAATTCCTTTTGATTTCCCTTGGGATAACTGCTCTCAAGTGATGGTGTTTTAGGTAGTAAAATGTGAATTTCCAACATTTCTTTCATAAAGACAAAATATTGATTTAAAAAACCTTGTAGCCTCCTCCAACATGACCTCCCTTGGTCAAGTAGCCATGAGCTGCAGCCCAGCACTGACCCTTCTTTCTGGGGAGCCCAGCAGGGGGACTGGCAGGAGCCAGATGGGCTCCCCCTGACTGCCTTGGGTGCTCAGTGTAGCTTTGTTCCCTGATCCGTGATGTAAGAAGCCTGCCCAGGTGTGCTGTGCTCAGCCTTTGGTGCTCAAGGTCACAGACACAGTCCACTCCTCACGAGCAGAGCTGCCCTATGCTGAGAGCAGACCTGGACTCGTACCGGAGCCTCTCTCCCCTGGCAAATTCTCTAGATGAGACTTTCTTGAGGATAAGGCACCCCCTACTTCTCGCATACTCAGAAGGTAAAAAGTAAACAGTGGGCCTCCTCAAGTTGGGAAAGTCTGAACCAAATGTCTCGATCCCCACTTTCCAGGACGCCAGGCTGCCTGTAGCCTGCAGGCATGTGTTAGGCAGGCTACACTGCTGGTAACATGTACAATGAGTTGCCATTATTAAAAACTCAGCAGAGCGCATGTCGGATCCGAATGCTGGCTTCTCTGGAAGAGTTCAGGAGATCTCGCAGTTCTGGGTTCCTGGAGCCTCCACAGGCCATGGGGTCCCAGGCTGGGCCCCGTAAGCATTGGGGGTACCTCGCCCAACTAGAGAGACCAAACATGGCACAGGGAAGTTAGCGAGCAGCAGGGAGGTGTGGCTCTAATCCATCCCACTAACACATCCGCTGCACAGGGGCAGCCTGCAGGGAGCAGGGGCAGGTGCTGTGCCTGGGGGTGAGGTGTGGGCCCTGGGCACGTGGGGCAGGGCCAGGCCTGAGGGAGCCTCCCTACCCCAGAGGTCACCTGCCCTTGAAATACACCTCATTTTCTTTCTGCCTCTTTTACAAAATAATTCCTGGATCCCACGGGCCCTGCTTTGATGGGAGGGAGGAATGGTGCCGCTCTGAGAGGCTGCTTCTCAGCATGAGGCTGGAGAGGGTTTTGTCTTCAGTTTAGGCCGTACATTCTTTAAGCTTTATTTGGGAAAGGGACTAAAAGGTCTGGTTACCTTGTTTTATTACGATTAAAAATTTCTTTTACAATTTTTTGAAACAATCACAAACTTACAGAAAAATTGAATGCACAGGACAAAGCTCGTCTGACCCAGTGCAGAGAACCTGGTGACCCCGACCCCACCAGCCCCAGTGCTCCAGTTTGTCCTGCGCATAAACAGGGACTGTGTCTGCAGAACTGTGCAGTGCAGCCACGGACACCAGGGAATTACCATTGGTCTCTTATCAATTGTAATGGCCCCTAATGTAGTGACATATTCCATCCGTCCTCTGTGGGTAACCAATCTGCCATGTCCTCTGTCTTCACTTTCCCTGAGTGGGCACCCGGGTTATCTGCCTGGACTCCGACATCTAGAGTAGCCTGTTCCCACCCATAGCCCCACGGGCTCCGATTCCACTTTCCCCAGTGTGAGCACCCTCATCACCTTCTGAGTTCTAGCAATGCCTTGTTCTAGGCCGCCCCCGATCTTCCCACCCCACACACACCATGTTCTTCCCCATATGATGGCTTTAGAATGGAATTTTTCAGGAAAAAAGAGTTTTACAGCTTATTTTAAAATTAAAACAAAAATAAATACTCAAGAGGCATTGGATTTAGGAATCTGGTAAAACAACGAATTCCAGACAGCCATAAAGAAACCTTTAACCAGGAAATGATTTAAAATGGTGATCTTCAAAGTCAGGATTGTAGAGTTTTTTCAGGTAGCTTTTTGTAGACATTGAAAATATAGGCCGAGGCCACATATAGAAATTAAACGTTCTCATCCGAAGCTGGACCATTTGGTTTGGCGACTTAAAGGAAGAGAAAAATGAAGTTTGCTAAGTAAGAATTAATGATTTCTCAGGAATTTTTAGGATGTTTAACAGCTTAATTGCATAGTTTGGGTGGATATGTGTTGAAGAAAGTAATTTTAGGAGACCGGGAAATTGTGCAATCGTCTTAACTTGGGTCAGGATTGTAATTATTGCAATAACAGAATGTTGCTATGTGTATATGTGACTGAAATGGGAAGCAGTTTTTTAAAAATGCTTTAAGAAATAACAACAAAATGTCCATTCTCTCTCTCTCTCTGGACTTCCTTAATTATAAATACCAGGTAACCCAGTGCTGGCTAAATATAGGTCCAGTGGTCATCTATATTTATAACATTTTTTTTCAGGCGGAAGTCACTAGAGCAATACAGAATTAATTTGGTGTGTAGGTTTTTACAGAGTCTAATTAGTTGTGTTTTTCTTAAGCAAACCAACTGGGATCAATAACATTATATAATTGAACTCAGACGGCCATGACTTTTAGACAGACTCTTCCCAGAAAGCCAAGGCCCTCGGCGGATGCCGGCCCTGAAGACAGACGCGCGGCTCCGGAAGCAGGCATGCTGCAGCTGCGGAGCAGACGGGGTTTGGAACGTCTGTTTCCAGCCAAGGGCAGGCTTTGGGAGTGATAAAGTACAGTGTTTTTTTGCAAAGTCAGAAGCCTCATCTACAGTCCATTCATCACTGAGGCCTTGAATTGAGACATTCTGTGGCTGCTTATCAGCTGTTCCCGTGTGGCAGGGTTTGGGCTGGCCTGGGGAGGTGGGGTGGGGTTTTTGCAGACTTACCAAAGTATGCACTTAGCCAGCCCACCCCCACCAACAACGCAGCCTGCTCGAGGGCTACGAACTGCACCTGTGTCTGCAGTCACGTCCACTGGAGAGCTGAGTGGGCGGGTGGACCTTTGGAACTATTTGATGTCATTTGGGGTAGATTCGGCGTGCTTCTCAGTGACTTTGCTGCAAATTAAACATGTAAAGTAGATTGGGCTTTCCTCCTCCATTCCTCAGGATCTTCAAAAAACGTTAAGTCTTTTCTGGCAGAGTGAACCCGAGCTGGCCGCACCCACTGAGATTTTGTTTGAAGCCGGCTACACTCGCATTTAAAGAAAAGACATGATGGGGGAGGCCCTTTCTGTAAGCCCCAGGCCAGGCCTTTCCCCTCGTGTGGGTTCCCACCCTTCCCTTGTGTGGCCCTGCAAGCCGCTTCTGCTCGTCCACACCTGCACCCAGGAGTTCTTCTCATGGCTGATGCGTGCCATGAATGAAGGGCACTGGCCAGTGGAAGGGAGTGCCCAGCCAGGCCTTGCCTGCCTCAAGTCCTCAGACCAGAGAGGCCAGTGGGGGTCTTGCCCAGACCATACAGCCAGCAGGTGGTCTGCCTGGCTCCATAGCCTCCTCCCGACCTCAGAGCTGTCCTGGGACGGGGACTGAGAGAGAGCTCAAAGACAGGACAGCAGAGCCTGGGCCAGAAGGCACTGGGGGCATATGCTCACCCCGCCTCTGCACGCGGGGCCTCACTGGACAGCTGGACGCAGATGGGATGGGGGGAGACCTGTGTATCCTTGCAGTGTCATTTGGAGACAGAAGTCTGTTGATTTCCTCAGGCAGATTTCGAGCTCCTCTGTGTTCCAGACACAGCCAGGCCCTGAGGATTGACAGACAATGCAGCTCCTGCCCTTGAAGGCTTATGGTGGAGGGAGGGAGGATAAAGGGTGTGATAGCCGTGTCTGGGCATACAGGGCCTGGGAGGTCTGAGAGGGCTCCTGGAGTCAGTGACAGCCGAGGGGATGGTTAAAAGCAGAGTAGGAGTTAGTCTTGTAGGTGTGAGGAGACTTGAGCAAGCACAGGGGTGTGAAACGGTGAGTGAGGGCAGGGCCCCTTACACTGGACGACAGAGGGCAGTGTGGGCAGGGCCAGGCCTGTGGCTGGAGAGGGGTCCTGGCCAGTCGTGTACCCTCTGAGACGAGGAGTCAGGGTGGGAGTGTCAGTGCAGTGGTACGAGAGAGACTAAGAGGCCAGCGATGGTCCGAGCAGAGGGGTGGGGCTGCCTATACTAGGGCTGGTGCGATGCGGGGAGCGGGTTTGGGAGCCATTAAGAGCCCCCTTTGGGAAGGTTTGGTGGTGGCCTTTACCAAGGCAAGGAACGCCTCAGGAGGAAAGGTTTGGGGTGCATTATGGCGAGGGTGCACAGTGTTGTTGGTGCTGCTGTGGTGTGGTGGAAGTTGTATGCTGACCTAGGGGTCCTGCCAGGAGTCAGTGGATAAAGATGGTGCAGATCCGGCCCAGCCCCTGGAGGACTCAGCCATTATGGGGCAATGTGCTTGGGACCCACTTAGGCGGGAGAGGCTCCCCAGAGGAGAAGATGCTGAGCTGAGCCTGGAAGGGCCCAGGATTGGTTGGCAGGAAATGAAGAAACAGCCTTCTGGGCCTGTCGTCTCGGTATCTCAGGCAGTTCCTGGATACAGCTCAGCTTCTGCCGCAGAGGAGTTTCAGAACCCACCTGCCCAGTGGCTGTTCAGACCTCTGGAACCAGAACGTCCATCTGGGACCAAGCCCCCACCCACATGGGGTTGCTCAAGCTACTCAGGTGAAGCTGACATGTACGAAGGTGGCAAGCCATAGATCCGGAGTTCTGAGTTAGGGCAACCCAGCAGTGGCCCCAGGAGGCTCACTTGGATGTGAGAACTGTGGGAAAACCAAGGACCTACCTGGTATGTTTCAGAGTCATTTGTTTATGAACCTTACATAAACACACACACCTGGATATGTATATACACGTGTATATGCACAAACACACACACACACACACCCCTGAATACATATGCAGTTGGCTGTCTTTATCCACAGGTTCCACATCTATACATTCAACCAACCTCAGGTCAAAAACATGAAAAAAAAGTGTATGGTGGATGTAGAAAGTATTTTCTTGTCATTTTTCCTTAAACAATATAGTATAACAACTATTTCCACAGCATTTACATTGTATTAGGTATTATAAGTAGTCTAAAGATGATTTAAAGTATTGGAGGATGTGTGTAGGTTGTATGCAAATATGATGCCATTTTATATCGGGGACTTGAGCATCTGTGGATTTTGGGATCTGCAGGGTGGCCTGGAACCAGTCCCCCACGGATGCCAAGGCATGACTGTATACATATATATACATCTGTATACAAACACTTGCACATCCATATACATATGCACATACACGCCTGCATATGTGTACACGTGTGTACAACACTCACACATTCTGTACATCCACACATATGCACACACACTCGTATAGAGACATAATGGAATAATATGTACGTGAAACATAATATAGGTCTCCCATGATTTCCTTATTGAAATGAAGGAAAGTGCACACATGCTGGGGGTACTGGTTCTCTGGGAAAGAACCCGCTGCAAAGGACAATGACCAAGGTGCCTGAAATCCCCCACGGCAACTAACAGTCTTAACTATGCCAAGAGGCAGAAGGTTCCACAGTGAAGAATCCTGACTGTTCATTGACTAAATGAATCTTGAGCAGTTTCACTGCTCTGTGCCTCAGTTTCCCCATCTGTAAGATGAGGATGGTCATAACATCTACCCCCTACAGTTGTTATGAAAATCAAACTTAATAATTCATCTGAACTCCAAGCTTGCTGCCCGGAATGGGGCATGTGCTCAGCAAGCGTCAGCTGTTCTTGTAATGAGCCGGGAGCACTTGCTAACAGTGAGGAACCCTGGCTGGGGGACAGGTGAAGGAGGGGGAGTTGCTGTTCCCTGCTAACTCTGTACCCTTTGTACCTTCCATGTTTTGTATCATGTGCACATATTACCTATATCTGACAAAATGTCAGAGCATGTTGTTAAAGAGGATTATACTACATTAAACTCTTCACTGTGAGTTCTTTGATCTCATTTCTTCCAGTGTTCTGGTCAAGAACATTTAGCAAGGTTTGTAATGATGTTTTAATGATGTTATCAGTTTTATCAAGTAACGCATATAATCGCCTGTCAATGTTGAGTAAGGAAACATGAGCATCCTGTATTCAGCAAATTGTTTATTTTCTTGAATGGTGCATGAAACGGGCTCTGATTAATTCATTGTGAAGGTACCATGGACACGAAAGAGAACAAGAACATATTTAAATTTCATGTTATGACATTACAAAAACAATGCCTTGCGGACTAGCAGTCAGATTCATTGATGAAGAGCAGATGGAGGTCAGGGGAGGACACGGGGCTGAGGAGGTCTGGGACGCAGCCTGGGATGGTGGAGGCAGCGCCTCTCTTCTATAATTGAGGGAAGGAGGAGGAGGCTGCCAGGGCCCTCTGATAGCTTCAATCCGTGGAAGCCACCACTCCTGATTCTAAAGGCGGGCTGCTCAGGCACTGGCTGGAGAAGTGGTACGTAGTTGATGAGCTGTGAGCACAGGAGCAGAGCCAGCACCTGGTGTGGATACTGTCCGAGGCCACAGCCCAGCAGCAGCCACCCAGGACGTCCAGGCTGCTGAGGAGGGAGCAACACCTGCCATCAGGACAAATGCCAGATAAAAAAAGAACCTCACTTTCCCTGGAAGATTATTTGGAATTTTGTCTTTAGGCTGCCCCCTTCCTGAGTCCAGCCCTGTCCATTTGACTCTGAAGAGGTCCTAAAAGTGTGGCAATCATCTTAAACCCTACTTGTGTATCTATATGTCATTTAGTATCAAATTTTGTCACCTGCTTGTCTGTGAGCAGAATGGGGAGGCTGCTGGTTTAGGAACTGGGAGCCCCACAGTGTGACATAGTCTTAACCTCTCCTCCCTGGGCCTCAGTCTACTCATCTGTGAAATGGGGACATCTCTGTGGGTACTTCTCACATCCTAATCTGTGAGTCAGGGCCAGAGGGCAGCCAGGTGTCCTTCATGTTGAACCAGGCCAGTGGCCACATCCCCACAGGCGACCTTGTGTGAGCCTGGGGGCCTCACAGCCTGGCATCCTGTCCCCCTTCCCCATGAAGGCACCCAGAGATGTGAAGGAACGGCCTCCCTCATTGGGGAGGGGCAGGACCTCCTCGTACCTGGGGTGGACCCTGCTGTGGTAGGTCAGGTGAGGAGCCTAGAAGGGCTTAGGTGGGTGGGGAGGACGAGAGACAGCAATGGCTGTATCATAAATGCAGCATCGTCCGGGCCGACGAGACTTTCAATGGGCCTGCGTTCCTGGGCAGCTGCCCCTGCCTCCTGCTGTGTCACCTTTGATTCTTTCACTGGTTTTGCCCCTGATGAAAACCTCACACTCCTGACCTGATGCCTAATGTTGCAAGGGGAGGGCAGAGGGCAGGACCACATGAGTCAGGCAGAAGGATGGAGCCTCTTGGAGCATCTGACAAGGAGGTTTATGGAAAAAGCACGGCTCAGAGACTCAGTGAGATGCTGAAGGTCTAGGCTTGCAGCCGCACCTGTGTTTATCCGCAGAGTCACTCCGTGTATGGACCGCCACTTCCCAGCCCTAGAGAACCCATGCTTGACATCAGGGACTTTGGTGAACTCCCCAGATACTCTCAGCAGCAAATGCTGTACATCACAGGCTGGCAACCTTTTCTGTTTCAAAGTTCACATATGAACTATTTATCCTCGTGGGCTCTAAGGTCTCTGTTGCAACTACTCAGCTCTGCTATTGTAGTAGGAAGGCAGCCATGAACAGTAGGGAAAGGGTGGGTGTGGCTATGTTCCAAGAAAATTTATCAAAAAACAGTAGGTGGATATATACCCAAAAGAATTGAAAGCAGGGACACGAACAGATATTTGTAACCAGCAGCATTATTCACAGCAGCCAAGAAGTGGGAGTAATCCACGTGTCCATAAATAGATGAGTGAATAAACAAAATGTGAGGTGTGCAGATAATGGAAGATTAGTCAGCCTTAAAAAAGGAAGGAAATTCTGACACATGGTGCAACACTGATGAAACTTGAGGACATTATGCTGAATGACATAAGCCAGTCACAGAGGACAAATGTATGATTCCAGCTTCTTCTGCAGCTGGCTTTGCAACGGCAGCCTTGGCTGGTGTCCCCTTCTCCCCTGCAGTGGGAGCATCCCTCCCCGGCCCCCCAGCTCTCATGCTACTAGGCAGGACATAAGTGTCCAAACAGATGGAGTTCTGGCCGCTGCTTCCTCCAGAGGTGGTTGGCCTGGTCAGCATTCTGGGGACTGTCTGTGCCTTTCCTGGATCGTTCATGGAGAACAGTTCACATCAGCCCAGACCCAGGGGCCTTTGCTAAAGGACAGTCATGGCGGCCCCAGGGCAGGGGGCTGGATGGCTTTGGGACTGGCCTTTGAGGGGAAAGGTGGCTGCCCCAAGCCTGGCTTAGCTGTTCAAAGGCTGGGTGCTGCCCTGAATGGCTTCCGGGGCCACCCTGACATGGGCCTGCTAAGGGTCAGCAGTGCTGCAATTAGTCTGTTTCTTTGCCAGCAAGTTTTATTCAACTCTTAGTTTCTCCATGTCCCTGACTGGGAATTGACTTGAATGCCCAGAGTTAAAAGACCAAAAGTTATGTAACGTCTCCCAGGGATGATGGCAGCTTATAAGCAAACATGTTGATTAAACACTGCTGCAAGTTGAGACTCCATGATTGCCTCCGTTGCTAAATAACAGCTCTAGTGTGGGTGAGGAGGAGCCTTTTGACACATGTGGCAGTTAACTTTGTTGAAGAAGTGAGCAAGGTGACTTATCTGTAGGAGGAAAAATAAAAGTGCTTGTGAGCAAAATAGGGCAGAAATAATGAGGTTTATCATGGCAGAAAAATGTGAGAATCAGAATTGCAGAAAACCGTGTATTGAGCACTTACTACCTACCTGCTGGGTCTCTGCTAGCTCTTTCACACATAAATCTCTCATCCAAATGTTGGAGCAACCCTTCAGGGTGGTGGTTATTAGTCTCATAAGGAAACTCAGAGAGGGTAAGCCCAGGTCACCCAGAGGGAAGGGGTCACGTTAGGTGCAGACCTGGATTTGGCCAAAAGCTAAAGCATCCCAGACCCAGAGAGGGGAGTGGAGGAGCCAGAGAGAGAATCCCAGCTCCCAGGACCACTAGCATTTGTTGACTGCCCACTAGGTTCTAGACACTAAACTGGGCTCTATGTGGGTGATTCCTAGTGATTCCTCATGACCATCTTAGTATTGGATGTTCTGTGGTTGTAAGCAACAGAAACACACTGGAGCAAGCTGAAGTAGAAAAGGGAGCTCTTTATTTTGCGGACAAAGTGGCGTCTCCTAAACCCAAGAACAGGAGACAGCAAGGCTGCCAGGATTGCCGGAAAGGAGAACTGAAGGGTAGTAAGGGGCTGGGAGGTTCTCTCTTGCACTCCTGCCTTATCTTCTTGTGCAAAGATATGAAAATGGCCACTCACAGCATCCAAGTCCCTCCAGGTCTCCGCCTGGGCCAGTCAACTCTATTGAGGTCAGACTATAGCAGACTAAATGGCTATGAATGAGGTGGAGGCAGCCAAGGAGCTGTGAGTGGGGTAGGCTTTAGTCCTACTTAACTTTTAAAGGTAAGTACCTTTATCCCCATTTTACACATAAGGAATTGAGATTCCCATGAGTCAAATGTCCTTGCCCAAGGTCACATGGCTAATCTTGGTGGAGGGGTAGGAAGGGTTTGGACCAAATCGATGTGACTCAAAACTCATGTTTGTAATCATCACGTAGAACTGCTGTAGAGGACTGTTAGTCTTAAATTTACCCTTTAATCAAGCTAGAAAAGAAACTAGGATGGTTTAGCCTGAGAAGATCAACTTGCGAGTCTGTATGATATTCAGTCCATCTTGATTTTAAAATCCTTTTTGGAAGATGGTGATCAACTAGCACTTCTCTACAGCCAGGAAGGAGGCCTCCGATAACAATGTCCCCATGCTCAAGCCCGGACAGACGTGGGGACAAGCTGGTGCTACAGCAAGGGCCAGCCCTTCTTGAAGGTCAGGGGCTGGGCCACAGGGCTGCTGTTGGTTCCATCCGGTCCTCAAGCTGAAATCTGTCCTGACAAACTGCCCCTGGCAGAAAATTGGGACACCTCGGGGGTTTAGATGTTCTCATCTGACCCTTTCACAATCCCCAAGCAGATGGATCCAGTGTTTTCTTTGGCTGTCCCGTTGCACTTGAGAGTGAGTGTTCATTCTTCGATATTTCAGTTTACCAACGGGGTGGAGAGGATGGAGTTTGTTTATAAATGGATGTTTCGGTGTAGACCTGACTTAACACCCACTTTGCTACTTCAGGGATTCTTGGCCCTAAACGATTCATTTCTGTCTAAAAAACTTGGCCATGATAGTCTAAACTTTAAATGATGTTAATTTACCGTGAGATGTGATGGGAGTATGTGCTCCATGGGAAATGTGACTTCGTGTTGTTTATCTAAAAATGCGTGTCTAAATCCACCTTCACGTTTATAAACACTGCACACACGCCAGAGATATGAGGAGCACTGTGGTGGAGGGTATGTTTCCTCCAGGAGAATGAGCCCCTCAGATAAGGGGGAGATTCTTGTGGGGTGGAAGATTTTGGAAGCTGTTCGTGAGACTATTAATTGATGGTATTCTGCTTCTTGTCTTGCAGATTGGAAACCTGGAAGATTACTACCATTTTTATCACAGCAAAACCTTTAAAAGATCGACCTTGAGTAGCAGAGGCCCTCACACCTTCCTCAGAATGGACCCCCAGGTACAGAGTGTCGGATGCTTTCCTAAGGGCTGGAGGGTTTGGGTCTGTGGTCCTAAAAATGGCGGAGTCGGGATTTTAATGTGATTCTGGATAAACATGAGTTTTCCACATTCACTTTAAATACAAGACAGGTGTAGCTACATATCAGACCATCTGAACTAAATCATGTGAGTGAGGATCTCTCAGCATTTTAAAATCAACAAAATACAATAATTACAGGAGATACGTATATGAATCTTACCCATGAAACAAAAACCCTAAGCAGTTCAAGCAAGTATTTTAATAATGAAATTAGAGATCAGGCAGGTGGATGTTTTTGTGGTTGTCATAACATGTATGTTAATGGTTACTATGAATTTGAAAACTGGGGCAGTAAGTATGAGTTTTTTTCCTCAAAGATTCACATGATCTTCAGGATTAAAACAAATGTGATTTGGAAGGAGGCTAACATTTTAAATTTTAACATAATCCATATGTATTGGGGGGTTAATTATACTTCCTTTCTGCATAGATTTGAAATTAATATTTGAGAAATATCAATCAATAGGTATGTGTCAAGATTAAAAATTTAAGATGGCCAAGTGAGCCTCCAATGAGTTCATTCATTTGGCAGGTATTTTTGGAATACCTTCTATGTGGCTGGCTCTGTCCATAGCAGGGCCCATGGAGCTGGCGGAGGGGCTGACAGAAAACGAAGCAGGAAATAGAAAAAATATGTGATATGTCACAGGGCGATGAGTGCTGAGAAGGAAAATGAAGTTCACGTGAGAAGCAGTAGCAGCCCCAACAAGGAACGGAGGTCATTGGTAAATCATAGTTTTAGGTCACAGAAATCATCTTCTCTTAAAAGTTCACGTATGTGCTAGATGTTTGTTTGGGCTCCCTAGCTGGTGCACAACATTATTTCAGCTATTTCCAGAAAATACTTAGAGTAAAGTTTTTGTGGAAAAATGGGTTCTTGGTGTTGCCCCAACCCACCTACTTCAATGACAATCAGGGCTCTTTTTGTATTGACTGAGCAGGGATTCGTTGGAGAGACGCGTTATCTCTGGGCTCTGTACCTGAATTATTCTTCTCTGGGGCATCGCATGGTGAGGGTTTTGATTTGAAGCACATGAGGAAGTGGTCCCCGTGGAGCTCACCCATGGACCTGGGCTGTGAAAAGGCAGACTTGTCTTGAATATATTTCTGGATTGGTTTTATAGGTGGATGGATGGATGGATGAATGGATGGATAGATAGATACAGAGAAGTCGAATGAGATAGATAAAAAACATTGTGCTAATTCCATTATTCCTTCATAGCAAGGGAAGGAGTTAAGTGTTCACTAAAGGATGACTGTGCTTAGGCACTTTGCATGCACCATCTCACCCCATCACATGGGGGTGAGATTACGTCTACTTGTGCTTACACCATGGAACATGAAGGAATGTTTTTCAAAGGGGCCAGTATCTTTAATCCTCTAGGAAAAAAGCCAGATTGTAGTTGCTCATTCCCAAAGAGTGGAGCACTTGGGGAAGTGTGGATCAGTAGAAAACTGAGCAGCAGGGGGCCTCTGTACAGGGTGCATAGGCTGATCCCGGAGGAGGCGTGAGTTCTGTGCGGTTGAGAGACTGTCATCTGTCATCTTGGAGGAACTTCTAAGCTAGGAAAGAGGTCGATGCAGCATCCCCCCACACTTTCACTTTAAGCAAGCACTCGATCTGCCGCGTGAAGAAGCATCCTCATTCTTCAACTGAAGTCTTTTGAGTTGTTGAATTGCTACCATGCAGATAGTTACAATGAAAGCAAGCTGTTTGCATGCAGGAGGCCCCCCTCGTAAGCATGCCCTGAGAAGAGACGGGGACCGTGGATTTCTTGGTCTTCTTTCCATGAGGCCTTCCAAGAATTAATAAAGCAGATTCTTAATTGTTAGAACTAAGGCAGGGTCGAAATAGGAGACTTAATCTGTGTTTTGACTACATCCTCTGTTGTTGGTGACTATATTTTATAACTTTTAAAGGTACTCAGGTCGACTGCTCATCCCTTCCTTCCAAAAATGTTAATGGTGCACCTGCTGAGTGCAGGACCCTGTGCCTGAGTGATGCAGAGCTGCCCAGCAGGTCTCTGTGTTGCTGAGTTCTCGGTGAAGATGGGGATGGGAGACCCGTGCATGAGCAAGGCAGGCTGAGGCAGCAGAGACAGACTCTGTGGGGGGGGGGGCTTGAGGGCCACCATGGCCTGGACCTGCCTCCTCTCTGCAGCACCTGAGCTGCTTGATTGACCCATTTTAGGTGTGTTAAAAGTCCTATATTCATTTTGGGTCTGAGGGCAAAGCATTCCCAGGCATTAGTTGTCTCCTTGAAGCCAGCAGAAGGAAGGATAGAGGCTTCCTAGGCAAAGGCTACCATAGCAGTTAAATTTTTTCAAATAAAAATCTCCTTTTCACAGAGCTTCTTAATAAGCTCCTGGCAAGGCTGCTATCAATGCATCCTGCCAGTAAAGAACAAAGGAAGAAAGGTAAACAGCCTGGGCATCCCAGGCCCTCCTGGAACTTTCATAGGAGTGGCTGATTGTGAGAAACTGTATTTCTCACAGTTCTAATTAAATTGTTAGCCCCAGGGAAAGCACACAGACATCTGAACCAGTTATGAATTCAGAATCGCAACTGAAATACCTCTGTTTAAATTTGTCTAGCTTTAATGCAAACCAAATCAATTAGCTGTCAGCCTGACTAATATTTACTCTGCCCAGTCCTTACAATTAAATATTGGTGAAATTAGCCGTTTTATATAAGTATTTAGTGTTATCTTTTATTTCCCTACATTGGCAAAGCATTTTTGTGATACCTTCACATCTGGAGAGTTGTGTAATTAATATTATTAACAAAAGGAAAAGATGATTTAATATTATTCAGAGACTTCGGAATGCGAGGCTGCCATTGTGTTCAAATGACCAAACTGGAAATGAATGTTATGGGGCTTAGGATAAAGTTCAATCAAAGGCAGATGGTATTTTATTTTAATTAGTTCCAGTCCCTATTGTATAAAAGTGCTTTGATGAGTGATGGAATTTACAGTCCACCCCATGTCACATAAAAGCAGATAGAATGTACATTTGTGAAAGCAAAACAAAACTCAAGGGGGGGTCAACAGCAGGACTTTGTTAGGCACGTGTGTGCACGCACACTTATTAGGCTCTTCTTTACACTGATCCTGTACCGGAATGGTACGGTAATTCTCCTTGCATTCCTAATTACCTTTACTTGATGTCTTTCTTACCATCTCTGAAAAGGGCCATTTTGCTCAGACTGCTTTGTTACTCAGCCCTATCCTTGGAGGAACAGCCCAAGTGTTCTCAGTGTGCAGTTATCGGTCGCTGGGTTTTTCCAAGGCTTGTCATTTAAGCAAACTGAAAGCATTTGTTTTTAACTTGTTCTTTTGCCAAAAGTCTGGAGAAGGGTAGATATTACAGAAGCGTCAACCAATCACTGAAAGGGCTCACAAATTTTTTTAAAATTACTTGTTCTGATTATGTTCCAAGCTGGCTTATAGTTAGTCGTTGCTGCCTGTGTCTTCCAGACCTTACATTTTCGCATGATGACTTGGGTTCAGCTCTTTCCTTCCCTACAGATCTCAGCCAGATTGGTGATGGAAATGGAAGGGTAAAGATGTTCCGAGGGAGCCTTGGTGGCTCCTTCCAGGGCCGTAGGAGGCTTCGGTTTGGTGCTTCATTTCAGTGCTTTAAAGCTTAGAAATTGCAAAATGATTGCAAGGACCAGAGGAGGCATATTCTGTTTTGTAGGATGGGACTTTGCCCCCAGAGTTTAATCAGAGCTCAGGTTTCCTTCCAGCGGTGATGCAATGTTGAAGCAGATCTTTCCGTTAACCACAGATGGAATTTTATCTAACAGTTGTGTGTGCTAGGGCAATTCAAAGTGCAAACAAACAGAGAGTTCCTGACAAGAGCACATAGACAGTAAGTGACCGCGCTGGTCTCAGGGGTTGATGAACTGTGTCACGGGCTGAGGGCAGGGCCAGGCAGCTGCCCAGGGCCCACTGCATTTGCCCACATGGGGAGGGTGGACTGCTCCCCCGTGAGGGTGATCGAATGACAGTGACGAGTTGGCTATTCACGTTTTCAGCACCACCCAGCTGGTTCTAGCGGCGTGGCTACTAGGAATTGGTAAAAAGTTTGAATGTGTAAATATGCCTTAAAAGACAGCATTTTATTCTTTCACCACATGCTCTGCCCTTCCGCTTAGATGACTCCAAGACAATCCAAAGTCAATGTGTCCCCAACCCAGCTCGCTGTCTCTGACCCTAGTCTGTCTCAGAGGGAAGCACTCATCCGCATTTCGCATTCACTGCAGTGCCAGCAGCCTCTCCTTCCCCGCTACACTTGTTCCACCTCCTGTACAACCCGGCCCTGCCATGTCCTGTGTCTCCTGCCCTAGGCCCAGCTCCTGTCATCTCTTGCCTGCACCACTGCACTGCCCTCCTTGCTGGCCTCATATGGGCATCCTTGCCCCAGCCAGTCACCTCCCATGCTCCTGAGGGATCCTCTGAAATACATGCCACAAAGCTGTATCTACACCTCCCAAGCCCTGCTTGTTCTGGCCTCCTGTGGCCCCCTGAGTCCCAGCCACCACTGGCCTTTAAGGTCCTCCTTGGATGACTTTCGCTCTTTTTCCCTCTGCAGAGCTTTTGCACAGATGGCTCCCCACCTTCCCCTGCTGTCCCTCTCTTCCCCACCTTCCCCTCTGGGCTCCAATATCCCTGCCACCAGGAAGCCTGCTCAGAGGCTGCAGACTTGTCCTGCTCTTCTAGCAGTCGTACGTTTGTATTCTAGATCCAGCCCTAGAGTAGGAGCACACAGCAGTGCTTGTTGGGAACGATGACCAGTTCAGTTTGTTTGGGATCTGTCGGGGACAGACAGTCGGCAGGGGAGCTGCAGGTGGTTCCTGGGGGACCTGGATCGTCAGGCTTGGGAGGGCGTTGAGTGTTCCAGAACCAGAGGAGAGGCGATGGGAAGGCGGACTGACCGTGCTGTGCGGCTGCCTTGGGAGAGAGGAACTTGGAGTTCAAAGCATGCAAGCCCATCTCTTGCCAATGCAACAGGAAGTTATCGAGGGTCAAGTCCACAAATCATTTGCTTTTACTCCCTTACAAGTCCAGCAGCGACCCAGAGAACAGTGGACAATGCTTCCTGAAGCATATCTCAAGTTCCAGAGATTTGGTTCATATAAGCAAGTTATGCGTAACAAAAGCAACTTCTTTCTATGTAAATACTTTAGAAGTAAATTCTGACCCACCTTGGCTAAATTATGCAAAAATCCTAAATATAGTTTTCAATTGACAAAGCTGTATCCTGTATGGCTGGAGCTAAAATAACAGAGGGACTGGCAGTGACCGGGTATCAGACACGTTGAGCAGCGTTGGACTTCATCGTCTGTTAGTCTGCTGGGGCAGTTGTAACAAAGTCCCACAGGATGCGGGGGCTTCAGCCACAGAAATGTATTATCTCACACCTAGGAAGGTTGGAAGACTGAGATTACGGCGTTGGCAGGGTTGGTTTCTTCTGAGGTCTCTTGCAGATGGCTGAATTCTTGCTGCATCCTCACGTGGTTGTCCCTCTCTGCAAGGGGCTCTGTCCTAATCTCCTCTTCTCATGGGACACTGGCCAGATTGGATTAGGCCCCCCGCATCATGACCTCATATTAGCGTAATTACCTCTTTAAGGCCCCTGTCTCCCATTACAGTCACATTCTGAGCTACCCGGGGTTAAGATTTCAACATAAGAATTTAGGGGTTCGGCCGGGCGTGGTGGCTCACGCTTGTAATCCCAGCACTTTGGGAGGCCGAGGCGGGCGGATCACGAGGTCAGGAGATTGAGACCACAGTGAAACCCTGTCTCTACTAAAAATACAAAAAATTAGCCGGGCGTGGTGGCAGGCACCTGTAGTCCCAGCTACTTGGAGAGGCTGAGGCAGGAGAATGGTGTGAACCCGGGAGGCGGAGCTTGCGGTGAGCCGAGATCGCGCCACTGCACTCCAGCCTGGGCGACAGAGGGAGACTCCGTCTCAAAAAAAAAAAAAAAAAAAAAAAGAATTTAGGGGTTCACAGGTCAGCCCCTAATAATAGGTGAAGCTGGGCTCCGGCTGCCTCTTCTGTTGTCAGTGAGTGGAGGTGGGTGGCGGGCGGTAGGGAGAAGGGCACCTTCTGTCCCCTTTCTGCAAAATAAGAACTAACTTACAAATGAATAGCTTTACTTTCCCAAAGAGTTTTCACACGCACTGTCCCATTTCCGTCATCGGCAGAGAGAGGACTTCCCTCTCTCATGACTGTTAAGCAGGGGTCTTCTGGCACCTGTCATTCAACTTCGATGGAAAGAATTCAAGAAATGGTCTCTACACGGTTGCAGTTATGGCTGCAGGTGAGGCAGTGGGGAGGGAGTGGGCTCACAGCTGCCTGGGTGACACGGGAGGTGGTGGTGGGGTTGGCTTTCTAGGCTGAGTTAGGATGTCCTTTAGTTTTCGGTTCCTCCTCCCCCTCCTCTGCTGCCCAGGCTTACTCACTGGGTTCCCGCCGTGTGGTTGCCATGGCAGCCTGGTGTCTCCCCCGGCCCCACCCCTCGGTGAGCCAGTGCAGCGCCACAGGTGGGCCTGGGCATCTCACTGTGATGGGCTCTCACGAAACCGTGTAATCGTCTCTCAGTTGTGGCGATGGTCCCCTTGCCCTGCTGGAAGATGACAGCCGTGGGACCAATCCCTCACTCAGGGAAAACTTGGATCTGCTTTCTGCCTCTGTCTAGCTTGGTTCAGTGGTTTTTAGCCATTTGGGGGGATCACAGGCCCCTCTGAAGAGCTGATGAAAGTTGTGGGGCCTCTCGCTCTCCAGAGGAAAAAAGACATCATGCTCATGCCGGCACCGTTTTGCATACAGTTCTAGAGTTTCTGGGACTTGAGCCTGTCCTTCCACTCCTTGAGGGCCTGTGGGATCCAGGGCAAGAAGGCCCCAGTGTGGTGCATTAATCATTGCCTGTCAATGAGAGAAGGGCCACACTGCACATGATGCAGTGACAGGCACTTGTCAGGGAGTGGGATTTTTCTTTCTTTAAATTCACCACTCAGCCTTCTCATTTAGCTCTTTAGCTGGTTGGATGTTGGCCCAGCGAGGTGCTCAGAGCACTCAAGGTTGATGGGAATCGAGATCGAAGTGCCACAGACTATTGCGTGCACAAGCTCTCAGAGAGAGACCGGTCCCAGCCCCTGCTTCACAGCATGGAGGCAAAGGCCCAGGCAGGGTGCCCACCTCCCACCCAGAGAGCAGGTTTATTTTCTCCAGTGCTCTGATTGCTCTCTCCTGGAGGAGGCTTTAGAGCTCAGTGCCTCCTGCGTGCTGAGGTATGGCCTCCAACTCCCTCCCTTGATATGCCCTGGTGGACAGTCAGGTCTGGCTTGCTGTCCCTTTGTTCTTTCACAGTTACAGAATAAAGGAACCTTCACTTTGATGAAACCAGGGAGAAAAGAGAAAAGAAAGAGTTGGCTGAGCTGTCTCCCTTCCTCTGGCTACAACTGTGCAGAACCTATGTGAACCTAGTGTCCCCAGCCCTGCCGGTGCATACTTCAGGGAACCTCAGCAGCTTGACTCCCTTGATACTGTGTGGGACCCCCAGACCCCTGGGGGAGGGTCTGTGTATGCCCTTTGTGGCCCTCACTCCATCTCAGAGCAAAGACCCTGAAGCCCCTCTCCTTTTAGGACTCTCCAGCTCCCAAGAACTTCTAGGGACCTTCCTGGGCCACAGCAGGGCCCCTCTGAATAGGCACGGGCTTGAAGTTAGGGCAGAAGGACGTGGTGGCTTTGGGTGGACGTGCAAGTGGGAGGGATTTCATGCTGTCTTTGGTGACACTGGCTCATGAGTGAAAGTTTCAAAACACCCGCCCCTGTTGCTTGTCACACCCGGGAATGATGTGTCAGCAAGCTTCTGGCCCACCTGTGGCCCACAGGGAAGAAGACAGGGCCAAGGCTGCCCATGGCTGCTCGCTGAAAGGACGCTTGGACAAGGATCACAGCTCGGTGGCATGGACAGCCTGCACCATGGCAGGCCATTTACTGGAATGCGGGCAGGGCCCCCTCCTGGGTCTCTGCTTGTTTATGTTACCCTTTAGGAACATCCTTAGATTTTACCTCGTCTTATCAACAGAGGGACAGTCAACGGATGCCTCATTTTAACTTGACTTCTCAAGAAGAAAGCTGGAGGAAGGACACACTACAAAAGAAAGTGTTGCTGTGCACTTGTCTTGAGAAGATAATGAAGGCTTCTTCATGATTAAAACTTCCTGCCCCGGAGCGTAGCTTATCTATAACTATGCTGCATGTTTAGCAGGAAACATACATTTGGAAAATAGAGAAAAGGAAAAAAAGATCAGAGTGAAGTTCTATCTTCAAAGTATGACTTTAAAGAAATCATGACACTTTCTACAGATTGGCAGAGAAAGATGGTTTGTGTTTGGGCTAGTGATCTTCCACAAAAAAAAGTCAACAGATGTCATCTAGCAGGTCATTAAGACCTAATCACATTTTCTGTTTTTTTTCTTTCTTTTTTTTTTTTGAGACACAGTCTCACTCTGTCGCCCAGGCTGGAGTGCAGTGGTGCAATCTCTGCTCACTGCAACCTGTGAGGGTTGCTTCCATTTGATGGGAGAGCTGGAGTTTTAGTCGCTTGGTTTGGGGCTGGTGACACACTTCTGACCTCCACAGTGTCCAGGTGGCTCCTGGTTTCACCCCGAGGGGGCATTGAAGGCAGAGCTTTGCATCCCAGCTGGGGATGGGAGGGGGGCACTTTGGTCCTGGCTGGGAACCAGGTATGTTCATGCTGATCCTCCCAGAACCTAGCGCCAGACACATAGGAAGACTCGGTGCATTTCTGTTGAGTGAGCCACAGAATAAGTGACCCCAGGATGCCTGCTCTCCGGAGACACTAAGGAAGGTGAACCAGGAGAATGGCTTTCTCTTTGTGATGGGTAGGAAGTAGGATCTGGGATCCCCTTGTGCTGTCCTGGAGCTGGGTGAGAAGCAAGGGAGTGACTGGAACCCAGAGGAAAGGACACAGTGGGTGCTGGGCGAATCAGCCTCTGAGACCGCGCTGTCTGCCTGCATCCCATCTCCACAGAGAAGCCCCTGCACCTGGTCAATCATCTGTGGTACAGTGTTCAGTTCCATTGGCCTGACAGCACCTCACTTGCCGTCAGAGACTTACAATGAGCAGGTGTGTTAGCAAAGAGAGGGCTGCCCCTGCGACCATGCCAGAGAGAGAGCCCAAGCTGTGCTGTGGGCCCCAGGCTATCACAGTCCCCCTCAGAACTGTGTGCCAGTGTTGTGGGGTTTTCCCCAGAGCCCAGCAAGGGCCAAAGGCCGGGATGCCCAGGCTCTTCCATCCTGCTGAGGAACGTCTGATGACTTCTGGCTCTACACTTTCCCACGTCTCCCAGCTGATGAGTGGGGCGTCATCTGCTTGGGCTTGGAAGGGCAGAGTGTGCCTCCTCCTCTGACTGGAAGTGTGGTCTGGTGGGCACAGCAATTAGAAGGGGCTGGATGTTGTTAGAACGGAAAGTGAGTTCAGGGCCCCTTAGCACAAACAGGGATCAGCCTGGCAGGAGGGCGGAACATCCCTGGGAGGTTTGGGCTGTGCGGGATCTACATACCACTGTATTTTATAATAGGGTGCTTAACAGATGATGAAATATCGTTTGCGGCGTCTTAGACCAGGTAAAAAGCTTTCTAGTTCAGGCAGTAATATATGGGGACATTGCAAAATGCCATCAGCCGGTGTTAGGCACAAAATATCTCATTTTACAGTTTTATTTTCTGTGGAAGTATCTATCAGCGGCCATTATAAATTATCTAGGACTTGGTGCTGAGGATTTTTTAAGTGTCTGACGTGAAACTGATTTTGAGGCCTTTGCAGTGTTTCTAAGGCGTCTGGTCTGCTGGTGTTTTATAGACGAATTACATCGGGGTGGGACAGGCTGGGATGCCTCTCTTCCGGCATTTTGCCCTGTACACCAAGGATGCCTTGGAGACCATCCCCAGCCCTAAATTTGAGCTGTGTATGCAGGTGCTGAGCTCTCCTTGCTCAGGATGATGTGGGGAGGCCGAGGCTCAGGGAAGAGGAAGGGAAATCTTGTCCCTTTGCCCTTGGGTACCGTTACTCCCTGCCTGCTCAGCCTCAGGTAGCTCTGTTCTAGCTTCCAGCACGACCCTGGGTCGCCAGCCTTGGGTCACCTTGGGGCCCCTCCCCCTCCTCTTGTTCCTCCCCTTCCTGTAGCTGCCTGCTCCAGGCAGCCTGCCCTGTTTGGAACTCACATCATCCTCTGATTGGCGGGATCCCCTGAATGTAGTGTGGACTCCTCGAGAGCACGGCCCTGGTGCCCATCCTTCTCCCGCTCATCTCAGGCCCCAGAGCCAGGCTGAACCCCAGCTTTGAGCATTATTCAGTCAGGTGGAGCTGCCGTGGTAAGATCAAAGAAAACATTCCCACTCAGAGGCCAAGAAGTCTTTACCCTAAGATCCTTTTAAAATGAAAAAGCTTTTCCAGCTTGAAAAGAATGTGTACACAGGATGATAAGAGCAGGTGTGCTCCAGGCACTGGTCTGAGGGCTTTATGTGTGTTGTTTCTTATATTAACCCTGTGGCAACCCATGACCGTCCCCACTGTGTGGGTGGACACCACCCCGAGGCCATGGATGTCCACTGTCAGCTCCAAGTCACACAGCTGGTGAGCATGGGGCTGGGTTTTATTGCAGGTGGCCTGGTGCCTTGATCCTTGGTCTTAAATATCAGTGATACAACCTTGTGAACTTTTTTCCTTGATCATGAAAACAAATCATGCTGATCGAAAGACATTTATGACATCCTGAAAGTAATTGTAAAATTTTAAATTAGCAATAATGTCACCACCCAGGAACTGATGCTGCTACTATTTTGCTGTATTCCTTTCTAGATTTTTCTCTGTGCATGTTTTGGTACCATGTTGCTGGTGGCTGCCAAATATTCCAATATATGGCTTATCATATTTACTTATGTCCTTACTGTAAAGCAAATTCCAATACCAATTAGCCAAACACTTTCTTCATTCATGGCTTCCCATGTGTGTATTTCCTTTTTCTTCAGGACAAGGGTCACCAGATAATTTATTGGCAATTTCACAAGGCTGGCTTCCTTCCTTCTCTCCCTCTCTCCCTCCCTTCCTTCTTCTCTTTCTGTCTCTCTCTCTCTTTTTTTTTTTGACAGGGTCTTGCTGTGTTGCCCAGACTGGAGTGCAGTGGCACCATCATGGCTCACTGCAGCCTTGACTGCCCAGGCTCAAGCAATCCTTGCACCTCAGCCTCCTGAGTAGCTGGGACTACAGGCGTGCGCCATCATGCCCAGCTAGATTTTTTTTTTTTTTTTGTAGAGGTGCGGTTTCACCATGTTGCCCAGGCTGGTCTCGAACTCCTGGGCTCAGGTGATCTTCCTGCCTCGGCCTCCCCAAGTGGTGGGATGACAGGCATGAGCACTTTCTTTCTTTCTTTTAGTACAGCAACTTCAAAATCTATCAGAGTGGTGTTATTTCTTCCTCTATACACAAACAAGTTCTCATCTTTCGAATGTAGTCACTTTGAAGTGAAAATGTCCCCAGGAACTTACCATCTAAAATATCTACTATGACACAGATATTCATGCACAGGGAAGGCTGTAGCACCTGCAAAGAGGCTACATAAAATCAAGAAATCATTTCTAATATAAACAGTAATTGCATTTCCTCTGGTAGGTGAAATGGCTCCAGCAACAGGAAGTGAAACGAAGGGTGAAGAGACAGGTGCGAAGTGACCCGCAGGCCCTTTACTTCAACGACCCCATTTGGTCCAACATGTGGTACCTGGTGAGTAGGACAGGACCTCTCTCTGCCCCAGGACACTTGCACTGCCAGGTCTCTGAAATGGGTTAATTCCCCTCAATGAAGCTAAATTCAAACAACATCTCCAGACAGACACACTTCACCTTGAGGGTGTAAAACCCTACTTCAAGGCTGCGCAGTACCAGCTTTCTTGTGGATTTGTTCTGAAACTATGTGCACACCCTGGGGTGGGGGCTCTTTGAGAAGGGAAGGGATTTGATGCAGGCTGTATGACTAAATGGCAAAGCCCAGCCCACGGACAGAGCTCCTGCTGGGAGGTGATGCCCTGGGAAAATGATAGATTGCAGGCGCAGAAAAAGCAAAGGAGCCCTCATCATGATTCTCGATCTGAGTGGGAAAGAGGAGCTCTGCTATGTAAGGCAGGGATAGGTGTTCCCTCCTCACTGACTCGCAGGCCTAAACGCCTCCGTGTGGGGTGTGCACCGAGTGTCAATTCTGCATCTGGAATGTCCATGTCGGGGGGACTTTGTGTCTTTTGTGCTTACAGCATTGTGGCGACAAGAACAGTCGCTGCCGGTCGGAAATGAATGTCCAGGCAGCGTGGAAGAGAGGCTACACCGGAAAAAACGTGGTGGTCACCATCCTCGATGATGGCATAGAGAGAAATCACCCTGACCTGGCCCCAAATTATGTAAGTCAGTCCTTGGAACTGACATGCAAATATATTCAGCTGTGCTAGTCATTAAGTAAATGCAAGTGTAAAAACAGTAAGGTCCCATTCTCCCCCAACCCCTATTGAGTTAGGCGGTAAAGAAAACTGTGCTGGAGTGAATTAGGAAAACGAATATTCTGCTGCTCGCTACTGTCAGGGGCAAGGGTTTTGCAGAGGGATTCATCCACCTGCTTGCACAATCACATACGCTTTTAGGAATGGAGCCTACTAAGAAATGCATAGAGGGGGAACATCATCATACAGATCGTCGCAACACGAACACGACAGGGTGACAGTGTGAAAACACGGGCTCTAGGCCCAGAGTTACCTGGGTTCCCATCCTGGGTCTGCAAATGATGAGCTCTGAGATCTTGAGTAAGTTACTTAACTTCTCTGTGCCTCAGTGTCACCATCTGTAAAATGGGTTCATAAGAGAACTACTCTCTCATGGAGTTATTGTAAGGACTAAATTAGTTAAATGTAAGGAAGCAAGCTTGGCGTATAGTAAATATGATAGATGCATGAAATACTCTAAGGGACCTGGGCGCCTACCAGTGATTAAGTAAACCATATTGTATCCATCTGACAGACCATTATGCAGCCCTTAGAAATGAATTTTGCTGACGACGTCAACAACACTGGAAAGCTTTTATCAGATATTTTAAAAGGAGGATGTAAAATTATGTGAATACTGCTGTTACAGTCATATAAACAAAAGCATACCTACTGAAATATAAAATGAAGGAAATCCTGACACACGTGGAAACATGGATAAACCTTGGACGTTATGTGAAGTGAAATAAGCCAGTCACAAAAGGACAAATACTGCACGATTCCACTTACAGAGTGACTCAGAGTAGCTAAAATCTTACACAAAAAGGTGGAGTGGGGGTTGCCAGGGCCTGGGAGAGAGGAATGGGGAGTTAGTGTTTAGTGGGTATGGGGTTTTGCAGGTTGAAAAGAGTTCTGGAGATGGGTAGCAGCGATGGTTAATGCCACTGAACCAGACACTCGAGAATGGTTGAGGTGGTATATTTCCTATCACGTATATTTTACCACAATAAAAATGTATATGAGATTATAGCTATAGTAAGAAAGGAACCCCGCATGTGGTTTCTCTATTTGCCAATGGAACATCCATTTAAAACAGAGCTGTCATATGCCACGCCATTTCTCCTCACTCACCAAGATTCCATTTCTTAGGATTCCTACGCCAGCTATGATGTGAACGGCAATGATTATGACCCATCTCCACGATACGATGCCAGCAATGAAAATAAGTACGTCACCTCGCCTCGTCTCTCCGGCTTCTCTTCCCCTCCCTGCAGCGTCGCTATTGAGTGTGTGTGCGAGGGAGCTGGCGAGGCGGTGGCTGCCGGCATGTCTTCCCTGCCTGGGCACGAGGCAGGCTTATCCAGGAGTCACAGGCCATGCCAGGCACAGCCCTTCAGGCATGGCCAGCTTCTGTGTTAGCCTGTTCCTCTGGGGTGTCACCACTGCCGGGCAGCTAGAAATGGGTGTTTGACAGACAGACATTCCTGTTTCCAACTTTCTTGAAATATTTTAAAAGAGAAACCCGTAAGTCCGACAGTCTCCATGACCTGCTGTGTGAAGACAGCAGTTTGCTCTATTTGAGCACAGAGGTCACATACCTGAGCATTTGTGACTCTGTGACCTTAGGAGTGAGGTGGAAGGGGCATGAGTAACGCTGGACGGACCCAGGTTCAGATCCAGCTCTCCCACTTACTGGCTGCATGCGTGCTGGGTGAGCTGGTTGAAACTTCATGTCTTAGTGTCTTAGAGGCTCATCCAGGCCAGCGATGTCCCCTACCTCACAGGGTCACAGGAGGGGTCAGTGAGATGATGCGTGAGGAATGCACCCAGCAGATTCTCCCAAAATGGTGGGCGTTTTTGTGTCACTGTCATTTTGCAAGTGGAGGCAGTGGGGTCCGGAGAACCCAGGTGACTTTGCAGTGTAAATGGCAGCCCTGGGGTCAGTGCTGGGAGTTCATTTGCTGTCCCTTTCCTTTCTCCGTCAGCATGCCCCATACCCTGAGCTCTTATCATTCCTCTAAAAATATTTAGAGGGAAATAATAAAAGCTTTTTCTTCCTCCCCACTGTTGACAAGATTCTTGCTGAGAGGCATCCCCCGATTACAGTCTTTTAGTTTGTGGTTGCTTTGATTCTGAGATTCACACACGGGTGCACAGGCAGTGCTGTGCAGGAAGCCTCGGCCACTGGAGTCGCACACAGCAGGCTGCAGAGCTCCCGGGAGCCTGCAGCAGCCCAGTCTCATGCACGTCCCAAGGTGCCCTTCCTGCTGCCAGTGAGGACGCCTGGGGCAAAGGAGGAATGATCCACATACCACGCAGTGACCCTTGAAGGGTAGGGTTCAATCCCATCCTGAGCCATCCATCGAGCTCTGTGACCCCGGGCACAGCCCTGGCCTCGAAGCTGTGTGGCTTCCGGGGAAGGACAGATGACTCCCTTCCGAAGGGCTGCTGCCTGAGGCGATTTTTAAAGGCAGCTTTAAATTTGAATCAATGACTCCCATCCTCTGTGGACTCTTCTCAAAGATGTGCTATTTCAAGTTGCTCCTGTTTTGGCCCCCGCTGGAGGAATTGACCCGACATGGCACATCAGAGAATGGGGTCATTACTGAGGAAAACGCAATTTGTTTTTCTGGTCATTGCTTCATAGTCCCCCAGCTGCTGAGTGTTTAATTTAGAACGTTCTTCCTCAGCTCCAGCTTAAATGGCCTTAGAAGCACAGGAAGGGCTGCCCTAGGGTGAGCATGGTGTTGCAGGTGCATAGGGGAGGAGGCAGGTGACATCAGCAGCAGACGGTTCCTTCTTTCATCCTGCCAGGCAGCAGGTGTCCATGCTGCAAGCCACAGGAGACACGAGGCCGAGGTGGCGCAGCACCCACCCTACACAGCAGTGGCCACGTGCCAACTACACGTGTTGGGAGGAGGAAGGTATAGGGCCACGGGCACTGGGGCAGGCACCTGCCTCCCACGTGGGGGTCACGGGAGGCATCCTGGAAGAGGTGACCATGCACGAGCACTTGCCACATTCGGGATGCCAGGAAGGGCTCTACCCGGGCTGACCTGGTGCCTCCTCCCAGAGTGGCGTCGGTGATGGGAGGGGATGTGGGAAAGGGGCTTTGATGACATCTCTGGGCTTCGGACAACTGACTCTCTTGTTGCAGTGAACTGAGCCATGTGCTGAAGTCACTGAAACTTGCTGGGCCGCGTCCTCACTTGGTTTTTTCCTTTGTTTCAGACACGGTACTCGCTGTGCGGGAGAAGTTGCTGCTTCAGCAAACAACTCCTACTGCATTGTGGGCATAGCGTACAATGCCAAGATAGGAGGTAAGGCCGGGCGCGGCAGCCTGCGAGCCGAGGGGCCTGGGGCAGGGGCAGCTGGGAGCTCCCTGTCTGCTGGTCTCAGCAGCCTCCTGTTTTTTGGCTTTGGCCATGTCAGCAGACCCCTGGGCCAGACACAGCAGTGCCATCTGTATCATGGCCCAGGCAGCTGACCCACAGGGATCGGGGCCTCAAAACAGAGGAACTGCTTACTGTTTTGCCTGAAAAGCCATTGCAGTTCCCATCAGAAAGGTACCCTCTCTCCTCTGGTCCTGCTGGCCTGGCTGCTGACTCCTGGAAGGCTGCGTTGATTCCCCACTGCCCATAGCCTTCAGTGGTTCCCTGTCACTTCCCAGACAGAGTCACGGCTTTTACCTGGGACCAGAGCCTTCCCTGGGTTCCAACTGCCACTCATGCCTGCTGGCCCACTTCTCCTGCCCCTGCTCTGGCCTTAGAGGACATTTGTCATAGTGTCCCTTAGACACATCTGCTCTTCCCGATTGATGCCTGGGCTTGAACCATTCCCATCCCCGCCTCCCCCCGTCTTTCCACTTGGCTCTGTCCACCTGTGCCTTATGGCAGCTCATGCCTGCTCTGTTCTGTGAAGTGCTCCCTGGATCCAGCTGTCCCCCGTCTCATTCACCAGGGAGTCAGCTCTTCTTGGTCCCCTCACGGAGCAGCAGCCCCTGACCCTGCGTGCATCTGGCCTTGCCATTTAGCTTCTCACGCTGTTCAATCAAGCTGCTCTTGCTAGGATGAGGCTTTGATGTAAAGTGTTGAATGTCTTTCTCTTCTCCACGGGAGCCCGGCAGTGTGACAGCTCAGTCACCAAGTGCTCTGAAGGCCCCTCTAGGTGCATGTCACTGACCCGGGAACTGAGCAAGTGGGGGCAGCAGAGAGGAGTGCCAGGGAGCCTCAGGGACTGCAGCCTCACCAGGAGGCCTGTCTGCCTCTCAGTTCGAAGGTGCTCCCTGCCCACTCAGGTGGCTGCAGTGGGAAGACACCTTCCCGGGCCCTGCCGTCCTGCCGCCGAGCCTTGGTGAGGGTGGCTGCAGCCGCTTTGGCTCCACTTAGGAGCAGTACCAGGCAGGGAGGTTGGGCCAGGGTTCCCTGGAGCAGCAGTCCTTGGGGGAATTTCTTGTGTTTCAAAAAGGATCCTTAGCTTTTACTTAATTAGGGCTCTGCCTGTCTTTTCCCATGGAAATCTTGAAAGTGGCTTGGATTTTCATTTTATAGCAGAATTAACCCCCAAGGGCGCATTCTGCAGAACAAATCAGGAGACTCTGTCAACTGGCCTTGCTCCTGTGTGGATAGTTCCTTCAAACTGAGATATATAAGTTCTCCCTGGAGCCTCTGATGATGGGTGCAGAGCCCTGAGACGTCTCTCCAGGATCTGTAGAATCGGGCCAACCTGGGTGCCAATTCCATTCCCACCACTCACTGACTGTGTGTCCTTGGACAACTGACATAACCTCTCTGAGCCAAGGTTTCTTTACCTGTGGGGTGAAATGACCACGAGGCAGCTGCCTCCCCAGTTCTGTTACGAGGATGAAGTCAGATAGCATGTGTGAAACCATCTGCTTGGGCCAAGTCTGCAGGGGATAGCTGAGCTCCTCCTTCCCTCTTGCTGAGACTCTCAGTGGGAGAATAAAAACCATTTGTGTTGCTTTGAGTGAGGGGTGGACCCCCCTTTGGAGTTGCTTGAGCCTTGCTGCCCCAAGTCCCTAGACTTTGAGCATGGCATCCTGTGGGAGCCACCGAAATGCAGAGTCCCCACCCCAGGCCTGCTGAGTCAGGGTCCGCGTTATAACAAGATCGCAGGGGATTTGTCTCCAAGTGACAATGTGAGAAGCGCTGGTTTACAGGACTCCCTGGGGTCACACAGGTAGGTAACACCAACATCATGGATTGTGGGGAGGAGTCAGTGGAAGTAACATGCATAAAGATCCTCCCAGATGAGGTGCACAGTAAATACAGCATTACCGTTAGATAGCTCTACACTCATTGCCAAACTCTTTCCCTGCGTTTCCCGAGTCCTGCAAGCGAAGGTGCTCCCTCCAGATCTGGAAAATGTAGGGATAGAATTTGGCACGTGTTTAAAACAAGAATAATAGCAATGCACTGTGGGTTTATAACGTATGAAGCTATATATATATATATAAACAACAGCAGGAATGGTAGCAGTCATGGTGAATGATGGAAACACTCTATCTTAGATTTACACATTATACAGAAAGTAGTATACTATTAATTCCAGATAGACTGGGATAAGTTAAGATATGCGTTATAGTCTCTTAAGTGACAACTAACAATAAAGACATGAAAAGGAAGAGCTCTATGGTCAGCTCCAGGGACATCCCAGAGAAATTCCCTGTTGTGTGTCAGCACACTCAGAGAGGGAGGCTGTGTTAGGGCACCCCACCCAGAGGTGGGCTTGGAGGGAGAACCAGGAGGAAGGGGGGTGGCTGCCTGTGTGGAGAGGCTAAAGCTGTTTGCAGCAGCTTTGGAGCCAGTGGCTATCACCAGATCCTTGGGTCAAGGCCAGCCTCAACCCCACACCTACCTTCCAGAGAGGTGTGAGCTTCACCTCAGGTCCTCAATCTTTATGTGGCATGCTCACCCCAGCCCCACGCCGCAGGCCTGATTGTCTCCTCAGCACTCTCACGGGTAGTCAAGTCCTGCCATGTCAAGCTCAGCCATACCCTCATGCTCTGCCCTCATGGGGCCTCATGGGGCCTGCTCTGCCACCCCTGGGGCTCCTGTCTGCCCCTTTAACTTCAATAGGTGGTCCCGTGCCATCTTCCTTGTTGGTTCCCTCCAAAGACATGCTGAGCTCCTAGAGGCCCAGAACTGTGACCATCCTCTCTTTCGTCTCTCTGTCAATGGCATATCCAGTATTATACATGCAGCACGTGCTCAACCATATTCAACGCATTAGTTAAAAAATATCCCTGTTATCATGCATATCCTAACTTATCCCAGTCTATCTGGAATTAATAGTGTACTTTCTATATAGTGTGTAAATCTAAGATTGTTTCCATCCACCGTCACTGTCATTGTTTGTGCTGTTGTTTTTATATATTTTACTTCACATGTTATAAACCCACAGTGCATTTCTATTATTCTTGTTTTAAACACTAGTTGACTGCAAACTACTGCAGTCCCAGCTACTCAGGAGGCTGAGGCAGGAGAATGGCGTGAACCCGGGAGGCAGAGCTTGCAGTGAGCCGAGATGATGCCGCTGCACTCCAGCCTGGGGGACAGAGCCAGACTCCGTCTCAAAAAAAAAAAAAAAAGAAATACACTTACCTACATGTGTACCTTTCCACTGACTGGTCTTCCTTACTTTTTCTAGCTTCAGATTTCCATCTTTCCATTTATCTTCAGCCTGTCTCCAGGCTCTTTGGTATTTATTGAGGTTATCTCTCACCTCTTTTGGTATTTGTTGAGGTTCAGGTATTGACCTTCTCACTTTTTGTTTGTCTTTCAACACTTTAAAGATGTTACTCTGTTGTCTTCTGGTATCCGCTGTTTTCGGTGATGAGTCGATCGTTAATTGTCATCCTTATTGTTGTTCCCTTTTAAGAAATGTGATTTGTTCCTATGGCTCCTTTTTTTTTTTTTTTTTTTTTAAGAGATGGGGTCTTGCTCTGTCACCCAGGTTGGAGTGCGGTGGCATAGTCATAGCTCACTGCAGGCTTAAACTCCCGGCCTCAAGTGATCCTCCCACCCTCCCACGTGTCTGGGACTGCAGGTGAACACAACCTTTCCCAGCTAATTAAAAAAGAACACACACCTTTTTCCCTGTAGGATGAGATACTGCTGTGTTGCCCAGGCTGGACTCAAACTCCCGGCCTCAAGTGATCCTTCCACCCTCCCACGTGTCTGGGACTGCAGGTGAACACAACCTTTCCCAGCTAATTAAAAAAGAACACACACCTTTTTCCCTGTAGGATGAGATACTGCTGTGTTGTCCAGGCTGGACTCAAACTCCCGGCCTCAAGTGATCCTTCCACCCTCCCACGTGTCTGGGACTGCAGGTGAACACAACCTTTCCCAGCTAATTAAAAAAGAACACACACCTTTTTCCCTGTAGGATGAGATACTGCTGTGTTGTCCAGGCTGGACTCAAACTCCCAGCCTCAAGTGGTCCTCCCACCTCAGCCTCCCGAAGTGCTGGGATTACAGGCATGAACCACCATGGCCCGTCCCTGTAGCTGCTTTCATAGTGTTATTTTTTAAAATATCTGTGCCTTGCCTGTGGCTCTAACATTCTTTTGTGTAGTTTTCTTGATATTAATTCCATCTTGGGTTTTCTGTGCTTCTTAGTGGGTTATTCTTTTTAAAGAAAATTTGGAAAAAAAATTGTCAATATTTCTTCAAACTTTTTTAAGTTCCATTTTCTTTCTTCTCTCTGTGGGCACAGTTAGGGTTGTTAGATTGCTTAATACGCCTCACAGGTTACGGAGACACTGTTCATTTTTTAGCCCTTTTTTCTCTGCTTCAAATGGGATGATTTTTATTGAACTTCAAGTTAACTAATCCTTCCTTTTGTTGAGTTCAGTCTGGTCTTAAAAAAAAAAATTTCAGGGCTGGGCATAGTGGCTCACGCCTATAATCTCAGCAGTTTGGGTGGCTGAGGTGGGTGGATCACCTGAGGTCAGGAGTTCGAGATCAGCCTGGCCAACATGCGGAAACCCCGTCTCTACTAAAAATACAAAAATCAGCCAGGTGTGGTGGCACATGCCTGTAATCCCAGCTACTCGGGAGGCTGAGGCAGGAGAATTGGCTTAAACCTGGGAGGCGGAGGTTGCAGTGAGCTGAGATCATACCACTGCATTCCAGCCTGGGTGACAGAGCAAGACTCCATCCCCCAAAAAAAGAAAAAAAAATTCAGATATTTACTTTTCTGTCTTATGACTTCCATTTGACTCTTTTTTTTTACTGTTTCCAAATGCCTCCTGTGTCTCCATCTCTTCAGTCATTATATCTGCCTTTTATTCTAGACTCTTTAACATGTTTGTAAGAAATACTTTAAAGTCTTTTGCACTTAATTCCAATAGCTAGGCCATCTTAGGGGTATGTTTATAATGACTGATTTTTCTCTTTACAGTGGGTCATATATTTCTCTTTCTTTGCATATGTCTAGTAATTCTTTATTGTATGGTAGATATTGTTACATTGTAGAGACTCTGGGTTCTGTTGTCTTTGAATATCATTAAGTTTCGTTCTTGGCCAGGCACGGTGGCTCACGCCTGTAATCCCAGCACTTTGGGAGGCTGAGGCGGGTGGATCATGAGGTCAGGAGATCGAGACCATCCTGGCTAACACGGTGAAACCCCGTCTCTACTAAAAATACAAAAAATTAGCCGGGCATGGTGGGGGGCGCCTGTAGTCCCAGCTACTCAGGAGGCTGAGGCAGGAGAATGGCATGAACCCGGGAGGCGGAGCTTGCAGTGAGCCGAGATCGGGCCACTGTACTCCAGCCTGGGCGACAGACCGAGACTCCGTCTCAAAAAAAGAAAAGTTTCTTTCTAGCAGTTGGTTAAATGTGAGCTTGTGGAGACCTGATTATTCTTTTTTTTAATGGTTGCTATCTTTCTGATTTGCCCATAACCTCAGGGAAAATCCATTAGCCCCAGCATATAGTCTTTACTCCTAGACCATGACCCTTTTGGTATTTCAATGGAAAGCCTGAAATGTTTAAACCCAGACCTCTAACTTAGCAAGTTTCAAACTCCAAACGGACTTCCCTGTAGTGGGCAGCAGCTGAAATACCTGCTCAGCTCATCCAGCCTCTCAGCTGCTGTTTTCCTGCTGGACTTCTTAGAGGGTTGCCCATACACTCCAGGGTTCAGCCAAGTGGTTGTGAGGAGTTTATATGTTCTCTTCTGTAGCTCTCTCCTTTCTGAAATTTCTCCTCTCAGTTTCCAGCTGCTCTGACAGTCCCAAACTCTATCCCCTGACTCCTCTGGAGAATAAGATGACACTTTACTGTACTTTAGTATTTGAGTTCTAGCCTCTCTGCACCAAAAGAAATGGAAAGTTCCCTCAAGAGGAAAAGTCCTGTCAACTTGGATCACGCTCAGTATGGTTTGTCAAGAGTTGAATCCCCTGCCTACCTCTGCCTTTTTCTGGTTGTTCTTCAGAGCTCTTAAAAAGTTAATTTTTTCTAGGTAAATATTTTTTCAGAGTTTATAATTATTATCTTTAATAAGAAGAGTTAGTCTGATATAAGCAACTCTGTCATTGTTGAACTTAAAACCTGTGGTTTATAGTTCTTTATCAATTAGATTGTGTATTAGTTATCTATTGCTGAGAGGCAGTCATTCTAAAAATGTAGCTGCTTAAAACAACAGGCAGTTGTTTTCCAGCACAGATAGTGGCTTTGCTGAATGTTTCTGGTTCAGGGTCACTCACGAAGTTCCAGTCAAGCTGTTGGCTGTGACTGTAGTCTGAAGACTTGACTGAGTCTGGAGGGTTCACTTCCAAGATGGGTTACTTACGGGGCTGTTGGCTGGAGTCCCCGGTTCCTCACCGTGTGCTCCTTGCCAGAGGGTTGCTTGAGTGTCCCCATAACATGGTAGCCAACTTTCCTCATAACAAGTGATTCAAGAGAAAAAGCAAAACCAAACCAGCAATGTCTTTTATGACCTCGTCTCAGAAGTCACGCTTCATCTCTTCAGCCATACCCTGTGCATTAGAAATGGATCACTAAGTTTAACATACACCCAAGGGGAGAGAAATTTGGTCACACCTTTTGAATAGAAAGGTGTCAAAAAACCTGTGGACATAGTTTAACCAGTTTTCTTTATAAAACTGCACATTCCTGATAAATGTTGTCACATAAAAATAAATCAAATGAAAGAAACAGAGGAAGTGTCCAAATTATATCTTAAGAAATAGCCAGGCATGGTGGCTCATGCCTGTAATCCCAGCACTTTGAGAGGCGGAGGTGGGCAGATCACCTGAGATCAGGAGTTCCAGACCAGCCTGCTATCATGGTGAAACCCTGTCTCTACTAAAAATACAAAAATTAGCTGGGTGTGGTGGTGGGGACCTGTAGTCCCAGCTACTTGGGAGGCTGAGGCAGGAGAATTGCTTGAACCTGTAAGGTGGAGGTCTCAGTGAGCCAAGATCGTGCCACTGCACTCCAGCCTGGGCAACAGAGCGAGACTCCATCTCAAAAATAAAAAAGAAACAAAACTCCTTCAACCCCCAGTTTCCCCTAGGTGTGTTGCCTTCAGGTGCATTAGCACCTACCCTGGGGAGAAATTTTACACCCTCAGGAATCCACAGAGGAAATGTGCCACCTTCATTGTCTCCAGAGAGGAGAGTGGGGTACCCCTGTGCGTTCACTGGTCCCTGATGTCTTTCATTTTAGAGATGCTGTAATTTTACATTAAGTTGTCAAGCTGTACATTGATGATTTGTGCCCCCTTTTCATGTATAATTTTTTAATGAAAATCTGTTTAAAGTTTTTATGGGCTGGGCACAGTGGTTCACACTTGTAATCCCAGCACTTTGGGGGTCGAGGCAGGAAGACCTTTTGAGCCCAGAAATTTGAGACCAACCTGGTCAACATAGTGATACCCTGTCTCTACAAAAAAATTTGAAAAATTTAGCCGGGCATGGTGGCACGTGCTTGTAGTTCCAGCTACTTGGGAGGCTGAGGTGCGAGGACCACGTAAGCCTAGGAGGTCGAGGCCACAGTGAGCCATGATTGCATCATTGTACTCCAGCTGGGTGACAGAGTGAGACCCTGTCTCAAAAAAACAAAGTTTTTATGATGTCAAATTTGTTCATCTTCCTTCATGACTCTTGAGTTTGGGATCTTGCCCAAGATAGTAAACCTGTTTTGTATTTCCTCTAAAAACTTAGTTTTAGGACAATAGTTGGTTTTAAAACTTTTATGGTTTTCTCTTTTCTGTTTAGCTTTTTTTTTTTTCTTTTTGAGACAGAATCTCACTCTGTGACCCAGGATGGAGTGCAGTAGCATGATCTCAGCTCACTGCAGCCTCCACCTCCCGGGTTCAAGCGATTCTCCTGCCTCAGCCTCCAGAGTACCTGGGATCACAGGTGCCCACCACCATGCCTGGCTAATTTTTTTGTATTTTTTATGTAAAGACGGTGTTTCCCTGTGTTGGCCAGGCTGATCTCGGACTCCTGACCTCAGGTGATCCACCTGCCTCAGCTGCCCAAAGTGTTGGGATTACAGGTGTGAGCCACTACACCCGGCCTGTCTGTTTAGCTTTTTGATCCATACGGAATTTATTTCTGTGAGTAGTGTGAAGGAGAGATCCCCCACATCAATATTTGGTGATTGCCGCATGTGGTCCTCATCACATCCTAGATCCCCATATGGACACTGGGTCCGCCCTGACGTTTCATCAGTTCCTTCATAAGCCCTAACAATACCACACTTTGAATTACTACAGTTTAGGAGAGTTTGGGGGTTTTGTTTTTGTTTTTTTGGTAACTGATAGGGCAAATTTTCTCTTATGGTTCCTTTTCAAAAATTACTTGGCTATATTCTTGCACATTTTCTCTTTCAGATGAACTTGAGAATCTGCTTGTCAAGTTCCATTAAAAAAAAAAAAAGCCCTGTTGGGATTTTGATTGGGATTGCTTGGAAATTATAGATTAACTGGGGGAGAATGACATCTTTACAATATTCCCACCCAGGAGCATGGTATGTTTTTATTTACTCAGGTCTTCTTTTACATCGTTTTTTAAAGTTTTAGACTTTCTCCATATCGATTTTATACATTTCTTATTAGATATATATCTAGGTTTTTAAAAAATTTATATTTCTAATTGGTCGTTATTGAGACAGATATAGGAAAGCTGTTGATTTTTGTATGTTGGGTTTTGTTTCTGGTCACCTTATTGATCTCTATGGGTGCTGTTGTTTTTCCCTTGGATTCTCTTGGCTTTTCTGGAGAGATGTAAATAATAGCTATCTGTAAATATAATGGTGGTTTTATCTCTTTAATATTAATAACTTTCATTTCTTTTTCTTGCCTTATTTGAATATGTAGGAGTTCCTGATGAATATTGAATAGTGGTGGTTTATAGGTTCTGTTTGATTTCTGACTTATACAGGAATATTTCTAATTTTATGCCATTTGTAAATGTCTTCCCTGTAGTTACCCTTTATCAAGTTGAGAAAATTTTATTATATTCCTAGATTTCTAAGAGATTTAATCAGGAAGGGATGTTGAATTTTTAAAGGTATCTATTGAGATTATTATATTGTTTTTTAACTTTATTGTTTAATCTGTGTAATGTAATAAGTTACATTAATAGATTTCCTAAACTGGGTTAGGCACAGTGGCTCACGCCTGTAATCCCAGCACTTTGGGAGGTCAAAGTGGGTGGATCACCTGATGTCGGGAGCTTGAGACCGGCCTGGCCAAAATGTTGAAACCCTATTTCTACTAAAAATACAAAAATTAGCCAGGCATGGTGGCAGGTACCTGTAATCCCAGCTACTCGGGAGGCTGAGGCAGGAGAATCGCTTGAACCTGCGAGACAAAGGCTGCAGTGAGTCGAGATGGGACCACTGCACTCCAGCCCTGTAAGACTTTGTCTCAAAAAAAAAAAAAAAAAAAAAAAAAAGAAAAAAAATCCCTAAATTGGAAGCTTTTTTTTTCATTTTTGAAATAAGTTCCATTTGACGTATTGTTCTTTTAATACATCTGTTGATATCTTCTGTATGGTTTTACATCTTTATTTATAAAATGGATAGAATCACAGTTTCTGTGTTTTGTGATCTTTCTCTCTAGCTTGTTTATCAGAGTTATGCCAGTCTCATAGAATGAGTTAGGAAACTTTCTTTTACTGTGCTCTGAAATAGTTAATATATTGTGGATAGTGCCCGATTTCTGAAGTGTTGGTAGAGCTGATTAACTAATCTGATTGGATACGGTGACTTTCAAAAGGACTAGATCTATTCAGGTTTTCTGTTTCTTCTTGAGGAGATTTTTGTAATTAAATCTTCCTAGAAAATCATCAATTTTTCAAGATTTTCAAATATATGCCATAAATTTAATACTGTATTCTCATAATTTAAAAATATATCCTCCATGTTTATAGTTATAATTGTTTCTAATCTTATTTGTGACATCTCCTCTTTTCTCCCTTGATTGATGAAAAATTTCTATTTTTAATAAAATAGGTTTTTTCACCTGTCATACAATATACCCATGTGATAAATTTGCACATATACCCCCTGAATCTAAAGTAAAAGTTAAAATTATAAAAAATAGTGTAAGTAAAAATAAAAAGAAAACAGGCTTTTGCAGAGAACTAGGTTTTTTTTTAATTGAGTTCCTTTATTTTCTGCGTCATAAATTTCTGCTTTTCCTTATTTATTAATTCCTTCAGCTTTTAAATTTGTTGTTGCTGTGTTCTAATTCCTTGAATGGAATGTGTATTTAGTTCTTTATTTTCAGGATTTTATGTGTTCTAATAAATAAATAAATAATCATACATTCTCCTTTCATCACCTGTTAATAGTTTAATTATATGGTGCTTTTATTGCTATATATTTCTGAATAATTGTACGTTTCAGGTTGGATTTTTCTCTTTAACCCAGGAGTTATTTAGAAGAGATTTATAAAATTTTTCAACTGCATAGATTTTCTGATGCTCCTCTTGTTGTTAATTTTTAACTTTATTACATTGGGTTCACAGAATGTTCTGTATAATTTCTGCCTTTTGGAATTTATGGAGAATATCTTTGTGTCCTAATACACATTCAGTTTTTGTAAATATGCCAGTGGGTGTTTGCATTAGTCCGTTTTCACACTGCTGATAAAGACATACCCAAGACTGGGAACAAAAAGAGATTTAATTGAACTTATAGTTCCACGTGGCTGGGGAGGCCTCAGAATCATGGTGGGAGGTGAAAGGCACTTCTTAACATGGTGGTGACAAGAGAAAAATGAGGAGGAAGCAAAAGCAGAAACCCCTGATAAACCCGTCAGATCTCATGAGACTTATTCACTATCACAAGAATAGCATGGGATATAATATAATATAGTAGCTTTACCAGGCACATGGTACAAGCTGCCAAGGGATCTACCATTCTGGGGTCTGGAGGACGGTGGCCCTCTTCTCACAGCTCCACTAGGCAGTACCCCAGTAGGGACTCTCTGTGGGGGTTCTGACCCCACAATGCCCTTCTGCACTGCCCTAGCAGAGGTTCTTCATGAGGGCCCCACCCCTGCAGCAAACTTATGCCTGGGCATCCAGGTGTTTCCCTACAGCTTCTGAAATCTAGGAGGAGGTCCTCAAACCTCAGTTCTTGATTTCTGTGCACCTACAGGCTCAACACACAAGTGGAAGTTGCCAAAGCTTGGGGCTCCCACCCTCTGAAGCCGCAGCCCAAGCTGTACGTTGGCTCCTTTCAGCCACGACTGGCGTGGCTAGGACACAGCACACCAAGTCCTCAGGCTGCATATAGTACAGGGACCCTGGGCCTGGCCCATGAAACCACTTTTTCCTCCTGGGCCTCTGGGCCTCATGGGAGGGGCTGCTGTGAAGGTCTCTGACATGGCCTGGAGACATTTTCCAATGGTCTTGGGGATTCATGTTAGGTTCCTTGTTACTTATGCAGATTTCTGCAGCTGGCTTGAATTTCTCCTCAGAAAATGGGTTTCTTTTCTACTGCATCATCAGGCTGCAACTTTTCTGAATTTTTATGCTCTGCTTCCCTTTTAAAACAGAATGCCTTTAACAGCACCCAAGTCACCTTTTAAATGCTTTGCTACTTAGAAATTTCTTCTGCCAGATACTCTAAATCATCTTTCTCAAGTTCAAAGTTCCCACAGATCTCTGGGGCAGGGGCAAAATGCTGCCAGTTTCTTTGCTAAAACATAACAAGAGTCACCTTTGCTCCAGTTCCCAATGAGTTCCTCATCTCCATCTGAGACCACCTGACCATGGACCTTATTGTTCATATCACTATCAGCATTTTTGTCAAAGCCATTCAACAAATCTCTGGGAGGTTCCAAACTTTCCCATATTTTCCTGTCTTCTGAGCCCTCCAAACTGTTCCAGCCTCTGCCTGTTACCCAGTTCCAAAGTTGCTTCCACATTTTTGGGTATCTTTTCAGCAATGCCCCACTCTATGGGTACCAATTTACTGCATTAGTCCATTTACATGCTGCTTATAAAGACATTCCTAAGACTAGGAAGAAAAAGAGATTTAATTGGACTTACAGTTCCACATGGCTGGGAAGGCCTCAGAATCATGGTGGGAGGAGAAAGGCACTTCTTATATGGTGGTGGCAAGAGAAAAATGAGGAGGAAGCAAAAGCAGAAACCCGTGATAAACCCGTCAGATCTCATGAGATTTATTCACTATCACGAAAATAGCACAGGAAAGACTGGCACCCATGATTCAATTACCTCCCCCTGAGTCCCTCCCACAACATGTGGGAATTCTGGGAGATTCAATTCTAGTCGAGATTTGGGTGGGGACACAGCCAAACCATATCAGTGTTTGAAGAGTATTTTTATTCTATGCTCACTGAGTAAAAAAATCTGTATCAGATTAGGGATTGCAACTGGTAGCCCATAAGCTGCCTTTGGCCTGCAGACGTGTTTTGTTTGACTCACACAAGTGTATTTTTGAAAACTTGAGCAAACATTTACAAATCACAGTATTTTATGTAAAAATATGGATTTGGGGCTTTCTACGAAAGCTTAGAAGCTCTGGCTGTGCTGGGCCCTCATTCCTTAATGGCAACAGTCGGCTACGGTTGCCCCTAACTCAAAGGGCAGTCTACCCGTCCCCAGGTGGCCTTCACAGACCTGGCTGCTTCAGCCATTTACCCTGCTGCCTGATACCTTTAGGCATCAGCCTCTATCACCTGTGTGTTCCATCAAGTTCACTCAGTGTTCTGGAGTCTTTCTTACTTTTTGTCTACCTGATCTATTTCTGAGAAGGGATGCTGGTTTCCATGAAGATTCTGGGTGTGTCAGTTGCTTTCTGTTTTTGCTGTACACATTTTATAGCTATTTACAAGGTACATTACAAGGTATAATGAATCTTCATCAATATAAAATCCTCTCTGTCTCATTTTTGCCCTTTAATTGTACTTTGGCTGATATAACACCTGTACTTTGATTGATAAAAGTAGCACACTTGCTAAATTATTTTATCATCCTTTTTCTCATATATTCTTTATTTCTAATGTTGGTTTTATAAGCAGCATGTATCTGGATTTATATTTTTAACACAATCGAAGAGTCTCTTTAAAGAAGGACTTTGTTATATTCATACATGTGCTGATTTCAGATATCTTTGGATTTATTTCTATTATTGTATTTTGTTTTTATCTATCCATCCATCCATCCATCCATCCATCTGTCCATCCATCCATCTGCCAATCCGTCCTTACCTTCCTTTTGCTGGTTAGATGTAGTTTCTTCTCTTTTCTTTCATTGTAATGGGTTGAAATTTTTACATTCTAAATCTGTTTTTCTGTTACTCTTTAAACATAGTTATAGGAATTTATGTTTCTCTACAGTGTTTAGCACTAATCAATACTTAATTCTTTCGCCTGAGCAACACAAACTTACCATAGCTCCACTCCTCTGCCATCTTCTCCCTGTCATCACCTCCTTGAATTGGGATCATTCAAAAATTTAACTCCATATTATTTTTAACACCTTTACATTATGCATCAACAATTATGTGAGCTTAAGTATAAAGTCTAACTAATTTCTTTGGTCACCATTGTTTCTTTTTTCTTACATCTTTTTGTTATGTGAATTTTTTACTTTACTAGATTTTCTCATCTATTAAATTATTCATTCTCTTAGAAGATATTTTGAGCACTTGCTATATGTGTGAATGGTTATATAGATAGTAAATTTTCTGAGTCCTTGAAGTCTAAAAATGTCATTATTTTCTCCCTACAAATTTGGCTAGGTTTTGACTCTAAGTTCAAGATAATTTTCACTCATAATTTAAAAAATATTACCCCATGGTCCTTGGTATTCAGTGTTGCTGATAAGGGGCATCTGTTTGTCTCAGGTAAATTTTTTTGCTCTGAAGTCTATCTGATACTAATATAGCTACTTCTACTTTCCTTTGATTAACGGTTGTACGGTATATATTTTTCCATCCTTTTACTTTCAACTTGCCTATATTGTTATATTTGAACCGAGTCTCCTGTAGATAGCATATATTTGGGCCATGTTTTTATTTATTTATTTTTCTTTTATAAAAAATTTTATTAATTTAAAGAGTACAATATAGTAGAAATTGCCTCTTTTTTCTTTTATTGATAAACAACATTTTACATATTTATGAGGTACATGTGAATGTTTTCTACATGCATAGAATGTAGAATGATCAAGTCAAGGTGTTTGGGGTATCTGTTCATGTCTATGTGTTGGGAACATTCCAAGTCCTCTCTTCTACATTGAAATATTTAATATATTGTTGCTAACTATAGCCCCCCGGTCTGCTGTCAAACGTGGGACGTGTTTTTAGATTCACTTGCCAATCTCTTTTCATTACTATATTTAGATAGTTAATATTTAATGTAATTATTGATGCATTAGGGGTTAAGTCTGCCATTTTAACTTCTCTATTCTTTTTTCTCTGTATTTAGTTTCTCTGTTTTTTTTTCCTGCCTTCCTGTGGGTTACTTGAACACATTTTAAAATTTCACTTGGTTTATAATGTTTTTGAGTGTGTCTTCTTGTATAGCTTTTTTAGTGGCTTCCCTTGGTATTACATTGTGCACATGTAACTTATCACAATCAATTTTATGGGTGTTGTCACTTTACCAGCATGAGTGAGGTAAATCTTACCTTCCTTTATATCCCATTATTCTCTCCCATTTGTATTTGTAATATACATACATCTTAAACATACATTCATTTAGAACCACATCAGACAGTGTTGTAATTTTTGCTTCAACCATCAAATGTAATTTAGAAAACTTGAAAGTAAACTTGGTGAATCTGTAGGTTTATATCTCTTGCCAAATTTGGAGAGCGTTTAGCCATTATTTCTTTGAGAACTTTTCCAGCCCCCACTTCTTTTCTTCCCCCTCCTCCTCCTCCCCCTCTATTATTAGAGACAGGGTCTTGCTGTGTCGCTCAGGCTGGAGTGCAGTGGGGCGATCATAGCTCACTGTAACCTCGAACTCCTGGGCACAAGCAATCCTCCCGCCTTGGCCTCCAGAAGTGCTGAGATTACAGATGTGAGCCACCACGCCTGGCCCTTTTTCCTCTCCTCCTGTCCACTCTAGTGACATCAGGTTTAGATCTTTGTTATAGTCACACAAGTCCCTAATGCTCTGTTCACATTTTTAAGTTTTTTTTCTTTATGTTGTTCAGATTGGGTAATTCTCTCTCTATATTTTTTATTTTCCAGTTCACTCTTTCTTCTGTCCTGTGGGTTCTGTTATTGAGCCCATCCACTGAGCATTTTGATTATTGTATTTTCAGTTCTAATAATTCTACTTGGTTCCTCTTTATATCTTCTATTTCTTTGCTGAGACTTTCAGTTTCTTTATTGAGACTTTCTATTTTTTCATTTGTTTTAGGCATATTTGTAATTGCTCACTTAGGTGTTTTTATCATGGCCTCTTTAAAATCTTTATTAATTTACAACTAATATATCCTTAAAAATTAAAAATAATTCTAAAAGGTAAACCTAAAAAGAGGAAGAAACTGAATAAAATGTTTGTCAGATGGTTCCAGCATCCCCGTTTGCTCCATGTTGGCATCGGTGATTGTCTGTCTTCACGCATTTGAGATCTTCCTGGTTGTTCTTGGAATGACTTGTGATATTCCTTTGAAACCTGTACACTTTCGCATTATGTTGTGAGGCTATACCTGACTTCAGCCTTCTGTTTCAGCTGGCTTCTCTGGCCCTGTTGTTGCAGAGGACAAGGGGTACCATTTCATTATTGCCAGGTGTAGGTGTGTCCAGGGCCCCCGTTCACCCTCCGCTGATACCCAACGGTGGAAGGCTCCTCATCAGTGCTGAGTAGGGGCAGGGGTTCCCAGTCCCTGTGTGCCTCCCATGACCCCACAGTGCAGGTCCCCTCGTTACTGTGAGCAGCAGTGAGGCTCCTGACTCTCCACCAGGCATCCTGACACAAGTCCAGGTGAGGGACACGTTGTTACTGCTGGGTGTGGTTGGAAGACCAGGCTCATGGCGTGGTATCTGCTGGTACCATGCAAGTGGGCCCCTTTTGCGGTTGCTGGAGGTAAAAGCCCTGCTTCCTACCTGCTGTTTCCGTCGACATGCCCCAGCGGGGTCGGGCACCTCATTTCGTCCTCACGTGGGTGGAGGTCTAGACTCACCACTCAGGCTGTGCTGCCACAGGTGGGGGTGGTGCCATGGTTCCTTGCTGTGGCATTTGGCCTACTCACTGTGTGTGGTTTTTTCCATCTGTTCTATTGGCCCTGTCTCCTCGGGTCCCTCTGGTTTTGTTCATGTTGCTTTTTAATTGGGTGCCCCTCTTTCTTGGGGTGGGTTTTCCTCAAACACGGGCTGCTTCTTGGTTGTCCACCCCTGCACGTGCTCACACATCCCCATGTGGCTGTGGGTGGTTGTCTGGTCTGACGGCAGGGGTCTTTCTGTGATGTGGAGTGGAGGGAGCTGTTGCTGGACAGCATTTCTTCTGAGAAGATGCTAGGCGGACTCCCCGCTCCCAGGGCAGCATCCTGGTGCTCTGGCCTCAGGACCGTGTCTCACTGCATCAGCCTCAAGATGACTCTGCTGCTGTCCCCACTCAGCCTGGAGGCTGAGACCTGCCACTCTAGGCCTGTTTGGGATTCCTCCTGTCCTTGCACACCCAGCCTGGCACCTTCCTCAGCTCTGGAATCGTTCCCCACTCAGAAGTCCTCGCACCAGGACACCGCCTCCTGCTGCTACCTGATGCCCTCCGCTTCCCGTCTTTCCTCAGTGCCTCAAGACAGCTTGTCTGTGCTGATCTTGTTTCGCAGGGCTGGTTTGGATTTGTTCGTTTTAAGTTTTATTCCCAGGGACCCAGGCCCCGGGGAGAGGTAGGCTGCGTGCTCAGCCTTCCTCCTGGGTTGGATCTCCTGAGTCTTTTCACTGTGGTGCAGATAGTGACACCTCTCGCCGATTGCTGTTGGTTGCCAAGCACTTGTAGTCATCTTTGCATCCAGTTCTTAGTGTGCCTCTGTGCGTTGGACATGGCCATGGCCGTTTCCTACCGGGGAGACTAACAGAGAGATGAATTGCCACGTCTGGGTTCACACAGCTGCCAAGAGGCAGCGCAGAGGCTTGAGCTCAGGCCTGTTGCTGCCCTGAAGCCTGGATTCCACCTTTGCAATTGTAGCCCTTCTGATGCTGGGACATAGCGGTGACCAGATGAGAACAGCTGCCACCAAGCCCAGGGGCCAGAAACAGAAGCAGAAGGGGAAGGCTTCACAGTGTATAACTGTATTCTTCTTGACTGAATTCTGATTCCTTCCGAGCATATTTTGGCCTCGCCTCTTCTTCCTGGCCTAAAAAGGTATGATAATGGGAACAGCACAGGAGGGAGCCAGAGAGGGCAGCAGGCATTTCCTAGCCCCTCTTCTCATTCATCTTTTCTTTGCTCTCTTGCTCTGTTCACCTTTTTGTCTTTTTAATTTTGGCCTGGCACATAGTTCTCCTTCTCTCTCTCTAATGCTCCTTCCCTCCCAGCCCATCTGCTTCAGGGTGGCATTGGTGGTGGGGGGCACCAGACTTGGCTGCCTCCACTGCCATCAGCTCACCTCCAAGGTGAGTGCAGGCTGAGCTGCATGGCAAGGCAGGAGGCTTGAGGCCAGGAGTTTGAAACCAGCCTCAACAACATAGTGAGACCCTGTGTCTACAAAAAATTTAAAAATTAGCCAGGCATGGTGGCTCCTGCCTGTAATCCCAGCCACTCAGGAGGCTGAGGCAGGAAGATCTCTTAAGCCGAGATGTTTGCAGCTGCAGTGAGCCGTGACTGTGGTGCTGCACTCCAGCCTGGGCAACAGAGCAAGACTCTAACTCAAACAAACAAACGAACAAGTGTGACGCCCAGAATGCAGGCTGAGGATGTGAGCCCCTCCACTGCACCAGGTCCTCCTGGCGTCGTGCCCCATGCGGCATCCTTTCAGAGAAGCTTGCTGGGGAGCCAGGTGTGCCGGCTTGGCCGGAGTGGAACCTGCTGTCTCAGGGAAGCTTGCAATATGCAGGGCAGATGAGTGGAGCCCTCGCCCCTTTAACCTTACCAGGCTTCTACCCTTGGCAGGTTCCTCACATGTGCTGATACTTAACCAGATTCAGACACTTTCCTAAGGCAGGAGGGGTGTCATGAGGGACACTGCATGATGGTACAGTTTCCCTGCATTTTTTTTTTTTAAGATGGAGTCTTGCTGTGTCGCCCAGGCTGGCGTGTAGTGGCACAGTTTTGGCTCACTGCAAGCTCCGCCTCCCGGGTTCACGCCATTCTCCTGCCTCAGCCTCCCGAGTAGCTGGGACTACAGGCGCCCGCCACCACACCCAGCTAATTTTTTGCATTTTTAGTAGAGACAGAGTTTCACTGTGTTAGCCAGGATGGTCTCGATCTCCTGACCTCGTGATCCCAAAGTGCTGGGATTACAGGCGTGAGCCACCACCCGGCTTCCCTGCTTGTGAGAAGCATCGCCAGCCCACAGGACAGCATCCCTGAGGCTGGTCTGGAGTAGGCTGCATCTGGGGCCTGCAGCAAGGGAGCAGGGCAGCTGGAGACCGCGGGGAGCCCTCCCACCTGACAAACAGAAAACCTCCCCTGCTCAGGCCCCCGGACATAGGCGCATCTTTTCAGACCGTGTTTACCCTGTTTCTGGAAAGGAAAAGTAAACAGCAGCGACCAGATTCCTGTTGGCGTTTTTGCTCCATATTTTGATTGGGGAACTGAATCATGTCTTTCCTTTCATGAACACAAAAATGTTAAGTACATAACAGCTAAATTAATCTGTGCCCATAAATTGGTTAATTATGTTAATTCTGAGTCACAGAATTCAGTCTCATTAGTGTTTCCATTAAGCAGTTTAGGCCTGTGAGCATTTTAAGAGAACAGTTTAAGCTGTAGATTAATCTTCAAAGGTTCCCAGTGCATTTTCAACTGCAAGAGGATTTTAAATGCACCGGGGGGCTTGGGATTTGGTGAATGTTAGGAGCTGCTGCTGTCAGGGAGCGGGGGTTCCCCACTTCCTCGTCCCTCACCTCCCCCCAACACATCCAAGGCCCCTGCCTGCTATATCTGAGCATCACCAGGCTAAGCAGGAACCATAGGAAGGAGGAGATGGGCAAGAGCTGGCATAGCCCCTTCTGCCCTGTCTCCCTGGTGGCCATGCCCTCCCCAGGCCGCCCTGCTGCAGACACCGCAGAGGATGGGTGAGGCTGGCTCTCCAATGCTGTGGGCTGCATAGATCTGGGTTCCTGAGATGGCTGCTGAGGGGCTTTCTTCCTGGGTGTACATAAGAAAGAAGCAGAGAGACAGGAAGAAAGCACGCCGAGTGTTAGAAACAAGCTCCCGGGTGGCCTTTGTTCATGGCGGCACGAACGTCTGCTTTTCACCATCCGTGTCCCCTTCAGAGGTCTGTTCAGGACAGGGGTTTGTTTTCTTGGCACATGCGCCTCCTCTGGGGTTCCTTGCCGTCCTCACGTGTGGTGCAGACGTACGGGTGCTCCGTCTGGCTCAGAAGCCTGCCGTCCTGTCCTGCGTCCCAAGCTGCCGGCTCTCACTGGCTCCCTGTGAGTGCCTGGGCCATGCACTTCTGTCTCCAGCCCTCATTCCCTAGTGGGGAGAGTGTGAAAGGGTCAGCCTAGATGTCAAACCTCTAGACCATGGCTAAGGCTTTTCCAGTTTTATATTGTTCTTTGAAGAATCAACAGGACCCGATTATCAAAGAGAGACCTGTTTAAATACGTACAATCATTTTCGGTATTATTTAGGTTTGGCAAGGCCAGCAGATGAGACCACTGCCATGCATTGAAAAGGTGGTTTGTTACAGTTGCCAAGAGGATGCGTCCCAGTACCGCATGCAGGGCCACACAGGGAAGCACTGGGGTCCGTCAGGAGGCAGGAGAGAGGGGAAAACACGGGCCAGAGGCCTTATGGTGGTTTCTGTGGGAAGGAGTGGGTGAGGCGGAGAAGGCAAGTTCAGAATCAGCTAGTTTGAATGATTTCAGCAGACTCAGGGGAATAGGAGCTGTCCCTAGCTGCCTGACACCTGGCCTTGGGTGGTTAGGTTAGGGGGGCAGTGGCCTGGTGAGAGCCCGTGATGGAGGTGGCTGGGGTGTAGACTCTGGATGGGTCGGCTTGCGTGTGAAAAGCACACTCCTGATGGGTAGTTTACTATCCCGAGACACTGGGCAGCCCCTGAAGGAACAGCCTCTCCAGGGTCAGCAAGCCCCAGATGTCAAAGCATCGGATACTGAAAATACAAGAGGAAGGGAAATAGATGGAGCCAGAAGAGGAGATGGATAACACCAAAAGTTATCCCAGACGCAGCACCAGGGCCAGGGCCTCAACTTCGCTTTTCATTAATCTTCTCAACTGCCTTGGCAGATAAATATTGTAGAAAACACGATTTAGAGAGGCTGAGACGATGGCCCAAGGTCATGCAGAGCCGAGAGTCCACTCCAGGACACTCTGACCCCAGCTGTCTTCCCCCTACCATGAGCTGCTCTGTGTCTTGCCAGGGGCCGTACCCTTGCCACACCACACTGCCAGCGTCCCACGCTGGTCATGGCCCTTCTCTTGGAGGTTGCTGGCTGAGAGAGCTGGGCACCTGTGTCCCTGACACAGCTGTGGAGATGGGATGCCAGACACATGGACCACAGGCTGGGGGACCAGTCTTAGTTATCACAGGCCCCGACCTGGGACAGACCTCATCTCCTGGATCCAGGGCTGCGTGCAGGACACGCCCATAAGGAGGGTCGCTGGCTACAGCTGTGTTTCCACTCTAGAAGGAGGTGGAGTGGTTCCATCAGGGCATCGGGAACAGAACAGGAAGCAGGAAGAGATTTGGCTTGGTGATCCCCCACGCGTCCCCACACACTTAATGTCACAATGGCAAACGTAGATCTGCCTTGACAACTCGGCAGACCACAGCTCCCTGGAGTTCCTAGAACAAGGCTGTCCTGTGGGGGCATAGTTAGCAATTTGAGAGCTGTGTCTGTTGTCTTAGGTGATAATGAGGGTTGACAGAAACCTTTTAGGATTGTAGCATTTCTAAGTAACTGTTGAAACCTTACTTGGCCCGGAATGGCTGCTCATAGAACAGAATGTGCTATAGTTTTACTGAAAAAAACAAAACAAAAACAAAACATAATTCTCTGTGGACTTACTAAAACCCAGGGCTAATGAGCAAAATGTGTTGGGGAGGCCTATTTATCACACTCAGGAAGCGACAGTCTAATTTTATTTGCTGCTGTTCATTGCTTCTGCATTGCCATTCATTTGCTGAAGGCAAAATACATTACTTCTCAATAAACAAAAGTGGGCCCAGCATGTCCGCTCCCTGCCTTCCTCCAGCCGTTAACCCCCCGGGCAGGAGGACTGACTTGTATTGATGTATGTGTGTGCATGCGTGTGTGCGTGTGCGTGTGTGTATGCGTGCGTGTGTGTGTGGGTGTGTGGGCGTGTGGGTGTGTGTGCGTGTGTGTAGGTGTGGGTGTGTGTGGATGTGTGTGGGTGTGTGCATGTGTGTGGGGTGTGTGTGTGCACGTGTGCATGTGTGTGCATGTGTGCATGGGTGTGGGTGTGCGTGCGTGTGTGTGCGTGTGCATGTGGGTGTGTGGGGGTGTGCGTGTGTGGGTGTGTGTGCGCATGTTGGTGTGCGTGTGTGCGCACATGTGTGGGGTGTGTGTGCACGCGCATGTGTGCGGGTGGGTGTGCACGTGCATGTGGGGGTGTGTGTGTGCATGTGTGGGTGTGTGTGGGCGTGTGAGTGTGGGTGCGTGTGTGTGGGGTGTGTGTGCACGTGTGTGGGGGTGTGTGCGTATGTGGATGTGTTGTGTGTGCACGCACGTGTGTGTGCGTGTGGGTGTGTGAGGGTGTTTGTGGGTGTGCGTGTGGGTGTGTGCACGTGTGTGTGTGGGTGTGCGTGTGCGTGTGCATGTGTGGGTGTGGGTGTGTGCGTGCGTGTGGGTGTGTTCTTCCCATTGCTCTTAGTGTTGAGCTTCCTAGAAAGTTTTCAGGGGAAATGCTGTGTCTCGTGCTGACTGGGGCTGGCTGCATGTTGATAGGTTCACCTTGCCTTATACAAACCTGCTATTTGGAAAGTCGAGATATAAATTATAAGCAGGGGGCTGGGTACGGTGGCTCATACCTGTAATCCCAGCACTTTGGGAGGCCAAGGTAGGCAGATCGCTTGAGGTCAGCAGTTTGAGACCAGCCTGGCCAGCATGGCGAAGCCCCATCTCTACTAAAAATATAAAAATTAGCCGGACGTGGTGGTGTGTGCCTGTAATCCCAGCTACTCCAGTGGCTGAGGCAGGAGAATCACTCGAACCTGGGAGGCGAGGTTGCAGTGAGCTGAGATCGCGCCACTGCACTCCAGCCTGGGCGACAGAGGGAGACTCTGGCTTGAAAAAAAAAATTAGAAGCAAGGGAAAGGGAGGAAAGACAGGTCACTATGGAAAAAAGTGGCTTTTTCTTTTTTTTTTTTAGCTTCACTAAGTGACTTGTAAAATCTTCATTTCAGCAAGTTCTCCCAGGGCATTTAAAATATTATTGGGTTTAGGAGATTTTAGGAATGCATGTTATTATTTAAAGCAAGGCAAACTGGTGTGATTCTTTCCTGGATGGAGCTTCTGTGGGCAGCTGGAATTGTCAGTGGGGGGAATGGTTCCCACAGCACCCCGAGTTCTTCCCTCAAACACAAAGTCACCAGGTTCTCCAAAGAAACCATCTTCCTTCCACTCAACACTCCTCCCGCCTCCCACCCACAGACTCATCCTTAGAGTGGACCGGGCAGGCGGGTTCATTGTGCCACGCTGTGCTCTGAACCCAGTATGCCCAAAAGCAGTCCGTTAGCAAGCTGACGACGGGGAGTTCATTGCCATCAATGCCATCAAAACGATTTGCCCAAATCAAATTTATACCTGACATTTTATAGTAGATGGGCCTTTCTTTTTTCATTAGAGAAATCATTACTGTTTTTCTTCTCCTTGGCATTTCCAGAGAGCCATTCACATTTAAAGCTCATGTTAGAACAGCAGGCTTCTACTGAAAATATTTACCTTTTCTTTGTTGGCAACTTGTCAGTGTTGGGGAAAATAGATGCTTCATTAAAATCTGAGCGCGTGATGCTTGCTTTCCCACACATCAGTCTTCTTCCAAGATGAAACGCATGGTGAGAGGTGTTGGGAAATCGTTCTGGTCATATGTTTTTATGTATTTTTGGATGTCTTCTGGCGTCCCGTTCTTCTTGTTCGAAAATAGGCATTTCAACACCTATAACTTGTAGAGAGAATCCTAGAATAGCATCAGCTTCACCATTAGAGCATCAGAATTGGTCTTGACCCCCGGGGGCCAGTGAGGTCTCCTGCCCTGGAGAGTCCATGGCCGGATGTGAGGGCAAAAAGAACCCTGCTGCCATTTATCCAGCAGTTCCGGGGCCAGGGCCTCAACTCAGCTTTTCATGAATCTTCTTAACTGCCCCGGTAGATAAATACTGTAGGAAACATGATTTAGAGAGGTTGAGACCATGCCCAAGGTCATGCGGAAGCGAGATTCCACCCCAGGACTCTCTGACCCCACTCTCTTCTCCTACTGTGAGCTGCTCTGTATCTTGCCAGGGGCCGCGCCCTTGCCAGCCTCTTGCACTGGGCCTGGCCCTGGCCCTTCTCTTGGAGGTTCCTGGCTGAGAGAGCTGGACACTTGGGCCCAGCGTCCCTGACACAGCCATGGAGATGGGATGCCAGGCACATGGACCACAGATTTGGGAAAGACCCCACTTCATGTCCACCCGACCCCTCCTCTCCACCCAGAAAGGAAGAAGTGCACTGAGCTGATGCCACAGCCCATGGGAGCTGGGCCTGGAGGTGGCTCTGTCCTGCCTATAAAAGGGGGAAAGGAACCTTACAATAGATGGCGACAAACCCAGAGAAGGTTGGCCCCTGTTATGACTCCTTTGATCTTCACAGGGAGGTGAGCTCTTGCTCTATTAAAATTAAGAACCTCTGTTTGTCAAGAGATATCATAAACACAGAAGACCAGGCCTACACTGGGAGAAGATTTTCATAACCTGTATTACCAGCAAAGGATTAATTCTCAGTACAAGCAAAATTAAACAGTGTATCACTTAAGCATATATACAATTGTATTAAATTAGTAGTATTTAAAAAGCAATGGCCTGCGGGTGGGCGGATCATCTGAGGTCAGGAGTTCAAGACCAGCCTGGCCAATGTGGTGAAACCCTGTTTCTACTAAAAAACACAAAAATTAACTGTGTGTGGTGGCGGGTGCCTGTAATCCCAGCTACTTGGTTGGCTGAGGCGGGGAGAATCACTTGAACCCAGGAGGCGGAGGTTGCAGTGAGCTGAAATGGCGCCACTGTCCTCCAACCTGGGCAACAGAGTGAGACGCCATCTCAAAAAATAAAAATTAAAAAAAAGGCAATGGTATGAATAATCCAAAAATTCCGAGCATTTTCCTCTGAGAAGCTGGGGGTGACAGGAAGGACACAGAATTAGAGGCCCCCAGCGGGTCACATTCTTGCTCGTGCATCGGGGTGGAGGGTTCACGGGTACCCGTTTTTTTATTAGGCTTTATAACTAACATGTATGTGACATACAATCTTTTGTGCTTATCAAGTCATGTGTATTTGGAAAACAAAAAGAAAAACAAATCATTTATTGTTACCACCTCCATTTTTACAGATGGGAAAACTGAGGCTCGGTGGGGTCAAACTAGCAGCAAACACACATGTTGAATGCTTACTGTGTGCCAGACCCTTTACACAGATCATCCGATTTCATTTGTTTGACATCCCTCTACATATGATAACTGTCATCATTGCAGTGTGCAGAAGACTGAGGCTTAGCGAGATGGGAGAACTTCAGAGTCACTGCCTGGTCACAGTTGATGGTAAAGGCAAGGTCTTCGCCCGTGGCATGCCCCATCTCCCTCCTGCAGGCTCCGAGGCTCACTGTGGGTGACGGCTCCACCCTGTGGACCTCCCCTTGGGAGCAGGCGTCGAGGCATCTAAGTCCACTTGCCTTGTGCCATCTCAGTGCCTGGACACTGGTGGCTACCCTGGGCTGTCCTGCAGCCAGGTCGCTGAGGTAGGAAAGAGAGGAAGGGAAATAGGTGGAGCCAGAAGAGAAGATAGATAATACCGAAGTTAAATTTATTCCTACTGCTCGTTGTTAAGGCTTTCAAGGTATGAAGAGATGGCTCTTCCCGTGACTTCAGCCCCATCCTCCATCACTGCCCAAGCCCACGTGGCTGACACTGCCGAATGGCTCTAGCCCTGTTGTTGAACTTCTGTTGTCTCCTATGCCTCAACCTTGCTATTGCTTTGGTGTAAATTTCTCTGACATTGATTTTGAATACAATTCCAGGCTTTTGGAGCAGAAGTTTCCAGTTAAGCTTGGTGTCCCACCTAAGTGTTAAGGTCAACATGCTGGCCCTAGAGTGGTCCTCCCTCTCCCACCACCAACTGTCCCACCTGGCCTCCCAAGAACTGTCTGTGGTGACTCTTGCATTCTCTGTCTTGGTTCATGCCTGGGAAATTTCAGGGCGTATGTTAATGGGAAAACCTTAGGGAAACCTGAACCTTCAAAACTGGGTAGAATGAACGGATGGAATGGAAGAATTTACTGCAGCGAAGTCATCTTCAAATTCCTTTTAGGTTGGAATTTTCTTACCCTGGCAAGTCAAGAAGTACATTTAGTTATTTGTTTATAATCCATGTGCTACTGGGTGAAAGATGATAGGACAAGAAGATTTGAAATGTATGTGTTGGGGATCTCTGCCCAGCAATTTCCATCAAAAGAGCACACCCATGATTATCGTATAAATGGATGGGACAGTAGGATTCTACTCACATAAAATGTTTGTCCCTGAGCGCCCAGGGAGGGTGTCACCTCCAGGGTCTCCTTCCTGTGGCTCTTCTGCATGAGTCCTGCACCACCTCTTTTAACTTCAGGGAAAACTCACTATTTTGTTTTTTAAAGTCAATCATATTTAAAGTTTCTGCTTTTGAGTATGCACTACGTGTTGATGTAGGTTCTGGGATATAGAACAAACAGGCACAGACTAGTATGGGAAGGTGGGGAACCCCTACTTCAGAAGGTGAACCCCAGAAGGAAGGCTGCCTGGGCCAGGGGTGTGTGCATGGTGGCAGGGAGCTGCAGCCGGTAAGCCCTGGAAGAGTCTTTAATGGCACAGGGAAATGCCCTGTATAAAGCTCAGTTGGGGAAAAAAAGGATTTAGAAAGAAAGTGTATGCTAGAGGCAAAGAAAAAGACTAGAAGAAAATAACCAGCCAGATGCAATGGTGTGCACCTGTGGTCCCAGCTACTTGGGAGGCTGAGGTGGGATGATTGCTTGAGCCCAGGTGTTCGAGGCTGCAGTGAGCTATGATCTGTGTCACTGCATTCCAGCCTGAGTGACGGAGTGAGACCCCATCTCTAAAGCAAAAAAAGAAAATAGCCAAAATATTATTGGTTATTTCTCTATTTCCCAAAGTTTGGGCAACAGCATATACTATTCTTAACAATCAGAAGAAGTCCTCTTTTCCATTACGTCTTAAATAGCTCTAAGATTTAGAATTCGTCTTGATGAAGGCATGGTCATCGCACACACAGAGCTGGGCCCCGTGGGTGAGGGGCTCCCGGGGGCCTCTGAGTGGGGAGCTGTGGGTGTCAAGTGGCCATGAAGAGAGCTGACCCAGGGTCGGGTGGCAAGATTCCCTGAGCCCCAGAGAAGTCGACTTTCTGTATCTACTAGAATCCAGGAAGAGCGTGTCCATGGCCGTCCTTACCCCCTGCTTCCCCATTTCATGCCAGGCCTTTCTCAGATGCCTTCTCTGGGGGAGGCACTGTTGTTGGGGTGACTTTCTGGCTGCAGAGGGCACCCAGTAATAAAGGCAAATGCTAAGTATGAGGCAGGAAGGGAGGCCCCTGGCTGGGATGGCAGGCACTGGGAGAGGCTTGTGGGGCCCCTCACCCCTCTCGTTTTGGGGTGCTCTTGAAGCTGGACTCGGCAGGCACTGGGAGAGGCTTGTGGGGCCCCTCACCCCTCTCGCTTTGGGGTGCTCTTGAGGAAGCTGGACTCCCCACCTCTAAAGACCCCTCCAGGGAACATAGATCCCAAACCCAAAGGGAGATGAGCTGGCCAGCGAAGTCCAAGACCCCAGTCCCCTCCATTACAACCTAGGGTGCGGGCTTCTGTCTTCCAGGTTGAAAGCTCATCATTTGGTTCATCATAAGTTATACGTCGGAGTGGAATTATAAAGGAAAGAAACAGATGTGAACTCTCAACAGCCGGGAGAGGTGGAAAGCCTCTGGAGTTCCGTTATAGAGATGTGCATTTTGGCGGGGAGTGGTGGCTCACGCCTGTAATCCCAGCACTTTGGGAGGTTGAGGCAGGTGGATCACTTGAGGTCAGGAGTTCGAGACCAGCCTGGCACATGGCCAAACCCTGCCTCTATTAAAAATAAAAGTTAGCCAGGCATGCTGGTGTGCGCCTGTAGTCCCAGCTACTCGGGAGGCTGGGGCAGGAGAATCACTCGAACCCGGGAGGTGGAGCTTGCAGTGAGCCGAGATTGCACCACTGCCCTCCAGCCTGGGTGACAGAGTGAGACTCTGTCTCAAAATAATAATAATAATAATAATAATAACAATAGGTCTTGTTTTTTAAAATAAAAAGCAGAAATATGCATTTTTAGATACCAGCAGGACATCATAGCACTGAGGGAAACTGAGCCCTCTCTTCAGGAAGTAGCTTGGTTTCTTTTGTTGTCCTGGCCTGAGTTGTCGTTTTAATTCTTTCACATCAGCCAGCATGGAGAAGAGGAGCCAGTTTTGCAGGATGACTGGGAACAGCCCCTGCTGGGGAGGGACTCTGTGCTGCGGTGTCCTGCTCTGAGCCTCCTGGGCCCTGGTTCCTGTCGCCGTGTGCCCGGAGCGCCGGGCGCCGACACTGAACCTCCTCTGTGCTTTCAGGTATCCGCATGCTGGACGGCGACGTCACAGATGTGGTTGAGGCAAAGTCGCTGGGCATCAGACCCAACTACATCGACATTTACAGTGCCAGCTGGGGGCCGGACGACGATGGCAAGACGGTGGATGGGCCCGGCCGACTGGCTAAGCAGGCTTTCGAGTATGGCATTAAAAAGGTGTGAGTAACCAGGGCTACAGGGGAGCGCTCTGGGACAAGGGTGACAGTCAGCATTTTAACAGTTCAATATCAGAGTGACACTGGCCACAGCCCTGAAACAAGACTGGGAAGATTGTGCTGTGACAGGTGCCAGGGTCAGTGTGGAGGAGTCACTTGGGGGGTCTGAGAAGTGGCTCTTAACCAGCGAGAGAAGGTTTTTGCCTTGTTCCAGAACAGCTGTTCCAGTGACAGCCAGGTGGTCACTGCTAGCACGGCCCTCTCTGCCTTGGCATTTGCCTATCCCTGGCTGAAAGGGGAACGCAGATGGGTGACAGGGGTCCCAGGCAGCTCACCTGGCCTGTTACTTGGACTCTGCAGGGGCCTCGGCCCACCTGCCCTTAGAAACACCCAGCCGTGGACCTTTCTGCCTTCATCACGGGGTATGTGCTCACCCGGGGCCCGCTGCAGCAGGAAGCAGTGGTCGGGGTGTCCCCCACCAGCACGCAGCCCAGCCCAATTCGAACTTCTCCGGGAGAACCTCACGAGGGCTAAGCAGGGCAACGATGCTTCTCTGCGGATGGGCCAAGGGGAGGCTGGCAGGCTCCTGCGAGGCCACCCGCCAGCTACTCTGTGGTCTTTGGTTCCGGATCCTTGTGTGTCAGGAAGGCTGAGGAAGGAGGAGGGGGTGCCTGCAGATGAGCCAGTTCTTACAAGCAGGGTGGCAAGGCGGATTTCTGGGTGAGGACAGCTTCTTGGAGCAGGCAGACAGAGCTGTGGTCAGCGTCCAGGAGGCCCTGGGTGGCCGAGCAGGCCCCAACCCGAAGTACAATGTGTGGTCAGTGACTGCTGCAGGGAGTGGGGACAGGGGGAGTTCCAGCGGGAAGTCCAGCCTTCTCTGACTTCTCCTGTGGGGGATGGGAGAATGGGGAGGGGGTGGCAGGAGTCAAGCCCATTAAATTTATATCATTTAAAATATTTTTAAAGTTCTCATGTTATTATAACCCGTGCATAGTGATTACAGTGTGGCTCATAAACAGCTAATAAGTCAATCGGATAGTAGGAAGAGATATATTGCAAACAGCCTTTCTCTGTCTCTCTCTGCCCACCCCTGAGTCCTGCCCCACAGAGGTGGAATCTGTTTTTAAACTGTGTTCATGGTTTCCTTTCTGTGAGTAATATCATTTGGTGGCTTTCCTGGGTGCATTGAGTTTGGTCACTATCTATTAATTTCCTCTTATTGGGATGAGCGTTTTTCTCTTAGAAGACCCCCAGCCCTGCTGAAACCCTGGAGTTTCCTCCACTTCCCGGGCGTCAGGCCTACGCTGCGTCCTCTGCCTCCTGCCAGCTGCACCTGCCTGCACCTCCTCCGAGGGACTTGGTGTCACTCTGCAAGTGTGAGGCGGAAGCTTCCTCCTCACTCAGGTCTTGAATGCCTGAGAAACCAATGACCAAATAGGGGGTATCTACCCCTGTGTCCCTCCGAGTTTAGTACTCACCCAGACACTCAATGTGAGAAGGAAAATTAAGGAAGAGGGACGGTGTAGACACACACACGCACGCACACAGCACGGGACGTTGTGTGCATCCTTGGGACTCTGGACAGCTTCCTTTGTCTCCATTCCCCCAAGAAAACACCAGGACAGCTTCAGTCAGGCTGCTGGACCTCCAAGCCAGGCCCGAGGCTGGGCTGAGCGAGTGCTGGCAGACTCAGGTGTGATCAAGTCAGCCTCACCAAGAACTGCCGAATACGTAAATCACCTTCCATTACTTAGCTCCCAGCTCCAACCCACTAGATCGCTTGGATCTCAGTCTTGATGACAAGCGAGACATCCCGAAAATTAAGCTGAATTGAAGCTTCGGAGAGGGTGGGTAAGCTGGAGGGCGGGTTTCCTACGTAGAACATATTGCTTTGGATGGTGTTACTGCTGAGCGTCTGTCATTTCTGCAGGATGATTTCCAAAGACTGAGCTCGTAGGATGAGGCACCCTCTGTCCAGGAGGGGTACTGGTTGTTTGGTAGTGATCGTTCGGGCTCTCTGGTTCACTGAGCCTGTGCGAGGCTTGGGGAGGTTGGAGCTGCCGAGAGGGATCTTTGCATTCTGAATTCTGAGCAGTGTTGGTTTCATCCAGCTGTCAGGGGAGTGGGGAAGTTGCAGAGGGGACCGTGTGGTTTCCCCTCATTCTTGTCACAGTTTCGTGAAATACTGAGGTCATTTGATTTTTTTTTTCGTCATTTGGAAGTAAAATATGTCATACAGAGAACCTTAAATCGCAACTGTCTCAATCTGTCACTGAAAATCCCTCCTAGAAATTTGATGATCTCAAACCAAACCACATTCCCCCATCTGTTTTTCCTCCTTGCGGCCCTATTTGTCACCTACAGTCTTCTGTAAAATCTGACTTTGTCTTTGGTAGATGATGTGGTCCGGCGGTGGGAGACTGTAGAAGCTGTAACTTGGCACAAAGATCTGTTTAACATTGGTCCTTAGGAAGCCTTGCTCCTCTCACACCTGGTTATTCAGAAGGGACGATTAGACACTGCTGTGGCTAAAGACACTGGCTGCGTCCAGGTGGCCGGTGTTTGCTGGCCCTCAGTAGCGGTGCTTCTGAGCTCATGAAATGAACTCTCCCTCCGCAGGGAAGACACCGAAATACAATTTGATTGGGTTGAAGTTGTGAGTTTACTGAAAAGAAGTGCACGTTCGTGGCTAGGGTTGAAATGTCCCTACAGCTTCCGTCCCATGGCTTCCATGAAGCCACTGAAGATCTGGGAAGTGAAAATAAAGTCGTCAGAGACAGTTAAAACATCTCTACACCCCTCAGATCTGGCTGTTTCCTCGCCTCATTTCCATGTCTCTTTCCCAGAAACCGTTTTAAGGAGGGGAAAGGTTGTTGGTACGTTGACGCCTATGAGGATGGGTTGTCTCATAGTAAATGCATGGTGGGTGCTGTAAATGCAAACCTTGAGCATTTCAGGCTCTTGGTATTCAAAGTGGGGTCCAGAGCCAGCATCACTGGCGTCCCCTGGGAGCTCATTAGGGATGCACACTCTCAGGACCACCCTGGACTTTGGGGCACAGCCTGCATTGTAACAGGTTCCCAGGTGACTCCAGGGTGTGCACATTCAAGTTTGGGGAGTGCTGTTTTTGGCCATTCTCTCTGCTCCTGGAGCAGTAAAGTTGCATGCTCCACCTTGCAAAAGGACAACATTTTATGAGTCATTTCAAGTGGGGTGGGGAGTTAGGAGTGGCAGTGTCTAGGACTAATTCTCACCTGGAATAAGGACAGGCTCTGATGGGTTAAATACCTTTTGATTTGCATTGTAGTTGCTTTAAACTGGCTTCAGCTGAATCTCTTCCTGCAGGTAATCTCACACACATACACACACACACACACACACACACACACACACACATACCACCTTCCTGAGCTCTTCGTGCCTTTCTCTCAGGTTAGCTTTTCTGGGAGGGGCCTTTCTGTTGAGCTCTTGGCCACCCCTACAGGTTCGCCTTGCAGATGCAGAAAGCAGAGTGGACGCGGCAGCCTTAAGCAGCGGGGCCGCGTGAGCTCCAAGAACTTTCCTGTGGGCTTTCTTGGGAGCCTTAAGTTGGAGCTGTGGTCTCCTTGGTTTACAAAGCCCCGTGGTGTGAGCGTACAGAGCAGGCAGGTCCACTCATTGTGCTCCAAAAGTGAGTGTGCCATGTTTGGTCAGCAGCAGCCTTCGATTTGTCTCTACGGAGATTGCAGAATCAGGGTGTAAGTTGTCTTTAAATTGGCCAATTGTTGAGCATAGGTATAAATTTCCTCTGCTTGTGTGGGAAGAAGGGTCCCCTGTAAGGAGGTGATGGCCAGCCAGTGGCTCCAGTTTCCCGTGGAGGTGGACGCTGGCCCTGCTCTCAGGCCGGCTGTGCACCATCAGCCCATCCAGCCATCTGGACTAGATCCGTCAGTTCGGTCTTCCACTCGCTAATCTTTAGCTGGTATTTGTGGCTGGAATGGTTCTCAGTGTGGTCAGGAATCATCCATCCTGTGGGTATGGGATAGAGCAAAGCTGAGCTGCAGGAATCTGCCCTGACCGGCTGCTGTCTTTCAAAGACTTGCTTTCGTGTGTACATTCTTAGCAGTGAACACCGGTGCACAGCTGGGCATGGTGGCTTCTCTCAGCTACTCTGAAGGTTAAGGCAGGAGGATCACCTGAGCCCGGGAGTTCCAGACCAGCCTGGGTAACGTAGCAAGACCCCTGTCTCAAAAAAAAAAAAAAAAGAAAAAAGAAAGAAAAAAACGGAAAGAAAACCTACACACAAATGAGGCCCTGGCCTTGGCTAGTGATGTGAATCAGACCAGCCTGATACTTACCCACAGCAGAGACCACAGGAGCTCTGACAGGACACCCGCAAGCTGCTACCAGCTTCCTGGACATAACCCTTTTCACCTATTGTGTCTTCACCCAGAGTTCATGGTCCTATCCCTCTTTGCACATTTAGCTCACTCGGCAAGAAGGGTACCTCTTCAAGTATGTTTTCCAGAAAAATCATTCTTTTCCCCACCAGACCAGCTCTTTCAACTCAGAAAAATTAAAGTTGTAAATTCCGCCATCGTCTGTAATCTCAGTGTTATTTGCAGCACTGCTAGATCTCTTTGATCCTAGGCCATTGCAATGGAAATGATAGGCATGGCTCTGGAATAGAGCAGCTTGTGTTGGGACCCTTGATTTTCCTGTTGGGACCCTGTGAAGAACAGAGGAGTCTTTCTGGCCCCTTTCCCTCGTATGATCCTGTGATTCTGCAATTTTAAGGCTGCTGCCACAGGCAAAAGCACACCGTTAAAATCCAAACAGAGCCCCCAAAACCATGCTCTCAGCAGCATCCAGATGGTCTGAATGCAACCTTCTTATCCCCTTTGAAGGAACGTTTGGGAGATGGGACTCTAGGATGGGGGGAGACCCGCCCTACGAGGTTCTGGCTGCGGGGCTAAGCCTTGTTCCTCTCGTTCCCTCCAGGGCCGGCAGGGCCTGGGATCCATTTTCGTCTGGGCATCTGGGAATGGCGGAAGAGAGGGGGACTACTGCTCGTGTGATGGCTACACCAACAGCATCTACACCATCTCCGTCAGCAGCGCCACCGAGAATGGCTACAAGCCCTGGTACCTGGAAGAGTGCGCCTCCACCCTGGCCACCACCTACAGCAGTGGGGCCTTTTATGAGCGAAAAATCGTAAGTTCTCTTGGCAAGTTGGAGTGCTTACAGCGTGTGCCTCAGGCTCTGGGAATGAGTTTCTTCTCCCTTTCTCAGAAAGATGGGTTAGATTGAGGCCAGATTGTTCTGGATCCCAGGGTCCCAGCCTCATCTATGGGCAAACAATTTGAGCCTCGAGGTAAACCCCAGTCCCTTGGCAGCCTTCCTCGGAAACTGGCTTTCTAATCTTTGCACAGAAATAGCAATTAAACTCCTCTCTGGCTTTAGAGATCTAAAAATATCATTTAAGAACGAGGTTCCTTCTCATGGTGTCTTGTTTTAACTCTGAAATTCTGTGGTCACATCTCTTGGAATCCAATGAACCCATCCGGTTCCAGCATGTACAATAGAGTAAGAGAAGGACTTGGTTTTATACTGAGGCGTTCTAGAAATCCAAGAGTTCTTCTAGGCGTTCTGTTGCTACAGAAGCACTTTTTCTGGACGCTTTCAAGTTGAGCAGTGGTTTCTGTCTGTTCCGCTTACTTAAGTGAACATAAGCATGATGTATCTTTTAAAAGGTAACTGTTTTAGTACTCAGGTAGAATTTGTGCTTTTTCTTTCCCTACATACTTTCCTACTTAAAAAAAAAAAAAAAAAAGAGGAAGGGAGGGTTTCCAGTTCAGATTAATGCAGAATTGAAATGCACAGTCATTAAGTTGACTTGTAGACATTTTTAAAATGAGACCGTGGAGCTGGCCAGACATGGTTAAATTTTAAAGCTCACTGGCATCTTTTCATTTCTGCGGCCGCTCGGCCACATCTTTAGAAGTTATTCGCAAATTTATTTTTACACTTTTCTGTGGGAGCACACAGGCTTCCTGTTCTCAGCTTTGCTCCGCACCAGTGAAAGGTCAGCTGCCATCGTTCCGTCGCCAGCCTGGTAGCGGCTCGGGCTGGTTAACTAAGGTATTAATTTGTTATTTTCCTTTTCTGCTGGAGTACGCACCCCTGGGACGGGCAGCTGAGATGCTGAATGATGTCCTGTTTATGTAGAAATCCAGCTCATTTGAGCACGGACTTGCTGGGGTCTTATTAGACAGACACTTGGCCAAAACCCAGCATAGTCTTGCTGGCCGAATGGAAGCAAGTTCGAATTTGCTGAGTTATGGGACAGTTTATAACATGGACTGCGTGCAGGCAGGATGGTGTCTCTCAACCCTGGAAGCAGGACTCACAGCTTTATTTGCATCACGAATCACGCCAGCATATGATTCTTGTGCTTTGCATGTGTGCGTGCCTTGGCTATAAAATGCTTTGATTTTCTTTCTTTTTTTTTAAATTCTCTTCCCTGAGCAATAATATGTGGGTAAGAGGGGCATAGTTTGGAGAGGGGTAAAAGAGAAAATATACTTTGTCTTGGTCACTGCCCGGGAAGTCTGCTCTGACAGTAGGAGTTCGTTTCAGCTCTACTAGAGCCCAGCTTTTGTTCTGAGTCCCCTTAGACTCCTCCAGGGAGACGAGTGCTGCTCAGGACAGTTGACATATCACAGTCCCAGCATTCAGGCAGGCCTGTGATGGCAATCACAACCCTGTCCCCCTGCATTCTCTGTCCCTCTGAGTCTGAGGAATGTGAACAGGTGTCCACCTAGAGCGAGGGATGTCCCGTGGTGAGACATGACTCTTCATAGAGGAGTAAAACCTAAAGAAAGCATCTCTCACCAGAACAGGAGGGTACGTTCGTTCACTGAGCACGAGCTGTGTCCCAGGCGTGGCACTAGGACTCAGGAGGTGCTGCCCACCTTGGTTCAGCCATCCCTCCCAGGGTAGGCCCCTCTGCTCGCTCCCCAGGACCTCCTTCTCTGAAGCTGGAGAACCAGCTGTGAGCCTCACATGCTCTTGGGAGCGTGGCCTCCTGCCCAGCCAGCCCTAGTTTCTCCTCCTGGCCACCATTTACCAAGCACAAGTATGTTCATGTGCCTGGCTGTGATCTGCTGAGAACCCCTGAAATCTGTATCATGGTGTCCATTTGCATATGAAGATGCTGGGGTCAGAGAGGGGGCATTTTTGTCCCTTTTCCCATGCCCTCAGCTGCCCTCCCCATGTTGAGGCACCCCAGCCCCACTGAAACGAGCAAGGAGGAAACTGGTCCCCATTGGCGTTCCTGTCAAATCTTCCTGTGTGTGACACTGGCCAGACCCCCACCTTCCCTAGACAGTTGGCCCAGCTAAAACGTGTGCAAGGATGGTGCTGAGTTTGGAAGAGGATCCGGATTACTCTCACTGTGCAATTGATTCTCAAAGGTTAAGCAAATCAGCTACTGGAGCCCTGGGGTGGGTGGGTGGGTGTGACTTTCCTATTCCCACCATAACAAATTATCACAAACTTAGCAGCTTGAAACAGCACAAATTGATATCTCATGGTCCTATAGCCCAGAAGTCCGGGAGCCTCAACCAGGTCTCTGCTTTGAGTCTCATGAGGCCAAGACCAAGGTACTGGCAGGGCTGTGCTTCCTTCCGGAGGCTCCCGGGAGAATCTGTTTCCTTGCCCCCTTGGGCTGTTGGCATTGTTGGCAAAACTCAGGTCCCTGTGGTTCTGGGACTGAGTTTCCCGTTTCCTTGTGGGCTGTCAGCTGGGCCCATTCTCAGCCTCCGGAGGCCACCCACATTCATTGGCTTACTCCTCAACTCCCTCTTCAATGCCAGCGGCGGTGGGTACAGTCCTTCTAATGCTTCCTCTCTCCGACAGCCTTGCTGCCTTCCTCTTCCAAGGTGAAGGGCCCTGTGGTGGCACCAGGTCTACTCAGAAAATCCAGGATAATCTTCCTGCTTTAAGGTCGGCTGACTGCCAACCTTAACTCCATCTGCAAAGCTCATCGGAATAACACCAGGGGACAAAGATGATGGGGGCCGCAATCCCACCTAGCACACCTGAACCCCCAGCACCCGCTTTCCATTTCAGTCCAAAGGGAGATACACGTCAGCCTGAGTGGTAGTGAGGTCCAGAATCCATCCCACACCCAACCTGGGCCAGTGCCTCTGAGGAGGGCAGGCAGAACCCACAGCTAGCAGTACCTGCCTTGCTGCCCTGTGCAGCAGGCCTTGGGAGGTCAAGAACATGCCAGGTTGATCTGCTTCTTCAGGAGGACGTCCTGGTGGAGAACCCAACTTATGACCTGCTGGCTGAAGGCAGAAACTCTCTCTGAGCCACCTGGGTACCTCTAGCTGCTCTGAAGTCAGGGGGTGACTCAGGGGTCACTAGTGTGGACTCTGATGGTTTTGCCAGGGTACTCTTGGGTGTTGGTGACAGGGCACAAAGTCCAGCAGACCCAGGGAGGAGGGCTTGTGGGGCGCATCTTGGTTTCATGTTGTTTTACCATTTTTTCCACATGCGCTTCTGCAGTAGAGAGGGAACCAGCTGATCTATTATTATCAAAGCTTACGGTCGTGCTCCCAGCTGGCCTCCTTGCCCCTGCCTGTCTCCCTGCAAAGTGATTTAGCAGGGAGCACCAGATGTTGTGGAAACCTGTGGTTGCTGAGATGCATTTGCCTAACACCTTATTTGTTCCGGAGACCCAGGGTCACGCTTGCCAGTTAGTGGCAGCTGAAGTAGCCCAGCCTTCTCCAGAGAGTGAATGAGCCTGTCTGCCATCACTGCCTCACTGTGCTTCCCTCTCACCCAGGTCACCACGGATCTGCGTCAGCGCTGTACCGATGGCCACACTGGGACCTCGGTCTCTGCCCCCATGGTGGCCGGCATCATTGCCTTGGCTCTAGAAGCAAAGTAAGTTCCCACGTACCTTTTTCTTAAAAAAAAAATGTTTATATTGTGGTAAAAGACACATAACATTGGCCATTTTCACCATATTGGAGTGGACAGCTCGGCGGCATTAAGCACATTCACTGAGTTGTGCCCCCTGCACCACCATCCCTCCCCCAGAGCTTTGTCTTCTTCCCAGGCTGAAACCCTACGCCCATTAAACAACAGCTGCCCAGGTTCGTCAGCTCAGGCTGCCGTAACAGAGTCCCACAGACTGGGCAGCTCGAACAACAGAAATTTAGTTTCTCAAGGTTCTGGAACCTGGAATTCCTGGATCAAGGTGTCAGCAGGGTTGGTGTCTTCTTGACTTGCAGAAAGCTGACTGCTCCCCTTCTGCTGTGTCCTCTTTTTATAAGGACACTGGTCATATTGGATTAGGGCCCACCCTAATAATCTCATTTTATGTTAATTACCTTCTTAAAGGCCTTATCTCCAAATATAATCATATTCTGAGGCTCTGGGACCTAAGACTTGGACGAATACATTTTGGAGGGACATAGTTCAGCCTATAACACCCCCCATTGACCCCCCACCCTAGCCTCTGGCAACCACCATTCTACTTTCTGTCTCTATGAATTTGGCTACTTTAGGTGCCTCTTGTAAGTGGAATCACACAGGATTTGTCCTTTTGTGCCTGGCTTATTTCACTTAACATGATGTCTTTAAGGTCACCCGTTTGTAGAACGTATCAAAATTTCCTTCCTTTTTTAGGCCATCCTGATGGGTGTGAAGTGGTGTCTTCCTTTCTTAAAGCCCGAGTCTCCTACCCTCTGAAGGACACGGGGACTGGATGGGCAGAGTCCAAGGCCTGCCTCTGATTCTTCACCTCACACCAAAACCACACTTCAGGTTGCTCTCGCTTCTTTTTAGGAACTTTCATTTATAAATTGACAGTCAAGAAAAACGCTTGAGTTGTGTATGTGTTGTTGGTTCAGAAAGAAAAGCAAGTTAACTGCACATGCAATCATAGAGTCAAAACCAAATTGTACTTTAGTCACCAAAACTGGCAGAGAACAAACCAGCCCTCTGCAGTAGTCATCTGTTGTAGATGAGTTTTTAAATAGCTCAGAAAGAATGGTTGGGATGCCTCAATGCTTGTAATTACATATGTTTGCATGTGGATTTGCACAAGACAAACTGAGCGTAACACTCAGATGCTACCAATTTAACAAAGAAACAGTTTGATATTTTTAATTTCCAGGCCAAAGTGTTAGCTTCTGTGTCCTAAGGCTCTTTTTAAAAATTCTAAAAAATTAGTTGCTTGTGTGGAAACTCACATTCGCATACTTTACCCTTCCTCGTGCTGTATTTTCCTCCATTCCTTATTGGAAACATGCAAAGAGCTAAATGGAAAACAAACCCTGCTTCAGGACACGTTGTCCCTTAAACTTGGCCAGGGGCACATGCAAGCCCAGACGGTCATCTTCCTCATCATTTTAGCTCCTCCTCAGACACATACAGGTGACGGATGAGGCACACGTCATTTGGAACAGTGTCAGTCTAGAGCATTTGACACTTACAGGATTGGGCAAGGAAGGGACAGTTGGTGTCTGGGAATTTGAAAACCTGCGTTGAGCAGATCTGCAGCTCGGGATAGCTCTCGCCTGTGCAGGTTGGCCTCAGGCCGCCTTCTCTCTCTGTTCAATACTGCTCTGGAAGGAACTGAGGCAAAGCCAGATGGTTCTGGGTGGAGATGCTTCCAGAGAGTCGGGGGAGGGCCCCCAGACAGCCTGCAGCCAGAATGAAGGAAGACCCACACGTGCTGGGACTCTCTAAGGGAGTCCCATGGTTTTGGGACAGTCTTGGTACTTTTCAAACATCACTTCTTCATCAAAAAACATTTCCAACATCCTCTCTTAGACATATTTTCCGTGCGGTTATATTTGTGATTTTATTGCTAGAGTCAAAAATAAAATAGATTTTTTCATAAGAAAATGGTTCCTAACTTTCTCACTCCCTGGACCCATTCTGTCCTCCACTCCAAAGGTCATCCCGGCACCTAAATTCAGGATTTCCAGGAGGACTGGCTATAGCCATCTTGAGTACGCCCTGCTGACACACAGCAGTAACTTGCCAGGTTGCACGGGCAGCATGGGGTGTGGCCATCGTGTCAGCACTTGTCTAAACTCCAAAGCCTGCACCTGTGACCTCTCTACCAGGGTGCCAGCCATGGGCTACTCGAGGCCTCAGAATCCTCCCCTAACAGTGAGGTTGGCGTGTGGGCTGCAGAAAGGCCAGTGGATGCAGGAGGAGAACAGGTGTGCCTGGCAGGGAAAGGCCTGGAGACTGAGCCACTGGACACGGACAGGGAGAGACAGTGAGGAAGCCGGTGACCAGCCAGGAGCAGCAGGAACACATTGGAGAAGTCAGGGGAGGCCAGGGCTGGAGCCTGGAGAGTGTGAGCCCAGGGAAGGAGTCTACCCAAGACTTACGCCATGGGTGAGCTTCTCGTAGGAAAACAGGCAGAGAGGGCAAAGGGTGGGAGTGTACAGAGCAGCTGCCACACAAAACACTATAGTGCTTCCTTGAAAAAATTAAACAGACTTCCCAGACGATCCAGCAATCCCACTTGTGGGTGATATCCAGAATTGAAGGCAGGGACGCGGGTAGATGTTGGCACAACCATGTTCATGGCAGCATGTTTCACACAGCTGAAAGGTGGGGGCAACCTGAGTGTCCATGATGGAGGAAGAGATAAGCGACGTGTGCTCTGTACACACATGGAATATCATTCAGCCTTGAAAGGAAGGAGATTCTGATACAGATTATGATGAGGTCCCTCAAAGACACGGTGCTAAGGGAAATAAGACAAATCCTGCGTGGTTCCACTTACATGAAGACCTGGAGCCATCAAACTCATAGAGACAGAAAGTAGCATGGTGGCTGCCAGGGGCTGGAGAAGGAGCAATGGGGACTGAGTGTCCCATGGGACAGAGTTTCAGTTTGGGGGTGGTGAAAAGTTCTGGAGATGGGTGTGGCGGTACCAGAGCAATGTGAATGTACTAAATGCTGCTGAGCGGTACGTTTACAAACGGTTGAAATGGTAAATTTTGTGTCTGTACATCTTCGCACACCCACACACACAGTGGGCCACTGAAGAGATGCTTGTGACATCCGAGCAGGCTCCACTGGGGAGGGCGGGGCAGCTGGGCACCTCAGCACTCTCTCTTCTGCATCCCCAGTCCCCCTCAGCTGGGCACCTCAGCACTCTCTCTTCTGCGTCCCCAGTCCCCCTCAGCTGGGCACCTCAGCACTCTCTCTTCTGCGTCCCCAGTCCCCCTCAGCTGGGCACCTCAGCACTCTCTCTTCTGCGTCCCCAGTCCCCCTCAGCTGGGCACTTCACCACTCTCTCTCTTCTGCGTCCCCAGTCCCCCTCAGCTGGGCACCTCAGCACTCTCTCTTCTGCGTCCCCAGTCCCCCTCAGCTGGGCACCTCAGCACTCTCTCTTCTGCGTCCCCAGTCCCCCTCAGCTGCAGCAGCTCCCCCGATTTTACTTAGTGCATGTTCCTAGGGTCACATTCCCTGAGGCAGCACGTGTGGCGCCGCGTGCATTCCTAGTAAACACGCACCGAGACAAGCCTGGGGCTTGTGCTTCTGGTCACCTCCATCCCAACGAGCCCTGGGAAGACGGTCTGGAAAGAAAGAGTATGTGTTTGTGACATTAGGGAGTGAGAATCTTGGACTCGAGAGATGTTCATTTATTCTTGGTTAATTTTCTGATTGAGTGGAAAGTCCTAGGTGGGCATCAATGTAATCGACTAAAAAAGGAATAAAAGATCCATCAACATTTATTCGTCAAATTGCGGCCGGAACCATGAGCCCATACATCTTTCTTTTCACTCAGATGTTTGAGAGGGCAAAAGTATATTCCTTTCATTACTGATTCACATGTAGGTGTTATCTTTACCATGTTTTAATGCAGCCTTGCAGAAAGCTTGTATATTCAAATATCCAGATCCCATAGCAATTAATACTGATTAGAAGAAAGGAACAATGCTCTTATTTTATACTACTCTCTGTGTACAGACAGTATGAAAAATACTGTATGTCATCAAATCCAAGATGCCATAAAGTTGTAAGATGCACCCTTTTTATGTACCACAGAAACCAGAAGTGCTGCCGTTATACAATACATCCATATCTCTTGGAATTTTTGTAACTATTGAAGAGTCTTTTAGGCTGAGAGTTATTTAGACCTAGAAACGACACTGAATAGACAGGACCAAGTTCAGCACCTCCAGGCAATGTAACCCGTTCCTGGTTGCTGTGGGCAGAGGGGCTTATAAGAGGTATCAGATCATAAGATGGATCTGGATTTCAGAGGTGTTAAAAAAAAAAAAAAAAAAAAAAAGGGTGGGCCAGGTGTGGTGGCTCACACCTGTAATCCTAACACTTTGGGAAGCCAATGCAGGAGGATTGCTTGAACCCAGGAATTCAAGACCAGCCTGGGCAATATAGCAAGACCTCGTCTCTACAAAAAATGTAAAAATTAGCCAGGTGTGGTGGCGCACACCTGTAGTCCCAGACACTTGGGAGGCTGAGGTAGGAAGACTGCTTGAGCACAGGAGGTCGAGGCTGCAGTGAGCCAAGATCACACCACTGCACTCCAGCCTGGGCGACAGGGCGAGACCCTGTCTCACACACAAAAAGCAGGGGTGAGCAAATGTGTCTTAGAAATTAAAAAAAGTCGGCCGGGTGCAGTGGCTCACGCTTGTAATCACAGCACTTTGGGAGGCGGAGGTGGGCGGATCACGAGGTCAGGAGATCGAGACCACGGTGAAACCCCGTCTCTACTAAAAATACAAAAAATTAGCCGGGCGTGGTGGCGGGCGCCTGTAGTCCCAGCTACTCGGAGAGGCTGAGGCAGGAGAATGGCGTGAACCCGGGAGGCGGAGCTTGCGGTGAGCCGAGATTGCGCCACTGCACTCCAGCCTGGGCGACAGAGCGAGACTCCGTCTCAAAAAAAAAAAAAGAAATTAAAAAAAATCGTCTGTGTATTTAGTTACATTAGTGGCATGTTGTATTCTTTTGAGGAAATGTTTCTACTTCCCCAAAAAGAATATTTTGCAAATTTAGAATCATATATTAAAATCTTGAATTATAATCTACAGCCAGTGGGTCCACATAGGATGGAATCTCGGCCAATCGTGGTTTGAACTTACTCTTATGCACTGCTGTATTTGCTTAGGATGAAGAATAACCCCACGTATTTAATAAACATTTACTATTATGTTAAGTGTCTTGTGTTTTCAGAATTTCCCATATGGCTCTGGGCAGACTCAGGCAGAGCTTGGCAGCAAGGCTGGGTTTTAATGCTGATGAATTTTAGGTCACCCATTGAACCGTTTTTTCCCTCAGGATTTAGTTGCTGGAAACTTGTTTACAAAGAGGTGGCAAAATAAACCCTTGCCAAGGAATGCAATCCTTAGCCTGAGGGGCTCGCTCAAGTTCAGACATGAGTTGGCTCCCGACCGCCTGCCTCTGAGTGGCCTGTGTGGCTGCTGTTGTTGAGCTGTGTGGCCTCAGGGTGTGTTGTGTCATTGCAGCAGCCAGTTAACCTGGAGGGACGTCCAGCACCTGCTAGTGAAGACATCCCGGCCGGCCCACCTGAAAGCGAGCGACTGGAAGGTGAACGGCGCGGGTCATAAAGGTGCGGCCGTGGCGTTCTAGTGGACCATTGGGTGACCCTGGGATGTATAGGAAGGGGAGTCATGAATTCCTTAAAAGGACTCTCCAAATAGCATTAATTGTTATTATTAATTGTGTGTCACAAGAACTTAAAACACATGTGCAGCATTTTAAGAAAAGTATCCTGGAAGCTCGCACTGACATTGCGGAAGAACCCTCAGGTCACAAGAGTCTAGGGTCTCCTAAACTCTGTAACTTTGGCCACGGAGACACCACCTATACCGATACTTACTCATAGTTCTCTTTCAGCCAGGAGCAATGATGTGTGCCCATAGTCCCAGCTACTAGGGAAGTTGAGGCAGGAGGATTGCTTGAGCCCAGGAATTTGCGTCTAGCCTGGACAACACAGCAGGACTCCATCTCTTAAAAAAAAAATTACTGCCCCACTACTTTTTTTTTGACATAAAGAAATGTATTTTAAAAGGAAACTGTACTACATCTAGTTAATCATAGGTTTGATATGTAGTTATGTATTTTTTCTAATGTGCATTAAAACAAATCCATAATTATTAAAATAAACGTTGTTTGTGTGCCACCTAAGGGCAACTTGCATCCTTAGCCCTGAGTAGCTCTGTGATTTTGAAACTTGCCTTCAGTTTCCTCATCTGTACAATGAGGACATTGAGATAGTTTTGTAAGTTACTTTCTAACTGTAAAACTTCTGTTGGCCAGTCCCTATGTCATAAAAGTAAAGCATAGGACAGTGGGGCCTCTACCCACAGCCCAGACTGGTACAGACCTAGGTACCATGAAATCAACCCATGGTCAGGGCTTCGTTAAGCTGGCTGTCTGCGGCCTTTGAAGCAGGTAATTTTAGGACAGTGCTACTGGCTTTGTTTGCCTGACTTCTTTTTTTTTTTTTTTTTTTTTTTGAGACAGAGTCTCGCCTTGTTGCCCAAGCTGGAGTGCAATGGCACGATCTCGGCTCACTGCAACCTTTGCCTCCCGTGTTCAAACGATTTTCCTTCCTTTTAAGTAATCCCTCCCGACTAGCTGGGATTACAGGTTCCTGCTACCACGCCCAGCCAATTTTTGTATTTTTAGTAGAGACAGGGTTTCACCATGTTGCCCAGGCTGGTCTCGAACTCCTGACCTCGTGATCCACCTGCCTTGGCCTCCCAAAGTGCTGGGATTACAGGTGTGAGCCACTGTGCCCGACCTGTTTGCCTAACTTCTTATCAGGTATACTGAAAAATATTTCATTTGGCCATAGTATTTATGTTAGGGAGGAATTTATTTTTTTAACCTTTTCTGAAGCTCAGGTCTAACTAATTTGACACTAAGTCTGATACTACTGTCTGTAAAATATAGGTCAAGCATAGTTACCCTAAGTGCCGAGGGACATTCCTTTTAATAAGGAGGCCATTGATTGGGCCTAGTTCATCTTTGTTTTGCAGGAATATCGGTGGTAGTGGTGTGCTGTAACAAGAGCCGACCTACATTTCCATTTTGGCCTAATTAAACAGGAGAATAGATTGTATGTAGTTCTTGACCTTGCCTCTTAAATTAAACTTTGAAAATTTCCTGCCCTGGCCAAACTAAGTACTGGACCGGGCCGGTTCCCAAGCCTGTCTCTGTGCTGTGCCGTGCTGCTTTCCCAGAATGCTGCGGGAACTCAGCAGGGAAAGAAATGGCAAAAAAGGTGTGCACAGCCTTGTGTTACTGCATTTCGGGCATGTGGTAACTGTGTGAACCAAGAGGTCTCAGATTTTGTTTCTCTTGTCTGGTCTAAGATTCAGGGAGCATAGATGCTGACAAGCCCTTTCAATGTAAAGAAACCTGTCCTTGTCTCAAAAAAAGAAAGTCCTAGACCTTCTCAGCACTTCTACTCTGCACCAAAGCGGGACGTGTTTCCTGACCCACACTCCTAAATTTAACAGAAGGAGTTGGGTTCAGAGAGAGAGAGGCAGCCGGGACCTTTGAGCAGCCCTCAGGGGGACCCGTCCTGCAGCCTGGGGCCCCCAGGAGACCTCGAGTCTTACAGTCCCTCTGTCCTCCACGGGGCCCAGCAGATGCAGGAGCCAGCCTTGCTCCCTTCCTGGGAGAGGCAGGAGGGCCTGGCTCTGAAGGGTCTGTCTTTTCAGTTAGCCACTTCTATGGATTTGGTTTGGTGGACGCAGAAGCTCTCGTTGTGGAGGCAAAGAAGTGGACGGCAGTGCCATCGCAGCACATGTGTGTGGCCGCCTCGGACAAGAGACCCAGGTAAGGCTCTGCTGTGGCATCGGTGACTTCTCAGGCACGTGGGTTTGGAGCTGACGCTGTTGTATGGTGTGGCTGGGTGTTCACACATGCATTCTGTGCACATGTGCATGTGCTCGCTGCATGCCTGCACGTCTGCATTTTCCCTTGTGGATTGTATAGCTCGGAAAGGAATCACTTCTTGAGCCACCACTGTTTTGAGGCCTCTTCCCCTTTTGTAGCAGATTGCTCCATGATAGGGGGTCAGTTCCTCAGCCTGAACCGCTCAGCCTCGTATTGGAAATTCTTACCTATGTTTAGCATATCAGACCGAGTCAGGAATCTGCTCCTCCCAGAAGGGTGAAATGAGGAGTAGCTGCAAGTGTCCTTTCTGTCACCACCTGCTAGAGATTGGAGCTGTAGCCCCAGCCCAGCCTAACCGGCCCTGGGAGTCTGCAGTGTGAATCCACCAGGCCTGAGCAGGAGCGGCTGGGTCAGCCCATTCTCTGTTGCAGGCTGTGGGGGTTCTGCTTATTCCTCACAGTGCATAGCAGCTTTGTGTGGCTTTTATCTGGCCTTGTACAACCTTCTTAAGGCTTAAGCGCTGGGATTTTGTTAGCAAGGCTTGAGCAGAAGGGCCCTGGCGTCATCTCTCTCCCATGAGCAGGGCACACCCAGAATTGCTCTTTGGAGTAAGTTCTTCTAAATCTGTTATGTTTGTTCATTGATTGATTGATTGATTGATTGAGACCAAGTTTTGCTCTTGTTGCCCAGGCTGGAGTGCAGTGGCATGATCCTGGCTCACTGCAACCTCCGCCTCCTGTGTTCAAGCCATCCTCCTGCCTCAGCCTCCTGAGTAGCTGGGATTACAGGCACCCACCACCACGCCCAGCTAATTTTTTTGTATTTTTAGTAGAGATGAGGTTTCACCATGTTGGCCAGGCTGGTCTCAAACTCCTGACCTCAGGTGATCCACCCGCCTTGGCCTCCCAAAGTGCTGGGATTACAGACATGAACCACCGTGCCTGGCCAAAATTTTTATTTAAAAAAAAAAAAAATCAGCCATAAAGTAAATCAGAAAGCAAGAACCCTAGCCCACCAGGAGAGGAAATCAGATTATTCCAATTCTGCCATCACAGCTGTTTTTAAGGAGAACGGTGTTCCTCTGGGCCTTGTATCTGATATAGAATGGAGTGTGTTTTTCCCATAACTACTTGTTCCCTTTGGAAAACGTGTGTTTGAAAAAGAAATGATGTGATGACTAAAAGTGATATATTGCTTTATCAACAAATACAGATCACTCTCTTTAGATGCCTCTTCCTTGAATATGCCTCTACTCTTATAATACACTCTTTTGCTGCAAATAGTTGAGAAAAATGTGTCTGCTGGAGGCCTTGCATATGGTAGGAATGCAGAGAGTATGTGTTGGCTGAGCAGCTGGATGAATAGCCACAGAAGGATCTTTTGAAAAATTACCTTTTTCTCCCATGGCTAATTGCACACTGACCGCTGAGGGATCACTCCAGGCCCCCATGGGTCGGCCGGCCACCCGACAAGCCTCCATCTTGACTTCTTAAGGCATCAGTTTCTCTGAGGAGCCTTAGATTAACTGTCAAATTTGGAAAAAAGTGGGAGAGTCTCTGAGATGAAGGAGGTTTTGCCTTCTCTTTGTTTGCTGGAAAACGCCTGCAGCCTGGACCCTCACAGGCGGGTGAGGGAGGTGGGCTCCTGGGTCTGGTTCCTGACCCGGGGGCTGCCCTCTGCCCCAGCGCCTCCGCTGCTGTCCCCGTCAGGGCGGCTCCTGAATGAAGCCTTCTTCTCCTGCCAGAAATCGTTTTAAGATGGTAGAGCGGTGCCTAGGTGGCGAGTGGTTGTTTTTATTTTTATTTTATTTTGTTTTTAAGTGAAAGCACACAGAGTCTAGACAGCACAGGTTGGGGGACCCGCCGTAACACACAGTGTAACATTGTTCCTGTCCTTTGAGGAAAGTCAGGACCCTCCAAACTCCGGGAGGAGAAGAATCAGACTTCTGTTTCTAAAGAAAAGGCATCTTTACCTTCAGCGGTTTCAGACTCTTTCTGGGATATTCAGCCAGCCTACCGTCTCACACCACTTGCTTATCAAACCACTTGCTTAACTCTGTAACATGGTTGTTGCAGAGGACATAAGGGCCTCCAGAGAGAGTGGTGTTACCAAGCGGAGTTCGATGCCTCACGTGCACCTGTGGGTCTCCCCTCCTGGCAGGGAGCTCCAGCCAGCTCTGCCACTGAGCCTGCCTGCAGTCGGGGTCATATGCACCTGAGCCGCGAGTATCCCCACAGTTATGCGAGTTTTCCCCATCGGGGTTCCCAGCTGCTAGGATCACGTGGTGAAAATGAAAAGGAAGCGTTCCCACACAGCCATTTTCCTGTCTTCTTCTAACTGCCCCCTCTCCGTGCACATTTCTGGGTCCAGCTGTCTACTCTCTTGGCCTCATTCTTGTTTCCTCCTCTCATGGTGAAATCCTAGGACTTCCTGAATGTCCTGAACCTGCCCTCAGCTGCTTCCCATGGTGAAGAGCAGAGCAAGAGGGAAGACAGAGTGTGTGTATGGCTCTTTATACACCCATCTCGTGTGCATCCCTGTGCACTGCGTGGGATATGGTGACTGTCTTTTCTCTTGAACAGGAGAGGATGCTACCCTGGTGTGACCAAAGGTCAGACAACTGTGTTCACTGGATGTTAAGCACAGGAGCCCTCTAGATGGGTCATGTGTCCACACCTGTCAGGTCTACGGTAATGTCACACATGGTCTTGAGGGAGAGGGGCTGGGGTATTCATACGTCCACCCCTCTGGTCACGTGCAGGGGCAGGGAACCTCTGTCTACCCCCAGCCCTGGGCTGGGATATGGTCATGGTTCAGGGAGACTGTCCTCATGGCAACGACTGACAGGAAGAATCAAATGGGCCACCCCTTCTGCACGTCACTCCTGTGCACCCAGCCTGTGCTCCCAAACTAGCATTGCATCCAGTGCCCCCGAATGACTGCGCAGAGCTTGTGCCCCGTCACCCATGGTGTCCCCCTGCTGAGCTGCTGTCTCCAACGCTGCCCCAGTGGCTGGCATCACAGCCCCTGCCTGCCCGAGTCATGCTCAGGCCCAAAGGCACAGAAAGGCCACCAGCACAGCACAGTGCAGGCTGCAGAGGAAGGAGCTGGGGCCATGACGCCAGATCCACCAGACACAGTCGTCTTCAGGAGGCAGCTCCGTCACTTGGAAAAAGGCCATCCATGGTGTGAAAAGGACTAGCCAAGAGGGGACCCCAAGTGATACGCTGGCGTTTCTCATCTGGACACTGCACATTTGGGGACTGTGGGGTTTGAGCCTGTCTCTGTCTGGATCCACCTGAAAGATAAGAAGAAGTCCCTGGAAGGGTAGAGAAAATCAGGAGAGGGGACCTCAGGGCTGGGCCTGGTGAGAATCAAGGAGCCAGGCCCCCTGCTCCAAGGCACCACGGGATCGTGCTGGGCAGTCTCTTTACTGCCGCGTGTTTACCCTGCCCTAGAACAGTCTGAGCCCCAGAACTGAGGTAGGGTTGTCTGAGCCACCTCTCCAGGAGCCCACATGGTGTAGGGCCCATCATAGGCAGCTTTCAGGAAATGCTAAATCTAAATGCAGAGGTGAGAGGAAATCACTTAAACTGAATGACAGCTACTGTTAGCAAAAGACAGTGACTTGCTAGAGTCCTCCAGGATGGCACTGGATGAAAGTGCGAGCTGTGCCTGGGCGTCTGTTGTGATCGTCAAACTGTAGACCAGAGGCACGCCGACCTACTCCTGGGTGCAAATGGTTTCCATCTGTTTAGGACCTTTGTCAATTAAACGAAGGTACATAGGATCATGACCAGTGGCATCTGCCTGTGCAAAATGATTTTAAAATCTGTGTGTATTAAATAGAAGGATAAAGTTGATATTTTTGCATCTTTTCTTCAAATGAAAAAGAAAATTAAGCTTAGTATTATTCCAACGAATGAAATAGAGGCCCAGCTGTTAAATATTCTATTTGACTCTTGATTTTTCTAGCCAGTACTTCTGTCGCCACTTTGAAAATCCAGGCTCCTGGGAAACAGTTTATGATATGCATGACTCCCACCTCGATGCTGGGAAGACCACAACCACAGGGTCTTTTAAACCAACACAAAGCAGTAACTTACCTGCACATCTTTAGTTCTTGCTGGTTTGGAAGGTTACTGTCCAGACACAGCTTACAGTTTCGCTTGGCCTGTCTTTTAATGAACTCTCTCACACACCCACACCCACACCCACACAAGATATGTCAGACCCAAAAGCCAATGCTTTGACTATCAAGGATTATCTGTAGAGCAGATAATCTTTTTATAGATGTTCAGGAATTAACTCTGGATTATCCACATACCAACTACTTTTCTGGAATTTCGTGAGACTAGACTGCGTGTGGTGGTCATTTTAAAACAACTCTATTTATAAAGACATATGGCTGTGGATGAGAGATTATGGACTGTGATTATAAAGGCACTTCCTGTGTGCCAGGCATTGCTCTAAGCACTTCATAAACATGAAGTTGGAGTACTATCTTTATCCCCATTTTATAGAGGAAGAAACGGATGCACAAAGGAGTTAGGAACTTGGGTCCGGAGGTGGGGTGCTGCGGGGCTGAACTGCTCCCACAGGCTGCTCATCTCCAGAGTCCACCTTGCCCCTCTAGGTAGGAACTCAGGCAGTACTGAGACAAGTAGAGCAGCCTGCCCACCCATTAGAAGACCTCACCTCTTTGACCTCTGTGCCAGGAGCTAGCTGGGTGCACCACCTCCGGGGATGATAAAGTACCTGACCCTGGCTGCCCAGAGCTTCCTCCAGCCTTGGCCAGATGCCAGTGCCTAAGAGCACAGCTGCTGGCGGCTCATCTGCGGCAGGTCAGCTGGGCAAGCAGGTGAGGCCAGGAGCCCAGCGGCCTGATGGAGTGCCTGTGCGGATCAGACACAGGTCAGCCCAGCTCCCTACTGTGCTCAAGCACACAGCCTGATTTGACATCTTTTTAGGAAGCCAAAAGCCCTTCCTTTCTTTGGGCTGTCTCAGAACTATGCAGATTTCTGCCACCCTCCCATCCCCTCCTCACCTTACCCAGCCTCTCCCTCCAGGGCATCTGACCTCTGTGTATACCTGGGTACCACAGGAGGCCCTTACTTCTGGTTTCTCCTCTTGGGCTATTGTTATATAGAGCATGCCTGGGTGTCCTCAGAAAATCTGTGGGGTGCTGTGCAGTCCCGCCCTGGGGGTAACCATACTGGGCGGTTTTCCTGCTGGTACCCCTTGTAGCTGCGAGCAAACTTAACCAGCTGGCTATGTTCCTGCAGCCCCTTCCCTCCCTGGCTTAGTTTTGAAGCAAACTTGTTTTCCCCAAATTGTAAAGGCTACTTATTTCTAAAATTAGGATTTGAATTTGAGTACAGTTGATTCTCCCTATTCATGGTACTGTTCTACAAAGTCACCACGAACACTGAATTCGCAAATACTGAAGCATTATTCCTAGGAGAGATACAGGGTTAAGTTCCTGTGAGCCTCCGGTCACATTTTTGCCAGTCTATCAATACAGACCTTGTTTTATGTGTATGTGTTTAAAGACAGCTTATTTAACATAGATTATTGATTCATTAACTTTAGACTCACAGCTGACACCACTAGCGCTCGTTGCTGGAACAAAGCTTGTCTTACACATGTGTTTTCTCCTTAAGGCACATCTCAGCTTTCTCATGCTTAATGACACTAGACAGTGCTTCAGTACTGCACTTGGGGCCATTTCAAACAGTGAATTCACCAACAGAAAAGCACAGAGCCAGGCATGGTGGTTTGCACCTGTAGTCCTAGCTGCTTGGGAGGCTGAGGTGGGAGGATCGCTTGAGCCCAGGAGTTCAAGGCTGCAGTGAACTAGGGTTGCACCACTGCACTCCAGCCTGGGTGGCAGAGTGAGACCCTGTCTCTAAAAAAACAAAAAACAGCACAAAAATGTGAAAAATGTGGCACTAAATACACTGTGAAACAGACACTTGCTTTTATTTGAGATGGAGTCTCACTCTGTTACCCAGGCTGGAGTGCAGTGGCACGATCTCAGCTCACTGCAACCTCCACCTCCCAGGTTCAAGCAATGGTCTTGCCTCAGCCTCCTGAGTAGCTGCGATGATAGGCACATGCCACCACACCTGGCTAATTTTGTATTTTTAGCAGAGATGGGCTTTCACCATGTTGGCCAGGCTGGCCTCAAACTCCTCACCTCAAGTGATCTGCCCACCTCAGCCTCTCAAAGTGCTGGGACTGCAGCGGTGAGACACCACGCCTGGCCAGAAACGGACACTTATTTACGGCACGAGAGCTGCACCAACAGGCAGTGTTGCCTTGTTTGACCTCAGCTGGGAGTGTGCTCACTGGGGGACTCATTATGTTACCACTCTGTGCACATCTACACATGACACCAAAGTGCCACAAGTGTTAGTTTGGGGGACACAAATAAATGTCAGCCACTAGGTGAATATGCAAATACAGCATATGTGAATAATGAGGATTGACTGTACATTTTATTTTCTCTTTTACTCCCCTTCAGGTTGAATCATAGACTGTTAGAATTGGAAGTCATCTTTAAAGCAGCTAATTCAGTCCCCTCATTTAACATAGAAGAAAAAGTGTGCTATGAATTTAAGCATTACATATTAAAGCACCTTATGACCCAATTAATTGTGGACAGCGTTGTGTAAGTTAATGTACTGGATTAGCTTTTTTTCTTTTTTTAGTTAAATTTTATTTCTCACCTAAGTGATGTGCTGTGTTTTGATCATCAAAAGTAGTTTTGGCCGGGTGTGGTGGTTCATGCCTGTAATCTCAACAGTTTCGGAGGCCGAGGCGGGTGGCTCTTCTAAGGTCAGGAGTTTGAGACCAGCCTGGCCAACATAGGGAAACCCCTTCTCTACTAAAAATACAGGAATTGGCTGGGCGTGGTGGTACGTGCCTGTAGTCCTAGCTGCTCAGGAGTCTGAGGCAGGAGAATTGCTTGAACTCGGGAGGCAGCAGTTACAGTAAGCTGAGATTGCGCCACTGCACTCCAGACTGGGGACAAGGTGAGACTCCATCTCAAAAAAAAAAACAAAAAAAGTAATTTCATGTGAGGAACATTCTCAGTCTGAACTCATATGAATAAGGACGCCCACAGATGAATGAAGCAGCTTACCTCAGAGCCTAAAGGCCATCTTGTGGAGAGCATGCATCCTGGAACACAGGTCTGAGAAGTGACCTAGAAGCCTCTTGCCACCTTCACACAGGCACTCTGTGCCCTCCGACAGACCTGCTGGCGTTCCTATTGCTTAATTTAGCAAGTCTGTCCCAATTAACTCTTGCCACTCCACTCACTCCCGTTAGCGGGTCTGTGAAAGGGTTTCCTGGATGACCTTCTGCTGTAATGGGCCTCAGTTCTTTAGCCTCTCCTCCCCAAGCCAGGTGCCAGCACAGCAGCTGGCAGGATGCTGCTGGCTCTTGATTCTGGAGGGTCTCTCAACATGGCCCTAGAACAGTCAGTCATGGGCCCAGTGAGAAACAAAGCAAGTGCTTTGTGCAAGGATCCAGGTTGGTCCAGGAAGCCAAGCTGGGGAGAGGGCTTCAAGGAGGGAGTGAGAAACGCTGACATGAAGTAGCTCCCAGGTAGAACAGGAAGAATGGAGAGCTGGAGGCAGAGGGTTTCAGCCTGTGGCCCGCCTTCCTGCTTCCCCTGGCACTCGGTTACTTGAAAATATTAATTTTTGCTATTAGATAGTATTATGCATTGGAAAAAAAGTAGGAGGAGGCCAACATATCTGTGGTCTGTGGTATAGAGTTCCTAGGAAGTCAGCAGCGTGGCTGCTGCTGATGGGCCTTCACCTCCTCAGGAGAAGGGCGCAGTTGGAGGGCATCCAGGATGAATGGAGAACATCTGAAGTACCAGAGTAACTAACATTGAAATGTGGCTCCGTGGCACGTGGCATTTGCTGTCATTAGAGATCTTTTCCAAGTCTGGCCGTCTCCCTGGCTTCAACAACGCTCAGTCTCCAGGCAGGTCTGGCAGGATCATTTAACTCCCTGGAATCCTTTAGGGTCCTAGGAAGATGGCTTTATGTACACAGACCACAGTTTCAGAAGTTAATAGCAGAAGACACTTTTCAGTTATTTTGGGGACTTTAAGATCTTTCTAAATCAATTTTCATCATTAAAGTACAATGTCGCTGTATTCGTGTGACAGTGATAATCTCTGATCATTGTTTAACTTAAAAAATAAATTACTTGGCAGTCAACTTGCATTTTCAGTGTTACCTTGGAAATAACTGTAGGTGGAGAGAACCGCTTCTGTTTTTTCATCGACTGTTCTACTTTCTGTCTTGGAGTTAATTTTTTAAAGTGATGACTTTTGATAGGTGGCTTCCTTATTTTCTTCCTGGAGCTTCTATCTGAAATACAGAAAAATTTGAGCACAACGATCATGAAACATTTTGAAGCCTCCTCTTTTATTTCTCTTCTTAATAAAAGCACTCTGGCTGGGTACAGTGACTCACGCCTGTAATCCCAGCACTTTGGGAGGCCGAGGCGGGCGGATCACGAGGTCAGGAGATGGAGACCATCCTGGCTAACACGGTGAAACCCCGTCTCTACTAAAAAATACAAAAAATTAGCCAGGCGTGGTGGCGGGCACATGTAGTCCCAGCTACTCAGGAGGCTGAGGCAGGAGAATGGTGTGAACCCGGGAGGCGGAGCTTGCAGTGAGCCGAGATCGCGCCACTGCACTCCAGCCTGGGCGACAGAGCGAGACTCCGACTCAAAAAAAAAATTAAAAAAATAAAAATAAAAATAAAATAAAAGCACTCTAATTTGGGATGTTAGGTTAATGGTTTCAATAGCAACCACAGAAATAAAATGTGTGGGGAACTAACTGCGTGTCAGGAAGGTGGCAGCGTGCCCCCCTGTGGTAGCTGTCCTGGGCCCCCGCGCTGCCCCAGAACTCACAGGAATGAGGAGTCCTGGTGGCCTGTAACTGAGTGATTTAGCAGTTAAGAGATTTCACATAAAAACTAACTGTTACAGTCAGCCTTGTTCCAGGAGGCCGCTGGGCTCCTAGCCCCCAGGTGAAGGTAAGGGCTTGGCTTTGAAAACCAAACCAAGTGAGGTCATTAACTCCTGTAGGAACCGGGTGCTCCCGCCCCAGCCAGCCTCCCTGCAGGCAGCAGCAGCGGGGCTGGCGGAGGATCACACCTAACCCAGCCTTCTTTATGTGGTGGCTGGAGTCCCTTAGCAGGAATAAAAAAGTCCAGATGCAAGAGACTTTCATACTCCGAAATGATTTTTTTTTTCTACGTGTTCACTCTGTGGGTGGGGCTCAGAGTGGCAGGACAGGTGAGGGGTGGGGCTGGGTTGTCTTTCACTTGTAATTACCCTGCTTCTGTTCTCTCATCCCTGTGCCTTATCAATGGGATTAAAGCTTCTTCACAAGGATTCCAGATCTATTTCTAGAGCAGATTGATCACTTCCCCTGCCGATGAGCAATTGGTTGGAGTGTGCGGACAGTGTCTTCAACTTGGTTAAGGCTTTTGTTTCTGTTTCCCCTTGATCTTGCTATTCAGCACTGGAAAAGGGTTGAAGTGTGAGAGTGTAGGGTTATTCCTGGTTCTTGGGGTTGACTGGGAGCTACATTTTGAAGCCCCAGGGGAGCACTGAGTACGTCTGCTGGCCTAGGTATTTCTCCACCTCCACACCTTGCTTCTCCCCAAAGCACCCACCTTGCATTCTTAGTGTGGGGTGAAGGTGGGGGATGGGGGACACTCACCTGGAGAGACACATGGGCCCTGCAGGACCTGGAACTCTCCAGAGCCTTCTGTTGTGTTCCACATCTACCGCAGCAGGGGCTGCTGACCAGTAAACACTGGCAGTAAAGCTTGGGAGAAGGCAATGAAGGAAGTCAGCATCCCTAAAGCAATTTATGGTGCATGCGAAGCATGTTTTCCAATATTTACAGAGTCTCCGAGGGAATTACATCACTGTTTATAACTGTTTTGATTGTTTTTTATGACTCAGGCCCAGTAGAGCCAAGCAATGTAATTCCTGAGAGGCTCTGAGCAGAACGCCTCGTGCCTCCCGGGAGGAGAGTCCAGGCATAATGGGAAAAGCGCTCCCCGTAATAAGCAGAGTGCCAGTTGTGTGGTGGGGAATTATTAATGTGCTGCTGGGCGGCGGTGGGTCTGCACCAAAGAATGCCATATTTCTTCAGCTGCAGATCACTGCGGTGGGTGGGGGGCTGAGTTCCAGGAGGCGTGAACCCTAGTGGCCTGGAATCGGCAGGATGGTCCAGCCTGGACACAGGAGCATCCTTGGGGTACAGATTTTGTATCTGCTTGGTCCGGGTAGTATGTCAGAGAATTCTAGTAGAAAGGAGTCTGGAATGATTGAGGTTTTGTTTTTATCCTCAGACTCCATCCCATATGGTAAAGCTGCCCTGAGTTTGTAAAGGGAACCGTTGTCCATTTCCATTACAGGGCAGGAAAGCGAGGGGACCCTGGCTTTCTGCAGGAGAGTTGGGAGCACACAAGCTGGGCACCCTCGACCAGCATGAGAGGGCAGACTTCGAACTCTGAGCTGTGTCCTTGACTGTGGGTCCACGCGAGCTTCCATTCGAGGCAGCGAGGCCTGGAGGCGGAGGCGTGGGCTCTGGGGCCCCAACCCCCAGCTCCTCCCCCCATTAGCTGCACCTTGGGTGCAGTCCTTAATTTCCCTCTGGATTAAATGGGTTAATCCTTGGAAATTCTCAGGCCAGTGCTTTATGCTCAGTGCACAGTCAGCTTGGGAAATGTTTGCTAATTGCTGTTATTTAGCATTGTGACTTCTATTTTCTTTTTTTTAAATTATTATTATTATACTTTAAGTTTTAGGGCACATGTGCACAATGTGCAGGTTTGTTACATATGTATCCATGTGCCATGTTGGTTCGCTGCACCCATTAACTCGTCATTTAGCATTAGGTATATCTCCTAATGCTGTCCCTCCCCTCTCCCCCCACCCCACAACAGTCCCCGGAGTGTGATGTTCCCCTTCCTGTGTCCATGTGTTCTCATTGTTCAATTCCCACCTATGAGTGAGAACATGCGGTGTTTGGTTTTTTGTCCTTGTGGTAGTTTACTGAGAATGATGTTTTCCAGTTTCATCCATGTCCCTACAAAGGACACGAACTCATCATTTTTTATGGCTGCATAGTATTCCATGGTGTATATGTGCCACATTTTCTTAATCCAGTCTATCGTTGTTGGACATTTGGGTTGGTTCCAAGTCTTTGCTATTGTGAATAGTGCCGCAGTAAACATACGTGTGGGTGTGTCTTTATAGCAGCATGATTTATAGTCCTTTGGGTATATACCCAGTAATGGGATGGCTGGGTCAAATGGTATTTCTAGTTCCAGATCCCTGAGGAATCGCCACACTGACTTCCACAATGGTTGAACTAGTTTACAGTCCCACCAACAGTGTAAAAGTGTTCCTATTTCTCCACATCCTCTCCAGCACCTGTTGTTTCCTGACTTTTTAATGATGGCCATTCTAACTGGTGTGAGATGATATCTCATTGTGGTTTTGATTTGCATTTCTCTGATGGCCAGTGATGATGAGCATTTTTGCATGTGTTTTTTGGCTGCATAAATGTCTTCTTTTGAGAAGTGTCTGTTCATGTCCTTCACCCACTTTTTGATGGGGTTGTTTTTTCCTTGTAAATTTGTTTGAGTTCATTGTAGATTCTGGATATTAGCCCTTTGTCAGATGAGTAGGTTGCGAAAATTTTCTCCCATTCTGTAGGTTGCCTGTTCACTCTGATGGTGGTTTCTTTTGCTGTGCAGAAGCTCTTTAGTTTAATTAGATCCCATTTGTCAATTTTGGTTTTTGTTGCCATTGCTTTTGGTGTTTTAGACATGAAGTCCTTGCCCACGCCTATGTCCTGAATGGTATTGCCTAGGTTTTCTTCTAGGGTTTTTATGGTTTAGGTCTAACATGTAAGTCTTTAATCCATCTTGAATTAATTTTTGTATAAGGTGTAAGGAAGGGATCCAGTTTCAGCTTTCTACATATGGCTAGCCAGTTTTCCCAACACCATTTGTTAAATAGGGAATCCTTTCCCCATTGCTTATTTTTGTCAGGTTTTTCAAAGATCAGATAGTTGTAGATATGCGGCGTTATTTCTGAGGGCCCTATTCTGTTCCATTGATCTATGTCTCTGTTGTGGTACCAGTACCATGCTGTTTTGGTTACTGTAGCCTTGTAGTATAGTTTGAAGTCAGGTAGCATGATGCCTCCAGCTTTGTTCTTTTGGCTTAGGATTGGCTTGGCGATGCGGGCTCTTTTTTGGTTCCATATGAACTTTAAAGTAGTTTTTTCCAATTCTGTGAAGAAAGTCATTGGTAGCTTGATGGGGATGGCACTGAATCTATAAATTACCTTGGGCAGTATGGCCATTTTCACGATATTGATTCTTCCAACCCATGAGCATGGAATGTTCTTCCATTTGTTTGTATCCTCTTATATTTCATTGAGCAGTGGTTTGTAGTTCTCCTTGAAGAGGTCCTTCACATCCCTTGTAAGTTGGATTCCTAGGTGTTTTATTCTCTTTGAAGCAGTTGTGAATGGGAGTTCACTCATTATTTGGCTCTCTGACTTCTATTTTCAATGCTAGTCTTTGAAACAAAGTAGTGGGATTTTTAATTTTTTGTTTGTTAAAACATTTAATTATTTTTATATATTTAGGGGGTCCAAGGACAGGTTTCTTATATGCACATATTGCAGTGTGGTGAGGTCTGGCCTTTTAGTGTACCTGTCACCATAGAGGTCATACTAGGGTAACTGACAAATGAGCTGGCCGAATGCCACCGAAGAGAAGCTGCCTTCTGGTCACCAAAGGGAGCCCATCCCTGGGGACATTCACCCGAGTCTGCCCAAGAACCCATCTTTTATTTTATTTCATTTTATTTCATTTCATTCGTTTTATTTCTGAGATGGAGTCTTTCTCTGTCTCCCAGGCTGGAGTGCAGTGGTACGATCTCGGCTCACTGCAACCTGTGCCTCCTGGGTTCAAGCGATTCTCCTGCCTCAGCCTCCCAAGTAGCTGGGATTACGGACACCTGCCACCATACCCAGCTAATTTTTGTATTTTTGGTAGACAGAGTTTCACCATATTGGCCAGGCTAGTCTCAAACTCCTGACCTTGTGATCTGCCCTCCCCCTCCCCCAACTTTGTATAAGACAGAGTAATTGACTCAGCAGCAATGCAAGGCAGACAGGGCCACTGTCCAGAGGAATGGGGACTGCGCTGTGCACCCCACAGCACTGCCCAGCAGCCTGGTCTCTCCACAGTAGGCAAGCTGGAGTGGTGGCAGCAGGAGGTGCCTCGGCCTCCCAAAGAGCTGGGATCAAAGGCATGAGCCACAGTGCCCAGCCGACCCCGTCTTTTAAATCTCTATAAGCAAATTCCAGAGGCATAAACGTCTTCAGGACAGGCGATAAAATTCACAGTGGAGCATCCGAGTGAGGCATTCAGAGGCTGCTGCGGCTCCCTGGGGCCCCCAGGGCCCTGAGGCTGCAGTGGGGACACAGCGGATGGGCGCTGGAGCTCCTGGCTGTGTGGGTGAGACTTCGTGATTCCGGTGCCAAGTGCTGAGCCCTCCCTCCTCCCCCAGGAGCATCCCTTTAGTGCAGGTGCTGCGGACTACCGCCCTGACCAGCGCCTGCGCCGAGCACTCGGACCAGCGGGTGGTCTACTTGGAGCACGTGGTGGTTCGCATCTCCATCTCGCACCCACGCCGAGGAGACCTCCAGATCTACCTGATTTCTCCCTCGGGAACCAAGTCTCAACTTTTGGCAAAGAGGTAAGGCGAGGCAGGCGTGGGGATGGAGGCTGGGGCTCACTGAGATTGACACTGCACAAGAGCTTCTGTCCAGCCTTGGGCCCACAGTGTCCCTGCAAGGCCCTCTGGCATGTGGGGGCTCCCACCGGTTCTGCTGGCGGCTTCCGTTCTCTTGGAGACCCTTGCATGTAGGCCCCAAAAACCTTAAAAGTTACTCCCTGAAACCTTGCCTTCCAAAAGGTCCTGGAAAACTTCCCTTTTCAGAAAGAAGTGACAAAAGAGTTGTTGTTTCGTTTTGTTTGTTGTTTAGCGGAGGGATTTGTGGAATTCTGGCTATGCCTTCATTGCTTAGAAGTGCATTGAAGGTCATTTTTATCCTATTCAGTTGGCCTCTGAATCGAGCATGTGTACCACAGGGAGCATTGTTTATCCCCCCCGCCAGCTCTCCCTCCCCGCTGTGGGCTGCCCTGCAGAACCTGCACCAGCAGGGGCCTGTCCCGGGAAGACAGACAGGCTCGGGTGGTGGGCGGGGAAGGTGCTCCCAGGCTGCTCTCTGCCAGCTTCTCTTGCACTCAGGGACTAGGAATTCCAAAGCTTTGTACGTGGTTTTTGGGAGGCTGTGGAGTCTTTTCTTTGACAAACTTAGAAACAAGGGGAAATACATTGATGCAAATATATGACTTACAGGTAATTAGAATGAAGGTGCTTATAGGAACTTAAGAGAGGCCAGGGTATTCTGGTACCTTTCTGTCTCTTTCTAGCCAAGAGGTAGAGAGAGAAAAGAGATTTCACGGACAAATCAGCATTTCCAGCTTCTCTCAAAAACCGGAACTGGCACTGTGCCCGCATCGCCTGCAGGAAGCCCCCCAGGACCAGGCCTGCTCTGTCTACTGGGTGGGGTCCTCATCCCCACGTGCCCACTCTGGGCCCACTTGACTCCTTTGGTGACCTGCCTGAGGCTGTGGCCCTTGTGTGGGCTATAGGGAGCTGTAGAGATTCAGAAACGGGATAGCGAAGGCTCTCAGATGGAACCAGGCAGAAGTTGGGGGTTGCCCTTTGCTTAACCCTTCCCCTACCCCCCACTTTGTAGGAGACAGTGTAATTGACTCAGCAGCAATGCAAGGCAGACAGGGCCATTGTCCAGAGGACTGACAGCGCTGCCCAGCAGCCTGGTCTCTCCACAGCAGGCAAGCTGGAGCGGTGGCAGCAGGTGATGGGCCTGGCACCAGCTTTGTCCTCAGTGCACTGGAATCGACCCTGAGGCAGACCCTGGCACCAAGCTCAGCCCATCCCACATTCTACTCTCATAGCACAAGCGCCACAGGGCATCTCTCCCTCCTGCAGGGAGGCCCGGTCGTGCTGTGCCTCTGCCTTGGGAAGCCACACGGGCATTGAGCAGTTCTGGTGTCAGCGGACGAGCTGCAGCTTTTGATGCCATGTTGCTCCCCTTGGTGTTTTCTATTTTATTTTTTTAACTCTTAAAGATTTTAAAAGTCCTCATTTCTGGCATCTCTTGGAAAGTTGGAAGCTGTCTGACACCAGGCCCGTGTTCCTGCGTGCACTGGGCTGGAGCTGAGCAGGTGGGCGAGTGTGTGTCCATGTGCTCCGTGTTTTCTGTGCTGGCAGCCCTGAGGCCAGCAGCGGACTCTCCATTCACTCCAGCTGCACACCTAGTGGCACCCAGGTTTGTGACGCCTGACTCAGAGCCAGAGCTGGGTGCAGGCCCAGGTGATGCCCAGGTTGACCGAGAGCCTGTGGGGAGGCTTAGAGGCTGGAGCAGCAGGTAGCAGGCAGGCAGGTGGCAGTGACCCTGGAGAGTCGGCCCACACCCTGCTCTTCCACTCCTGGCTGGGCTCCCAGGAGCCAGTCACTTTGCCTCTCTTTACCCCTCATCTCTGAAAATGTCACTTCACTTGTCTGTAAACATTAGGACTGTTACAAGACTTGAGTGTGATAATATATGTAGATAAAAATGTTTGGCATCACCCCTGGTGCAGGGGCCTGGTTGCCCTACATGTCCTGCTTACGTCCGGCTGCCTGACTCACAAGAACCTTCCGGTGCCCCAGCTTCCCCTCTCCCACTCCCCTACGGCCCTGTTTCCCTTCCCTGGAAACTTTCCTCCTCCTGCTTCTGCCCAGTGCTGCGCCCTTGGGATAATAGAGCGCAGGTCCTACCAGGGCTATTGGGAGCCACCCCTTGGCTAGGTAGTGCTGTCCTTGTGCCATCAAGCGTTTTAAAAAACTACCCTAGCCCAGGAAGGGTGGCTCACACCTGTAATCCCAGCACTTTGAGGGGCCAAGGTGGGTGGATTACCTGAGGTCAGGAGTTCGAGACCAGCCTGGCCAACATGGCAAAACCTTGTCTCTACTAAAAATACAAAAATTAGCTGGGCATGGTGGCACGCACCTGTGATCCCAGCTACTTGGGAGGCTGAGGCAAGAGAATCACTTGAACCCAGGAGGCCGAGGTTGCAGTGAGCTGAGGTCACGCCTCTGCACTCCAGCCTGGGTGACAGAGAGAGAGTCTGTCTCAAAAACAAAAAATAAAAAAAAACTACCCTGAGGCTACTCCAGCTGTCATCTGAGTCTTGGGACTTTGGTTTTTTTCCAAGGCAGATTTTGTGATTATATCAAGAATTTGTGTTTTAGGATCAATGACCTCCTATCCTACTGCATATCTTACTTAATTTGGCAGCTTTATCAGGTTGCCAGTTTCTTCACTAAGAAGCCATTGATGTGCCCCAGCACCTCAGCCCTTAAAAGACAGTTTGTCCTTGTTCTGTCCCCAGTGTGTTGGGTTCAGCTTGGCATCGAGTGTGAAAATCAGCCTTGACCTTTGCCATTTCTTAGAAGAAAGCACAGGATGCCTCCCCCTCACTCTTCTCCATTGCAAAGAATGTTCCCTAGATAAACATTTTCCTACACTGAGTGTTCAGAACCCCCAGATTGGAAATTGAATCTTACATCATTCAAAACTTACGTATTCCAATTTCTGATGAACAATAAAGATCCCTATGTTAAAAAAAAGTTTATTCCAAAATCGAGATAGAAAAATTAGACTATGAAGAAAGAATAAGAGGAAAAAACCTCGAACTGATTCTAATACGGAAAGAGTCACTTCTGAGGATGTCGCTGGGTGCAGGAAGAGGTTGGATGTTGATTAGTTGCTTCCTGTTTCTGCTTGAACCAAGTGTGAGGCAGAAGGCCCAGGGGCTCGAGGGTACAGTTGGGAAAGGCCTTCGAGTTGGGAAGGGCAAAGGGAGGCTCATCAGGACTTGCAAGGAGGGTACTGCTGGGGGTACGGGAGCCGTCTCCTCCTCCCGGCTCTCCACGGGTCCCTCCCATTCCCTCTGGAAAGCAACCAACCCTGCCATCGTCACCTCCCCCAAATGCCCCTGTTGAGACTGGATCAGCCCTGGAGGCGAAGGGACAGAACTTTCCCCACAGGCTTGAGTAGCTGCTCCTCTTTCCTTCTTTGTGTCTCCCAGAGAACAGTGCACACAGCTGGCTGAAAGTCATACGTGGAAGTTTCATTCTTCCACAAACAAGCACTTTCAAAAGGCGTCCTTAGTGAGCACTCTCTGGGCTTCAGTGAAGGTACCCCGGGGGGCCTCCGCCCCTGTCTGCTTTTGTGCATCCAGGCACTGGAGTTATGGGCTCTGTAAGATTGTTCCTGGACAGGAAGGAGCCAACCACTTTCTGCAGGAAACTGTCAGGACTGGGGGCATTTGTTGGTGTGCTTGTAAACATCTTTCACTGGGTGATATGAAACCTGCCTGCCTGCCTACCTCTCAGAATGTGAAGGAGGTGATGGAGGAGACAGTCTGTGTAAGAGCTTAAAGACAGTCACATTTCGCTGTGCCCTTTGCCCTCGGGTTGGCTGGGGCCAGACCCCTGCTACCCTGGGGGTACGGTCCAGCCAGATCATACAGTCCCCTAAGAGCCCTCCTTGTGCCAGTCCCTCCGCACCTTCATTTTCTGACACCACATCTCCGATTGCAGATTGCTGGATCTTTCCAATGAAGGGTTTACAAACTGGGAATTCATGACTGTCCACTGTTGGGGAGAAAAGGCTGAAGGGCAGTGGACCTTGGAAATCCAAGACCTGCCATCCCAGGTCCGCAACCCGGAGAAGCAAGGTCAGTGGCTCTTGGGACTCTCATGACAGCTTTTGTATCTCAACCCTCTTTTTACCTCTGGGCCTTATTTAACCATGGAGTCTCTGATAATTCTTTGTTTTGTTTTGTAGAGGTAGAATTCCCATAACAGAAAATTCACCATTTTAATTATTTTTAAGTGTACAGCTCAGTGGCTTTTAGTACGTTCACAATGTTGTGTAACCGTCACCACTATCTAATTCCGGAATGTTTTCATCCCCACAAAAAGAAACCCCATACCCATGAAGCAGTCGCTCCCCATTCCCTCCTCCCCTCCCAGCTCCTGGCAATCTCTAATCCACTTACCGTTTCTTTGGATTTGCCTCTCCTGGACATTTCGTATGAATGAAATAATACAACACCTGGCCTTTTGTGTCTGGCTTCTTTCAGTTAGCATGATGTTTTCAGAGTTTTTCCATATTGTAGTATGCATCGAAACTTCATTACTTTTATGGCTGAACAATATTCCATTGTACGGATTGATCACATTTTGTTTATTCACCTGTGATGGACATTTGGGTTGTTTCTACCTTTTAGCTCTTACAAATAGTACGGCTATGAGGATTCACGTACAAGTTTTTATGCGGACCTATGTTTTTGTTTCTCGTGGGCATATACCTAGGTCTGGAATTGTCAGGTCGCATGGTAACTCCATGTTGAACGTCTTGAGGAACAGCCAAACTGTCTTCCACACTGGCTGCGTCCGTTCACATTCCTGCCGGCGCATATGAGAGGTCCGCCTCCTTCACATTCTCGTTAACACTTAATAGTCTCTGCTTTTTAAAAATGATAAGCATTCTAGTAGGTGTGAAGTGGTATCTGTGGTTCATCAATTGCATGATGGTGCACCTTGATGCATAAAAGTTTTTAATTCTGATGAAATTCAGTTTATTTTTTCTCCTGTTGCTTGTGCTCTTGGTGTCATACTTGAGAAACCATTGCCTAACCCAAGGTCACAGAGATTTACTCCTGTATTTCCTTTTAAGAGTGTTATAGCTCTTACATGTAGGTCTTTGATCCATTTTGAATTATTTTTTGTATATGGTGTGAAGTAGGGGTCCAAACTCATTCTTTTGTACCCTCTTGTTCCAGCACCACTTGTTGAAAAATACACTCTTTACCCGTTGGGTGATCTTGAGACTCCTGTTGCAAATCAACAGACCACAGAAGAGAGGTTCATTTCCGCACTCTCGATTCTGTTCCATTGGTCTATATATCTATCCTGGGGTCAGTACCACATTGTTTTGATCACTGTAGCTTTGTAGTAAGTTTTGAAATCAGAAAGTGCGAGTCCTCCAACTTGGTGGTTCCTTCTCAAGATTGTTTTGGCTTTTTCGAGTCCCATGTAATTCCGTATGAATTTTAAGATAAGCTTGTACATTTCTTTTTAAAAGGTAGTCGGAATTTTGATAGAGATTGGATATGTAGATCATTTCGGGGAATATTTCCACATTAACAATATTAGGTCTTCCAGTCCATAAACGTGGGATATTTTTCTGTTTATTTAGCTCTTCTTTAATTTTGTTTAGCAGTGTTTTTCGTAGTGTTGAGTATGTAAATCTTTCACCTCCTTGGTGAAAGTTGTTCCTAAGTATTTTATTATTTTTATGCTATTGCAAATGGAATGGTTTTCTTAATTTTTCTTTTGGATTGTTTATTTCTCCAGTAATTCTTGTACCCTTTTTAATCCCTTTTACTTAATGATCAATCATTTATTTAACCAATCTTTATTAAGTACCAAACTCTGATCTAGGTAATGGGGTTACAACCAGGAAAGAAAACTGGAATAATCAGCACATCTTATTTTGTAGTTACCCACAAAGGTCTATAAATGCTGTCTTTGTTCTCTGGGTTGAATGCATAGTAACGTTTACAGAATGTGCTGGGATCTTGCTTTTCTATGGGCGAGTTTCCTCAAGGTTTGCTTTCACTGTTCTGTCATTCCTTGTGCCGTTTTCTATGAAGATGCAGTCTGCTTCTTGGTCACCCTAGGAGTGCATGAGAACCTTCCCCTGCCCTGGTTCTTTTCCAGTTCTCCATAAACAATCCAAAAGCAAAATTAAGAAAACCATTCCATTTGGAATAGCACAGATTTAGGAGAAAAGAAGAGTGTTGACTTGCCTTATGCAGAAAATTGACTTTAACTCATCAAGTCATCTACAGGGATCTGGGACCTCCCCCAGTTGTATTCTTTCTGGTTTTAAAATAGTAAGTAACTATTTTAAGAAAGTGTTGGCTGGGCGCAGTGGCTCACGCCTGTAATCCCAGCACTTTGGGAGGCCAAGGCAGGTGGATCACGAGGTCAGGAGATCGAGACCATCCTGGCTAACATGGTGAAACCCCATCTCTACTAAAAATCCCCCCCAAAAAAAATTAGCCGGGCATGGTGGCAGGCACCTGTAGTCCCAGCTCTTAGGGAGCCTGAGGCAGGAGAATGGCTTGAACCCACGAGGCGGAGCTTACAGTGAGCCGAGATCGCACCACTGCACTTCAGCCTGAGTGACAGAGTGAGACTCTGTCTCAAAAAAAAAAAAAAAAAAAAAAAAAACGTGTTATTACAAATCCTAAACATACAAAAATGTAAAATTTTAAATGACCTGAAATTTACGCATTTTAAAAGTGGAAGCTCCTAAATTCTTTCTTTTAAAAGCCCCAAAGTGTATTGGCCTAGTATTAAAACTCGAGGTCGACGACTCATGCCAGCTGCATCCTCAAGCATTCACTGCTTCGTGGGCACAAGGCAGAGTTCTCATGCCAGCCTGCCTGGCCTGCTTGCCTGGGAGGCTGGTGCTGTATGCAGGAGAGCACGTGCAGGCTGGGGCTACTGCTCTTGTGTGCTCATGACAAAGCCCTGGGAACTAGGCACACCATTCGCCACCCTAGACCTGTGATCTTTACTCTGTATCATGAGCCGAATACAATGTGCCCTACCCATGTCCCAGGGCAGCTTCGAGGGGACAGTCAATCCCCCATGAAGCTGTGCTACTGCAGGCAGCCTTTCTCATGCATCTCATACATTCTTCTCTTTCCCCTTCCTGTTAGGCCAACATGCGTGCACTGATGCCTCTCCCCTGAGTCCACATCCCCTCCAGCCACCACCCACTTCTCTGCTCCCCTTTTTGGCAAAGCTGGCAGAACAAGCTGCCTGCTATGGCCGTCACCGCTCACTCCCAGCCCACTCCCATCCACTGCACAAAAAAACGGGGCTTGTCAGGGTCGCCCACCGTTTTCACACTGCCCAAGCCTATGGTCCCATCTCTGTCCTCCCCAGGTTGTTAAAGCCAGGGTCTATGGTTCTAACAAACTAAGCACCCTCTCTGGGGACCACAGGGTGCAGTGGTTAAGACTGTGGGCTCAGGAGCCCTTCTCCCTGGGGGTAGATGCTGGCTCTAACTCTTACAAATACCTGTGACCTTGGCAAGTCACTTAGCCTTTCGAGGCCTTGGTCGTCTTATCTAGAAAATGCAGATAGTACGCAAGTTACTGGGTTGCGGTGGGGATAGTACCCAAGTTACTGGGTTACGATGGAATGAAATCAGGTAAGACAGGCTGGGTACTGCCCAAGTTACTGGGTTGCGGTGGGATGAAACCAGGTAAGACAGGCTGGATACCCAGAGCAGGGCCTGGCACACAGCGATGTTGGCAGCTCACCCGCTCTGGAAGCGCCCTCTTGCACAGCTGCAGTGATGCCACACCTGGGGGGCCCTCTCCACCTCACAGGCTGCCCCTCGTGCATCTCATTGGCTGATCCTCTCGCACGCACCCCCGCACGTGCCCCTGGGTCCTCTGCTCTTTGTTCCCATCCAGGGATCTCATCCAGCCCCGTGACACTCAGCGCCTTGTACCTGCTGGTGGTGCCCAAAGCTGCCTCTCCCTGCCCGCGTGCACCCACACCTGCTCTGCAGCAGCCTCCTGCTTCTGGACATGGGTCTAACTGGCTCTGAGCTTGTGCACCTTTAGACAGAACTCCCAAACTGCCTCTTTCCTGCTTTCCACATTAAAGTAAATAGCTTTGAGCCGGGCGTGGTGGCTCATGCCTGTAATTCCAGCACTTTGGGAGGCCGAGGCAGGTGGATGACAAGGTCAGGAGATCAAGACCATCCTGGCTAACACGGTGAAACCCCATCTCTACTAAAAATACAAAAAGTTAGCCAGGCGTGGTGGTGGGTGCCTGTAGTCCCAGCTACTCGGGAGGCTGAGGGAGGAGAATGGCGTGAACCTGGAAGGTGGAGCTTGCAGTGAGCTGAGATTGTGCCACTGCACTCCAACCTGGACGACAGAGCAACACTCCATCTCAAAAAAAAAAAAAAAAAAAATAGCTTCACCTTGCACTCCATTGCTTGGCCAAATCCCAGGAGTGAACCTTTAATTCTTCTTTGTCTCCTTCACCATCTGCCTCCAGAATATATCTGAGTCTGCCCACTGCCTCAGTGCTGTTCCCCATCGTCTCTTACCTCCTCATTCCACTGGCCCCCCTGCCTCAACCCCTACTGACTAGAGCCACTCTCCCCCCAGCATCCAATGATCCTTTTAAAGTATATTTCAGATAATGATGCACCCCTGCTAACTTTCATGACCTCCCACAGCTCTTAGAGCAAAACCCAAATCTCTTAGCCTGACCTGCACATCCTGCTAGCACCTCTCCACCATGAATCATTTCCTGCGCGTCATCACTGACCTCCCTTCTGTTCCCCTAACATGCCTGGTCTTACCTCCATGGGGCCTTTGCACGTGCTGCTCCCTCCTTGGGGACAGCTGTCCCTAGGGCTTCCCATGGCTGCAGCACAGACCTGGCCTCATGGAGGGCTCTTATCTGAATGCCTGCGGTGGATGTCCTACCCACTCTCCCACCTCATACTCCTACAGAAACATAAAGGCAGGGGATGAGAATGGGGAGGAATAAAAATTTGCTGAGATTCTCATTCTACATTTAGTGGGAGGGGTGATGGATTATGTCTTACTCTTAGCACTGATAGAGACATATAAACTCAAATATCTTCTTATAATAGAGAGATAACCAAGATTTAAAACAGGATGCCAACCTTCCAGATCACTAGAGGGAAATAAGAGTGAAGAGAAATTGATCAATATGCCAAAAAAAAAAGAAAAAGAACTATAGGCAAATTTGAATAGGGATACAGAAGTCTTAAATAAAACATTAGGAAGTGAAATTCATCAGTTTATTCAAAGAATAATACTCCCCTCCAAGAACACAGCCTTCACTCAGCAGATACTTATTGAGTATTTACCAAGTTCTAAGCACTGGGGATGCACCAGTGAACAAAACAGATGCTAGGCTTATATTCTAGAAGGCAGAGGAGGCTGTGAAACAAGATTATCAGGCAGGAAGCTTTTGTCCATTAGATGATGAGAAGCTATAAAGAGAAAAATGAAGCAGGGCAGGGTGACAAGGGCATTTCAGGGTGTCCCGGGAAGGCCTCAGGGAAGGGACATTTGAGTAAAGCTCAAAGAAGATGAGGGGGTGAGCTCTGCAGACATCTGGGAAAAGGGCATTCCAAGCAAAGCGTTCAGGGGATGCTAAGGCCCCCGGGCAGGAGTGTGCCTGGTGTGTTCCAGGGGATGCTAAGGCCCCCGGGCAGGAGTGTGCCTGGTGTGTTCCAGGGGATGCTAAGGCCCCCGGGCAGGAGTGTGCCTGGTGTGTTCCAGGCACAGCAGAGAGGCCCCCGAGGCTGCAGGTGGCAGCGGGAAGAGGAGCAGAATAGGACAGGGGCAGGCATTGAGAGCATGGGGACCAGATCACACTGGGCTTCGTCAGCCCTCACAGGGACTTGGTTGGAAGCCACTGAGGGATTTTAGGCAGAGGAGAGAGGTGATCTGAACTTCTGTGTTAACAGGCTGACAGCTGGTCAGAGTAGATGGAAGTGAGGGTGGGAGAGGAACAAAGGCGGGGAAGCCAGTTAGAAGGTCATTGCAGTATCAGGTGAAGGTGACTCCGATGGGGTGGCATCAGTGGAGTATATGAAGCAGTCAGATTCTGAAAGCAGGGTCGAGAGATTTGTAGATAGATCAGATGTGGGCTGTGAGAGGAGACAGGGGGCATGGATGACTTCAGAGTTTTTGTCCTGCGCAGTAGAAGAATGGAGTCCCAGTTTCCTAGATCTGGAACATTGCAGGGGGAAAGATGCTGGCGAGAAGATCAGGAGCTTGGATTCGGGTGGGTTAAATCAAAGATACTTACACAAGTCCAGACGGAGATATGTACCTGGAGGTCAGAGGGAAGACTGGGCTAGAAATCCAAATTCGGATTAGGTATATTAAGTATCGTCAGCCTTTCAAGCTGTATGGGCAATGGAAGGAGATCTGTTTATGGAACAATGATTAACATGTTTGGAGCCTGTTGCGTGTAGGTGCTGAGTGAGCTTTAGGCTTGCAGTGGTGCACAGCACGGAACCGCATGCCCTGCACACCTGTGCACCTGCCACACTGCTTCCTGCCCAGCCAGATGCTGCCACATCAGCTCCCTGCTTGCTGCCTGCATGGCACTCAGCAGCTCTGGCCTTGGCCTTAGCACTGATGGGCTTGCCATCTGCAGCCTTCCTTCCTTCCGGTCCTGCTGGGCCCCGAGAGCCTCCTGCTGCATGGTGTATGATAGATGCACAATAGGTGTTGGCGGATTAATTAGTCCAGCTGGAACGCTCTGTAACCACCACATGACCAGATGCTCTGTGTGCTACAGAGGACACAGGATTAGTGGATACGAGAGGGTGGCCCCAAATTGAGTCTTGACACAGGCCGATCTCCACCCCTCAGCATGGGTAGAAACTGGATCTTTGCTTTCAGAAGGTTGAGACGGGTGCAGAATAAACACCTGGTGGTACCTTCCAGCTCTGACCTTCTGTGGCCTACTGGAATTTGGGGGGCGGGGACACATTCTCCTGTGTCATCACAGATTGTATGCACATTCCTGCAAGGGCATCTGGGGTCAGTTCATTCCGTGCAAGTTTTACCCTGTAGAGAGCTGCCACTCCTGAACATGGTCTTTGCCAGAAACAGCAAGTACAGGCATGCGTCCTGCCACAGCTGACGCACGGCAAGTCCTCCCTGCTGTGTGTGGGGAGGACGGGCTCCTTGCTGTTACCCACAGGCTCTGTGCCTCCTCCCCAAGCACAGTGGGAGCTAGCCTGGGATGCTGGGTCCCACCAGCATCTCTCCACAATGGAAATCCATGTGGCCCTCACATGGGACACTGCAGTTGCAACTGAGTCTCCCCAACCTGCCCTGCTCACTTCATTCCAGGGCCAGCCTCCGAGTGTGTTGTTCAGCATGGCGGCTGGATCCTCCCAGGGTGAGGGAAGGCAGTGATGGGGTGAGGGAAGGCAGTGATGGAGTGAGGCCAAAAGGGGTCAGAGGGGCTCAAACAAAGGCCAAGCGGCCCTTTCCAGGTTGGTGTATTGGCCCAGTGCTTTTGAGGTTGATCCAGGATAAGCCCTCTTCAGCCTCCAAATGAATGGTGCCTCTTCTGGCTGTTCCTGAAATGTCAAAATGGGAAGGTCTGCGTATCCTAGCAGACATGTCTCCAATGCATTTTGCAGAGGTCCTGCCATGTGCCAGATGCTATGCCAGTGCTCAGGGGCACAGAGAGGCTCCAAGACACAGTCCCAGCCCCTGAGAAGCCCACAGGCTAGTTGGGAACATTTTGGATTTCAGGAACCAATAGTACCATGCACAAGGACCCAAGGGCCACCAGTGACCCAGAGGAGTGCCCCACGTTCAGTGGAGCAAACAGGGATTTCCGGCTGAAAGAAACAAGGAAGGGCTTGTGAAGAAGGGTCTGCCTAAGGCCAAATTCTCAGGAGTTCCCCAGTGTCACTTCATGTTTTTATCTTAGTAGCACATAAAATACAGGCCATTAGGAGATGGCGACTGCCCTAAGGGTACGGCTGTCCTTTTCGTTTTGTAGAATGAAGTGCCAGGCAGTGCCCACATATGACCTGCCTTACTCCGCCTACCCCCAGGGGTAAGACTTCTTAGGGCTGGCCTTGCTCCCCAGGCCCTGGGAGGGACCACAGTGGGGCTCAGCAGCGACGAGCCAGGCTTCCCCACCCGATCCGCTGGGCAAGCGACAGGGATGTCAGGCCAAGGCAGTCCTCAGTGATGACCTGCCCTAACTCCCCTCCCTCCAGGGGCAGGTCTGGGCCCTTCCATGAGTGCAGAGCAGAGGTGGGAGCTTCCTGGCCAGGCCGACATGAGGAAAGAGCCTGCTGCCTCTGGGAAGATGCTCTGGTGCCCACAGAGGGCGTCGGTGTGGATGGGGGCCTGCAATGGACGGGCATTGAGGTGTGGAGGCGAGTCTGAGAGGATATCTGTCAACCCCCAGAGAGCCAGGAAGCACCCCCTAGGAGGAAGGGCGAAAGGATGCAGTAAGAACAGAGAACCGTGTCTACCCAGAGCTCACCAGGGCACTGCTTATGCTGTGCCCGTGGACCCGGGTCCCAGCGTAGGCGTTGTTCACAATAAGACCAACCCCCAGAGCATGCCTGCGAGGCCACACCAGGTGGGCAGGACAGCCGCTGGCCGGGGCTCCTCATCAGTGCATGGGTGGAGAGGGGAGCCCGGCCCTGCCTGCACACTGTGACGCTATTGTGTGTGCAGGGAGGCAGGACCAGCCCCAGCACTGAATGTTCAGGTCAACCCCATAGTGCCTGTTGGGGACCTCAGCCTGGGAAGGTGACAGAGATGACCTAGGTTGCCCTCTGGCTCCAAGATTCAGAGCTCTAGAGGTCAGGAAAATGCAGGGCTGGTCGGCATCGGTGGAGTCAGCTGCCTGTCGGCCTCGTCGATGCCAAGGTATGAACTGATCCCAAATGGGCAGGATCTTCCACTCCCTGGTTGTCTGGTGAAGGTGGCCTGTGAGTGCACAGTCACCACCAGCCTCAGTGCCAGGCACAGTGCAGCAGTCCTCACTTCTCTACAGGCATTCCAAGAACCTGTGCTTGGCGCAGGGTGCTTCGTTTCTGTGGTGTTCATTTCAATCTCCTTCAAATCTCTGCAAGTTAATTGCTTTAAAAAAAAAATGAACAGAAAAAAACTGCTCCAACGGTGCGCTGTGTAAAAGTGCTTTAAAATCTATGCTAAGACCCAGGGTTTATGAAGTAATTAAGTGATCTGACTGATATGCTAGCTCAAATAATACCTCCTGTCAGATTGAACGTGGCTTATGTAATTAGTTTTAAAACCATTTTTAAAAATTGAGTAGCAGATCGGTCGTCCATTTTCCTCTTCAGTTCCCAGGCCAAGGATCTGGGTCCTCCCAGGTCACTCTCTTCCAGGAGGCAATTTAGGAATGGAATCGAGTGTGAATCCTGCTTTGCAGTCTGTCAGCGTTTGCAGATATTAACAGCTCTTCATTTATTCCTGCATCCAGCACACATTTATTTATTTATTTATTTATTTATTTATTTATTTAGAGACAATCTCGCTCTGTTGCCCAGGCTGGAGTGCAACGGCGCGATCTCGGCTCACTGCAACCTCTGCCTCCCAGGTTTAAGCGATTCTTCTGCCTCAGCCTCCCAAGTAGGTGGGATTACAGGCATCTGCTACCACATCTGGCTAAATTTTTTTTTTTTTTGTATTTTTAGTAGAGACAGGGTTTTGCCATGTTGGCCAGGCTGGTCTTGAACTCCTGACCTCAGGTGATCTGCCCGTCTCGGCCTCCTAAGTGCTGCGATTACAGGGTGAACCACCGTGCCCGGCCCAGCACACCTTTATTGAACTCTACTTAGCTCCAGATTTGGAAACACTAGGACCTTGCCTCTGCAGTGCACAGTGTGGGTGTGGAAGAGGGGGCAGCTTCCACTGTGGGTGAGCTTGCTACTCCAGCCATTACGCACAGAGCCTGCAAGGCTACGAGACGGAGCTGGCGACAGTGCAGGCAGAGCCCGGGTGATGGCTCGTCCTGCACAACATCTGTCAGAGAAGTTTGGCTGCATTTTAGAGAGTTGCCATCCAAAGTGCCCAAGATTTTAAGTTTGGACCCAGAATGCAGAAAGTATCCATTCTCTGAGAAACGTGTATGCTTCATTCTCCCACATCAGACACCAGAGAGGCCTGGGGTTAGATCCTCCTGCCTCCGCTTTTCCTGTCCCCCGGCCTCTGCGCTGGGTCTCCTGTAAGATAGGGTTGTGCAGAAGTGAGACCCAGACCAAGTGACAAGAGAGGAGCCTTCCCAGCCCACCCTTCTTACCTCGGAGCCTACACTGGTGGTTGCACCTGAACGACAAGGCAGAGCCTGTGCATCTGCCAAGGTCAGGCCAGCCTTCCCACCCAGGGCCACATCCTGCTCGGGCCCCCTCAGGCACAGGAAGGTTCCTGCACCTCCTCATGACCTGGGGCCCCCATGGGCACGCCGGATGCACGTGAAGTGCTCTGCAGGAGTCGAGCTCGGCTTTGTCAGCACTAAGGGGCATCTGCATGGTGCTTCTCCTGTTCATGCAGCACACACTTACCTTGTCTGCACACCTGCCCCATGCCAGGCCTGCTGGGTAGGCATGCGGGTTAGGGGCGCTTCCTTGTTTTTCACCTCTTCCACCCCAAGAGCCCAGCTGAGGGCCCTGCAGGCAGTTCGGCCAGGGGTATGTACAGGGCCCAAACTTTACTGAGTTGGCCTAGCCCTCTCTTTGTAACCAGGAGCCTACCTAAGGTGCTGGGGCACCTCCCACAGTCTTCCCCTGCCAGGGAGAATCATGAGGCATCAATGTCTAAACAGAAAAAATAATCAGGCATGCTTTCCAATCTTCTCCCTATAATTGACACCATGTATCTTATTTCATGGTTCCAAAGGGTTTTACATACTTGGTATTCACATAGTAATAAATAGACTGTCTGAGACAATTGATGGCACTTTTAAAAATCCTGTGTCACTCTTGAACTCTGAGAATTCACTTTCTCCCTGATTAAAATTTCTCTTTTCTCTAATCTTTCATCTGTTTCCAAAAAAGCAGCAACCCCCGTGCTGTGTTTTTCCAGATTATTTCAACAGCATTATTTCCAGATTCCCACCAACCTAGGAAAGAAATCCAATTTATCAAAAGAACAAGAGAGGAATGGGATGATGATTAGCACCTGCGTGTTCTCCAGCAGGCACTGGGTGCTATTTTATCTCGCTGTTACAAATCAGTATAGAAACAGAGGTCTTAGAGTTAGATGATAATAAGGAATTAAAGTTTCGGGAAAAGTTATTCTTGCTAGTGATGCATGTTGTGGTATTTACAAATGAAGACATTACCACGATGCCTGTGATTTGTGCTTTAAACTATTCCAGAGGATGGGGATGGGGAGTGGGAGAGTAGGAAGGGGGTGGATGAAACCAGATGGAGAAAAGGTTGGGGATTCTTGGGACTGTGTGATGGGGCATGGGCACTCGTTGTACTGTTTTCTCCATTTTATGTTTGAGAATTTCCATTATGCAAAGTGTTTTTAAAAGCACATGTATGGGAAACATTTCTTCCGAAGAGGTCAGAATGCAAGACTATCTAAGAGATTTAGATGGCAGAATTAAATAGAACAATGTAGAGATTTCATTGCTTTATAGCAAATACACTTCAGTTCTTCACTTGTGAGGAGTAAATGCTCAGTGTGCCGTGGGACACGTAGAGACAGGGATTTTACACTTTGTTTAAGGTGTAAAAAGACACGTAGTTTCTTTTATGTTTGACTGAAGGTGCTCTAGACAGTTACTGGACGTGCGTATGGGAGTGTGTGCTTGGGTGTATATATGTGTGTATGTGTGGGGGAGAGTAGTGTGTAGAAGTATGTATGTGTGTATATGTGGGCATTGGGCACATGTGTGTACATGTACATGTGTCTGTGTGTGTGTGCACGTGGGTATGTGGGTGTGTGTATGTGTGTGGTGCATATTGGCTTGTGCTTACTTTTCAAGACCCAGCGTAGCACAAGGTTGAGCTCTAGAGCTGCCTGCTTCTCAGATCCATCCTCCACCACCGGCCACTGCGGACCTCGGCAGACCATTTCCATGCTCTGAGCCCCCAACCTGTCCTCTGCTCAGGGATGGTGGGAGGGTGAAAGGAAACAGTGCCCAAGGAGTGCTGAGCCTTACCAGGATGGACATGATTCTCTTATTGTGAGTGTTTAGATTCTCCTTTTGTGGAAGAAGAAGCTGAGTCCAAGCTCCTCCACCCAGAGCCTGACTGAGCTCACCTGCCTGGAAGGGGCAGAGCCTGGCGTCAGGGCCGTCTTCCAAGCTCAGGGCCACCTTCACCTCATCCCAACCTGGTGAGGTCTCCAGGCCCCTCCAAGGCAGCACAGGCAGCTCGTAGTTGATCTGATCTCTTTAGCCCTGTGGCCAGTGGTTTTCATGTGTCTGGCTTTAGGATATTTCTGGTTAGATTTTTTTGTTTGAAGTGTTTTAATTAGAAGATAAAAATTAAATGAAATATTAAAAGCTGGGAGCCTCTGCTGGGTGCCGGCCAGGGTCGGGGTGCTGAGGAGGTTGCTCCCGAGAGGCTGCCTCACTTGGCTGGAATCCAAGAGAGCAGCAGGGCTTCTGAGAACTTGCCTTGACCCGTCCACAAGAGCAGGGGTCCCCATCCCACCTACCGCTCCATGGTCCATGGCCTGTTAGGGACTAGACCACACAGCAGGAGGCGAGCGGCCAGCAAGCACATCATGTGTGTCTGCAGCTGCTCCCTATCACTCCCATTCCTGCCTGAACTCTACCTCCTGTCAGATCAGCAGCAGTGTTAGATTCTCATAGGAGTGCGAACCCCATTGTGAACTGCGCGGGCGAGGGATCTAGGGTGCACACTCCTTATGAGAATCTAACGCCTGATGATCTGTCACTGTCTCCCATCACCCCCATATGGGACCGTCTAGTTGCAGGAAAACAAGCTCAGGGCTCCCACTGATTCTACATTATGACCAGTTGTATAGTTATTTCCTTATGTATTGCAATGTAATAATAATAGAAATAAAGTACACAATGATTGTCATGTGCTTGAATCACCCCGAAACCATCCCCACTGCTCCCCACAGATCCCCAGCTGTGGAAAAATTGTCTTCCAATAAACTGATTCCTTGTGCTGAAAAGGTTGGGAACCACTGCAATAGAACATTTGAAATGCAATAGGTACTTGGAGTAGTTGCTTGATTTTTAAGGGTTTTTCCTATGGACTGTGTTCCTCAATGGGAGGATTCAGTATCATTGAGATATCTCTTCTTCACAAAGAAGGGATAGCCATCACTTTAACACAGTCCCCATCAACATCGCAACAAAATTAAAGGAATGCAAGGAAAACCTATTCTGAAAGAATGGACACAGATAATAGCTAGAGAAATTCTGAAAAAATGAATGCAGGTATTTAACTGTGTTTTAACTATAATAAAATGATGTGGCATTGGTGCTAGAACAGACCGATCAAGGGAACCGTATGGATAGTCCATTAGTAAAGCCACAGAGATATGCTAAGGGTAACATTTTAAACTGGTGGGAAAAGACTGAAGTGTTGAATAAGAGTTATTGATAATTGGCCAACCATTTGGAAAGAAAATAATTATCTTAATGCATACACATAAAATTAGAAATTTCTGTCTGGCAGAAAACATCATAAAATTAGAAAAATATTCCTGTAATCCCAGCACTTTGGGAGGCCAAGGCAGGCAGATCACGAGGTCAGGAGATCCAAGACCATCCTAACACGGTGAAACCCCATGTCTACTAAAAATACAAAAAATTAGCCAGGCATGGTGGCAGCCGCCTGTAGTCCCAGCTACTCAGGAGGCTGAGGCAGGAGAACGGCGTGAACCCAGGAGGCAAAGCTTGCAGCGAGCTGAGATCGCACCCCCGTACTCCAGCCTGGGCGACAGAGTGAGACCCCATCTCTAAAATTTAAAAAAAAGAAATTAGAAAAATATTTATAAAATGTTTTGGACAAACTCAAGTGATTCACAGATGGCCTTTTCACTTCTCTCCAGCCCATGGGTTGGAAAACTTTTTCTGTAAAGGGTCAGATAGTAAATGTTTGAGGTTTTCAGGTCCCTGAGACAACTACTCAACTCTGCCATTATAGTGTAAAATAGCCATGGAAATTGTGTAAATGAGTGGCCGTGCTGTGTTCTGACCTCACTTTATAAAATAGGCGGTAGGTTCTGGCCTTAGTTTGCTGTCCCCCACTCTGCCCTGTTTACATGTTCAGTTGAATTGAGTCTTCTGTTTTATGGTAGTTAAGAGGGCTGTTTATTTGGCTGTTATCTGAGGCATCCCATCCTGTCCCCATTTTCCCACCACCCATGAAGCTATATTGTCCTGCTTGCTGGTAAATATTTAACAACTAGTGCTCTGGGGGAAACTGTATATAGATATTGGTATATCACATAAGTTCATTATAAATTTTACTGGTATAAAGGATGTGTAGCCAACAATTTACAAATAATAAAATATACACTGCTTGTATTATAAATTCCATTTAGCCAATTCCAATTGATTCTCAGAGACTGCTTTCATTGACTTTTGCCAACTTCTTGTTGCATAACCAACCGATGGTTGCAATGCATGAACAGTTGTCTTTCCAGCATAAATATTGGGTAATATTTTTGCCACAGAAACAACAAAGACATATGTCAGAACTTCATTCACTTACCAGTGATGGGAACAACTTCCTTGCTAAATTGGAAAATAATTTTCAAATACTGAAAGAATATCTCTTCAGTTTTGCGTGCTGTTCACAGTGTACGAAACACTCTTAAGTTATCCCTGCATTATTAATGCGTCTAGAAAATCAGCAGTAAACCCAGCCCTTGTTTGTAGCATTTGTCGATTTCCATATGGGAATATTCCCGCCATGGCCAATTTCAAGCTGCTCACGTGACATCACTGAAGATGGGTTGGTAAAAGAGGGGTCCAGTAGCCACCATGAGATAGTGCTTCCCCTGTGGAGACAGAACAGATGTAAGTAACCCCAAAGCATAGATAATGACAAAATATAGTGAGATCATGAGGAAGGGGTAATTTGTGAATAATCATTACCTTTGTTTTTAATATAATTTATTCAGTTGTAAGCTTCTATAATTTCATTTTTAATAAAGACGGTGTTTAACAACCAGCTCACAAAGTTTCTGAAAGTGTTAACCGTCAGTTCCATTAAGCCAGTGCTGGTTGGCTCCAGTGCACCACTGCGTATTGGGAACTGAATGGGTAGAGGGCTGTCTTTTGGGATGAGGACACTTTAAGTGGAGCGTATTCATTGCAGGACCAAGGCTCAGACAAAGTGCACTGCTCCCCACCCGTCCCAGCTCCTCTTTACCCTTGTGCAGCCAGCCCCTCTGAGTAGAGCCTTGGGCCTTCCCCCAGGACCATACCTCACAACCAGGCGTTCTTTTTTCACTGGCCTCATTCTTCCCAGGGCCCACTCAGAGGCCCCCAGGTCTAATTGCCATTGGTTTAACTGCTGTTTAATAAATCAAACTATTTTTCTGACTAAATCTTGCTAATCAGTAAATAGTGATCATCTGAATTCTCCATATGCTAAACAGTCATTTTTCCAAGGGGTAAAATTAAAGTAATATTTGGCATAAAAAATTCTAATACACAGGTAGACACTTTTATCTCTAATAACTCTAGAGGTTAGATGATCACAGAGTGCTATACTGTGTTATGGCCTTAATATGTAGAGTGCTTACAGATCACTAAGAAATATTTAAATAATATCACTAAATAGGCCAAAAGCCTGAAAAGCAATTCATAAAGAAAACATACAAATAACCAGTAAACACAAGATATTCAACATTTGTAGTATCCAGATATAAACTAAAGGCCAGGTATGTTGTCTTACACCAATAATCCCAGCACTTTGAGAGGCCGAGGTGGGTGGATCAGGAAGTCAGGAGTTGGAGACCAGTCTGGCCAACATGGTGAAACCCCATCTCTATAAAAATACAAAAATTAGCCGGGCATGGTGGCGTGCACCTGTAATCTCAGCTACTCGGGAGGCTGAGGCAGGAGAATTGCTTGAACCAGGGAGGTGGAGGTTGCAGTGAGCCGAGATTGTGCCACTGCACTCCAGCCTGGGCAACAGAGTGAGACTCCGTCTCAGAAAAAATAAAAATAAAAAAATATAAATGAAAAGACAAGAAGGCAAAATCATGATAGAAAGCCAACAAGCAGGAGTTGCAGAGATGGTAGAACAAATGTGTAAAACGACTCTGTATGGCATTCTGCACTCGGGGCCACAGAGTGATGTGATTTAAAGAGCGGGAATGTGGAGGCAGGAGCCTGGGTCACACGCCGGCTCCACCAGTGACGGGCTGGGAGACCTGGGACTGATGACTCCCTCATCAGCATCTTGCCAGCCCCCAGTGGACATGAAATTTCTCACGCAGCCAGTGTAGGTTGTCACAGAAGCCCAGGCTCCTTCTCTCCCCTGCCGCTGCAAGTGTGTGTTTTACCATAGCCTTTAGGAATCGGTCCATTTGCTCTCTGGGAAAGTTCCAGCCTGGAGAAGCTGGTAGAGACCTGCCTCCGTGCCTTTGAGGAAAATCAAATTGGCCGTGACCTCTGCAGTACCCAGGAATTTGGAATCCACTGAATCCAGGGTTGCTGTGCTGAAGGCAAAGCTGGGTTGCTGTGGGTTGGCAACAGGTACCTGACAGCAGGTACATTTCTGTTCTTCCTTTCTTCTTCTGAAGCAACACTTTTCCCAAGAAAAACAAACAAAACTTTGCTAACCAAAAGCTTTGTGTTGAAACTGCCAGGAGGAGATAATAAGCCAAGCATTGCCTTGGCTCCTCGGGGCATTTGCAGGCCCCAGGGGCAGAGCCATTTAGGAAGTTCCCACAGGGATCGGCTTTCTTTGGATCTCAGCCCAGTGCACCTGACTCTACCCTGTGCTTCTGTGGAATCCCAGCTTTGGTTCTGTCCTTCCCAGAATCCTGAAAGTTGAAGCCGAGACAGGATCAAGGAAGGTCTAGTCAGAACTGTAGTGCTTTTGCCAAAACTTGCAGAATAAGCTATTGGGGCACAGATCAGTCATGGAAACCAAACCTGACCCGCTATCCAGGTGACTGGAGTGAGAGGAGCAGGAGGGTGGCGGGAGGAGACCAGGCTGCCGCAGACACTGGAGCCCTGAACGGGATTTGGACCTCAGGGTGGTGTTTAGGGTGAGCCCAGAGCAGGGCAGCCGGCAGGTGCAGTCTGAGTTCAACCGGCCGCTTCCTGACCCAGTCACAGAACCTCAGTCTCTGTTTCTGCACGTGTGTGATGGGAATAATAGTGTCTACTTCAGCGGGCCTGGGGAGAGTCAAATGAAGGATGGTTTCATATGATCAAATCCTTTGTGAGGAGTTTTAAAGGTTCAGGATTACGATCTTTGTCCATAGTGCCTATAACATCAAAAACACCAAGAAGTGTTTCTCGATATTGAGCTTCCTTGAAGCCAATTACACATGTCAGTTACATATCGAATTCTGTAGTTCTGCCTTGTGCTGTGACACAGTGTCTCACAAAGGTGCTGCTATACCTTTGGAAGACTCCAGAAGGCCCAGGGAAGCGGGTTCTTTTCAAACATGACAGTTCACACTTTATAACTCGAAGCATGTATTTTGATGACGTTTTACTCCATAAATGTCACACTGGCCCCGTTGCGTGTCTCCCCAGACTGGCCCAGCCCCGCTGTCATCAGGCCTTGCCTCTTGCCCAGTAAAGAGATCTAGCCCTCACTTCCTTGCCTCGGCTCCCCCAGCCTCCCCCACAGTGAAGCCTGGGCGTTGGAATGGCTGCTGACGTTCCCACCAGGGAGGAGCAGCAGAGGCATAGGGGTCCCGTCCGACCCAGCAGGGCCTGGTGGGGGGGTTGTGGCTTTTCTCTCCACTTCCAGGTGAGGCTTGGCATCTGGCCTCCCCAGCATCTGGCTGCCTGGAGGGGGCAGGCAACACAACCCAGAAGGAAGGTTTACCCAGTGAAAGACAGGAGATAAAGTGTGTGCCCTTCCTGTCTGAGGGCACGTTGGTCTCACAAGGCCTGTTTGGAAGACTTCCCGTGGCTAAGCAACTGCCCTGTTTTTTTTGTGAAGCTGCAGCCAGCTTGAAACGCAGCTCCTTCCATGTGTCAACCCCAGGCCCTTCCTCCTGCTGTCCTCCACTCCTGTTGCCCTGGGATTGCAACTCCCAGTAAAGCCTCAGCCCGTGGGCTTCGCTTCAGACCCTTGTTTTCCAGGGAACCTGGACTAAAACACATGTTCAGGTGGCAGATGGAACAAGAGCTCTGAAATACTGCAGAGGGATAGATGACCAAAGGCACCACGTTTAGAACTTCGGTTGCCTTTGGAAGTCCAGAACTGAATCTCTCAGCTCCTGCCCCCAAAGGCTGAGCACTTTGAACATGGTTAACAAGCGGTTGTTGATTGACTGCATGAATGCATGTCCCTGCAAGCATGAACCTTGTTTAAATCAAGAGTTTATATAATTTTAACCAGTTCTGTCTTCGGCTGTGCATACTCAGTAAAATGTTTAATGAGGGGGAAGAAATTAGTCTCTTCTGTGTGACCATGTTTTCCCTTTATTTATCCTAAAAAGTTCCATGAATTCTTGATTTCCTTTCAGTGGCCCTTTCAACAATGTCTTTTTTCCCAAGAGCATAACTGTTCTCATTTTATTGCTAGCAGTCTTGATCTGTGTTTTATTGACATCTGTTTCGAGCTAATCTTCATTTCTGAGATAAGAGTTGAGATTTTGCAATCTGTGTTCGATGGCTCAATCTATCTTATGCTTGATGCTAGAAAGGAAGACAGATTTAAAGCACATGCCTTCTGTGCCAGCTTTAAAGTTTGTCACTAAACTCTCATTTCTGGAAAGTGCAATTATAGAGTATCACTCCCACTTCCTTGGAAACAGAGCTGAAGAACTTGGCACAGTCTCCAAACAGTCACCACACACACTGTTGTCAAAAAGTTCCATTTTTAACCCCATTTGCATTAATATTGCAGTCAATCTCTTTACCTCCTTTCTCTTTCACGGGGCCGTTACAGTGACGCCTTTCCCCAAAACTCTCCTCGTTTGAGAAAAAAAGAAGTATGTATCCCCACTGATCTCGGGGAGAAATGCAACCAACTGCTGCTGTGCACATTTATGAATCACAGTATTGTTTACTCGGTTCTGTATCTCCAGTAGAAAGCATAACAAAAAGATGACCTTTGTCTCACCTCATAGCTAGTTTTTGCAAATAAAGTACTAAATATTGATGAAAATGAAAATGACAGATCTGAGGAAGAGAGAGAGCTCTCTTGAAACCCCTTTCCCGGATTTGCCCTCAGTTTTAGAAATGAGGTACACTTGGGCATTCCTGCTGCCTGCACGGTTCAGCATTCCGGCAACCAGGTTCGCCCCAGAGTAGATAAGTGTGTTTGATTTTCGAACATTTGACTTTATTACTTATTTCCAGAAACGCTTCATGTTAAAACTACGTCTCTACGGGCATTTCTACTTGGTCTTTTTCTCCCCTGACATTTCAGAGTCCTAACTGTGCTGCATATATAACTTGGTCTTTCTTTTTGTTACTTGCATAGCAAGCACGTTTCCATCTCATTAAATATCCTTTATAAGCAGCATTTTATAGATTTTTATAATACTTCACCAACAGAAGCACCGTCATTTATTTAAGCATCTCTCTATTGTTGGACATGTAGATTGCTTTCCATTTTTTCCTCTTATGAGTGGACAGCTTAGTACAAAAAGCTTTCTCCTGAATTTAAAATTATTTCTTTGGGATTATTCACCAGAAGTAAAATTACTGGGATAAATAAGAGGTGGAAGCCACAAATATGCCTGCCTTTGATACATATTGCCAATTTGCTTTTCGAAATAGTTGAACTGATTTGTGGTCTTACTGGGAGTGGGCAGTTCTGGAGGAGGTAGATGATACCCTTCCTTAACTTCCATTGTGATCATTACTAACAAAGGTGAACCCTTTTTCAAATGTTTGTGCACTGTGTTTTTTCTTTTGAAAATTGCCCTTTCTGGTGCGGTGGCTCACGCCTGTAATCCCAGCACTTTGGGAGGCTGAGGCAGGTGGATCACCTGAGGTCAGGAGTTTGAGACCAGCCTGGCCAACAGGGTGAAACCCCGTTTCTACTAAAAATACAAAAATTAGCCGGTCACGGTGGTGGATGCCTATAATCCCAGCTACTCAGGAGGCTGAGGCAGGAGAATGGCATGAACCCGGGAGGCAGAGCTTGCAGTGAGCTGAGATCGCACCACTGCACTCCAGCCTGGGCGACAGAACGAGACTCTGTCTCAAAAAAAAAAAAAAGAAAAAAGAAAATTCCCTTTTCTGTCTTTCCCAAGAGCTCTCAGTGTTGCTATCAACCTGGTAAGTGTGTAGTCTATGTAAAATATTGGTGTAATAACCTTGTGTGTGTCATAGTTAATATACATTTTTTTTCTGGCCTGCTGTTTCACTTTTGACTTTTTAAAAATAATTTTAAATTTCCCCTCCAGAGTTTTGATAATTATTTCCTTTTTTAAAAAAGTCCCAATTTGTGTATGATTTTATTTTCTTCATAATCTGTTTGGCTTTTTTTTCAGTCTAAGTATTAATGTCTCTAAAAAATAAAGATATATAAAACTTTTTCTAAGTTGCTAACAAATTACTCCAAAACAAAGACAAGATCAAAATGTTAACAGATGTTGTAGACTTTTATTTCCAACAACAGAGAAGACAAGTGTCTTGAAATCTCCCTCCCACAGAAAAGAATTTTAAATGTTGGTGGAAATGTCCACAGCCAAAGAGGTGAACAGAATCATGATCCGGCTTTTGCTTGAGGGCATCTGCTGCATCTGTGGCTCCCACCTAGCAGAGCACATAACACTGGGACCTCAGGGGCGCCCAAGGAAAGGCGACACAGACAAAGCTGTGTAACTAGAACCCACAAAACAGGTGCTTACAAACAAGTCCAGTAACGTCAGGAGTCTCACTCTGTTGCCCAGGCTGGAGTGCAGTGGCGCAATCTCAGCCCACTGCAACCTCTGCCTCCCAGATTCAAACGATTCTCCTGCCTCAGTCTCCCAAGTAGCTGGGATTACAGGCATGTGCCACCACACCCAGCTAATTTTTGTACTTTTTGTAGAAACGGGGTTTGTCATGTTGGCCAGGCTGGTCTCCAACTCCGAACCTCAGATGATCCACCCGCCTCAGCCTCCCAAAGTGCTGGGATTACAGGCGTGAGCCACCATGCCCAGCTGAAGCCAGTGTATTCTTGATACCAAATCCCAAGAACACATATGAGAATGGAGAATCTTCAGCCAATCTCACTCAAGAACGTAAATACAAAAATTCTAAGCCCAATATCAAGAAAACTAAATCCAACAGTATTAAAAAGATGAAATACTCTGTTCATCTTTCCCTGCCTTGTTTTAGATTAATCAAGTATTTGTCAGTATTCCACTTTATCTCCTCTATTGGCCTTTTAGCTGTACGTTGAGTGGTGCTCTAGGGATTACAATATGCATCCTTAATTTATTACACTTTACTTAGAATTAATATTGAACAGCTTTACACTTCTCAAATAAAAGGATCTAATAACAGTGTAATTCCATCCCCCTCCACTTCCTCAATTGTGCTGTAATGGTGTTGTATATTTTACTTCTGTATTTGTTACAAACTCCTTCTTAAAACAGTGATATTATTTTTTGCTTTAAGCAATCTTTTTTTTTTTTTTTTTTTTTTTTTGAGACAGGGTCTTACTCTGTTTCCCAGGCTGGAGTGCAGTGGCACAATGTCAGCTCACTGCAACCTCCACCTCCCGGGTTCAAGCAATTCTCCTGCCTCAGCCTCCGGAGTAGCTGGGATTACGGGCATGCACCACCACGCCCAGCTAATTTTTGTATATTCAGTAGAGACAGGTTTTCGCCATGTTGGCCGGACTGGTCTTGAACTCCTGACCTCAAATGACCCATACACCTTGGCCTCCCAAAATGCTGGGATTATAAGGGTGTTGTCTTTTAAATAAATTAAGGAAAACAGCTACTCTTGAGTGTGTTTACTGATGTGTTTACCATTTCTAGTGCTCTTTATTCTTTCCTGTAGATCTGAATTTTCATCTGGTATCATTTCTCTTAGCCTGAAACACACCCTTTACCACTTCTTATCAAGCTGGCCTTCTGGCAAGGACTTTGTGCAGCTTTGTTTTCTTTGAAAATGTCTTTACTTCAACCCGTTTTTGAGTGGTATTTTCACTGGATATAGAATTCTGGGTTGGGAGTATTTATTCCAGCACTTTAAAAATACCAAATTTTTAGGCCGGGCATGAGGACTCATGCCTATAATCCCAGCACTTTGGGAGGCCAAGGTGGGCAGATCACCTGAGGTGAGGAGTTCAAGACCAGTGTGGCCAACATGGTGAAACCCCATCTCTACTAAAAATACAAAAATTAGCCAGGTGTGGTGGCAGGTGGCTGTAATCCCAACTACTAATCCCAACTACTTGGGAGGCTGAGGCAGGAGAATTGCTTGACCCTAAGAGGCAGAGGTTGCAGTGAGCCGAGATTGCACCACTGCACTCCAGCCTGGGGAACAGAGCAAGACTTTGTCAAAAAAAACAAAAACAAAACAAAACAACAACAACAAAAAAAAACCCACACTTTTGGCCAGGTACAGTGTGGCTCACACCTGTAATCCTAGCACTTTGGGAGGCTGAGACGGGTGGATCATCTGAGGTTCAGAGTTCAAGACCAGCCTGGCCAACATGGTGAAACCCTGTCTCTATTAAAAATATAAAATTTAGCTGGGTGTGGTGGTGGCACCTGTAATCCCAGCTACTCAGGAGGCTGAGGCAGGAGAATCGCTTGATCCTGGGAGACGGAGGTTGCAGTGAGCTGAGATTGCGCCACTGCACTCCAGCCTGGGCGACTCTGTCTCAAAAAAAAAAAAAAAAAAAAATTGGGAGAAGCACATAAATGCCTTAAAATTAAAAATATGTCAAAAATTCAAAATTCAATAGCTATGTTAGAAGATAAACTTGAGGAAATCGCCCAGAAAATGAAAGGGCGGGGGGGAAAGACAATAAATATTGGACCCAGTAAGAGATTTTGTTAGAAGAACATTGGGAGGTGGGGAAGGGAGAGGGAGCACGTGAGTATGTGGAAGATAGTATAAGAGAACCGAATTCTCAGCTTCCTAGGTGAGACATCACTGGACAATGTCTAACATCAAGAAACCAGGACATAGCATATGAGTATTTTTATCTAGCAATGTAAGGGTAAATGCCAGAAAAATTAGCTCAAAATGTTAAAAAGAGGCAGGGAGTCAGGGGGACTCCAGGAGGTAGAATGGAGTGAAGAAGGACTGCTTTCTTTGTTATAAACGTTGTAAGAGTTTTTTACTTTCCAGACAATTAATTTATTACTTTGGAAAAGCTGGAACATCTTAAAAGATAGAATGACCTTATAGATGCCATTAAGAAAAGTGCTGTGTTGTATATTGTACACATAGGTGATCATTCTTTCCTGAATGGATATTTGTTTAGGATTCTTCGATCCTTTTCCTGGCATTTAAAATACCATCTTTCAGGGTTTTTGTGGCTATAGGAGCACAGGGAAGCCTTCCCTCTCCCCTTTCTTAGCCTGGGTCTGAGAGTTGATGTGTGTATATGTGTGCTCAGGTAAGTACGTGAGTGTGGGTGTGCATGTTATGGGTGCCTTGTGCACACATGTACACGTGCATACATGGATGTGTGTGTACATGGGGAGCACACATATATGTGCTCTTTTTCTTATCCTCCTTTCCAAGCCATTTCTAAATTCCTTTTTACCTTTCTCTTACTTGCTATAATGTGAACTTAAAGTGTATTTTTAATAATGTGTTAAATCTATTGAGTAAAGGTTGATATTTCTGTTTGTGTGTGTATACATATACATATAATATACATAAAAAATTACTGTGTGTATATGTAATTACTTTATATATATATATTTTTTTCTTTTTTTTTTTAAGAAAGGGTCTTGCTCTGTCGCCCAGGCTGGAATGCAGTGTGCAATCACAGCTCACTGCAGCCTCCAACTCTTGGGCTCTAGCAGTCCTCCCAACTCAGCCTCCTGAATGGATAGGACTACAAGGACACACCACCACGCCTGGCTAATTTTTATATTTTATTTTTTGTAGAAATGGAGTCTCACTATGTTGCCAGGCTGGTCTCGAACTCCTGGCCTCAAGAGATCCTTCCACATCAGCCTCCCAAAGCTCTGCGATCACAAGCGTGAGCTACTGTGCCGGGCCCCTACACGGTATTTTTAATAATAGCTTTATTGAGATATAATTCACATAGTGTGAAATTCACCCCTTTTAAGGAGTAAATTATAGGAGTATTCAGTATATGGATTATAGGGGTGTTTTTGTATATTTTTATAAATGGATGGAAGTAAGCTTTTTTATTCCTTCCACCCAAACCTCTGCATTAACCTTTGTGACTTGAACATAGCCACGGGTGGCTGGTTCACTGAATCTCAGAAGGAAAAAACTTGCACTGGTGTTTTAAACTGAAACATAGTTACGTGATTTTTCTAGGGCTCGCTTACTTCACTGTGTTTCAATTAAGGAATTTCTTCCTGCATATTTTAAGTATGGGGACATAGGGGGAGAAATAATTAAACTGTATATTGTTAATAACTTCTCTTGTAGCCAAGAAAACCCAGGAATCCAGAAGTATTAGCTCAGAGTCCTTAATCTAATAGAACTTTCCCCCATCCCTACTTGCTTTGTCTCCAATTGTAAATTTCCTTCACAAGGATTTTAATGCTTAACTCAAAATGCCAGGCATAGGAAAGCTTCATTACTGCTGGTACTTTCCTGTTGGCAAATTCAACCATAGTCTCCCCTTAATTCTGGTTCTTTCTTTGCATAATGGGAATAATCCTGTTTGTTCATTATGAATTTAATTCATTGAGGGGAAATACTGCATTCAAGATAGTGAATGATGATAAATCCATTTATTGGCAGCCTCGGTTGGCATTAGCTGAGGATTATCCTCTGCCTCTCACAATGACATTCCCCTGGCCTTCATTGTTGACATCTGGAGGCAGCCTGCTGGCAGTGCTGGCCCAAGTGTTTAAACAGGTGGATTTGTGATTCTTCTACAGGCTCAGGAATCTGATGGCAAAAAATTTGATTGGGCATCTTTTAAGACCTCCTCCTTTTAGAAACTAAAGAACTCATGCTGCTAGTTGCGTTTGTACAACAGTCAACTTGAACAGGCTCGTGGAGTATCTTGAATAGTAAATAACACATTCTTGCTAAGTGGTTTGCCCAAAGCAGGGCCAGCATTCTAAAATCTCACTGCCTCTGGGTGGCAGTTCTGTTGAGTGTAGACCCTGGTCTGGCCTGGGTATCCCTGGACACGTCTGCCTGTTCTTCCTCCTTGCTTCTTCTGCACCCATGTGGCTTACCGTCCCAAAGAGAATGTGGCCTCTTGGGGGTGACCGAGTGTGGAGGGGCCGGCCTGGGGAGCCTGTCCTGGCACACGTGCTGCTGCTGTGGGGGGCCGACACTGTGGATGCAATGGGAGGAGGTGGATGCCTCCTGAAAACTAGGCCTCTCAGAAGCTCATTCCTGTGTGTCTCTGCCTTAGTCTGTTATCCTAAGTCACCCATCAGCATCTGAGCCTCCTGCCTCAGTTAAGCGTGGGCTGTGGTTTGGAGAAGGGACTGTGTAGAGGGGATGATTCTTTTTTTTTTTTTTTGGGAGATGGAGTCTTGCTCTGTCGCCCAGGCTGGATTGCGGTGGATTGTCAAGATTGCAGTGGTGCAATCTCGGCTCACTGCAAGCTCCGCCTCCCGGGTTCATGCCATTCTCCTGCCTCAGCCTCCCAAGTAGCTGGAACTACAGGCACCCGCCACCACGCCTTTCTAATTTTTTGTATTTTTCAGTAGAGACGGAGTTTCACCGCATTAGCCAGGATGGTCTCGATCTCCTGACCTCATGATCTGCCTGCCTTGGCCTCCCAAAGTGCCGGGATTACAGGCATAAGCCATGGCGCCTGGCTGAGGGGGTGGTTCTTATAAAGGAACTGATTTGCCCAGGTGGCCTGTGGTCCCTCGCCTGGCTATTTTGCAGTCAAGCCTCATGGGACACCAAACACTGTGGTGGGATCATGTGGCATTACAGTTCATGATAGACATATGGTTCAAGATAAGACATTAACAGTGTCGTATCACCTGACCCAGTGGCTCCACTTTGGGGACTTTATTGGGAGAAAGTAATCCAGACTGCATCAAGTAATATTTCTGGCAGATTTATGTATTTCAAAAAAGGGAACTGGACTAAACGTTCTGTCATAACTTGTCATAAGAGGTTGTTAAACAAATGGTCACAATCACAGGGTGAAGTATTTTGCTGTCAAAAAAAATGTTTTAACGGATTCATTCATTCAGCAAACGTTTATTGAGTACCTACTGTGTGCCCAAAAGTTGCTACACACTGAAGCTAATGCATCAAATGAGAGACATGTTCCCTGCCCCTCTGATGCCTCTAGGCTGAAGGGAGAGAAAACAGTGAACAAGAAAATAAATAACATCGAATGCGATTAACATGGTATAATGCTAAGTGGGAAAAGAAAGAGAAAACAGGGTGCTGTGTGTTTTCAACTACGCAAGAAATACACATGCATAGGAGACAGCCCAGGAGGAAATATGCCAAAAGAGTTATAGGTGATTTATTTTTATTTTTTCTTTAAATATCTCAACAGTTAATAATTTTTATTCTAACTAGGGAAAAAATAATCTTAAAAAAGAATCACACTTCAAATTTATGCCATAGGTATGGAATTCTCATTTTTACGTCTTCCAAAGGCAGGAAAACCAAAGTGACTCCCTTGGTTGAGAAAGTGAAAAAAGCATTTAAGTACTAGAAAAGGGAGATAGGCCAGGTGCAGTGGCTCACGCCTGTAATCCCAGCACTTTGGGAGGCACGCAGATCACAAGGTCAAGAGATCAAGACCATCCTGGCAAACATTCTGAAACCCCACCTCTACTAAAAATACAAAAATTAGCCGGGCGTGGTGGTGTGTGCCTGTAGTCCCAGCTACTCAGGAGGCTGAGGCAGGAGAATGGCGTGAACCCAGGAGGCGGAGCTTGCAGTGAGCCGAAATGGTGCCACTGCACTCCAGCCGGGCGACAGAGTGAGACTCCGTCTCAAAAAAAAAAAAGAGATAAATGTCTCCAAAATTACCATTGTCTAAACCTTGACCTTAGGTCAAGTGTCACACATCACACCTATTAGAAAAGGAAAGGCCTCTTTTGGAGGCACGTCCAGGAAGGGGTTGCTTTGGGCCCACTGCTTCTTCCCTGCCGGCTTTTTTGGAGCTCCCAGCTCTCAGCTCCGCAAGTTGTTAGCTCAGTGCCTGGCCCCTCATAGGCTCTCATGAATATCTTGCAGATAGAGAGAAAGAACTAAAATACAATATGTGAGCGAAACGCCATTTCATTCCACTGGCCCTGGTTACCAGTGCAGCTAAGATCTGCTTCTGTGCGTCTTAGACGTCTCATCCCTTGTTCCCAGCAAATATCTTTGGTAAATTTACAAGTTTATAAGTTGCTTTTAATTTTATCAAATCAGAAATTCATCTTGCTCTTAATCACATGAAAAGGATGCTCAGTTTCCCATATAATGAGAGAAATGCGATGTTAACCTTTCTGAGTTATCGGATTGGCAATGTAAGCCACGTGCGATCCGATGCAAGGGAGCCTGTTCCTTTTGACATGTGACATGTGACGAGTTTTACCTCCAGTAATGTAGCCTACAGGTGTACATGCGCACAGATGAAATGACAGGTGCAGTAGATTTCCCTTAACGGACAGTCTCGATTCTAAGTGCTTTACCATCATGAAGTCATTTAATCTCCAAAACAACCCTGTGAGGTAGACATTTGGAGACATTATTATTATCCCCACGTTACAAATGAGGAAACTAAATAACAGAGATTAATTAATTTGCCCAAGGGTCACATAGCTAGTAGGGGCAAAGCCAGGTTCCAGACCCTGTTGTTCCAGGGCCCTTGCTCTGCTCACCTCAAGCAGTTGCTCCCTGTGTGACCAAGGATAGAGCACTATTTGTGTAGTCATGTGCTGCAAAATGACATTTCCATCAATGGCAGACCCCATATGCAATAGCCATTGCATAAGATTCTAATGTTGTATTTTGACTGTACCCTTTTTGTGTTTAGATATGTTTGGGTACACAAACACTTATCGTCATGTTACAGTTGCCTACAGTATTCAATACGGCACCATCCTGCGCAGGTTTGTGGCCTGGGAGCAGCACCTGTACCCTATAGCCTAGGTGTGGGGTAGGTGTACCATCGAGGTTTGTGTAAGCACACTCTCCGGTATTCACACAACAACAAATCACCTGCATTTCTCAGGGGGTATCCCCATAGTTAAGCTACACATGACTATAATTGCCGAAGTTTGTAAACAACCTAAACGTCCATGAGTAGGGGATCGTTTAAGTAAACAACAGTACGTCTCTCCTGTGCAGCCGGGGAAGGATCATCAAGATACACTGTGAATGGGAAACTCAGGGTGCAGAAAGCGCCAGCAGGTGTGTTACCAAAGAGGATGGGGGAGACGTGTTTATCTTTGCGTGAATAAGAATAAAATGCTTCAGAAATGATACACAAGAAATGGGGAACCAACATTGCCCATGGGGAGGGAGACTTTGTCATATGCTCTTTTATACTTTTGCATTTCTGAGCCATCCTTGTATATTACTCATTCAGAGACAAAAATCAAAACCCAGAGTACTACTGCTTTTTAATGGGGTCTTTTGACCACACAACCACTTTATTCATAGATTTTAAACATTAAACTTTTTAAAAGTTTTAATGTTTATATATGAACAGGTAATATATGCTGTGGTTTTAACAAAAAGTCAAACAGTCTGGGCGTGTGGCTCATACCAGTAAATCTTATACTTTGGGAGGCCAACGTGGGAGGATTGCTTGAGCTCAGGAGTTTGAGACCAGCCTGAGAAACATAGTGAAACTCCATCTCTACCAAAAATAACAAAAATTAGCCAGGCATGGTGGTGCACACCTGCAGTCCTAGCCACTTGGGATGCTGAGGTGGGAGGATGGCTTGAGCCTGGGAGGTTGGGGCTACAGTGAGTCATGATCGTGCCACTGTACTCCAGCCTAGGCAACAGAGTGACACCCTGTCTAAACACATACATACATACAGACAGACATACATACATACACACACACATACATACACATACACACACACATACATACACATACACATACACACACATACATACACATACATACACATACATACACACACATACATACACACATACATACATACACATACATACACACACACATACATACACATACACACACACATACATACACACATACATACACACACATACATACACATACATACACACATACATACATACACATACATATACATGCATACACATACATGCACACACATGCATACACATGCATACATACACATACACACATACATACACATACATACATGCATGCGCGCACACATACACACACATACACACATACATACACACATACATACATATATACACACATACACACACATATACACACACATACATACACACACACATACACACACACATACATGCACACACATACATACACACATACATACACACACATACATACATACACACATACATACACATACATACATATACATACACATACATGCACACACATACATACACATACATACACATACACGCATACATACACATACATACATGCATGCGCGTACACACACACATACATACATGTATACACACATACACATATACACACACATATACACACATACCACGCACACACATACATACACACACAAAGTCAAACAGAGTGTAATAAAAATGAAGTCTCTCTTCCATTCCAGTCCAGCCTCCTCCCCATCCCCTCCCATGAGGCTGCCTGCCTGCTGGTTCCCTGGGAATTCTTCCAGCTTTTTCCACCAAGTGCACACCACTGACCCTGAGTGTGGAGCAGCCCCTCTTGTTTGTCCCACCAAAACCATATCTGAAAATAAAAATCCAGTTTTGGTGACCAGGCCTTTTGTGGGTGTTTTTGGAGGCATCCTCTGTAATTGAGATAAACTTCAACTCAAATTATAGCCTCCAGAGCCCTTGGTCCCTGTCCTACCGTCATTACAACCCCAGCATAATCTCAGTTCACCACTTGGTGGTTAAAGTGCTCGGATTCCTTTGTGGTTGGAATATGGCTGTAATTGGACCCTAAGGAGTTGAGGAGAGTCAGAGGTTCCTCACCAGGGCTTGTCTTCTGCACCTGCAGCGGTGAGAACAACTTCCTGTGTTGCCATCACCACACGTGTGGGCTGGGTTAGGAACTGTGTTAGGGAGGGGAGCTGCTGTGGGTCTCAGTGAACCGAGCCCTGTGGAAGACCACATGCAAGAATGCTATGCTGGGGAGGCTGCTTCATGTAGAAGGGCCTTGCTTACCTCTTCCGGCCCTGGCCAGGCCAAGGGAGGCTTGGGCAGTACAGAATCTGACTTGGGACGACAGTGTGGAGGCTCCAGCCTTTTTGCAACCTAGTACTTAGCCAGTTGAGGCTGTGGTTAAAATGAAACAGGGCTGCCACATGCCACATTGTGTAAATGGGTCAATGTCGAATGCCGTTTCGAATCGCACCAGTGGGGCCGGTCCTGCCTGTCTTTCACCTGCCCACCCACCCACCCAGGATGGTGGGCACCTGCTCACCCAGGTGGATTACAGCCTGTGGGCTTATGGCAGGAGAATGAGCAGGAGCTCCTGTTCTGGAATTTAGAAATGCTAAGAGATTTCCAGAATTGGAGCAAAAAGTAAAGTTGTACTGGCAGAGGGGCCTGCATTGCAGAAACAGTGCATAGGCAGGTATGTAAAGGCAGACAGGCTGCCATTCAGAGCCAGCGGGTGGAGTAGTGAGCACGGGCAGAGGTAAGTGTTGAGAAAACACAGTCAACACCAAAGAATCAGAGCAGTATTCTTCCTCCCCGAAGCCATTCTGATTGCCAAGAAACCCTGTGTCAGGAAAGGAAGAGGAAGCAGGGATTTTTCAGCCAACAGAGACATTGAGCCAGCAATGGCCCTGTCCCCAGCTTGGGTTGCAGGAGGCAGTCATGCGGGCCCACTGAGGGGGTTCACGGCTGAACTCATGTGTGTGTGTTTCCTGTTGAGCCAATCCAGTTAGAAAGACACCGAAAGGCTGGGGCGTCCGGAAGCCCCGTCAGCACGAGCAGCTGTCCTTGGGCAGGTCACACTGGCCCCTGGCCCCCCAACTATGTGGGGTGATGACCTTCTAAACAGTTACCCTGCTCTGAGTTCTGGGGATGCTGTGGTTAAAAAAAGAAGAAGAAGAAGAAGAAGCAGCTTAAACCAGTGGCCAGCAGCAGAGCCAGCCTGCAGATACGCGTTAACTACCTGCATAGATGCTCTTTGACTTACAATTGTAAGTTGACTTATTTCGATGATATTTTCAACTTATGGTGGATTCATCCCAACACAGCCCCACCATTAAGTCTAGGAGTGTACTGAATGCATCTGGCTTCCACACCATTGTAAAGTCAGAAAATTGTAAGTCAAACTGTCATAAATTGGGGACTGTTTATAATGTGTTTATAACATCAGGAATTCACCTGGAAATTGCTACCAGGATTTTCACTTTGCTTCATACCTGAGAACAGACAGCTGCATGGGCCACCACTCCCTGCGGAGCCCTCGTTGGAGCGGGACCCCTGCTGCCCCCATGTTGGCTGCGAGCTCTCCCATCAGCACTGTCTTTCCTGTGTCTGTCTGTCCCTCATGTCCCCCATGGAGCCTGGTGTCTGTCTACTCATCCCCCTGCTTTCAAAGATGTTCTCCGTCCACCCAGCTTCTGCAGACATTTGGGTTTTTACCAGCACTGCTACCCCCCAGAACATCCCTCACTGTCCTGGGCTAGCTGTGGAGGAGAGAGCTCTAGACCCAGTCTTCCCATGATCTAGGATCAAGGATCCAGACAGCAGGGCTCCTCCATGCAACCCAGTTATCACATTTGGAGGCTGTGGGGTAAGACTCACAGCCAGGCCTGGCACCAGATTTATCCACCGGATATCCCAAGACGGGAAGGTGGCTGCTGCTAGTCAGCGGGGAGGCAGCATCGAGGGAGGCTGCAGTGAGATCAGCAGGGCAGAGGACAGCCTCCAGGACAGTGGAGAGTCCAGCCCGGCTGACCTCCATCCCAACAAGGACAGAAAGCAGAAGGCAGCTCGATAGAACAGGAATAAAAGGGGCACTGGCTTGCAGGAATGAGACACCGGGGCAAAGCAGCATGTGGCCTGGGCAATAGGGGCACACCTGGCCAGCAGGTAACCAGGAAGTGAAGGTAGCAGGCCAGAGCCCAGCTATCGGGGAGGAGCCAGGCAGCATCTGGCTTATTTCTGTGAGCGACAGAGGTCTTGGCACAGGCAGGTAACTCTGTGGGTTTGGTGCCTTCCAGGGAAGTTGAAAGAATGGAGCCTCATACTGTATGGCACAGCGGAGCACCCGTACCACACCTTCAGTGCCCATCAGTCCCGCTCGCGGATGCTGGAGCTCTCGGCCCCAGGGCTGGAGCCACCCAAGGCTGCCCTGTCACCCTCCCAGGTGGAAGTTCCTGAAGATGAGGAAGATTACACAGGTAATGAACCTGAAGTAAGAGGAGACGGCCAGCTTCCACGAGCTTTGATTGTCCAGAGTAGCTCTTAAAATGTGGGGCTGCTCCTGGCAAAGGTGGGGCTGATGGTTGTGTGTCTTCTCTTGCCTGGGAGTCATAATAATCATGGCAATTTGCACTCACACAGCTCATTCCACCCCAGGCTCTGCTAATATTTTACAGACCAGTAAGTATGCTTCAAACCAGTAAGTATTTTCCAACCTTCCCAGCTGGGAGAGCAGGGTCTATATGCCCAACCAGAATGGGGTCTTGCCCCCTGGTAAGTTAGCCACTTCCAGGAGCACCCCCTTTCCAAAGGCCCCCATCTCACAGCTCAGCCTCCTGACTCCCTCAAGTACATCCACTAGTCCCTGAGGTCAGGATGTGGGAAGGACAGTTACTCCCAAGGACCCAGGAAGGTTGAGTTCAAGGAGCACAGCTGGGAAAGGAGCTCGTGGCCGAGATCCTGACCAGCCTGGAGGCCTAGGGTTAAAGACCCAGAGAGGATCTCGAGAGATGATGTCAGCAAATACTGATGCTTCACAGACGCCTTGAAACTCTTATAGCATCTAAAAAGGCCCTGCATCAATCCTTTTTCTCCAGTCATCCCATTGCCAAGGTGGGCCCTGGTTTGGGGCCACCAGTTAACGCCACAAGGCAGCCAAAAGCCACAGCTGCCCAGAGAGGCTCCAGCCACTGAGCTGGACACGGCTATTATTCATGTGTTAGACTAGAAGCTGTTCTTCTCCCTCTGAGCCCTCCTGTAGCAGTTTGTGTGAGAAGAGGTATTTCTGGTTGGACATATTTTCCTTAGCTAAATACTATGGCTAAATGATAAATGATGGGTGATATCTAAGAACACTGATGCTTTAAGTTATCTAATATCTTCTGTGAAAAACAAATAACAAATAGAGAATTCCACCAACACATATCAAGTATAAATTATGGTCGATTCCATTTTAAATTTCTTCTGCTATTCCTTTAAAATAGAGCATTGAATTATGTATGGACTAATCTGCTCTGTTTCCCTGTGATTTATAAACTGTGGCAAGATTCAGTAATTACTAATAAAGAACTGATTTTTTTCTTAAAGTCTGCTACTGACTTCAGCCTTACACAGTGGAGCCTCACTGTAATGCCATTCTGCAGTCCGGCAGTCTGCTGAGCAGGGCTTAGGTGGAGAGAGGGGGTCTCCTTGGGAAGGAGATGCATTTCTGGCTCTCAGGGAAGCCCCTCAAGTCTCAGGGGTGCGTGGGATGGGCAGACCAGAGACAGCAGGAGAGCCTATTCAGAGACCAGGACAGAGTGACAGAGGTGGTGAGAACCGGACGGTGCCAAAGTGTGGAAGCCAAAGGAGAAGGAGGAGCCACGTTAGAGTCCAACACGAGCTCAGGTGGATGTGAGACGGGGTGTGCGGAGCTGGCCATGGGCATGGTGCATCGGGAGTGACGGGCCCAGGCCAGTGGAGGCTGCACCTGGACCCTTTGGGCAAGAGAGCAGTTGCCAAGAAATAGAGGTGAGCGAGGGGGACGAGGGAAGCCTAGGCAGTACTTGCAAATGGCCAGGGTCCCAGGACAGCAGCAGGCAAGATGGTCCCTGGAGAGGAAGGTTGAGGACCAGAGCATCTGGCTGGGAGAAAGGGCAGCAGCTGCGGCGGGCAGCGTGGGGCACAAGGAAGATGTCAGTGCTGTGGTTCTGAAGGTGGACAACTTTGTGGTGACAGCCAGCCTGCTGGGCCAGAGCCGTCTGGTGGCCAGAGTGCAGGTGGAGGCCACCCCAGGGACTCTGCAGGGTGCTGGGTTGAGAGCAGACCCTGGGCTGCCCCCCCACCCCCCAGAGACTGGGACTCAGCAGGTGTGGGACGCCTGGGGGTCTGCACCTGTAGCAACCACTCTTAGGTGCCTGCAGGCAGCGTGGCTTAGGGAGCTGGCAGATACTGAAACCAGCGAGGACGGGGCAGGAGGCAGGGAAGGGCTTGGGTTCCTGAAAGAGAGTGGCTGGGAGGCCAGGACAGTACTGGCACAGGAACACAGGGAAGCCTGGGCCTCAGGAAAGAAGCCATCCTTGAGCGAAGGAAACGGAGGGGGCTGAGATCAGCCCAGGACACTGGTCATCCACACAGGACTGCAAGGGAAGCCAAGAACCCACGTGGCCTTGTCTGGAAGACAGGGTTCCAGGACAGATCACAGGAACAGGAGCCAGTTTCCAGGATGAGGGTGATGTCTGGAGCAGGACCATGTGTGCTCACAGGCTCAGCACATCCGTGCTCACTCGACAGGCTCGAGCAGAGGTCCAGAAGCCTCAGGTCACTTGCTCAGGGCACAGCAGTCAGGAAGGAAACCAGACTTGTGCTCAATGTGCTCTTGTTCTTGTGGGCACCTCTTGTCTGCAGTTAATCGGCCCAAGTCTTGCCTCTCGGGTCTGATACTGCTCCAGTGAGGTTCCGGTGTGCTGTTCTTGGATGGCGTGAATGGCGGAGAAGATGGTGATACCAGACGCTCCTGTCCTTCGGCAGCTGGTCTGAGCGCGCAGTGGCAAAGCCCGTGGAGAACTCCCAAGTTGCTTCTGACATTTATTTGTTTGTGTATTTTTTTAAATCTTGGATTTCCTCCACAAAGGATTGAAGGTGGAGTTTTTAAATAAACCCGTGTCAGTCTAAGCCCATCTAGAGGGGCATCAGCCGCTAGCCAGGCTGTTCAGCACGTGAACGGAGCCCCCCTTGTATGAAGAGACCCCTGCTAGGAGTTACTGGAAGCGACACAAGAAGGCAGTGGGGCTTGGAGGAACCTTCATGCTAATTGAGGCAAGGGGAAAAGCGGACATAAGTACAAACTGCAACACGAACAACATGCTCGCCCAGAGAATGAGCTACAGCTGGACCAGAACACGCTCAGGCCGTGGAGTGATTGGTCCAACGTGGACAGCCAGGTGGATTTGATTTAAGAACGCTTCATGGGAGAGACGAATCTGGATATTTGGCTTTCAAACACAATTCAAGTCAACAGCCGTACTGGGGAGGTTTGTTTACAGATATTTATCTAGGTATCTCCGCCCTTGGATGGGCGTCGTCTTAACCTGACCGGTGGGTGACCTCAGTGCAGTGTGGAGGCTCTGCAGCTCTGCTGAATAACCCTCAACCTTGCATGGGACTCCTTGCAAAATTACTGAATAAGCTGTCCCCTGCAGAGAGACCCAGGAATGGGGGTGGGGGGCGTGAAGTCCATACACCCAGACCAGCAGCTGGGAGCACTGCTCCAGGGCCCTCCCTAAGGCTGTCCTCCTCCGAGGACATCCTAGAACATTCTGTCTGGAGATGGTGAGGACATCTGCATTTTCCCTGTTCCTAGCCACCCTCCTCTCATCCACTTAGCAAATAGTGATTGAGCACCTGCTCTGTGCCTACTGCCGGGAATCTAGCAGTGAACACACCGAACCAAGCCCTGCCCACCCATCTCCCATTGCCTGTGTCTAGAAAGAGTGAAAAGATTGGTCTGCGGCCTCCCTGTCCCACTCCTGCCCTCGTCTTCTTAAGATGAAGGAAATTGTTCACTTTATCAAGCAAGACAGACCTGCTGCCTCCTCAGGGAGAAAACGCTGCAGGAAAAGGCAGGAGAGACGTCCTTAAGTCACCGCGACAGCCCTGCCCTCGCTGGGCCAGCTGTGAGGGTGGGAAGGCGAGAGTCCAGTGGCTGAGCTGGAGTTTTGGGCTCAATGGGTAATTTAAAGCAATGGTGCAAGAAGTGAGGATATTGGAGGCTGTCCCCATAGATGACCCAGGATGAGGTGGGCAAAGAATCCAATCAGATGGGAATTGATCCAAAATATTATAGTAAACCCTCTGAAGCTGGGGGGAGGAGCTTAGCAATGAGTTTTAGGAATGGCAGGTGGCATCTGGAACCCAGGATACCAGCACCACCCAGGAACAGTGTCTAGAGTGTCCTTGTGGATACACACAGCTCTGAAAGGGGTTCACAGTGGGAACCGGGACAGGCGAAGCGCCCCTCCCAGTGAAAACCAGGGAGATAACACCAGAGCGCCTTCGGGGAGGGAGCCAGTGTCACTGGGTCTAACACTGGGAAGGTCTGGAGACTTCAAGACGAGTGCAGAGGGCTTTGTGTGCCCCAGCAAAACCCCACTGTGGGCAGCAGAGAATGAGGACTTTGTCTTTTCCTCAAGTCCCCGCCAAATGAAGGTGGCCAGCAGCTCACTAGTCTTTGCTCTTGAGCTCACTCCCCATCCCCTCTAATAACACACACCTCGGAGGAGCAGGTTTTTCTTCCAGTAACTCAGAAGCCTTCACACGCCCCACTTAGTCCCTGTGTCTCAGAGCTGTCGGGGTCCCCTGGGCCATTTCCCCAGCATAGGAGGGACGGGTGGGCAGTAGGCCCACCCAGTAGGTCCACCCAGCTCTGGCTTCAGGCGTCACTCCTGCCGCCGACCAGCGTGGGGAGGACCCCTGCAGTGTGCCCCGCCCCGGCCTGAGGGGTAGACCCTTAACACTGGGTTCATCTCTGGGATACCTGGGAAGGACCTGGAGGATGAGGTTTGCTGGCGTCTACTCAGCTCCCCTGCAGTTCTCAGTTGTTTTTCCAACAACACACCAGCCTCCAGAGTGAGAAGCTGGGGACCCCTGGGAACTTGAGGGAAGACACAGCTGCCGTCCCACCAAGGGCTCTGAGGAAAGCCTAAAGGGGGTGTTCTGAAAGGGGCTCAGCCCTCAGCACAGAAAACAGCAGCCCCCCAACCCTAGGACAGCACTGTCAAGCTCTGTCCCTGCCCCACCCCAGACCTGCCCAGCGACAGCCGCACCAGGCGGTCCTGAGCATGCAGAGATCCATCCCCATTCCCACCACAGCGAGTTAGGGGGGGTGCTACCTAATTCCTCCTGGCTCATCAGCTTGCCAGCAGCTCCCCTGACACTCAGCACCCCCCTTGTGTTGCTCTGTCCTCCACGTGGAAGTCAAAGGTGCTGGTGCAAGTGAGTGAATGAAACAGCTGTCCCAGCCTCTCCCTCCCTGTTACCCCTCCAGGCTCTCACAAGTCCCGTCTCCTCCCTGCTCTGGGCTGCATACCCACCCTGGATGTTTCACTCCTTCTCATGCCATCCCTGTCTAGAGTGCTCAGACTGATACTGGAGCCCAGCGAGGCTCAGCTGTGCCTGTTACCCGCAGGGACGGCTGCTCCCGCCTTGTTGTCTGGCCGTCCAGCCCCAGCGGGGCCTGGGAGCATCTCCCAACCCTGCCAAGCTGCGATATCCTGACACAGGGATCTGCGGGGCTGCAGTAGATGGAGAAGGCATCTCTCTGGATGAAAGGCAATGCTTGTTTCTTTAAGGTGTGTGCCATCCGGAGTGTGGTGAGAAAGGCTGTGATGGCCCCAATGCAGACCAGTGCTTGAACTGCGTCCACTTCAGCCTGGGGAGTGTCAAGACCAGCAGGTAATGCGTGTCCCACAGCCCTGTGGCTCACCACTCAGTGACTTTCCAGTTGTGTCCTCAGCCCCTCCATGTCCTGATGCTCCGGTTAGGAATTAATGTAGCACCCCCAAACAATCATCACACTGAGGTTAACTGCTTTGGAGTTTTTAAATTTTTAGTAACTTGGCATTCCTATCGTACAAATCATACCTGTCCGTTATGGAGAAATGAGACGCTGTTGCACATTGGCGTCGTGCGTATAAAGCCTTTTCTATCCATGTTGTTAGAAATGGGTCGTGTTGGGCGTGCCAAGGCTGCCCCAGGGGGCCTGGAGACAGATGCGATTCGAGGCCCTGGCACTGCCCTCACAGGCCAGCTCGGGGGACGTGGCTCTTGGACAGGCTGAAGCCTGTTGATGGTCTTTTTCTCAGTGTCTCTGGACTCTAGTTGGGTGTGGGGCTTTCACAGAAGCTCTCCTGGCACCTCCCCAGAGAGCCCATGAGGCTGAGTTTACCCTGAGGGAGGATATCAGGAGCTCTGACCCCAGGTATATGGCCAACTGCCCAGTTCAGGCTGACCCTTCTGTGATGAGTGTGCCCTCCTGTGTGGCCCGCAGTCAGGCCCTGAGCTCTGTCCACTGAGCTCCTCCAGCTCCTGGCGTCACCACTTTCTAAGATTCTCTTCCCTGCCAGTCCTGCGGTCAGGCCCTGAGCTCTGTCCACTGAGCTCCTCCAGCTCCTGGCGTCACCACTTTCTCAGATTATCTTCCCTGCCAGTCCTGCAGCTGCTCTGTTGTCCATTCTCATTTCACAAACTTCCTTGAGCCCCCATTATGCCCTGCACGTGCCAGGCCTCAGAGGCCATGATGACAGGACACTGCTAGGCTCCCCAAAGGCCTGGGTGACAGATGCACCCACCAACCACTGGTGCACACGGGTGCAGCCGTGCACGGTGGAGCTAGGCGCCCATGTGGCTCTCGTGGCATCCTAGAGCTCCCAGCCACAGTGCACTCACTGGCCAAAGTGCAAAGGCTGTCACCCTGCTGGCCACACTCACTACCCACAAGACTCACTCCCTGAGGGCACCCGAGAGAGGGTTTTGCCAGAGCTGACAGTTCCAAAAGTCAAATACCAACCTCACAACGCCCTTGGGAAACATGTGTACCCTCAGGACCTTCCAGTGGGGCCAGCTTTGAAGAGAAAGGGTTCCCAGGTTCTGTGCAAGGCCTCCAGCCTCTCCACCTGTGTACACAGGAACCTCAGAACTGCACTCACCAAGACAAAGGGCATCGCGTTTGACATTCACTCCTGAAGCCTTTGTTTCCTCAAAGGAAACAAAGGGGCGGGCGTGGGGCTGGGGCTGGGTTGGCAAGGCCCTCACCCTCCTGCCTTTGCTCCTACAGGAAGTGCGTGAGCGTGTGCCCCTTGGGCTACTTTGGGGACACAACAGCAAGACGCTGTCGCCGGTGCCACAAGGGGTGTGAGACCTGCACCGGCAGAGGTGTGACACAGTGCCTGTCTTGCCGCCGTGGGTTCTATCACCACCAGGAGATGAACACCTGTGTGACCCTCTGTCCTGCAGGATTTTATGCTGATGAAAGTAAGTGGCATGTTTGTGGGCACAAGAACTGATGAGCCAGCCCCAACTTTCTGGGCCCGTGTCCTCTCTCCTGGGAGAATTTCCCAGCCTTCTGCTTCCTGCGTATTTTGTTGTTCTGAGTAAGGACTTTCAGCAGGGGAAGGAGGCAGAGACGATGAAATCAAAGCACCCAGACCTGTTAGTTGATAGCACTTCACCCATGGACCTGGCCAGGAGAAGTTCCAAGTGATGCTGAGACACATCCTGGCTGTCCAGGGAGTTTCACGCATCTGCACCAGCGTCAACATCCGCTAGTGAGCAAGGGCAGAGAGGTGGCTGGGGCCAGCCCCTCTTGAACCCAGTCTGATTTCAGGTACCAGAAGAGGAGGTCCTGCTGTCTGTCCTGTAATTTCTCCTGCAGGAAAGACTATGCCATCAGCTTCTCTGTAACACAGGATGTGTGCACTGGGTGTGGGTCAGGGCATATGGGATTGGCGGTCAGAGCTGGGGGAGAGCCCTCCTAGGCAGGGCTGCTGAGATGAAATTGGGATTTAAGTGTGGGCAGAAGGTTTGCAGAAATGAAAAGGAGCTGCTGACCAATGTCAGCTGGGCTCGGAAGGGATGGGTTTGTCTTTACCGGGCATTTCACAGGCGGCAGCCTCACCTCTGAATGCTAGCCAGGCAGTGTTTTCCTCGTCCTACAGATGGGGAATCAAAGCTAAGCAAGGGCAAAGGCCACAACTAGTCATGATGGAGGTGGGACTCGAACTCAGAGCCACAAGGCCAGGTGTCTTGCTGTCCTGCTGTCCCAGGAGGGTGGGGGGGATGGACAGGAGTTCTAGGCCCACGACCCCATGCCATGTTTTAGTAATTCACCTCGCCCTGGGGGACACAAAAGCAGGGCTTGGGTTAAATTGACGGGGGATACTTCTCAAACACATTAAAGAAGCTCCCGTTTGGCATTTGTGGTCCTCCGGGTAGCAGGCCTCCCCACAGCCCTCCTCTCTGGGCCCTTGCTGCTCAGGATGGGTCATTGATGCGGCCTGTCATGGCATTGCTGTTACCCCTGTGGACAAGAGCCGGGAAATCTTTAAAGACATATAAAGCCATCAAATAACCAGACTCCCTTTTTTTTTTTTTTTTTTTTTTGAGATGGAGTCTCGCTCTGTCGCCCAGGCTAGAGTGCAGTGGTGTGATCTCAGCTCACTGCAACCTCTGCCTCCTGGTTCAAGCAATTCTCCCACCACAGCCTCCCGAGTAGCTGGGATTACAGGCATGCGCCATCACGCCCGGCTAATTTTTTTGTATTTTTAGTAGAGATGGGGTTTCACCATGTTGGTCAGGCTGGTCTCGAACTCCTGATCTCAAATGATCCATCTGCCTTGGCCTCCCAAAGTGCTGGGATTACAGGTGTGAGCCACCTCACCCATCCCAGACTCCCTTTAGAGGGGAAACAAAAAGTCATGGAAGACACATTTCACAGCCTTTGCGAACGCTTGCCCTGGGCTGCCAACCAGACCTTTGCAAAGGACGGAGACGCCTTCATCCCCACCCCCTTCCCAAGGGCACAATTAGCCACCCTTCTTCACCCCGACATCCTCACTCAGCACCTGCTTTATGGCGTGTGATGCCACCTGTGGGGGCCCTGAGGGGGACACGTTCAGGTGTGACAAGCAGCCGTTCGCTCCCAGGCCCAGAGCACCCCAGCCACTTAGGAGTGGTGCCTGGTGGTGTTTCATGAGGCGCCAACCCAGATAATAACTTAGGACATCACAGGTGGGAGTTGGGGTGACCCAGAGCTTCCCCAGGAGGCACGATGACTCGCCATAGGTTCCTGTCTCACCATCTAGAGCAGCCAGATCTTCATACATAGGTTTCCCTGAGAAAGCACTGTAGGGGGCAAGCAGCAGCCTCAGGCTCCCCACCCCACACCTGCCCACTGGCCACGTTTATGAAGATTTCCACCTCGTTAAACTCTACTCAGCCCACCAGGAACTGGCCTCCATCCCTGTTGAAATAAGCGGAACCACCTCAGAGGCCTGGTGGTTGTCTGAGGACCTTAACTTACCTCAGAAAGGGGGGGTGAGAAATCTGTGACCCCCACACCAGGTACAAGCAGCCTCTGGCTGCTTTATTTCTACCCATTCCAGAGGTGGATTCGGGGAACAGCCCACCTGCACCCCCGCTTTGAAATGCCGGGGGCCTGCTTGCCCAGATTTGATTCCTGTCAGTGCTGTCCCTTCTCTTTTCTTATCTTGCTATTTTTCTCCAGGTCAGAAAAATTGCCTTAAATGCCACCCAAGCTGTAAAAAGTGCGTGGATGAACCTGAGAAATGTACTGTCTGTAAAGAAGGATTCAGGTAAAAATCCCCTCGAAACCTGAGGAATGCCAGGGCGGTGGCGCTGTTTTGAGTTTGTTATGGATTTGCTACGTTTGTGCATTTCTCCTAAAAGCTGAACTGTCAGAGGCCCAAAGCCATTGAGGGTAAAGATTCCGAGTCCTGGAAATCGTGTGTTCACTTAGAGATGGCTGTGCAGGATGGAAAGGGAGAGGATGGGTGGAATCTCTTCGTTTTACACAACATGGGCGAATTGGGTAAAGCAGCACTTGATCACATCACATACAGCACAGGGCTGTGCCCAGATCCGCCTCCTCTTGCTCCAGCACCTCCACCTGCTCCAGTTCCCCTCGCTGTCTGGGCGGGGGGTGGGCTGTAGCGGCTCACCCACCCTCTGTCATCTGCATCCCTCGGTCTTCTCTTTTTCTCCCAGCTCCTGGCATCTTCACGCCTTCCCGAGGGTGATCTTTATGTTCCTGGTTCTCCCTGTTCATCAGGCTCAGCCCCGTAAAGCTCAGCATGCATTTTCTTTAAAATCGTTCTATTGGGTTAATGATTGTTCTTGGAATATTTTGAAATGTTTCTTCAGCCCATTTAATGCAACCAAACTGCATTTAATGCAATCAAATATGCATTACCTGTTCCTCCAAATTGCTGTCTAAAATCTTAGAACATTCTGTTCAAAATTTTTGGGGGGCCACTCCCATAGTAGGGAGACTAGCACCATGGTCTGCACTGGAAGGATCACCTGGTGTTCAAATGCAGGTTCTGACGCAGCGGGTCTGGGTAGAGCCCACGACTCTGCATTTCCGCAGGCTGGCAGTGATGAGGATGCTGCGGTCCAGGCAGGGAGCTGCTTTTGCAGGGTGAGGCGGTGGAGGACTGCAACACACTCCCAGCCCTGTCTCCCTTCTCAGACGCTGTGAGGACTGGAATTCTCCATAGAAGAAGTTTCTTTTTTTGGAGTAAAGAACAAAGGAGGAAAACTACTGAGCATATCTTCTCTTATTCCAGGGGCTTTTGCACCAGTGTTGCCTCATTTAATCTTTGCAGCAACCTGTGAAGTACACATAATTCTTACTTGCATTTTACAAATGGGAGAAGAAGTTTCCCCAGGAGACACTATGCCTTCATTTCCTTCAGCCTGCCCCTTTCTTCCAGATCAGAGTACTGGGGAGAAGAGGACCCCAAGCAGCTAGGAGTCCAGGAGAGGGAAGGCAAAGCAAGGCTCCCAAAGTCATGCATCACATCTGCTGTCATTTAAACCTGTTGGCTGGACAAGGCAGGATTAGGAGTGAAAGGATGAACTGGCCCAGGAAAGGGATCCCCCAAAGATGAAAGAGTTGGAAGGAGACATTCAGCTGGCGGCCTGGGAGAGGCCAGCTTTGATGTCCCAGGCTCTGCAGGTCAGGCAGCCCAGGAGTGGATCCCCAACCCAGGCTGGTGGCTGGGGGTATCAGGAAGAGGACGCTCTGTGTTCCCAGCTCCCTGGAACCTGCCTGTTTCCCAGCAGAGAAGCGCTGAGGGATCCCAGGGAATGCATTTATGCATCCTGTCCCATCCTGTAGAAGAGGGAAATCGGATACTCAATTTAGGAATAGCGTGCTATAGAGAAAATGCTTCCCGGCAGTGCCCCCGCCACATAGAAGCAGTGGTTCCATCACTGACGAGCTTTCAGAGAGGCATGCAAACTCCAGGCACATCGCCAGCCATCAGCCACAGAAAGCTTCCATTTATTGCCCAATATCCTCTTAAGCTGTGACTTCAAATCACTGCAGTCATGTTAAAGCAGCAAGAGAGCAGCCGAGCCGTCACCTCTGGCCATCCATCTCTTCATGGGGGGTCAACACAGGAGAGGTTTGCAGGGGAATGTCAGTCATTAAAGACATGATTTAACTGCCATTCGCAGTAGGCGTGGCACCATGAAGAGGAAGGGTGCTGGGTGGGTGTCTGCCATCTATGCAGAGAAGCTTGCCGACATACAGACATCTTCCTGCTAAATGCAGGTGTAAGAGATAGGAAAAGCCAGTGTTTTCTGCTACTCTCACACACAAAATACAACACACTTCACCTCTGGTAGCCAAAACATGTGGGTTTTTCTCCACACACCAAGCAGTTCTCCAGTGAACCGTAAGATATATATATAATAAACATACAGCTCAGGCTGAACGCGGTGGTTCACACCTGTAATCCCAGCACTTTGGGAGGCCGAGGCAGGCAGATCAGTTGAGGCTAGAAGTTCGAAACCAGCCTGGCCAGCATGGCGAAACCCTGTCTCTACTAAAAATACAAAAATTAGCCAGACATGGTGGTGCACGCCTGTAATCTCAGCTACTTGGGAGGCTGAGGCAGGAGAATCGCTTGAACCTGGGAGGCGGAGGTTGCAGTGAGCTGAGATCGTGCCACTGCACTCCCGCCTGGGTGACAGAATGAGATCCTGTCTCAAAAATAAATAAATAGCTCACTTCTGACACTACTAGATAGTGTCAGATCCTACAAATTGAGGGCTCAGCCCAAGACTGCCCCACTTTGATGCCAATCACAAGTCCCACATGGTGACCTGTGCTTCTGAATGACCAGCTATAAATCAGATTTGCCATGACCCCTCCTTGGGTCTGATTAATTGGCTAAAGCAGCTCACAGGGAAAGACTTTACTTACATGTGCCCATTTATTACAAAGGATATGGCGCACAGCCAGATAAAGAGATACGGAGGATGAGGTTTGGAAGGGTTGAGCGCTGGACCTTCCATCCCTATGGGGCTGGGCTGTGCTGCCCTCCCAGGATGTGACGTGCTCTTGTTCACCCACCCAGAAGCTCTCCAAACCCTGACCTTTTGGATTTTTATGGAGGTTTTGTTACATAGGCGTGATTGATTACATCATTGGCGATTGGTAATCAATTCAGCCTTCAGCCTCTCTCACCTCCCAGGAGGGAAGTCCGAGTCGTAGGGCTAAAAATTCCAAAGCTCTGATCAATGGTTGGTTCCCTGGCAGCCAGCCCCTGTCTAGAGGCTACCCAGGAACCCCCAGCTATCAGTTATCAAAGACATTTAGCACTTTGGTAATTCCAAGGGTTTTAGGAGCTGTGTGCCAGGACAAAGACCGAACATATATTTCTTTTTTTTTTCTTTTTCTTTTCATATATTTCTTATTATAAATCCCAGTGTCATAGCAGGAGTCTCCAGTATGTTTGGTGGCAAACCCATTTAAAACATGTACGTCACAGATTGTACACAGTAGAATCTCAGGAACTAACGAGATAATAGTAGGTGATATTTATTCACACTGCTGTGTGCCAGACACTGAAATGTTTGTGGGCATTAGCTCATGGAGTCCTCCAAGCAACTTTATGATGTAGAAACCAGTTAACAGGCAGGGAAACAGAGATGTAGAGAGGTTGGCTGGCTTGCTTGGGGTCAAACACTGGGAAGTGGCAGAAGCCATCCACGTGGGTGGTCCAGCTCAGCATCTGTGTCTCTGTCCAGCACTCGGCTGGCTGGAGTGAAGTGAGGGCAAGCACAAATGGGGTGAAAGAGGAAGGCAGGGGCTGCATCTGACAGGCCTGCTAGGGCTCCAGAGGGCATCTTATTTCAAGTTCATTGCGAAGCTGCAGAAGGTTTCAAGGTTTCAAGCAAGAGAGAGGCAAGAATGGGTTGGGGTTCAGGGCCAGCCTTGTAGCTGACAGCCCCGTCACACGTCATAAATGCCAACACTTCAAGAGGGACTTGATACTGAGACTGAGCTAGCGTGCCACCAGTGATGACCCACACAGCTCCACTTCTCTTCACGGGGTTTGGATTCGAGCTGGAGTAGGGAAAAGCTATCACTGGGTCAAGGACGGAGCCCAGCGCCTGCTGCCTGGTGATGGGCCCCAGCACTGCGGGATGGCTCTCCCAACTTTCCTTAGCTGAGAACTTTCAGTGACACAAAGAACTGTGCCTCAGCCACTTACACCTCCTCTTGGGGAAGGTGTTAGAAGGCAAGTCATAATTTAATTGGGCTTTTGGAATGGATGTGGAAATCTGCCTCTTTCTTTTCAACAGCCTTGCACGGGGCAGCTGCATTCCTGACTGCGAGCCAGGCACCTACTTTGACTCAGAGCTGGTCAGGTGTGGGGAATGCCATCACACTTGCGGAACCTGCGTGGGTGAGTTCACTGCCTGCGGAGGCCTTGGGCCTGTGTTACCCAATGGTAGGCTAGCTGCCTTGAGCCCGAGAAAGCCCTAGGACTTCGTGGGCTGCTGCATTTATTGCAGAAAATGCAAAGGCAAAACAAGGTACAAAGGCCCTACCAGGGACTGGGGGCAGGGAGCGTGGGGATTTAATGTTTAATGATTCCGGAGTCTCAACTTGAGAAATGACAATTGTTCTAAGGATAGATGCTAGCGATGGTTACATAACAGTGTGAATGTACTTAATGCTGCTGAACTGTACTTAAAAATGGCTGAGATGGTAAATTTTATGTACATTGCAGTGGCTCATGCCTGTAACCCCAGCACTTAGAGAGGCAGAAGTGGGAGGATAGCTCGAGCCCAGGAGCTCAGGACCAGCCTGGGCAGCAAGGCTGTGAGACCCCGTTTTCCACAAAAGGAAGACGTTTTGTTGGAAATTTTCTTTAAAATCCATGTTTTTAAATTTCAAACAAAATCCCAAAACAATGCAAAGGCCCACTTTGAACACGCAGCCTGACTTTCTCATTAGAAACCCAGCCAGGCAGTGGCTTATTTCAGACAGGGAAAGGGATAAGGGATGCCCAACCACTCATAAGCCATCTTGTCTCAGAGCTCAGCTCTTGCTGTGGAACGGCGCGGACTGAAACACAACACCGTGAACATTGAGAGGGCTTTGGGAGAGGCGGGAATGGATCCAGGTGGGGACGGGGATGTTTTCAAACACAGCCTTAGTTCTCTGTGTCTATCTTCATTTATTTTGAACATTTTGTTCAAAGAGGAAAAGAATTCTTTTTTTTTTTTTATTATACTTTAAGTTTTAGGGTACATGTGCACAATGTGCAGGTTTGTTACATATGTATCCATGTGCCATGTTGGTTTGCTGCACCCATTAACTCGTCATTTAGCATTAGGTATATCTCCTAATGCTGTCCCTCCCCCCTCCCCCACCCCACAACAGTCCCCGGAGTGTGATGTTCCCCTTCCTGTGTCCATGAGTTCTCATTGTTCAATTCCCACCTATGAGTGAGAACATGTGGAGTTTGGTTTTTTGTCCTTGTGATAGTTTACTGAGAATGATGGTTTCCAGTTTCATCCATGTCCCTACAAAGGACACGAACTCATCATTTTTTATGGCTGCATAGTATTCCATGGTGTATATGTGCCACATTTTCTTAATCCAGTCTATCGTTGTTGGACATTTGGGTTGGTTCCAAGTCTTTGCTATTGTGAATAGTGCCGCAATCAACATACGTGTGCATGTGTCTTTATAGCAGCATGATTTATAGTCCTTTGGGTATATACCCAGTAATGGGATGGCTGGGTCAAATGGTATTTCTAGTTCTAGATCCCTGAGGAATCGCCACACTGACTTCCACAATGGTTGAACTAGTTTACAGTCCCACCAACAGTGTAAAAGTGTTCCTATTTCTCCACATCCTCTCCAGCACCTGTTGTTTCCTGCTTTTTTAATGATGGCCATTCTAACTGGTGTGAGATGGTATCTCACTGTGGTTTTGATTTGCATTTCTCTGATGGCCAGGGATGATGAGCATTTCTTCATGTGTTTTTTGGCTGCATAAATGTCTTCTTTTGAGAAGTGTCTGTTCATGTCCTTTGCCCACTTTTTGATGGGGTTGTTTGTTTTTTTCTTGTAAATTTGTTTGAGTTCATTGTAGATTCTGGATATTAGCCCTTTGTCAGATGAGTAGGTTGCAAAAATTTTCTCCCATTCTGTAGGTTGCCTGTTCACTCTGATGGTAGTTTCTTTTGCTGTGCAGAAGCTCTTTAGTTTAATGAGATCCCATTTGTCAATTTTGGCTTTTGTTGCCATTGCTTTTGGTGTTTTAGACATGAAGTCCTTGCCCACGCCTATGTCCTGAATGGTATTGCCTAGGTTTTCTTGTAGGATTTTAATGGTTTTAGGTCTAACATTTAAGTCTTTAATCCATCTTGAATTAATTTGTGTATAAGGTGTAAGGAAGGGATCCAGTTTCAGCTTTCTACATATGGCTAGCCAGTTTTCCCAGCACCATTTATTAAATAGGGAATCCTTTCCCCATTTCTTGTTTTTGTCAGGTTTGTCAAAGATCAGATAGTTGTAGATATGTGGCATCATTGCTGAGGGCTCTGTTCTGTTCCACTGATCTATGTCTCTGTTGTGGTACCAGTACCATGCTGTTTTGGTTACTGTAGCCTTGTAGTATAGTTTAAAGTCAGGTAGCGTGATGCCTCCAGCTTTGTTCATTTGGCTTAGGATTGACTTGGCGATGCGGGCTCTTTTTTGGTTCCATATGAACTTTAAAGTAGTTTTTTCCAGTTCTTTGAAGAAAGTCATTGGTAGCTTGGTGGGGATGGCATTGAATCTATAAATTACCTGGGGCAGTATGGCCATTTTCACGACACTGATTCTTCCTACCCATGAGCATGGAATGTTCTTCCATTTGTTTGTATCCTCTTTTATTTCATTGAGCAGTGGTTTGTAGTTCTCCTTGAAGAGGTCCTTCACATCCCTTGTAAGTTGGATTCCTAGATATTTTATTCTCAAAGAGGAAAAGAATTCTATAAACAATTTTACATGTATTATAATTCCCCACAAAGATGATGGCACAGATATCTCCCAGGCACAGTTTCTATGCAGAATAGCAGAGAATTCATTCATTTTATTGGATTTTGTTTTGCAGAGCTATTTGCACAAGTAAGTTGAAGTGCGCCATCGGTCTGTAGGCTCAGATATGTTTTGGGTTAAGTTTTCTCCTCTCTCTTTCCTGTCCTTGGTACTTTGGTCCTTTCTAAGAAACTTACATCATATGAGCTTTTCCTGCAGTAATACTTTAAGAATTAAGTCTCTCCTGGCGGGCACAGTGGTTCACGCCTGTAATCCCAGCACTTCGGGAGACCAAGGCAGGTGGATCACCTGAGGTCAGGAGTTCAAGACCAGCCTGGCCAACATGACTAAACACCGTCTCTACTAAAAATACAAAAATTAGCTGGGTGTGGTGGCAGGCGCCTGTAATCCCAGCTACTGGGGAGGCTGAGACAGGAAAATCGCTTGAAACCGGGAGGTGGAGGTTGCAGTGAGCTGAGATCACACCCCTACACACTTTAGCCTGGGCAACAAAGTAAGACTCTGTCAAAAAAAAACAAAAAACAAAAAACAGAATTAAGTCTCTGCTAAGTCAAAGTTCCCATGATACTACTGTGCCTCAGAAACGCTGCAGAACGGGCACACCCCTCCCCACGTGGCTGGCCATGAGCACCCCATGCAGCTCCCTGCCGTATGTCCTGGAATAGACATGCCTGACTGCCGTATATCCTGGAATAGACAGACCTGATGAATAAGGCTGTGGCCAAGGCTGGTGTCCTCCTGTGATGGCCAAGGCTGGTGTCCTCCTGTGATTGCCAGGCTGACCTCAGACCACCCAGGGGTGATACGTGCTCCTCAGTTCCCTCCTGGGGCAGCCCTCAAGGCCACAGTCTCAGCATCTGGATGGGTTCCACCTGCTGGCAGCTCAGCAGATTTCCCTAGCAGTTTGCCCGTCGCCTTTTTGTCTGTTATTTTTATTGTTTCTTTGACTTACTTAGCCCAGATTGATTAGGGAGCATCACTGATGTTGCTTATTTAAATTTCATAGTCAGTTGAATCCATAACATTCAGGCTCTTTGATTTCAATAATTCACTTTTCTTTCTCTGAGTCCCCAGATTGCCTGATGGCAAAGAGCTTTATAGAGTCCCTTGGAATTCTCATCTCAAACCAGTGACTTCTCCACCACTTCAGCTATTAAATTCATTGGTGAGCAGGTCCACAGCTCTAGGGGGTCTCCCCTGCGCCCCATGCCCTCTGGCCTGGGGTTCTTTCTAAGCTCCTGGGAACGTGTACATCTATCCCCTGGCAGCCTCCTGGGAGAGAGACCTCATTTTCCTCCTCTGAGTCACTGGAGGCTTCTTGCTCCACGTCAGGTGTGGACCTCATTGGAGGCAGCTGTTCTCAGCTGCCCACTTCCTGTGCCCTGGAGACCCAGGGCCACCGGGCATTCCCCTCCCTGTTCCCATTCAGTGACCACTGCTGCCCACCACCGACCCAGGGGCCTGGGCACAGTCATGGGGAGGGTCGGAGTCAGGCATGAGTGCTTGGGGTGGGGCATGGTGGAATCTGTCCCCACCCTTGGCTCACAGTGCTTCAGTGCACTTGGCAGGCAGCTTGATCGAGATGAGCCTCTCATCCTCCTGAGTCCAGGTGCCCCGTGTGTCCTGGCATGGAGGTTGTAATCCTTCGGGGCTGCTGGCACAGCTGGGTTGATGCAGCGGCCCCGTGGGACGAGACTTACCCACCTGGGGAGTGGCATGTGGATTAGAAGCTGACAGCCCGCAGGGCAAACACATACCAAGTTGCAGGGCAGTGCCCCAAGCACCTGTGATGGTCAGTCCTCATGCGTGAGCACCCTGTGCCTGAGACGGCACTACTTGAAACAGCAAATGAGAGACAACAGACCAAGAGAGATTCAAAAGAAAGGAAAATGCTTTCTGTTTTAATCCCTGTCGTGGCACATTTTTCCAACGTTTTGAATAAAGGCTCCGTGTTTTCACTCTATACTGGGCCCTGCAAATGACATAGCAGGTCCCGTATAAGCATAGCCCATTCTGCTCTTATGGCTATGATTGTGGGCGCTTTTAAAGTGTTCAAAGTATATAGACTTGCGACTTAATGGAATCTTTAAAAGACTTTCACTGAGTTATGAAATTCATATTTTTTAGTAGTTGAGAAAATAGGTCGCTTAGAAAATCAACCCACTTTAACAGCTTTTTCATTGTGGTAAAATACACATCACATAAAATTTACCATCTTGACTATTTTTAGGGATACAGTTCAGTGGCATTAAGTGAATTTACATTTGTGTGCCACCGTCGCCACCATCTCCAAATAAATGTGTTTTAACAACTTTGAAGCTTAATGCATTGAGCATTAAACTAAGTACAAACAAGAACAAGCTTTCTTTCCCACTTCGGAGGCTCCGCAGGTGTTAAGGACCCTGGTGCTGGAGGAAGGATAGTGGGGATGACGGGTTCAGCAGGTGAGGCATGAGAGGTACAACAGCAGGCCCTGAACAGCTCCCAAACCCCACTCAGAGTGGCACCCCGCCTTGTGCACGAGACCCACCCACCGGATGCTCCCAGAGATCGGCGATGGGGAGGGCGGCGTTGGCCAAAGCAAAGAGCAGCCTCTGCTCCAGAGCGGCATAAACCAGACAGAGTCCCGACCTGGGGGGCAGCTCTCCCACCGCTCTCAGGAGGACAGGGAGACACCCGCCGTGAAGACGGTGGTCTTCAAGAGGCCCCTTGAGGGCCCTACATCTGCCTCCTGCTCAGAACCCTGTGGCCTTCTCGGCTTCACTCTTCCTGACTCTCAAAGGAGGAGCTTCTCCTGCATGAGCTCGGAATTCCCTCCCAGGCTTGCAGCTGTGGTTCTGAGGTGTGGAGCCAGCCCCAGAGCCCAGGGCCTTGTGCTTGAGCCCTCCAGGCTCCAGAACCTCTGCAAACAGGTTTTCCCTTGACGCAGCGAGAGGCCCCATCTGAGTCCAGAGCAGACTGCAAGGTCTCAATCTAAGACCACAATCAAACTGAAGCAGCTGGGGGAGGTTCACCTGGGCACCGTGATTATCACAGAGTCCTGAGATCATTCCTCCCTGCCTGTAACCCTCTCTGCTGTCAGTCAGTGGCCACCTCACTGCCTCTCTCTGACGTCCCATCAGATGCTCCCTGGAGACACCTGGCCCAGAGGAGGTGCTATCTAGTCATCTTGTCCAACGTCTGACCCAGGTCGACAGGTCCTCCCCGGACCCTGAGCCAACCTGAAGGTTTTCCTCATGACTCGTGGCCCTTTGCTCAGAACTGTTGTCTCTTTGAGTCTCTCCTCCCTGCCCTATAAGCCCTTAGTGTGAGGCCTTTTTTTCTCTCTTGTTGAAAACGCCCTGGCTGTACACACCAAACACCTGTCGACACCATTCCCAAAGATCTCTTCTTTCATCTTCCCACGTCATCTTCCACAGTGTCTGTGCAATGGAAGAGCCACAAATGCAGGCCACAGACGCAGTTTGAAGTTGCCTAGTAACCGTATCTTCAACAGTCAAATGAAACAGGCAAAAATAATTTTAGTAACATATCCTATTCAACCTAATGTATCTAAAATATTGCCATTTCAACATGTATCCATATAAAACATAAATGAGCTATTTTATATTTTTTTATATGAAGACTTTGGCACTGGATTTCCAAGTATTCAGGAAGCAGAAGTGGGCCTAGGCCTGTTGGAGACAGGGCCCATCATCGTGGCACGGCCAGTGGGCAGGTGTGCTCCCTCTGAGATCATCTCATGCCTTGACGTCCCTGTCTGTGAAATGGGGATGGCGATGCCCACCTCCTGGGAGTGGGTGAGGACGGCCCAGCTCACAGAACCTGGGAAATGGCAGCCATGGTGATGGCCTGGGGGCTCCTAAATGGTACCCCCAATCTCACAAGGCCCTGAAGCAGGCCTGGGCATGGTCTTCTCCCAGCCATCCCTGATACCTGCTTCTTCTCCTGTGTCTCTCAGGGCCAGGCAGAGAAGAGTGCATTCACTGTGCGAAAAACTTCCACTTCCAAGACTGGAAGTGTGTGCCAGCCTGTGGAGAGGGGTTCTACCCAGAGGAGATGCCGGGCTTGCCCCACAAAGTGTGTCGAAGGTACGGTCTTCCTGGCGGGGAACGGCAGGCAGCTGTGTCCAGCAGAGGAGTGGCTGGAGGGCAGAGTCTGGCAGCATCTTCCCCAGGGGCCGGGGGAGGGCATGTTGCATCACCCGACTGTGGACAGGAGCCCATTTACAGAGCTGGTTAGGGGCCTTTGTCCCTTTGTTCACTGAATTCATATTTGTTGGGTCCCTGCTGTGGGCCAGACACTGTGCAGCAACGGGATAGGATGGGAAGCAGAATAGCAAGGTGCTCACACCCCGGTGGTGGACTACGCGGGATGCCCCTGCCCGTGTCACGATCAGCATGCATCTTTTGCACTGTCGATAATCAGAGAAACCATGTTTTGGGTTAAAAAAAATTTTTTTTTGGAGACACAGTCTCACTCTGTCGCCCAGGCTGGAGTGCAATGGTGTGACCTCAGCTCACTGCAACCTCTGCCTCCAGAGTTCAAGCAATTCTCATGCCTCAGCCTCCCGAGTAGCTGGGACTACAGGCATGCACCACAATGCCCAGCTAATTTTTGTTTTTGTTTTCGTTTTTTTTTTTTGAGATGGAGTCTCGCTCTGTCACCCAGGCTGGAGTGCAGTGGCGCAATCTCGGCTCGCTGCAAGCTCCGCCTCCTGCAAGCTCACGCCATTCTCCTGCCTCCGCCTCCCAAGTAGCTGGGACTACAGGCACCCACCACCATTCCCCACTAATTTTTTGTATTTTTAATAGAGACGGGGTTTCACCATGTTGGCCAGGCTGGTCTTGAACTCCTGGCCTCAAGTGATCCACCCACCTCAGCCTCCCAAAGTGCTGGGATTACGGGTGTGAGCCACCACACCTGGCCTAAAATATTTTTTTTAGTTAGATACTTTAGAGAAATTAAAAAATCCTGACAATTTCCTCATTCTAAAGCCGTTTTCTGCATAATCCATGCACATCTATTTTACCCTTCCTATCCTCCTTTTGTGCTTCCTCCCATGTGTCCATCCACAGAGTCACCATTCTTATTTGATGGCCCTGGCCCCTTCTGTTGTTGGACATGAGCTGTTAAAGGAGAAGCTGTTTGCTCTGGTCTCCTCTTTTCTGGCTGAATATTGCCCTATGTTGGGAGATCATGAACTCAGGACCCAGAACCGGGCAGGGCAACCTGTCTTATTCAGGGTGGGAGCAACATGGAGGAGTTTGAAGGGACCTGTGAGGGTGTGATGATGGGGGTGAGCTGTGAGGGTGTGATGATGGGGTGGGCTGTGAGGGTGTGGTGATGGGGTGGGCTGTGAGGATGTGGTGATGGGGTGGGATGTGAGGGTGTGATGATGGGTGGGCTGTGAGGGTGTGATGATGGGGTGGGCTGTGAGAGTGTGATGATGGGGTGACCTGTGAGGCTGTGATGATGGGGTGAGCTGTGAGGGTATGGTGATGGGGTGAGCCGTGAGGGTGTGATGATGGGGGTGAGCCGTGAGGGTGTGATGATGGGGTGAGCTGTGAGGGTGTGATGATGGGGGTGGGCTGTGAGGGTGTGATGATGGGGGTGAGCCGTGAGGGTATGGTGATAGGGTGGGCTGTGAGGGTGTGATGATGAGATGATGGGGTGACCTGTGAGGGTGTGATGATGGGGATGGGCTGTGTGGGTGTGATGATGGGGTGAGCTGTGAGGGTGTGATGATGGGGTGACCTGTGAAGGTGTGATGATGGGGTGAACTGTGAGGGTGTTATGATGGGGTGAGCTGTGAGGGTGTGATGATGGGGTGACCTGTGAGGGTGTAATGATGGGGTGACCTGTGAGGGTGTGATGATGGGATGATGGGGTGGGATGTGGGGGTGTGGTGATGGGGTGAGCTGTGAGGGTGTGATGATGGGGTGACCTGTGAGGGTGTGATGATGGGATGATGGGGTAGGATGTGAGGGTGTGGTGATGGGGTGAGCTGTGAGGGTGTGGTGATGGGGTGAGCTCTGAGGGTGTGATGATGGGGTGAGCTGTGAGGGTGTTATGATGGGGTGAGCTGTGAGGGTGTGATGATGGGGTGACCTGTGAGGGTGTGATGATGGGGTGAGCTGTGAGGGTGTGATGATGGGGTGAGCTGTGAGGGTGTGATGATGGGGTGAGCTGTGAGGGTGTGATGATGGGGTGAGCTGTGAGGGTGTGATGATGGGGTGAGCTGTGAGGGTGTGATGATGGGGTGACCTGTGAGGGTGTGATGATGGGGTGAGTTGTGAGGGTGTGGTGATGGGGTGAGCTGTGAGGGTGTGATCATGGGGTGAGCTGTGAGGGTGTGATGATGGGGTGACCTGTGAGGGTGTGATGATGGGGTGAGCTGTGAAGGTGTGAGGATGGGGGTGAGCTGTGAGGGTGTGATGATGGGGTGGGCTGTGAGGGTGTGGTGATGGGGTGACCTGTGACAGTGTGATGATCGGGGTGAGCTGTGAGGGTGTGATGATGGGGGTGAGCTGTGAGGGTGTGGTGATGGGGTGAGCTGTGAGGGTGTGATGATGGGGTGAGCTGTGAGGGTATGGTGATGGGGTGAGCTGTGAAGGTGTGATGATGGGGGTGAGCTGTGAGGGTGTGGTGATGGGGTGAGCTGTAAGGGTGTGATGATGGGGTGAGCTGTGAGGGTGTGGTGATCTGGGTGAGCTGTGAAGGTGTGATGATGGGGGTGGGCTGTGAGGGAAGTGCCAGGTGTTAGCCTGCTTTCACAGTGCTAAAAAGAAATACCTGAGGTTGGGTAATTTATAAAGAAAAGAGGTTGAATTGCCTCACAGTTCTGTAGGCTTAATAGGAAACGTGGCTCCAGCTTCTGCCTAGCTTCTGGGGAAGGCTCGGGGAGCTTTTACTCCTGACGGAAGGTGAAGCAAGAGCAGCACATCACATAGCAATAGCAGGGGCAAGAGAGGGAAGGAGGCCTGGCACGGTGGCCCACACCTGTAATCCCAGCACTTTGGGAGGCCAAGGTGGGCAGATCACCTGAGGCCAGGAGTTCAAGACCAGCCTGGCCAACATGGCAAAACCCCTTCTCTACTAAAAAAAAAAAAAAATGCAAAAATTACTTGGATGTGGTGGTGTGTGCCTGTAATCCCAGTCTTACAGGAGGCTGAGGCAGGAGAATCGCTTGAACCAAGGAAGCGGAGGTTGCAATGAGCCAAGATCACGCCACTGCACTCCAGCGTGAGCGACAGAGCGAGACTCCATCTCAAAAGAAAAAAAAAAAAAGGAAGGAGTTGCCACACACCTTTAAACAAGCAGCTCTCACATGAACTCACTCATCACCAAGGGGATGGTGCAAAGCCATTTATGAGGGATCCACCCCATAATGCAAACACCTCCCACCAGGCCCCACCTCCAACACTTGGGATCACATCTCAACATGACATTTGGAGGGGACAAATGTTCAAACCATATCGGGGGGCTTCCGTCTGAAAGACTTAAAATGAGGGAGCCCTCAAAGGCTTGTGTCAGAGCAGGGGAGGGGTGCCCATGCCTGGCTCCCAGCTGGGTACCTGTTACCACTGGCAGATTCACCGCACAATGGGGTCTGCCTCCCAGGCTGTGTGTAAGAACCACTGTGGGTTGTAACCTGTTCCCCTAGAAACAAAGCCCTACAGTGAGCCCACAAGGGACCACCGAGTCCTTGCACTTGTGTGACCCACAACAGAGGGACCTGGTGGCGGTTACGTATCTCTGCTAGCATCAGCCCCTTCTACTGAGTTGCTGTGAAATAGGAAACTTGCCACCCGCTTGCGAGGTGCAGCCTTGCTGAGTCCTGCATAGGGTCCTGGGCACAGTTGTCTGAAGTTAAACCCTTCATGTTAACCAGTCAGCTGCTTCTCAGATAATTAAATGTAGCAATCCAGGGAGAACTTGGAATTAAACAGTGATAATCACTTTCATTTGTCAAATGCCCTGGATTTCAGGGCATGCTGATCATGCCCAGAGCTGTGCAACTGGACCCTTGCAGGCGGCCAGAGCACTGGCATACCCTGTCCCCCAGGAGGCAGCAGGCAGGCAGCCCCGCCGCAAACCTCTCTTTGGGCAGTAGAGGACAGGAGTTTCCTGGGTACTTGTTCCCACATGAGGGGAAGCTTTCGGCCCTGCAGAGGCTGACAGTGCTGGGGCTGACACACCGGGTCTTGGAGAAGCACCCGCAGGAAGAGCATCAGTGTGGACGCCTCCCAAAGGAAGCAAGGCCTTGGTCCGATCGGTTCTGCGGGGTCTCTCCCCACTTGGACAGCCTGAGCTGGTAGAGAACCACAGGCATCCTCCAGGCCCCAGAATGCTGGTGGACACCGTGGCCGTCCGCTGCTGCTGTGCCAGGCAGCTCCGAGGGAGCATGTGGCCACACAGGGGCTGCATTGGAACATGCAGGCCAGGACGCAGGCCTGCTGGGTTGGCAACCGCAGGTGGAAGCTGAGGCCCGAAGCTGAGAACAATGCATGATAAGTTCCTTAAGAGAGGGGCTGGACACCCTCAAGACCTAGTGAGAGGACCCAGCAAGAGCCAGCCTGGACAACTTGGAAGAAAAAGAGGCCTCTGTGGACTGCTTGCCAGCGTGGGAGACAAACTTCTCATGCCCTGGCCCTTCCTCCACTTGCCCCCAGGCTCAGCGGGGGCAGAGACTCTCAGGGGCACAGCCTGAAGGGGCACGCCTTCTGCCAATGCGCATTCTGCATCCAGGCTGGAGCATGAAAGCGTCAGTCTTCTGCAGCCTGCTCCTCAACAGGCAGGAGGCTGAGGGGAGTGGCCTCTGCAAGGAGCAGGGAGAGAGGGCTGCATTCGGCATCCCTGTCCTTCCAGAATGTGGCAGGGCAAAGTGGCCATGGTGTTTGGGGGTAAAGTAGGTACCATAGATGGTTGCAGAAACAGAAGCATCTTAAAAGCCACCCTGCCCAAAGCTGGTGCTGCCCACGAGGACCCGCTGCTGGGCACGGTGATCCTGACGGAGAGCAAGAGCTACGCAGGGTCCCCCAGGGAGAGCCGTCTGCACTGGCCTAACAGGGACGGGGGTGTCACCTGTCTCCCTGAGCAGCATGGTGATAGATTCTTTCCCCAGACCTCCAGAGGGGAGCCCAGCCTGGCCACCACCTTTCCCTGAACCTCGTGAGACCCTCCGTGGAGAGCCCAGCTGTGCCTGCCTGGACTTCTGCCTGCATAACGGGGAGCCACTGAGTGGGTGTTATTTTAAGCTGCCAAGTGTGTGGCAACCCGGTATAGAGCAATGGAAAACCGAGGCCCCTGCCGTCCTACTGAGCTCGATGAGGTTGTATTTGAAGAAGGAAGCAAGCCGCAACCTCCTGGCTGTCCACTGCAGCCCACTCCTCACCACAGTTCTTCATAGATGAAGCAACCCTCGGCCATGGCCTGGGGGCACTAGGCCCCTGGGTCCTGCAGACCACTGACATCTCTTTAAATGACTCAGCTCAGCCCTGGTTCTCCTCTCACCAGTGGCATTGTCTGTAAGAGAAACCAAAGGGTGAAGTCATAACCTGTCCTGGGGCATCAGGGTTTGGTGGCTGGGCCACCAGAATGTGCAAGGGCAGGTGTGGGGAGGGGGCAGCATGATGGGGGCAGACCCGTGGGGCTTCCCACAAGTGCACAACCCCCTCTGGCAAGTCGTCTAACCCTGTCCTCTCCTCTGGGGTGGTCTGGATGGGAACATTAGAAAGGCTCCTGGATGTGAGTTTGCCTGTGGGGTTTACACATTTACAATTACAGACCGAGGGCTTGAGCTCCAGGCTCAGCATCCTGACACACTAGGAATAAAACCCACCTCCCACCCAGGCTGAAGCGACACTGCACCTGGGGCTCCAGAGCAGCGGAGTCAGTGGTGAGACCAGACCCCATCAGAGGGCTGCTCTGTCTGGGCATGGAAGGCTTCACACAGCAGGGAGGGGTCATCTAGATAAAGCAAAGAACTGCCCCCCGGGGAGGGCCAGGCATGAGCACAACAAAGCTCCAAGCCCTGCCTATGGGGCCTGTTCCACCCTTAGCTGGCAACAACGGGGAGGTGGGCAGCTGCTGCAAGCACTGTGGAGACTGAGTCACTGGGCCCTGGACTCGGGACAGGCAGCAGCATAGCCGGGGTGCACTCACGGCCCCAGGATGGGAAACGTGCTCCTTCAAGCACTCGGCCCACATCAGCAAGTGCTTTCTGTAAAGGGCACAACGGCCAACACTGCCTCTGTCACAGCTACTCAGCTCAGCCACTGCTACAGAAAAGATTGTCAATGAATGAGTGTGACTGTGGTCCAGGATAAATGCTGGACGTGGCCCTTGGGCTGTAGTGCACCAACCCTCCCCTGAGGCCACGTTTACCCTGCGTTAGAAATAGCCCTGGCCGGGGTCCATCTCTGCGCAGGCTGGGCCAGGACTGTCCGAGAGGGGCAGGAATTGTGGGGCATCTCTCCCACTCCCCAGGGGTAAGCAGGCATGGCCACATATAGGTGACAGCAGCCTTCTGGTCAGCTCGAGTCAGGTGTGTCACATCCCTGGGTGCAGTCTGGCCTGGACGCCAAGCCTACAGCCATCGCAGCCCGGCAGCCGCTGGAGAGAGAAGACTGACACAGCTCTGGGAGCCGTGTGTGTGGGGGCTGGGTGCCAGGGTCCAGGAGGGTGTCCAGGTGAGCTGCGGGAAGCCTTGGAGGCCTGGGCCTGGCCCCTGATCCTGCGCTTGCTCCTGCCAACTGGCCATGGCTGTCTCTGCCCTCCCAGGGCAATAGTGAGGTCAGACAGGAGGAAAGACGCAGACACTTAGCCCCTGTGTCAGAGAATGGTGGCGGACACAGCCTCTCTACAGAGCACCGAGGCTGAGGGGGTGGGAAGGAGGTGCAGGGAGGTGAGGGTGCTGGGAAGGGAGCGCAGAGTGGTGGGGCCTCTTCCCCAGACTTCAGCAGAAATGGTGTCTTCCCACAGGTGTGACGAGAACTGCTTGAGCTGTGCAGGTTCCAGCAGGAACTGCAGCAGGTGTAAGACGGGCTTCACACAGCTGGGGACCTCCTGCATCACCAACCACACGTGCAGCAACGGTGAGCAGCAGCGGGTTACCCTGGGGCTGCCTGTGGAGGAGCTCAGCCGGCCAGCTTGTGCTCAGAAGAGAAGAGCAAAGCCACACAGGCATGGCGGCTCCACAGACAGGCGTTCGTGTCCCTGATCCGACTGTCTGGGATTCCTCTAGCTGATATGGAAGACAGCTGCCCTACCTCCCCCCTTCCCTCTAGGCTTCTCACACATTGATCAGAGAGGCATCCCAGCCACTGCTGATCTGTTTATTGAGTGACTCCTAAAAATGATTTTGTCCTTCTACTGGTCCCACTGCCATGCCACAGGCCCCCAGTGGCCCGGATATGATGACATCCCATCAAAGATGGGGGGGTCAAAGCCAGGAAGCCTGGAGGGTCTCTGCCCCAGGACGAGGGGGACAGAGTCCAGAGTAGAGCACACGCTCTGCAGCAGCAATCCCAGCTCCACAGGGATCCAGCGTGGACCCGCATCCGTGCTGCAGGAGAGCCCTGGCTGTGCAGTGGGATGGGGGACAGGGACAAGTTGTAAAAACAGAAACTTAAAAGGGGACCGAAGCTAAGTGCCCAGTTTGGGAATTCCAGGCAACAAGGAGGGTTGGCAGGACCTGCCTGGAGGTTCAGTGCAGGAGCCATTACAGACACATGGGCAGGGAAGGGGACTCTGGCCCAGCAAGCAGCAGGGTGGAGCCACATGGGGCCAGCTCTGGGCACCACATTCCGACAGCCAGGAGAGGAAGGCTCTCTGCTCCCGTGTCCAGGGTCAGGGCAGGTGGTCCTTGGGCATGAAGCTGGCACTGGCCCTGTCCTGGCAGAGCATGGAGCTTGTGGAGGGCCCTGGGATGCCTCCTTGCCTTGTTACTGGTGATTTTTTGGGGTGGGGGTGCGGGAGGGTTGTCTAATTATGTCCCTTCAAAGGCCCGGAAACTCCTTTAGGAAGTCACCTGCCCACGTTATGTATGTAGCCCAAAAAAGTGTGGTTGCGCCGGGCGCGGTGGCTCACGCTTGTAATCCCAGCACTTTGGGAGGCCGAGGCGGGCGGATCACGAGGTCAGGAGATCGAGACCACAGTGAAACCCCGTCTCTACTAAAAATATAAAAAATTAGCCGGGCGTGGTGGCGGGCCCCTGTAGTCCCAGCTACTCGGAGAGGCTGAGGCAGGAGAATGGCGTGAACCCGGGAGGCGGAGCTTGCAGTGAGCCGAGATTGCGCCACTGCACTCCAGCCTGGGCGACAGAGCGAGACTCCGTCTCAAAAACAAAAAAAAAAAAAAAAAAAAAAGTGTGGTTGCCACCGGAGGGCCTCCCAGGTCCACGGATGATGCCTCCTCAGAGGCCTCTTCCCCTTGCCGCAGCGGCGTCCTCAGCAAGTCCTGTTCGCGGTGGCTCCCTTCCCCCCATCCCCACTCCTCCCCGTCGGCCCCTGCCGCCGTGGAAGCAGCTTCCATTCCCGCCTGCCTCCAGCCCCGTCCTCCGGCCTCCCCTAGAGTCTTCCTCCTAAACTCCACTGCCAGCACGGATGTCCAGAAAGACAGGTGCACATGTGCCCCACGGGCCCAGGCTGGGTGTTCTCCCGAGATCCCTCCCACACACCCCCACATCCTGCCCATGAATCCCCTTGTCACTGAGACTCAGCAAGAGCCCCATACACCAGTGCCCTCCCGCCACACAGGGCACCCAGAGTCAAGTGCATTGCAGGAGAGGGGCTTCAAGGGCTGCCATCCTGCTGCCCACCTCTGTCTGTGTCCCTCTTGCCCAGGGCACCACTGATGCCCAGCATATGTGGAATGCTTGAAACAATCTTTTTTTATTTTTATTTATTTATTTTTGAGATGGAGTTTTGCTCTTCTTGCCCAGGCTGGAGTGCAGTGGCATGATCTCAGCTCACTGCAACCTCCGCCTCCTGGGTTCAAGTGGCTCTCCTGCCTTAGCCTCCTGAGTAGCTTGGATTACAGGCGCCCACCACCATGCCCAGCTAATTTTTATGTTATTAGTAGAGACGGGGTTTCACCATGTTGGTCAGACTGGTCTCAAGCTCCTGACCTCAGGTGATCCGCCCGCCTTGGCCTCCCAAAGTGCTTGGATCACAGGCATGAGGCACCGCGCCCGGCCTTGAAACAATCTTTACAGGCACCAAAGACTGACCTTTCCCTCCTTTTCCTTTCCTGATGCGGGGCCCCAGCTGACGAGACATTCTGCGAGATGGTGAAGTCCAACCGGCTGTGCGAACGGAAGCTCTTCATTCAGTTCTGCTGCCGCACGTGCCTCCTGGCCGGGTAAGGGTGTCTAGCTGCCCACAGAGGGCAGGGACTCCCATCCATCCATCCGTCCACCTTCCTCCAGACCGTCGGCCAGAGCCTGTTTCGGGGGCGGTGCCCTGCACCTGACAGCTTTATCTCCCCAGGAGCAGCATCTCTGGGCACCCAAGCCAGGTGGGTGGTGGCTCTTAAGGAGGTGTTCCTAAAATGGTGACATCCTCTCAAATGCTGCTTGCTGGCTCCAGTCTTCTGACAAACTGTAACAGGAACAAAATGAATTCTGGGAATCCACAGCTCTGGCTTTCGAGCAGCTTCTGGGACCATAAGTTTACCGAATCTTCAAGACCAAAGCAGAAAAGAAAGACGCTTGGCATCACACATCACTCTTCTCCCCGTGCTTTTCTGCGGGTGTGCAGTAAATCCCCCCGGCCCGGCCGGCGAACCCTGGGCCGTCCTCACGTGTGACAAAGGGCCAGCAGTCTACCTGCTCGTTGCCTGCCCCTGAGCAGTCTGGGGATGGTTTGGTCAGACTATAAGATAGGTTTGAAGGCATAAAATGTATGACCACTGGGGCCGGAGTATCTATTTCTACATAGTCAGCTCCTTCTGAAACTGCAGCAGTGGCTTAGAAAGTCAGATTCCAAACGCAGACCTGAAGATTCCATCCCCGCAGCGTTCTCCTTTGAGCAAGCCGAGCGCTCCTTGTTACCGCGTTCTGTCTCTTCAGCAGTCTCATGGCCTGAACGACCACCTCGACCTGATGCAGAGCCTTCTGAGGAGGGGCAGCAGGAGGCATTCTGCGGCCAGCCAGAAGGTACCCCGCTGGCCAAGCAATTTCTCTGAACAAAATGTAAAGCCGGCCCATGCATTGTTAATCATCCATCACTTCCCATTTCACGGAATTGCTTTTAAAATACATTTGGCCTCTGCCCTTCAGAAGACTCGTTTTTAAGGTGGATGCTCCTGTGTCTGTGTATATTACGAGCCTACATGACACAGCTGGATTTATTCTGCCAAACCTGTGTAGGCATTTTATAAGCTACATGTTCTAATTTTTACCGATGTTAATTATTTTGACAAATATTTCATATATTTTCATTGAAATGCACAGATCTGCTTGATCAATTCCCTTGAATAGGGAAGTAACATTTGCCTTAAATTTTTTCGACCTCGTCTTTCTTCATATTGTCCCGCTCCCCTGTTTGACGACAGTGCATTTGCCTTGTCACCTGTGAGCTGGAGAGAACCCAGATGTTGTTTATTGAATCTACAACTCTGAAAGAGAAATCAATGAAGCACATACAATGTTGACCCTAAATTAATAAAAGAGTTAACATCCCATAGCACAGGAGCCTGTATTTCTTTCCAAGGCGCACAAAATGAAATAGGAGTGCTGACCAAGTGTTAAGTGGACGTTACTTTAATTGTGGCTTCACATCTGTTTGACGTCATTACGTGGAAGGTCTTCTTTTGAACTTTAGCAAATGCTGATGTAAGGAAACAATGGAGGAAATCCCAGATCCCAACCCCAGAATGTCATTTGGCAAAGAGACCCTCCTCAGACCACATTAGCCTCATTGGGAGGAGGTTCTAGAGCCCCTCCAGATAGAGGGACCCCTTCCATCTGTCACAGGGGAGCGCCCCACAGCCCAGACTGCCAGCATCCTCACCAGTTGCTGCCAAGTATGATTGAATTAGGTTACAGCTTGTCTTCTATGCAGTGGCTGAAATCCCTGAACCCATGGCTTATGCACTCCTTGGGAAGTTTACCATGGCCTCTGAGTTCAGAAGCTTGTACTTGCCAGGAATCCTTTGGCTGCAAGTAAAGGAAATGCACTAACTAGAAATGACTTAGGTGAAAACAAGAGTGGGTGAGGGGCATTGTTTTGAGAATCCAGAGTGGATTCAGAATTTCAGGGAAGGGTGCAGCAGAGCGTTAGGAAACCTGGAACCAGCATTAAATGTCACCTGGACCCTCTCTGTACTGCAGCACTGCCCCTCTCTCCATAGCTGCCTTCTCCAGTTGATGGGACAAATGACAAGACCTAGAGCATCTTCCAGGTAAAACTGGTACAAATCCAACCCCTCAAGCCAACTTTCTGGGTCTGTTTCTTGGCTCTTCTTTTCCCAGGGACAGGACTTGGTCAACCTACCTTACATTGGTACTCTCCGTGTCATCAGCTGTGGCTACAAGGACAGGCTTGTGCAGCAGAATATGGCTGCAGGGAGCTCTGCAGCAGAGGAGGGGAGCAATGTGCAGCTCTCAGAAGGTAGGGCAGGCCACACAACCCAACAGCTGGCCACCACAAGCACCAATTGACCAGAGTTGTGCGTGTGAGGCAGTGAAGGAATAAGTGTGTTTAGGATAAAGATTCAACCCCTTGCCCCGCCCGTGAGACTGACATTGAATTAAAACCAGCAACTTGTTAAGTACCGCTGATGCAAGGCAGCTTTTTAGACCCTAGAGCCCGGATATCAATAAATCCGAGCTCTTTGCCCACTGAGAGCTTACAGTCTACCATGTTTGCAGCTGAATCAGAAATAAACTCCTAGCTGGGCGTGGTGGCTCACACCTGTAATCCCAGCACTTTGGGAGGCCGAGGCGGGTGGATCACCTGAGGTCAGGAGTTCGAGACCAGCCTGGCCAACACAGTGAAACCCCATCTCTACTAAAAATACAAAAATTAGCCATGCATGGTGGTGACACCTGTAATCCCAGGTACTTGGGAGGCTGAGGCAGGAGAATCGCTTGAACCCAGGAGGCGGAAGCTGCAGTGAGCCAAGATCGCACCACTGTACTCCAGCCTGGGCAACAAGAGCGAAGCTGCGTCTCAAAGAAAAAAAAAAGGGAAGAAACTCCCTTTATCTCCCAAAGGACACCAACTACAGGAAAGCCAGCCAGGCAGCCTCGTCGAGTGGCTGAGCCAGGCAAGCCCAGCTTGGGGCTGACAAGTCGGGTGGGGAGTTGAGAAGTTGTTCACAAAGTCCTAATGACTAAACTCCACCTTGTTGAAAGAGACCAACTACCTATAATGTCTGCTCCCAAGAGGTCCGACGCTGAGGTGGAGATTGTCTGGACTCTGGCAGGATATGTGTATGGATTTTAAGTGACAGGATCATGGATCGCCTCCTCTAAACCTGTCATTTCCCAGACAAGGACACTGAGGCCCACAGAAGTGAGTGCCTTGCCTTGGGCTGCACGTTGGCAAAGTTGCTCCCACCACTGTGCCCAGGGAAGGAGGCTGGCTGGCTGCGGGAGGGGCGTCGTTCTGCAGCTGCCCAAATGCAGCCATGATGCGTTTGTTTTAAACTAGCTTTATTTTCAGGGGGTGATGTTTATCTGACCTTATCCCCAAATTCTTTGGCACCTCACAGTGGACCTCATGTACACATCCCCATCCCTCCCAGGCCACTACTGACTTTCTATCTTGTGACTCTTCAACGGACTGGTGAGAATTGCACGTTGTACAGAAGACACACCTGAAATGGGAGGCGGGTGGACAGAACTTAAAAAAATAAAAGCACCAGGCACAGTGGCTCATGCCTGTAATCCTAGCATTCTGAGAGGTTAGAAGCAAGAAGATGGCTTGAGCCCAGGCGTTTGCAGCCAGCCTGAGAAATATAGCGAGACCCTGTCTCAATCAATCAGTCAAAAATGACAGAGATAGATAGATAGATAGATAGATAGATAGATAGATAGATAGACAGACAGACAGACAGACAGACAGACAGACAGACAGCAACATGGTCTAAATGAGTCCAGGAGTGGAGTGTCCTTGAACTTGGGGAGACCACCCTCCGCTGCATTTGCATTATTGATATATGGCTGGAGAGGGCCTTTTGCCTAAAAGCTTGGAGTATGTTGAGGCCCCGGGAGCAGGTGAGGGGCAGAGGTTCAGATCCGAGGATGGAAAGAGGAGGTGAAGTAGGAAAGAAAAACATTTTCATAAGAACAAGCAGGGGTGATGGAGAGTAATACACCAAGGCCATTCTCTAGCATCTTAAGGTTCTGCCCAGCCATCTGGGAGGCCACTGGGCACTGGCTGCTGGGGGGAAAGGAAGACTCTGCTCCCCTACCCCAGCCTTCGCTGTTGCTTTCCTCGCACGAACCCCAGACTCTATCCTTCCTGGTTGGCTGTTTAAGTCCTTTCCTGACACCCTAGGCTTTGAGGCTTATCTGAGCACAGAACAGCATCCTTAGATGGTACAGCACGGAGCACACACCTTAGATCCTAGGGTTCAGTCCCACTATCCAAAGCCCCTCACCACTACAGACCAGCCACACTAAGGGTGACCAGATAGCTTAGCCTCCCTTTTGAAACAAGAGCACCCAAAGTGCCCGGGGCAGAGAACATCCTGTTGCCAAAATAGTGGTTCTCAACCAGGGATGATTTTTGTCTTCCAGGGGACATTTGGCAACGTCTGGAGACATTTTGGGTTGTCACAACTGGAAGGATGTACTCACATCCAGTGGGTGGAGGCCAGGAATGCTGCTATGCACCCTACAATGCACAGCAGCCCGCATGACAAAGAACTGTCCAGACCAAAATGTCAGTAGTGCCGAGGTTGAGAAATTCTGGCCACAAGAAATGGAATCGAAAAAGAAAATTGTTTGCAACTTCGTAGAGATACCCTAAATGAATAAAACCACATATGGTTCCATTTCTGTCCCTGTTCCTATGCTGAAGGGAAACTTGTACAACTTTCCCTTTTTAAAGTAAAGAGATACCACCCCACTCTTTTTGTTTTTTTTTTTTAAACACAGCAACAGAATGGCCCCAAGTTAAAACCAGCTCTCCAGCCTAAGGACTCCACCTGGTGGTCCTCTCTGGAATTAAATGAAGTTTAGGTTTTATTTTGTTTAACTTTTTTCATTATTTAGTTATTTTGTTTAACATTTTTAGTTATTTTGTTTAATTTTTTAGTTATTTTGTTTAACTTTTAAGTTATTTTATTTTTCAGTTATTTTAACTTGTTATTTTAATTTTTTTAGTTATTTTAACTTGTTAAAGTTATTTTTTTTTTTTTTTTTTTTTTTTTTTTTTTTGAGACGGAGTCTTGCTCTTTCACCCAGGCTGGAGTGCAGTGGCGCGATCTCGGCTCACTGCAAGCTCCACCTCCCGGGTTCACGCCATTCTCCTGCCTCAGCCTCTCCGATTAGCTGGGACTACAGGCGCCCGCCACCACGCCCGGCCAATTTTTTGTATTTTTAGTAGAGACGGGGTTTCACTGTGGTCTCGATCTCCTGACCTCGTGATCTGCCCGCCTCGGCCTCCCAAAGTGCTGGGATTACAAGCGTGAGCCACCGCGCCCGGCCTTGTTAAAGTTATTTTAATTCTTTAGTTATTTTGTTTAACTTTTTTAGTTTTTTTAGTTAAACAAAAGTTGCAGTGACGGGGCAGGTGTGATGGTTCAGGCCTGTAATCCCAGCACTTTGGGAGTCCGAGGCAGGGACAGGGGGCAAAGGAAATCACTTCTTGAGGTCAGGAGCTCAAGACCAGCCTGGCAAACATGACAAAACCCCGTCTCTACTAAAAATATAAAAATTAGCCAGGCATGGTGGTGAGCGCCTGTAATCCCAGCTACTCGAGAGGCTGAGGCATGAGAATCACTTGAACCTAGGAGGCGGAAGTTGCAGTGAGCTGAGATTCCGCCACTGTACTCCAGCCCGGGTAACAGAGTGAGACTCCATCTCAAAAAGCAAAAAAGTTCCAAGTACAATACAAAGAAATTCCCTCCCAGTTTGAGAGTAAGTTGCTGATATACCCTATGACCCCTCCCCCCAATACTTTAGTGCGTATTTCCTATAAACAACGACATTCTCCTGCACAGCCATCAGACTCAGGAAATTAATATCGATATGTTATTACCATCTAACCCTCTGACTGAATTCTAGTTCTGCCAGTTGTCCCAATCAAGTTCTTAGCAAAACGGTCTGGTTTAGAAACACACTTTTCACTTAGTCATCGTGTCTCTTTAATGTTCTTCCATCTGGAACGGTCCCTCAGTCTTTCCTTGCCTCGTCATCTGGAACCTTTTAAAGACTATAGGCCAGTTATTTGCAGGTTGTCCTTCGGTGTGCACTTGTCTGAGGTTTCCTCACGTTTTAAGTCAAGCATCTTTGACAGGAATCTCACAGACTGATTCTGTGTGCTCACTGCATTCTAGCAGGGACTACACGATCTGTTCCAGTATTGGTGATGTTAACGATCATTGGTTAGGGTTTTTTTCTGGGCTATGAAGTGATACCTGCCAAAGCATGTCCACTACCACCACTGTTCAACATTGTGCAGAGATCCCAGCCAGTGTAACAGGGCAAAAAATACAGAACCAGTATAATAACTGGAAAGGAGGAAATAAAACTATCTTTTTTTTTTTTTTTGAGACCGACTCTCACTCTGTTACCCAGGCTGGAGTGCAATGGCATCATCTCCACTCACTGCAACCTCCGCCTCCCTCATTCGAGTGATTCTCGTGCCTCAGCCTCCCAAGTAGCTGGGATTACAGGTACGTGCCACCACACCCGGCTAATTTTTGTATTTTTAGTAGAGGGGGGTTTTCACCATGTTGGCCAGGCTGGTCTCAAACTCCTGACCTCAGGTGACCCACCCACCTCAGCCTCCCATAGTGCTGGGATGACAGACATGAGCCACCACGCCCAGCCAACTATCATTATTCTCAAATAGCATGGTTATGTATGTAGAAAATCCACAAGAATGGTTACAGAGAAACTATTATAATTAATAAGTAAATTTCACAAGATCGCTGGATGTAACGCCAATATACAGAAATCTGCTGTATTTAAATATATCAAAACTAATGATTAGAAAATGGAATTTTTAAACAAAAGATACTATTTACAGTAGCATCAAAAACTATCAAATATCTAGACAATCTATTAAATATCTAGACAATCTATTAAATATCTAGACAATCTATCAAATATCTAGACAATCTATTAAATATCTAGACAATCTAGTAAAGGATATACAAGGCCTCGACACAAAATCTGTAAGATGCTACTGAAATTAAAGAGTAGCTCAATAAATGTAAGGTTATAATATGCCCATTGATTGGAATACTTAATATTGTAAAGATATTAATTCTCTCCAAATTCATCTACAGATCCAGCACAATACAAATCAAATCATGGGTGCTTTTTCAGATACAAGACGTATCTATCATTTATGTTCACATGCAAAGGATTAGAATAACCAGATAACTACTAGATAATCTGAGGAAAAAATGGGAGCTTTTTTTGAGGGACAAATACCAAGTCTTTTTCTAAAGCTTGTATTCTGCAAGGATAGCTGACTAAACCCATGGAACAGAATAGCTAGTGCAGAAGCAGGCCCTCACATATTTGGACACTTGATTTTTGAAAAGAGTTGCTCTGCAGAGCAATGGGGGAAAAAATGGTCTTTTCAATAAATGGTGCTGGGTCAACCAAATATCCATATGGGGAAAAATATATCTTCTTCCCTACCTTAGACTATGCACAAAAATCTATGCCAGAGAGACTGCAGATCTAAATGCACAAGGTGGAAGAAGAAAGCTTTTAAAGAAAATATAATTATGGAGTAGGCAAAAGTTTCTCAAAGCATACTCGAAAACCATTAACTGTATAGGGGAAGGTTCATAAATCAGACTGTATTACAATGAAGAACCTCTATTCATCAAAAGATACCATTAAGAGAGTGAAAACCCAAGCCACAGGGAGAAGATAGTCACCACAGACATAGCTCACAAGGTTCCTATTGAAAAAATATAAAGAGCTCCTACAGATCAGTTTAAAAAAAAATAAAGCCCAACAGAAAAATGGGCAAAACACCTAAGCAGACACTTCATTAAAGAGGTTATCCAAATGAACATAAATATATTTTTTAAAGTTCTCAACTGTGTTAGTAATTAGGGAAATACAGTTAAAACCACAATTTCATACCATTACCTATCTACCAGAATGGCTAAGATTAAAAAGACAGACAATACTAAACGTTAGCAAGGAGTTTAAGTTGGTACAACCACTTTGGAAAACCATGTCCTACTTAAGCTGAACATAAGTAAACCCTATGACCCAGTAATTCCATCCCCGGGTGTGTATCAGTATATGTGTTCACATGAAGATATACATTATTGTGTTTGTAGGTACACTATTTATAATATAAAAGCTCCAGAGTGAAAATTACCCAAATGTTCATCAACAGCAGAATGGATAAGTAAATTGTGAAACATCCACAATGAAATACTGTATTACAGTGAGAATAAATGAACTACATCTACACACAAACATAATGTTAAGCAAAAAATATGTAAGGTACTTCATTTGCATAAATACGAAACTAGGCAAAGCAAATCTATACAAGATGTCAGGATAATGGTTACCCTTGGGGCAAGGGTGGTGACTAGATGAAGACAGGAGGGCTTCTGGAATGTGGCAATGTCCTGTTCTTACGAGGATGCTAGTTGGTTGGGTGTGTTCAGTTTGCATTCTTCTATATGTATATCATACTTCAATAAAAGTTCAAGGAGAATCATCTCCGGGTGGATTGTAGAACTAAATGTGAAAGGCAAAACAATCGTCTAGTAGATCACATAGGAAAATACGATGGGGGTAAGGGAAGATTTCTTAAGGCACATGCACATGCACACACACCCAATCCACTAACCTAAAGAAAATAATTGAACTACATAAAAACTGGAAACTTCTCAGCCAGGCGAGGTGCCTCACACCTGTAATCCCAGCACTGTGGGAGTCCGAGGCAGGTGGATCACTTGAGCTCAGGAGTTGAAGACCAGCCTGGGCCACATGTCAAAACCTTGTCTCTACAAAAAATACAAAAGTTAGCCAGGCCTATTGACCTGTGCCTATAGTCCCGGCTACTTGGGAGGCTGAGGTGGGAGGATCTCTTGAGCCTGAGAGGTCAAGGCTGCAGTGAGTCCTGATGGCACCACTGCACTCCAGCCTAGGTAACAGAGTGAGACCCTGTCTAAAAAAAAAAAAAAATTCTAATCATCAACACCATTAAGAGTGAAAAGGCAAGCCACAGAGTGTGTTCATATCCCTAATATATAAAGAAATTCCACAAATCAGTAAGAAAAAAAGGCAGACAACTCCATAAGGAAAAAAAAATGAGCCAGGGACTCGAAAGAACACTTAACAAAGGAAGCTATCAGAATGGGCACCATACACATGAGAAGGTTCTCAGCTTCATTAGTTATTAGAGAAAAGCAAAGCAAAGCAGTAGTGCAATACCACCACACACCCATCAGAATAGCTATAGACTTCAAATGCCAACAAGGCTGAAGCTGGAAGCCATGAAAACCCTTACACACCGCTGGAGTGTGTATATTATTTCAGCCTCTTAGCGTAACTGTTGGGCATTACTTATTGATAGATATCATACCCTATGTCCCAGCAGTTCCGCTCCAGGAGAAACTCATGCAAATGTGCATGAGATCCACGTACCAGAAAATCCATAGCAGCATTACTCAGAATAGCCCTAAACTGAAAACAACTTTGATGTCCATCAACAGCAGAATAAGTAATTTATGGTATAATATATACAGTGGAGTTCTCTTCAGCAGCGAAAGCAAACAAACCATCTCTGTATGCAACCTGGATGGACTCCAGAGATAATATAGACTCCAAGAAACTGGGCCAAAAAAAAGCATACTGCATGATTCTATTTATATCAAAAGCAAGCAAACCGAATCTGTAGTGTTGAGTTCGCGGTTGCCTTTGGGAAAGAGGGAGGCTTTCAGAATAGTGGTTTTTTGGATCCCGGTGTCGGCTACGCAGTTGTGTTCACTCTAGTCATTAATCACTCCGTAAATTCCTGATATACACACTTTTATGTATATCATACGTTATGCATATGAATATTGAGAAGTCTAAAGGCCACAAGCTTAACCGCAAACCCTACCGTGCCCGAGGCCGGGTTGGACTTGCGGGGCGGTGGGGTTGTCCCGGCGACCTGCCCCAGGCGGGCCACCTAGCCCGGGATCTCACACTGTAGCCCGGAGCCAAGGCCCAGGCCCGGAACGGGTACCTGAACTCCTGGACCCTTCACTGAACCCCACGGGTTCCCGCGACGGCTGGGGGAGGGAGGACGGTCACAGCTTCCCCTCCCACCTCAAGGTGCGCTAATGCATGAGAAAGTTCCCCTCGGGTGCTTCCACATTCGCCTTAACTTTTAATAAACACCAACGTCTGGAATCAGGGGTCCTCCAGACTCCAAACACACCCCAGGAAAGAACGCAGAACCAGACACGTCCCCTGCGCGCGCGCCACGACTTCCGGCAAGAACGACCCCGGAGGCGTGGCTCTTCGATTGCTTCGGCCTGGCGGTCGAGCTGCGCGCGCACTCGGCGGCTGCGATTGGTGCTGCCTGGCGTCGGGGCGCGGGGCACGCTGGGACGTCTCGCTGGCGGGAGGCTACGGGCTTTCCACCGAGCGGGGAAACGGGAGGCTGCAGGATGGTCAAGCTGACGGCGGAGCTGATCGAGCAGGCGGCGCAGTACACCAACGCGGTGCGGGACCGGGAGCTGGACCTCCGGGGTGAGTCCGGGGGCGTGGGCGGCCAGTCCCCAGGCGGCACCGAGCCGCCTTGTTCTCCGCGCTTTGCCGCGTGCACCGAAGGCCGGAGCTTGGCCCGCGGGCCGGTTGTCTGGGCTCCGACCGGGCTGCGCAGGGAACGCCGGGCCTGATTCTTGCCGTTGTTGCCAAATGAGCATCCCGTTAAGCTGTTGGGAGGCTTCTGTTACCGCCGCGCCTCGACAGGCCCGGGTGACTTCATCACTTCCTGGTGCAGACTCGTGGGGCCCCGTTAGGCCTTGCCTGGGTGTTCCGCAGCTGGCTCTGTTTGGGGGCCCGGAAGAGCGGCGCAGTCATGGTTGTGACGCCAGTGCAGGGCGAGTGATGGGTTCCTAATACTTGCCGCCAGATGATATTTTGAGCGTAGATAGGATATGTGTTCATTATTCCTAATTTGAGGGAGGAAACGAAGTCCCCGAACAACGCGATCGTTTCCTCCGGTATTTTCTACTTAGTAGCTTTAATTCTCTGGCGTTTCCCCTATATGAAGACGTTTTAAAAATTGAACTGTGTCAGCCAGGCTTGCACTGCCGGGTGCTGTGCGTAAGTTGTGGAAGCGCTCGCCATTATTCAGATGCCTGTACTATTTCAACTTTAGCAAGACTTGGTAAGATATTGGGAGGGCAGCTAGCTAGTTGGCATTTCAGGAGGCGGCTTTAAAGAGGACGTGATAGAGCAGCTTCTCTGAGGATAAGACCGTGCTGTCGTAGCCTGAGATTTGTTCCCACGGGAACCTATGGCCTGGGAGCAGCATCGCTGCGGGATCTGCTTAGATTTCTTGCTGCCCTTTGGGAAATCCCAGTGTTTTGTGTTGCCTTGTGTTGAGATGGAGTCTCGCTCTTTCGCCCCGGCTGGAGTGCAGTGGCGTGATCCCGGCTCACTGCAACCTCCGCCTCCCCGGTTCAAGTGATCCTGTGCCTCAAGCTTCCCAAGTAGTTGGGATTACAGGCGTGAGCCACCGCGCCTGGGTGATCCTCCTCCGCTGGCCTCCCAGAGTGCTGGGATTACAGACGTGAACCACCGCGCCCGGCCTCCAGTATTTTTATTTTGTTGAAATTAAGTTTCTTAGAGAAAGGTTCAGTTCAAGAGCAACTCATCACTTTTTTTTTTTTTTTTTTTTTTTTTTTTTTTTTTTTTTTTGAGACGGAGTTTCGCTCTTGTTGCCCAGGCTGGAGTGCAGTGGCGCAATGTCGGCTCACTGCAACCTCCGCCTCCTGGGTTCAAGCGATTCTCCTGCCCCAACCTCCCGAGTAGCTGGGATTACAGTCATGCGCCACCACGCCCGGCTAATTTTTTGTATTTTTCGTAAAGACATGGTTTCCCCATGTTGGTCAGGCTGGTCTCGAACTCCCGACCTCAGGTGATCAGCCCGCCTTGGTCTCCTGAAGTGCTGGGACTACAGGCTTGAGCCACTGCACCCGGCCCAACTCACCACTTTTGATGATCTCTGCCATTTCTCTATGGAGTACGTGCAGTGTTGAGAATACGTATTTTGATGCAGTACGGGTAGTACAGCTCTGAATTGTGTCCTTTAACTTTGGGTAAGTTCTTTTTTTAGTAGACCTTGCTTCTTCGGAATATTTCTTATAGTGCCTAACACAATAATTATGCCCAAATTAGATAAATTAACATTTGAGTGTTCACAGATTTATTACTGTATGTAAACCATTGATCTTCAATTCTGAATTAGAGCTGGGGGAGGGGAGGGAGAACTGTCGTGATATGTTGAGGCTGTTCTGATGGGTTCTAAGAATCTGGCCTGTGGAGATGCAAGAGTGGAGAACTGTTGTCACAATGTTTGAACGCTGTTTGGGCACTGAGACTAAGCAGCTCAAAGCGTAAATTCCTGTTGCGCCGATTCCACTTAACTAGCCCAAACGACTTAGAACAGTGTGAGGCACCCTGTAAATGTTCTTATAAATACCAGCTACCTATATCACCCATTATTAATTGTCCTTGTCCTTGTTGTTATCAGATTGTAAGCTTCATGGCACTGGGGACTTGAGACTCGTTCAGCGTTTTCTCTCTAGTATCTTAAACAGCGGCAAGTCATGCGTGACATGACATAGGTGCTAGGTAATACTTCCTAAATAAATCAAAGCCTGGAGTCAGATACTATGAAATACTGCTAATGCTTTAAGGGGCAGCTATTTAGTTATATTAATACCTCTTGTGTGTTTTTTTCCTCCATTTTGTAGGGTATAAAATTCCCGTCATTGAAAATCTAGGTGCTACGTTAGACCAGTTTGATGCTATTGATTTTTCTGACAATGAGATCAGGAAGCTGGATGGTTTTCCTTTGTTGAGAAGACTGAAAACATTGTTAGTGAACAACAACAGAATATGGTAAGTGTCCATAGGGGAAAGTAATTTTTTCCCCTTAGGGTAAATGTTGCAGTGTTCCCTGAAGAGGTTGTAGCACGTGCTACCGGTTAAACCTACATGTTTCTTTTTCTTTTTTTAATATATTTTTTAAAAATATTTTTTCCGTAATGGAAGCCACATTCAATACATGTTTTTTCTTAAAATGAGAAATGAACTTCACTTTCCTATAGAGATCCAGAGATGAACCTGGCTTTAGTCTAGTCTTTCACTTTCCTATAGATCCAGAGATACCTGCTTAGTCTAGTCTTTCACTTTCCTATAGAGATCCGGAGATGGACCTGGCATTAGTCTAGTCTTAAACTTGTGCTGTTCAGAAATCATGTATTTTTATTTTCATGGTAAGTTTCTAATTAAAAACATGTTGCTTTGTATACATTTTGGCTTCTAAAACGATTATTAAAGGGGTCATAGTAAAAGGATATATAAAGGTAACAACTGTACTTTTGACTGAGCGTCTCTGCTATTTTTTTTTAACGGCAACTAATTTCTAGACTGTTACTTATTGAAATTGAGATCTTTTTTGACCCTGCCTTCATCAGCTCTGTGTAAACTTTATTGGAAAAAAAAAGCACTTGGTGTATAGATAATGTCTTTAAAAGTACTGGGTGGTGAGCGGGATTTCCTTCTGATAGAAATATTTCTCATAGGTTACCATTCCCCTATAGTATAGTTGTTGTGTCTTGTACCTGAGCTGGGAATCCAGAATTATTTGTATTTCTGTGCTGCCTGCACAAAAAATCATGAAGTGAGTTAAGTAGTTTGTGCCATCCAGGAGTTGCACCTTTTCTCAGGTTCCACTAGATGGTATGACAGTAGAATTAGCTCCAGGCAGTGTCTAAAATCCCACTTCTGTTGCTGACCCTGTGGCCTCAGAAGTGGGTTCTTCTTTTTGCTTTGTTTCCTCTTTGTCAGGGTGTTGGAAGACGGATCTGTAAGTGTCTCTCTGAGATCCTCTGAGCAAGGAGGTAGATAAAATTGTTAGCTTATTTAATTTTCACTTTTACTAAGACTCTATTTTTATCTTAGCCGTATAGGTGAGGGACTTGATCAGGCTCTGCCGTGTCTGACAGAACTCATTCTCACCAATAATAGTCTCGTGGAACTGGTAAGTTGCACAGAAGGAAAATGTATTTGGTGGGTGGGGTTATAAAGGTACTATGTGCTTCCTACAGAAAATTTACAAAATCTAGAAAATCTCATAGAAAATGATCTCAGTATCCTCTTGTCTTTTTCTTAATTCAGGATCTGGGCCTTTTGGGTTCTGCAGCTGTATACTACAAATATTTTCCTACTCTTACTTGCCTTTTGACTTAGGATGTCTTGTTAGAGAAGTTCCTAATTTAGGTGCAGTCAAATGTATCAATCTTTTTCTTTATTGTAGCCCTTTTGATGTTTAAATTTCCCCTATTCCAGGGTTATAAACTCCTATGTTGTTTTCTAGAATTGCAGTGTTCAATATAGTACCAGTAACTACAGGTGGCTACTCATAATTGAGATGTGCTAGAACTATAAAATTCAAAGAATTAAGTGCAAAAAAAGAGTAAACTCAGTAATTTTTTTATATCGATGTTGAAATGATAACGTTTTGGATAATAGGTTAAATGGCATATTATTGAAATTAGTTTCACCTGTTTATTTTAACATGGCTACTAGAAAATTTTAGATTACATATCTGACCTGCATTAAATCTTGCTGAACAGTTCTAGTCTAGAAACCTTGTTTTACTCTTCAGGTGAGGTGAACAATCCACTTGGAACTGTTTTTATGCTTTTTAAGTTTCTGCTCTGTGTATCCAATTTTTAACATAATTGAGATCCTGTATATTGTTTTGTAACCTAAATTCTTCACTTAAACACCGGATTGTTAAATTTACATTGTAGGCCAGGTGCCGTAGCTCATGCCTGTAATCCAAGCACTTTGGGAGGCCAAGGTGGGAGGATCACTTGAGCCCAGGAGTTCTGGACCAGCCTGGGCAACATAGACCTCGTCTCTCTCTATAAGTAATTTTTTTAAAAAAAGGCTGGGTGCAGTGGCTCATACCTATAATCCCAGCACTTTGGGAGGCCGAGGCGGGCGGATCACGAGGTCAGGAGTTCAAGACCAGCCTGGGCAATATGGTGAAACCCCATCTCTACTAAAAATACAAAAATTAGCCAGGCATGGTGGTGGGTGCCTGTAATCCCAGCGTTTTGGGAGGCTGAGACAGGAGAATTGCTTGAACCCAGGAGGCAGAGGTTGCAATGAGCCGAGATCGTGCCACTGTACTCCAGCCTGGGCAAAGAACAAGACTCCGTCTCTAAAAAAAAAAAAGGCCAGATGTGGTAGCGTGCATCTGTGGTCCCAGGTATTCCAGAGGCTGAAGTGGGAGGATCGCTTGAGCCCTAGCCATCAATCGAGGCTGCAGTGAGACATGATCATGCCTCTGTACTCCAGTTTGGGCGATAGTGCAAGACCTCATCTCAAAAAAAAAAGAAAAAAAATCGTATAACTTAATTTTGTGACCTAACCTTCCTCCCGTATTTTCCTGATTGTTGAGAATGAACTGTGTTCCTTTCCTTGTGGACAAGGTCCATAGCATCCTTCAGATTCTCAAGGAGATGCTTGACTACAAACATCAGAAGGCCCTGGTCCATGGCCATGTCCCTTCTGAAGTGTGTGAAGTATTCAACCCGAAATACATATTTATAGGCAATGTGTCTCATGATAGGTGCTGTTAGAGAAATTATAGTTGTATTTTATTAAAGCTCTTTGCAAAAATGAAGACTGTTGGGCTTATCAGTTACTGAGAGAGGTGTGTTAGAATCTCACAGCATGGTAGTGGATTTGACTGTCCCTGAAGTTCTGTCGATTTTAGTTTTGTGTATTTTGAAGTTGCCTTATTTGATACATACAAATTTTAAATTATTCATATCTTTCTGGTGAACGGAACCTTTTTATTATGTTGTGACCTTCGATCTCTATTAATGCTGTTTACCTTGAAGTTTCTTTTACCTCAAAGCAATCTTTGTTTTGGTTGGTTATATGCATGATAAATCTTTTTCCATCCAAAATTTACTTTCAGGTTTTCTGTACCTCTTGTGTTTTAGATTTATCTCTTGAAAACTGTATGGTTGGAATTTTTTTTTCTTTTTCTTGTTTTTTTTTTTTTTTTTGAGGCGGAGTGGCTGGAGCGCAGTGGCGAGATCTCGGCTCACTGCAACCTCTGCCTCCCGGGTTCAAGTGATTCTCCTGCTGCCTCAGCCTGCCAAGTAGCTGGGATTACAGGTGGGCGCTATCACATCTGGCTAATTTTTGTATTTTTTTTTTTAGTAGAGACGGAGTTTCACCGTGTTGGTCAGGCTGGTCTTGAACTCCCGACCTTGTGATCCACCCGCCTCAGCCTCCCAAAGTGCTGGGATTATAGGCGTGAGCCACCGCGCCCGGCTCTGGTTGGAATTTTTTACAATCTAGTCTGAAAGCTCTTTTAAGTGAATTATTTATATTTAGTCTGTTTACGTTTATTGTAATTACTAGTGTGTTCCAGCTGGTCTTCTCTCTGTTCTGGGGCTTTGTTTGTCCCACCAATTCTTCAATCCTTTTTCTCTCCTTTAGTGTACATGCTCTCCTTCTGTCATTGCATTTTTCCTTCTAATGGTTTAGAAATTACTTACTCTCTTTCAGTCTTGAGTTAGCATCCTAGGAATTAAAACACACCTATTTATAAAAGTTTAAAATTAAATGTTAAGGTCACTATACCATGACCTTCAACATTTAATTTTAAACTTTGACACCTTTATCCTCCTAAACAATACAGTACAGTGACCTTCAACATTTCAGCACTCTTCAGCTTGTTACATATTTATTCTTTTTTGAAACCCATCACTACATCACCATTATGTTTTACACTGTGTATGTAACAAATGTTACCACTTTGTTCTTTATTCCTTTTTGGATCATCTTCAGTGGGGGTAAAACCGTATCAAGCTCTAGAGCTCCCTCTGGTGGTTTTTGTGACATATTTGAAGATGGCAGCTTGCTTTTTGAGAATTTCTGGCTCTGCTCTCCCTGTTTTTATCTGTACTTTTTTTCTCATTGTGCCTCTTGCGCACACACACCCCTTCTCCACCATCTACCCAATTTGCATCTGTTCCAGCAGTTTCTCTTCAGGGCAGGGCCGTGCTGGGACATGATATCTGTTAAGAGTGAGGGCCCAAATTGCTCTTGCCCCTGCAGCCCTCATCACAGACCCCTGTAGTCATTATTGGAACATGCTGGTCTTGGGCCTGCTTTTCTGTCACTGGCGTTCTCCAGTTTGTCAGATGGCTCCTCGCCTCCCCTCTGCTTCTTCCTATACAAAGGCCGTCACCCTGCAAGCCTTGTTGCTCTCAAAATGGGTTGTCTCTACTCGTTCCTATTTTAGAGTTGTTGGAGAATGTCTTGCTGTCTAGCTTAGTTGTAGCTGTTGACCATAGATTTTTGGTTTTTTGCTATCCTTATTGCAGTATGTTTTATGGAACAATTGGAGAAGATTAAAAAATCACCCTGCCAACCGGGCGCGGTGGCTCACGCCTATAATCCCAGCTCTTTGGGAGGCCAAGGTGGGCAGATCACGAGGTCAGGAGATCGAGACCATCCTGGCTAATACGGTGAAACCCCGTCTCTACTAAAAATACAAAAAAAAAATTAGCCAGGTGTGGTGGCGGGCACCTGTAGTCCCAGCTACTCGAGAGGCTGAGGTAGGAGATTGGTGTGAACCCGGGAGGCGGAGCTTGCAGTGAGCCGAGATCGTGCCACTGCACTCCAGCCTGGGCAACAATGTGAGACTCCATCTCAAAAAAAAAAAAAAAAAAAAAAAAACACCCTGCCTTCTTTCCATTAATTCAATCATTTTTAAACTATACTGTTCCTTGTCCTTGCAAATTTTATTTAAAGAGATTCGCAGGGGCAGCTAGGATAAATGTACCTTCTTTCAAAAGACAGTGTGCATTTGTTGTTCTTAGACACTGAAGCTGGCGCTAGCAGGAAAGCCCACCTTACACCAAGATTCTTGTTTGCAGTTCCCAGTGTGAATAGGTTGCTCCAGAGTCCTATCGGCTTTGCCATTGTTTTCTTTTCCAAATCATTGCTCAGCAGCCACTTTGAGATTCCTGTAGGAAAGCAATTTTTTATCTCCTGCTATTGAGACAGAAGCTGTTAATGCCAAGATTTTAAGTTTAAGAAGCTCAAATGTATTCACCAGTAGAAATTATTTAAACATTTGTGATGTGCTAGTATTGGGCTTGGTGCTAGAGAGTAAAAATTAAGTAAATAATTGAAAGACAACTTGCTCCAAAAGCACTCTCCATTTCAGAATCTCAAAATAGCATGTGGTATTCGTGTTATTACCTGTGGCCATTACTTTGCAGGGTGATCTGGACCCTCTGGCATCTCTGAAATCGCTGACTTACCTAAGGTATGGGAATTACATATTGTGACAAAATGAATGAAGCCCTTTGAAATAACATGACTTTTACCAGCCTTGACCTTAATGTAATCAGTTAATTAAGAAATGTGGCACATACGCACCATGGAATACTATGCAGCCATAGAAAAGGATGAGTTCATGTCCTTTGTAGGGACATGGATGAAGCTGGAAACCATCATTCTCAGCATACTATTGCAAGGACAAAAAACACCGCATGTTCTCACACATAGGCGAGAATTGAACAATGAGAACACTTGGACACAGGAAGGGGGATATCACACACCGGGGCCTGTTGTGGGGTGGGGGGAGGGGGGAGGGACAGCATTAGGAGATATACCTAATGTAAATGACAAGTTAATGGGTGCAGCACACCAACATGGCACATGTATACGTATGTAACAAATCTGCAAGTTGTGCACATGTATCCTAGAACTGAAAGTATAATTTTAAAAAAAAGTGCCTTTTACAAAGAAAGATTGAATATATTTCCTTAATGTTAAATTGTTACAATGTTGAAATGTGAAGAATGTGAATGTTCCCTTGATTTATAGGTTCCTTAGACTATTCAAACAGACCTCTTGAGTGCTGTGCCATGAACAAGTTTGCCATTGTGTTATTCCTTTTCTTGTAGTATCCTAAGAAATCCGGTAACCAATAAGAAGCATTACAGATTGTATGTGATTTATAAAGTTCCGCAAGTCAGAGTACTGGATTTCCAGAAAGTGAAACTAAAAGTAAGTAGTAATCTGTTGCTTATGAGTCATTATAGAGTTGTGTGTTTTTCTTTATATTTTTATTACTGATTATTAAAATAGTCTAAATGAGTAAATTTTACCATTAGTTTGTAATAAAAGTGGGAGGGAAAATGTTACATCAAATTTTTTTCTAATAGCAGAGTTTATGATAGAACTTTTAAGTTGAAGCTCTTTTATGTAATGCTGGCTATTCCAAAGTTTGCAAAATGTTGAGGCCACGGTGAACATTCTTTTTTTTTTTTTTTTTTTTTTTTTTGAGACGGAGTCTCGCTCTGTCGCCCAGCCTGGAGTGCAGTGGCGCAATCTCGGCTCACTGCAAGCTCCGCCTCCCGGGTTCACGCCGTTCTCCTGCCTCAGCCTCTCCTAGTAGCTGGGACACGGTGAACATTCTTAGCAGTGGATTGTTTGCTTAGATACATTCCCAGTGGAGAACTTAATGTAACCCACTTTTGTGCAGCTCTGTTTGTTAGAATGATTTTTCCCTTTATTAGGAATTCATTATTTTATTATTCATTTATTGCCTTCTTAGTTCCCTGGGATCCCCTCCTTGGAACTAGGAGGGTGAACTTTCTTCAGGGAGCTTTACCAAAGAAAGAAGACCACTGTGTCTTCTCTTAATTTGAAATTGCTTTTTGGTATTTTCACCAGCCCGGAGTATTGTAGGAGAGTTGGCTTCCATGTCTTCTGAGGAATGCATCTAAATGCACGTGGTATTCCTATTTCCATTAACTCTGTGTGTGGTGTCGCTGTAGGAGCGTCAGGAAGCAGAGAAAATGTTCAAGGGCAAACGGGGTGCACAGCTTGCAAAGGATATTGCCAGGAGAAGCAAAACGTAAGACACGGACATCCAACTTAACTCTACTTCACCTTCAGAAACATGATCTGATCTGTCTGGCAGTTTGTCTCCTGCAAAATTAACCAAAAACTCTGACATCTTAATGTGGTATTAAATTTGAGTGCTTATAGTCCATGTACATCAGTGGTCCATACATCACAAGAAATTTCTACCAGCTTAGCAGAGCAAATATTTCAGTAGTCCGTCTTCATGTGATACCATGTACCTCCTATTTTCTATATAGGAAGATGAACTGGATGGTGTTTCTGAAGGAGAGAGTTCTTGTATCAGTTTGTTAACAAAGATAAGATACTACACTGGTTGAATTACTTTCAAAAGCTTTTGAAAGTAAAAGAGAAGCAACTTCTGTTGGTCTAGGTTTAACAGTTATGTTCTTCCCCCTCTTAAGTTTTAATCCAGGTGCTGGTTTGCCAACTGACAAAAAGAAAGGTGGGCCATCTCCAGGGGATGTAGAAGCAATCAAGGTAATCATGTGTTAGGATTCTTGGACTGGAACGAGCTAAGATGGGTTCAGAACACAAAGCTGGATAATAAACATGTTCTGAACATGGCAAATTTCATTTTCCCACAGTTATTAGCATACAGCAATATTTCTGTTTAAGGAAAAACTAGCATAAAGTTATTATTTGATCGGACTTGAAATTACACAAGCTAATTAATGTGGAGGCAGCTTTGTCTTTCTCATTTTCCAGGGTGCATTTATCACTTTGAACAGTTACTTACCTTGGTATGCTGTCTCAGTGTTTGCCTTAATTTTTACTTTCAAATATTTGCTGTCTGGCAAATCCTTTTGACTGATCACTAGGGACCCTAGTTTTATAATATTGCCTCCTTAAATTATTCAGTAACATAATTCCAAATAGTTACTTCACTTAGCTACAATTTTAGAACATGTGGAGTGATTATTTACTTTATAAGAAGGCCTGCATCTCTTCACCAATTTTAGAAATTTGTGGTTTGGCTTCTAGTTTTATTCTTGTGGGCCAATAACATTCTTCCCCCAACACCAAAGTGTTTAATATTCCAGATGGAGAAGTTGCTGTGAATTTCTGTAGGTGATTGATACTTAGTTTTCTGGGTAGCTGATACTTGGTTGAAGTTAATCATCCATCTCCATTGCCCTCTGTCCTCCAGAATGCTATAGCAAATGCTTCAACTCTGGCTGAAGTGGAGAGGCTGAAGGGGTTGCTGCAGTCTGGTCAGATCCCTGGCAGAGAACGCAGATCAGGTGAGCAAATGGTGTTCTTTGTATGTTCAAATTAATGTTACACTCAAAGTGTAACTCTCATAACCATTTAGATGCCGTGTCTCCGGAATGCCAGAATAGTGCCTCCTTACATCAAATCTAATATATGAAATCTCTTTAAATGCTCTTTGAAGATAAAGTATTTGATGGGCTGGGTGCAGTGGCTCACGCCTGTAATCCCAGCACTTTCGGAGGCTGAGGCAGGCGGATCACCTGAGGTCAGGAGTTCGAGACCAGCCTGACCAACATGGAGAAACCCCATCTCTACTAAAAATATAAAATTAGCCGGGGATGGTGGTGCATGCCTGTAATCCCAACTACTCGGGAGGCTGAGGCAGGAGAATAGCTTGAACCCGGGAGGTGGAGGTTGTGGTGAGCCGAGATCGCACCATTGCACTCCAGCCTGGGCAACGAGCGAAACTGCAGCTCAAAAAAAAAAAAAAGTATTTCATGAAGAAAGTTAAGTCACAGCACTGTGGGGGGTTTTATGTAAAAGTTGAAGCTAGCATTACTTCAGCCATGGAGTGAACTGAACACTAGAGAGAGCCATGTGGACTTTTCCCTATATATATTTGTGTGTGTGCATAATAGCTCAGTAGCTAGGAACACAGGCTCTAGAGCCAAGCAGTCCGAGGCCCAAATCTTAGCTTCACCAGCTCTGCCTTTGGACGAGTTTCTTCAAGTCTTTCCTCGTCTTTAAGTCTGAGATAATAATAGTACCAAACCTCAAAAGGTTGCCGAGAGGCTGAGACTGAACTTAGCACAAGGCTCAACATTAGCGAGTTTTTGATAAGTGGTAACTGTTCTAACATTTGAATGCCTACTTTATGCTAGGCAGCATGTGGGGCACTAGGGATATAAAATAAAAATACTGAAATACAAGTTTTGATATGATTGTAACTGGGGACTGCCATTTAGACTGCCATCTTGGGGAAGTTTCCTAGGGAAATAATGTTTGAGCTGGAAGCTAAAAATGAAAAAGACATTTTTTTTTTCTTTTTGAGACGGAGTTTCGCTCTTTTTGCCCAGGCTGGAGTACAGTGGCGCGATCTTGGCTCACGCCAACCTCCGCCTCCCAGGTTCAAGTGATTCTCCTGCCTCAGCCTCCCAAGTAGCTGGGATTACAGGCGCTTGCTACCGTGCTCGGATAATTAATTTTTAGTAGAGACAGGGTTTCACCATGTTGGCCAGGATGGTCTCGATCTCTTGACCCCGTGATCCGCCTGCCTCGTCCTCCCAAAGTGCTGGGATTACAGGCGTGAGCCCCGCGCCCGGCCAAGAAGAAATTTTTTAACACCAGTAATTCTGTATGGTTTGTGGGCCTCTGGGAGTCTGTAGGGTGAAGACTGGCTTTGTTGTTGTTGTTTTGAGACGGAGTCTTGCTCTGTCACCCAGGCTGGAGTGCAGCGGCGCAATCTCACCTCACTGCAAGCTCCACCTCCTGAGTTCACACCATTCTTCTGCCCCAGCCTCCCGAGTAGCTGGGACTACAGGCGCCCGCCACCACGCTTGACTAATTCTTTGTATTTTTTTAGTAGAGACAGGGTTTCTACTAAAAACACATGTTAGCCAGAATGGACTCGATCTCCTGACCTCGTGATCCACCCGCCTTGGCCTCCCAAAGTGCTAGGATTACAGGCCTGAGCCACTGTGCCTGGCCGAAGACTGTTTTTCTCTAATAACACCGAGGTGTTACTTGGTTTTGTATGAACATTTGCACTGATGGAGCAATAGTGGGTAGAACTGCGGGCGCCTCAGTAGGAGTCAAGGTAGCAGCCTAAATAATAGTTGTTATGTTCTTCCCTGCTCTGCACTCCCGGTAGAGTGCATACCAGTTTCACTTAAGAGTGTCCTGGATGCAGCAGTAAAGATAATTAAATATCACTCCTCGAGCACACGTCTCTTTGATATTCTGGGTGACAGAAAGGGGGTGCACATGTCTGCATTCTTGAGTTAGGTGGTTATCTCCATGCACTGGTGCAGTTGTTTCAGTTGAGAGGCAGCTACCTGTCTTCTCAAACATGATGAAGTGAGCCTGTCACTTCAGGGAAAACAATTGAAAATTCAAGGTTTGAAGCAAAAATTAAAATTTAGAAAACTTGTATCCACTGCCGTAACCTGCCAGCTTCCCAGTACTTTAAGACTTTTCTGGGGAACTCAATAGTAATGTTATGTGCATGCGAATTAATGGGTGTGACATTTTTGATGTTGTGTAATTACATGGCTCAACGTTTGGAAGATCTGCAAAAGTCGGTGAACCACAGTTTTCCAAATGATACAAAATCATGTACAGGTAAAAGATTTGTTCAAAGTACAAGGTAAACCAAGTAAGAGTATGAAAAGTTCATTGATAAGGTTTCAGACTTTTACACTGCCATCTAACCTTGAGGAAGCTACCATTTGTCAAGTTTTAGCATAGTATCTAAAAACAGCATCCATCATTATCTGCACAGGCTATTAAAATCTTACTTTTTCCAACTATATGCCTGTATGGCCAGATTTTCTTCATGCCCGTCAATCAAAACACCATATTGCAACGGATGGAATGATGAAACCAATACAATAATTCAGCTGACTGATGTTAAGTCAGACATTAAGTCAACAATTACAATTGTTTCCCAAACAATTGAAGGAGTTACAACTTTTTTTTTCCCCTGGAATACCTTGAGCAAAATATCTGCCATAAATTGTTAAACAAATGTAACATTTTTTGGTAGTTGTTGCCATATTTCCCTAATTTAGAGACAATAAAGTCATTGAACTGTTGCCAGTAGGTGCCCAAATGTTTTTGAGTATTTCCGCTTTCTTTGCCTATGGTAGTGCCAGGAAAAGCACGAGCATAGGCTTTACCTTCACCAAAAATGAATTATTATCAACTACACTGGAAGGCAGCAATTCTGAAACCTTTGTGACCCTTTTCCTTTGAAGTTGACCATCCCTTCCAGTACCTGCCAAAGACAGACTAGACTGTCCCTGGACGATAAGCTCCTCAAAGGCAGGGGCTGCTTTTGATCTTTTTGTACCTACTTCAGTGCCTAACAAACAGCGGCCACAGAATGAACACTCACATGCTAAGGGAATGGATTCTCTAAAACTGATGCTACTTTTGCTTTGGTGGTTTTCTTTAGGGCCCACTGATGATGGTGAAGAAGAGATGGAAGAAGACACGGTCACAAACGGGTCCTGAGCAGTGGGGCAGGTGCATAATAATAGGCCCTCTTGGAACAAGTCTTGCTTTTCCAACATGGCATAATAGCCTTGTTGGTGTTAGCAAAGTGGAATCTGTCAGCATTGTTGAAATGCTTAAGACTGCTGCTGATAATTTTGTAATATAAGTTTTGAAATCTAAATGTCAATTTTCTACAAATTATAAAAATAAACTCCACTCACTGTGCTACCAAGTTGTGTGTCATCGTGGTGCATTTGCAGTGAGGTCTGAGGACATGTTTAAATCAGAAATGCAGGAGGGCAGCGTTTTCTCGGTAGCCTTCCTGGGCTGGATGAGAGTCTGGCTCCTGCAATGTCATGACACATGCCAGGGAGGCCACCTTTTCTACTCCCACATAGCCTTTCTGTTAATGCAGACTTACCTGTCGCTCCAGCTTCTGATATGACAACTGAAATGATTCCATTTTTGAAATTGATTGGTGTGTCCCACCAAACCTGGCTATGTTTTTTGTCCCCCCCCCCCCCGGCTGGTCTCCAACTCTGGCTTCAAGTGATCCTCCCGCCTTGGCCTCCCAAGGGAGTATAGGCCTGAGCCACCATACCCAGCCTTTAGTTCTATATATGTACATAGTTAACATAAAGGTCATATGGAGAGTCTACAAGAACATTTGTGGTTGAAAGGGGCGTAAGTTATTCATATTTGAAGAACACTACTGTTTGCCATCTCTCTGATCTCCCTTAGCCATGACAGTCTTAATCCCATCTTGTTGCATATACTTTTGTGAAAACCTTGGCACTTTATCAGTTAGCTCTTGCTGCAATAATGCTGTATAACAATCCACCCGACAACTCAGGGTTTTGTTTTTTTTTTTGAGACAGAGTCTTGCTCTGTTGCCCAGGCTGGAGTGCAGTGGTGCCATCTCGGCTCACTGCAAGCTCCGCCTCCTGGGTTCACGCCATTCTCCTGCCTCAGCCTCCCGAGTAGCTGGGACTACAGGTGCCTGCCACCACGCCCGGATAATTTTCTGTATTTTTAGTAGAGACGGGGTTTCACCGTGTTAGCCAGGATGGTCTCGATCTCCTGACCTCATGATCCTCCCGCCTCGGCCGCCCAAAGTGCTGGGATTACAGGTGTGAGTCACTGCACCTGGCCAAACTCAGGGGTTTTAATCAACAACACTACTCTATAGTTGGCTCTGCGTATCACTGTAGGTCTGGATTAACTGGGGTGGCTTCGTTTCTCTACAGGTCTCAGATGAGCCAGCTCACCCAGCAAAGGCACAGGAAATAAACACTAGGAGCTTCTTTTTTTTTTTTTTTTAATATATGCTTTTATTTTTCTGTGATTACAAACACAACTGAATATCAAATGCACAAAGTAAGAATTATACGGGGAAAAAAAATCAGATACATTCATATATATATCACCTTTTCAAGGCTATTTCCATCCAGAATAACCTTGGTTTGCCAGGGCCAATAGAAAGAAGTCACAGAATCGCCTTTAGTCAAAACTGTGTGTTTGCTTTCTTCTATAATTCCAATACCTCCACCATCAACGACTTGAGATAGCTGCCAAGGTGTTATATAATCAGTGCCAGTGTCTTCATTCATTCTACAACGAAGGCTGTCACTTCACACTTGGAAGGTTGCACAGCGGCCAGGCAGAGGCGCTCCTCACGTCCCAGACGGGGCAGCCAGGCAGAGGCGCTACTAGGAGCTTCTTAAGGCCTACCTACACCCAAAACTGACACACTTATTTCTGCCCAATTACCGTTAACCAAAGCAAGCCACCTCGCCAAGTACACAGTGAAAGGATGGTGGGGAGATATGCTCCTTTCACCTTGCCATAGCAAGGATATGGCTGTGAGAAGGAATGACAAATTAGGGCCAATCATTTAGCCTACAACAGTCAGTGACAGGTGGCAGCCCTGGTTACTGTCCACCTTTGTCCTCTTTTTGCAAATAATACCTGAGCAATTACATTGAGCAAAGTGTTTGCTGAAATACCTTTCCAGTTGTAGACAGCGAAGCCAGGTGAGGTTATAACACCTGATTAAAAGGACAAAGGTAACAAATTCCTGGCTAGGATGAGTAACTTCTATCAATAGGACCATAAGATCAATGTGCCAGGAACTGAAAAGCCATCATCCATGCATTCAAATAATTTAATATCTATTAGATTTTAGTGGAATATATGCATTATATGTACATACGTATACAACACTAGTTCACAATAGTTTACAAGGATACTTTGGTTTTCTATATGCTTAGAATGTGCATTATTTTCATGAGTTAATACTGGTTTCCATTTTATATCGCGAAGTCCTGAGTGAAAAGGATTGTTGCCTTTTTTTAATGATAGAACCTAAAATGTTACAATTTATTCCATCTTTGTGATTACAGACATTACAGGATAAGGTAGCTAAACAAGGCAAATAAAGCAAACATTCTCTTCATTTAATCAGATGCAACATTTTGGCATTTTTTTACTGTGCATGTTGACTTTAATTCATTGACATGGATTGAAAGCCGGCAACAACAAATCTGCAATTTAGGCCATAACTAAGTTTTGTGGGTTTTTTTTCTTTTCTTTTTTAGACAGAGTCTTGCTCTGTCACCCAGGCTGGAGTGCAGTGGTACAATCTTAGCTCACTGCAACCTCTGCCTCCCGGGTTCAAGTGATTCTCCTGCCTCAGCCTCCCTAGTAGCTGGGATTACAGGCGCCCACCACCACACCTGGCTAATTTTTGTATTTTTAGTAGAGACGGTTTCACCACGTTAGCCAGACTGGTCTTGAACTCCTGACCTCAGGTGATCCATGCACCTCGGCCTCCCAATGTGCTGGGATTACAGGCATGAGTCACTGTGCCTGGCCAATTTTTTTTGTAGAGATGGGATCTTGCTGTGTTGCCCAGGCTGGTCTTGAACTCCTGGCCTCAAGTGATCCTCCCGCCTCAGCCTCCTAAAGTGCAATAGGATTACAGGTAAGAGCCACCACTGCTGGCCCACTGCAACGTTCTTGAAGCTCTCAAGTCTTCATCTGACACCTTGTTAAGATGGGGAACTCTTGTGTTAAACCACCCTGTTAAGTTACTATATAAAAATAAAACTGCTCCCAAGCATTGATTGAAACTGTTTTGCTATGAGTTTCCTGAGAGAAACGTGGGGCCCTAACCATTTTTTTCCATGAACTATGACCCCAGTACAGTATACCTCATGTCTTTCACAGCCTAACAAAAGAGTTCAGGCAACCCTGCTCATCCTGTCTAGTTTATCAGTATTTAGATGTAAGGTGGATTTAAAGCTAATCTGGGACTGAGAATTGCAACTGTAATTCCATAGAAGTCATTCAATTTAGCACATAAATGTTCCTGCAAGATGCCAGAGCAAGTGAGAAATCACTCTGTAGCAAACTAGAGTGATGATGGTTCATCATCTTTTACAACTGAAGGGCAAACATGAAGACGGAAATTCTCCCTCCTAAAATTCCTCATTAAGTCGATAAGCTATCTTCACAGCCTTTATGGATAACACTCAGAGTCCTCGGTTCATTTGAGGAGTCCATTTTCAAGGTGGCCAACAGAGAAGAAGAGCTTTCAGGCTTTTCTTTGCTATGGCTCATGAATGCCAGGTCCCCTTTATTGCTTTCTGAACACACTGCTGGGAAAGTTTGATGAGGTCAGTGCTCAAATCCCTGCAGCTGTCCCCCTTGAGGAACTTCTTGGCAAACCTGCATTGAAGAAACACTGATTGCATTCACGCTTCATGTCATGGTTTGCCTTCCCCACACTGCTCCTGGCGACAGTGGTGACGCAGCACTCGGATGTTGTCACCTATTCATTATTTTTTCAGTTATATTCCCAATTCCCAACGCTTCTTTTGAGACACAGCTAGGTATGTGCACTTCAAATGCTCCAGAAAAACCCAAGGTCAAATTTCAAATAGGATGGTTATAGTCACCATAAAGGTGGTTACATTTGAGTGGTGGAAGAGAGTGCAGGACGGCATTGCAGGCAGAGGAACACAGCCAGGACACTATTATAAGTAACTCTGTGATCGTGTCTTGTGGTGATACAGTACAATTCAACACAGGTTAGAGCAGTTACTATGATCGTTCTTTCCTAAGAGGCTTTGATTTTGGAGAAAGAACCTTGAGGATCGGTGGGGACTTTCTTGGCCTGAAAGGTACCAACAGCAGCAGGAGCAGGAGGCTGCTCACATTTCGTATTTTCACCTGGGGTGGACGCTGGCTGCAACCCTCAAATGCTAGGAGTCGTCAACCTACTGAGTGAGCCCTGTTGTCCAGTGTGCCCCGGGCAAGGATGTGGGTGCAAATCCTGCCTCCGGGCGACCACTGACCTCCTTGGCTTCAGTGTCCAATTAGAAGAAAAAGAAAGAAAGTAGAAATTCGGTAAGAAATTCGTGAAAGGGGTCCGTCCTCCACCCCGACTCAAGCCAAGAGATAGCACAGAACCTTCCCACACGCGCTGTCCCGGCCCCAGCGAGTGTAACCGGGATTTATCCCCCGCCACGCCCCTCGGCCACGCCCCCCTGCGCTCGGCGCAGCGATGGGGCGGGGTCGGCCTGCGATTGGCCCAGCGACGGGGCGGGGTCGGCCTGCGATTGGCCGGGACCACGACCGCGTCCGGGCGCGCCACGTGTGCGTAGGAGCGCACCGGAAGCGCCCGGCTGGCGGCGCGGCGGCAGGGCTGGGCGGCGGCGGCGGCGGCGGCGGCGGTCATGGAGCGGGAAGAGGATTCCCTGTTCGCGCGGCCGGCCCTGGAGACCGAGGGGCTGCGCTTCCTGCACATCACGGGTGAGTCGTTGCGGGGCAGCAGGGCGCGCGCCGCCACCTTTACGACGCGCAGCCATGATCGGTGGGTCGTCCTCCGCTGCACCGGGCGCCGGAGCCTGGGAGGCCTGGGAACGGTCGGGCGTTGGCGCTTACGCGGACCTTGGGCAGCAGGCCGGGACCTTGCGCGGAGGCCTCTCGGGGGCCGCACTTCCCCGGGCGGCTCGGCTGGCCCTTGTTTGCGCAAGTCTGTTTTGCGAACCAAGCCCTTCCTGTTGTAGTTCCCGGGGTCACTCGTCCCCTGGCGTTTGCCTCTGGGACCTGCCCCACACACTCCTAACTCCCCGCGCTGTCACCCCTTTATATGTGGTTCTGAAAGGCCTTTGCCTTCCTGATGCAGATGAGTTGCTCTTCATTCTTCAACACCCAGTTGCTGTGCCCTCCACACCCTAACTGCCCCCGACTCCCCAGATGGTTGGGAAGTCTCACCTCTCAGTGATCCCTGAATCGTCGCGCTTCTTGTTCATGTTTTAACGATCTACTTAGGAGGCTGTTTCCTCAGCCTAGACCACGAAGGCTTGGAGGGCAGGAGTTAGGCTTTGTGTTCGTTGAGTCTTACGGAAAGGTCAACTGGTAGTGTCATTTTTAGTTTTTTTGAAAACTTTTTTTCTTTTCAGTGGGCTCCCTGCTGGCCACCTATGGCTGGTACATCGTCTTCAGCTGCATCCTTCTCTACGTGGTGCTTCAGAAGCTTTCCGCCCGGCTAAGAGCCTTGAGGCAGAGGCAGCTGGACCGAGCTGCGGCTGCTGTGGGTTAGTCCTGATAACCGAAATGAAAGCGGTGGTTTTGCACCTCCTTCTTTATATTAAGAGTTAGTCTCTTATTAAAAGTAAGACGGGCCACACAGGAAGACCCTGTCTCTATTTAAAAAAAAAAAAAAAATAGCCGGGAGTGGCGGCACACACCTGTAGTCCAGCTGCTCAGGAGGCTGAGGCGGGAGAATCACTTGAGTCCAGGGAGTCAAACCTGCAGTGGGCTGTGCTCGGGCCACACACACACTACACTCCAGCCTGGGCAATTGATTGAGACCTTGTCTTAAAAAAAAAAAAAAAAAAAAAATGTTGGAAGTATATGGTTCTCGGCGGGGCGTGGTGGCTCACACCTGTAATCCCAGCACTTTGGGAAGCCGAGGCAGGCGGATGACTTGAGGTCAGGGGTTCGAGAACAGCCTGGCCAACATGGTGAAACCCTGTCTCTGCTAAAAATACAAATATTAGTGGGGCGTGGTGGCAGGCGCCTGTAATCCCAGCTATTAGGGAGGCTGAGGCAGGAGAAATCGCTTGAACCTGGGAGGTGGAAGTTGCAGTGAGCTGAGATTGTGCCACTGCACTCCAGCCTGGGCAACAGAGTGAGACTCTTTTCTTTCTTTCTTTCTTTTTTTTTTCTACGAGATGGAGTCTAGCTCTGTCGCAAAGAGCGAGACTCTATGAGTAGACATTATGAGTAGAAATGAGTTCATTTCTACTCATAATGCTATTTGGAAGGATTTTTCTTTTCTGTAGAAATAAGAATCTTCTGCGCTAATTAAGGGATGGATAATGATTTAGAAAACTTTATATTTCCTTGGTAGTCTTCCAGGATTCTAGTCAACCTAGAGACTGTGGGTGTCACTAAGGTATCCAAGATGTGCTCTGTGTGGCCACTATCCCAGGCTTTATGAATCGGAATTGCTCAGGGGAACCCAGAAATTGGCATTTCTAACAGATTTCTGGTGATGTAGATATTTGGGGCTAAAATCCGTGGCTCAGCAACAGACCCCTGCCTCCTGAAGCAGTAAAATATATGCAGAGGGGTTAGGAGTACTCATGTAAAAATATATTGTTTCATTGTCTGATGTCCATACTTCTTTATACTTTTAATAACATGGACACTCAAAAGTTTCTATTTTATATTGTACAGAGTGCTTTATCTCCATTTTTTCCTGACATTTTAGAACCTGATGTTGTTGTTAAACGACAAGAAGCTTTAGCAGCTGCTCGATTGAAAATGCAAGAAGAACTAAACGCGCAGGTTGAAAAGCATAAGGAGAAACTGAAACAGGTATGAACTGGTTTCGGTTTGAACGTGTACATAGAAATTGTCTGAGGCTTAGTGGATAACGATGCCTCTGTGTGTGTTGTCTATAAGCTTCTAGGACCAGGTCCTATCCCATTAGATTCAATAAACATTTCAGTTCCTACCATGTAAGTATTGGTGATATCAAGAAGAATACACTATTGTTAGGGAACACTGGATGTGTGAATATATTACAATGAAAGGTCCAGAGCACAAAAAGAGGGACAGGCTGGAGCAGGGAGCATGTGAGTGTGTGTGTGTGCATGTGCCTGTGTCTGCCACATTTCCAAAAATGTCCTGACAGGAGTGAGTTTCAGAAGAATGGAGTCAGTAGTTTTTTTCATGAAACACTTTGCTTTCTTTAATAGTGTACAAAAGCCAAAGCTGCTCATGTGAGTTAAACTCACATCACCAGATCACAACAGTTTTATTAACTAAAGAAAACGAGGGTGAAGTTTGTTCTGAAAGACATTTAAATTAAGAATTATCAGAGTTAGTATTGTCTTTGAGAGAAATGGCAGCTTCTGAATTCTTTCCGTAAACTGTGATTATTTCTCAGCTTGAAGAAGAGAAAAGGAGACAGAAGATTGAAATGTGGGAGAGCATGCAAGAAGGAAAAAGTTACAAAGGAAATGCAAAGAAGCCCCAGGTGACTGGAGACCTCGGCCAGCTGGCAGGCAGTAGACGAAGATTGCCAAGTAGAATGTTTTAATTGCCTCTTACACTACTGTGTGTGTTCAAACAGGAGGAAGACAGTCCTGGGCCTTCCACTTCATCTGTCCTGAAACGGAAATCGGACAGAAAGCCTTTGCGGGGAGGTGGTAAGCACCACTGATGTCAAATGTTAACAAGTTTTCAACACTTACAGGATCTAGTTGCCTTTTAGGAACAAGATTGTTTGTTTCTTTGTCCATAAATTAAGACTAATTCCTTAGGATTGTGAAGATTCAATAAAGGAAACAGATGCAAATCACTTCCTAGGTCCTCACTAAGTACTTAGAAGGATTGTACTTAGAGTATTCTCACTTGATCCTTCTGCAGCCCCATAGGGGAGAGCTAAGTAGGATGAGGGCTTGTCTGCCAATCTTCAGATGAGTGTCAAGGAGCTGGAACAGAGCGGTTTTGGTCTTTCTAGCTGGGACCACATTGTTTCTTGCAAATAACAAGGAGTAGCAGACAGATGTTCATCCAAAGCTTTTTCCTGTGTGCAGCGCTGCCCCGGGGACTCTGGATGATGCCACAGCAGTCTGTCTTCATCCCATCCCTGAGAATTTCAAATCTGGGAAGATGGGACTCACAAACGAAAATAAGCAGTCGTTTGTGATTCTGGCTAAGAGTTGCAAGTTACTGCTGAGGAAGGAAAGATCAAAGACACTAGAACACTAGGAACCAAGGCGGAAGCCTTTGTATCCTCCACGGGAGGAGAGGGGTGCTGCAGAGGCCCTGATGGCGTCTTTGAGGACTGAGGAAAGAGTGGGACGTGGGCTCCAAGGCAGCAGGGTCACAAACTTGGCTGACCTCAAACGCTGAGCTATAATCCCGTTTGTGTCAGAAGACTAAACCTGGCTTGCTCTAGAGAAGGTGATGCATCTGGAAAGAAAAGGCTATTTTTAAATGGTCCTGCCGGAAGCTTATTTTTAGACATGTAGAGGTGATATTTAGGAGGGGAATGGAAATCGTAGAAGATGGAATGCAGGGCATGCTTGCCTGCACGGCCTCTTTCAGCGTCCCCAGCATTTCTGAGCTGGGTCTTTGACTAGCCTGGCTTTACAAATAAGGAAACTGAGGCACAGGGTTTAATTGCCCAGCGATTCCACTGCAAGTAAGGAGTGAAACTAATATTTAAGTTCTGGCTGGCCCCAGAACCTTAGCACTCAACCAGGTTACCAGTTGTCCATTGACTTTGGGAAGCTCACGAGGGAGTGGGGTGGCGGGGGGTAGGGAAGGATACAGGTGACCCCGTTCTGACTGGTAGAAGTGACAAGTTTGACTCTGTTTTGATTTTTTTTAATCCGTTTTCTGTAGCTTGAACAGCCCTTATTTGAATGTATGAGTTTCAGTAAGCACTGTGTTAGGGGGATTCATATACTTAAATCAGGCCATCTTGAGAGAGTTTTTGGTGACCCCTTTGCATGTGTTTTGGAGGTTAGGACAAAGAAGCTGAATGACTTTTCCCCACCAGAACATCAATTCAAATGGCAATCACAATATAAAGATTTTTTTGTTTTTCATGTAGCTAAAAGGTTTTTTAAATGTCCCTTAGAATCCGTATCTTTGCAGTGCTTTGCATGTCACTCTCATAATTTTATTTTGGATATACAATGTTCCCAGATTTTCAGATTTTTACCGATACTGTTGTGCTTCTTTTCTGTCATCCCAGGTTATAACCCTTTGTCTGGTGAAGGAGGTGGAGCCTGCTCCTGGAGACCTGGACGCAGAGGCCCGTCATCTGGTGGATGAAGCTAAGAATCTTGTTAGTGTCGCTTTTGACATTAGCAAGATGAATCCTTAACCCTCGATTCAATTGCCTTACGCACGCTTTTCACAGTGACTAGCCAAGGGGAGGTGGGGTTGATTTCTGTTCCTAACTACACCTGCATATGTCAGGGCTCCAGTCAGCAAAAGGTATAGATGTTGCCTCTAGGCATTAGGTCATTGGTCACATTCTACTTGGAGACAGTGATTGCATTCATTGATTTCATGGCTAATTGCTAGTTGGTAGGTAAAGGCCTCTAGATGATTAGCAATCTTGATAAAAGAGGCCTAGTAATGTTCTTTTGAAGTTAGAAATCCTTGCTGCTAGGACAGTCTCTGTGACAGGTTGCGTTGAATGATGTCTTCCTTATCAATGGTGAGCCCACCAGTGAGGATTACTGATGCAGACAGTTGATGGGGTTTGTTTCTGTATATTTATTTTTATGTACAGAACTTTGTAAAAATGAAACTATTTAAAAAACGAGAATAACATTTTTAGCATCTTTATTCAAGGAGATTTATGGACTTTGTCTATCAAACATTAAATAGCTTTTTATTACTCACAACCTCCAACTATTACTTATTTCTCTATTTATTATTGCTTACCCAAAATAAGTCTGGCAAGTGGCAGACAGCTGCGGTGATTTTGAAAGTTGACAGACTCCTTGGGGTTCATCCACAAAATTGGGTGCTTGGAGTCGAGTTGCCGAATTACTGGGATAAAGAAACATCGCCCCTCAAGGTTCCTCATAGGCTGACCAGGTTTCTACGCGTCCTCTCAGTTATTCCCTTAGGCCATGACTCATCTTTTATGCGCTTGTCGAGAGGGACTATCAGCAGTTTTGGATAAAGAGCCAAACAGTAAATATTTTAGACTTTACAGGCCACATATGATCTCTGTCACATAGCCTTAGGTTTTTATATTTTTAAAGGACCGTTTTTAGAAAAGAATCTCTGCTCATGGGCTGGACTTGGGCTGCATGCTGTAGTGTGTGGACCCCGTCTAGATCATCAGAAGGAAAAACATTAACCTTCAGAATGGGGGTAATTTGCTACAAAAGTACTCTAGAATGTTCTCATCCATAAATTAGTCAACATTTGTTATCTCCTGCAGGTAGAATATTCCGTGGTTGCTTCTTGACCAAGGGAAATACAGTCTGGCTGTGCGAGACTTAAAATCTTGAGGAGCGCTCTGGAGAGTGGCTGGAGGAGAGGAAACAGGAGCCTTGGGCAGCGTAATTACAAACAAATAGGTTGGCATAGTCTTAAGTCTTTGAGTCTAGAGAGATTTGAGTTTTATTTTGCCTGTGGAGGAAATTGGGGGTTTCAGGTCAAAGAGAGGGTCGGTGGAAACAAGGGTGGGCCTTGTGAGGTGTGGGGAAGCCCTGGGACCCTCACTCCCCTTCCAGTGTGTAACTGGATTGGCTCCCACCAGCACAGAAGATTGACGACATGGGAAATTGTATACTCGGATTACAATATTTCATCCAGATTTGTTTACAGCTAGAGAGAACCCCTTGTAGGATATAAGGAAACTTTAACATTCTTCCTTGAATATATTTTCTGTAGCTGAAAATGTATGTGAAGTGGCTGCCAACTACACATTTCATAAGTAGAGGGGCTCTGGGTCAGGGTTTCATATACAGCAGAGCAGTTCCCTCGCTGCCGTCCATCAAGAGCCCTCAACACAAGAGTTTGTTATAAATAGAAATAAACTACGAAAAGTAGAAAAAAAAAAAGTAGAGGGGTATGTTTAAGTATACTATTAGATGTGACTGACTACCTTGAAACCTGATTTTTTTTCATGGGAAGAAACAGTGCTTGAATTCTGCATGCCCCCCTTGCATCTAGCACCTTTTGGTGGGGGTGGAAGGAGGGTGTCATGGAGAATGATTAGGAGATAATGGAGGGGAGGGGAAACTTGCATTGTGTAATAGCATTTGAAGAGCACTTACCATGTGGCAGGAGTGTCCATTTCTATTTGATCCCCCTAGAATCCTATGAAATGGGTATGTTACTAACCTGGGTTTTCAGAAACTGAAGTTTAAATGGGTTTAGTAACTGGTCCACAACCCTACTCACTGTAGTCTACTTCATCCTTGTGTTCATATTAGCCAAAGGCCTTAGGTCATCAAGGTGTGGGAAGCTTCTTGTAGCTAATGAAACAGTTATGTGGCCGGGCACAGTGGCTCACGCCTGTAATCCCACCAGCCAAGATAGGTGGATCACCTGAGGTCAGGAGTTCGAGACCAGCCTGACCAATATGGTGAAACCCTGTCTCTACTAAAAATACAAAAAATTAGCTGGGCGTGGTGGCATATGCCTGTAATCACAGCTCCTTGGGAGGCTGAGGCAGGAGAATTGCTTGAACGTGTTAGGTGGAGATGGAGGTTGTGATGAGCCAAGATCGTGCCATTGCACTCCAGCCTGGGCAACAAGAGCAAAACTCCGTCTCCAAAAAAAAAAAAAAAAAAAGTTATGTGGATTAGTAATACAGTGAAAATCACATTACAGATCTAGGGCATTAAGCATTTCAGAAAGGTGGACTGAGCTTGCCGGGCAAAGCGGGTCTTGGCCCTTTCTTGAAAAAATGAGACATTGGGGGCAGAGGTGCAAATGCCAAAGCTGAGGCCCCTGGAGAAGACGGGACGGCCAGAGCCATAAAAACCGTGCTTCAAACCTAGGCCATATGCTCACCTTGTCCACCAGCAGAGGCTGCTGTGGGGCTCGCGGTGTGTCCTGGCAGTTTGCAGGAGTTTGGGACAGACACTGGGAGCTGTCAAGTTTTAGATAATGTGTGACGCACCCCATCCTAATCATGAGTAAATGGGGCAAGAACACACACACGTCTTCAGTTGGAATGTTTAGGAGATGGAGTTGTGCCCTTGGCCAGATGTTTGAGGAGAAAAGACTTGAACGGCCACGTTTGGATCCCATCACCACCCGGATCCCATCCTCTCCTCAGGGGCTCCACTCTGCACCCCCTTCCTCTCCTCTCCCTCATGCCATCTCCACTGGCTGCTCCTCATCAGATAGGTAACATGCCAAGTCTGTCTCTTCTTGGAAAGAGCAAGGCCCCGTCCAGTGCGCAGCCCTGGGTGCCTCTGGGTAGGCGTTCCTCACCCTACTCCTAGGGACGTGGAAGGTGCTCCTACTGAGTTCATCCCATTTCAAATGCCAGTGGAATTTTGGTCTCGCTGTATTTGACTTGACAGCACATTTCCTACATGCCCCTCCTTGCAGCCCTCTCTTCTTCCTTCTAGAACACTCTACACACTGGATCTTAGCCCCTGTGAGAGCCCACACCTCTCTCCTTTGCCAATTGTGCCATGGTCTCTAGTCTTGAAAAAGTGTTCTGTGTTCCCTAATTTCTCTTCCTGCATTTGCTGTTAAATCCATTCTGCTGACGCTGCTCTTCAGGTCACCTGTGGCAGGGAGTGATGGGTCGCCTCGGTCCTCGTCTGAAGTTAGCATCCTTTGTGGTCCTTGAGCACTCCTCAAGAAACACCTCCCTTGGCTTCCAAAACGCCGAGTTGGCCTGGTTTTCTCCTATGTTTCTGGCCACTCCTCGTTCTCTTTTGCTGCTTTTTCTCACCTTCCTGAAACCCCTGGGGTGCCCAGAGCTGTCTTTAGACCTGTTCTCTCGGCCACATTTGTCCTCAGTCTCATACAGTGGCTGAGGGGATCCCACTCCCTCCCCCTTTCTCCCCTGGCTCTAAGGGAAAGAAGTCAGGTTGCAGTGACTGCTGCGTGTGCTGGGAGCATCCAGTCTTCCTCTGGCACAACTGTCGCATTTCGTTGTAATTGTGTCTTTTCCTCACTCCAAGACAAAAGGAGTTGTCTGTCTGGTGTGTGGATGCATCCCCGGCAACCAGAACAAGGCCTGACATAAGCGCCCACCTCATGGAGTTAGAAAAGGCAAGAAGGAAATTAGTGACGAAAGTGGCATTGTGGATACCACATATGTGCAAATGCATCTTCTAGTGATTCTGTAGACAGGTAATTGTGGCTTATGATAAAATATCAGTGTCTCATACCCCAATTCAAATGCTCTGTTTCGAAGAACTCACAGAAAATGATGGGCTCTGGGGAACTAAAGGCTCAGAATGGGCCTGGGGGTGCCGAGGATGCTGTGGGCGGTGTAAACACAGGCCCCGCCCTGGGGGCCTTGAGATCTGGGCGGGGAAGACGAGCACTGCGTGGTCACAGAAGTAGATGACGATAGCTGATGAAGGCCCATAGATGGGAAATACACATTCCGGTAAGAAATGATCTGACTTCCGAAGACCTAACTTAGGTTTATTCTGTAGCTACAGATTCCACTTCTGTGGAAGTAGGAGTTGGAAGTGGCAGGAAATAATTTAGAGATGAAACAACCTTTTCCTCTGTCTTAGCTGCTGTAACAGTACCATAGATTAGGTGGTTTATAAACGACAGGCATTTGTTTCTGGAGGCTGGAAGTCCAGGATCAGGGTGCAGGCATGGCTGGGTTCTGGTGAGGCCTTCCAGGCTGCAGACAGCTAACTTCCCGTTGTGTCTTCACGTGGTGGAGAGAACTCTGGGGCCTCCATTATAGGAGTACTAATTCCATCATGACCTAGTTAACCTCCAAAGGCACCCCCCAATACCATCACCTTGGGGGTGAGGATTTCAACATGCTAATTTGTGAGGGACACATACATTCAATCCATAACAACCACAAACCAGGAGACTCCAGTGCTCAGTGTTAGTACCAGCTCCTAACACTCCTGAGTAGCTATGTCCGTCTTGGGGTCTACGTGGTCCTTTGTGGGTTCTGAGGAACCTTCACTGGCCCCTTGCTGCCTTCAGCATCCTGAGGGGTCATCCCGTGCCACCAGACCAGCTTCCGGAGAGCACATCTGCAGATGTTGGTGCAGGTTAAGCCGCCTCCTTTGAAGCAGCTATTCCAAGCCGCCACTCAGCTCACTTCAGCCTTCTCTTCATCATCACCCAAACAGTGGCAAACCCTGTAATAAAAAGGGCTTGTCATCAAAAGATGCAAGAGAAGTGAGCTTGCCAGGGCGACCTCTGATTTGGAAGATGGTCAGCTCAGTGTCTCCGGCATCTGGACTGCTCTGAACATAATGACTTCAAACAACCATTTATCCCTAAGATTCGGCTGGGCTGGCTCTACACTCATGCTTGTGGTCAGCTGGTGGCCGGCGGGGCCCAGTGGCCTCCCTCACATCTGCCGGCTGGCTAGTGCTAAGCTGGGCGACGGGCGGCTGGCCTGTGTGTTTCTCCATCTGCAGCAGGTTAACCCGGATTTGTTCACATGCGGTTCATTCCCAAGAACAGTGCGCCCAAGTTTTTCAAGCTGCTGCTTGCTCCACACTTTGCTACCATCCCATGGGTCAACGCAATTCATAAGGCCAGTCCCAGTGCAAAGGCTGGAGGAAGGCACGGCCTCTCCGTGGGAGGAGCTGTCGAGTCACATTGCAAAGGCGTAGATGCAGGGAGGGGAGGAAACTGGCCATTTGCAGCAGAAGTGAGTCTTCCGGGTCACACAGCCCTTAGTACACATCTTTGCGTCTGTGAAACTTCTCCCCATCTGATCAGGACTGCCCCAACTTGATCTTTGAGGATCATCCCCAAAATTTATAAGCAAGAGAATTACCCAGCAAACGTGAAGACTCCTGCTCTGACCAATACACTCCACCTGAATCCCAAAAGAGCCCAGGAAATGGCCTGTATCGGTCAGGGATCAGCCGGAAATGGCATGCTCAAATTGGCTAGCTGAGGAGCGTTTAGTAAAGGAGCTGTTTGCCAGGGTGCAGACAGGGTTAGGCATGATGCAATCCGGGCGGCTGGCCACATCGGGGGGCCTTTAATGCCCCCAAACCTGAGAGCAGTTACCAGGACCTGGGAGACCAGCCTTCAATAGAGACAGCCAGCTCTCAGGGACCCAGTGAGAAGGACCATGATAAATGACCTTAGTCTCCTCCCACCCACCAGCCTTCTGCCTGTGCCTCCCATTGGCTGAGCCCAGCTGAAGGCATGAGCCTCTGGGGATGGCATTAATATCTCTTTGTTTCTTTTTTTGTTGTTTTTTTTTTGAGATGGAGTCTCACTCTGTCACCCAGGCTGAGTGCAGTGGCGCAGTCTCAGCTCACTGCAACCTCCGCCTCCCCGGTTCAAGCCACTCTCCTGCCTCAGCCTCTTGAGTACCTGGGATTACAGGCACACACCACCACGCCCGGCTAATTCTTGTATTTTTAGTAGAGACAGGGTTTCACCTTGTTGGCCAGGGCTGGTCTTAAACTCCTGACCTCAGTGATCCTCCCGCCTCGGCCTCCCAAAGTGCTGGGATTACAGGCATGAGCCACTGCGCCCGGCTTTAATATCTGCTAAGCTCATTAACCAATGCCTGCACTCAAGGTGACTGTTAGCAGTTGAGTTGTGTCCCCCAAAATGTGCTGAGGTCCTGCCCCCAGTACCTGTGAATATGCCCTTATTTGGAAATAGAATCCCAGCAGATGTAATCCAGTTAAGATGAGATCTGCTGAGAGGGTGCGCCCTGAGCCAGTGTGATGAGTGTATGAGTTGGCTAAGGGCTGCCGTAACAAAATGCCACAGACTGGGTGGCTTTAACCACAGACATTTGTTCCCTCACAGTTGTGGAGGCTGGAAGTTGGAGGAGGTGCTGCAGGACTCTCCTCCAAGGCCTCAGTTCTTGGCTTGCAGATGGCCACCCTCCTGCTGCCTGGTCACAGGGTCTTGTCTTTGTCACAGTTACCCCTCCTGCCTCTCTGTGTCCTAATCTCTTCCTACATCAGTCATACCAGATTAGGGCCCACTCTAATGGCCTCTTCTTAATGACTTCTTTAAAGACTGTCACCAAATATAGTCACATTCTGGAGTACTGAGGGTTAAGGCTCCAACATATGAATTTTAGGGGGGACAATTTAGCTTGTAACAACTGGTGTCTTTATAAAAGAAGAGAAGAGGCCAGGCGTGGTGGCTCAAGCCTGTAATCCCAGCATTTTGGGAGGCTGATGTGGGCAGATCACTTGAAGTCAGGAGTTCAGGACCAGCCTGGCCAAAATGGCCAGACCCCGTCTCTACTAAAAATACAAAAATTAGTCGGACATGGTGGCGTGCACCTGTAGTCCCAGCCTCCCAACTGGGAAGCTGAGGCAGGAGAATCGCTTGAACCCAGGAGGTGGAGGTTACAGTGAGCCGAGATCCCGCCACTACACTCTGTTCAGCCTGGGTGACAAAGCGAGACTCTGTCTAAATAAATAAAAGAGATACAGACACTGAAGGTGACCACGTGAAGCCCATGGCAGAGACTGGAGTGACGCAGCCACAGCCACAGGCCAAGGAAAGCCCGGGGCCACGAGAAGCTGAAAGAGGCAAGGAAGGATTCTCCCCTCAAGGGCAGGAGGGAGCACGGCCCTGCGGACACCTTAAGTTTGGCCTCAGAAACTGTGAGAGAAGCAACGTCTGTAGTTATAAGCCACCCAGTTTGTGGTCATTTGTTCTAGCAGCCACAGGAAGTGAAAGCAGTGGCCTTTGGCAAGCACAGTTCAACTATCGGGATTTCCCTCGCGTGTGACGAGATGTGGTCCCAAGGCTCAGGGCACACGCAAGTTGCATGGATGTACCACGTGTAGCTTGCTCGGCACCCCTCCCCAACAATGCTCCCCAGAGATGGTCCAGAGGATGTTCCTTCATCAGAGCATAAAGCAAGTGCTGATGGGAGAACCAGGACTTGAGCAGCATGGGAGGAAGGCCGGCTGGAGGGCAGTGGGACTGCGCAGTGCTGGATGAGGTCTGTTTGCGCCTCCACATCTACTCTCCACCCGGTTCCTGCCCCAGGAGGCTGACCTGTATGCATGCAGGGAGCCCTTCTATGCAGTCCATTCAGGCCCTCTCCTGGGGTGCTGTCCCTAGGCCACCTTGACTGCAGGCATAGGTAACTTTCTCAGTGGACACGAACACCACCCCAGGTGCTCCGGCCAGCACAGTAAACCCTGAATTCCTTTTCCTGAAGTTGGGTTCTAGCAAAGCCTTAGGATCCATTCTTCTCCTGCTGACACCCTTGGAGTCCGTGGCCGTGATTCTTCCCAGACTCCTGCCACAGGGATGGATGAAGTCACACTACATTTTCAGTGATGGCTGTGTACAGTGAGCCTTGTACTTTTCGATGTGGGATTTTCTGGAATCAGACTCTTTCCATTGCCTGGAGGTTGTGAGGGGCGATGAGAGTCAGGCCTGCAGGATCAGCAGCCGCCGGAGAGACAATTGTCCCAGTACCTTAAGTGAAAGCTGTTTCTGCAGGAGGAAGCAGGCAGGGGGCTGAGATGAAGGGATTTGGAGGCTCAGCGTTCTCAATTTTCAGCCTCCTCTGTGTCGACCCATATTTCAGGGTCCCGCTCCTTTCCCATCAGTGCCTTAGCATTAGAGACCTGACGGGTCAGCATTTCATTGGCAATACTGCTCTGCAGACCTTAAAGCCAGGCCTGGGCTGGGCTTCAGCCATTTCTCTCCTGCAACTACAGGGGATGGGGGAATTCCAGCAGGGCTAGAATTCACTGTATTCACTTCCTGTGGCTGCTAGAACAAATGACCACAAACTGGGTGGCTTATAACTACAGACATTGCTTCTCCCACAGTTTCTGAGGCCAAACTTAAGGTGTCAGCAGGGCCGTGCTCCCTCCTGGCCTCGAGAATCCTTCCTTGCCTCTTTCAGCTTCTGGTGGCCCCAGACTTTCCTTGGCTTATGGCTGCATCACTCGTCTCTGCCATGGGCTTCATGTGATCACCTTTCAGTGTCTGTGTCTCATTTTTTATTTACTTATTTGAGACAGAGTTTTGCTCTGTCACCCAGGCCAGAGTGCAATGGTGGGATCTCAGCTCACTGCAACCTCTGCCTCCTGGGTACAAGCGATTCTCCTGCCTCAGCCTCCCAAGGGACTATAGGCACATGCCACCAGGTCCGGCTAATTTTTGTATTTTTAATAGAGACAGGGTCTTGCCATGTTGGCCAGGCTGGTCTTGAACTCCTGACCTCAATTTTCGTCTGTGTTCCGCATCGGATCCTAGGTAGCTTTAACTTGTCCTTTTCCCTGTACACGCTCAAGGCCCATCAGAAGCAGCCAGGTGACCCCCCCCCTTCTTCATAGTCATCCTCGTTGCCATTGTGCCTGCTTCACAGCCATTTGGCCTCCACTGCCTCGCTCTGCTCTCGCTCACTCCCCTCGGCCATGGCCATGGGTACTTTGAATGCCCATGATGCCCCTGCCTGCCATGGCGTAAGTACCAGAGTCCTGTGCTCATTCCTTATTAAATAGCTGAGCGGTCCTGTCCCCAGTCCCATTTTGAGAGTATGTCTCCCAAGACCACATTATTAGTCATTAGGAAAATGCAAATTAAAAACCACAATGAGATACTACTACACACGTATTGGAAAGGCCAGGCTGGGTGCAGCGGTGGCTCACGCCTGTAATCCCAGCACTTCGGGAGGCTGAGGATGGCGGATCACTGGAGGTCAGGAGTTTGAGACCAGCCTGTCCAACATGGCAAAACCCCATCTCTACTAAAAAGAGAAAAAAAAAATTAGCTGGGCATGGTGGTGCCCACCTGTAATGCACTTGGGAGGCTGAGGCATGAGAATCGCTTGAACCGGAGAGGTGGAGGTTGCAGTGAGCTGAGATCATGCCACTGACTCCAGCCTGAATGACAGAGTGACACTCTGCCAAAAAAAAACAAAAAACAAAAAAACCAGCTAAAATTAGAAAGACTATTCCAAATGTTAATGAGGATGTGGATGAACTGGAACTCACACACTCCTGGTAGCAACAGAAAATGGAAAACAGTTTGGCAGTACCATAAACAGTGACATTACACCTCCCATATGATCCAGCCATTCCACCCATAAATACCTAAGAGAAATAAAAGCATCTGTCCATACGAAGACGTGCACATGAATGTTCCCAGCTACTTAACATGTAGTGGCCCAAATTGAAATCAATGCAAATGCTCATCAACAGGTGAATGGATGGATAAATCGTGGTATGTTCATAGAATGGAACGCTATTCAGCAACAAAATGGAATGAACTATTGATGCATGCCACGTGGATGGATTTCAAAATAGTTACGCCATGTGAAAGAAGCCAGGCCAAAACAACAACAACAACAACAAAAAACCACTACATACCATAAGATTCCATTTCTACAAAAATCTAGAAAACGCACATTAATCTATAGTGACGGAGTGCAGATCAGTGGTTGCCTGAGGTGGAGGTGGGGAACAGGGAGGGAAGGAGGAAAAGGTGGTTCAAGAAAACTTTTCAGGGTGATAGACAATTCTGCTGTCTTGGTGGGGATGGTGTCTGCGATACTGTGAAACAGATATTTGGTTTTCAACTCTGTTTGCTGGGATACGACTCCTAAAATCCTCAGAATCTTCAAGTGATGTCCTCTCCTCTCCTAACGAGTTGACTGGTGGCTGGTAGCTCCCTAGGTAGCTTCAGGATGGGGCTGGTACCGGAAAGACCAAGGCAGGATTAGAGGGTTGGGACTTTCAGCCCCATTCCCCAACCTCAGGGAGGGGAGAGGGGCTGAAGGTTGAGTTGATCACCAATGGCCAATGATGTAGTCAATCACGCCTATGTGATGAAGCTCGCATAAAAACCCAAGAGGACTGGATTTGGGGAGATTTCAGGCAGCTGAACATTTGGAGGCTTACAGGGAACTGAAGAACACCTCATCCACGTGCCAGGAGGGTAGTGCGTCCCAGCTCCACAGGACAGAGGCTTCTGTCCTCAGGACCCTTCCAGACCTCTCCCTATGTCTCTCTCTATCTGGCTGTTTATCTGTGTCCTTCAAAATATCCTTTGTAATGAACTGGTAAACATAAATGTTTCCCTGAGTACCGTGAGCCACTCTAGCAAATTCACTGAACGAAAGAGGGGTTGTGGGAACCCCCAGTTCATAGTCACAAGGTCCAAAGGCCCAGATTTATACGTGCCTGAGTGTGGACAGGAGCCATCTTGGGCACTGAGCCCTCACCCTGTATCTGATGCTCTCTCCAGGTAGATGGTGTCAGAATTGAATTGGAGGACACCTATCTGATGTTGGCTGCAGAATTGATTGGTTGCTTCTTGGTGGGGAAAACACAACCCCCAACACGTTTGATCACAGAAGCCTTCTGTGTTGATTGTTATGGTGTGAAAGCAGGGGAAAAACACAGATACGTTCGTTTTTTCACACAAGGTGTCACAGGTGTATATGTCAACACTTAAACTGTACATTTTACACATGTGCAGTTTATCGTATATCAATTATACGTCAATACAACTGTTTTTTAAAAATCCTCGGCCAGCCACAGTGGCTCACGCCTGTAATCCCAGCACTTTGGGAGGCCGAGGTGGGTGGATCACCTGAGGTCAGGAGTTCGAGACCAGCCTGGCCAACATGGCGAAACCCCATTTCTACTAAAAGTACAAAAATTAGCTGGGCATGGTGGTGGGTGCCTGTAATCCCAGCTACTCAGGAGGCTGAAACAGGAGAATCACTTGAACCCCGGAGGCAGAGGTTGCAGTGAGCCGAGATCGCGCCACTGCACTCCAGCCTGGGTGACAGAGGGAGACTCCGTCTCAAAAAAAAAAAAAAAAAAATCCTCTCTGTTCAAATAAGTGGCAAAGTTTCTGTACCCTCGTGACACAGGTGGTTCTGGTTCAGGGTCAGAGCTTCCTGCGGGGTCTTGTGAGCTTTGCTTCTTTGACATCATAAAAGTTGACCAAAAGTGCAGCAGAGGTGGTTCGGCCTGGAATATGTTTCGGGCACGCATCATGGGCAGTTCCAGTGCCCTAGCTGAAGTGACACAGCTTCTCACCCCTGTTTCTGATGTTTGCTGTCTCACAGGTGAAGCAGTGGGCCTCACTACTACTAAATAGTTTAAAATTACATATACTTTTCAGGGGCATAAATGTTCATTTCTGAGTTAACAAATGCTAAGTGGCATACATGTTTTTTTTAACGAAGTAAAACATTGACTCAAAAATTTCCCATCTCTACAAAACATTTTGCCAGGTGTGGTGGCTCACGCCTGTAATCTCAGCACTTTGGAAGCCTGAGGCAGGTGGATCACGAGGTCAGGAGTTCGAGACCAGCCTGGCCAACATAGTGAAACCCAGTCTCTACTAAAAATACAAAAATCAGCCAGGTGTTGTGGGTGCCCATAATCCCAGCTACTCAGGAGGCTGAGGCACGAGAATCGCTTGAACCTGGGAGGCAGAGGTTGCAGTGAGCCAAAACTGTGCCACTGCACTCCAGCCTGGGTGACAGAGTGAGACTCTGTCTCCCCCCCAAAAAAAAGAAAAAGAAAAAAGTGCCCATCAATGGATGAATGGATTTTAAAATGTGGTAGGTATTCACAATGGAATATTCTTCAGCCATAGAAAGAATAAAATCTTGTCCTTTGCAGCAACATAAATGGAAATACTAAGGACATGTTAAATGAAATGAGCCAGGCACAGAAAGACAAATATTGCACTCATAGGTGAGACCATGTTTCTCATGGAGATAGAGAATAGAACGGTGATTACCAGGGAGTATAAAGAGGGAATGATTAATGCGTACAAAAGTAGAGATGGATTAGAAGGAATATGATCTAGTGTTCCGTAGCACAATAGGGTGACTTCAGTTAATAATTTATTGTGTATTTCAAAGTAACTAGAAGAGTAGAATTGGAATCTTCCTAACACAAAGAAATGACACATGTTTGAGGTGACCAGTTACTCTGATTTGATCATTACACATTGTAGGTCTGTATCAAATTATCACATGTACCCATAAATATATATGACTATTACATATCCACAAAAATTTTCAAAATACAGAAAAAAAAGGTGGCAGGTTTAGGAGAATTGCAAAGAAAATAGAAGTCTCAAAGAGGTCAGCAGCCCCTCACGGGGAGGAAGAGGGGCTCACTCCCTCTGCATTGGTGTTGGGGGGCTAATGAAAGCCCAATGATGTAAACAATCTCTCTGACATTTAACCCTGGCCCCTCCTCCCACTGCCCCAGATTCTATGCCCACCAGCCCCCATGGGACATCAAGATTTGCCAGGCTGAGGGAAGGCGGCACTCTGATGACCTTCTGCATTTGTGAGCATGTTTGATGCTGTTGGAGGCAGTGTGCCCAAGAGTATCCCAGACAACTCCGGATTTTGTATAGCCACATAGTGCTTATTTGGCTCAGACTTCAGCAGCAAGGGCCTGTGGACAAGCTGTCCTGGGTGACCTCCTCTGCAGCTTGAGATACCCATGCAGATGCAGGAAGACAAAAGCTTCTCAGCTGCACCTACAGCCATGCACAATAACTTACGCTGGCTGACACTTTGCATCTGTTGGGGGATAACCGACCCATTTCTCACATGAAAGCAGAGACTGTGGCTCTCAAACCACTCTGGGTATCAGAATCATCTTGGGTGCTTGCTAAACATACCTACTTCCCTCAGAGTTTAGGGTGAGTTTCCAGCGGGCAGCTTTTAATTCAACTTCTCTCACGTTACAGTGTCACCAGCTGGAGAACCATAAATCCAGAACCAGGGTGTCACCTTGGAAAATGCTGGAATAGGCGATAATTAGAAGTAGGTTATTATTAACCATAAAGTAAAATGTCTGACCGTTGTTCTTTAAGTCGAAGATTAAAGAAATCCTCACTTTGCAAAAATTAGCTGTACACCACAAGAGGGCGCCATTGTCGCAAAGTTGTAGCACTGCCTTTCCAGCCCTTTGTTGTTATATTCAATACGACATCCAAGGAAATTTTGAAAAATTATTTTTCTATGTTAAAAGGTTAAAAAAAGACATGACACAAGGCTCTAATATTATGGAAGGTCCGAGAATAAAGTACAAGGAGGAACACATATAAAACAAAAGAAATAAGGCTGGGTGCCGTGGCTCATGAACCTGTAATCCCAACACTCTGGGACGCCAAGGCAAGAAGATCACTTGACCAGCCTGGGCAACACAGCCAGACCCCATCTCAAAAAAAAGAGTCAGGCCTATCGTCCTAGCTACTTGGGAGGCTGAGGTGAGAGGATGGCTTGAGTCTGGGAGGTCAAGGTTGCCGTGAGCCAGGATCACTCCATTGCACTCCAGCCTGGGTGACAGAGTGAGACCCTGTCTTTAAAAAAAAATCATGCTGGGCACAGTGGCTCACGCCTGTAATCCCAGCACTTTGGGAGGCCAAGGCAGGTGGATCACCTGAGGTCAGGAGTTCGAGACCAGCCTGGCCAACATGGTGAAAACCAGTCTCTACTAAAAACACAAAATTAGGCTGGCGTGGTGGCAGGTGCCTATAATCCCAGCTACTTGGGAGGCTGAAGCAGAAGAATTGCTTGAACCCCGGAGGTGGAGGTTGCAGTGAGCCAAGATCATGCCTTTGCACTCCAGCCTGGGCAACAAGAACAAAACTTCACCTAAAAAAACAAAAAGGGCCAGGCACGGTGGCTCCTGCCTGTGATCCCAGCACTTTGGGAGGCCAATGTGGGCAGATCATGAGGTCAAGAGATTGAGGCCATTCTGATCAATATGGTGAAACCTTGCCTCTACAAAAATACAAAAATTAGCTGGGCGTGGTGGTACACATCTGTAGTCCCAGCTACTGGGGAGGCTGAGGCAGGAGAATCGCTTGAACTGGGAGGTGGAGGTTGCAGTGAGCTGAGATCGCGCCACTGCACTCCAGTCTGGCGACAGAGCGAGACTCTGTCTCAAAGAAAAAAAGAATATGTGAGAGATATATATATATCCATCAGTGATAACAATGATATTTATCAGTGCCCAATTGAGAAATCTTGCACACACACTTCAACTGCCCTCCTTTTCCCCACTCCCCATTAGGCCATCACTTTTATTTCTTGTGCATCCCTCTAGCGTTTTGTTATAAAAACACTAGCAAACTTCTTTCTGCTTTCTGTTTTGTGCCATTTCAGTAGAGAGAGCGCCTCCTTGCTGTGGTTTACAGCTGCACAATAGTTCATTCTCTGACGGGTGCACCTTTGTGTATTTATCCATTCCCCTATACATGAACACTGGGGTCTAATCTTTCACTATCACAAACAGTGTTGCAGTGTCATTTTGTACTGGTATGGTCGAAGGACAAATTCTCCGAAGTAGGACTGTGGGGTCAAAAGTAAATGCACTTGTAATCTGTAATGTTGACAGTGAGCCACAATCACTCCACTGCACTCCAGCCTGGGTGACAGAGTGAGACCCTGTTTTTAACAAAATGAAAATAAAAATTCACACTTATATTCAGACAAAACTGCCCTCCCAGTGGGTTTGTATGACTTTGCTCTCCCGCGAGCATGTTGGGAAAGCCTGCATTTCCACAGACTCCTCCAAGGGAATATACATACGGTGATTATTTTGAATTCCTAGAGAGGCCTTAATTGCCAAGTTTGGATAACAACATTTATCACCCAAGAGGTGTGCATTAGGAGTATTTATGACCCTAGCATGGGCTTGACAGCATAACAACAGGGTGTGTGAAGGATCAGTGACCTGGGGCCATTTAGCTGGGAGTATTACGGTGACAGTGTTTTCTCTTGCATTGTACTTTCAGGTGTTTGTAGATCCCTATTTCTGCTGCTCAATTTGTAGCTTAAACCGTCTTCTGCAGTGTGAATGTTTTTCCCAGTTTTACGCTTCATTAGGCCTCCAGTGGGAATAGAGTCTGAGCTGCACATCTGGCCCCAGCTGCACTGAGCCCTCAGGTGGCCATGCTGCTGCCCAGCTGTCCAGTGCCTGGGTTCCTACAGGGAGTTCCCTCCTGTGGATGGGGGCTTTGTCTTTGTGCAAACTTCCCAGCTGTGGAAACTCTGGCACCGCTTTAAAGATCAATGCATTTCTTGGCAAGGGATGGGAAAGGCAAACTCCTCTACACAAGGATTAAGTCTTACACCAGAAACCAATTGTCCTCAGCCTCTGCAGTGAGGTTATCTCCCAAAGAACATTCAGGCTGTTTCCCAGTAGTGCCTGTGCTGGCGGCACCCAACATTTTCTAGTTAGGAAGATCACATCCCATCTGGCTGGTCCACAGAGTTGTACTAAACTTAAATATCTTCTGTGCCTCAGTCATACACATGAACGCTCACACACACACACACACACTTGTGTGAGAAGCACTCACACTGACTCAGTGTCTGATGGAAACAGTGTACACAGCTGATAGGCAGATCCCGGCAGCACGAGGCGCTGAAGGACATGCCAGAACACCCAGGGCTGGATAGGCCAGTGTGTGAAGCCAGAACATAAGCCCTGCTCACTTGCCCTTTCCTGCATCTGACTGGAAACGCTACAAACAGAAGGAAATATTGAGCGAAATTAATAACCTAATGAGGATCTTGCTTGTAAGTTTAATAGCAGCATTAATAATGAAGCAGCGTTTTATTGGGTTAACAGAGGTTAAGTGGCAATATTAGTAAAGTGGTCATTATAGATTTTCTTCTTTGCAGGCAGTGAACAGAACCTTCTGAAAGGATGGATGATTATAACTCCTTGGCATTCACTGTTTCTTAAAACAGGCATCTCTGAAAGTTTTTTTTCTTTAATAAAAATTACCAATTTTTCCAGCGACCCCTGTTTGAGGCATGAGTGGACAGGCTTCATCTCTAAAGAAGCCCTTCCAGGGAACTCTGTCGGCTGTTTGAGGCTTGCTGCGAACAAACAATTGAGGTATTTACCAAGAGTTTCCAAGAAATTGCTGCAAATTATATGAAATGTTATACTGGTAACAGACGTTCAATGTATTAGCAACAGAAAAAAAATGTAAAGTGTGTGGGAACAAAGTTGCCATCTGTGAGAAAATGTTCAGTAAGGTAGGTGGCGATGAGCTTTGATGATGTGTCATGAAGAGTCACACTCATGAACACAGAAGGGAAGTTAAGTGATCTGGGATTTTTGAGCAAATTTCTGATACTGGTCTGGAATCATGTGGAGGACCATTTAACGTGATCCAGCAGGAAGACTCATTTGGAGACAGAGCCGGACTCCCGGAGCCCCTCCAGGTGGAACTCACTCCACGCGGAGCTCAGACTCGGTCCCACACTCCTGATCCCTGATCCATCACAGCCCACCTCTTGGGCCAGTCCTGTGCCACTGGGACTTTCATGGAATAACTACAGTTACGGGCTTCCTTACAGGTGTTCCTGGTAACAGTTAATCCCTCCCCCTCTTTTATGATGAGAAACATGGTCAGTGATTCCCTCAACAGAGAAGGGCGGTAGCACAGTGAAATCAAGAAACCCGGAATCATGGAAAGTCTTTCCTCAGCTCACTGCAGTGAAATCCCTATAAATGCGAATCACCCTGCCCTCTCCTTACCTTTAAAAATAAATTAGGGTGAGGAGCAGCCTTGGCCCCCAGGGGGCTTCGGGGAAGGATGCATGTGTGTGCACTGGAGGCAGATGTTCCAGACCCTCGCTGTCCTCCCTGGCTCCTTGCTGGTACTGACTAGTGGGGCTGGGCGTGGGACAGGCCTTCATACTGGGGGTACCAGTCCTGTCCAGCTGTTTAGGCCTCTGGCTGTCACTGAAGTTCTTGATTCCAGGTATTTGCTACTGGCTGTGAAATCCCCACTTAGGACAGACCTGTCTCGTGAGCCAGGCCCCCTGCTGGGACACTTTTGAATTCCTCCCCAGGAGAACTGCCTCAGCTCAACAATCCGGCTGCTCCTTCCAGCCGTGCTAGAGGTTGCTCTCCTGCTCCTAGGCTGCATGCCGGAATTGGTCCCTGCCCCTGGCAGACTTCTATAGGACCTGTTTCTCTCTCTCCTTCCAACCCTCTCTTGGCCTGGCGTATCCCTCTTCTCCCAGAGGGATTTCCCTTATGTCTTACTCTCCTCCAGGGAATTGTAAGCCTTCAGGCTCAGCCTTTACGAAGAAAAGGGTATCCTTTCCACATTACGAAAGACCCCCCATTGAGCCTGCAGGTGAGACAGGTGAGACTTGTTAACCTAGGAACTGAGGGACAACTAGGAACCAGGATATTGAGGAGGACAAAATATTTGGCATCCTCAAAATATTATTCCCATATTTATATACTTTTTTTTTTTGAGATGGAGTTTCGCTCTTGTCGCCCAGGCTGGAGTGCAATGGGACGATCTCAGCTCACAGCAACCTCCGCCTCCCGGGTTCAAGCGATTCTTCTGCCTCAGCCTCTCGAGTAGCTGGGGTTACAGGCATGCACCACCATGCCCGGCTAATTTCGTGTTTTTAGTAGAGTCGGGGTTTCTCCATGTTGGTCAGGCTGGTTTCGAACTCCTGACCTCAGGTGATCCGCCCGCCTCGGCCTCCCAAAGTGTTGGGTTTACAGGCGTGAGCCATGGCGCCTGGCCAACTTTTCACTGGACACTAGTTTAGAAGAAAACTAGGTAAGTCTAAAGCCGGTTAGAAAATATTGAAATCATTGAATATGCCACAAAATTGAACATCTGAATCTTGCCAGATCTGTGCTTCATGTAAATCACTGTGAATGATGGGGCTGCTGCTGCATTTGGGGGATCTGGTGACTCCTTGGCATTTGTGGCTTATGGTCTTACTGGAAACCTCTTTCGATGGTTTTCGAGCCTGTAATTCATGGTTGTATGTTCTGTATTTTTCCCAAGACCACTGCTGGAATGCTGTATTCACTGCATAATGAGTATTTTATTTTTAGATGTGGATCACCTCTTAGGGAGGGAGTCTGTGGGAAGGTAGGTAATGAACTATTTTTAATATAAATCACAAGTGTCAAAGAAAGTGGTAATATCCAAAGAATAAACAAGAGTGACCACCATTCAGGTGCCGAGAAGGTATCTGAAGCTCCCACAGGCATTTTAAACTGTGTGATAGTATTTCAACCATTTGGTCAAAATGAAGAAAGATCCAAGGATTCCCCAGGCATGCTTACTTTCTGTCCTAATTCCCGTGTTTATTTGACTCAATGAAGGTAACTTCTCAGGCCCAGGGAAACACTTTGGCCTTCAAAAGTTTCATTAGAAAACCCCAATATACTGGTGACTAAGTAACCAGACTGAAACTCCACACAAACTTTTGTTGTATGGAGACCTCCGCTTTTGTTGCCTTCGCTGAAGTACTGTAGAGGAAATGTATAAAACTTAAAATCCAGAGTAGAGAATCTGGGACCCAAAATCCGTCTTTAGAAATCCACGGCACTTTTACAGACAGACTATATTAAAATACTGACGAAGTCCCAGGCTGGGGGTACTAGCCGGCTATCTGCCCACGCAGTATGTAAATGAAAGTAGAGTTTACCATCCAGGGCATTCACATCATTTTCCTTGTCTTCAAGATGCATTAAATGCTAGTACTGTATGAGAAGCGTGGACCTTAAATATTAAAGATGGCTTTTTCTCCTTCTAATTTAGCGCAGAAACTAGCAACAGGGAACAAGGTAACTGAATTCACGGTCCACTCGCAGGCGCGCACGTCCCCACGGCTCCGGGACGGCTGTTCCCCGCGTGCGGCCGCGGGACCGCGGACAAAGCTGCAGTGTGGTCGGGAGCGCGGGGCCGGGAGCGGGAGGCCGGCCCGGGGGCAGGAAGGGCGTGGCCGTGGGGGGGTGCAGCGCGGATGGTCACTGCGGGACGAACGTGCGCAGCGTGGAGTCTGGGGGCCGAGAAGCCCCCACCGCAAGGCCGGCTCCTGAGATTCGCGCGCCGGCGCCGCGGTGCAGGAACCGGCCGCCCTCGCGGGGACGCCCTTGCGCCGGGTGCTGGGTGCGGATAACGGGCCGGAGCCCACGCCCCCTCCGCCCGCCAGCTCCGGTCCCAGACCGCGCGGGCGGGGCGCCCGGGAAGGCTTTTTTTTTCTGGTCAAACTTTGGCCACGTGAACCGCCCCTCATTCACTTTTGCGCCAATCGCGCGGCGCGGACGGATCCCGAGAGGGGCCACGGTTCGCCGCCGGCGGGGCCGCCTCATAACGCGCTGTGCGTGACGTGAGGGGCTCCTGTGGCGATGGCGAGCTGAGCCGGAGGATGTGCAGCGGCGGCGCCGGCCACGAAGAGGACGGGGGCGGGCGCCGTGCGAGCCGAGCCGAGCCAGCCGGGGGACGCGGGCGGGGCGGGGCGGGGACCCGGACTTGGCTGCCGCTGCGGTCGCCGTCGTGCCGGCCCCGCGTCCCCGCGCGCGAGCGGGAGGAGCCGCCGCCGCCGCCGCCACCTCACGCCGCAGCCGCCGCCAGCGCGCGCCGGGCATGGTCCCCTCTTAAAGGCGCAGGCCGCGGCGGCGGGGGCGGGCGTGCGGAACAAAGCGCCGGCGCGGGGCCTGCGGGCGGCAAGGGGGCCGCGATGGGCGCGGCGGGCCCGCGGCGGCGGCGGCGCTGCCCGGGCCGGGCCTCGCGGCGCTAGGGCGGGCTGGCCTCCGCGGGCGGGGGCGGCGGGCTGAGGGCGCGCGGAGGCTGCGGCCGGGCGGGCGGAGGGGCAAGGCATGGCCGCGCGCGGTCGGCGCGCCTGGCTCAGCGTGCTGCTCGGGCTCGTCCTGGGCTTCGTGCTGGCGTCGCGGCTCGTCCTGCCCCGAGCTTCCGAGCTGAAGCGAGCGGGCCCGCGGCGCCGCGCCAGCCCCGAGGGCTGCAGGTCCGGGCAGGCGGCGGCTTCCCAGGCCGGCGGGGCGCGCGGCGATGCGCGCGGGGCGCAGCTGTGGCCGCCCGGCTCGGACCCGGAGGGCGGCCCGCGCGACAGGAACTTTCTCTTCGTGGGAGTCATGACCGCCCAGAAATACCTGCAGACCCGCGCCGTGGCCGCCTACAGGTGAGCCCCTGCTCCCCGGGCACCGCCTCCTGCGTCCGGCATCCCGGCGGCTGGCATCCCGGGTCCTCTCCTGGCTCTCGCCTCCGCCCGCTTCCTAGGCCCTTCCCGGGCTTCCGGTGGGATCGGGTTGCCTCTCGGGAGATGCCGGGCCGAGGGAGAAAAGGTCAGAGGCGGGATGGTGAGCGCAGCGCTCGAGATCATGGCCTTTGGGGTCAGATGGACCAGTGTGGCCTCGCTGGGTGTGCCTCTCACCCTGATTAAGGCACTTAGCTTTACAAATCGAAGCTTCTCGTTAAAAGGGCCCGACAGATCGGGTCTCCCTCATAATGTTGGAGAACTCATAGCACAGTACCTGATAGTGGAGGCAGTTGGGGCTGATATTGGATTCCCTAAAATGTGCACCTTTGTCCTTGCAAAGCTAGAGCGTTAATCTAGTTAATCTAGTTCTAGAACCTTTCCACATCATACTCTCACATTTCGCAGTTGGAGGCACTCCTATAAATGAAAGAGAATGCCCGCAGCACATTGGACCACACCAGTCTGTTGAGTAAAGAGAGAGAGAACCTTGGGGAAAAGCAGTTCTTGGCCCTTGGTAGATTCAGTGGAAAACTGCATTCTGGTGTTAATTAGTTCAGCTTGGTGCTGTATGCCTGTTATCCAGTAACTGGGCTCTAGTTGGCCAAATGAGTCATAAAAGCAGCTGGAATCGTGTTCAGGTTTAACAAAGGGATTAGCCAATGTAGTCTTTAGAAGGGAGATGGTTTTGGAATGGCTGGCATGGTTAGAATCAGATTTGTATTGGAGTGAATTTGAAGTTGGAGAGGGTCGTAGACTCAATAAAGGGATTCGATGGAAACCCTGTATGTGTGAAGTATAGAAACACTGTATGGATAAAGTTTGGGTCTTATCCAGCCACAGAGCAAACCCATGTGGGGAATGGTTTTAGAGCATCAGTGGTCTGGGAATGAAATTTCAGAGCAGCCAGTGCTGAGCCAGGCTAAGTTGGTTGCTGTTCGTTCTTATAACCAATACCTTTACACTTCAGTTTTTAAATGCAGTCTTGGTCAGATTTTTCAGGCCCTAGATGTTGTGAGGGGAAAAGCATATATGGTCTCCCTTGCCTTTAAGGGAGAAAGAAAAGGACTGAGAAAGGTGAAAGTGGTCTTCAGTGACCGCCCCTTGAATGGCTTGATCCCCATTCCTGCATATTTCCTTTAGGGTCCTGCTAAAGTCCAGAGCCCACATTCCGCCAGGAAGGGTCCTGAGTGGCTTGAAAAGCTTAGAATGCCGGTATTGTAAATACAGACTAATACAGGCCGGGCGCTGTGGCCCACGCCTGTAATCCTAGCACTTTCGGAGGCCGAGGCGGGCGGATCGCCTGAGGTCAGGAGTTCGACACCAGCCTGACCAATATGGTGAAACCCCGTCTGTACTCAAGAGCACAAAAATTAGCCGGGCGTGGTGGTGTGCACCTGTAGTCCCAGCCAGTCAGGAGGCTGAGGCAGGAGAATCGCTTGAACCCAGGAGGCGGAGGTTGCAGTGAGCCAAGATCATGCCACTGCACTCCAGCCTGGGCTACAGAGCGAGACTCCATCTCAAAAAAAATGAATAAATAAATAAATAAAAATCTATCGATTGATCGATAGATAGATAGAGATACATAGACTAATGCAGCGATTTGGGAACCAGCAGATCAGGATTCTCACCCAGATCTACCTTGCATTACCTGAGGTTTTATGGGATTTTTTTTTTTGACCAGAGAAACAGCCGCATCAGAAATCGAGGATGAGCCATATAAGTTATTTACAGCATGGTGTTGAAAGTAAATCCACATGACTCTAGTGTGGTGATAGACCATGTGAAATCACAGTTTTGGGGACTAGTTAGTACAAATAGTAAATTAGGTGACTCCCTTATCTCCCCCATGCCCCCTGAACAAATGCATTTTCATGGTTACGGTATCAATATATTCAAATCAGTGGGGGGCCTAATGCACCAGCAATACTCACAAAATGTAATTCAGGCCGGGCGCGGTGGCTCACGCCTGTAATCCCAGCACTTTGGGAGGCTGAGGCGGGCGGATCACGAGGTCAGGAGATCGAGACCATCCTGGCTAACACGGTGAAACTCCGTCTCTACTAAAAATACAAAAAAATAGCCGGGCGTGGTGGCAGGCGCCTGTAGTCCCAGCTACTTTGGAGGCTGAGGCAGGAGAATGGTGTAAACCCAGGAGGCGGAGGTTGCTGTGAGCCGAGATTGCGCCACTGCACTCCAGCCTGGGGGGCAGAGCGAGACTCCGTCTCAAAAAAAAAAAAAGAAAAAGAAAATGTAATGCAAACTAGAATTACTGTTTCACACTTGGAGATGTTTCCCAAACTCGAGCTTAACGCTCTTACTTTTGGCCTCCTTTCCACATCTCTTCCCTCATCTTTTTCTGGATGTAAGATTTAATCTCATTGTTTATTTATTTTTATTTTTTTCAGGTAGTTAGGGGAAAGCAGAAACAAGTTTGCCCCCAGGCCAGGTTCTCCCATTATTTTGACACCTCTGCCTTTCTGAGAAAGGAAAACGCCTACCAGGAGATAGTGTCCAACTAGTGTCACTCCAGCTTTCTCACATAAGTTTCCTTTTCTCTCTCAGATCTTAAGAAGTCAGAGTGCGTGGAGCCTGGAGGTGGACCTGCCCTGCCTGTTAGGGTCCTTTGCCTCTCGCCTGCCAACCCTGTGTTTAGACTGACTGCAGGAGTTGGCACAAGACGAGTTTAGCCTTAAGGCTAAAAGTTAAGGAACTTTTGGGGAAGGCCTCAATTGGGGTGGAGGTTACAGGGTATAACATATGATTACAGTTTTACTGTGCTCTGCAGCCCAGGCCGAAAGTCCGCAGTGAGCTCTTAAGTTGGAAATTCCATGCACAGTTCAGTATAAAAGCAAGCTTGACTCTTCTAGCACAAAGCAGAACTCAGGTTTGGAAATCGATGTGCTGAGCTTTACATTTCTCCTGAAAGATAGATTCATTCTTTATCTTAAAGAAAACTCTAGTTTTGTTTTTTAAGAAAAATAAGCAACTGTTGTTTGGCTTATAGATGAAGGAGATGCCAGCACTTTCAGTAAGATGATACTTTGGTGTAGAATACTGAAAATGTCAGAATTTAGGTCTAGGGACTAGTAGCTAGCAACCTCTTCATTCCAACAACTCTGAGATCCAGAAAGGGGCTAAAAAAGCTTTTGAAAATCCAAGGAGATACGCCCGTCCACACCAAAGGCACTGCACTTTGATGATAGAACATCTCCATCATTACACATTTTTACTTTCTAGACCTGCCGTCTGCTTGAGGGGTGGATGGGGGCCACCAAAATAGAGCACTGCAGTGACAGCTGATAGCAGACAAGAAACAGATTTTTCAAAGCAGGCGAGACAAAACTCAAAATGTAGCGGGTGAGAGACCAGCCAGGGCTGACCTTTGGAGGCCCTGAGTGACACAGTAGCTGTTAATAGGAGTCATCCTGATTCATTACTTAGGATCCATTTCTTTGTAAAGCACATGCATGCATGGCCCATCTGGGTCCCGACCCTGAGTCCTGGGGGACACTGCAATACACGGCTTGCTGTCATGTTCTTTAGTCAGAGGGACGGTGCTAAAAAGAGGGTTTCTGCTAGTCATGGGTGCTGTAGAGAAAACAGAACAGGGTTGCGGCAGGGCAGGTGTGTCCTCTCCGTGTTAGGTGATTAGGGAAGAGTTTGGAGAGAGTGGCATTTGGACTGAGATCTGATCATGAAGAGCCAGTTGTGTGAATATCATTGATGAGCATCAGGGCCAAGGAAGCACTGGGAAGTCCCAAGGCAGGGACCAGCTTGGAAAGGAACACCAGGAAGGCCAATAAAAGAAAAGGAAGGGGCTTGCTAGTATCCAGTCTTGTAAAGTTTCATTCTAAGTGAATTAGAAAGCCACTGGAGGGTTTATGCAGGAAAAGGAGGTGAGTAGCTGGGGTTCTGTAAATTAACACATAAAATAATTTATTTTGACTCATCTGCAAATTTGTATTCTAGGTAATTTTGCTTTAAAATGGTACTGTGATTCCTCTGCAGTCATTTATTATGGGAATTAAGGACAGCTTGTCAGAACCTCTGGGTTTCTTGTGTCTTGCGTTACCAGCTGCAATTCATATTTTTACCATATTTAAACGTTTCCTTCTTAGTTGTGTTCTGTGATATATGGAAGGGAAATGTTGATGTAGTTCAGTCTATGTCTTTCCCTTTCTGATTTTAGTTTCCTCTACCCCAGGTTCACAGTTACTGCCCTGGAGAGATTTTTAAAGATAACATTTCCCTCCTAATTCTAGAAAGGGTAGAAATCATCTCAACTTTATTTTTTCCCCAAATAGTATGTGGTCGCAGCACCATGTACCGTTGACTAAGTTCTCATTTCCCTACCAATTTGAAATGCCATCTTCATCATGCTCAGAATTCTTGGGTATGTTTCTGGACTTCGTGTTTCGTTCCATTGATCTTTCTGTCTGTTCTTGTGCCAGTACCACCCATTGGAATTATTGGAGGTTGAATAATATTTTAATATCCGGTGGACAAGTTCCCCTTTGTTATTCATCTGCTTCAAGCATTTCTTGGCTACACTTACCTTTTCTTGCTGAGAGAGTTTTTATGCTATTTAGATTTTTTTTTTAATCAACATTTTGATAAAAAAAAGCCACACATATTTTGCTTATTCGTCCATTTTTATGCCCAGAACCTTGAGCTAATCCAACACCTTTTGTTTGTTTTGGTTCTTACCCTCTCTGGGCTGAAGATGGGGAATAGTTTTGTTCTTTTTTATGTTGTCAGAAGAAAGAGGTGGATGGTTTCCCTTCTGTGCACCAAGATTGAACAAGGGCACCATTAAAGATTAGCATCAGTCTGTAGGGGACTGTGGGAAGAAAGTTTGAGAAGCATTACCTTGAGATATAGGAATCTTATATCAAGATACTGTTATCAGTTAATGATCTCTTCCTAATGCTTTAAATGAAGACGGACTGTTCCTTTACCAACCTTAATGAGATCCTCCTACCTTATAAATCTGAATTCGTTTCCTTATTTCTTGAGCTGAGTAAACCATGTTTATCTTGAAACAGTTCAGGGCAGTCCTCACTTTCTTAGGTAGAATTCAACTTGGCAAACATTTATACAGAAGGCTTTTCCATATAAAATCCAAATAATCAACCTGTAAGTGAACTTTTGGAGCGCCAAGTCGTTTCAGATTATGCATTTCCTGTAGGAGACTAGGGAACAATGTGGCTCTGAAAATGAGTGTAGTTTTTTATGTCACGGTTCAAGATCTTGATACCCTCAAACAGAATATTCCAGGGATAGCTATAGCTGTCAGTAGGGGGTTGTGCATGACTGTTTTCATTGCATCGGCAGCTTCACTTTCCCCTGTCCATGAACTAAGCTGCTGTTTATTAACAGTAGATTGCTAATACAGGGCCCTAGTCTCTGCAGAGTTCATAGTCTCAGAAGGAAACGAGTGACGGTATTGGTTGATGAGGGCTGTCAAGGGGCCCGAACTAATCACTGTGGGGGAACAGAAGAAGGAGGCTTACACCCAGTGGGTGAATGGATCAAGAAATGCCTCACCCACACTCCCACCCTTTTTTTACCCACTAGCTGAGTCTTGGAAGATGAAGAGGTGTTTTTGAGGCAGAGACAACTACAGGTTTTCTACAACATGACATGGCAGGAATTAGTGAATGAACGACGGGAAAGGCCAGCTCCTTGGGGCTGGGTGTAGGCTGTGGGTGGTAGAGTGGTGGGCAGGGACATGGAGGGAAGGTCTGCGCTCCACGCTCTATGTGGTTACTGTCCAGATCTATTGGTGACATTTCAGCAGGACAGTAGCCTGATGGGATGTGTGTTTTGGAAGATCAGCCCAGCGGTATTGCTACTGCAGAGGGTGGCTAGAGTTGGTCAAGTACCAGTACCTAGCTAGAGTTGGACAGGACCGGTACCTGTTGAGGGACACTTGGGTAGCATTTATCAAGAAGTCTAAAAGACAGCTCTCTTGAGGTCTAGCAATTCCTCTAGAATTTTTTCCAGAGGAATTTTAAAGGTGTGCTTAAATGTGTACATGTGAAGTGGAAATTTCAGGTATTTTAGGTGTCCTGCTTTAGGAGATAAGGACCAAAATTGACTGACTGATTCATCGTACTGTGGTCTGCATCCCTAACAATTAAAAATGGTGTGGCTGAAATACTTTTATTGACATGAAGAGAGGTTCAGAATATACTTAAGTGAAAGTAAGCTGTAAAACGGTGTGGCCAGTACAAAGCCCTTTGTGTTTAAAGTAAAACGAAAGTGTATGTTCGTGTAGCGTAGAAAAGGAAACATAAAAGGAGGTACTCACTGTGATGCCAAATGATCTTTTATATTCTTCTTAGCACTTTTCTATATATTCTAGTTTTCCAAAAGTAAGCAGTTATTTTGTAATAAAGCTACAGTAAAACCACAAAAAGATGTCAGCTCTAAGAGAAACCGCATTCCATTTTGAGCACGTTAGGCTGCTGGTGTGGAGGTCCGCTAGGCACAGAGCTGCAGCCCATTCTTGTTTCAGTCAGTTACCATTAATTCTGTCCTGAAGTGACAGAATTAGTTTAGCGCACATTTACTTGGTTAGTGTAACGACTGTTTTCCTCAGTTACTGTAACTTCACGCTTCCAGGTGATACTAGGAAGAATCTGCTGGCAGCATTTTCAATGCAGCAGCCCCAGCTTTTGTATCTTAATGTAAATACTCAGTGCTTCCACCTGTTGTTGATGCCTTTTTGGCTTCTGGTTCCAGATGGCATTGGGGGAACAAGAAAAGCTAGCTACAGTTTACAAGTATACAAGCTGTCTATCTTCTCACCTGAATTCAGTGTCGTCTCTGAAGCGTTTATAGCTACAGCATCTATTCTGTTTTCTGTGGTTTTTTTTTTTTTTTTTTGAGACGGAGTCTCGCTTTGTCGCCCAGGCTGGAGTGCAGTGGTGTGATCTCCGCTCACTGCAAGCTCCGCCTCCCGGGTTCACGCCATTCTCCTGCCTTAGCCTCCGGAGTAGCTGGGACTACAGCCGCCCGCCACTACACCCAGCTAATTTTTTTTGTATTTTTAGTAGAGATGGGGTTTCACCGTGTTAGCCAGGATGGTCTCGATCTCCTGAACTCGTGACCCATCCGCGTCAGCCTCCCGAAGTGCTGGGATTACAGGCGTGAGCCACCGCGCCCGGCTGCTACAGCATTTATTCTATAGACAAGTACATTTTCTGGATGGTTAAAAGTAAGGTACCGTCTACTCTGATTTGGTGTCAAGTTGGTGCCTGTGAACCAGAAGCCTGAGGATTATTGACAGTGTAGGTGTTGAGGCCATTGAAGTTGTGGTTTTCTAGGTGGACCACAGGCGCAAAGGCTGTTATACTTTGCTTGGTGTGTTTCTGATGGTGGTGTCTGCAGGTAATTGGGCAAAATTTAGAGTAGCACACGGATCCAGACACAGAATGTGGCCTCAGAAGCTAACGCTGGAGTCAAGTTTTCTGGCCTTCAGTTAAATCTAGCCCAAGCACTGCAGCCGTGCATGCTGAGAGTGGCTCTGAAAGTGGTTGACGTGTGTGTAAGGCTGGTCTCCTTATCCACGGTGACTGTTTGTCCAGCCTTAGCAGTGTCCGTGAGACTGGAAAAGTGATGTGGGTGATCACCTGGGAGGCGCGTGTGTGGGATGGAAAGCCAGTGTGGAGGCTGTAGGGCCAGGGTGGCTGGTGACCGTGGTTGGGTGGGCTTCATACAGGGCAGTGCCTCAGTCCAGGAAGACGGTGATTTGCAAAGTGATCGGCCAGAATAAGTTCAGGGTGGTTTAATTGTTTGCATTAAACAATGCTGATTTTTGGTTCATGTGGATCATTAAGAATTAGTCGCATATTTATACTTTTAAGGGTACAGCAGCGATATGCAAATTATATAAAGTAGCTCTCCAACACTTTCAAGCTTTGGAAATGTCTCATGAGATCAGAATTTGTCTTCTGTCATTTATACTCCAAATTTTAATTCCTATGTTTCAAAAGTGGCCTATTTGTGGTTTCTGTTCCCATTGTTTGCTGTGAACCTGGGCTCACAGGGCAGGCTCCTCGTAGCTCTTAATACCTTGGAAGGCGATCTGGGCTTGTGCCCAGGCCATTGTCGAAGTGGGAAGCTGTAATCCACCCCGCCAACAGCTTAATTAAGAAAAAAGGGCTCTTCGCTGCGTGCTTTCCCCTCAAGTCTGTTTTTCAGGATGGACAGTAAGAAGTGTAATTTGGTTTTTCTTTTAAAATAATCTTCCCACCATTCACAACCTCTGTTCTATTTTCCCACCTCCTTTCAAAAAGTACTTGAGATTGGACACAGGTCATAAGGACGTGCACGATGAGACAGTTAAAGGTTTTGAAAGAGGAAACCACATACCCGGAAACCACATGCACAGAAGTGGGAAACTGCAGCTGAATGCGTTTGCTGCAGAGCTCTTGGGACCAAGGCAGAAGACGGAGATGAGGGACTGCACAGTGTTTGCGACGTCCTGCCGCGGGGGGTTCCTTCCAGCCGAGGCGAGGTCCCTGGCATCACTTGGTGGCCTTGAAAGACCTCTGCCTTTTCTCGAGGCTGTGGCTCTGACTGGCAGCACAGTCGTGGCCTCCGTGGCCTCTTTTTGGAGGATGAACTTGGACTGCTGCCCCATCACCCTGTGCTTCCTGTAAGGATGCCTCCATCATTGCTCTCGGGAGAAGTTTCCCTCAGACCTTAGTATCTGAAAGAGTTTCTACGCTTAACCCTGAACAGTAGGGGACAGTCTCGTGACTTCTCATGGCCGCCTGCTGAATAGTTTGTAGCTGAACTGGGGCCCACCACTAGCAAATCCGTAGGTCACATGACGGCAGGTAGGTCTCAGCACATGAGCACTTTGCAGTTGAAGTGGTGACTTCTGAGAGTGCTCTCACTGAGTCAGGGTTTGCCCCGGGCAGGGCAGCCCCCACCAGGATTTGCCTTTTGTTCGTTGCTTAAGGGTTTTCTACTCTTACTTTTCTTTGGTCTCCTTTTCGTGCTGATTTTTCTCATCCTGTATGCGTTTTGGTTAATTTGTCGTAAATCCCTTCTGTAACAGGGGAGAATGCAAATACAGCTGGCCCTGTTATCTGCTACATCTGTGGATTCCACCATCCATGGATTGAAAATATTTGGGGGGAAAAACAATAAAAAATAACACAATAATAAAAATAATACAAATAAATACAATCTAGTATAACGACTACATAACATTTACACTGTATTAGGTATTACAAGTAATCTAGAGATGATTTAAAGTATACAGGAGGATATGTGAAGGTTTAAGCAAATACTGCACCATTTTATATCAGGGACTTCAGCATCTGTGGATTTTGGGGTCCTGGGATCATTCCCTCTTGGATACTAAGGAACAGCCGTATATACACTTAATTCCTATTATCCATCAGTTCTACACAGAGAAAAACCCATATCCTCCCTTCTTTAACTTCCAAGATGATTTTATCATGAGTCCTTTCAAACTTACTGCCATGTATCCATCAGACAGCACATGTAATAGTGATTTTGGGGAACTCACAGAAAATCTCCCCACCTTTTTAATGGTAAATAGTAGAATAACTGTTAAAGCTTAAAAATCACAATCGAAACGACTCAGTCTTACTCCATTTTTCTTTCAGTTTTTCTTGTTGGATAAAATAATGTTTTATTACGAAAGTAAAAATTCTGTTGTTACATGTTTTGATTTCTTTGGTTGCTTGTTAGCCTCAAAGCTTTTGCCCAGTTAAAACTTTTTTTCTAACCCTAAATATACCTGTTGCAGAAAACTTAGAAAATTTAGAAAACACAAAGAAGACTATTGGCCGGGCGTGATGCCTTCTGCCTGTAATCCCAGCACTTTGGGAGGCCGAGGCGGGCGGATCACAAGGTCAGGAGTTCAAGACCAGCCTGACCAACATGGTGAAACCCTGTCTTGACTATAAGTACAAAAATTAGCTGGGCGTGGTGGCAGGTGCCTGTAATCCCAGCTACTCGGGAGGCTGAGGCAGGAGAATCGTTTGAACCCGGGAGACGGAGGTTGCAGTGAAATCACACCATTGCCCTCTAGCCTTGGTGACAGGGCCAGACTCTGTCTCAGAAAACAAAAAAAAAGACTATTAAATCCTTTCTGGTTTTCCCATGCAAAAATAACCACGGTGAATACTTTGGGGGCAGAGTTGTACGTTATTTTATTTTTGTATATGTACTTTTGTTCCCTTGGTAAGCCACATCACAAGTATATACTGTTGCCTGCTTTTTAAACTTACCCGTATATTATGAGTATTTACCGAGGACAAGAGTCATGCTATAGATGCAGTTTTGTACAGAAGTGTATTTTATGTAGTTTTTCTTAAAACGACACTGAATAGAAACGGAGACTGTGATATTAACCCATTTATGCCTAGAGTTCCACTATTGGAACGCTAAGCTTGTGGGAGTTATTTATATCCTGCTCAGGGTCATCACCAAGGTCTGATTTTTTTCCACACAAAAAAATCGCAACCTCCAACGTAAATGGGTTAAGTCCTAACCAGCAAAGGCATTCCTTAGCTAAGCTAATATTGGTCCAGCTGAATTACTTAACTGTGATTTAACTCAGTGTAGGAATAGCGTTTAGAAACCTAGAGTGATGGAAGATTCACTTGGCACTCTCACGTTTCAGCTGTCTTATCTGGGCTTGAGCAAGAGTTGGATATCAGTTCGTTGAAAATGAGCTTTTTCTGGCAAGGCCTCTGCAAACGTTTTGTCGTTTCAATTAAGTGAGAGTTCTTTGCTCCCGGTAACAAATGTGTTGATGGCAAAGCTGACGTTTGCTTATGAAAATGAAGGAACTGGACCTGTTCATATTGCAGAAGAGGGGACAGCTTGCTGCTTCGGGAGCATTCCCTTCAGTTATTTGAAATTATTAATGCATCCCCTCCTCCTTCCTCAGGATGGCGGTGAATCACGATTTATGTTCCAGAACTTGTTCACTTTGTGGAGCTCTTTAAGTTAAAGGACCCTAATTGAAAAGATTATGATTTCTTAAGATTGGAGGGTTTTACAAAGACTTGACATTGAGAGATTTCCCTCAAACCAACCACCAGTCATTTAGAACAGAAAAGGACAACATGAGGTTTTTCCCTGCGTTACCTAAAAAGGAACAGATAATAATTGGGTGGAGTACCATAAAACTGTAGGGTTGAGGTTAGACTGTTTTTAAAATTAATTGGTTTCTCTTCTCGGGCAAATTACACCGTTTCAGTCATAGTTGAGGCATTAATTGCGTACGTGCTGGTTGTACTGCTGGGGCCTCCTTCGCTGTATTCTTCCTGGGGGGACACACGGGAAGCAGGGCCAGACTAAAAGGAAGTTTCATCCTCAGTCTAATAGGAAAGTTTCTGGTGTTCTACAGCAAAAAAACTTGTGAAATTTAAAGTCTTAGACTTCTTTCCGGTAACATTGTCTGAAGTTGATAGTAAAACAGGATTTCAATACATAGCTTGAGGCTCAGGTTTTTAGCCAGAAATGTAAGAAGCATTTTCCACATTACCTTTGCTCCGTGTAGTCCTGAGACTGACTAGTTGACGTGAAGCCCACGCTTTCCTGTCTTCCTTTTCCTTTCACTACCTTATTTGATTTGCAAACTCTTGTCTTCCTTAATAATAAGTCATACTTACACAGTGCCAGGCAGGCTTCTAAGCTCTTTACAGAGAACTCAATTTAACCCTCACAGCAACCCCCGTTTACAGACAAGGAAACTGAGGCACAGAGTAACTTGTCCAAAGTGGAGCTGGGATTCTCACCCCCATGGCCTGATTCCAGAGCCAGCTCTTGACTGCAATGCTGTAGATTGCCTCCTTAGTTGGTTGTTCTTTGAAGGCAGGAATTGTCTCACCCACCCCATCTCCCAAATAACATTATAGTGTTTTAGTATTTTCATGGCTTCCTAGGTTGAAAATTTCTCAAAGATACAAGATAGAAATGATTTCTGACCTTTTGCAAACACATGCGGCACCATTAAGTCACTTATTGTACATGAGTGGGCAGTATTCAATCCACACATTTATTGACCTCTATTATGTGCCAAGCACTGAAATTATTTACATTTTCAAAGAATTGTTGTGACTGTCAAATGCAAAACATTTCTCTATAAAGAGAGCATTATCGGGCTCCTCGACTTGAATGGGGGGTCATTGCACTATAATTTTGTCCTTACTAACTTCCCAAGGCTGGAGGAGTTCTGAGGAGTTATCTCCCCTCCATATGTCACCGCATCAGAAGACTATGTATAGCGTGTCACACATTCACACGTTGTCGCATTTGCAAAAGGACTTGTCCCTTTGTAGGTGGGATTGGTTTTTCTTTAAATTAATTGCTGCATCTCTGTGTTTATTCTACATCCTTTTTCTTCAGGAGAATACCCTTTGTGAAGATGAAGTGCAGTACCTAGAACAGTATCTTAATAACCGTGGAATGAATGTCTGGGCTGAATTTGTTTTTTGTTGTTGTTGTTCTTTGTTAATGAGTTATTTAAGTGGTGTAAGAATACGGGTCCATTTTAAATCCATAGGCACTAGGGGAAAACATTAACAACACCATCTTGTATCCATTCTGTGATTTTGACATCTCAGAAATTAGGCTGCATTTTATGGGATTATGATTGGCAGTATTTTTTAAATTTGTTGATAGATAAAACAATGGTGCATCTTCCAGTTAACATCCTAAATTTGATGAAAAAAGGTGTATATTTAATCCTTGCACTTTTTGAGAGGCGTATTGGCAGAAAGTTGAATTCTGTTGAATTTTGCCTCTACTTGAAAGAGATACATTCGAAGTTGTTTTGTATTCCTCATATTTGGGTTTGGAAGAGAAATAAAAGCCAGTCGTTTGTTTTCCAAGTACTTCATTGTAAGTTCTTTTTAAAATTACAAAAGTAAAATATTTAGAATCTCAGTTTTACAAGATGAAAAATGTTCTGGAAATGGATGGTGGCGATGGTTTCACAACACTCAACGCTGCTGAACTTTACATTTAGAAATGGTTAAGATGGTAAGTTTTATGTATATTTTATCACAATTTTAAAAAAACAAGTAATATGATACTTATGCAGTTGTCCTTCAATGTAGAGATGCATAGAATAAAAAGTGAAAGTCACCTTTGTCCACACACATTCCAGCTCCTCCCAGTTTTCCTCCTTGTGTACCTCTTCCCCAGAGATTTGTTGTGTATCTTTTCAGATATTTCTCTCCTAAGACTTTCCCTTAAAGATGTGTGGGGGTTTCATTGATCCTTCAAGTAATTTTTCACTATAATAAATACACTTGTAACAGGTAAAATGAAAAATATTTGAGAGAACATCATTTGATAACTGCTTTTTTGATTTTAGGATTAAATTTACTATTTTATTTATTCTCCATGATACATTTTTCTTGGAAGTAGTCTGTATAAATGAATTATTGTAGCCAAACAACTTTAGATCTTAATACAGAACGCGAAGAACGTAGTTGGGAAAGTGCGACACGATAGCCTTAAATTAGCTGCTCAGCAGAAGCAGGCTTTATGTGGTTTCCTTGCATTTGACCGCTCATCTTCCCTCTGTTGATGGGCAACCGTTGTCTCTTCAACCCGGGTCTGGGCTGCTGCAGTAGTTTACTCAGTGGCCTTCCTGTGTCCACTCTGGCTTCCTTCGGCTCTCGTCTCCATTCCTAGGGAGTTCAAAATGTGTGAGCCTTAATCTTGTCTTCTGCCGCATTCCCTCTAGAGGTTTCCTGTGGCTCTTGCATCATAGAGGCCTGCATCTAGTGTACTCTGCCAAGCCCTGCACATTTGCCTCTGGTTTTTTTTTTTTTTTTTTTTTTTTTTTTTGAGATGGAGTCTTGCTCTTTTGTCCAGGCTGGAGTGCAGTGGTGCAATCTCGGCTCATTGCAACCTCTGCCTCCTGGGTTCAAGCAGTTCTCCTGCCTCAGCCTCCTGAGTAGCAGGGATTACAGGCACACGCCACCATGCCCGGCTAAATTTTGTATTTTTTTTTTTTTTTAGTAGAGACAGGATTTCACCATGTTGGCCAGGCTGGTCTTGAACTCCTGACCTTGTGATCTGCGTGCCTCAGCCTCCCAAAGTACTGGGATTACAGGCATAAGCCACTGTGCCCGGCCACATTTGCCTCTCTATTAGTCCATTCTCATACTGCTGATAAAGACATACCAAAATAGGTAATTTGTAAAGAAACAGAGGGTTTTTATTTTTTTATTTATTTATTTTTTGAGATGGAGTCTCGCTCTGTCGTCCAGGCTGGAGTGCAGTGGCGCAATCTTGGCTCACTGCAAGCTCCGCCTCCCGGGTTCATGCCGTTCTCCTGCCTCAGCCTCACGAGTAGCTGGGACTACAGGCGCCCGCCACCACGCCCGGCTAATTTTGTTTTTGTATTTTTAGTAGAGACCGGGTTTCACTGAGTTAGACAGGATGGTCTCGATCTCCTGACCTCATGATCCGCCCGCCTCCCAAAGTGCTGGGATTACAGGCTTGAGCCACCAGGCCCGGCCCAGAAACAGAGATTTAATGGACTCACAGTTCCACGTAGCTGAGGAGGCCTCACAATCATGGCAGAAAGTGAAAGGCACGTCTTACTTGGTGGCAGACAAGAGAGAATGAGAGCCAAGCAAAAAGGGAAACCCCTTGTGAAACTATGAGATCTCATGAGACTCACTCACCACCGTGAGAACCGTGTGGGGGAAGCTGCCCCCATGATTCACTTACCTTCCTCTGGGTCCCTCCCGCAACATGTGGGAATTGTGGGAGCTGTCATTCAAGATGAGATTTGGGTGGGGACACAGCCAAATGGTATCAGCCTTCTTCCTCGCCTCATGACAGCGCTCTCGTGCCCTGCCTTCCTTGATGTTTACCCTGTTTCAGGGGAAGGCTCCCTGTTTGTTGGTCTAGCTCATGTCCTGTGCCCTGCCCTCTGGGAGTACTTCTCTTCGTTCATAATAATATGTACCTTAGTCTCATGGTTCTGGTGTCTGTCTCTCCTGATGTCCTCTCTGTGAGTTGGGGACCACGTTTTTGTTCACCGCCGCATCCCTTTAGCTTAGCACATACTTGGCACTTGGTTCAAAGAAAATTTTTTGAGTGAACCATTTGATTTTGTTTTTTGTTTTATAGAGCTGAGAAGTTTTTAGGTAGGGAGTTGATAGTATCACAAAATTAATCTGTATACCCAGACCTTGGTCCCCTGGCAGTTTGGTTTTCAGCCATGACTAAAACTTAGTTATCCTAGAACAGTTTTAACACTTCTTCATTTTTTGTTGGCGTTCTTTTGAAAATTAATTTAGACTTTGCAATACCCGGTAACCTGGGCTTTCATTAACAGGAACCAAGCAGGCCAAGTAGCTTTTTATCATTCCATTGAACACAGCGATACAAAATGAGCAGATACGTGAATTCCTGAAAATCAGCTTGGAATAAACTGTTCTCTAACTGATATTTATTTTAATTCCAGAACATGGTCCAAGACAATTCCTGGGAAAGTTCAGTTCTTCTCAAGTGAGGGTTCTGACACGTCTATACCAATTCCAGTAGTGCCACTACGGGGTGTGGACGACTCCTACCCGCCCCAGAAGAAGTCCTTCATGATGCTGAAGTACATGCACGACCACTACTTGGACAAGTATGAATGGTTTATGAGAGCAGATGATGACGTGTACATCAAAGGAGACCGTCTGGAGAACTTCCTGAGGAGTTTGAATAGCAGCGAGCCCCTCTTTCTTGGGCAGACAGGCCTGGGCACCACGGAAGAAATGGGAAAACTGGCCCTCGAGCCTGGTGAGAACTTCTGCATGGGGGGGCCTGGCGTGATCATGAGCCGGGAGGTGCTTCGGAGAATGGTGCCACACATTGGCGAGTGTCTCCGGGAGATGTACACCACCCATGAGGACGTGGAGGTGGGAAGATGTGTCCGGAGGTTTGCAGGGGTGCAGTGCGTCTGGTCTTATGAGGTAAGAACAGAATTCTTCGCCATGGGAAAAACTTAATTTTGTCAGTTTTGTCATTAGTTCTGAGCGTATCATAGGAAACTAGAGATGATATCCTCTTCAAGGGTTAAAGTTGGTATTATTCTAGATTTTTAGCCTTCGATTAAAAAAAAAATTCACTTCCCCTTTATTACTTTTTCTTGGCTTTGAGTGCATATATTCTATACTTTTCTTTCCCCCCAGAGAGAGTCTTGCTTTGTCTGCCAGGCTGGAGTGCAGTGGCACGATCTCGGCTTACTGCAACCTCTGCCTCCTGGGTTCAAGCAGTTCTCTTGCCTAAGCCTCCCAAGTAGCTAGGATTACAGGCAGGCGCCACCAACGCTAGGCTAATTTTTGTATTCTTAGAGACAAGGTTTCACCATGCTGGCCAAGCTGGTCTCGAACTCTTGACCTTGTGATCTGCCTGCCTCAGCCTCCCAAAGTGCTGGGATTACCAGCATGAGCCACTGCGCCCGGCTCTTCCATAGTTTTGTCCTAATACTTAGTTAATAAATAATGGCGTTTGGGGCCTAAAGAAAAGATAATGGGTTGCTGATGGTCACGGTGATATTTTCTTGATTATCCAGAAAATCATCTTGTCTGACTTCTGCTGATTCCACAGATGTAATTGCAAGAATGTAGGATATCTCCCTATTTGTTTTCGCAAAGGCCTGGCTCTTCTCATCTGGTCGTAATGACCTACACAGATTACAAACTTCGTGTTTTGAATTTATAAAAGGAATCATGATGTAAAAAAGCCAATAGCATTTGACTTTGCATTTGTTGTGTACCTTGACTTTTCAGATAGTTACTTTAATCTGCGAGTTTACAATCTAGTTGTTGCTTTCAGAGTAGTTGTCACGCAGCTCCTGAGTTACCGTGACACATAAATGAAATTTGCCGAAGAAAGTCTGCTTGTAGATGTTTCCTCTGTAGCAGCTCTAAGAAGATGAGTTGGCTTTGCACTTTCCTCTGTTGTTACTGCTCCCTTTGCCTGCAGTTTGCAGAATCTGATACCAGTTAATGGTGAAAAAAATTATTTAGGTTGTGTTGTCTTTAGGTTGATAAACTCCTGGCAGTTGTGAGGAGCAGAGGGAATTGCTAGATCTTTTGCCTAAGAAAAAATACACTTTCTAATATGAACTGTTAGCTTTTTTTCTGAACTAATTTTCTAAAGCACGTACTTGAGTGAAAGAGCAGTATTCTTGTCTGTACTTGTCCACCCCCAGACTTGCTTTTAAATGTCTGCTAATCACTCTTATTTTTTTTTTGTTTGAACTTTAGGGAAGTGGACATTTTCAAGCATACCGGAAGTGGTCATGTAATTTTTAATTATAAAGTCACAAAGATACATTTTAAATCCTAAATGTGATCTTGAGTGAACTCTTCAGTCCCTGTGTGCCTTACACTGTCCCCCCAACCCCAGCACATAGGGGATGGCTCACTGGGCCTACGGGATCTCTCTGTTGACATGGATTTTTGCAGCGAGGAAAGCTGTTTGAGGATTTCACGCTGTTTTAAGCAGAATACAGCTGGCAATATTTCTGCATTTTTCCCCATCATAATTAAGTAGTTATAACCTTGACATATTTCATTATGGTTAAAATATGTAACACATTGTATATTTTGGAACACTTTCCCCTGACCATCATCTGCGAGAAGCCAACTTTCTTGCTGGAATCATAGAAGACAGACCTTTTGGGAGAGAATTTTTAAAAGTATATCTTAGTGTGGTCGTGCTGTTACATACTGCTGGACAGACACCAACAGAGCCAGTCTCTTGAGTGGGTTTAGCATTAGTGCCAAGATGTAGTTAGAAAGTGTCATCCTGGGGCTGCAGGGGTGGGAGGCCATTTTGGAGATGGTTTTCCTCTGACATGAGGTAATTACAAAAGGTTTCTGATGGCGTGCGAAGGAGTGCATGGAATGATCCTGTCTGGACACTTGGAGCCCCCTCTTAGGCTTGGTGCATCCTGTCAGCGGCCTCATCAGCTAAAGGGACCTGGTTGGTGAGGAGGCCTCCTCCCTGGGTAGTTCCCTGTCTCCCTGCCTTGGGAGGTGGGTCAGGGACAGCAGCAAGGCTCTCCCTGGGAGTGTGGTTATTGGGCCTGCTGCCGCTCTGCATTTCTTTAAATGCTCTGTGGTGACAGAACTTTGACCGAATGCTGCAGGCTTTTCCTCAGGGGCTTGTGCCACAGGGCCCTCCCACCTGCAGTGCCCAGAGCTCTCTTTTTCTCCTGTGAGCTGCCTTGCCTGTTCTTAGTCTTGGCCCATATTTCTGCTGAAATGTTGTCTGTCTTACGGTTTTGTTGAAGTGCTTTATTCTGGATAGAGTATCTTTTCTCAGACTGTGACTTACCTTTTCACCTTAACTGTGGGATTTTTATTGTACACGCATAGTGAATCTAAGTGCAATCTAATGCATCATTCTTTTCCTTTATGGTTTATGCTTTTGTGCCTTGTTTAAGAAATTCTTCCCTTCTTAGGTCACGAATTTTTTTCTCCTGTGTGTTTTCTTATATGTTTAAAGTGTTCCCTTTCACGTGTAGTTCTTCATTATAATTTTAAGAATTCATCTGTTGGAACGCTTACCATCTTATTAGACCTTTGAGTTCTATTTTTTTTCTTTTTGTTTTTATAAAGTTTTAAGTGCTTCTAACCTAAGTTGTTACTAGGTTTATCACTGTGTTCCCCAGTCAGGTAAGATTAATCCTTCGTGTGGATGAGGAACTTTTATTAAACTTCCTGTAAATCTAGTTTCCCCATTAAGGTTCACATTATGGGAAATTATTGAGGTGGAGTCTTATGTTAAAGACAATTATGTTAAGCTTTGGGACTTGGAAGGTACTTATTTTGCCCTGTTACAAGCCTAGCCAGAAGGTATAGTTGTTTTTGGCGAGTAGAAATAATACCTTGGAATAACACTTAGGTAATTAAAATGACTTGTGAGGAACAACTGTCAAAACCAAAGTCCAGATTCATTTCTAAACTTGCTTTGATAATTATTGGTGGTTATTAAATAGCCTTGAGAACTTTGGAAATAACGTTAATCTCACAAAAAGTCACAGGAGAGTGAGAGTGTAGGCCTTGAGGCTGGAGAAGAGCTGAGAGGAGCTCAGCTCCTGGTTCCCCTTGCCACATGGTGTCAGCAATATTGACTCAACTCAGGTGAGGTTTTTTTGAGAATTATTGTTGAAAAATTTGAAATAGGAATTCATTTTATCAAGGCAAATACATGAAAAGCTATACTACTCTTTAGAGGGAACAAAAAGAAAATTGACAAGTAAACCTACTCATTTTGTCTTTAACTTTCGAGCTGACGTGTACTATACGTGTGGAAAAGTGCATGGGTCATAAGCGTAGAGCTCAGTGGATTTTCACAGACTGCACGCAGGCAACCAGTAGATCTTTCTTTTATTATTTTCTCATATTTCACTGGGGTGAGGGTGTAGACAGTAATCATTATTAATGAAATGTGGAGATAGGCAAAGGTGGATTTGACAACTTTAAAATGTTAATTGTTTTTAACAGCCAACACTGTCGCGTGGCTCAAAATTCAGAAGTGCAAAGGGCTTATAGGAACACGTCTTCCTTCAGCCCCTGGGCTTCCACTGTGAATTAGGCACCACGGTGCCTCAGGTTTCCTGTGTATCGTATCGTATACAAACAGGTTTCTACGCCTCTCCCCATTTACATGAATGGTAGCATAATACTTACTATCAATGTCTTGGAAGATTTCCCATTTGGTAAATAAAAGAACTTCGTCTTTTTGATGGACATTCAGGCTATTTCCAGTTCTTTCAGCAGTGTTTCTAGGCAGTCATTTAGCCCAAGCCACCTCAGCCTTGTTCACATCGTGACATTGACTCAATTCACTCACGCTGAGGAGCCTGTCTCCACGGGCTGCTGTTACCCCAATCCCTAGCTCCTGTCGCCTCCACCACACCCCTACAGCCCCATACCACTCTCGACCTGGAAGGATTGTTATCTGGGCACACGTGGAACTTGTTCATGTTACGCCCGCACACCAAAATATACCAGCTATGAAGCTCTGAGTTAGCCAGTAAGTACTTGTTAAGGGTTCATTAATGAGCCCAGAACTGCCCTCCGAATTGGTAGGGAAATTGCAAAAGATTGAAACATGAATGGCCGCCTTTTTCTCCCTCAAGGACTTCAGAGTAGTTGAGGAGACAAAGACCATGTGTTCATGAAACAGTTGAAGAGAAATTAAAAATATGAAACCCTGTGATACTGATTTTAAATATAAAACAGTACAGGGAAGGCTGAAATGGATAATGTTCTTTTTATGGGGAGGCATATATCATCAAGGGAAATTGGAGTTTGCAGCAAAATGTGTAAAAAGATAAAATCTTCCTTGTTAGTCTGTCTTATAAAGGAATGTTGAACATCCGTATTACCAGAAGCCTGGGGTATTTTTCCCTTTAATAATAGAAGAAATAATGTTTCTTTTTTTTTTTTTTTTTTTTTTTTTTTGAGACGGAGTCTTTCTCTGTCCCCCAGGCTGGAGTGCAGTGGCGCGATCTCGGCTCACTGCAAGCTCCGCCTCCCGGGTTCACGCCATTCTCCTGCCTCAGCCTCCTGAGTAGCTGGGACTACACGCGCCTGCCAACACGCCCGGCTAATTTTTTGTATTTTTAGTAGAGACGGGGTTTCACCGTGTTAGCCAGAATGGTCTCGATCTCCTGACCTCGTGATCCGCCCGCCTCAGCCTCCCAAAGTGCTGGGATTACAGGCTTGAGCCACCGCGCCCGGCCAGTGTTTCTTTTTTAAAAAAAAAAATTGACATGTTATAACTGTACTTACATATTTATGGAGTATGGTTTAATGTATTCATGTATATGTTGTATAATGATCAAATCAGGAAGATTCACATGTCCATCACCTCAGGAGAGGTTTTTGAATGTTCTCTCCACAAAGAAATAATTTTTCTTGACGTTGTGTTGTCATGGAGATGATTTGTGTTCCAGTAGTTCCTTCCTCACTCATTTGGCTGCCCCTTAAACTCGCAGGCCTGAGAACCAGGCAGACCCTCAGTGGCTAGGTGTCCTAAAGAGTGAGCGCTAATGCTGCATGTTCTATCCATCATCAAAAGTGGGGTATTTATTAGGGCCGGGTGTGATGGCTCAGCACTTTGGGAGGCCAGGGTGGGTGGATCACCTGAGGTCAGGAATTCAAGACCAGCCTGGCCAACATGGTGAAACCTCGTCTCTACTAAAAATACAAAAATTAGCCGGGCATAGTGGCAGGCGCCTGTAGTCCTAGTTACTCTGGAGGCTGAGGCAGGAGAATCACTTGAACCTGGGGAGCAGAGGTTGAAGTGAGCCGAGATCATGCACTTCACTCCAGCCTGGGCAAAGAGCAAAACTCCGTCTCAAAAAAAAAAAAAAAGTGGGATATCGAAGTTTCTAATATCATCATTATTATTTTTGAGGCAGAGTCTCGCTCTGTCCCCCAGGCTGGAGTGCAGTGGCATGACCTCAGCTCACTGCAACCTCTGCCTCCTGGGGTCAAGCAATTCTCGGGCCTCAGTCTCCTGCGTACCTGGGATCACAGGAGTGTGCCACCTGCGTACCTGGATCACAGGAGTGTGCCACCTGCGTACCTGGATCACAGGAGTGTGCCACCTGCGTACCTGGATCACAGGAGTGTGCCACCTGCGTACCTGGATCACAGGAGTGTGCCACCTGCGTACCTGGATCACAGGAGTGTGCCACCTGCGTACCTGGATCACAGGAGTGTGCCACCTGCGTACCTGGATCACAGGAGTGTGCCACCTGCGTACCTGGGATCACAGGAGTGTGCCACCTGCGTACCTGGGATCACAGGAGTGTGCCACCTGCGTACCTGGATCACAGGAGTGTGCCACCTAGTACCTAGGATCACAGGAGTGTGCCACCACACCCAGCTAAATTTTGTATTTTTATTAGGAATGGGGTTTCACCATGTTGACCAGGCTGGTCTTGAACTCCTGGCATCAGGTGATCTGCCTGGTTCAGCCTCCCAAAATGCTGGGATCAGAGGTGTGAGCCACTGTACCTAGTCTGAAGTCTCTAATGTTATTGTTGAATTGTCTATTTCTTCCTTCAATTCTGTCAGGTTTTTCTCCTTTTATTTCAGGGCTGTGTTTTGGGATGCATATATGTTTATATTTGTTATACCTGCTTGATGGATAGACACTTTTATCATTATAAAATTCCTTCTTTGTCTCTAGTAACAATTTTTGTCTGAAGTCTGTTTTGTCTGATATTAGTATAATGACTCCAGCTCTCTTGGTTACCATTTGCATGGTATATCTTTTTTCATCCTTTTACTTTCAACTTGTTTGTGTCTTTGAATGTAAAGTGTGTCTGTCATGAAGACAGCATATAGTTGGATCATTTAAAAAATGCATTCTGCCAATATTGCCTAATAATTGGGGTGTTTAATTAATTTGCATTTAATATAATTACTGAGAGAGGAGGACTTATGTCTGCCATTTTGCTGTTTTCTGTATGTCATACCGTTGTTTTTCTGTTACTCCAATACTACCTTTTTTATTACCTAGTATACCATTGTAATTCCCTTGTCATTTCTGTTACTGCATTTTTTAGTAGTTGCCTTGGGGATGAATATCTTACCTGATAATTTAGTTCCAATTAATACCAACTTAATAACAACAGTAAACACAAGATTTGCTCATGTGTAGCTGTGTTGTGTCCTCTCTTTGTGCTGTTGTTGTCAAATAAATTTTATCTTTATACATTGTATGCCAGTCAACAGAGATTTATAATAATTGCTTTATGCACTTGTCTTTTAAATCAGATCAGAGAAAAAAGGAATTACAAATAAAAAATACATTTATCCCCTTTTTTACCTGTGGAGTTACCCTCATGGGGCTTCCTACTCATGCCTGTTTGAGTTACTGTATAATGTTCTTTCCTTTCAGCCTGAAAGACTTCCTTTAATATTTTTCATAGAGCAAGTTTGCTAGAGATGAATTCTGTTTATTTCTTTTGGAATGTCCTAATTTCTCCTTCACTTGTTTCCTAATTTCTCCTTCACTTTTGAAGGACATATTTGTTGGATATAGAATTCTTGGTTGCCAATCTTTTTTCCTTTTATCACTTTGAATGGATGCTTTCTGGCCTTCATGGTTTCTGATAAGAAATCAGTTGTTAATCTTATTGAGGATCCTTTGTATGTCATGAGTTGCTTTTCTTGCTACTCTTAAGATTCTCTTTGGCTTTCAACAGTTTGATTAGGATGTGTCTAGGTTATCTCTTTGAGTTTATCATACCTGGAGTTTGTTGTGTCTCTTGGATATGTGGCTTGTTTTTCATCAAATTTGGAGATTTTTCACTTATTATTTCTTGAGTATTTCTGCCCCTTTCTGTTTCTGTTTTCCTTTGGAATGCCCATCATGCTGTGTTCTACTCATTTTTACTCCTGTTTTCTTTCTCACACTAGATAATTGCAACGGCCTACTTTCAGTTTCATGGATTCTTTCCTCTGCCTGTTCAAATCTGTTGTGATATTTTCATTTCAGATATTGTACTTTTTAACTCCATAATTTCTGTTTGGCTCATTAAAAATACAAATAACTTCTGTCTCCGTGTTGGCTGCTTTTCCCCCCTTTGTGTGGGCTGTACTTTCTTGTTTCTCTGATATCTCATAATTTTTTTTTTTGGAAACTGGACATTTACTTACTGTTACTTAAATGTGACAACTCTTGAAATCACATTCTACCCCTTCTTCAGGGATGTTGTTGCTGAGTTTTGTTGTTTGTTTAGTGTCTTTTCAGAACCAGTTGCGTACAGTGTATTTTTTTTTGTATGTGGCCACTGAAGTCTCTACATGATTTGCTTAGTGCTTAGCTAATGACTGGACAGAGATTTCCTTAGATGCCTGGAACTAAAAAGTTTCTGACTGTTTGCTGAGGGGCTATGTATACATGTTGGTGCTTGCCCTGAACACTCACCAGGCATTTGACAAACCTGCCTTAACCTTCACTTAACTACTTGCTTGTGCAGAGCTTAGGGCCTTCTTGGATCTTTGCTGAACCTGCCCACACCCCCACACATGCATGTGACCTTGTAGATTCCCAGGAGTAATATATTGAAGCTTTTTCAAAACCCCATATCGCATCTTATTCTCTGCTTTTCTTTTTAAGCTTTTTATTTAGCCTGTTTTTTTTGTTTGTTTGTTCCCCCACCCCCGCATTTATGGTTAGCCATCCCCTTGGGCAGTGCAGTATTCAACAATTGCCTGTGATTGTTTTTGACCAGCCCCCTTTCCCCTTCCAAGAAGCTGTTTGCAGTAGGAACATTCTGAGTCAGGTCAAATAAAGACAACATTGCAGGGTCTTCCAGGGAACCACCAGATAGGTCAGATAATGACAGTTCTTTGGGAATGGGGCTTTGAAGGAGCTCCAGCCCCTCTTTGGCCCCTCTAGTGGCTTCCAGGCTGCTGGTTTTTGCTGTGATTGTAGCCTGTTGTTTTCAAGGCTAGGGCAGAAAACACACCAGAAATAGGGCAAATTAAAATGCCGCAAAGCTTACTGTTACCAAAATTTTTGTCTTTTTTTTGCATAAATACTGTCTGGATTACTGGAAATCTTTAATATCCACAGTCCTGAAAAAGTTGTCTCTGCCCATTTTTGTCAGTGTTTGCTTTACTTTCAGGGCAGACAGAATTTTTGGAGGTCTTCACTCTGCCATTTTCACTGATGTCACCTAAGAGCATCCATTATGGGGCCTTAGCTCCACAGCTTGAATGGTGCTTTTTATAATTAGATGAATTACGCTGAGTGTTGCCTTATACTCTGTTTAAGAAGTCAGGGTATTGTGCTCTGAAAATTAGAAAGACTTCCAACCAATTAGTGACAATATTCACATACATTCATTTCAAAAATAGATTTTGGACATCTGTAGCAAGACACTGTGCTAGCTGGGGACACAGCAGTGCAGAAAGTCAAGACCATGGTCTCCTATATGCTGGTAGAGCAAGGTGGGATGCCGTGAGACAAGACAGTACAGAGGAGTATGTGTGGTATGTTTAGGACATAGCACAGTGGCCAGCATGAGTGGAGTGACGAGGCAGAGTGGGGCGAAGGGTAAGGCCAGATAGCACCAGAGTTGAGGGGAGGCAGGGAATGCTGAGGACATTGGTTTGGGCACAAATAGGCCTGACTTGAATCATGGTGCTTCATTCAGCTTTGTTCTTCACTAGCTGTGTGGTCTTGGGCAGCGAGTTACCTGACTCCCCTGAACCTTAATTTCCTTAGAGATGGGGTGAGGGTAGAAATTGTCTACGTTATAGGGTGGTTCCAAGGATAAATTGAGATGATGCATGTTACCTATTACCATAGCTCATGTTTGGGACAGGTGAGTGCTTGTTTGTGAAATGTGAGGGCTACCGGAAACTATCCTCAAGTATCTGAAAAGCAAAGCCCTTCAGATCTTATTCCCTGAGACCACCACATAGATTTCGATCTATACAAACAAATACTTGAATATGCTTTGTAGTAACACTGTAGTCTTGGAATCTCATGTTTTTGTTTTTACAATTTAGGGAAGACTATTTTGACAGAACCAATCATGGTTTACCTAAAATGGATGTGTTTGTTGCTTTGGATCTGTGATTATTTTGTTGGCAAAACAAACCTCCTCCAGGTACATGAACATCTCTGGAATGGTTTCACCACTGGGTATATCCGTATTAGATGAGATGATGAAAACAAAGAACTTTCGGCCAGGGGTTAAACTGACAAACACCTTAAAGCTAAAACTATAAATTTTAAAACATCTTTTGTTTCTGTAATTGATGATTTCACAAATGTTCATGTGGTCTGGTTATAAGCCTTCTTAAGCCTCAGCTTTTGTTAGTTGCCATGAACTGTAACTCCAGATTTATTTATCAAACAAATTATAGTTTAAAGAAAGTAGTTGGCCGGACATGGCGGCTCACGCCTGTAATCCTAGCACTTTGGGAGGCCGAGGTGCGTGGATCACCTGAGATCAGGAGTTCAAGACCAGCCTGGCCAACATGGCAAAACCCTGTCTCTACTAAAAATACAAAAAATTAGCCAGGCGTGGTGGCGAGCACCTGTGATCCCAGCTACTCGGGAGGCTGAGGCAGGAGAATCACTTGAACCTGGGGGGCAGAGGTTGAAGTGAGCCCAGATCACCCCACTTCACTACAGCCTGGGCAAAGAGCAAAACTGTCTCAAATAAAGTAGTTAACAAAGTATTTGTTAATCACTGTGGTGGTTTTAATGCTCGTTTTAAAGTCTTTGATAATCTTCCTCCTGGAAGTGGAGCTTAATTTCCCTCCTCTTGACTGTGGAGGGACAGGGTGACTGGAGTCTCCTGAATGGAGTGGAGAATGGGAATCTGGTGGACACAACCTTGACATCACAGGAGTGGGTCACGTTTGTATCAGGTACCCCCCCCCCCAACATGATGGCGTGAGAAAGACACATCACCTCTGCATCGTCTTCCCCAAATCCACAACCCCAGTTTAATCAGGAGAAAACTTCAGACAAACCCAAGGGGTGGGATTTTCCACAAGATACTTGACCTGTGTTCTTCAAAAGTGTCAAGGTCACGAAAAGCAAGGAAAGACAGGGAAACTATCACAGGTTAGAGGTGACCAAGGAGGTGGGATTACCAAATGTACTGTGGGGACATTAGTGGGAAAACTAGTGAAATCTGAATAAAGTCTACACTTTAGGGAATAGTGTATACGTATATCAGTTTCTTAGTTTTGCTCTGTGTAGCATAGTTAAGTGAGATGTTAACATCAGAAGAAGTGGGGTGAAGCTGTGGGAACTCTCTGCCATCTTTACAATTCTTCTTTAAATCTAAAATCGTCTTGAAGTACAAAGTGGCTAGAAGAACCAAGAGACAATTGGACACAAAAGTGATGTCGCTGTCTCTGCCTCTGTATCCTGATGGCTTCTCCATGCCAAGGGAAAACTAGGCAAAGCAATAGAAGACTAGATCCTCTGTGACTGTAAGTGGATATTGTGCAGGATGTGATTTTTAGCTTGTTGACTTCTAAGAACTCTCAGACAGAAAGGTCTTTGTGTGTGAGGGCTGTAGACTTCTAACCCTTACAAAGAGCTTATCAGTTGAGCAAGCTTATAATGTGCTGTGTTATTACTGTAAAAAATTTGTAATGGTACCATTACAGCAAAATGTTTCCCTGGCTAAAAAGATCTTTCAGCATATTCACTCAGCAATTTAACGCTCAGGCTTGCTGACATCATCTTGCTTAACCCTGTAGTGTTTGGCTTCTGTGTTTTCTCTCATTAAACTCTTGTAGGGATTTAAAAAAAAAAAAAAGTACAAAGCTATTTTCTTTGATGTCTAGCACTTATTTCCATAGCCTTTTCTTTAAAAAAAAAAAAAAACAAAAAACAGAAAAACTGCCTGTGACAGAAAAATACTATAGATGCTAGTTTTTCTTTCACATATGTTAACATGTCTGTGCATTCTCCTGGAACAGGTACACTGGTTTTAAAGACAAAACTTTTACTTAAAATGATGTGGTTTATTTAAGGCAGAAAGTTGAGTATGGTTTCATTTATTTTTACCACCCGAGGAATGCCTGTTTGCTTTTTAGGTGCTTATATATTGGTTCTGTAATAATTTAGAATTCTGGTTACTTTATTAGGGTAAAGTGAGCATGGATATTGAATATCCCAGATAATACAAACTTAATTTTTAAAACTTTGGTTTATATATATATATAGAGAGAGAGAGAGACTGAGAGAGACTCAATCTGTCACCCAAACTAGTGTGCAGTGGGCAAGCTTGGCTCCTCCCGGGTTCAAGAGATTCTTGTGCCTCAGCGTCCTGAGTAGCCAGAATCACAGGCACACGCCAGCACACCTGGCTGATTGTTGTTGTTGTTGCTTTTAGTAGAGAGGATTTTGCCGTGTTGGCCAGGCTGTTCTTGAACTCCTGACCTCAAGTGATCTGCCCACCTCGGCCTCCAAGAGTGCTGGGATTACAGGCGTGAGCCACTGCACCCAGCCTGTTAATATATATTTTTAAAAAATTGTCTGTGTACCTGTGTGTGACAGGCCCTGCTCTAGACATAGGGGCTGCCACAGTGAACACAGCAAAGCTCCTATTCTCACAATGCATTTGCTTCTCTATGGGGATGTCAGAAAATAAGGAGACAAATAAACAAATAATGGCAGGTGGCACTGCGTCTGAGGAAATGCAAGCATGATAAGGCAGTAGACTGATGGAGGGACGGAGCTGCTTGTCCAGCTGAGAGAGCAAGAGGCAAACCATGGTCATATCTGGGGAAGGACCTCTTGAGCAGTTCAAGCAGACGGAATGGGCACGCACAGGCCCTGAGACAGTGGAATATGTCCATGAGTAAGGAAACACGGAAGCTGGGTTGTTAGAGCACGTGAGTGAGAGGGGCCGCATCCTGTGAGGCCTGTCCCCTTCTGTGATAAGAACATTGAGAGTTACAGTCAGGGAGCTGAGAGGGCCCTGAGAGTTGGGGCAGACGAGCCTCCATTTCCAGGGGGTCCCTCTGCTTGGCTCATGGAGAGGCAGCTGCAGAGTTGGAGCAGGGAGGTTGGCTGGCAGGCATGCTGATAACGTCTGAGAAGAGGCGAGGGAAAGTGACTGGGACCAGGTGAATGGTGAGAAGTGGCTGGATGGTGGATAAATGGATAAATTTTGCAGGTAGAGTTGATAGGATGTGGGGAGAGAGACAGGTTGCCTGAGCAGTTGAATTCCCAGGGAACTCACAGGGATAGGGTTCCTGGTGAAGGGGAAGACTGGGGAAGTTCAGGCTTGATATACAAATACCATCCGCAGCATATTGATGATATTTAAGACCAGAGATGGTCAGTATATTGATGATATTTAAGTACACGGGGAGTTAGGGAGATAGAGGCAGGGTCTGAGGGCTGAGCCTTGAGGCTCCAATGGGTTAGAGGTCAGAGATGAGGGGGCACCAGCTGAGGAGACTGAGCAGGGGAGGCCAATGAAATAGGAGGAAACTTTGATTTATGTTTGCTTAGTTTGCACTTGCAATGCTTGAACACTCACCATTTGGGTACTTACTACATTAATAGTTGACTTGGAAGGCAGGTGTTTGGGAGATTCTTACCAAAAGTGAATATTATGTTTAAAAAGAGAATCCTAGGCTGGGCACAGTAGCTCACGCTTATAATCCCAGCACTTTGGGAGGCCGAGGCGGGCGGATCACCTGAGGTCAGGAGTTGAAGACCAGCCTGGCCAACGTGGAGAAACCCCCTCACAAAATTAGCCAGGCATGGTGGCACATGCCTGTAATCCCAGCTACTTGGGAGGCTGAGGCAGGAGAATTGCTTGAACTTGGGAGGTGGAGGTTGCTGTGAGCCGAGATTGCGCCATTGCACTCCAGCCTGGGCAAAACAAGAGCGAAACTCCATCTCAAAAAAAGAAAAAGAGAATCCTCTGGTATGAGTGGACAAGGATGGGGTATGTGCTGGCATAACAATGGGAAACTTTTTTCTCTGCTGATGACTGGTGTACGAGACAGTACTTAAATAATAAACCTCAATGGCAGCCTGAGAACCAGTGAACCACAGACGGCTGGTTGTCAGCACCTGGGCAGAGCTGAGTGGTGTTTGTTTGGAGAAGTAAGCTGTGGAGTGTGGGCCCTGTGTTACAGAGGTTTTATTTACCATGAAATTTGACGTTTGCTTATATTGATTTTAAAATGTATGATTTGTTTATTTTTAAAAAGATAATCCACCCCTCCCTGCCATGGAACTGGATGCATCCTCGTGAAGCTGCTTCATACCTTTACCAGCTGCACAGAAATGTACCAGGGCCTCAGCCTTTGTTTTGCAGTCTGCAGTCCATCAGCTTTAAGAGACTGAATGCTGTTGATCACTTGGTGATCTAAGCCTTCTGTAGTACTTAAGATTTCTAACTGGACACTTAACTTGGCAGAAATCACTGTTAATTTCTGGAGGCAGTTATAATTGAACACTGATTCAGTTAAGCCTTTGTAATAAATAGATTTTTTTGGGGGTGGATGAGGTTTAAGGTTATCTTATACTTTTGGTATAGAGAGAAACCCCATTTAAACTGCATTCTTCTAAGCCTCTGCTTCAGTTCTTCCCTAAAACAGGATTATTTAACCTTGTCCAAGGTTGTACTGCTTGTAAAGAGATAGATTCAGAGTTTTAATCCAGGCAGGCTGACTGCGGAGCCTGCAGTTTGAACTCTAATGATCACATTTTCTTTTTCTGTATGACACTGCACTGTACCTTTTTCTTGTAAATACCGCCAGTATTTGTTTGAAAAGAACCAATAAAGTTGAAACGTTGAGAATTTTTGACAAAGGGAAAATTTTCATGGTTCTTACATGTCTTCATTTGGTGGGATACTTTCAGTCTACTCATATGTTTAAGAGTATATTCAAGTGACAGCTGCTGGACCTCATAGAGGGGTTTGTTTTTGAGGCAGGGTCTTGCTCTGTCACCCTGGCTGGCATGACTATAGCTCAGTGCAGCCTCAAACTTTTGGGCTCAAACAGTCCTCCCACCTCAGCCTTCTGTTGGCATGAGCCACCATGCCCGGCCTGTTTTAACAGAAGTTTAACTTTAGGAGAGTTTTCTTTATGCACTGCCGAGTGCAGTGGCGCGATCTCAGCTCACTGCAACCTCCGCCTCCCAGGTTCAAGCGATTCTCCTGTGTTCAAGTGATTCTCCCGCCTCAGCCTCCCTAGTAGCTGGGATTACAGGCACCCACCACCACACCAGGCTAATTTTTTGTATTTTTAGTAGAGACGGGGTTTCACCATGTTGACCAGGCTGTTCTCAAACTCCTGACCTCAGGAGATCCACCTGCCTCAGCCTCCCAAAGGGCTGGGATTAACAGGCATGAGCCACTGTGCCCAGCTGCTGGAGAGTTTTAGATTTACAGAAAAATTATGAAGATAAAAATCTGTACTTTGTTTAGATGTCCTTATCTTTGACCTGCTGTCTTTTTTCTGTTGTTGTATCTCCAGGCTTCTCCTGTCTGTGCCCGTTTCTTAGGCAGTCCTTGTTTTTGATGATCTTGACAGTTTTGAGGAGTGCTAGTCAGGTATTTTGTAAAATTTTCCTCTATTCGGATTTGTCTGATGTTTTTCTCATGGTTAGATTGGTGTTATGGATTTCTGAGGGGAAGACTGTAGAGATAAAATGCCATTTCCATCACATCGTATCAAGGGTACATACTGTCAGCATGATTTATCATTGTTGATGTTGACCTTGATCACCTGGCTGAAGGGACTGTTTTTCAGGTTTCTTCACTGCAGAGTTACTCTTTCCCCTCCTTTACATACTGTGCTCTTCAGGAGAAGGTCACTAATATGCAGCTCACACTTACGGGTGGGGAGTTCCACTCTCCTTCCTTGAGGTTGGAATATCTGTGTGATTTCTTCTGTTCAGGAGGGAAATTTGTCTATTCTTTCCTCATTTATTTGTTCAGTTATATATTTATGTCAATATGGTCTCATGTGTATTTATATTTTGGATTATATATACTTTTATTTTGTTGCTAAACTTGTTCCACCTTTGTCCACTGGGTGCTCTTTCAGTTGGTTGGTCCTTCCTCCCTCCATCCCTTCCTTCTGCACTCCTGCACCTCTTTTCTTTCTGGCACTAGAAGATGCTCCAGGCTCATCTTGTATATTTCCTGCCCAAGGCCTAGAATCAGCCATTTCTTCAAGGAATCCAGGCTCTTCTCTTGGAGAATGGTATTAGAAAGCAAGATTTGGGTGCTAGGTATGCTTGCTGCTATTGGGGTGTCACTTGCTTGGCCCCCTCAGATGACAGAGCATGGAAATATCTGTGTGTATACTAACCCATGTGTATACACAGATTTATAAATACTTCTGTATGTGACGATCTGTATTTATATTAAGCTAAGCATGAATTGATAGTGATGTCTCCAGCTCTAATTATTACCATGTGGATCGTTCTAGCCTCCTTTGCTGTAACTGTAACCTCCCAAACAGTGAGAAACCTGGCTTGTACCACCCGCCATCCATTTACTTAATTCTGTGATTTCAGTGTACAAGCATGGTAGTTTCAGAATTAACACATATCTCTTTGGGAAACAACTTCAGCAAACAGAGTCCAGTGCTTATGTACCTGTTCTTTTGCCTTTAGTCTTACAGTCTCCACTCATTTTCACAGTTACTTAGGTCAGCACCTTCTGCCCTGCCCACTTCAGTGAGATTGTCTCATACATTTGTAATGCAGTTAGATTGTTTCGTCACACTCTGCATTCCATCCTGGGACCCCCACTCCTGACCTCCTAAATGATTTCATAAAAATTTATATACATCCAGGTTAGCTCTTTGTGCTGTAAAGTTCATGGGTTTTGACAAATGCAGTGTTATGTATCCACCATTACAGTATCATGCAGAATGGTTTCACTACCCTAAAAATCCTTGTGTTTCACCTATTCAGTGCTTCTCCCTCCTTCTTCCCAACTGCTAAGTCCTTGGCACCACTGATCTTTTTACTGTCTCCATAGTTTTGCTTTTTCCAGGATGTCATATAGTTGGAATCATACCATACATAGCTTTTTCACACTGGATTCTTTCACCTAGGAGTATGCATCTAAGATTCATCCATGCCTCTCTGTGTCTTGATAGCTCATTTCTCTTTTAATCACTGAATATTATTCCATCGTATGGGTGTACTATATCTGTTCACCCACTGAAAGACATTTGGTTTTCGGCGATTAGGAATAAAGCTGCTGTAAACATTTGTGTGCATGTTTTTGTGGGGACGTACATTTTTAAATCAGTTGGGTAAATATCTAGGAGTATGACTGCTGGATTGTATACAAGGCTATGTTTAGCTTTGTAAGAAACTGCCAAACTTTCTTCCAGAGTGTCTGTAGCATTTTGCATTCCCAGCTGCCACGAATGAGAGCTCCTTCTGCTTTGCATCCTCTCTAGGACTGGGTGTCATCAGTGTTTTGGATTTTAATCATTCTAATAGTGATATAGCAGTGTCTCATTTTTGTTTTAGGAAGAGGTTTTTAATGCCTTCTTGATGGCTTAGTCCAGGCTGAGGTGCTTTTATTTGGTACTGTGTTTCTAGCTGTTTATAATTTGGGCAAGTTGCTCTTTCCATTTTTGTATTTTAGTAATATTAAAGTTAGGCATGTTTACGCCTGACTATAATGAGCATATGGAAAATTGTTGAACTGATCTTCTCTGAGGTTGGGTTTGATTTTTTTAATGTTCTTTTTATGATTGTTCATGTGCCTCAGGCATCTAGAATATTAATAATATGGATTACTTAACCTTAATGGTAATGGCAAAAGTTTTTAAGGCAAGTCTGAACAACTTACAGGAGATTATCACATTCCATGTTTCCTACCTAGATGAATATTAACAAGCTGAAAAAGATCTTGAAGAGATGTACATGAATTGTTCATTCATTTGTTCTTCAACAAGTAATTATTAAATGCCTACTATGTGATAGTGGTGCTGTGTGGCAGGGTACTAAGGTAAGTAAGCATATACCCATCCTTGCTGTTGTGAGATTTATCTAATGGGAGAGACAGATGATACCTGTATTTCTGTGTTTCGTTCAGCACTCAGCAGAATCAGCGTTCAACAGATACTTGTGTGCCTGCTCTGTGCTGGGCACTGTGGCCTGGCCCTAGAGGAGTCAGCGCGGAACAACAGACTAGGTCCCTGCCTGTCTGGAGTGGATGTCCTTGTAGGGGGTTATTTCATTAATTTCAGCTTTGGTACTCCTAGGAAGACAAAGTGCAAGGAGCTGTGAGCACGTGAATGCAGTTGTCCTGGACTACAAGGGCAGGCCGGCCTCCGAGAGCAACTGGTCTGAAGGACGAGTGCAGTGAGACAGGTTGAAGCTGAGGGGAGGAGACGTGGAGAGGAGGAGCGTGACCGTGGAAGGGGGCTGACTTGGCGGTAGAAAGAAGTGAGGATAATAAATGTAGGCAGTGGTCAGATGGCAGAGCCTGTGGATATTATGTCATCAGCTTGCTTTAGTTGGGATAAAATAGTCCTCCCCCAGCAAGAACTGTTTTTGTGCTTCCTATCTCAGTCCTTTCCCTTCACAGGTAAATAAAGTACTGATGATATAGGTCAATGTACTCTTGCAGAGAATGGGTTTTTTTGAGACTACATTTTTACTGTCATAAAATAGAAGCAGTACAGAGAAATATAGAATAAAAAAGCATTCCCCTCCTTTTAGCCAATCAAAGTGGATCATAGATGAACAAACAAGAACCCGACTTTCAAGGAGCTTGTCCCGTAGGAGAGAAATCACATATAATAAGACGTTTCAGCGAGAAGTACTAACAGGGCTAGGTACAGAGTTACAGGAAACCGAAGACGGATTGCCTGGAGTGGCAGGGAGAAGACCATGTATGTGGTGACGAAGACCAGACCAGCCTTCCAAGGGAAGGAGAAGACAGGGCCAAGGTCATGGGGTAGTCGCTTTAGAAGCACGTCATAAGAATGCTCTATTTATAATATAAAATTATTTTGATTAAAATATTATTTGGGAAGAATTTACTTTTCTCTATATTTATTTATTTATTTCTGAGACGGAGTCTTGATCTGTTGCCCAGGCTGGAGTGCAGTGGTGCAGTCTCGGTTCACTGCAGCCTCCACCTCCCAGGTTCAAGCGATTCTTCTGCCTCAGCCTCCTGGGTAGCCGGGACTACAGGCATGCACTACCATGCCTGGCTAATTTTTGTATTTTTAGTAGAGACGGGGTTTTGCCATGTTGGCCAGGCTGGTCTTGAACTCCTGACCTCAGGTGATCCACCCACATTGGCCTCCTCAGATGCTGGGATTACAGGCGCGAGCCACCACATGTGGCCTATATTTAAAAATTATAGAAGATTCTGTACCATAGCAACTCTGTGAAGGTCTTACTCAGTAGCTGTTAAACTTTGTATCCTACCCCTTCATCTTTTTATGGCCTTGAAAACTTAAGTTTGCTGTATCTGATGATGTAGGCTCATACTGATAGTATACCCTGGAAAACCTTTTAAGGTTTTAAGCTCTGTAACTTACAGTCTTTATCTAGTATTCTCAGATCTTTACACATTGTGTTAGTTCTCACATTGCTATAAAGAAATGCCCGAGACAGGGCAATTTATAAAGAAAAGAGGTTTAATTGGCTCATGGTTCTGCAGGCAGTGCAGGAAGTGTGATCCTGGCTTCTGCTTGGCTTCTGGTGAAGACTCAGGAAACTTACAATCATGGTGGAAGGCAAAGTGGGGGCGAGGTGTCTCATATAGTGAGAGCAGAAGCAAGAGAAAGCGAAGGGAGGAGGTGCCACACACTTTTAAAAAACTAGATCTTGCGAGAACTCACTGTCACGAGAACAGCACCAAGGGGAGGGTGCTAAACCTTATCCATGAGAAATCCACCTCCGTGATCCAGCCACCTCCCACCAGGTCCCCCCTCCAACATTAGGGACTGCAATTCGACATGAGATTTTACGGAAACACAGATCCAAGCCGTATCACTCAGCATTCATATACTAAAGTATATAAGCATCTGTTACAGTTATTGAGGATGTACACAAGTGAAAATTCAGTTACTATTTTAAGATGGCAGATGCAGACACAACTTGTGGGGTGAGGTTGATGCAGATCTTACTTTAGTCCATGTCTTCCTAAAAAAAGGACCTAAGGTGCTTTTATGACGTAACTGTAGTGAAATGGGTATCCTTGCATCTTACACAGGCCCTGGTAAGTAGATGTTCAGGGTATGTGAGGGACAGGGTCAGTGGGTGGTGAGATGTGCTGCACCCAGTAATGTGAAGCTGCTGTTTCTTCACCAAATGCAAGATGAGGCTGGGTTTGGCAAATAGGGGGTGTAAGTTCTGCACACACAGACAGCAGACACACATACTCACCCTGATGTCTGTACACAGCACAGAAACAGTTTGTGCAATGGGGACTCTCTGCACAAGGCCAGATGCCATTTCACAGGCTTTTGCCCCACCAGCCCCACAGGTGATGGATCCAGGTCACTTGGGACTGGCCCAGGTTTAACCAATTTTCCATACCTGGGCTATCTGTTTAAGGTGGAAGGAGCCAGTTTTCACTGGAGGGAAAATGAGACAGTGGCTAGTCTGCCACATTCTTGTGTTTTTGTTTTAACCACATTAGGAAAAGTAAAAGCCTCGTGATTTTTCAGGTACGATTGAGTAAGACTTGAACACCAAGTCTAGGAAATTACACACAGTAGGAACTAGGTAAATATGTAATGTGAGAGTTCGCTTTTCTTTGTACTTGTATCTTCTGTTTCATCTTGCTTCAAGGTGTGATTAATCACAAAGACATATTTTGTGCTACTGTGCTGCTGTAGTATTTTGGAATCGTTTGAGGGACTTTAGTGTAATTTATACCATCCTAGTTGCTTGTTCATTTGGGTCTCTATGTTAGCTATTGTGTGGAATACATTTGATAAACAGGATTTATCTGGTTTCAGCAGTATTTTGTCAGGTAGCACATTTCCTTTTTTTTAAATTTGAGGATAGTCTTAGAGTATTCAGTCTGTTTACTTTTAGTATAATAACTGACACTTGGGTTTAATTATACCATACTTATTATTTGTTTTCCATTGGTCAGCCTCTTCTAATTTTTTTTTTCCAGTTTAGATGCTTTTTTTTTCCTTCCTCTACCATTTGTCTAATGGTAAGTTCTAGAGATTACCTCATCCAGTTTTGACTTTTTAAAGACTATAAACTAGTATCACTTCCCAGAAAAAATGCAAGGATTTTACAACACTGTAGCTCAATGAAGTCCCCCCTCCTTTTAGGTTATACTTGTCAAGTGTGTGCGTTTCCTGCAAGATATCATTGTTACTGTTCCATACAGTTGATTTTTATTTAGATTTATATTCATGGTTGCCCTTCCTCTTACTGTTTTCCTTACTACATCTCCGTTCTTCCATCTGGATTTTTTCCTCCTTTCGGGAGAATTAACTCTTCCAGATTTCCTTTAATATAGGTTTTCTATTGATGATTTCTTCATTTTTGTCAAGTATTAATTTCACCTTCCTTTTTTTATTCAATATTTATGAAAAATTTTTAAATTGAAAGTGTTTTCAGTCAGTATTTATATACTTACCAACTGGATTCTACCAGTAATACTTTATTATACTTGCTTTATTACATATCTGTCCAACCGTCTTATTTTTTGATGCATTTCAGAGTTAATTGGTACTCTTTCCTTCAAGTGTTTTCAACATGCTTATTATTACCTAGAGTTGCATATTGACTTACAGTTTGCTATTCTTTTAGATCATGTTTATATTCAACAAAATGCACAAATCTTAAGCTCGCATTCACCTAGTTTTGATAAGTGCGTACACATGTAGTAACCCAGACTTCTTGTGAGATGTATATTACTGTTACCTCAGAAAGTTCCTCCTGTCCTTCCCAATGAATCTCCCAGCTCAAGGCAACCACTGTTGTGATTTTCTTCTACCAGAGTTTGATTCTGTCCTCTAACTTAATTTAAATGGAATCGTACGTATGTACTCTTTTGTATAAGGCTTCTCTCACTTGGGCATGTTTCTGAGACTCATCCATGCAGTCGTGTGTATCAGTTGCTCATTCCTTTTTATTGCTTAGTAAACTTCACCTGGAGTATTTCTAGTTTTTTTGCTATTATGAACAAAGTTGCTTTGACTATTCTTGAACAAGATTTTGTTTGTGGACATTTTTAAATATTTTTTCTGAATAAATACCTAGGAGTGGAATTGTTCAATCTGAGGATAGGTATATATTTAATTTTATAAGAAACTCCCATGTGTTTTTCCCCAAAGGAGCTGTATCTTATTAACTCCCAACAGCACTGTATGAGAGTTCTGGTGAGTTCATGTCCTCATCATTGTTTGGCATTCTCAGTCTTCTATGGTTTGAGACATTCTGATGGGTGTGTAGTGTATTTACTGCATTGTGATTTCAATTTGAGTTTTCCCTGTGACGAGTGATACTGAGTACCTTTCTGTGTGCTTATTGTTCATGTGCCTATCTTTTGTGCAGTGTCTGTTCACACCTTTTGTCCATGACTTTTGCCTACCCCCAAGTCTTGAAGTTATTCTCCTATCTTTAAGCCACCCCCTTTTTTTTTTTTTTTTTTGATATGTTTTCTAGGTATAGAATTCCAGATTGGTGGGGTTTTTTTTTTTGTTTGTTTGTTCATCTTACTATTCTTGAGCACTTGGGAGATATCATTCCATTGCCTTCTGATTTCAGTTATTTTCTGATGAAATCACCTCTCAAGTCATATTGTTTTTTCTTTGAAAGTATTTTATCTTTTCTCTGCATTTAGGATTATATCTCCCTTGATAGTCAAATAATAGAAATTTTTTTCTCTTTGATTTTGAGTAGTCCTATTATGATGTGCCCAGTTATACTGTCTTTGTATTTATTCAGCTGTGATTCACTGAACTTCTTGAATCTGTGGGTTTATATCTTTCATCAGTATTAGAAATTTCTCAGCCATTATTTTTATAAATATTGCTTCTGTCCCATTTTTGCATCTGTTTCTGGGTCTCTAGTTACATATATATTACACATTTTCACTGAGTCCTGTATGTGTTTTATGTTATTTTCAGTATTCTTCTATACTCTAAAATCTCTGGATTTTTTCCGTCTGACACACCTTTCATTATACTAATATCTCTTCAGTTGTAGCTAATCTGCCATCGCACCTATTGTGTTTTGTTTGTTTTTTGAGACTGAGTCTTGCTCTGTCGCACAGGCTGGAGTGCAGTGGTGCAATCTCAGCTCACTGCAACCTCTGTCTCCCGGGTCCAAGTGATTTTTCTGCCTCAGCCTCCCAAGTAGCTGGGATTACAGGTGGCCGCCACCACGCCTGGCTAATTTTTGTATTTTTAGTAGAGACGGGGTTTCATCATGTTGGCCAGGCTGGTCATGAACTCCTGACCTCAGGTGATCCGCCCTCCTCGGCCTCCCAAAGTGCTGGGATTATAGGCGTGAGCCACTGCGCCCAGCCTAAACCTATTGCATTTTAACTTTTAGCTGTATATTTTAATTTTAGGTATTTCATTTGATATTTTTAATAGTTTAATGTTGTCTGCTAAACTTCTACATCTTATCATCTGTTTCTTGGACATACTAATCACATTATTTCAAAGCCCGTATCTGACAAATATAGGTTTCTCTTGTCTGTTTTTCTTGGTTTTCAGTCACTTGGTCTTAAAGAGCTGGCATGTTTAGTAGCTTTTGACTGAATCACAAACATTGTATTTAAAAAAACTGGAATGTCTTTGGATATGATTACTGTCCTCCAGTGAGGATATAATTTTGCTTCTGGCAGACAGTTAAGGTTGGACCATGTAACCTTAATCCAATCAGATATTGAGCTGAGTTCTGAATCAGCTGCTTCGTTTTTCTAAGACTTGCTCTATTTCTGGTCCACTCTGCTCTTAAGATGCAGTTCTCCTCCTTTTCCCCCTCCACTCTCCTCCATTTTGCAGTCTTCTTGATTATGATTTCTTTAAAATCACAACTTAGATTCTAGTTTTCTTTGACTCAAAAAAACTATTTGTAATTTTAAAACTCAAGAAAATAGGATTTGAGATTCAAAGCATTACTTTTCCAATATCCATCGAGGTATCTCTGTATCTCTTCTAGATGTTATTTAAATGGGGATTAGTTTTTCTATTAGATGTAGTGTTTTTGCAATGACAGGAAGATAAAGTCTTAAGAGGTTTATGTTTAAGGTGTGATGGTGCCTTCAGCCTCTTTTTCTGCTAAGCACTTCTGCTTTGCACGTTATGCAAAATTGTGGCTATAATAGGCCTTACTAACTCCCTGTGGCCAAGTATTTTTAAAACCTGACAATAAAAGGTATGGCTAATCTAACTGTTTAGTGAGTGATTGTAATCAAATCATATTCCAAGGTTACAGATCTTGTTTTTGAACTTTGTTTTTTTCTTTTCCATGCTTTTTCCTAGAAATATTCAGAAAGTTTTACCAGGGTTAATCAGTAGGCAGGAAGAGAAATAATGGACTACGAGTTGAAGACAAGTACTTCAAGAAACTTACTCAGTATTTTAACGACACTAACTTGTAGTAACCTCAAAGAGTCTTCATTACAAAATTTAAGGCACTTTTGTATACTTTCTGTGTTGAACTTGCCATTTCAGTTGTCATTCATTACAGATCAGTCACATGCCAGTGGATTTCTTTCTAGCATTAGAGTGTTGTCCTCCACACTAAGAAACTGAAGAATGCCCCTGTGTATCTTCTAAGAAAATACCTGTCTATTGGAACAGTTTCTGATGTGCTATTTATAACCCGCCCTGAGAATTTAACATAGAAAATATAGATTCATTTTTACTGCCCTTTCTCCTCCTTTGTTGACTTCGTGCAAACATTTCTTATTGTTACATAGCAACTCATCCTGTATTTGTTATTTAGCAGTTTTTTTTCCCATGGAATATTGAATTCATATCACAATTTCCAGTCTCTTAAGCTCAGTGATGAAGGTTTTTGCTTAACCCTTTTTCCTTAAAACAAAAAGCTTTATGGTATACAGGTATATATCGCTTTATTACTCTTACGTAAGTCTGTGTATAAGTTGAAGTTTTATTAAAACGGATGGCATTTTACAAGCACTGGTAGTATGTCTTTAGTCACTTTCAGTCTGAAACAGGTCTCCATTCTTTTCTTGATTTTTATGACCTTGACACTTCTGGAGCTTACAGGCCAGTGGAATGTTTATCAGTTTGGATTAATTTTCTCATGATTAGATTCAAGTATGCAGATATTACAGAAGCGATGCTGTGTTCTCTTTGTATCCTAACAGTTTGTGATTTTGGTTTGCTCTGTTGTTGGTCGTATTAACTTGACCATTTAACTAAGGTAGAGTGATCAGGAAAACCTGGCCAGATTTCTCCACTGTAAAGTTACTCTCTGTCTTCTTATAATTAGTGAGTGTCGTTGTGGAGAGACTAAATATCCTGTCCCTCATCAAACTCCCACCCAATAGTTTTAGCATTAATTGATGTTTCTTGGCAGAATAAATGAGTACTGTGATGGTTGCTAAATGGTGATTTTCTAATCCAGTTATTCCTTCTACTTTTATTAGTTGAAAGTGAGGAAAAGCTTGTTCCTTTTCCCATTTATTTATGTGTGTGCTTGTATGAGTATACACTCTTGTGTTCCTGTTTTATTTAATGAGTTATAATCTCTTACCATTATTATACATTTCCATGTTTACATCACCTTAGACTTGTCCAGTGGCTGCTGTTTCTTGCAGACTTCTGTATCTTTTTTTTTTTTTTTGAGATGGAGCCTCGCTCTGTCGCCCAGGCTGGAGTGCAGTGGCACGATCTCGGTTCACTGCAACCTCCGCCTCCTGGGTTCAAGCAATTCTCATACCTCTACCTCCCGAGTAGTTGGTATTACAGGCGCCCACCACTGCACCTGGCTAATTTTTGTATTTTTAGTAGAGACGGGGTTTCACCCTGTTGGCCAGGCTGGTCTCGAACTCCTGACCTCAAGTGATCCACCCGCCTCGGGCTCCCAAAGTGCTGGGATTACAGACGTGAGGCACCACGACTGGCCTTCTGTATCTTTTTGATAGGCCCCTATACTTGCTTGAGCAATGTCTTTCTGGCATACTAAGATGTTTCAGGCTGTTATTTTTTCCCTGCCCTAGCCTTGCAGTCTGCCATTTCTCGAAGAGTCTCTGGTTCTTTTTAGTGGAAAACATTTAGAAGCCAAGATCTAGACTGTGGGTGTGCTCGTTGCTGTGGGTGTTTGCCGGCCCACTCCTGAGCAGTGGGCTGACCAAGGGAAAATGTGCGTGTCTGTGTGTGTCCTTGGGTTCCCCCTGAGACTCCAAATCCCATTTCAACACCAAAGGGTTCTTCTTCTTCTCTCCCTTTCTGTATTTGTAATTGCTTTATTTGACAGTTGAGAAATCTAGCTCCCCATTGGCCTCAGCTACATTTACTTACTGCATCAGTTTCCGCTGTAAGTGAGCAATCCTCTGTTGCAATGCCTCCTTCCCAGTGCTTTCCGTATGTGACTCAACTCAAGGGTTGGCAGCCTACCTGACGCCCCAAGGCTGGGCCACTGCGCCAGCCCACCCTCACCCCATTTGGGGACCCTATCTTGCCTGACCCCACTAGTGGCTTTCTACTTCAGGACGATGGGTGGGGCGGGGGCAAGAAGCCTAACTCCATCTTGAAATAAGCTTTTTAATTTTAGTTACTAGATTCCACGTACTACCTGTGTCACATGGCAACGTAGCCCTTATTTTCAGAGTATTTTAAAAACCTGTTGGTAAATTTAGCAAGACTGAATATTTGTTCGGATAGTATATTCTTGAAGATCTATTTTCTTTGAGTGTTTATTTGTGCCAAATATTCAACTTTTTAATTCTGATAGATTGGATCTTGTCTTAATTATTTCTGTATTCCATTTAGAGGTTAACATATGAGGCACTTGAATGTTTGATAAATTAACAGATATAGAGCATATGAGAGAGGTACCTGGAAATTTAAGAAAAATATTCTGTTAACATTGAAATGAAATATTATATAAAGTACTAGAAGGTATTGTTGTTCACAGATACCCAGCATCATGAGTTGGTTCTAAAAATTGGCATGAACAATTTTTAAAATACTGTTGTTAGTTGGCGAAGTTAAGAAGCACTCGGTGATGCTAATTCTTCCCATTCTGAAGGTTTATGTGGGTGTAACTCTTTCCTTTGCTTTCAGCCAAAGACTTTTTATTTCCAAAAATGAGGTATAGAAGAAAAGACTTTTATTCCCACTTTGGGTAGTGAGTGGCTTATTTTTCTTTTGACTGCAAATGCTGTGTTAATATAAAAAACATTTGTCAAGAGTAGACCCTTTCTGAGAAATACATTAGACAATATTTGTTTCAGTTATCTTAGGATTTTTCCCCTTTTAGGTTTTGTTTGTTTCCTTTTGGCTTTGTTTTGTTTGGTCTTGTTTCTTTTAAATAAAACTAATTTTGGAATGTGCTGACACGCGAGAGTGGTACCAGGTAGCCAGTGGAAATGCGTGGCATACGTTCCTAGAACATTAATTTTACCTGAGATCAGGGAGAGAGACTTTTTTTTATGAGATAAACATGGGTGTCGTAGAGTATCATGCAAATTAGTGTGAATTTTTATGATTAAAAATGAGAAAAGAAATTTGGTATTTTTTGGAGGACTATTTTAGGCTGTGCCCCAAAACCCTGGGAATATTTGTTCACTCTGCCGTTACGGCTACTTCTCTGTAGGGAAAATAAAATGACAAACCTACATGTTTTCTCACAGATGATAAATGTGTTTCTTCTCTGTAGCCTACTAATTAATATCTAACACTGCTGTCTCTTCTAGCTTCCACAGTTTACTTTCTTTCGGTGCATAATTTAATGAGTGTTCGTTTATTTTCTGAAGTATTATTTGTATAAAGTGAGCCCACATAAAAGCTTCTTTCCGAAGTGTTTTCATGGGAAACGGATCTTGGTGGTGATCTGTCACTTAGCAGGCCACCGTCTTCAGAGCCCCAGCTGATGACTAACCCCACAGTGGGAGCTGCTGCCCCATGTCCTCCCTCACTGCGACCTCCACCCCTGCCTCTGACTCAGTGGCTCTCTTCAGTGGATCATATGAGTCTTTAGAAACAAATGCCTGGTCGTTGGTTCTCCTGCCGGCTCGAGACCTGGTGGGTTTTCCCTTGCCTGTCTAGTTTCACTCCGTGGCGCACGAGGCACGGCATGCCTGTGCGGCCTTAGCTCTTTTCCTAAATCAAACCTCTTGCCTCAAAGGCTCACCCAGGGGGAGAGAAAGGAGAACAGACATAGATTGGAGTTTGAAATTAAACTTCTCATTTAGTATTGCAAACATGATGAAGCATATATCAAAACTCAAATGCCCTTGAACCCTACTGCCTTAATGATGGAGCATATTACTGTCTATAGGAACTTGAAATAGAAAACACTAGCATACCAGGATCATGGGGTAGAGCAAATTAATAAACAATCTTCTTTTTTTTTTTTTTTTTTGAGATGCAATCTCGCTCTGTCGCCCAGGCTGGAGTGCAGTGGCGCGATCTCGGCTCACTGCAAGCTCCGCCTCCCGGGTTCACGCCATTCTCCTGCCTCAGCCTCCCGCGTAGCTGGGACTACAGGCGCCCGCCACCACGCCCGGCTAATTTTTTGTATTTTTAGTAGAGACGGGGTTTCACCGTGTTAGCCAGGATGGTCTCGATCTCCTGACCTCGTGATCCGCCCGCCTCAGCCTCCCAAAGTGCTGGGATTACAGGCATGAGCCACTGTGCCTGGCCAACAATCTTCAAGATTAAAATTCTTCACTTAAAGCAGAATAAGCGTGTATGGGTTTGTGTGTTTAAATGTCAAACTGCTTATACTGATAGTCATTAGTAGAAATGTCAAGCTCAGTTTTGTGATCACAGCACTCTTCAGGTTTGGGTATGTGTCATTTAACAAGTAGCTATAAACATGTGGTAGACCTGTGTGTTTTCTCTAGTTATCAGGAAACATCGTGGAGTCTATGTCGATTGATGACTAGCTTGTTTATATAAATGGGGAGATACAAAGACCAGGCTTTTCCTTAAACAACTGAAGAGTATGCTGGTTCTGGTTTCTTTCTTCTGAATCATGTGTGTCTGGTGGCAATTTAGTGACTGGGAGGCACTGGAAATTATTGGTTATAATAAATTGATGTCATGCCCACAGCACAGAAAGCAAAAAGGATGAATTAGAGACAGAAATAGTAATAGCTTTTTGTCCAGGAAACCTCAAGCATATGAGGTATTGCCATGTTGATTACTTTAAAAAAAGAAAAAAAAAGAAAAAATATTAGAACGTTAAGCTTAATAAAAACAGATTACAGAGGAAAAACTTCTTGCTTTATGCGTCTGAAAATCTCTCTGAGTAGTTAAAGAGCTGTTTAGAAATCTCTTAGCCATAATTTCGTGATTTGTTGGTGGATAGAGTATGTAGTATTGCGAACAATTAATTACCATGATGTTCACGAAGTGGCAGTATTCTTAACTCCGCCAGATGGTCTTTTTTTTTGTGGGTTGGGAGGAGAGGGAGGATGGAATCTCGTTCTAGCACGCAGGCTGGAATGCTGTGGCGTGACCTTGGCTCACTACAACTTTCGGCTCCTGGGTTCAAGCAATTCTTGTGCCTCAGCCTCCCAAATAGCTGGGATTATAGGTGTGTGCCACCACACCCAGCTCATTTTTTGTAGTTTTAGTAGAAATGGGGTTTCATTATGTCAGTCAGGCTGGTCTTGAACTCCTGTCCTCAAGTGATGTGCCTACCTTGGCCTCCCAAAGTGCTGGGATTACAGGTGTGAGCCACCATGCCCAGCTGGATGGTCATTTTTAACCACTGTTTTTTGGGGGGCAATTTTTATTTTGAAAAAATTCAATTTAATAGAAAACTGCTGTAAGTCTTTCACCCCAATTCCCTGATTATTAATATTTACCACATCAGCTTTATCATTTTCTCTATAAGTGTACATTACTATTATTTGAGATGGGGTTTCGCTCTTACTGCCCGGTCTAGAGTGCAATGGCATGATCTCGACTCACTGCACCCTCCATCTCCTGGGTTCAAGTGATTCTCCTGCCTCAGCCTCCCGAGTAGCTGGGATTACAGGTGCACGCCACCATGCCCAGCTCATTTTTGTATTTTTAGTAGAGACGGGGTTTCACCATATTGGCCAGGCTAGTCTCGAACTCCTGACCTCAGCTGATCCAACCTCGACCTCCTAAAATGCTGGGATTTACAGGCGTGAGCCACTGTGCCCGGCCTACATTATTTTTTTCTGAACCATTTGGAAGTTGCAGATACAATGCTCTTTTTGCCCTTAAATCAGTGTGTATTTCCTAAGAACAAGGACATTCATTTACATAAACACAACGCAGTAATCAAAATCAGGGAAATTAACGTTGATATAGCACAGTTACGTAATCTGCAGACTTTAGTCATGTTCCACCAGTTGTCCTAGTAATGTCCTTCATAGCAAAATAAAGAACTTGAGGTGTTCCAGAGTGTAGTCTAGGGTCACATGCAGCATTTATATGGTATGTCTCTTTAAGTGCCCTTTAACCTTGACCTTGTCTTTGCTGTCCATGACCTTGACATTGTTGAAAAGTACAGACGAGTTATTTTGTAGTTATTTGTCCTGCAGTCTGGGTTTATCTGACATTTCCCCAGGCTAAATGATGTATCCTCAGTGCCTCACATCAGGAGCACATGATTTTGGTGTATGATCCATACAGGCAGTGTTAACTTTGATCTCCTGCCATGATTCTCTTCTGTAAAATCGCTACTTTTCCCTTTGTTGTCTAATAAATATAAGGAAATGTTTTGAGGCCATGAGATATCCTTCTTCCCATAAGCATCATCCACTAATTTTGGCACCCACTGATGGTTTTTACCTGAGTTAATGATGTTTGTCAAATGATGAGATTGTTAACTGCACCAGATGGTGATTTTTATACTGAGCAGCCGTTTATGGGGGCTTTTGGTAATTCTTAAAGAATTCTGTTTCTCCATTCTTAGAAGAAGTTTGAATGACTGTAGTTGTGGGAAGCCTTTGTATTGAAATTAGTGTGTCTCTTTTCCTCTGTCCTCCTGTACACTTGGATGTATGGCCTTGACCTGTGGAGTGGGCAGCCTAGGGAGAAGGTCCATGGCCTGTCAGGACTGCGGACAGGGTCTACTGACTGCTGTGGGTGCCTGCGCTGCCTTTATACTCCCTCACCCCCGCCCCCATTTCAGGGGCCTGTGGCTTCTGCAACCCAGTACATTGCTACTTTCAGGCTTGGCTTTAGTGTAATCAGTTGTTAATAAAATTGATTTGTGGTTGTTTTCTTGTTTGTTTACTTGAAAATAGCCATTACTGAATCCCATTGTCACATTTTTATTTTTATATGCTAACCAGCACTAGTAATGTTTTTCTCTGGAAACAAGTGACCTCTCTATAGCAGTGCAGAATGGATTTTAAGAAATGTGGAATTTAGGTCTACATCCAGTATAAAACCCAAAGACCATGGTATGCTCCCCAAATTATAGCTGGTTCATGATGGTATTTTTTTTTCTTGTTTGATTACCATTACATAATGCCTTTTAAGTTATTAGTCCTCATTTTATAATCTTTTAGTCTTAACCACCTCTCCCAAAATCCCTAAATTTGCAAACTACTATTTATATGTTAGCCTTTTAAAGTTAAAAAAAAAAAAAAATTCCTGAATGAGAGCCACCTTATTCCATGTTTGCCAGTGAGTGCTGCAAGGGGTCAGAAATGCCCTCCACCCTCCCCTTCAGCCTCTGCTGTGTCTGAGATCCCACTGCCCCTCCTGCAGCCCTGCTGCTTTCACCCTGGCAAGCTTGATAGGACCAGAGCTTGTCATCAGCAGCTTCTGAAATTGCTAAAGCTCATGGAATGCAGTCTGACCCATAATTTAGCCCCGACTGAAAGCTGAAGTGTGTTGAGAGCTGAGGGTTGTCTTCCTTAGCTGCTGTAGTGGGCCCTTCCCTGGCTGGCTTGCTGCTGGCCTGAGATTCCTTCTAACCCCCTCCCGGACACCTACTGGGAGAACAAGAAGGCAGCCTCCAGTTCTCTCTTGAACACAGTTCAGGAAAGGTGGAAGGTAACAGCCTTCCTTTCCGTCTGGTTAGGCTGATCTCTCTAAGAAACATTGGCTGGAATGAAAGAAGGGCAGCCCCTACCAGCCCAGGGCCACCAGAGCTGCCAGGGAACGCCTGTCTGTATTTCTTCCCTGCTGCTGGTACTTCCAACCTCTGTCATCCTCTGTCATCTCGCCATCCAGTGACTCACAGCTGCAGCCCTAGCTAAGGTTTAACTCCTCTTAGAGTCTTCCTGCCTCCTCTCCTCCCGCCGTGCTGCCCAGCCGCCTGCTGGATAAAGGAGCCCTGCCACTCCACCAATCAGATGGATCAGATCAGCCGCAGAAGGATGCGAAGGAGTTAGGCTGGGCGGGCTCATCAGCCTCCTCCTCGTTCTTAGGCATCTTTCTTATGTGAGCCTTTCTCTTCTGCTCACTCGTTCCTGCCTTGTTCTATAGGATGTTTGGTGGTTCCTCCTGCCAAGGTGCCTTAACGTTGGTATTCACGGAAGGCTGAGAGTCGGGGGAGTAATAGGCAACTCCTTCTTTAACCACCAGCCTCATTATTCATTATTTTCTTTACGTAGTGGATTTTTGCCAGACATGCATTACAATCTCAGATGATTCTACTCTATACCCATTTGTGGGGAATCACTGTTCTCTAAGAGGAATTAAAGGAGATTTCACATTCTCTCTCTGACTCGCTCTCTCTCTGTCTCTCCCCGCCGCCCCCGGCCACCTCCCCCCCGCCACCGCCACCTATAGACACACTCTGGGAGGGCAATGGGCGGTGGGATATTGGATATTGTGTCTCAGAAGGTGTACAGGCTCCCACAGACCCTGGCTCAGGCAGGAAAGGAGGACAGGATTTACCCAGGGTACCTGACTTCGCACACCTGGCGAGGGAGAACCTCCTGCCTCAGCCACAGAGCAGTGGCCTGGCAACATCAGGCCTGGCAGAGGGAGGAGGGGTGGCTGGAATGTGAGGAGACATAGGGGGTATGCAGAGCAGGTGGAGTGGATCGAATTATTCCCAGCAAGCAACATGACCAGGGTTCCATATTGAAAGACCACCCTGACAGGTTCAGAGCAAGGTGAGGCTGGGGCAGAGGAGACATAAGAGATTTCTGCAACAGCCAGGTAAGAAATGAAGAGAATCATAGCTGAGAGGCTTGCTTGCGGGCTGCAGAAGAGTGGGTACATTGGAGAGACTCGGGAGCTGCATCTGCAAGCGTTTGGTCCCTGACCCATCTGGGGGTGCAGGGGCTGGCAGGGAGCAGCCATGTGTTCTTATCAGTGCATCTTTTCATGGTACTTAAGAACAGTTCTTGAACAATTCTCCTAACCTTGTTAGTACTGTCAGTTTGCCGTGAATTGTAACCCCAGAAAAGACTTCCGTGTCTTTTCTGGTCCAAATCAAGCAGGAGACAAACTGGGACCAAATTAGTCAGGAGACTTGCTCAAGGACACAGCCTGTGAGAAGCAGGGCAGGCTCTAGCCCGTGTCTTCTTCGCGTTGTGTTTCCCAGTCATGTTAAATGCAGTAGCACTGCAAACCTGAATAATTTTGTTAATAGATAGCATTTTTGCATAAAGACGTCTCTTATTTTTTACGTGGATACTCTTTAAAATGAAAATCAAAAAAGTTATTCTAGAAGTAAACTGGCTCATGAAATGATGACATATGGTGACAGCATTTCGTCTTATTCAACCTAGAATGTCATCTTAGTTCCTGGATGATGAGGGATATTTGGAATGAAGTACTTATTTTATGTTGTAGAAGACTGGATAACTGTGCCACAGTACCGGGCATATAGTGAGTATTCACAAAACATTTGTTGGGTGAAACGAATTGTGTGAAAGAAGTCACTTTTTCTCGTACCTTATTCAGAATGACGCTTCACAGGGCTTTTGTGACTCACTTAGCTCCAGTTGCAGCTGTAATGCTGTTAGGCACAGGGATAAAATGAACATACTCTGCTGTTCGTGGTTTTTGGGGGTTCTATTTTGGGGAGTGCTATGTCTGTTTTTAGTTTCTTGAAACTGCCTTTTATGCACAAAACCAAAGTAGACTGAATAACCACAGAGCCACGCAGAATCTGATGCGTCGTGTTTCCTGCTCCAGCGTTGCCACTTCCAGGTTTTTCATCTGACTTGAATAAAACATGTTTATTTTTTACAGAATTTCCACAAAATTTTATTTTTGAAGTTACTTTTCAGAAAATCTATTTTTAACTGGTAAAATACATGTCACATCTAAATATACAGTTCCGTCATTTAAGTATGTAGGTTGTGCAACCAGTCTCCAGAATTGCTTCATCTGAAATGATGTGTTTTTTTGTTGTTTGTTTGTTTGTTTTTGAGACGGAGTCTCACCCTGCCGCCCAGGCTGGAGTGCAGTAGCACGGTCTCGGCTCACTGCAACCTCCGCCTCCTGCGTTCAAGCCATTCTCCTACCTCAGTCTCCCGAGTAGCTGGGACTACAGGCGCGTGCTACCACGCCCGGCTAATTTTTTGTATTTTTAGTAGAGACGGGGTTTCACCATGTTAGCCAGGATGGTCTCCATCTCCTGACCTCATGATCCACCCACCTCGGCCTCCCAAAGTGCTGGGATTACAGGCATGAGCCACCGCACCCGGCCGCAATGATGTTTTTTGAAGGAGTTCTGTTAGAATTGAAAAGGTAGGAAGCCGGAGGCGCAGTGTCCACAAATGTAACAGAGTGTCTTGGTGTCAGGAAGACACAACAGGGCACAGGTCAGGCATGGTGGTTTGGGCAGCAGGAGTGGGAGCAGGGAGCAGTTCAGTGGTAGATAGGAAGGCAAACTGCTTAGGAGGATGCCACACTTAGGAATGAGTTTCTTTAGGCAAAGTCTGCACGTGCCTGGTTTACCTCCAGTAAGTGGGGCTCCAGCATAAAGGTGAAGGCTCTAGATCAGGGCCAGCAGACTCTCTGTGCTGTGTAAAGGGCTGGCGGGTAAATGTTCTAGGGTTTTTGCAGGCTGTAGGATCTCGCTCCCAGCTACTCAGCTCAGCCACTGTAATGCAGAAACAGCTGTAGACAGTAACAAAAGTGAGTGTAACTGTGTCCCAGTAAAAACTTTAATGGGGGATTTGGGCCAGTGGGCCATAGTGTGCCAGCCCCTGCCCTGAGTTACAGATAGAAGTGTTTTTTGTTTTGGGCCTGGTACTACTGACTGCTGTTTTCTGTCAAGTTACCCAGTTTTTCAAAGTATACTTTCTCCGCTGTAAGATGGGAGCAATGCCTATAAAACCTGTGCCTGGCACGCAGTGACATGAAATGATATGTAAAATGCCGCTCTGAAAGTAGAAGTTACTAATGTGTTTTTTGTGAGATGTGATTCTGAAAAGTGGCTTTTAAATCATAGTTTGTTCATGGGTTCCTGTGTTTAATATAGTAGCCAACTTAAGACTTACGAGAGGGCTGAACCACTGTCACAGACACCTGAGAGGATGCAGCAGAGATAGATGTTAATTTCTCTGTCCAGAAGTAACAGGATGGCTTTTCCAGGATTTCGGGGGACTCTGTTCCTTGTGGTCATTGAGGGGTCCAGGATCTTCCACGTTGCTTTCCTGCCGTCTCCTGTGGCATTGTCCTTGACCCATCAGTAGCATGGCTGCTGTGCTCAGGTGACAGACAGCTGCAGGAGAGGAAAGAGGGCCTGGGGACACAGAGCTCAGAGCCAGGTCTTAAGCACAAGCCGAAAGGGGAGCAGATCTCTCACTCACTCTCTGCTGGGGGTCTTGGTTCACACCTAACTGGACAGAAGGCCGCATAGCCGGAGTCAGACCACAGTCTGTCATGACAGGGGAAGGGGGACAGATACATTGGTGACGAGGTCGCAGTCTGTGCGACGTGACGGAAATAAATCCTTACGTCCCAGAGTGAGTCCCCAGCAGCCTTTCCTCTCTTTGGTGGGCTGGGTTTTTGTTTCTCAGGTTTCAGATATAAGGCGTCCAAATACCACTTTTGGAATTCTTTCTTTTTTTTTTTTTTTTTTTTTTGAGATGGAGTCTCGCTCTGTCACCCAGGCTGGAGTGCAGTGGCGCAATCTCAGCTCACTGCAAGCTCCGCCTCCCGGGTTCACGCCATTCTCCTGCCTCAGCCTCTCTGAGTAGCTGGGACTACAGGCGCCCGCCACCACGCCCGACTAACTTTTTTTTTTTTTTTTTTTTTTTTTTGGTATTTTTAGTAGAGACAGGGTTTCACCGTGGTCTCTATCTCCTGACCTCGTGATCCGCCCACCTCGGCCTCCCAAAGTGCTGGGATTACAAGCGTGAGCCACCGCGCCCAGCCCACTTTCGGAATTCTTAGCGTATACCAAGGTCAGATGTTTAAGAAATGCAGTTACACACTGTAGTTTAATTGACTTTTAGGTTAAAAAGCTCCTAATTTGAGATTCAAATAGGCGTCTAACAAGTATTTCCATTCGTAAGAATCCTGGGTTCTTAGGCATCGGTCACCTGTATTTGTAGTTTTGGTTTTGCCGTATTATAATTTAACATTATATAAATTTATAGCTTTACATTATGTAAGGAATTTATCATTTAACATTATAAATTGTTTAAAATTTAACATTATGTAAATGCCATAGTTTGGGGTGTCCTTATTAGATGTTTGCCCTGAATTTGTCTCTCCTAGAAAATCATTCTGGCTGTAATCGTAGATAGAAGGACTTGGGAATCTTCTCAGAGTATAAACCAGCAGATCAGTCCAGATGGAAACTTTTCCCTTAGGGTTCCTTCCTTTAAATTTGTGTTACATGGCTTTTAGTTCTTCCTGTGCCATAACAGGTGAGCTTGGGAATGCATTTGTGATTAAACTTAACATTTGGGCAGGTATGGAAATGTCTTGTGATTAGTTACCAAAGCTTAACGTGACCTTTAAATAAGGAACATAATTAATGGGCTTCCAGTCAAATATATCAATAATTTGAGGGAAGAACCTTAAATTGCCAGGCATTGCCTCTCCCCACTCCTTCCACCTGATGGGGATGGCCTTGAACTCCTGGGCTCAAGTGATCCTCCTGCCTCAGCCTCCTGAGTAGCTTGGAGTACAGGCCTGTACCACTGCACCTGGCTGGAAAATCTCAAATTGCATAATGTCACTGTCTTTGGGAAGAAATCAAGCAAAATTTGTGATTCTTGAATATCTGTATAGATGTGTACTTGCGAATTAGGTAAACAAAGAATAAAAGAATTAAGACTAAACATGCTTTGCCCCTTTTTGTTCTAGGAATGTACCAGTAGTTCACTGAATTGCTAGGGTCACATATACCCAATGTGGTATATTGAAGGGTTTTTTAAAAATTATTTTTTCTTTCAAATACAAATGAGGTCTTGCTATATTTCTTAGGCTGGTCTCGAACTGCTGAGCTCTAGCGGTTCCCTCGCCTTGGCCTCCCAAAGTGCTGGGATTACAGGCATGAACCACCATGCCCAGCCTATATTGAATGTCTGACAAATACATTTGAAGCCAGGGCATTTACATTTAAATTACGGCTTTATCGCTCGTGTTGGCTAATCGTCCTGTAGTTCGCATGGTGTATATGGTTCCTAGTGTGTGTAGTTCATAGTCTTAGTCATGGATCTCGGGCTGTAATCCCGCTTGGTGGCATTACAGTGTTGTGGCTTCTCTTAAGTTAGCTTGACATGAGTTGTACCCTAAGATAGTAACAGTAGTTTTCACTAGGTAGACAGAATAGGCTCAATGTTTCTTTTTACCTCTCTGAGTTTTCCTGGTTTCTGCAGTAAACATGGGTTGTGCAGTAAACCCTCCCACTTCTGACACCTGGCCTTCCCATCAGCATGGGACACCAGAAAGTGCCTGAACAAGAGCCAGCAAAGAAAAATGTTTTCATTTCTTCTAGTGTAATTTATACTTATGGATCTCATGAGAATTACGTTGTTTAGTTAGGGTATGCTTATTTTACATATATGTCTTTTGTTTGTTTGTTTGTTTTTGAGACTGCGTCTCGCTCTGTCACCCACGCTGGAGTGCGGTGCTGTGATCTTGGCTCACTGCAACCTCTGTCTCCCAGGTTCAAGTCATTCTCCTGCCTCAGCTGGAATTACAGGCGCCCTCCACTACACCTGGCTAATTTTGGTATTTTTAGTAGAGACAGGGTTTCACCACGTTAACCAAGCTGATCTCGAACTCCTGACCTCAAGTGATTCACCTGCCTCAGCCTCCCAAAGTGTTGGGATTACAGGCATGAGCCACTGTTCTGGCCTGTATGTCCATTTTTAATATTTATATATAATTTATATTGACTAACTGGGGTATTGATACTGTGTAACTGGAATTTGAATCTATTTGATTTGATAGTCTCTCCTGCAATTACCTCCTCCCAGGAGACAGCTTTTTTTTTTTTTTTTTTTTGAGACGGAGTCTTGCTGTCACCCAAGCTGGAGTGCAGTGGCACCATCTCGGCTCACTGCAAGCTCCGCCTTCCAGGTTCACGCCATTCTCTCGCCTCAGCCTCCTGAGTAGGTGGGACTACAGGCGCCCGCCACCACGCCTGGTTAATTTTGTTTTTGTATTTTTAGTAGAAACAGGGTTTCACCGTGTTAGCCAGTATGGTTTCGATCTCCTGACCTCGTGATCTGCCCGCCTCAGCCTCCCAAGGTGCTGGGATTAGAGGCATGAGCCACTGCGCCTGGCCAGCTTTTAAATAAAAAATGTAATAAAAAGTTTAGCCTTATTAGCCTTTAAGCTTTCTCACATCTGTGAAATTTTTGTTCTTACAGCTTATAATTTTCATGGCTCTTTTTGTTTGGTTGAAATCTTGACACAAATAGTAGGATAGCTTGATTTTATTTAGCAGTTAATGTTGTTAAGTATTTCAGGAAAATAAGATGATCCAAAATACAATTATTGCTCAGGTGTGATATACAGGTATGTAAGTACTGTATAGTTTGCAAAGTATAATTAGTTTTGTAATCTTATATGTGAATATGTTGTATTAGAAGGAATATTTTTCAAATGTCAGAGTAGGATTATGAGTGATTCCTCCCATTTCCAGAATTTTATAATAAGTATATATTGTTTTATAATAATACAGAAGGTTTAAAAATAGTTAATCATAAGTGATGTAAATGTTTCTACTCGATGACATTTTGAGTCACGTGGGTTATGGGTGAGCTTATGAAATGCTGTTTCTAAGACTACTTTTCATTCATGAATCCGTCTTTATTTCATTGTAGCCAGTCTATTATAAGACATATGTTGTGGAATCTGTTCAAAACTTGGGGAAGAAGTGCATGAGATCTCATCTTCTTGGCATCAGAAGTATATTCTTGAAAATAGAATTGTGACTTTTTGAGACGCCACTGTTGATCCTCCCACCCTTCACACCTCTCCCTGTCTCCCTTCTCCCAACCCAACCCATGCATACAAAAAGTCAGGGTTTGTGATTTAATTTAGAAATAGAGGCAAGATTAGAAAATGGAATTGTGTGGAGACTTGGAGATCATGTAGCATGCAGCAGATCTGTTCTAGGAAAAGTAGGAAGCTCTGGTTGTGAGTGATTGAAGACCACTGCACTGTTTAGAAGCAGCTGGTGCATCCTCTTCCATTCAGCACCTGATTATTATATAGCTTTATTTAATGGTGCAAAATACCAAATGGAGAACAAGGAATATAAGGGCAAAATTAATGGCTGGATAGCTGTTGTGGCTACGTAATTCTGATCTAAAATTAGTTTAGAAATTACAATTGAAAATGCAATTGTGAAATACCATTTTGAAATACTTTAAAATGTTGCCTAGCCTACTGAAATGTTTCTCAGTTGAGGTACCCATGTAAAATGTGTGCATACGCATGGACACACAAACAGGCTAAGAAAGAAACAGAGCTCTGAGTAGAAACATTTAATTAGTTGAAACAGGTTTACCTCCAATGAAATTTTTCTTTTCTTTCAGTTTGTAGCACTTGGTGGTCTATGTGTTAATGATAAAACAAAAGTTACCCATTCTTAGATTACTTAACTCTGCTATTACTAGTGATGGCTTTCCTGCTGAAGGCGCTCCATAGCTGCATGAAGAGGGCACAGAGAAAGTTACTTGATGCTTTTGAGTCACTTTCACTTTTAAAAGATGCTGGTGGCCTTTGGATCCCACTTTGCCCTGGTGCTTGGCCAAGGCCAGGGCATCTGACTGCCCCTAAGCACATAGAGGAAGGAGGTGGTAGAGGGAGGTGTGGAAATCCACGCTGATGGCCCTGCCCTTGCTGGTGCCCTCTGTTGCTGGGACTCGGTGCCCCACCTGCTCACCAAGCGGAAGTGATCCGAGAGTGGTCTCCATGGCCGAGAGAGCAGGTTTTGTCAGGCAAGGAAGGAGCGTGAAGATGCACAGTCTCCTGGTCTGGAACACGGTGCTGTCCCCAGCTTGTCTTCCTTGGTGCCAGGAGTGTTGGGATTGTGTGCACATTAAATAGAGGACTTTCCCACTCTTCTCTTTACTCTTATGCATTATCTGACCCAAATTTGGTTCCATGGAGTAAACATACTTGGTCAGAAACTGTGAATAGTCATTTCCAGCGTTTAAACCTTTCTTGCTGATGATGCCATTAAAATACGCACATGTGCGTGCACACAGTGTGACTGCGGCTGGAGAGGAAGGAGCGTTCACCTGCTCCCGGGCAGCTGGTCAGGCTGGTGGCCCAGCCGTTATGCTTGCTCCTTGCTCCAGGGTGTGGCCCCTTGCCCAGAGGAGGAGATGAATGTTCTGAAGGGGCACAGCGTATTCTTCAGTCTGCTCCAAGGTTGGTTCCCTCTGGAGAGCTTCCCTGGCCCCCTCACTGCTGTCTGGTCTCCCTCAGGCCTTCCCTGACCCAAGGATGTGATGCTGCAGCCCTGCCCTCGCTGCTGTCTCCCCAGCTTCGTGGTTCTCCAAAGCCCTCATCCGTGTCTGACACATTCCTTGTTTGTTGCCTGCTTGCCAGGCATGCATTTCTAGTTGTCTTGTCAAGAATCGGCCCGAGAGAGCTGAGAGCCAACCTGGGCTTTGCTGTGTGCAGTGGCTGTGGGGTGTGAGCAAGTCGCTGAACACGCAAACTAGAGTATCCCTGAAAGTAAAATGTGGATAGTAACAGAGCTACCTCGTCGGATTACATCAGTGCATACAGGGTAGGTCCGTGGGATAGCTTCCAAGAGATGTTGGTTGTTAATGTTATTATATAAAATCACACAAATTATTTCACTTCAATGGGAGAGGAGTGGTAATAAGCATTTTTTAAAATCAGGTGCCTCTGAAGGGTGAAAGGGCTGTCTGTCAGTTTAAACATGTTGCCTAGTGTTTAGCTAAAAGTATAGTTGAATGATTGTGCAGGGAAGTAGGTTATTTTGGAAATACATGTAGGACGATTACCCTCAGCTATTACATCTTATCCTTTGGATAAATGTTTATTAAGGGAATATATTAATGCCAGGCTCTGCTGTGTGCTGTGGGTGTGGAAAGAATCTGTGAGACCTGCCTTCAGGGAACCTCTGTGGAGCCACTAGGGAGGCGTTTAGAACTGAATTCTGAGAATTCTAGTCGATCCTCTTTGAAGGATGGTTTTCCTCTCGTATTTCTGAAGATGCTGATCTTCTGTATTCGAAAGTCCCCTTGTCTTAGCTCTTGTTCTTCTGTATTCGAAAGTCCCCTTGTCTTAGCTCTTGTTGCCGTATTGTGTGGGAGTGGGGGGAGTTGGGGTTGAGGTTGGCTGTCTTGCCTTGGCTGGTCTGCCCCAGACCCCTGCCTGGCTGTCTGGGAATCTGAGGGGTAGGAGGTGGGGGTGGGGATGGGGATGTCTTTTCTGAGCAGGCAAAGGCCCTGTGCAGAGTGTGTGTTCTCTTAGCTCTTGTTTATTGAGCATGGCACATCTCTTCTGTTGTAATGTTTACGTATTGACAGGAGCAACTTACATTGTTATCTGTGATTAATCTTTTTGTCCTTACCTGTATAATATCTACTCATTCATTTATTCAGCAAGTACTTAGAGGGCAATTACTAAGTGCTTGGCACCCAGAACAAAATGAGTTTTGCTCTCAAGGAGTTTAAAATTGTGAGGATTAAATGAGTGTGTTGAGAGAGAGAGAAGTATGGTATCTCATAGCAGATGCTTAAAAATATTTCTCTATTCTTTTTGTATAGGGCTTTTTAGTTTAGGATACTGTGTTAAAGAACAAACAGTCCTACTCACTGTTAATTATTAATTACTTGCATTTTATTTCCACCTACCTCTTTCCACAAAGGATCTGAAGTTTAGTGTATTTTATATATTTCTGTAAAATTTTTTTTTGCTTAGAGCAGTGAGTAGATGGATGAATGAAGGAAAATGAATGAATTTGTTATAAATGAGAAGCCAGAGAAAAAGTACTGCCAGTTTCCCCCTACAATCTACTTAACATAGATAATTTGAGGACATTTTTTCCCTAATAGGTTGCTTTAAAAAAAAAAATTAAGTTTTTTGGAGCAGCTTTAGGTTCACAGCGAAATTGAGTGGAATGTGCAGAGATTTCCCAAGTGGCCCCTGCCCCTACACATGCACAGTCTCCCCCAATATGGACACCTTGTACCAGAGTGGTGGTACCTTAGTTACAATCAGTGAACCTGCAGTGACATATCATTATCACCCAGAGTCCACAGTTAACAATAGGAGTCACTCTTGGTGTTGAACATTCTGTGGGTTTAAACAAGTTTATAACAAATACCCTCATACATGTATCATACAGAACAGTTCACTGTCCTAAAAATCCTCTGTGCTCTGCCTGTTCATCCCTCCTTCCCCTTAACCTCTAGCAGCCAGTCATCTTTTTACTGTCTTCATAGTTTTGCCTTGTTTTGTTTTACAGTATTATATAGTTGGAATCGTACAGTATGTAGCCTTTTCAGTTTGGCTTATTTTACTTAGTAACATGCATTTAACTTTCTTCCATGTCTTTTCATGATTTGATAGTTCATTTTTTAAAAATACTGAATAGTATTCCATTATCTGAATGTGCCACGGTTTATTCATTCACCAACTGAAGGACATCTTGGTTGCTTCTGAGTTTTGGCAATTATGAATAAAAGTGCTGGAAACACCCATATGCAGATTTTTGTGTGGACACTAACGTTTCAGCTCTTTTGGGTAAATACCAAGGAGCTCACTTGTTGGATCCCGTAAGAGTATGTTTAGTTTCGTAGGAAACTGCCAAACTGTCTTCCCAAGTGCCTGTACCATTTTGCATTCTCACCGGCAGTGAGTGAGAGTCCGTCTTGTTCCAAGTCCTCACCAGCATTTCACGTCACTCCTCTCGGCCCTTCCGATCGGCGTATAGTGGCATCTCGTTGTTTGAATTTGCATCTCCCTGACGACATATGATGACTTTCACATGCTTTTTTTGCCATCTGTATAACCTTGGCAAGGTGCTTGTTAAAGCCTTTGGCTACTTTTTAATTGGGTTGTTTTCGTATTTTTGAGTTTAGAAGTTCTTTGTATATTTTAGATCAGTCTTATAAGTCTGTGAATATTTTCTCTCAGTCTGTGGCTTGTCTTCTCATTCTCTTGGCAGTGTCTTTTGCAGAGCAGAAGTTCTTAACTTCAGTGAAGTCCAGTTTATCAGTTCTTACATGGAGTATGGCTTTGGTGTTGTGTCTAGAAAGTCATCACCAAACCCAAGGTCGTCTAGATTTTCTCCTGTTTTCTTTAGGAGTTTTGTAGTTTTGCCTTTTGCATTTAGGCCTGTGATCCTGTGAAGGGTAAGATCTGTGTCTCGTTTCATCTTCCTGCATTTGGATGTCCAGTTGTTTGAGCCCCAAGGGTTGAAAAGCCTATCACTTCTCCGTGGGATTGCTTGTGTTGGTTGCCTGTGCTTTGAAAACTGTCCATATTGCTTCCCTGGGAATTTGACACTGTGGAATTTAAAGCTTTACTGGCTTCCCTTCCCCACCCACCCTTCCCCCCCAAAAAACCGCTCCCTTTTCTTCCCTCAGTCCCCTCGCCAGTGTTTTTCTTACCCTGTTTTTTGAAAGAAAACTTTCAGAATGGTGCCTTTGTGAGGTGGGTGTGAAGTGAGAGTCCCCCCTCCGACTTCATATGAACTGGAGATGGCAGACGTGGAGTCTTCAGCCTCACAGGGGTCATGCTGAAAACCCAGGGTCCAAACCTGTGGCATTTAACCCCCATCCCACTCAACACTGTGTAAATGACAGAAACACTGACAGTTCTGAGTGTAACGCATGACCCAAAGCTGGGTTGGGCACCCCGAGGCTTCTAGAGCAGTTGCTGTTCTTCGGAGGACTCGAGTGGTGGAGCTGGGCTGCGGGAGCCCTTGCCCCCCGCCCACAGCGCCACCACGCTGTCCCCACTCACCGGGCCTCCACTGTCCCAGCGCCACTTTAGTCTTTAGGTGGTGGGGGGTGGTTGGTTTTTTTTAAGTAAGACGTTGCTTCATTAAATGCTATACGTTAACACGGCGTTGAATGTCTTTATGTCGAATAACATTCTACAAAAAGTCAGGCGTAGATGAAAAAGTATCCTAGAAGGAAGAATCTGTAGGTCATATTAGGTCATATTTGACCCACAGATATACTTGGGCTTGTGTTTCTTTTTTCTCTCTTTTCCTTTTCTCTGTCCCTTTCCCTTTCTCTCTCACTTGAACTGGTTGCCAGCACTTCAGTTAGACTTGACACAGAACAGCAGGATTTCTAGCTTCCCTTTAAACCCGGCTGCACTGGGCCTGTGTGGCATGTCCTGGTCCCCCCAAGTTCCATCCCTTCTGGCTTACATCCACCTCGTCCCTGTAAGTTTGCTTTTAATTTTATTTTTGATTTAGTTTGTGCTTTGGCAGTCCCCTAGGCTAGAGCTTGTATCACATTCTCACATAGAGATATGTTGGGTCATGTGTGACGTTGGTGTGTGGTCCGTGTTGACTGGAGTGAGGAGGGTGCTGAGAGAAGCACAGGTGTGGAGGCCAGAGGGCCATACCTGGTACTTGGGTGAGCCAGGTTTTAGAAACGCCTTTGGAGGGAAGCCTGGTGGCTGCCTCGAGGCTGGTGCCGGCTGGGACGGTTAACGCCACGCTCGCCGGTTCTGTCTTGTGTTCATGCTTGTTTCTTCTTTGTACGTGACATTTGGGCTTTCACTGCCTGGTACAGCGCCTGTCACAGGAGTGATCAGTAAGTATTGAGTGCCGCGTGTGCACAGGACTTTATCCATTTAAAGATGGTTCTGCATGGATTCATCCTGCATAATGCTGCCACGTCTGCCACTTTATTTTTTTTTTGTTAAGGTGATGCCTGGTGCACTCAACTGATTGCCCCAGATCAGATGTTTGTGAAGGGAAGACATGGGAGTTTAGATAGTTTTCTGACTGCAGATAAGGGTCTCCTACCACAGTCTCTGCTGATTATTTAGACATGGAATGTTCACTTGCAAAATCTATTGTTTCAGTTTTATCACTTTACTTATAGTCTTATGCAGAAGCCTTAAATTACTATCAACAGCTTTTGTTTTACTTTGCTAAGCTTAATTCTCAATTATTTTGAAATGAGTCAGGCTTCTCTAAAAGGTGTTTAGATTTCAGAATTAGTCACTAACCATTCAGGAATCATTCATAATAATTCTCATTTTTTTTTAACCACTAAAGTCCCAGCTTAATTTCCATGACAATTTTAGTTTTTTGAATGGAGTCTTTAAAATACAAAAACGTAATCCTTGAACTTAATTAGATATTGGCAAAGCCTACACAAAACTAATTAGGAAAGACCTAGTAGGGACAGTAGGATAACCATATGTCCTGAGAGTCTGGGACAGGCCCAGTTTATGCTGGTGGTCTTGGCCTAATTATTAACAGACCCACTCTTTCATCTCAAAAGGTCCTGCTTGGGACAGTAAATTACCTGTAAAGCCTACCTAGAAGCATATGAGAATGTCATTTAAAAGTTTAAAAACTTGTGACTCTGGCTACCAGCAGTTACGGTCCCCTTACTTTCTTTGAACCACTTTTCAGGACAAAAGGGTGAGAAAACCACTTCTCTGTAATGAATTGAAACACTGCCTGAGTCCGAATGGGAAGTTGTTGCTCTGTAGCAGTGACGGTCTGTAGCTGAGGCTGAACTGTGTATGTGCTGAAGGACAGTCATGTAAACAGTTAACAGGAAGAATGAGGGCTTAATGAGAATGCTGGCTCTCCTTGCAGAGGACAAGAAGGACATTTGCTAATGAAGACTGTGGAAGGTATTTGTTAAGCAAAGATTAGATATGGGTAGTTGATGGTTATTCCCAGCTGGGCTAGAAGTTCCTGGGAATAGCGTGACCTTGGTATTAGCCCCTCTCAGATTTACTGGAGAATGACGCAGAGCCCTGAAACATCTCACAGGAAGGGAGATGGTTTTGCTGGAGTTGAAGGATATGGAGGCACTTTTTATAACAAAGATTAAGGGTTGTTTCATGGACAGTGGAAATTAAATGAAGTCATCAGTGCCACTAAAGCATCTTAAGGTTTCTTTACCGAGTTTTTTTTAAGCAAGGAATACTCTTGTGATTATTAAATTAACCTGTCTATATTGACTTGTGTTTTCTTCTGCAGTACTTCTAACTTTGTTTTATAATATTCTTCTAAGTGATCTGCCAAATTATAGATTATTGAAATACCTTATGATAATAAAATCCTCTTAAATTTTGAATTTGGTACTATTCAAAATATTCTGGAGGTTTTGTTTGTTTGTTTGTTTTCTTTTTTGAGATGGAGTCCTGCTCTGTCGCCCAGGCTGGAGTGCAGTAGTGCCATCTCGGCTCACTGCAGCCTCCGCTTCCCAGGTTCAAGCGATTCTCCCACCTCAGCCTCCCGAGTAGCTGCGACTACAGGCACACGCCACCACGCCTGGCTAATTTTGTAATTTTAGTAGAAACAGTGTTTCACCACATTGGCCAGGCTTGTCTCAAACTCCTGACCTCAAATGATCTGCCTGCCTCAGCCTCCCAAAGTGCTGGGATTACAGGCGGGAGCCACTGGCCCAGCCCAAAATATTCTTTATAACAAAAATGTCATTACATGTTTGTTATTCCTGGAGTTACTAAAATGAACTGTTAAGAATCTCATATTTTTAACTAATTTTATAGAAGAGTTGGAGATTAATTTTCACAGGATAGAAACAGTTAATAGGGATGTGTTATTACCCTTTCATGCTTCAAATATAGTTTTAGTCAATGAAGATACTGCTGCAGCTTCAGCCATATCAGGAGTAGGTGGGCAGAAGAATGTCAGAGCAGGGCTTTAGAGGATTTGTGGCTCGTTCTGACATGGTCACATAAGATCTTTGAATTCTTTACCTTCACAGATCCTCTGTCTAGTACAATGCAGTCACTTTTTTGTGGGTTTTTTTTTTTTTTTTTTTGACAGGGTCTCGCTCTGTCACCTAGGCTGGAGTGCAGTAGTGCGATCATGGCTCACTGCAGCCACAACCTCCCAGGCTCGTGATCCTCCCCCCTCAGCCTCCTGAGCAACTGGGACCACAGGCATGTACCACCACGTCTGGCTAATTTTTTAATTATTTGTAGAGATAGGATTTCACTATGTTGCCCAAGCTCATCTTGAATCCCTGGGCTCAAGCAGTCCTCCCGCCTCAGCCCCATAAAGCGCTGAGGTTACAAGCGTGAGCCACCTTGCCCAGCCCAGTCATTTTATAAATGAGAAAACTTGAGACTCGACTGATTCAAGTAGCTTGTCCAAGGTCTTACAGCTTTATTCTTGAAATTGTTATATTCTAAACTTTCTTCCAGAGAAATAGTAGCTTTATTTCTGTTACAGGAATATTGCAATTTAGTATGTGACTATACATTTTATTTATTTATTTTTTTGAGACAGGGTCTCACTTTGTCACCCAGGCTGGAGTGCAGTGGCACGATCTCGGCTCACTGCAACCTCCGCCTCCCAGACTCAAGTGATTCTCCCACCTCAGCCCCCTAAGTAGCTGGGACCTCAGGCATGTGCCACCACCCTTGGCTTTTTTTTTTTTTTTTTTTTTTTGGTAGAGACAAGGTTTCACCACGTTGCCCAGACTGGTCTGGAACTCCCAAGCTCAGTAATACACCCGTCTCGGCCTCCCGAATTGCTGGGATTACAGGCGTGAGCCACCATGCCTGGCCAGACTATACTACTTAAGGGTCAGGGACTTCAACAATTTCCTGTTGAATGCAGGAAATTGCCTGGAGCTCAGTAATTAAATGTTACCTGTGTCTTTCCTACTTAATGGCCTTCCAGTGGTGAGCAGTGACGTAGCCCATAATATGAGGGAAAGCAGGAAGATGGTTGGAGATGTAGGTGTTGAATGCTTAATGACCACCATTTCTCATTGATGTGCCTAGAGCAAAATGATTCAGTTTCATCTCACCCACAGCATGCCTCTTAAATAGGCATCCTCAAAGAAAAATGAAAGGTAGGAAGTAGGGAAAACCCAAATCACAGCAGAGAAACTAGCAACTTGGTGAAGTAAAAAAAAAACAAAAAACAAAAAAACAAAAATTTTGAGGAGAACATTGCAGGGGATTCCAAAGTTCAGTACAAATGGCCGCAGTGCCCCAGAGGCAAAGACTCCATCCAGAAGCACTGAGATCTCTTATGTGGTCACATGGGAGGGGCACCTGGGAAGGCGGGGAAGGGGATGGAGGGCATCCACACTCAGCAGGGGCTCGCCTGGGGGCCCCATGGCCCTGGAGCCTGGTGGGGCCGGTCAGGGCTTCTCGAGGTTTCCTTCCTGCTCCATTCAGAAATCACAGATGATGGATGAATTTCTCTCCTAACCTGGCTTTAATATCTCATTGACATTTTTGCTTTGCATTATACTTCACGTTTCCTGTTCTTAAAGAGCTCTAAAGACAGCATATTTGATTTCTGCCTCTCCGTCTCCCATTCCACACACTGAGGGTAACAAGAAAATGTTTCCCTGCCTCTACACCAAAGCCATTTATGACAAGGCTTTGTACAGAAGTTGGCTGAAGGGCACCACCTGAAGCCCATTTGGGCAGGTCTTGGTTAAGGTGGAGGTACTCGTCCTTACCTGTGACAGCGTGTCTGCTCACCTGTTGCTTAAACCCGCATCAGCCTCTTTTAGAAAGGGAGCTATTTCCTTGACGTCAGTTTAGATTTTTTTAGAGATCGTTACAGGTATGTGTTCCACGCAGTCTTTCAGGTAGGAACTTCTTTGTCTGAATTGTTTATATACCGTAGCAACATTAATAAATAATAAATTAATAAAAGTAAATCCTCTGGGACAGAGCAGGGGCCACCAGCCAGTCTGGGCATACACTTGGCTTTAAGCTCACTTTCTGTCAGGTGCTCCCTCCGCCAAGCATATGTGCATGCACACCACTCACACACACCTTTTTATCTTACAACAGATTTCTTTTTCATTAAAAAAAGAAAATGGCCAGGCTCGCTGGCTCACGTCTGTAATCCCAGGACTTTGGGAGGCCGAGGCAAGCAGATTGCTTGAAACCAGGAGTTCAAGACCAGCCTGGGCAACCTGGTGAAACCCCATCTCTACAAAAAAATACAAAAATTAGCTGTATGTGGTGGTGCACGCCTGTAGTTCCAGCTCCCTGGGAGGTGGAGGTTGCAGTGAGCTGAAATCACACCACTGCACTCCAGCCTGGGTGACAGAAGGAGACCCTGTCTCAAAAAAAAAAAAAAAATTATCTATCTATCTATCTATCTATCTATGTATATGTCACATTTATTTCAAACTTTTAGAGTTTAGCCAGAAGGTACTTACAGCAACTTTCACTGTAGTTAAAACCCTCAGCCTGTTTTACAGCTTCTACCAGCCTGTTTTCTCCATGTTTACCCCCTTAGCACACACACTCTGTGAAAGTAACAACCATAGGCAGCTTCTAAAACATTTTGTGAAATGGATTCCTGAAAATGTGTGGGGACTTGTTGTCCTAGTGTGTGTGTGAGAAGTAATCAGTCATGTAGAGGCCTCCCATGGGGGCCTGCCCTCCCTGTGTGGGGTATGGATGGCCAGGAATAAAGTGTGCAGTCATATTTGGTCTAGGGAGTAAAAAAAGGTGACCACTACATCATCTCCCCAGAGTAGTATATATTTTCTCTTTAAATATGCTACTGATTTTTGCATTTTAAAACACATCCTGGCCAGAGGAGCCCAGCCTTATCCTTGTATACTGTTTACCATGTATAAGATACCGTGTCTGTCCTCATCAGCTGTTTCCTTCTGTATTGATGTCATTCAACAATTTCTCCATACTTGCTCTGTTTAAAGGCCTCACTTGTTATGAATTCGATGTATCAAGCACTGAGCTGGACTCTGGAGTTGGAGGCAGTGAGCACCCCCACCCTCCCCCATTTGCACATGTTCCCGCAGCTGCTGCAGGTCTGTCCGTGTGGTACCTCCTTGCATGGTCATTCTGGCCCATGCGTCTAGTTTCCTGGATCCTGTCATCTTCTTTACGGCTTTCTTTCCTCGCTTTAGGGGAACATACCCTTCAGTAGCTTCCTGGGAAGGAATGAATGCAAGGTAAAATTGAGTCCCGAGTATCTGAGCATCTTTCACTCTTCTCACTTGATGGATAGTTTGGGAAGAGAATTCTACACTGAGAATAGTTTTCCACTCTTACTTTTGAAGGCATCATTCTTCAGCTTCCAGTGGTGTTATCTGTGTCTGGTGCCATTTCCATTTCTGATTATTTGTATATGCCCTTTTTCCTCCTCTGTGGAAATTTTTAGATTGCTTTTTCCTGTAGTTTTTATACTGAATACTTTTATACTGTACTTTTTATACTGGATACTTAGAGTTTAACCCAGGCAGCTGACTCCCTTAATTCTGGATCCATTTTTTTATATTGTTGTTTTCCCTCCTATGTGCTTTTTGTTCCTAGAATGAATACTTTTATCTCCTGTTGTCTGTTTTTTTTTTATCGTTATGATCTTCTAGGGATTTCTTCAGCTTTATGTTCAAACTCCTTTGTTTTGCTGTTTTGTGTTTGGTTTCAAGGGTTTTTTCCTCTGATTTTCATGTTTATTGTATTCTGTTTTGGTTGCATGGATGCACTGTCTTCCCTTTGACTATATTGTAGCTTTTTGTTTTTGTTATTGAGTTTTTCTTCTGTTCACTGCGTTGTTTCTGTTCCACCAAGGTTTTTGCTTTTGTTTTGTTTTGCTTTCATCATTCCCATTTGGAACCCTTTTTCAGCTGCCTGATGATCCTTGACTGTTGACTCTCATTTAAGAGTGAAGCATTGAGAAGCTGATGAGAAGCTGTGTAGCAGAGGCTTTTAAAACTAGTATCTTTGCTGTAATGATCCAGCTTTTTGGTTGATGTTTTTGTTGGCAGACTCTAGGTATCTATGGTACTGTTCAGTTAATCCAAAAGACTCTTCCGGTTTCCTGCTTCGGGTGGGGAGTGGGATAAGTTTTCTGGGAGGCAAGTGGGATATGAGGGCAGGGTCCTGCTCAAGTCCCCCAATTTCCATTTCCCCATTATCAGACTTGCACCTCACTACCTTGTGCTTGGGTATAATTTCTGGAAATGTATTTATCAAGGAAGTAAACCCAGAGGACTAAGATGCAGTATTTTCAGTCATAACTATACAACAACTGTAGTACATACTCTGCTCCTGTAGTGACTTCACAGCTACCTCCTGTTGCCATGGTGAGCTCAGGTGTTGCAAATATAGGCTTGAAATGCTGGGTGACACTACTCATCCCCACCTGAACAGTTCGTCTCTCCAGAAAATTGCATATTGCCGTAAAAAGCGATCTCTTGCAGTTATTGTATTTTTCATCAGGTTTAGTGCAATACTATGAACTTCGAATAACACCGTGGGACCCATATGAAGTACCACTAACCACACTGAAGTGGCTCCCAAGAAACAGAAAAGTCTTGACATTACAAGAAAAAGACGAATTGCTTGCTAGGTACTATAGATTGAGGTCTGCAGCTGCAATTGCCCATCCATTTCAGATACAGATGATTGATCTTGTAAACAGTGTAAACCCACAGTATTAATAAATACAGTGCTGTAAGTGTATTTACTCTTCCTTCCATGCCATTTTCTTAGTAACATTTTCTTTTCTCTAGCTTCCTTTATTGTAAGAATGCAGTATATAATTCACACATCATGCAAAAGATGTGTTGTTGTTATTGGTAAGACTTCCAGTCAACAGTAGGCTATTAGTAGTTAAGTTTTTTAGGAGTCAAAACTCATACATGGGTTTTTGACTACTGCATTTGGGAAGAGAGGAGAAAATCATGAGTTCCACCACTCCTGTTTAGCCGAAAGTCTCCAGCGTGTGTTCTAAGAATACCTCTGTGCTACTGTCTTGAAGCACTGCTGAGGGAGGAACAGAATTCTGCAAGCAGACCCACGGGGAAGCTGTGGCATGACCCAGTGGGGCTGGAGAGAGAAGGGTCAGAGATACATGGGGAGATGGGATTGGCAGCACGAGCTTCCTGCAGGGCAAAGAAGGAACAGCACATGCTTCAGACTGTTCCCACCTCAAGGTAGAAGACAGCTTGTAAGGCCACATTAATGTGCGTTTACACCCTTGGAAATGGAGAGACCTTCCACAAACAGTATTACGGTTCTTCATGTTCATTGTTAAGAATTTGGAAATTATGAGCAGATGAAATGGAAACAATATATACTTGAAACAAATATATATAGAATATCTGCCAGAGTCGTTATCTAGCTTTTTATCATATAGCAGACAGTCATGATTGTGCTAGCTCTCAGTTAGGTAGCATGTAGGTTTGTGGGTTCTCTGCCATGGTAGAGCCTTCCTTACCATGAGATACTCAGGTGGAGTCAGCGGTGGGGTCTGGTGGCCTGCACAGTTACTTAAGTCACGTTACAAAGGCTGGCCTTGGTGAAACAGGAAGCGTGGCTTCCTGGACCCTGGGAGCATCTTCTGAGGCACCATAGCAGGTCCTTGTAACTGCTGTGCCCCCAAATGCCCCAACAAGATTGTAAAATGACTATATTTGCTTCAAGGTTTTAGAGCCTGCAAGGAATCTTTCTAAACCTTTCTTTTTGAGTCCTCACATTACATTTGCCACCTTGTAGCCCTGCCGTTTGTACCCAAGAATCAGCCCAGCTAGAAAGTGAACAGTAAGGGTGCTTTGGGCAGGAAGTTCCTAAGGCTTCTTTTGTTGTGACCCACAGAAGAAGCAAAGTAAAAAGAGAGATACGTAACATGGTTCATCCAAGCCTTGTGGCAGGGCCTTTATCTTCATGTTGTTTGTATCTGGCCCGCCCATCAGGGCGTGAAGGAGTCCCTGCGCCATCGCTTACTGCCTTCTCTCAGCAAGCCCCAGGTTACTTCTTGGCTTCAGTTTATTTAAAACAAGAGTTTGAGATTTGCTTTCCTGTAGTCGACAGTAAAGCTGATAGTAGGTAGCAGAAAGGGCGTGTAAAATTCCATATAAAGTGTGCCCTGTGTGCTGCATGGGGTCAGAGTTGGAGTCCCTCCTCCTAGCCTAGGGAGGCCCTGCTTCCTGCCCCATAGAAAACCTGACCACCTTTTCTAATTAATTAGAAAAGTGTGCCGCAGTGTGGCAGCGAGTTCAGTGGTAAGTCCATGTGTGCACCTCCCGTGTGGGGAGCGTAAGCGGTGTGGGAGGGAAAGTTGGAAACAGCGGCGGCACTTTGGAGGACCTGTAATTCCGCTCTAATTCTTGCTCTAAGACCGGACTCACAGGTGCCCAGGAGGTAAGATGAGCGCTCATCAGACCTCAGCTCTGTGTGGGGCCTGGCAGGCATGCTGGTTCCCTGTTTTCTTTTTACCTTATGAGAGAAAGAAATAAGGTATAAAAGTGCCAATTTCTATTTCTCTACTATTACGGTAGCTGCAGTGGCTCAGGAAAAAGTCAGCATATGATTGTCCAGAGGCAAATAAACCAGTCAGCGAGAATTCGTATCATCCCTTACCAAGAGTTAGTATTTAACAATATGAACAAAAAACAACCATGAACTTGAAAGAAACAAGACTAATTTGCCAGATACTAACCTCAAATGCTTTCACTGCACATTTTTTGCAAACTATTATTCTACATTCCAACATGCTTTGTAAAAACGTTCATCTCCTTGCCCAGATGTACTGAGGCATTAGGCACGTTCCCTTCCTAACTTGAGGGAACCCATTTTGGCTGATGGCCCGTAAGCTTATGCTGTCCCAAAATCTGCGCCACGGGGCGGAGGCAGAGTTGGTGGAATGGTGAGTCCTGTGCGTCCTGCATGTTTCCCATCTGCCAGCATTTTCTGATTCCCCAGGCACCAAGCTCAGTGCTGGTGCCGGAGACCCCATGCTGAGCAGGCAGGACCTCTCCTGCCTCCACAGAAGCCCTGGGAGAGGGGCACCTTCCTCGTACACAGGGAGGCCAGCAGCGTGAAGAGGGTTTTCAGTGTGTGCTTGCTTCCAGAGACTTCACCGAGCCTTGCTTCATCCTACAGCATCCTCGCAGGGCCAGGCCTCCGTCTGCCTCTGATGAGCGTCCTCGCAGGGCCAGGCCGCCTCCTGCCTCTGCTTGGCTTTCCCTTAGCTCCCTGGAAGCAGGGCACTCCTTCGCTCAGGTTGTTTGCCTGGAGTTCTTCTGGCTTTCAGGAGGAAGTTTATTCCCATAGATAGAAGCCGCAGGGTCTGCTATTCAGGTCTTCAGCCAGGGACGCATGACTCTGTGGGTCCCTTTCACAGGCGTAGTGGGACGGGGGTGGCATTATCTCTCAGGCGTGCTCATGTGGTGCGCTGTGATCTCAATTTTATACGTTTTCATTATGGGACAACTTCTTCATAATTCTGTTTGCCTGTAAAAGTATATTGGCCAACTTTGGTTATTAACCGTTATTTCCTTAAGCAGTTTCTATCTGTGAATTCTTCTAACCACATTGGACTGCTGTTGATTGGGCCTTATCTAGGGCCTTTTGTGTGCTGTGGTCCATTCAGAAACATTTCTGGTATTTGCATTTTCTTTAGCATGTGCTGGCACTCAATCATACAATACTAAATTTGTGATCTCTTTTTTTCCCGTAACAGATGCAGCAGCTTTTTTATGAGAATTATGAACAGAACAAAAAGGGGTACATTAGAGATCTCCATAACAGTAAAATTCACCAAGCTATCACATTACACCCCAACAAAAACCCACCCTACCAGTACAGGCTCCACAGCTACATGCTGAGCCGCAAAATAGCCGAGCTCCGCCATCGCACAATACAGCTGCACCGCGAAATTGTCCTGATGAGCAAGTACAGCAACACAGAGATTCATAAAGAGGACCTCCAGCTGGGAATCCCTCCTTCCTTCATGAGGTTTCAGCCCCGCCAGCGAGAGGAGATTCTGGAATGGGAGTTTCTGACTGGAAAATACTTGTATTCGGCAGTTGACGGCCAGCCCCCTCGAAGAGGCATGGACTCCGCTCAGAGGGAAGCCTTGGACGACATTGTCATGCAGGTCATGGAGATGATCAATGCCAACGCCAAGACCAGAGGGCGCATCATTGACTTCAAGGAGATCCAGTACGGCTACCGCCGGGTGAACCCCATGTACGGGGCTGAGTACATCCTGGACCTGCTGCTTCTGTACAAAAAGCACAAAGGGAAGAAAATGACGGTCCCTGTGAGGAGGCACGCGTATTTACAGCAGACTTTCAGCAAGATCCAGTTTGTGGAGCACGAGGAGCTGGATGCACAGGAGTTGGCAAAGAGAATCAATCAGGAATCGGGATCCTTGTCCTTTCTCTCAAACTCCCTGAAGAAGCTTGTCCCCTTTCAGCTCCCTGGGTCCAAGAGTGAGCACAAAGAACCCAAAGATAAAAAGATAAACATACTGATTCCTCTGTCTGGGCGTTTCGACATGTTTGTGAGATTTATGGGAAACTTTGAGAAGACGTGTCTTATCCCCAATCAGAACGTCAAGCTGGTGGTTCTGCTTTTCAATTCTGACTCCAACCCTGACAAGGCCAAACAAGTTGAACTGATGAGAGATTACCGCATTAAGTACCCTAAAGCCGACATGCAGATTTTGCCTGTGTCTGGGGAGTTTTCAAGAGCTCTGGCCCTGGAAGTAGGATCTTCCCAGTTTAACAATGAATCTTTGCTCTTCTTCTGCGACGTCGACCTCGTGTTTACTACAGAATTCCTTCAGCGATGTCGAGCAAATACAGTTCTGGGCCAACAAATCTATTTTCCAATCATCTTCAGCCAGTATGACCCAAAGATCGTTTATAGTGGGAAAGTTCCCAGTGACAACCATTTTGCCTTTACTCAGAAAACTGGCTTCTGGAGAAACTATGGGTTTGGCATCACGTGTATTTATAAGGGAGATCTTGTCCGAGTGGGCGGCTTTGATGTTTCCATCCAAGGCTGGGGGCTGGAGGATGTGGACCTTTTCAACAAGGTTGTCCAGGCAGGTTTGAAGACGTTTAGGAGCCAAGAAGTAGGAGTAGTCCACGTCCACCATCCTGTCTTTTGTGATCCCAATCTCGACCCCAAACAGTACAAAATGTGCTTGGGGTCCAAAGCATCGACCTATGGGTCCACACAGCAGCTGGCTGAGATGTGGCTAGAAAAAAATGATCCAAGTTACAGTAAAAGCAGCAATAATAATGGCTCAGTGAGGACGGCCTAATGTCCAGCTTTGCTGGAAAAGACATTTTTAATTATCTAATTTATTTTTCAAAAATCTTTTGTATGATCAGTTTTTGAAGTCCGTATACAAGGATATATTTTACAAGTGGTTTTCTTACATAGGACTCCTTTAAGATTGAGCTTTTGAACAAGAATGTGATCAATGTTTGCCTTTGAACACATCTTCTTGCTGAACATTATGTAGCAGACCTGCTTAACTTTGACTTGAAATGTACCTGATGAACAAAACTTTTTTAAAAAAATGTTTTCTTTTGAGACCCTTTGCTCCAGTCCTATGGCAGAAAACATGAACATTCCTGCAAAGTATTATTGTAACAAAACACTGTAAATCTGGTAAATGTTCTGTTGTGATTGTTAACATTCCACAGATTCTACCTTTTGTGTGTGTTTTTTTTTTTTTTTTACAATTGTTTTAAAGCCATTTCATGTTCCAGTTGTAAGATAAGGAAATGTGATAATAGCTGTTTCATCGTCGTCTTCCGGAGAGCTTTCCAGAGTTGATCATTTCCCCTCAGTGGTACTCTGCTCAGCATGGCCACGTAGGTTTTTTGTTTGTTTTGTTTTGTTTTGTTTTTTGTTTTTTTGAGACGGAGTCTCGCTCTGTCACCCAGGCTGGAGTGCAGTGGCGCAGTCTTGGCTCACTTTAACCTCCACTTCCCTGCTTCAAGCAATTCCCCTGCCTTTGCCTCCTGAGTAGCTGGGATTACAGGCACACACCACCATGCCCGGCTAATTTTTTTGTATTTTTAGTAGAGACGGGGTTTCACCATGTTGTCCATAGTGGTCATGAACTCCTGACCTCAGGCAGTCCGCCCACCTGGGCCTCCCAAAGTGCTAGGGGTGGGCCACCAAGCCCAGCTGGCCACGTAGATTTTAACGCGAGGGGCGTGAAGAAAGCACAGTGAGATATGTGGCCGCTCTCGTGGTAGTTCATTCGGCCTAAATAGACCTGGCATTAAATTTCACGAAGGATTTGGCATTTTCTCTTCTTGACCCTTCTCTTTAAAGGGTAAAATATTAATGTTTAGAATGACAAAGATGAATTGTTACAATAAATCTGATGTACACAAACTGAAACACACACAACCCCCCCAATCAAAACATTGGGGAAAAATGTATTTGGTTTTGTTCCTTTCATCCTGTCTGTGTTGTGTGGGTGGAGATGGTTTTCATTCTTTCATTACTGTTTTGTTTTATCCTTTGTATCTGAAATACCTTTAATTTATTTAATATCTGTTGTTCAGAGCTCTGCCATTTCTTGAGTACCTGTTAGTTAGTATTATTTATGTGTATCAGGAGTGTGTTTAGTCTGTTTTATTTGCAGTAAACCTATCTCCAAAGATTTCCTTTTGGAAACGCTTTTTCCCCTCCTTAATTTTTATATTCCTTACTGTTTTACTAAATATTAAGTGTTCTTTGACAATTTTGGTGCTCATGTGTTTTGGGGACGAAAGTGAAATGAATCTGTCATTCATTATACCAGAAAGTTAGTTTTTTAAATTCTCAGATCAAATGTGCCTTAATAAAATTTTTTTTCATTTAGATTTCAAACGGTGATAGACTTGCCATTTTAATACACATCATTGGAGATCTGCGTATTTGTAAATAGCCTGATGCTCATTTGGAAAAATAAACCAGTGAACAATATTTTTCTATTGTACTTTTCAGAACCATTTTGTCTCATCATTTCTGTTTTAGCTGAAGAATTGTATTACATTTGGAGAGTAAAAAACTTAAACACAATTCATAAAGTTTTTCAAGTTATTTGAGGGAAATACTTCTGTGGACTGCAGTTTGGGAGTGAAACGAAACCCAGTTTCAAGTGCTTCCTTCCGTTTTTTCCTCAGATGAGCTCGTCCTTTGTTCCTCATCAACTCGCTGACTCCACATTCTTCAAAACAAAGATCTTCAAACCAGGCCCAGGCCCCATCTGGCTCCTGGATAGAAATGTCCTGTCCCAGGCCCCATAGAATCTGCATTTTAACAAGTACCCGGCATGGGGCTGTGACACAACTTGGGGTTCCAGGATCAATCTAGTTAGAGGATAAATCAACACAGTTGCAATATAACCCAAGAATCAAAAGAAGTGAGATCTTTGATGCCAAGGTAGAAGCGCGTGTGGACAAGCATTGCCCCCAGGATAGGTATATTTACAGTGTAATGACAGTTAAGTCCCAGCATAATGACACTGCACTCACAGAAAGAATGGCCGTAATTCAGCCTAATTGCCATTTACTCTGTGGAGTGTTCAGTTTTTTCTTGGAGAAAAAGCAGAGACATTTGTATTCTTCGGCAAGGAAGAGCATAATGTGCATCTTAATGACAAAGTAGTATGAATTCTTTCCTGTTTACCATAGTAACAAACTGGGGGGATTTGGGATGTGTGAGTGACACGTTTGAGTGTGCATCCAGCATTTCGGTGACCTTGGTTAAACCTGCCATTTCCTTCCCTGCTCCCACTCCTGATCAAGTGTGTCCCTCTTCCTGATAGCAGTGTTGGTGTTCATGGAAGTGCTGTCCCTCTTCCTGATAGCAGTGTTGGTGTTCATGGAAGTGCTGTCCCTCTTCCTGATAGCAGTGTTGGTGTTCATGGAAGTGCTGTCCCTCTTCCTGATAGCAGTGTTGGTGTTCGTGGAAGTGCTGCCTCCCTTCCAGGCTCGGTTTCCAGAAACGCGGTGGGAACCCTCCTCTAGCTCCCCGCCCTGGCAGTGGCGTGCCTGCATTCCGCGTACTGGCCTCCAGGTTCCACTCTCCTCTCGGTCACCTGGCTGTTCTTTTGCCCAGAGGGTAGACTCATCAGTTCCACTGGCACCTGGGCCCTCCTCAGCCTGGCTACTGTCCCCGCATCTGTCATCCCCCATTCCACAGGGCACCTCCTCCAGCCGCTGCGCCCCAGGTCATGGGGGCATCCATGTCTGTGGCCCTGGCACACACTTCCCTCCATCTGGACAAACTGACTCTTTCCCAGGACGCAGCTGAAACACCCCACTCTCCACTCCGCTACCACCCTGACCCTTCTGTGGGATGTGGCACAGCTGGACCTCCTTCTGTGCCCATGTGGCAGTATCTGTCTCACTAGAGCCCCTCAAGGAGGCCTGGGGCTCTTGTTCCTGCCAGTCCCCTGGCATATTGGGAACCACACTGCCCTACTCCCTCCAGCGCCCTCTCCACATGTGCCTCCTGCCAAAGGCATGCCCCCCCGCACTCTGCACTGAGTACTCCTGCCATTGCACAGGCTGAGACCTGCGGCCCCTACTGGGCCTGGAACTAATCCCTTCCCCCTGAATCTCTGGAAGCTTCCTACTTAACCCTTCCACTGTGGCTTCCTGCTTTGTGACTCCTGTGAACAGTGTGTTAAAATTCTAGTGTGTAATGTGGCTGAAGAAGGGGAGAAGGGCACAATCACAAAAGCATGAAGGGGAACCTCCGTCCTTCCTCCCAGCGCCAGCTCAGGACTTCCCACAAAGAGCCACCAAGTTTGTCCTGGCCAGGAAGGCAGAAGTGTATGTGTAGATGCATAGACAACATTTTTGAACTTTGCACACAAATGAGAGGGAATTCCCTCTCTCTTGAGCATGTGGACCCTGGCGGGGAGCCTCAGGGCAGAAGATGGACGTGGCTTCATGACCCAGTGAAGTGTGTGGGGAGGGGTTGCCAGTGGGATCCCGGCCTTGTGGTTGGATGCCAGGGGCCCTGCCTGGAGTGGAACCAGGAGAGCCTTATGGGGCAGACAGCACTGGCAGACCAGGGGAACCTGCAGCTTGCTTCCAGAAGGTGGGTCACCTTCCCTGCACTGCTGTTCTAGGCTGGGATGAGACCAGAGCATGGATGTGAGCCTAGCATCCCAAGGCCTTCTGTGGAGACGAGGCCATGTGTCACAAGGTCATGAGACAGTCCCTCCTGGCTGCAAAAGCAGGCAGGCCTCGGGAGCAAAGGTGGCGCGTTCCCTCCACTCCGGGGTGTGCGGGCCAGGGAGGGTGCTGGCAAACTTGCAGCTTGGGCCCTTCGACAGTTCAGATGATGGAAGGAACTCTGACCCTCGGATGTCTCATCTTACTCCTGCCCCAGCCCCAGCACGCCTTCATGGCCCTGCTGATAAGTTATTGAGGCCTATAGGCAGAGTATGTCTGAGCCCCTTCCTGCTATTTCACAAAGGCATCAAAGCCTAGGCCCTGACTGAGCCCAGAAGTGGACCCGGGTTTCTTTCCCCCAGCCCAGCAGGCTCAGAGCGCTCACTGGCCATCTACGTAGCAGTTGACCTGAGCAAAATGATTGTCATGTTTGCCTCCTTGCCATGTACTTGAAGGATCACCTAGAGGGCTGGGTGTTCCTGCAGCCACCTCCTTTCACTACTCGGTGTGTTCACCGAGTCAAGTGTACACGCTAGTGAGTTGCGGGCACCACACTCCATCTCGTAAGGATGACAGTTAGGTTATGGGAACCGGCGGCTTCCAGAGGCATTCTCCCTGCCCTTAGGGTCTAGTTTCTCAAGACCCATCCTCCAGGAAGGTGACACACCTGCCTACTGCACTGAGGAGCTCCTGCCCAGGCCCCAGGTGGCAAGGTTTCCTCTTGTGCCCTCATCACAGAGGAAGCCAAGGGCCAGCCCTCCCTGTGCCTGCACGGACGCCTGCCCTGGGGAATTAGGCTGCATTACTGCTCTATAACTTGCTGTAATCTCTGCTGCAAAAGAGCTTATGTGCTTCAGCTGGAGGGGGGGTGGTCTGTCAGCTCAAGTGGCTGCACAGGGCTGCTACCTGCCACGGTGGGTCCCACTGTGCTTGCTAAACCCTTGAAAGATGGCCCCTTCTGTTCTGCTTGAAATGAAAATGCTTGCACCAAATCTGCTTCATCTAACTTGTTATAAATGCAATGAAAATGTAAAGGTTACAATGCAGTGGATCAAGTTACAGTAACTCATTTTGAATGGCTTCCGGTAGAGAGCAGATGCCTCAGAGTTCGGTTTGGTTTTCTGCAGGGGTGTAGGGGTGAGGGAGGGGGTGTAGATTTTCACCGGAAACTATCGGCGTCAAACAGATTAGGGGCTGGCTTGTCATCAGTGCAGTTAAACCACTTAAATGTCTTTTGTCAGATATTTCTTAATATGTTTAATTTACCATTCATGATATTCCAGTTATGAGGGTCTTCATTTCTTACTAATACAGACAAAAGTGAAATGTTGTCCTTTAAAGAACATTCTAGCTACATTTCCTTTAAAACTGTAAGAGTAGTCAGTTATGCCTGACTGCTTTTTAATGAGAAAATATAATAAGAAATTGATCAAATCACTTAATAGCAAAGTGGTTGGGCAAGCTCTGGAAAATGCTTAAATGAAGCTGGCTTATCTGTAATGAATTTCTCTTCATCACAATTAAGTCGGCGATGCTCCCAGGCTGCTGCTGCCCCCTTCCCCTTGCCAACTTACCCCGACTCATCCCCTTGGCTCATGCCTCGCTCACTGCTCCACATGTGACCCTACTGGAGAAAAGAAATGCTTCTAGCCAAGCCTTAGAGCCACCTTCAGATTCATTCATTCTGAATTAAGTTTGGGTTGAGTTTTAGGCAAAAGCTCAGAAAGAGGAATTTCATTTATAGCCTCAAAAGCCCTGGGCACACCCCGAGGTCTGAAGCTAGAAACGAATCATTTCTAAAAGTGCACTTTCAAGTGATCCCATTAGTGTTACGAAGGAAGCGTTTTGGATATTGTTTTTTGTTTTTTTTTTTTTTGTTTGTTTGTTTTCTAGAGAGAGTCTCCCTCTGTCACCCAGGCTGGAGTGCAGTGGCGCAATCTCGGCTCACTGCAACCTCCACCTTCCAGGATCAGGCGATTCTCGTGCCTCAGCCTCCCAAGTAGCTGGGACCACAGGCATGTGCCATCACCACAGGTTGATTTTTCATATTTTTATGAAAATGAGACGGGGTTTCACTATGTTGAAACCCTCTACGGGGTAGAGACAGGGTTTCACTATGTCGGCTGGGCTGGTCTTGAACTCCTGGCCTCAAGTGATGGATCTGCCTCAGCCTCCCAAAGTGCTGGGATTACAGGCACGAGCCACCACACCCGGCCTGCAGTTTGGATTTTTGAATGGATTCTATTTCTTCCATGGTAAATAACAATGTAACTGCAGCAGAGGATATCCATATAGGGAAGTAGAGAAGGGAAAGGAAAGACCAGGCCCTTCCTCTGTACCACCCTGTTCCCACTCTGGCACGTTCCCGTCAGGGCCTGCGGTAGGTACCGTTTGATGTAAGGGTGCACCTACCATACAATTTGACATCTTGCTTTTTTTCCATCCATTTAAAACACATTGGTACTGTGAGACTGCCTGGGAAGGCTGCCTTCTCTCCTAGAATTGGGCGTTCCCCTCCTGCTGGCCATCTCCAGCGTCCCGTGGTTCCATCCTGAGTCACAGGATGCAGGGAGCATCTTTCCACATCACCCTTTTCGTACTTTGGATCATCCTCTTCCAGGGCTGAGGGACTTTGGGGCTTGGCCATTTCTGACATAACACTAAGTCGTCTGGCATTTTGTTTTATTTGGTCAACGTTGACATTTTATACCTACTAGCTAGTTCTAATAAAACCTTTTTAAAAATAAGCCTGAAAAGTGAAATGACCTTTAAGAAATGCTGTGAGAATATTGCACACAGCGTCTTGGATCCCTCATCCTGTGAGAATATTGCGCTCAGCGTCTTGGATCCCCCATCCTGTGAAGACGGCAACTCCACAGACCCAACTCTATGACTGCAAAGCTTGAGTCAGGACAAAGTGAGACAGATTTATTGATGACTCAGGGAGCGAGAAGAGGCGCGTTCCAGACAGAGGGCCTGTTCGGGAATGAGGTACACTCCACTGCCAGGAAGCTGGCGCTCATTCCAAGAGATGGGACAGGCAGGGGCGTGGAGTGGAAGTGGGTAGCCTGAGATAAGAGCAGCTCTTTCCAGACTTGGCGAGGCGGCGGAAGTGCTGGACGAGATGTGGACATGACCAGAGGCACCGGGCTTCCGTTTGGGCAGCCAGGAGTGATTTCCTAGTGGGAAAAGTATACACTTGCAAACAGATGGGAATACGTTTTGATATGCATAGATGGAATTACTGACCACCTTTACCTACGTTCTAGGCAAGTTTTGAAGATTGGTATTATATTTTATATAATGTGTAGAAAATATACATTGGTTATGATTTATCATCATGTGGTTTCTGTGCTACTTGGAAGGCACGGCACATTATTAGATCTGAAGATGATGTTTGGCTGCGGGTGGATGGAGTCCAGGGGCCTGGGGACGCTGTGAATGAGCACTTTTGTAGGAGTATGAGGTGATGAAGGGAAGACGCTGTGCATCTTGTGGCATAAAGGGCAGCACCAGTGAGCTGGGGGTTTCTGAGAGAGGGTCGTGGGCTCGAGGAGAGCAGTTGTTAACAACACGTGCCTTCCTGGCTTCCCCAACGCTAGAGCAGCCCACAGGTCTGAGGCGGCTCCCCACGCAGCCCCTGGGTAATGAGCAGTTAGGATAATGATTCATGGGCCTTCTTTAAAATTAGATTTGGGGATGGGTCTCTCTACCAAGAGGATGTGCCTTCCAGCAGGAACTCAGCAGCCCGGCTTCTCAAAGGCGGGTGTCAGCGCATTCACCATCTGGGCCGCATCCTCAGGAGGAGGTGACATACGTGTTCCATCAGCTCGGTGGGAGGGGAGGGCCCTGTGCAACCCCAGCTGGTTTCCCAGGGTCCACCAGCAGCTGCTGGGCGGCCTTGACTGCTCTGCCTGCCCAGAGGCCGGGTCTCTGCTGCCAGGCCGTCCCTGAAGGATGCTTGGTTTCCACGTCACACCTGATCTGGGGCCCTGGCTCAATGCCCTGTGGCATCATCTCACCGCCTTCTCCCCGAGCTGAGGGCTGGTGCAGTGGCCTTTCCCTCTGAGTCGCTGCTGTTGCAGCCAACCGCCCTGAGTGGCGCTGGGAGGTGAGTTTGTCACAGAATGGCTCCGTTTTGCCCCCGTGCCGTCCCTTTCCACCCACACAAGGGCCCTGTCCGCACGCGGCTCCACTTACCCGCCTTGCCTGGCCTTGTGGATCTGCCTTTCTTCTGCCTCCACAGCAGTCAGTTTCAAGTTAGAAGGAAAATATCCACAGGCCACAGGATTTGGGAGAAAATGTGATGCATATGGGCTTTTATAGGTTTGGGACTAAAACACTGCACATTGTCTTAAAATGAATTGTCTGAGAGGATGTCGAGTTGCCAACTTTGAGGACAGCTGCTGTGCAAATTGAATCCATTTGCAGATTTTGACATCAGAAACACAATTCCTATTTGGGACAAGACCTCACTGTGTTTGGGATCTGAATGATGAGCAGGTAGCTGTTATGGCTAATGTCAGAGTTTGGCCAAGCTGCAGCCACCTCAGTGAGCACTAAAACCAAATCCAACCGTGCTGCAGGGATTGCTGTGAGCCCTCAGCAGAATGTCCCTCTGCAGGAGGCTTGATGCTTGAATGTGGCTCCAGAAGAATTAACTAAATTGTACATCCTGAAGTCACAGAGTGGCCTGGGCTTGGGGGCAGAGTGAGAGATAGTGATTCTGTTATACGGTCAGATGTTTTCCTGTACCCACTGTACACACCAACCTGTATGTAAAACCCATGAGAGACCAGGGTAAAGGGCAGTGAATACAAATACCGAGACCTGGATTAGTTGTGAGCTGTGTGCTTGGCACTGTGGAAGGAGAAGGGGCCTCAGAACCAGGCTGACCTGAGTTGGAGTCAGTGGTGTTCTGAAGCCAGCTAGGGAATGGCTCATGAAAATGGATCCCCAGCTCCACATTCGATGACATCATACTGGTCACTGAAATTGGCTGAGGTGGGAGTATTTACACCACAAGAAATGGCACACGCTTCAAAGCAGGCTTTTTTTTTTTTTTAATTGGACTTACCAGCATAGCACTGGTTTGGATCAACTCCACAGACAGTTGGCCAGGCCCTGTGCCAGTGTGCCTGCAGCTGTGTGACCCTGGACAAGTTCCATGTGCCAGAGCTCAGCTTCCTCCTCTGCAAAATGGGCTTAGTTACCAGTATCTCCCAAGACTGATGGGAGAATCGACAGAACCCGGCTCTCCTCCTGTCACTTCATTTCAGTTTGGTGTCACCTCCCCACTATCTCCCCACCTGGTAGCATCAGCTGCTCAGAACTCCTTCCAGACCCACATCCCGTGAGTCACCAGGTCCCACAAACCCTCCTGGATGAGGTCCTAGGATGCTCCGCCCACCCTCTCATCTCTTGACGAAGCTGCATTTACAGGGCATGCCCTGCCCGTTTCCTGCTCCTCCAGTCCAGCCTCTTCCTTAAAAAAACAGAAAAACAAATCTTATCTGGACTCTCCTGCTTAGACTGAACCGGTTCAGGCCCAGACTTCCTGGCTTAACTGGGCTGAGGCTCTTCTTGACCGGTGCCGCCTGTATTTCTGACCTCATCCGTTCTCCACAGCCCCCACCCCATCACCACAGACCCCCACTCACTCCCTCCTCCTCCTGAAGAGGAAGCCAGGCAATCACTTCTTGGAAGCGATGCTTTTCCCCCGGGCCTTCCTGTGCCTGGAATGCCCGGCCCTCACTGCCCTGGGCGCACTTCCTGATTTGGTGGCAATGTGACCTTCTCTCTGGGCATGTTAGGCAGGGTTTTAGCCGTGCCTCCCCGACCCTCAGCCCAGGCCCCTTTCCACTTCCGTGATTGGATCTCACTCCCAGCTGGGGACTGTGTCTTGATCTACTGGGTGCCTGCTGCCCCACCAGGCTGGCCAAGCCCATGCACACCCAGCTTTGTGGCCCCCCCGGGGGTCTGGTAGGCTATGGTGTGCAGCCGAGATTAGTTACCCTTCACTTCTGTTCTAGCCTCTCAGCTGGGTTTGCCAAAGGAAAATAACAGCTAAAATTAGATATTTCTATAAAGACAGCCTGGGACATTCAGTTTTTAGGTGAAAACAATCAAATAGCTTTCAATGTAAGAACAAGATCCTGACTTCACAGATATGGAATGCTTTCACTCTTGAATCATAAAGTTAACATTTACAGAACCATTACTAAGTGCCAGGCACTTCATATAAGTTACCTCATTTACTGCTCCCCCTGTCTCTGTGAGATCAGAATTCTTGACCTCAGTTTACAGATGAGGACTGGAAGCTCAGGAAGCTCAGGTGACGTGCCCAAGGTCATGGAGCCAATAAATGGCAGATCCAAAATTCATACCAGATCAGCCTTATTCCAAAATCCACGTTGGGGGGAGAGGGGAGATGCAGTGCCAGAAAGATTTAAGATCCTCAGTTTAGACTGCTGGCAGGGTACCAAGAAATGGCAGCCGCTTGAATAGGATGTTTTACTGTAAAGCTCATCGTTTACCTGTTTAATTTTTCTCTGCCTTTTAAAAGTTTGTTTTTTTTAAGATTCCATAAACATACTATTCAATATAGATGCAGTAAAATCGTTTTTCTTCAAAATACATAGTATTCAGAAGATTCAAGTTTCAGGAATTTTGCAGTAGCTCATATCAGACTACTCCTCCCACAGATAGCAATTATAAACTATGGACAAAGTAGTAACCACCACGACAAAAAGAAACAACTATTTGAAGGCCCTGGAGAATAACGAAGATCAGGTAGAAACTGGAGAGAATTTGATGCTTGATAAAAAGGAAGTGCATTGGGTGAGATGCATGTTACTTATACGGCCCCTTCCTGGAGGGCACTTTCTAGTCCATAGCACTTAGGAGCTAGAACTCAAAAAGTTCCATTATTAATGGCTTGAGATCGTGTAGGATGGGGTTTAAAGCTGCCAGAGTAGCTGGAAGTGGAGGAGGGAAATCCCAAAAAGAAGGGAGACTAAAGGGTGGGACTCCCAAGTCTGCATATTAACCCCCTTCTCAGTCTCAATTAACTCCTAACCATGTTTGCATGGGGGAGACTTCAAGGAACCCAGAAGAAAGTAATCGCTGGGGGGCTGGAAAAAGCCAATCGGAGATTTCCCATTGCAAGAAAGTCAGAGTTTGGAGTTAGAGTCCCACTAAATTATATGGGGCTTCATAAACACCTTTGGATTTCCATTGAAACCCCAAGAGGGTTATATATTAGGAACAAAGACTAGGTCTTATATTTATCTAAGACCAATGGCAAAAACAAAACAGACCTTCCCTAATAAAGTGTGAAAACCAAGCCTCCACAAAAATCAAGATGATTAGTTAGGAATTTAACAAAAATCAATACTCTTCAGAGGAAGATAATATAATCCAGAGCTTATACAGCAGATCATCTATGATGTTCAGAATTCCTTCTTAGTCAAGCCTTTCTTAGTGCCTTGGGCAGAGTTTTAGTCATAGCTTCCCGTCCTCACTCTGGACTCTGCATCAAGCCCTGTAAATTCTAGCACTTCTTGCCAAGATCTGCTGGTTGGCTGCCATGCAAGACTATTAACTTTTTATTAGCAGACATGTGAAGAAACAGGGAACTGTAACATATAGTCAAGAGAAAAATCAGGCAATAGAAGTAAACCTTGAGATGAACCAGGAGGTCAAATTAGCAGATAAGAACTTTAAAACAGCTCTTATAAAATAGTCAAGGACAACCTCTGCTTTCCAGTTTCAAGAGATTCTCCTGCCTCAGCCTCCTGAGTAGCTGGGGTTACAGGCACCTGCCACCATGCCCGGCTAATTTTTGTATTTTTAGTAGGGACAGGGCTTCACCATGTTGGCCAGGCTGGTCTAGGACTCCTGACCTCAGGTGATCCACCCGCCTGGCCTCCCAAAATGATGGGATTACAGGCATGAGCCACCGCACCTGGCCAAACTTTTAAACTGTTTTGTAGAGATGGGGTCTCACTATGTTGCCCAGGCTGGTATCAAACTCTTGGCTTCAAGCAATCCTCCCATTTTAACCTCCCAAAATGCTGGGATTACAGGCATGAGCCACTGTTCCTGGCCTGTTCTGTTTCTTTTCCTGGTGTTCATGTTATAATTATTGTTTAAACTGTACATATGTTAATGGCCTCTTTTGTATTTATGAGCTACCTCACAAAAGAAATGAGTTAAAACATAAACTGAACTATAGTACAATATTCTGTATTCATTCAAACTTATCTTCCTGAAGACAACTCTACAACATGTGAAAATGCTCGCATAGTAAAAAGAATAAAAAGCAAGTTATAAAACTGTATTCACATTATGATCCCAGCTTAGAAGAGAACATATATATTTACAGACATCCACAGAGAAAAGACCGAATGGAAAAACCTCAGAAATCCTAAGTGATTATTTTCTTTTGTATACTCTTAAGTAACTCCAAATTTTTCACAATGAACAGGTGTCAATTTTATAGTCTTAAATAGGAAACAAATGGTGTTTAAGTTCTCTGCAGAAAGGTCTGAAATAAGACTTACCAAATTATTTCTATCACTCAGGATCTAGGGAGGGAAATGAAAACAACTTCATGGCCAGGCACGGTGGCTCACGCCTGTAATCCCAGCACTTTGGGAGGCTGAGGTGGGCAGATCACAAGGTCAGGAGATTGAGACCATCTTGGCTAACATGGTGAAACCCCATCTCCACTAAAAAAATACAAAAAAAATAGTTGGGCATGGTGGCAGGCACCTGTAGTCCCAGCTACTCGGGAGGCTGAGGCAGGAGAATGGCTTGAACCCGGGAGGCGAAGCTTTCAGTGAGCTGAGATCGCGCCACTCACTGCAGCCTGGGTGACAGAGCGAGACTCCATCTCAAACAAACAAACAAAAAAGAAGACCACTTCAGGCATTTTCAGCACTAAGGCATTTAATAGAGGGGATTTAGGGCTGCTGAAAACAGTACCAAGGCTGGGTACCTCTGGCTTAAACAACAGAAATACACTGTCTCATAGTGTACACTGGCTCCTTCTGAGGCTGTGAGGGAAGGTCTGCAAGCCAGGGTCTTCAAGGCTGCTGCAGGGACTGCAAGGCTGCCCCAGGGTCTTCAAGGCTGCCCCAGGGTCGGCAAGGGCTGCTCCAGGGTCTTCAAGGCTGCCCCAAGGTCTGCAAGGGGCTGGCTCCCAGGGTCTTTTAAGGGCTGCCCCAGGGTCTTCAAGGGCTGCCCCAGGGTCTGCAAGGGCTGCTCCAGGGTCTTCAAGGCTGCTCCAGGGTCTTCAAGGGCTGCTCCAGGGTCCTCAAGGCTGCTCCAGGGTCTTCAAGGCTGCTCCAGGGCCTGCAAGGCTGCTCCAGGCCTTTCTCCTTGGCTTGCAAAGGGCCCTCTTCTCTTGTGTCTTCACATTGTCTTCCTTTGACTCATGTCTCTGTGTCTATATTTCCGCTTTGTATAAGTGTAATCTCCCAATGGGTTCACCTTGCCCACTGCCTAGATGGAGCCAATTCATCAAGACAGGGGAATGGCAATAGAGAAAGAGTAATTCATGCAGAGCCAGCTGTGCAAGAGACTGGAGTTTTATTATTAAATCGGTCTCCCCGAGCATTCGGGGAGCAGAGTTTTTAAGAATAACTTGGTGGGTTGGGGGAGCCAGTGAGCTGGGAGTGCCGACTGGTCAGGGATGAAATCAAATGGTGTCAGAGCTGTCTTCTTGCCCTGAGTCAGTTCCTGGGTGGGGACCACAAGATCAGATGAGCCAGTTTATCGATCTGGGTGGTGGCCAGCTGATCCATCAAGTGCAGGGTCAGCAAAATATCTCAAGCACTGATCTTAGGAGCAGTTTAGGGAGGGTGGGAATCTTGTAGCCTCCAGCTGCATGGCTCCTAAACCATAATTTCTAATCTTTTGACTAATGTTAGTCCTACAAAGGCCATCTGGTCACCAGGAAAGAAGGAAGTCCACTTGGGGAAAAGCCTACCATCATCTTTGTTTCAAACTATAAACTAAGTTTCTCCCATTAGTTCAGCCTATGCCCAGGAATGAACAAGGACAGCTTGGAAGTTAGAAGCAAGATGGAGTTGATTAAGTTAGATCTCTTTCACTGTCTCAGTCATAATTTTGCAAAGCGGTTTCATAAGGACAATCGTGATGTTGTATTAGGGCCCACTCTCTTCCAGCATGACCTCATCTTAGCCTAACTAACTACATCTGCAATGACTGTATTTCTAAATAAGGTCACATTCTGAGGTATTGGGAGTTAGGACTCCAACTTATGAATTGGGGAGGGGGTTGGACACAATTTAATCCATAACAGTACTGTTTAAGGTTTTTTACAAAAAGCACGTATAATGGGGAGAGAAAAGGAAACCTAAGATTATCTGGAGATAAACAGTGGAGGCCTGGACAGGTGCCTTCTGGAGGCAGGGATGCTCAGGGGCACATCGGAGGCTGAAGATTGCCACAAAGTGCACAGACATCGGCCTTCTGAAATCATTCTTCCAAGTGATCACTTTGTTGGCAGTGGGACCCAAGAGCCAACATAAACTCCCATCTGCCCGTGCCACCATCTGATGTTCTCTATGTGGCAGAGAAGACGCCCTGCCCTGCCCCCTGCCTCTGCTACCATTCTCTGGTTGCATCCAACTGCCACCTGGCTGGACTCACCTTGGAGGGGAGGAGGGTGCCTGTCCTTGGGGCTTGGAGTTCACACACTTCCTTATCATTCTAGATAGAGCCGGTTTGGTGCCTTGGAAAGTGTTCAGAGAGCAGAGAGAGGCCCCAGGAGAAACTGATCTCTTTATCTCGCCTGGCAAAGGCTGGGCCTCAGAGCGGGGCCACAGGCCTCTTCCTTCTACAGATGCTGCGGTGTCTCCAGATCAGAACGGGCCTCGCTCCTCCAGTAGCACCAGAAATGGCTCTTGAGAGGCTGGCCTCTGGAGGGCCCCAGCTCTGCTCCTCCCCGTAGGGTCTGTCCCCTTGAATGATAAGTGGTCATCAGTGGCCGGAGGGCTGGGAGCAGAGCCATGCAGTTCCCAGTGAGGGTTTGTTGTTTCCCTCCTGGCAGGTGTTGGCTGAGACAGTGCAGATGCCTTTGTCCCTGCTGGTTGCTCCGAAACTTGGATTCTGTCCCTGGCCAGGCCCCAGTGATGCCGGCTGGTTTCCTCCAGCGGAAGAAGCTGCTCTTTTTGTGTCTGCAGATGGTCCTGCTGCAAGACACCTCTGTCAGGGTGGCTCTGAGAGAGCCAGCTGGAAGGCACTCGGTCCCCTTTCATTAAGAGGGGGCTGCTGGCTGGGCTGGCAATGAGCTTGAGGTCAGCGGGTTTCTGTTCAGTGCTGCTCTGGGGAGCATTCACTCTGCTCTGGAGATTGTTCACCCCATCCCCGTCATAACTTGCTCCCTTCTTTTCCCCACTTTTCCCCTCTTATCCAATGTGGACAGGACAGTTTTAGAACCTCTTTCTGCACACCATCATATCACCCTCAACTTGTATCCTGCCACCACCCTGCTGAAAACCTTCCGTGGCTCCCTGGTGCCTAAAGTGTGCTTCTCAAACTGTATTGTGTCTTGAATTTGCCTGTAGCTCATAAAAGGTCAGCCCCTCCCAAGTTGCAGCTCGGAGCCAGTCATCAGATCACTGTGATGAAGCCCAAGGATCTGAATCTTTAACTCACTCCGCAGGTGATTTTTTTTTTACTTGTATAGTTTTTCTTTAAATTGTGGTAAAATATACATAACATGAAATTTACCATCGTAACCATTTTTAAGTGTGTAGTTCAGTGACATTAAGTACTGTTACAGACTGTCTCGCCCCCAAATTCATGTTGAAGCCCTGACTCTGAATATGGTGGGTTTTGTAGGTGGGATCTTTGGGAGGTGATTAGGTTTGGTTGACATCATGGGAGTGGAGCCCTCATGATGGGATTAGATCCCTTATAAGAAGAGGAAATCAGATTTCTCCACGTGCTTGCACTGAGGAAAGTCCACATGAGCACAAGGCAGGAAGGCTGCTGTCTGCAAGTCAGGAAGAGAGCCCTCATCAGCCCCTAGCCACGCTGGTACTCTGATCTCGGACTTCCAGCCTCCAGAACTGTGAGAAGATAAGTGTCTTTTGTTTAAGCCATTGGGTCTATGGTATTTGTCACAGCAGCCCAAGCTGACTCAGACAACTGCATTCACGTTGTTGTGCTACCATCACCACCATCCATTCAGAGAACTGTTTCATTTAGCAAAATTGAAACTCCATACCCATTAAATAATGACTCCCCATTCTCCCTGCTCCCAGCTCCTGACAACACCATTCTACTTTGTCCCTACAAATTTGACTATTCCAGGTACCTCATACAAGTGGAATCATACAGGATTTGTCCTTTTGTGCCTGGCTTATTTTGCTTAGTGTAATGTCCTCAAGGTTCATCCATGTGATAGCTTATGTCAGAATCTTTTTCCTTTTTAAGGCTGAATAATATTATATTATATGCATATTGCTTCCACCTTTTGGCTCTTGTGAGATCCTGCTTTCATTTCGTTTGGGCATATGTCCAGAAGTAAAATTGCTTGATCACATGGTAATTTTTCTTTCTTTTTTTTTTTTTTAGGAAAGTTCTTACTCTGTTACCCAGGCTGGAGTAGTGGTGAGATCTCATCTCACTGCGACCTCTGCCTTCTGGGTTCAAGCAATTCTCCCACCTCAGCCTCCCGAGTAACTGGGACTACAGGGGCGCACATGCCCAGCTAATTTTTGTATATTTTGATAGAGACAAGGTTTCACCATATTGGCCAGGCTGGTCTCGAACTCCTGACCTCAAGTGATCCACCCGCCTCAGCCTCCCAAAGTCCTGGGATTACAGACATGAGCCACGCCTGACCAGGATCACATAGTAATTTTATTTTGATTTTATTGAGGAAATGCCGTACTGTTTTCCACAGTGGCTACACCGTTTCACATTTCCACCAGCAGGGCACAGGAGTTCTAATTTCTCTATATCCTCACCAGCACTGGTTATTTCCTTTTTGTTCTCTTGTAATAGCCACCCTACTGAGTGAAAAGTGTATCTCAGATGGTTTTAATTTGCATTTCCCTAATGATTAGTGATTTAAGCATCTTTTCATGTGCTTATTGGCCATCTGTATATCTTCTTTGGAGAAATGTCTATTCAAGTCCTTTGCTCACTTTTGAGTTGGGATGTTTATTTTGTTGTTGTTGTTGAGTTGTATCCAGAGGCAATTTTGATAGAAAGTGAGAGAGTGGTGGATGGAGAGGATGAGCTGTCTGTGGGGTGTCCGGAACCCTCTGTGGGTGGCCTGACCTACCTTCCCTCTCATTTCCTGCTTCTCCCAGCAAGAATGCTTTGCCCTGGCTGGCTGTTCCCATCTCTGGCCTTTTGTTTATTCCATACCATCAGCTTGGATTGCTGTAGCAGACTGACTCTTTCTTGTCTGCACAAAACCACCCTCCTCCATCTCCAGCAATAGTTCTGGTGGGACTGTGGGTCATGGTCTCATTCTCTCCTGGCCACGTCACTGGCACATGACCCTGGCTTGCCCAGAGCTAGTGCTCTCGTCAACCTGGTATCAGGGGTTGCCTCAAGGGGTAGGCCTGTGATCCAAGCCAATCAGGCCCTTATGTGGCTATTAGAAAAATGTCTCTTTCTCCTTGGATTACCAAGCTGGGATGATGTAAACCTGGGCTACTGGTGGTCTCTTCCTTGATAGCATGACCCATCTGCAGGAAGACATGAAAGGTCAATGCACAAATGAAAGCTAAGTCAAGATAAGGAAAGTGAAGAGAGAATGTGAGTGAGAGAGAGAGAGACTGAGATCATTGCTTGAGTCCTGGATCCAGCCATACCTGAAACCAGCCCACCCCGGGATATTTCAGCCAATAGATTCCACAACATCCCCCAACCCTCTTTTTTTCCACCTAAGCTGGTCTGAATTGGGTTTCTGTCACTGGTAACAGAAAACATTCTAATTCAAATCCCTCTTCCCAGTTCCATCTCTCCATGCGTCCAACTGTCTGTCCTTCCAATTTTCGTCCTGCCAAGCTCAGATCTGCCCTTTTCTGTTTTATATCTGGCCTGAAGAGCTGCTCCCTCTAGGGAGCCCCAGTAGTCAGGGGGTGAGAAGGGGGCTTTCCAGGTGCTCTGGTCTCCAACCTCCTGCCTGCTGTGCCCTTTGGGAACCTCTGTACTATACACTTCTGTGTGTAGCTTGTGTGTCAGAGTGTTCTTTTAACACTCTGAGAAAGCTTATCCTGTGGCAGCTGATATGAGCTGCCCAGGAAGACATCCAGCATCCCCTTCCTTGCCCAGCCCCTGACCAAGGCCCCTGGGGCAGCCCAAGACAACATCCTCCACCCGCACCTCCGGGGCAGCCTCGGGCACAGGCCCAGGCCCGGCTAAGGAGCATGGAGATCCACAGGGGCTTCCAGAGAGAGGGTGTGAAAAGGTGAGTGGCGATGGAAAAAATGACTTGGTGTTTCCTTGTTGTTGGTTTTGAGTGTGTGGCTTTATTCTTTTGCAGCTGTGACGTCTCTAGAGGGTTTTCCACCCCCGGCCCAGGAAGGGGAAGCCGCCTCCGGGTGTCCATGGGGAGCCACTGGCCCTGGTGGTTCAGTCTCTTGGTGGGGTGGTGGGTGGGGGGTGGATCAGTGGAACAGAGAACAGGATGCATGCTTTGTGGGGGGTGCATGTAGGGGAATGGCTGGCCCTGGAATTGAGACACTTGAGACAGCGGAGGGGGCTGGGCATTGCTCAGGGGTGTGGTTCAGTGTGAAAGTGTGGGGCCTCAGTTTGTGGGCCAAGAGGGGGTGTGCACAATGTACCCAAATGCTGGATCCCTTCGCCCGTGGCACAGCCCCAGAGTGGCAGCTGCAGTGGACAAAGACCCAGACCCTTCCCAAACTGTACAGAAAAAATCAGCCCCCAGTTCCCGTGTGACCCTGAACATGACTGAGGCTGAACTGGCTCACAGCTGGGGAGGGGTGTGTGGATGGAAAAGCAGACAGCTGTGAACAGCACCCCTTCTAGGAGGGCGGGGAGACCCACTCCCTATTCTTGTGTAGCGCTGGGCTTGCACTGAGGAGCAGCGTGTTCTGATACTACTTGCTCAGTCCAAGACAGATTTGTTAAAGTTTAGAAACGTTTATTTGAAAAACAAGCGTTTCACACACCCAGGTATCGCACAGGAAGTTGCGTGCCCCGCGTTACTCTGCCAGTCGTTGCCATGTTAGTTTTGGGTACGTGGGTGTCCCGGTTCCCCCAGAATGCTCTCAGAGGGCCACTTCTGCAGCTTCGAACTGCCCACAGACTCTGGAGCTCAGCCTGGGAGAGATGCTCAGAAGGTGTGAAACTGATGCTGGATCAACAGCTAACCTTAGAGAGGGTTCAGTTGGCATCAGGCACTACCCCAAGCACTTTCACAGTATTGCTTCATCATCTCAACAACTGTGTCCCCGTTTCCTAGGTGAGGGTCAGAGGACTGAGTGAGGCTCAGTGGGTTCCAGCAGTGGGGACGAGGCTGAGCAATAGGAGGAATAGTTCTGAGCAGCAGAACGGCATGGCGGCCAGAAGGGCTCTGTCTGGAATGATGGTGGTGACGGCAGCATAACAGCGTGCGTAGACTTCAAGGCCACGGCGCCACACAGCTAAAGAAGTAGTTACGGTGATGCATTCTGTGCTCTATATCTCTCATCACAGAAACAAAAACAAAACCCAAACTCCCCAAAAGAACCTCAGCAATAGGCCGGGCGCAATGGCTCACACCTGTAATCCCAGCACTTTGGCAGGCCGAGGCCAGAGGATCACTTGAGGTCAGGAGTTTGAGACCAGACTTGCCAACATGGTGAAGCCCCCTTTCTACTGAAAATATAAAAATTAGCCAGGCGTGGTGGTGTGAGCCTGTAATCCCAGCTACTCAGGAGGCTGAGGCAGGAGAATCCTTTGAACCCAGGAGGCAGAGGCTGCAGTGAGCCGAGATCGCACCACTGCACTCCAGCCTGGGCGACAAAGCGAGACTCGAAAAAAAAAAAAAGAACACTGGCATTGCGATGGCCTGCCCCTCAGTGCTTGGCCTCCCTGGGAAGTGCCCTGGTTGCTTCTGGGGATGGGATGTGGGTATCTTCATGCTCTTCCTTGAACCTTAATGTTTCCCAATTCCCTTCAAAAAACACCTATTACTTTCATAGTGGGGGAGTCGAGGAGGAGGGCCTGCTGAGAGTTTTAAAGAAAATGAGAAGGGTGGGAGTGGGGTGGTTAGTTGTCAGAGTTCATCCTTCTTCCTTCCAAGGCCCAGATCTCCTCTAGGCGGGCGGAGATGCTGGGGGGCCAAGGAGAAGGGCACTTCCTGCTGGAGGAAGACCTGGCAGGTTCTCTCCCACCCAGCCCAACCCTGATGGGTCTGCTGCCAAGGGAACCTGGCACCTGGGTCCTTGCAGCTCCCAGAAAGGCCTATGAAGATGGGCTGGGCTCCTTCTGCACACCCCTCATCTGCACTCCTCACCAACCCCAGAAGAGATAACTAGCTCCTGTTTGCAAGCAGCTCAAATTAGGGGGGAAACAACTGCCAAACCTGGACTTGTCAGGCTGATCCAATCGGTGCTTCCCACCTGGGGTTCTAGGGATGGCCAAAGTCACCTCTGTAGTCATGGGGCAGGGGGTATGTGTGGGTGCGTGTGTGGGTGCAGAGACACGCATATGTGTGCAAGTGTGTGTGTAGGTGCACAGATATGTGTGAGTGCACAGCTGTGTGTGTATGTGAGTTCATAGGAATGTGTGTGTGCATGGTTGTGTTTGGGTGCATGGGTGTGTGTGGGTGCATGGACACGTGTGTGGTAGCACAGGTATGTGTGTGTAGAGCTGTGTGTGTAGGTGCACAGGGAGTGTGTGTGCGTGGGTGCACAGGTGTGCATGTGGGAACAGGACTGCATGTGGGTGCGGTCATGGTCTCCTGGGTGCAGAGGGAAAACCCAGGGACACTAAGCCTAATGAAAGGCAGCTATCCTGGTCCTCAAGTAAGAATATAAAATAAATAAATAAAATAAGTATAAAATAAAATAAAACTAAAATTAGTTGTATTAGTTAGGGTGACTGCTGCAACAAATAGTCCCCCCAAATGCCTGATGGCTCAAAAACAATTGAAGTTGATTTCTACCCACCCCAACAATCCTAGACAGTGCAGGTCAGCAGAGGCAGGCAGGGAGGACGGGAGGCCGAGCTCCCTACAGTCATTCCGGGACCCGGCTGCCAGGGGCTCTGCCAGCTTCAGCTCAGGGCTTCTGAGGCTGCCCTGGGCTTTGGCGCCCAGACCGCTGGTGGAGGAAGGATCCCACAGGGCAGAGCTCTCCGGTCCAGGTCCGAGAGCCATGGCGTAACTTCCACTGAGGCGCCATTGCCTAGAGCTGGCGCCCATGGCCAGACCCCCTGCAAGACAGATGGGAAAATGCAGGCTAGCTGTGTGCTAGGGATGGAGGTGAAATGGGTTTTGATTAGGGTGGCCCATGTAATTTATCCTTCAAACCAGGACCTTGCTAAGAGTGAAAGGTGTGATCAAGTTGTGCCAGAAAGGCAGGCACCAACTGAGACAGGACAAATGGTCACCCTGGGTTTGTGAGCAAAAACAGGCGAAGACAAACAAGACGGTGATTTTCTTCATTGCCTAGAGAAGAGGAAGGCATGCACCTGGCCTGTTCTATGCCTGGTTTTATTTCTCACACTTGTCAATATACCTGGGGATCTGTTTATGCAGAGAGCCTCTACTGAGTGGTTGTTTTTCTTTAACTTTTGCACAATGAACCTTAATGCATCTTTGTTTATTGAGCCAGTTCCTACAGATGCACACAAGTCACTTCAGTCTTTTCCGTCCCAAACGATGGTGCGGTGTTTTATACGCACAGACATCATTTTAGGCCCAGTTTAAATAGTAGTAGTGTAGGCCGGGTGTGGTGGCTCACGCCTGTAATCCCAGCACTTTGGGAGGCCGAGGTGGGTGAATCACCTGAGGTCAGGAGTTCGAGACCAGCCTGGCCAACATGGTGAAACCCCGTCTCTACTGAAAATACAAAAATTAGCTGGGTGTGGTGGTGCGTGCCTGTAATCCCAGCTACTCGGGAGGCTGAGGCAGGAGGATTGCTTGAATCCGGGAGACAGAGGTTGCAGTGAGCTGAGATCACACCATTGCATTCCACCTGGGCAGCAGAGTGAGACTCCATCTCAAAAAAATTAAATAAATAATAAATAAATAGTAGTAGTGTAGTAGTCATGAAATGAACACTTACCCCTTTACCATCTGTGAACATATGCGTCTCAAATTAATGCATTATAGAGTTTTTCTTATTTCTGTACTTAATATATAAATAAGATCAGATTCAAGGTATTCGTTTGTTTATTTTTCTTTTCTTTCTCTATTTTTTGACTTGGGATCATTCTCTGTCACCCAGGCTGGAGTGCAGGGGCACAATCTTGGCTCACTGCAACCTCGAACTCCTGGGCTCAAGTGACCCTCCTGTGTCAGCCTCTCGAGTAGCTAGGACTACGGCCATGTACCACTACACCCTCTAAGTTTTCTTTTTCTTTCTTTTTTTTTTTTTTTTCTGTAGAGATGGAGTCTCAGTATGTTGGCCAGGCTGGTCTCCAGTTCCTGGGCTCAAGTGACCCTCCCGCCTCAGCCTCCCAGATTGCTGAGACTGGAGGCCTCTTTTGGGTGGTGGTTCTGGCTGCAGGTATTCTTTTTAAATTCTGTATTCTCCTCGCTGTTGCTCAAAATTATGTTTTTTGACATGTATCCATTGAATGAATGTTAGACTCCATTGAATGACTGTACAGTTGGAAAAATAGTTGAGTTTCCTTTTGAGGGTTCTTTGGACCATGGCCAGTGTTTTGTGTTTTGGACTGTGCTGTACAGACACTCTCTGTCCTTTCGTGCCCGCGTGCAGGCGTTTTCACTATGGTTACGCCCGACAGCACATGGGCTTCCTCTCAGGACAGGTATGTATTTCCTGTTGCTTCCCATTGTCCTCTTGACTTTCTTTTGCATTTCAGGCTAAGCAGCTTTTCACGTCTTTGCAATTTGAGTTTCCTCATTTGTAAATGCCCCTCTGAGTCTTTTGCTCATTTTCCTATTATATTGTTTATCTTTTCCTTATTAGATTGGAGGGGTTCTTTCTGTAGTTTGAATACAAATTCTGTGTTGCTCATAATTGTTGAAATATTGTCAGCTTGTGACTTGTCTTTTCCCTCTTTATGACGTCTTTTTTTACTTTTATTTTTTATTTATTATTATTATTTTTTATTTTTTAGTAGAGATGGGGTTTCGCCATGGGCGGAATGATCTTGAACTCCTGGCCTGGAGTGATCCCTTCGCTTTGGTCTCCAAAGTGCTGGGATTACAGGCATGAGCCACAGTGCCCGGCCTTTCTGGTGTCTTTTGATAACAGAAGTTCATAAATGTAACGTGGTCAGGCTGGTTGATCTCGTCCTTAGGGTTGGTGCTTTTTGGTTTTGTGCTCGAGGACCCTCCCCCAGCTGTGGTTCTGAGCACCCCTCACCCAGAGCAAGCAGTGACTTGGATGTTTGGGTAGTGAGCTCTGGGTCAAGGACTGGCACCCAGTCTTCTCCCTGGGAGATGCGTGTCCCTGCCCACACCTGCCAGGAACACTCAGCTCTGACTTGCCCCGGAGCCCCCCCATGCCTACTTTGCTGCCCACCCTGGGTGGGTGTGCCCCTGATGCACTGCCGTCAGCTTCCCCTTTGGGCCTGGAGTTTTATTTTTCTGTCTAACGTGCTTTTCCCCGGTTGGACTGGCCTGTATTCCTTGGGTGACCCAGCAGGTGGCTTGGCCTTTGGACAGTTAGCTCCTCTGCTCCCCTGAGGAAGGGAAGGAGAGCCCCAGCGAGTGGTGGAGATGGCTTCTGAGACACTTTCCAGTGACTGACAGGTCTCTCAGGAGCTGGGGCCTCAGGGCGGGGCCTGCAGGAAAACGTGGACTCACTAGGGAGGAAGTTTAGCTTGGCTCTGGGTTTGACGACAATGACGATGGTGACGATGATGATAATGACGATGCTATTTAGTTGTGTTGGGGCTCACAGGAGCTGAGAGGAAGAGCAAGGGTTTGCAAATCAGGAAGAAAGCTGGGAAGTGGTTTCATGCATTTCCTCCTCTCTCCACATGCCAGAAGGTGCCACTCGGAGGCTGTCTTCCCAGCCTCTTGAGGACAGGCAGAAGTCCTTGTGGCCTCAGTTAAAGAAAAGAAGAGAGAAAGAAACGAATGAAAGCAAGAAAGGGGGCCAGGAGGGAGTGTGAGCTGCAATCCCGGCATCCCGACATGTGCCCTCATGCCTGGTCACATGCAGGCACGTTGCACGCCCGCTGGGCACAGGCCGCTTGTGAACCTTGGTCACTTATATTCTTTTTTTTTTTTTTTTTTTTTTGAGATGGAGTCTCGTTCTGTCGCCCAGGCTGGAGTGCAGTGGCGCAATCTCGGCTCACTGCAAGCTCCGCCTCCCGGGTTCACACCATTCTCCTGCCTCAGCCTCTCCGAGTAGCTGGGACTACAGGCGCCCGCCACCACGCCCGGCTAATTTTTTTTGTATTTTTAGTAGAGACGGGGTTTCACCGTGGTCTCCATCTCCTGACCTCGTGATCCGCCCGCCTCGGCCTCCCAAAGTGCTGGGATTACAAGCGTGAGCCACCGCGCCCGGCCGGTCACTTATATTCTTAACAGCCATCCAGGACACCGTCGAGTGCCTAATACAGCCGTGTACTAATATAGCCATTCTTAGCAGCCGTCCATGCACTAATACAGCCATGTGGGTTCACAGCCATGCGCTCATCTAGCCATCTTTTTGATGTTGGACATGGGGTCATTTCCAGGGTCAGGTTAGATGTTCTAGACAGACCCAGCAGTGGGTAGCTTTCAATAGTACTTTATTCCTTCCTTTCCATTATTTCCTTAAGCTACATTCTCATAAATGAAATTTCTGGGTAAATGATGAATATTTTTATGGTTTTAAAAACACAGCTTCAAATTTCTTTTCAAGGACAGGTGCTAATTTGGAAAACCCCAAATATATGTATCTATTAGAGATGGCGTCTTGCTATATTGCCCAGGCTGGTCTTCAACTCCTGGCTCCAAGCAGTCCTCTTGCTTTGGCCTCCCCAAGTGCTGAAACTACAGGCGTGAGCCACAGTGCCTGACCCCTTGTAATTTTTAAAGAGAGAGTGGGGCAGGAAAAGCTCACCAGAATGTCTCTCAGCCCTTGAAAGGCTCCAGCCTTGGTGTCTGGAAGGCTCTAATCAGCAGCTCTGTTTTTATGGGGCCAGGCTGGGACAGACAGGAAGGCTTTGTGCTATCTGACTGATAAGGGTGTCTGGGGACTGTTTCTATACCACCGGTTTCTGTGCTTGTTGCTGTGGGCTTGGGTCTGGGGACCTGGCACGGAGCTATGGGGGCTCTGACTGTCTCAGACCCTGCCTCTGCCATCTCAGAGCTCACACTTTAGGTGGGGGGGGAAATGAAGCAACCGGTGTTCTCTAACCAGAGTCGGGAAGCCTCAAGTACCCAGGGCCTTGCTTTGGCCTCTCAGGGGTTGCAGGCAAGACTGGCTTGGTCAGGCCCAGAGGGTGCCCTGGGAAGGTGGGCCTGTCAGTTCAGGCTGGAAGCCCAGCTAGGATGGTCAGGCCCTGAACGCTGGAGGTGTAGGTAGAAAGGTGCCCTCAGGGAAACAACAGAGACGCCCAGTCCGGTGGCAGTAAAGCCCCAAGGACAGGCAGACAGTGCAGGGCACCCCCCAGGCCACCAGCCCAGAACCTGGCCCACTGGGGTCTGGGCCTTTCCATGGGCAGACACAGCCCCACGGCCCAGGGCTGAGGGATCCGTTGTCCCCACACTAGCACAGCCCCTGACCCACTTGCATCCAGCAAGTGCGGCTGACCTTTCTCAGGGTGCTTGGCCGGAACCCAAGCCCATTCTTCCGACCACCTCAGAGGATGGTCCGGGCCTCAGCAGGGGCCTGCTTCGGACTTGAGGATGGACAGTTTCACTTTCCCTCAGATACAGGGTGGGAGGCTATTTGGGGACAGGAGCCCAAAAGGGCCTGTCTGCTCACTCAGACCAAAAGTGGGATAAAACCAAAACCACTTCCTGGGAGGACAGTATCTAGGGTGTCAGCCTGACACCGCTGCCCTGCACGCCTGCCTTCACTGAACTGGGCTCTGGGAGCTCCTGAGGTCAGCAGGGTTCGGGACGCTTTCCCTGGGACTGCCCTTCCCAGCTGTGCAGGCTCGCAGGCTCCTCTACCCACTCCAGCATCCACAACAACAACAGATAAAAATAGCTCACATAGGACTTTTCCCATCCCAGCTCTGTGGTAGATGCTACTCTCATTACTCCCATTTTACAGATGAGGAAACTGAAGCACAGAGAGGTCAAGAAACCTGCTCCAAGTCACACAGCCAGTGAGCAGTGGAACCGGGGCTCAGAGGGAGGCAGGCTGACTCCAGAGCCGGAATATAATCACTGCACTGTACAGGCTTTTCATGTTGTGAGATGACAAATACATACACACGCGCCCACCAAAAGAAACCCACGGGCTGGGGCTGGGGGTGGAGCAGGGCTCCAAAGCCAGCACACCCAGGACTGCATGCTAGCACTGCTGATCCCCAGACAGGTGAGTTTGGTCGATTATTTTTTATTTTTAGAGACAGGATCTCACACTGTCGCCCAGGCTGGAGTGCAGTGGTGCAATCATAGCTCACTGCAGCCTTGACCTCCTGGGCTCAAGCAATCCTCCCACCTCAGCCCCCCAAGTAGCTAGGACTACAGGTGCAAACCACCACACCTGGCTAGGTTTTTAAACTTTTTGTAGAGATAGAATCTCACTGTGTTGTTCAGGCTTGTCTTGAACTCCTGACCTCGAGTGATCCTCCCACTTCAGCCTCCCAAAGCACTGGGACTACAGGTATGAGCACCGCGCCCAGCTCATTACTTCTATTCACTTGTTACTTCATCTGCGAAGCAGGAGAATAAACCCTACGGGAGGTGTGAGAATGAAAGGAGATCAGTCACATTCACAAACATGTGTGGCACTGTGGCCTCTCCAGCCGTGGTGGACATGCAGGAAGTGTGAGTTCCCATCCCCAGTCCTCCTCCTTCCCAGTAGCCCCAGAAAGTCCCATAATTGTCCTGGGTGCAGGGATGGCATTTGGAAAAAAAGTGATGATTCTATTCATCCTGCTACAGGAGCGTCTTGGAAGATGCAAAAGGATGAAACAACAGAGAACTGAGCTGCAAAAGGCCGGTGCTCTGTGTATGGCCTCTCAAAAGATGTGAAACTGGGGGGAACAAATAATGCTGTCCTTACCCTTTCCTGTGCACCGCGGAGCCCTGTGATTCCACTCACACCTGCAATCGCCACCGCCTGATGTTCCGCTCTCAGGTGGCCCCAGGGACTATCCAGCCTGCAAGCCCAGGGCATGTGTCCTGAGTCAGTAATCAGCTTCCCCTCTGGATTCACCTCTGAATTCCAAAATGGGTCGTCTGGGAACTTCATCATCTTCATGACTTCCGTGTTCAATGGGAAAGTCAGTCGGCCTGGCCAAAGCAATAGTGAAATATTGGCTAACGTTACAACAGTGTAATGCTGATTTAGATGTCAGTTTAATAGATGACGGGTGATATTAGAAAGCACCTTCAGCCAGGCGCGGTGGCTCACGCCTGTAATCCCAGCACTTTGGGAGGCCTAGGCAGGCGGATTGCCTGAGGTCAGGAGTTTGAGACCATCCTGGCTAACATGGTGAAACTCTGTCTCTACTGAAAATACAAAAATTAGCCAGGCGTGGTGGCTGGTGCCTGTAATCTCAGTTACTTGGGAGGCTGAGGCAGGAGAATTACTGGAACCTGGGAGGTAGAGGTTGCGGTGAGCCGAGATCATGCCACTGCACTCCAGCCTGGGTGAGAGAGCAAGACTGTCTCCAAAAAAAAAAAAAAGAAAAAGAAAAAGGAAAAAAAAAGAAAAGAAAGCACCTTGAAGGCTGTCTGTTTCTCTGGGCTACTACCCTCTTTGGAAAGACAAATCTCCTTCCCCTCCTTGTCCTCCTTCCTTCTACATTCCCCTAGGGCTGTGTGCCTCTCTCTCAGCATGCCCTGCCTTGGTGCCTCTGTGGCAGCGCCAGGTCTGACTTCCCAGGTGAGCTTGCTCTCCTAAGCTGCACCATCGCATGACTCTCCTGTTTCCTAACCTCCCTCACTCCTCCAGCTCCCTTCTGCTGGTGAGTGACATGTCTTCACGCCACATGGTCACAGGCCGGCTGCTCCACCACCGGCATCGCGTCTCCTTTCCAGGCGGGAAGAAGAGGAAGGAGGAAGAGACAGGACAAAGGTGGTCTTTCTTCCAATAAAGCTTTGACTTTTTATCTAGAAAACATTATCTTTGAGCTTTTCACCTACATTTCCTTGGCCAGACCTGGGTCACATGGTCACCTCTAACTGAGAAGATGAGTATTTTAGAGGGACATATTTTTATTCCCTCCCAAATCAGGGCTCTGTTAGGAAGAAAGCGGGGATGGGTCCTGGGTAGGCAGCTAGCAGTAACTCCACACAGTCTGTCCCTTTGCTATCCAACACTCATGCAGTCCTTCCCTCAGACACAGAAAACATCAGTGTCTCCCAAGGCAAACAGCCAGAATCCCGTCTTGCTACTTCTAGGGCAGGCTTCTTCATAAGGTGCAGGTGGGGCTCCCTGTGGTCCTGTGACCTCGAAACTCAAAGACAAGTTATCTGTCCCGACATACTCAGGATCAGTGGTTGGTTAGAAACAGGAAAACTGCAGTACAGCTTCCATCCAGCAAAATGGAATGGGATGCACACAGCAGTCACTGGAGCAGGAAGTCCTGCTGAGTGAGGACCCCTGGCTTCTTGGGTACCATCTAGCACCCTGATCTGCTCTCAGGAAGATGTGCCAGAGCCATTGCCTTCTGCAGACTCAGCTCTGCCCTATTCTCCTTATTCATTATTCTCCATGGCGTGGGTCTTGAGGGGACACGCCATTTCTGGGGCCACACGGCTTCCTGTTGGTGTGAGTCTGGGGTCCTGGGGGTGGCTTCCAGTACTGGCTGTTACTCACCAACCTTGCACTCTTTTGGAGAATACATTTACTCAAAAACTTGGTTGGCTTCCAGTCTTCTAATTTTATTTATTTATTTTTGTGCTCAGTTCCGATAGCAGCCTCTGTTTGGTGGTTGGAGGTCAACTTGTGACCCCTGCTGCCCTCTGGAGTCTCATTTTCGAATGTCTCCTGAGGTTGAATCTGATTGGTGGCGTGAGGTCACATGCCTGTGCCCTGGCTGCAAAGGAGGCTGGGAGGGAAGTTTTCTCTGTTCTACTTCAGGGACATGGGACTCTCAAGATGGGAAATGCTCCCAAACAGAGCCAGTGTGTTCTAAAGATATGAGGCAGCCAGAAAACAGGAGGGGGACCAGGCATGGTGGCTCATGCCTATAATCCTAGCACTTTGGGAGGCTAAGGTGGGCAGATCACTTGAGCCCAGGAGTTTGAGACCAGCCTGGGCAACATGGTGAAACCCTGTGCCTACAAGAAATACAAAAAATTAGCCAGTCACAGTACTCTGCATCTGCACTGGGAGGCTGAGGTGGGAGGGTCCATTGAGCATGCTATTTCTACCCCTCACCTCTCCTTGCTGCAGTCCACCCCATTTGCCCTTTTTCCTCCTACTCCTCCGGCCACTCTTTCTGTCTTCTCAACTTGCTCCTCCTATTCCTCCTCCCTCTCTTAGATCTGAGGGATCCTGCTCCACCTCGGTGATTTCCTCTACAGATTGGTGGCCTCATTTCTAGCTCCAGGTCAGATCTCTGGGTTCCTAAGGCTCTTGGCTCACCTGACATTTGTGTTTGGTTTTTCCACGGCCATCTCAAACTTCATCTGTTAGTGCAGAACTCCTGATTTCCCTTTTTAATCTGCCTAACCACTCTCAACCAGTGTACCCCATTTTCACAACAGCTACAACTATTTTCGGGCCAACAGTATATGAGTAATTCTTGATTCTCCTTCTTTCCTTCTCAGCCCATGTATTATACAATCCAGCAGCAAGCAACATGGGGTTCTATCTTCTGATGTACCCCAATTCTCCCCATATCTTCCTATTTCTGCTATCAGCACTGTCATCCAAGTAGCCATCAGTTTTCACCTGGATTGCTCCAGAGGCCTCCTAATGGTCTCGCTGCTTCCACTTTTGTTCCTTCTAGTTCTTTCTCCAAACAGCATCAGAAGAGTGGTATTCCTAAAGTATAAACTGAAGCACATGGCTCCTCTGCATCACATCTTCCCACAGCTTCCCGTTTAACTGAGAATAAAATCCACACCCTCTGCTATGGCTTACGTGGCCCGTGCCAGCTGCTCCCGGCTCACTCACTGTGCTCCATCTGCCTTAATCTTTCGGGGGTCGAGTGTGGCTACTGCTCCCCTGCCTCAGGCCATTTGCACCCACGACTCCCTGTGTATAATGCTTTTCCTCGTACTCTTCCTGTGACTGGCTCGTTCTCCCTCCTCCCAGTCTCAGTTTCAATGTCATGCTATCAAAGAGGCTCTGAGTGCCCTGTGTTACTGTCATTTAAGTCCTTTCTTCATTTTCCTCATAGCACTTGAGCACTTGTTTGATTTGCAATGAATTATAGAAATGCTCCCTGAAAGTACAGTCTTACACTTATCATGTTATTTGTCTGTTTCCTTATCTGCTCCCCACCTTCAATACCAGGCCCATAAGAACAGGGACCATCCCTGTGTTAGTCACTGACTGGCAGTGGGAAGAGGAGACACTCTATAAAGAAATATTTGAAGCCAGGTGTGGTGGCTCATGCCTGTAATCCCAGCAACTTGGGAGGCTGAGGTGAGAGGGTTGCTTGAACCCAGATGTTTGAGGCTGAACTGAGCTATGATTGCACCACTGCACTCCAGCCTGATAACAAAGCAAGACCCTGTCTTGTTTCATAAAAGAGAGGCTGGGTGTGGTGGCTCATGCCTGTAATCCCAGCACTTTGGGAGGCTGAGGCGGACGGATTGCCTGAGCTTAGGAGTTCACCACCAGCCTAGGCAACACGGTGAAACCCCGTCTCTACTAAGATACAAAAAATTAGCCGGGTGTGGCAGCGTGCACCTGTAGTCCCAGCTACTTGGGAGGCTGAGGCATGAGAATTGCTTGAACCCGGGAGGCGGAGGTTGTGGTGAGCCAAGATCGTGCCACTGCACTCCAGCCTGGGCGACAGAACGAGACTCCATCTCAAAAAAAAAAAAAAAAAAGAAAAAGAAAAAGAAAAAAAGAGCAATGTTTGAATGATTTGACCGTCTCTCAAAATTAGCTCAGCATCTGGTATTTCAAAAATTTTTGACTCTTCTGGCCTGAACACCTGAGGAAATGTTGCCTGTAGGGTGTGTTTTTGTGGGGCAGAGATCGTTTCGCAAACCCCATGGCCCGTTCAGCTCTCAAGCTGCTTTTAAAATGAATCGATCTGATCTTAAACCTTTTAATAACCAGAAGTGCCATGCAGCCAACTAGCTCACCCCCAGGGTAGGTCCAGGCCCTCATCACTGCCAGCCATGAACTGATGCTCTGTGGCCATCCACACACTTGCTCCCCAAAGGCCTCAGGCCTCCTGGCCGCCCGGCCTGTTGACATGTGCCATGATAATTCTCCAAAGCCTCAGGTGAAGTGTGTGGGGAGCAGATCTCCCAAGCAGGTCAAAGGTGGCTTCATTTACGATGTATTGTCCTTTCCTTTTGAGTACAAGCTGGACCCGTGTGCAAGATGGTTTTGTCCAGGCTTGTCAAGTTATAGGAATGATCCTGTGCACCTCACATCTCTAGTTTATAGCTTCAGACCCTGTGAGAGAGGAATGGGAACCCTTCACCATCGTAACTATGAGTAGCATATCTTAGGCACCAGCTACATGCCAGCCCCCAGCTAGGTCTTTATTGACATCATCTTCAATCCTTACATGGCTCTGCAGGTAAACGGGTCTGTGCAGCTCAACACCGAGAAAGCCTGCAGCCAACCCCCTGCCCCTGCCTGCACTCTTTCCAACCGCTCCAGAGCTGGAGCTGTGAAGGCGGCCTTTGCCGGGTTCCCCTGCAGGTGAGGTTACATCTTGGGGGTTCCTGGGTTGTTTTCTTGTTGCAGGGGTGGAGACTTGGCAACCTGGGAATGTAGGGCCATGGAGCAGGCAGGTGGGGGCCTGGCCTGGGTCCCACCTTGCCTGAGTGATCTGGCCAGAGCAGGTGTGGGGGGGTGTAGCTTGGCCTCCCACAAGCCTCCCTCAGGCGGTCTGGGCCAGGCCCAGCATTTGGATTGGCAGACTCAGCCCACCCAGGAAAGCATAGACTCTTAGAGGGAGAGGGATCTGGGAGGGCTCCTCAGCACTTGCCAGCATTTACCACTCACTGTGTCTGCAAGGGGCACTCATTCCACTTCTATCAGAACACGTGTTGTACCACTATCCCAATTATTGTTCTTGTTGCTATTATTATTATTATTCTGCTAATTATTTTCATATTGAGGTGGGAGACTATGGCTCATTCATTTTTGTACCCACAATGACACAATGCCTGGAAGGCAGGAGTATGGAGCAGATGGATGAATGAGTGGATGGGTGGATGGATGAGTGAATAGGTGGTTGGATAGTTGGATGGATAAGTGGGTAGATGGGTGGATGATTGGGTGGATGGATGAGTGGATAAGTGGTTGGATGGTTGGATGGATAAGTGGGTAGATGGATGAATGAGTGGATGGGTGGATGGATGAGTGGATAGGTGGTTGGATGGTTGGATGGATAAGTGGGTAGATGGGTGGATGATTGGGTGGATGGATGAGTGGATAGGTGGTTGGATGTTTGGATGGATAAGTGGGTAGATGGGTGGGTGATTGGGTGGATGGGTGGATGGATGAGTGGACAGGTGGTTGGATGGTTGGATGGATAAGTGGGTAGATGGGTGGATGATTGGGTGGATGGATGAGTGGATAAGTGGTTGGATGGTTGGATGGATAAGTGGGTAGATGGATGAATGAGTGGATGGGTGGATGGATGAGTGGACAGGTGGTTGGATGGTTGGATGGATAAGTGGGTAGATGGTGGGTGATTGGGTGGATGGGTGGATGGATGAGTGGATAGGTGGTTGGATGGGTGGATGGATGAGTGGACAGGTGGTTGGATGGTTGGATGGATAAGTGGGTAGATGGGTGGATGATTGGGTGGATGGGTGGATGGATGAGTGGACAGGTGGTTGGATGGTTGGATGGATAAGTGGGTAGATGGGTGGATGAATGAGTGGATGGGTGGATGGATGTGTGGATAGGTGGTTGGATGGTTGGATGGTTGGATGGATAAGTGGGTAGATGGGTGGATGATTGGGTGGATGGGTGGATGGTTGAGTGAATAGGTGGTTGGGTGGATGGGAGGGTGAATAGGTGGTTGGGTAGACAGCTGGATGAGTGACTAGGTGGGTAGAGGGGTGGATAGGTGAGTGGAGGGGTGGATAGTTGGATGGACAGATGGGTGGATGGGTAAATGGATGCATGAGTACATGGATAGATGGGTGGATAGGTGCATGGGTGGATGACATAAGGGTGTATTGATTGGTAGATGTGTGGATGGGTGTGAGTGGATAGATGGTTCAGTGGATGGGTAGATAGATGGGTGGATGGGCAGATGGGTGGATAGATGAGGACTTGAGTGTATGGGTGTGTGGGTGGATAGGTGGGTGGATTGGTGAATGGTGGGGTGGATAGGTGGTTGGGTGGTTAGGTAGATAAGTGGATAGATGGGTAGATGGGTGGATGGGTGTGTGAGTAGATAGACGGCTGGGTGGATGGATAGATGTGTGAGTGGATGGGTAGGTGGGTAGGTGGATGGGTGATTGGGTGTATGAGTATATGGATGTGGATGGGTGGATGGGTGTGTGGGTGGATAAATGGTTGGGTGGATGGGTAGATAGGTGGATAGGCAGATGGGTGGGTGAAAGGGTAGATGGTGGGTAGATAAATGGATGAGTGGATGGGTAAATTAATGTACGTGTACCTGGATAGATGGATAGATGGGTGGGTGGGCGGGTGGATGGATGAGGAGGTTGAGGGCAGAGGGGATTTGCCTCTAGTTGCCCGGTCAGCTATCACAGAGGCACAGCACTCCAGTCCTTCTCACCCTCAGCTCCTCGTCTTTCTCCTCATCTTTGGCCATGTCTGTTGGTCTCTCCTCCCACACTGGGGGCACATAATGTGTCTGGGCTTTGGGATCAGGCTGAGTGTCCATTCTGCCCCTCAGCAGTGTTGGGGCCATGGGGTGTTGCCAGTCACCAGGAGCAGCAGGGACTGTGGTAAGAAAGAAGCAGGCGCACTGGCTGGGGCCACTCTTGCAGCTCCCCGCATGGAGCCCTAGGCCTCTTGTTCCTCGTGCCTTTGGGGCAGCACTGCCGATACAACCTTCTGTGATGGTGGAAGGCTCTGGGTCTGTGCCACACAAATGGGAACCATTAGCCCTGGGTGGCCATGGAACACTTGAAGTGTGGCTCATGTGGCAGAGGAGCTGACTTCCAAAATATACTTCATTTTAATTAGTTTGAATTTATATTTCGATAGTGGCAGATAAGTAGTGGCTACCATTTTGGGCAGCACCGCTCTGGTGGGCTGGGCTAACTCTTGTTTGTAAAATCGCCTCATCCAAGGGGGGTTCCTGGGAAAGGGAGCCCCCTGACTCCTAAACCTGAGAACCCAAAATAGAGCTATGGAGGGTTGTCTTTCAGCAGGGGTGTTGGAGACACAGCTGTTGGGGGCTCAGGCACCCTGTGCCGTCAGCAGGGGCAGGAGCATCTGGTGGCTGGACACACAGAGAGGTTACTGGTCCCCTGCCCCGTGTCCTTTCACTGTCTCCCAGACCTCCTGACTCTGAGCTGGGCCTCTTGGAATGAAGACCCCAGCTCTCAGCCTCCCTTGCCTCTGGGTGTGGCCAGGTGGCCTCTTTCCTGAGATAAGGATGAAAGCAGAAATGCTGGGAGGCAGTGACTGGGAAATATCCGGAAGACCCGTCTGGGCATGGCCTCTGCCTATCTTCCCTTTCCTCCATCCTGCTGCTTGGAGCAGAGGTGAGGACCAGAGTGCACCTTTAGCCACGAGGACCAGGAGACACAGCCTGGGCTATGGGCCAGAAAGTTGGCGGGAGCCTCAGCTTCGTGTTCAAGCCCAGCCAGCTCATTGCCCTGGAGAGGAGCCCTGGCGAGCCGAGGTTTGCAAGGCCTGGCTCTCGCCTGTCCTCTCCTGCACTCCGCAGGGCCTGGGCTTTCTTCTCTAGCTCGTGGTCCTGGCATCCGCCTCCCCTGCTTCCTTTCCAGCCTCTCCTCCAGCTGGGACAGACTCTCTCTCTCCAGGTGGGACGCTGGCTTGGCGTACACGTCCTCCTATCCTGTTGTTTATGGTCTAAACTTTATCCTTGGAGCCTTTTGGAACCAAAAACCAAAACATAAAACCAAAAACGTTGATCTGTTATAAAGCCTGGCTCTTGCAAATTTAGGCCTCAGCTCTTCATGTAGTTTCACTTCCCAGTGTCTCCGTAGCCGTCAGTGGAAGTCGAAAATGTACAAGTACATGCCCTGTTCCCAACTGTGTGGCCCCACCCTGGGCACAGCGAGTCTGAAATAACCCCTACCTGAATGGCCTAAGTGATGGGGCAGCATAAAGTACTGAAAAATCCCCCAAACCAAAAACAAAGCATTTTGTCAATATTTTAAAGTATTATATTATTCTGACACGAAGAGAAATAGCTCCCTGTGAGCTGACAACAAACCCTGAATTCTGAAATGGGGTCTTTCTGTTAATGGGGTAGACGCTTCTTGGCCTGAAATGTATTTGCATCCCATGGGGGGCGGGTGGGGAAGCGCAGAGTGGAGGGGTGGGGTAGGGTGAGCTTGTCTGAAAGGGTGTAGCCCCTTTAAAGTCTTTTGGGGCCCACCCCTCAAAACAGATGCCAGCCAGAGTCAAGCCCACCCCTAACCCCCCGCCACACACACACACACACACACACACACACACATACACACACACACACGCACACACACGCACACGCACACGCACGCACACGCACGCACACACACGCACGCACACACACTGCCTACAACTGCTCTTGGCTGGTTTTGTATTTCCACTCCATGCCTCTCAACTCCGGCAAGAATAACATTTCCATTTGTACCTTGTTAGGCCCTGGAGACCACAGGGGTTCTAAGGGAAAAGAGAGCACACGTGTTTCCTTGCTGACTCACAGGACGTTTGACGGGTTTCAGCCATAAAGGTCCACTGTGCCCCAGCAGAAGCTGGGCGTTCTGCAGCCAGCCCCAGGAGCCCTCCGGGGGTCTGGAGTTTGCAGGGGGTGATGTATTTTTTTTCCTAGAACAGTGGGTGAGCAGGGGGCTGAAGCTGGCAGACTGTGACACGTGTGTGTGAAGTCTTCAAAGCCTGCTTAGGTCCCCAGGCTCTTCCCCAATGCAGGGTGGCCCCTCCCTGCAACCTCAGGGCCAGAGGCCTCAGGGTCATGTCTGCCCTATCAGTGGCATCTGCTGTTAGAAACACCTGAACACAGACAGTGAAATCCTCAGGGATGTTGCGTTTAGATTGGGATTCGAGTCTCCATATTTAGGAATGAATGGTGGAATTTGAGGCATCAGCCAGTGGGTGGGCAGCTCTATTTCTGTGGCCGGCCTTTTCAGTACTCTTGAAATTACTCATCGTCCGTGTTTCAGGTCCCGACCACAGGGGTCAGGTCAAGTATATGCAAAGGACCCTGGGTAGGCCTCCCTCCGGAGAGCCATGAGCCATGAGTCAGGGCAGAGTCTTGCAGTTCAGCCCCACTGTGCCCTGGCTGCCTGTGGGACTAGGGGGACCTCCGGCCCCTCTCTGGGGAGTCAGATCTTTCTTCTGTAAGGTGAAGCAGGTCACCACATAGCCATGAACACAATAGCCAGATCTTAGGTTCTGGATCCCAGTCCTACCCCAAGGGACCAGGGTTCTTTGGGAGACTGGCTGGTTCCAGGTCTGGGCAGGAACGGTTTGAGGTAGGCCTGGACATCCTATGCCAGAAAGCAAGAAGTGCCCAGAGATTTCTGGGACAATTGGAACTTCAAAAAGCGTGGTGCCTATACGTGAGCATGAAGCGTAGTGTGTTCAGTCCATGGGCCCACTGTGATAAAACAGGAAAAGACAAAGCAAAGAAAGAGAAGGCGAGAGGAAAGCCTGTCGGTCCCCACCAGAGGGGAGCTTTGCAGGAGGAGCACCTCTTCCTCCCAGGGAATCTTTACAGAAGAATGTCCACTAATGGAGAAGGAAGGAGAGAAGTAGAAGATTGCTAATCTTCACCCTCAGTGAACAGCTGGTTCAGGCCAGGCCTGTCTCTGGGGCTACTCCCATGCAGTGGAAGGTCACGGAGGACTGGGGTGTTCACCGCGCACTGAAGCACCACCCCGAGATAACCTGCTGATTGCAAAGCGGAAAAGCCCTTTAGGGAAAAGATCTGGGGCTCCTGGGCTGGGCCCCTCCCTCGCCCCTGCTCCCACTGGGCTGGAGCCTCCCTTGCAGGCAGTGGTTCAATGTCCTTTTTTGGAAGGGGCGAGGGTTCCAGTCCCAGTCTTTTGGGCTCCTTCTGGACGTCTTCAGGAATGCAAGGTAGAGAGTCTGATCACCCATAAGTCCTGAGAGACAGCAGCAGGCCACATCTTTGGGAGCAGATTCCTGAGAGCCACCTTCCTCTGAGCATGGCCCTGGGAGTCTCACTCTGTCCTCTGCACAGTGGCTTGGGACAGCCTCTGGACCTCTCAGAAGCCTCACCTGGAAAATCTGGCATGCACAGATCAACAGCCCTGCCAACTCTGCAGTTTATGAAATGACCACACTTCAGAAATGTCACTATTGTTCCTTGCCTTTCTTTGGCTAAGTGAGGTCTGAGATAACCCAAACCACTCTGCAGCAGCTCGTGGCTCTGCAATTCTGCACTGCCCACAGAGGACGTCCTGAAGCCAAGGTCCCCAAGTCCTGGTGTTAAAGCAAGTCAGAACAACACTATGCTACGAAACCATTCACACATGCACATACATGCACCTGCGTACAAGATAGACGCAACACATGCATGCAACACACACAAGTGCACACAACACAGACACCCCCCCCCACACACGCAGGGTATCGAGTGTATGTGTGCTAAACATGGAGGAACAGGAAGGGCCCTGCCCACACTGTCAGGGTGGTGGGGCAGGAGCAGAGTGCACGGTGTGGGCATGGCTTGGTCTGTCCTTGTAGTTACTTGTGGACTTAGAAGGCAGATCTGTCAGTTGGCTGTGTGTGTGTGTGGAAGGGGAAGTGGCCCCTGGAACACAGGCATATGAAGAGGTGCTGCATGTTCCTGGATGTTAGATGTCCCTCCCTGCTCAGTCCCCATCACATCCATGTGGTCTACCTCAGTCCCACCGTGTTGCCTGCCACACCCACCCATGCAAAAGCACAACCTGTGGTGTCATGTTCCGGGTTGTGGAGGATATCCACTCCTCTGAGCTGCCTGCCCCCAGCTCCTCTCAGAGGCAGGCTGGCTTGTTATCGTTAGCCCATTTCACAGAGGAGAAAATCAAGGCTTGGAGAGCCTTGGGGAATTGTCCCCGGTTGCACAGCAAGGAGTGACTTCTCCTGAACCCTCATTCTTCCCACACCCCACCCAGGCTCCGGCTGCCCTTCTCCTGGCGTTTGCTCTGCTTGGCTTCCTGATCATATTTCCTCATGTCCACAACCCTCAGTGCCTCCCATTGGCCTAGAGTGAAACGCGAGTCCCTGCTTAGCAGTTCTGTGAGCCCTTTCCATTGTCTCAGCTCCTGTCTCTCTCGGTGCTTTCCTGAGTGCACCGCCTGGTGCCAGCTCCCCACTCCTCAAATACGTGGGAATTGGTCTCTGCTCATACAATCCTCACCCACAGTCACTGTTCAGGAGATATTGGTTGCAGAGGTTCAGAGGAATGGGAGTGGCGGAGACCTCTTCCTGGAAGTGGAGGGTGGGGGGATGAGGTGTCCTTGATGGGGGAACAAAAGGCATGAAGGGGTATGCCTGTGTGCATGTGAGATGCAAGACTGCCGGGGGCTGCTAGAAAAGAGAGGGCAGGGAACATCTGGTGATGCCAACAGAAACCCGCAGAGTTCTGCCTGGGCAGCAGGTAGGAGCTGAGCTCATCTTCACAGGGATGGAGGGACCTCGGGGACTTGGGGCACCCCGTAGACCCTGTCGAAGCCATCCTGGGTCTCCACTGCAGGGGCTGTTTCTGCGTGTGGACATCATGTTCCCAACTGAAGACAATTTTTATCAACTTGGGAATGACGAGATTGTAAAAATGACAGTAGCTAATGTTTAATGAGTGCTCACTGTTTGCTTGGCACTGACTGAGTGATTTACGTATATTTTCTGGTTTATCTTAACTGGGTACAACCGTGCACCGCATAATGATGCTTTGGTCAATGACGGACTGCATATACCATTGTGTCCCATAAGATTAAAATACCATATTTTTACTGTGCCATTCCCATGTTTAGATATGTTTAGATACACACCCACTTACCATCATGTTATAATCACCTACAGTACTCGGTACGGTAACATGCTGTACGGATTTGTAGCCTAGGAACAGCAGGCTGTCCCTTATGGTAGGCTTGTGTAAGAACACACTAGGATGTTCACACAATGACAAAATTGCCCAACAACGCCTCCTTTCTCAGAATGTATCCCTGTCATTGAGAGACATGTGGCTGAACTATTATTTTACCCTCTCAGGGACCTCTCCGGATTCACGCATCGTTTCTCTCTGGGCGCCCATGGGAGTTACCCACCGGAAGTGCAGGGGGCACCGTGGCTTGTCCTGCCTGCCGCCCAAGGTAGGGCTTCCCCTTGTCTGGTCTGTGGCTTTCACTTTAGTGCAGCCTCTGAAGTGGGTCTAGGGGTCAGGAGAGGGCATGGCTTGTAAACAGTCGCATCTAAGAGCTGAGAGCCACTGCTGAGTGAACAGGATCTTCCTCGGTCAGTGGTCAGAGCTATGTTCAAGACACATGTTTCAAAGCAATTACAGCCTGTTAAAGAAAGGGATGGAAAGAAATGAATAGACACTTCACCAAAGCAGATCTACAGACAGACAACAGGCATGTGAAAAGGTGCTTACCATTATTAATCACTAGGGAAATGCAAATCAAATCCATGACAAGGTGCCACCATGCATCTATTGAAATAGCTGAAATTGGCCGGGCGTGGTGGTTCATGCCTGTAATCCCAGCACTTTGGGAGGCCGAGGCAGGTGGATCACATGAGGTCAGGAGTTCGAGACCAGTCTGACCAACATGGTGAAACCCTCTCTCTACGAAAAATACAAAATTAGCCGGGCATGTTGGCACATGCCTGTAATCCCAGCTACTTTGGAGGCTGAGGCAGTAGAACTGTTTGAACCCGGGAGACGGAGGTTGCCGTGAGCCAAGATCATGCCATTGCACTCCAGCCTGGGCAATGGCTGGAGTGAACTGCCCACTCCAACTAAAAAAGTGTTGGAGTGAACACTTTTTTAGTGAAAGCATGAAACTCCAACTAAAAAAAAAAATAATAAAATAAATAAAAGCTAAAATTAAAAAGACTGACAACACTAAGTGCTGGAGGGGAAACTACCACACACTGCGGTGGGACGTAAAACGGTACGAGAGTTTAGAAAACAGTCTGGCTGTTTCTTTTCACAAAGTTCAACTATACCTACCATATAACCAGCAACCCCACTCCTAGGTATTTATCCAAGAGAAATGAAATATCCTAGGTATTTATCCTAGGTATTTATCCAAGAGAAATATCCTAGGTATTTATCCAAGAGAAATGAAAACATATGTCTACATAAAACCTTGTCCATGAGTGTTCATAGCAGCACTATTCATAACAGCTGAAAATTAAAAACAACCCAAATGTCCATCAACTAGTGAATCGATAAGCAGACTGTGGAACATCCATGCCATGGAATATTACTGAGCAACACAGGGAATGAATGCCTGATTTATTCAACAACATAGATTAAACTCAAGTCACAGAAGCCAGACCCAAAAGCCTACATATATGATTTCAATTATATGACAATCTGGAAAAAGCAAAACGATAGGGATGGACAAGAGATCGGTAGTTGCCAGGTCCTGGGGTGAGGGATGGATACTGACCAAAAGGGACATGGGGAAACCTTTGGAGGTGGTGGGAATACTCTTTAGCTTGATGTACATGAAAGTGTACATTTGTCAAAATTCATCACATTGCATACCCACAAAGGGTGAATTTAACTGCATACAAATTGTAGCAATAAATTTGGTTAAAAAATAATTCAGCCCAAAAGGATGCACCTCACCCCGTGATCACACCTTAGGCCGTGCCATCCTATAGCCGTCTTTGGCACAAATACCCTGGACAGCGGGAGGCTGCAGGTGAGAGCCGGGAAGGAAATGATTGCCCCACGGAGAAGCCTGGTTTAAAGGCTGCGACACGGGGCCTAGCTCCACCTCCCTGGTTCTCTGCCCCACGGAGAAGCCTGGTTTAAAGGCTGCGACACGGGGCCTAGCTCCACCTCCCTGGTTCTCTGCCCCACGGAGAAGCCTGGTTTAAAGGCTGCGACACGGGGCCTAGCTCCACCTCCCTGGTTCTCTGCCCCACGGAGAAGCCTGGTTTAAAGGCTGCGACACGGGGCCTAGCTCCACCTGCCTGGCTCTCCAGGAAATGGCTTTGTCTTCTGGATTTGCTTAAAGGGGCCTTAGGCAGTACCATCTCTGAGGAGGGATTCTGCTGGGACCTTTCAAGGCCAGGTTCCAGAAGCATCAAGCCTACAGAAGGGCTTCCAGCCCCAGCCCTGCGGGCCATTCCTGGCTCCTGGTCGGTTCTGAGCCACCCGGCAGGAACTTCCTGGGGCAAGGCCACGCCTGGGCTGCAGCCCCTCATGGTTCCAGCCAAGGCCACCTGGGGGGCTGCAGTTGCTCAGCAGCGGAGCCACCCCTCCCACCTCATGGCTTATCTGGAGCTGAGTGTCAGGGAATTCGGAACGTAGGGCTGAGAGTGGCCCTGACAGATAGGAGGTGTCAGAGGCACCTGGCAGCTGTGCCCTGGCCAGACCCAGGTCCTCAGACCCTGGGGTCCTTTCAATTATCCAAGGCCTGGCAAAGGAGCATGGGACTGGGGTGCAGGAGGGTCAGAGGTCAGGAGGGGAAAGGTGGGTGACAGGGAGACTTTTTCAAGAGCAGATGGAGACTCTTTCATGTAGAGAAGAGTTGCTGCTGGCCAACCAGGGAGGCATGGGCAGAGGCTGACCAGCCGCTTCCTCACACAGCCCCTCATGGCTGGCCTGGCCCTGAAGGGGCCTGTGGGGCTGGCCAGAGCCTTTTCCCAGGTGACAATGACCAAGTTTGGGGTTTCTGGAATTCTGGAATGTGAATGGTCCCTCCCTGTGTCAGCCCCAGTTGTGGGGGTCTGTGGTCCTCATGTCACTTGGACTCACATCCCTGAGTCTCCGTGTCCTTATTGTTCCCCTCATGAGGCTGGGGGCTAGATGAGGTGGGAGAGGAGCTGGCAGGCCTGGCGCATGGTACAAGTGAGGAACCACGGCCCCCTTGCTTCTTGCTGTGGAGGGGGTGGTCCGGTCAGCCAGATCCTGGAAGCTGTGACCTCATCCCCTCACCCCGCCTCAAGGGGAGTTTGAGGAGAAGGTGCTTGGATGAGAGAGGCGGGGTGCCCAGCTCTGCCTCTCAGACCCTGCTCCCCGGGACAGTGGACCTCACAAGTCCCTCCACAATAGGGGCAGTGGTTAGGTGACAGGGACATGCCCAGTGCAGGGGAAAGGCCAGAGTGGATGCATCTCCTCGAACAGGCGACAATGAGCACGTGGCAGTCCCTTTCCTCCTGCTCCCAGCACACTCGCCTGCTCCACTCCGCAGACAACTACAGAGGGCGTGAGCACAGGTGCGCCCCTCAAGTGTAGAGTGGAGGCCTGTGGGGGAAGGGAAGGTTCCTGGTGGGGAAGGATGGGAGGAAGGGAAAAGGGGGCCAGAGAGGGCTGCAGCAGAGCAGGCCTTGCCTCTGGGCCGAGCAGGGACAGCCAAGCACGCACACATGCTCTGTGGAGACCTTGCCCACGTCTAACTGCTGAGTCAGCTGTTTCTTTGAACCAGCCTTCAGGTAGCAACATTTCAGTCATCGGATGCCATGAAGCAGTTCTGATGGCGTCTCTGGGCTGGAGCTAGACTTCAGGAAAGAGCACAGGTCAGCATCTCTGAGCCTCTGCGAGGTCCTGTGCCACTGGCCCTGTAGGCCACACCCTCTCCAATCCCCACAGTGCCACTCAGAGTGCACCAGGCTTGTCCCTTGGGCCAGGATCTGACATGGCCACCGATGGTGGGGAATGGGCAGGACTCCAGCCAGGCCTCCAGAGCCCACGAACCACTTGGCGTCCCTGACCAGACTGCTCCCCATGTGAGGATGGTGGTAGCTTATCCTGGGGTGCCTTAGTGGAGACTGGCAGATGTGTTGGCTTTGGAAGCAGACCTGCACTATGCCGCAGTGAGCACCTGAGCCCCTGCCTTGCCTAGGAGGAGAGGCCCACCTCACGCCTAGATTTGTAGATGCATAGGCTATGTCTATTCCTGTCGCAGGGTGGCCACAGATGAGGACCCTGAGGGTAGAGGGGAGGCCAGAGGGGTCATGACTCACTCAAGGTAAGACCCAGGACTCCAGCCTCCTGCGAGCCCTGAAGTCCGATGTTAGTCCCTGCCCCGAAGCAGATACCTAAGGCATCCGCTCCAACCCATGGTCTCCGGGGCCACATACACGCTTCAACGGCTGCGTATTTTCACTCCTGCAACCATCTTTTAAAAATTAAATATTTTTGAGTTGGCAATAGTTGTGTATTAGTACAAAATTTAAAATGAACCAAAAAGCATCTGGTAAAACTCCTGCGTCTAGTGACTCTTCCCTGGAGACAACCAGCAGGGTCATTTTCTTGAGTATCTTTCGAGAGATATTTTTGCTTAGTCAGGCAAACACATTTATCGACTCCTTTTACCACTTTTAACCTGAATGGCAGCATACTATGCATAATGATTTGTTCCTTTCTTTTCTTTTGACTTAACATGTTATAGAGCTCATTCCTTATGCATATAGAGCTACCTCTTTTGTGTTAATGGTGGCATGGTATTTCATCATCGGAGTCAATACTGCTGTTTGCACAACTCTAGGCAGTACCTTTCACGTAGTATTCAACGAGGCCCTGGATAGATGCACCATATTTAACCAGCTCTCTATTAAAAAAATTTTACTGTGGTAAAATACACACAGCATAAAATTTACCATACCGTATTAGTCCATTTTCTCATTGCTATGAAGAAATACCTGAGACTGGGTAACTTACAAAGAAAAGAGGTTTAATTGGCTTCTGGTTCTGCGGGCTGTACAGGAAGCATGGCTGGGGAGACCTCAGGAAACTTACAATCATGGCAGAATGTAAAGAGGAAGGAGGCACGTCTTACGTGGCTGGAGCAGGAGGAAGAGAGTGAAGGGGGAGGTGTCACACACTTTTAAACAACCAGGTCTTGTGAGAACTCACTGTCACAAGAACAGCAAGGGGGAAATCCACCCCCGTGATCCAGTCACCTTCCACCAGGACCCTCCTCAAACACTGGGGATTACAATTTGACATGAGATTTGGGTGGGGACACAAGTCCAAACCACATCACGTACCAACCATTTTTAGGTGTGCAGTTCAGTGATATTAAGTACATTCCCACTGTTGTGCAACCATCCCCACTGTTCATCCACAGAACTGTCATCTTATAAAACCAAAACTCTGTACGCCTTAAATACTAACTCCCCATACCGCTCTTCCCTTTCCCAGCCCCTGGCAACCACCATTCTTTCTGTCTCTATGATGTTGACTCCTCCAGTTATCGCATCCAAGCGGAATCACACAGCCCTTTCTTATTTCACTTAACACTATGTCTTCAGGGTTCATGCCTCCTGCAGTATGCCTCAGACTTTTGTTCCTTTTGAAGGCTGCGTAACATTCATTGTATTTACCATGTTGTTTATTCATTCATTCATCTATGCATGCTCAGCTTGCTTCCACATTTTAGCTTTGTGAATAATGTCTCTATGAACATTGGTGTACAAATTTCTCTTTGAGATGCTGCTTTCATTTCTTTCTGCTATGTACCCAGAAGTGAAACTGTTAGATCATATTGTAATTCAATTTTTAAGTTTCGGAGGAACTGCGGTACTATTTTCCACACAGCGGCAACATCTTACATTCCCAAAATCACAAGAATTCCAATTTCTTCACGTCCTTGCCAACACTTGCTATTGTCTGTTTTTTTTTTAGATAGTAGCCATCATAATGGGCAAGCAGTGGTGTCTCATAGTTTTGATTTGCATTTCCCTAATGATCAGTGAGTTCAGCATCTTTTCCTGTGTTTGTCGGCCATCTTCTTTGGGGAAACATCTATTCAGGTCCTTTGCCCATTTTCAAATTGGGTTTTGTTGTTTGTTGTTGCTGTTGAGTTTTAGGGGTTCTCCATATCCTGGATATTAATCTCATATCAGATATATTATTCACAAAATTTTCTTCCATTCTGTGACTTGTCTCTTTACTCCAACCAGTTCCCTATGAATGGACATTTAGCCTGTATGCTAGTCAGCTCCGGCTGCTATAACAAATATTACCAACTGCGGGGCTTAAACAACAGACGTTTATTTTCCCACAGTTCTGGAGGTTGGAAGTCCAAGATCAAGGTGCCATCAGAGCTGTCTCCTGGTTAGAGCTCTCTTCCTGGCTCATAGGTGGCTGCCTTCTTGCTGTATCCTCAAAGGCAGAGAGGGAACACTCTGGTGTCTCTCCCTATTTTTCTTTTTTTTGAGACAGAGTCTGGCTCTGTCACCAGGCTGGAGTGTAGTGGTGCGATCTTGGCTCACTGCAACCTCTGCCTCCCAGGTTCAAGCGATTCTCCTGCCTCAGTCTCCCAAGTAGCTGGGACTACAGGTGTGCACCACCACACCCAGCTAATTTTTGTTAGTAGAGATGGGGTTTCACCATGTTGGCCAGGATGGTCTCGATCTCTTGACCTTGTGTTCTGCCCATCTAGGCCTCCCAAAGTGCTGGGATTACAGGTGCAAGCCACTGCACCCAGCATCTCTCCCTGTTTTTAAGAGGACACCAGCCCTAGAGAATAAGGGCCACCTCCTTCTGACCTCATCTAACCCTGATTGCCTCCTAATGGCCCTATCTCCAAATACTGTCACACTGCAGGATTCAGGCTTCAACATATGGATTTAGAGAGGACACGATTCAGTGCATAGCAACTTGTTGCCATATTTGGCTATTGTCAAATAAAAACAATACGGAGGGCTAGGTGACCTGCACATTCAGCCCCTTAGAACCAGAAACTTGAGCAGCCCAGAGGCCGGTGCAGACCCTGCTTGCCTGGTGCTTTGCTGTGACCTCTGCTTGACATGCTTGCTGCCTTGGAGCCGACGGGCTCTCGCCCAGCTCAGCTGGGGCACAAAACCGTGTAACTTTGTCTAATTAAGAGCCGCAGATGAAGTGCACCTTGGATGTGTTTCTTATTATTTCTGATGAATGGTTGGCCTCTCCAGAAATCACCCCCCAGATTACTGGGCCTCAAACCTCAGTTGTTGCAGCTGATAGGGAGATGATGTTTTCACGACCATGTTAAATGAAACTGTAAGCTTGACCTTATTAGCTGCCTCTTCTTAATTAGCTGCTTATGCAAGCATTCTTTCCCCCCGTAGATACAAATCAACAATTTCCAAGCCATCTTTGAACCAACGCACTCTTCTGTCACCTTGCCAATTCCCTAGCTCCAGGGTTAATAAACTTCACATATGCTCAAGAGCAATTGTGTTAAGAAATGTTGCTTCCACGCAATTACCAGCAAAGTGCAGCATCAGCAGCCATTCATCACCTCACACATGTGCAAGTTTACTGCAGGATACATTCCTAGGAGTGCGTGTCACGGAGGATGGCTTGGCAGCTAGCATTCTGTGTGCTCTCCTCTCTGTTCCTTCAAAGGCTGGAAGGTGAGCCACTGCTTTTCCCGCTTCCCTTGCCGCTAGAGTTCTAAATGTGAAATGGGTTATGCCCGGTGGTAAATGTTTAACAACCGGCTCTCAAAAAAAAAAGCAACCTGGCTGTTAGTGCTTGCTGATTTCCATGGTGTAAATATATCCACTGTGGTCAATTTCAATCTTGCTATCCCATGGTGTCCCTGGATCTGGAACTGGAATTGCTGTGCACCGTTGGCTGTCACTAGGCTGAGCCAGCTCCAGCACAGCCACAGTCCTGCCAATTCTTCGCACACCACATGATTCAGAGGCCGAGACTCTCCTCCTGCTGCTTTTGGCCGTTTCTGCTGGCGAGCGAAGCTGTGGTGGTTGTTTTTCCTGCGGCAGCGTTCCAGGGTCCATGCAGTCCCTTTGCGGGGTCAAGAGGCAGGTATGGTACCGCACTGGTAGCCTCCCGCCCCCCACTGGCTGAGTGGAGCCAGGCTAGCAGAGCCCAGCCGGCTGGTCCCCAGGCCTTTTTCTGGGCACCACACCAGTAGGCGCAGCCCATGCCACTCAATAAAATGGTAAGCCCCTAATTTCCTGTCTAAACCCCTTTTTGCTTAAAATTGTGAGATTGGTTTCTGTTTCCTGTAACTAAACCCTGGCTGATGTAAAGTGGAACCTGAAACTGCATTTTTTTTTTTTAAAGCAGATGTACGTTTTCCTTAGGCTTGTCTCCTAATCTGTCTGTGCAGAAGGATTTTAATGCGTTGTGAGGCCTGGGAGGGCAGTAATGAGTAAATTGGCACTCATTAAGCTTTGTAAATTTGAGAACTCTGGAGACAAAGCATCTGAGTGAGCTGAGAAGGGTGAGACCCACTTCTAGGGTGTGTGAGGCCCTATCTTCTTAGAGCTCCTTCTAGAGTTTGTGAGGCCCTGTCCTCTTAGCACTCCTTCTCCCTGGCCCCCGGCAAGGCTGTCTGTTCACCAGGCAGAGGCTAGGCTGTAGGATGCTGGTGTTAGTTAGGGAGAAACTGTATTTTCTTAGATCCACAGAATCAGACACAAGTCATGAGACTATGTCATTTAATTTGCAACTCCAAATGCTTTTGAGGCTGAGTTAACTGTGGGACGTCTCTTTGGATTTACTCTCAGGCAGGGCTCCTCTCTGGGGAGCAAACTACTCCTGAGGTGAGGTGGGGGAGAACAGATGTGTACCAGTGATCCCAGCAGCCTAGGGAGGAGGCCCGACTTGCAGAGGCATTCTTTCAGCTAATTAAAGAGCACCCTCTTTGATAAAGGCAATTACCTCTTGGGAAAGGAGCTTGTTAGCAGCTCTCAGAACCTGGGTGTGAATGAATTTCCAGGTTCTTTCCAAGCTGACAGCAGGTACTGCGAGGACGAGGCACAGCCTGGGTAAGTCTGACAGCCAGAACTGTGGGGACTAGACCCACCCACGGTCACTAATAAGAGGGGCTAGTTGGGACTGTGCCCTGAGAAGTGGGAGCTGAGCCCTGCAGAACCAGCTTCCAGGCTCTGTCCCCTCCTGCTGGCCCTTGGATAAGCCTCTCACCTCTCTGGGCCCCCTGCTTTCTCATCTGTCAAATGGGGATTATACTACCTAGCCTCATAATGTTCTCCTGCGGCGGGTAAAATGGAATCTTCAAAGCGCCAGGGAAATAGAAAGTGAGGGTGGGGTGGTGGGAGTTGTGTGCCTCGGTTCAGGCAACGAGGCAACACACCGTCACTGAAGTGACAATAATAAAATCTGCTAAGTCAGACTACTGGTTTTTTTGTTGTTATTGTTTGTTTTTTTAATCACCAGGCATGACTAAATACTCCTGCCAGGGAAAATATTTTGTTGATCTAAATTCTAAACAATTGTAAGGGTTTATATATATATATATATATATATGTACTACAAATCAACATGATTTTATTTATTATCCTTTAATAAGCTTTGTAGTCTACGTGAAAGTAAATTTCAGAACTCCCAGGTGTAAAGTTGGTCCAGAAATGTGCTTTTCAATAGTAAGTTGTGAGGAGTCTGAAACCACTTTGGACATAATTCGTGTCTCCAGCGCCCCAGGGTGCTGTGAATTCCTACATTTAAACAGCAGATTTGACAAAGCAACAGTAGCACAGTGATTAAGAGGAAGATTCAGAACTTAAGTTACTTCAATTCTGTCATTCTATGTGACCATTGAAGTCTTGTTTGTGTTTAACATTTAAAACAGTATAAGAGGCCAGGAGTGGTGGCTCATGCCTGCCTGTAATCCCAGCACTTTGGACGGCCGAAGTGGGCAGATCACGAGGTCAGGAGTTCAAGACCAGCCAGACCAACATGGTGAAACCCTGTCTCTACTAAAAATACAAAAAATTAGCCAGGCGTGGTGGCAGCCACCTGTAATCCCAGCTACTTGGGAGTCTGAGGCAGGAGAATCCCTTGAACCCAGGAGGCAGAGGTTGCAGTGAGCCGAGATCGCGCCACTGCACTCCAGCCTGGGTGACAGTGCAAGACTCAGTCTCAAAAACAAACAAAAACAAACAAACAAACCCAAAAAACAGTACAAGAGCACGAACTGCAAGGTGAGGGGACATTTTAGTTCATATATGAAATATTTTACTACACTGGTGTGATATATTTAAAATGGGAAACATGTTCTTTTTAAATTATTAATTTAAAACTAAGGAATGAATCAAGAAAATTAAATATTAGAGAAAATAGAGTAGTTGCCCAAGTTTTATCTTTTGCAGATGTTTTGGCTCATTTGCTGAAATATAATTGACATACCATAAAATTCACTGTTTTAAAGTACACAGTTCAGTGTTTGTTTTTTATTTTTCCTTTAACCGTACTCACAAGCTTGTGCAGCTGTCACTGCTGTCTAATTCTAGAATATCTTCGTCACCTGAAAAATAAACTCCATACCACGAGCAGTCACTCTTCGCTTCCCTCAGCCCTGGGCAGCCACTATCTATGTCTTCATGGATTTGCCTATTCTCAGAATAGAAGTGAAATCATATACTGGGTGACTTCTGCATTTGGTTTCTTTCCCTTAGCATAATGTTTTCAAGGTTCTTCCACATTGTAGCATGTCAGAATTCCCTGCCTTTTGCTTTCCTTCCTGTAATGTTCCCTTGTATGGCTAGACTAGATTTTCTTCTCCATTCATCAGCTGCTAGGCATTTGGGTTATTTTCACCTTTTGGCCATTGTGAATCATGCTCCCGTGAAGATTCATATAGAAGATTTTGTGTGAATGGATGTTTTCATTTTTCCTGGGTATAGACCTAGGAGTGGAATTGCTGGTCATGTGAAAACTATGTTTACCGTTTTGAGCAACCACCAAGGGATTCGTCCTTTTGTGAGTGTATATCCAGTCCCAGCAATTTCTCCACATCCTCACGAACACTTAGCTGCCCTTTAAAAATTATAGTCATTCTAGTAGGTGTGAAATGGTGTCTCAATGCGGTTCCTTTTTTTTTTTTTTTTCAGAGACAGAGTTCTGCTCTGTCACCCAGGCTGGTGTGCAGTGGTGCAATCTTGGCTCATTGCAATCCCCCCACTCCCAGGTTCAAGCAATTCTCCTGGCTCAACCTCCTGAGTAGCTTGGACTACAGGCACCTGCCACCACATTCAACTAATTTTTTTGTATTTTTAGTAGAGATGGGCTCTCGCCGTGTTGGCCAGGCTGGTCTCGGACTCCTGACCTCAAGTGATCTGCCCGCCTCGGCCTCCCAAAGTGCTGGGATTACAGGCGTGAACCACTGCGCCCAGCCTCACTGTGGTTTTGATTTGCCTTTCCAATGACTTTTGATGTGATTATTGGCCATTTTTGTATGTCTTCTTTGGAGAAATGTCTATTCAATTCCTTCGGTCATTTTTGAATTGGGTTATTTTGTCTTTTTATTACTGAGTTTTAAGAATTCTTTATACATCCTAGAAAGAACTCTTCATCAGATACATTATTTGCAAGTATTTTACCTCATTATTTGTATTGTTCTTTCACTTTCCTGATGGTTCGCTTTCTTTCGTTGCTGATGGTATATAATCTAAAGAAACCATTGCATAATCCAAGGTCAAGGAGATTGACGTCTGTTTGCTTCTGAGATGTTTTTAAGTTTTAGCTGTTACATTTAAGTCTTTGATCCATTTTGAGTAAATGTTTTAATGTCGTGTGAGATAGTAGTCCAAATTCATCCTTTTGTTTCAGCACCATTTCTTGAAAAGATGATTCTTCCCCCATCAACTTATCTTGACACCCTTCTTACAGATCAATTGACCATAGATGTAGCTACTTGAAGTTTTATTTCTGTTTTCCCTCAACTTCTGATTTTCAAAAATTTAAGTGGCAGGCCTTTGTTCTTCCCTCTTGTTACAGTTCGACATTCCTTCCTAAAAAGTCACCCTAAACTTTGTGACTGGTCCCAAGTGTCCTCCTCACGTCCCCAGCACTTAGCTGGGGCGGTTGGCCTGGGGGCCTTGGTTCTCCTCCATGTGCCCCTCCAGCAGGCTGGCTCGGGCTTCTCACAGGGACCTGAGTTCCAGAGGGACAAGAGCAGAAGCTGGAAGGCCCCTTGAGGCCTTACTTGGAGTCACATGGTGTCTCTTGTGCCACTGTCTATTAGTCACAGCAAGTTGCAAGGCTTGGCCAGATTAGAGGGGTGGGGACTAGCCTGTGCCTCTTGATGGGAGAAGCTGGAAAGAATCTGCAAAGAGTCTCTGACGTTTTAATTCACTGCAATCTCTGAACATGCCAGAGTATTTCCTAAGAACAGGAGAATTTTCCTGGATAGTCACACATGGTTGTAAAGTAAGCATCTTCAGAGAAGAGGACATTTAACAGAGGCCTGAAAAAAGAGAGGGAATGAGACATGGGCAAGAGTGTTAATATCAAGAGGAAGAGCACGTGCAAAGGTCCTGGGGCAGAAAAGGACTTGGGGTGTTTGAGGAGCAGCACAGACACCCACGCAATGGGAGTGAAGGTGGGGCTGTTGTGAACATCAGATGGGATAAAATATGTAAAAGGGCTGTATTATGGAATAGTGAGGGGAACTATTTCTCTTCATTCTGATTCTCTGAAGATATTTTCAGAGGGTGGGAGAGGACAGAAAAGGAGATATCTTCCATAAGAACGCCCAGCTAGGTCAGGGGCAGGATGGCCCTTGGTGATACATGTCCCCCGGAGTGTCTCAGTGCTACCGGCTTTTGCTGCCCAAAGCTGGTGCTACCTCAGGAACCTCTGCCAGCCCTCCCAGGTGGGCTGAGCACCTGCCTCAGAGCCCCTCCTTCCCAGCTGCCCTGTCCCAGCTTGGTGGCCTTGCCATGGGCTGCCGCCAGCTGACTCCCCTGGCCCCCTGGTGTTCAGGGTCCCAGGTTCCAGTGACTTTTAAGTGGCAACAGAGTTCAAAGGTGTCAACACCGTGAGGTGCAGGGCTTGTCCAGAGGCTGCTCTAGGACCTGGGATCTGTTTAGGTCACAGAGCACTTAGCCAGGGCACTTAGAGAGCCACATCAGCCTACCCAGTGAGCCGCAGGTGGAGGGGGGCCTGGCCACTTTTGGTTTTTGAGCTTTTCAGTGTATGAAAAAAGAAAGCCGGAGACAGACAAAACAGGATGACAAGCATTGAGGTGCACATTTAACTAGCTGATAGTGCTTTAATGAAAATACGGGAGGAGAACACTTGTGCTATTCACAAAATATCGAAAACCTTATTTCCAAGTGCACCCCAAGTTACAGGTCCCTGGCGAGCAGCAGCTTCTTTGAGTCCCACCGGAAGGTCTGGGTGACTCTGGTCACGCAGGATGTCCTCAACCAGACCACGTCTGGTCCACCAGGGTCCCTGGTGGCTGGGGGGCTCCATTCCCACATGGTAAGGGAGGCTGCTCTGCAGGGGGAGGCTCAGGGGTCCAGGGGTCCGGGCAGGGGCTGCGCGCCACTCTCGCTCCCTGACCACCCCTGTACACTGTGAGCAAGGTCTCTTTCTCCCTCTTTCCTCTTCCTCTGTCGCTAAGCGCCCCACTCCACCCCCCGCCATTTATTTTTTTTCTCTCTCTCTGTGTCTCTTCCCCGGGCCTCTCTCTCTCTCTCTCTGTGTCTGTCTCTCTCTGCTCTCTTTCTGTCTCTGTCTCTTTCCTCTCTCTGTGTCTTCTGTCTGTTTCTTTCTTTCTGTTTCTCTCCCAGCCCTTTCTCCCTCTCTTTCATCCCTGACACTAAAGCAGAACCGTCATGGGCCCTACACCCCAGCCTCTGGCTGGGAAAAGCTGCTTTGGGAAGTCTTGGGCCCTACACCCCAGCCTCTGGATGGGAAAAGCTGCTTTGGGAAGTCTTGGGCCCTACACCCCAGCCTCTGGATGGGAAAAGCTGCTTTGGGAAGTCTTGGGCCCTACACCCCAGCCTCTGGATGGGAAAAGCTGCTTTGGGAAGTCTTGGACCCTACACCCCAACCTCTGGATGGGAAAAGCTGCTTTGGGAAGTCCTGGGCTTGGGAAGGAGCAGCAGGTCGCTGGCGGCCGGGGGACTTCCTTCTCTCCACGCAACCCTCTCCCAGCTGGAGGGCCCAACCTTCCCAGCTCGCAGAGTCCCTGCTGCGTGTGGTTTCTGGCTTCGCTGCGTCCAGGGCGGTGTTGTCTTGTGTCTCAGCAGGACCCGCACAGCTGCAGTGAGGCAGCCATGCCGCGGGCAGGGCCGTGGGGCGTCTCGGGGCTGCTGGCGCCCTGGTGAGGGGAGGACTCCCTGGAGACGCTTCTCCTTCCTCGGCCTCCTTCTGTGCCCTTCTCTAGCCAGTTGCTGCTTTCCCCAGACGCTGGGGAATGAAGATGTTCTTGGACAGCAGGATCTGTCCTGTCACTGGGCTGAGGCCGGGCCCCTTCAGGGCTGCGGCACCCGGACGTGCGAGGGTGTCATTGTCCCAGCCACCCGAGGGAAATGGCATGGCTGTAAGGCGCGCCCAGCCTGGCTCAGCTGCACAAATGTGGCGTTTAAATATTTATTTTTAGTGGCTGCTGGTTTAATAGCAGCCTTCATTTTGGTGGGGGCAACCCTGAAAAGTAAAAATAAATCAGACCTTCGCCTTGTCAGTAAATCCTCCTGGCCCCTGCTGGGTGGACTCTGGGCCCGGTGCCCCAGTGTCCAGGGTGAGCAGGGAGGCCCGTGATTTGGGGGGCCACGCTGGGAGCCAGGCCAGCCTGCAACCACAGCTCCTCACGGAGACGCCCGAAGCCCTCCTTTCCAAGACTCCCTGCCTGGCCCTCACGGCCTCCCAACCTGGCCCAGCTCACTGGCCTCACGCTGGGCTCATCAGCGGCTGCCAGGCACGGCGGCCGGGACAGAGGACCTGGGTCTGGCATGGGCACCTGCTGACCCCTGCTCAGGTCAGGAGGCCCGAGGTGCTCTGAGATGCACATGTGACTCCATCAGCCAGATGGGATCTGACGCTTTCAAGCTCCGTCTGCACCTCCTGCTGGCCTCGGCTCTCAGGCTACGCCTGCTGGTCACCCTCTGCTTGCCCCCACCTGAGCTGGCCCTGGAGTGAGGGGTGAGCAAGTCCCCCGTGGTAGTGTTGAGGACGTGGTAGATCTGAGGCCATGCTTTGGCTTGGATTTGAGACTGTTGGGTGCTGGAATTCTTGCCCCACAGCCGAACGGGAGGCTGGCCCTGGAGGGTCTTGGGGGCCACTTCCCCAGGCCCCCAACCAAACTTTCTTCTGTCCTGCCTGATATGGGGCCTGGCATCCCTCTGGAGAAGGGCTTTTCATGGGTCAAGGCTGTGCCTGTCAGAGGAGCCTGGGTGAAGCAGGCCTGCCTGGACCGTGTAACCCCTGAGGACAGGGAACACCCACCACCTGTCAGGCTTCTGCCGCGGACACATGAGTGACAGCTGGCCCGGACAGAGGCCCTGACCCCAGTTTTCAGATGTGAAACCTGGCTCAGAGAGGCCAAGTCCCTTTCCTCAGGTCAGAGCTCGTAGAGGAGTGTGGCTCACACCGAGCAGCCCATGCGTTCAATCCTCTTCCAGGCCATCTCCTCATTAAGTCACTTAATGGCTATAGACACATCAAAGTTGATTGTTTTATCACAGTGATTCTCAAACTCAAATAATGGAGGACAACCTTTCCACCCTCATTTTAGGGGGAAAGATTCTCTTGGTCCCCTAGTGTTGGTTTAAATGATTTTTATTATACTGCTACTTAAGTACATAAACACCTGCAACAGGCATAACCCTCTTACGCTTACAGCTGTGATAGAATCATACCACCAAGAGCCACTTGCAAGTTAAATACAAACAGCGTGAAAAGAGGAATGGCATTTAAATGAACAGAATTAGGCCAGGCACCGTGGCTCACACCTGTAATCCCAGCATTTTGGGAGGTCGAGGCGGGCAGATTACCTGAGGTCAGGAGTTCAAGACCAGGCCTGGCCAACATGGTGAAAGCCCATCTCTACTAAAAATACAAAAATTAGCCTGGCGTTGTGGCATGTGCCTGTAATCCCAGCTACTTGGGAGGCTGAGGCAGGAGGATCACTTGAACCAGGGAGGCGGAGGTTGCAGTGAGCCAAGATTGTGCCACTGCACTCCAGCCTGGGTGACAGAGTGAGACTCTGTCTCAAAACAAATGAACAAACAAACAAAAAAACAGAAAAACAACAAAAAAAAACCACAAATGAGGCCGGGCACCGTGGCTCAGGCCTGTAATCCCAGCACTTTGGGAGGCTGAGGCAGGTGGATCACCCGAGGTCAGGAGTTTGAGACCAGCCTGACCAATATGGTGAAACCCTGTCACTACTAAAAATACGAAAAAATTAGCTGGGTGTGGTGGCATACACCTGTAGTGCCAGCAACTCAGGAGGCTGAGACAGGAGAACTGCTTGAATCTGGGAGGCAGAGGCTGCAGTGAGCCAAGATCACGTCACTGCACTCCAGCCTGGGTGACAGAGCAGGACTCTGTCTCAAAAAAACAAAAAAACCCCAAAAAACAAAAAACCAACAAAAAACCCCACAAATGAACAACATTAGCTTAATGAGGTGTCTAATAGTCTGATGGTGTCTACTTTAGCGCCAGCTCCCTTGGGCTCAGCCCACCGGGGATGTGGGTCTCTCTGCACTGTCTTTACTTTAACTATGATAACTGCTTGTTTGCACAACATATGTTGTACCACTGGCCCTTGGCTTGCTTAGGACAGCAGCGTGCTCCCCCATTCAGATGCCAGGCACAGGATGGAGCGCTGTGGAGTAAAGTTGGGGTCTGTGTCTTGTTTGTGCTGTGCCTGTATGCTGGGTGCTGAGCAGAGCCCCAAACATGTGGCATCTTAGTCAGGGAAGAGTTGGGGCAGGACTGGAGCAAGGGACAGCAGGGCCTGGCATGGGGTGGGGAGTTGTGGGCTCAGAGCAGGGGAAAGGCCAGGAGGCACACACAAGTAAATCTTTTGCCCAGAGAGAAGGTGGCAGGAAAATCTCATGGCCTCCAACCTCCAGCTACATATGAGTGAATGAAAGCGGAATGACATCCCTGTCCTTTGTCCCCGGGAAGAGGTTTGCCTTGGAACGGCAGCCCTCGAATCCTGTCCCGCAGGTCCCCCTGCAGGCTGCTACCTGGCCTGGATCCCCCAGAGCCTGAGTCAATTGTGCCACTGGATGCTCCCGGCCTCGAAGGTCCTGTGGGCCCTCACCGTCCCTGACTGCTCCCTGGGTCCCTGAGAATTAAGGTCACAGCAGTGGGGCAGTCAGGCTCCAAGGAAGGAAAACCAGATAAGGAAGGGGACTTCCCACCAGCCTGAGAGTGACTGACAGGTGGGCATACTAACCCCGCCTCCTGGGACTGACTGACAGAGCTGAACGCCTGCATCTGGGAAGTCTGTCCCTGTTCTCCGTGGATCCGTGTAGCCTTCTCTCAGTATCTTGCGGATTGAATGGGGTGGCCAAGAAGCGTGAGGCCTTTTGTCTTTCAGGCCTGTTTGTCGCCTCCCCACCTACCTGTGGATTGCCCTTGGGGTTGTCAGTTGCCCTGTACTATATCTGAATGTGTCCCCCAAGATTCACGTCTTGAAATTTAATGGCCAATGTGGTAGTATTAAGAGGTGGGGCCTTTAGGAGGTGACTGCGTCATGAGGCAGAGCCCTCACGGATGGGGTTAGGGCCCTTAGAAAAGGAATTGAGGGAGTGGGTTCATCCCCTTCGGTCCCTTCCACCACGTGAGGAAGGATGCAGCATTCATCCCTCTGGAGGGCACAGCAACAGGTGCCATCTTAGAGGCAGAGACTGGGCCCTCACCAGACACGGAACCTGCTGCTGCCTTGACCTTGAACTTTCCAGCCTCCAGAACTGTGAGATAATAATCTGTTCTTTATAAATAACCCAGGCTTAGGTATCTTGTTATGGCAGACTGAATAGACTAGGACACCCTCTCTGGACGCATTACACCCACTGTGTAACGGGTCCTATGTGTGGATTCCATGAGGTACTATGAGCCTTCTGCATGGGGTTCTAGCTGGCTTCCACATACGTATCTCTATGTATGTACATATGTGCATATATAGCTCCCCATCCTTGAGGGCTCTGCCTCATGACGCAGTCACCTCCTAAAGGCCCCACCTGTTAATGCTACCACATTGGCCATTAAATTTCAAGACATGAATCTTGGGGGACACATTCAGATATATATATATGCAGATACAGTTTTTTTTTCTTCTGATGAAGTCTTCCTCTGTCACCCAGGCTGGAGTGCAGTGGTGCAGTCTCGGCTCACTGCAACCTCCACCTCCCAGGTTCAAGCGATTTTTCTGCCTCAGCCTCCTTAATAGCTGGGATCACAGGCGCCTGCCAACACACCCAGCTAATTTTTGTATTTTTAGTAGAGACAGGGTTTCACCATGTTGGCCAAGCTGGTCTCAAACTCCTGAGCTCAAGTGATCTGCCTGCCTCGGCCTCCCAAAGTGCTGGGATTACCGCCGTGAGCCACTGCACCTGGCCACAGATACAGTTTTATTAGAAAGTTAAAACCAACAGGGACAATAGCCACAGTAACTGTGAGCTTCTCCCCAGGTGCCTGGGGCACCAGGATTTCTCTCGCTGGAACACTGAAGCTATCTGACCCCGTGAGGTATGAGATGGGGCAAGATGGTGGTCGTGGGGCAAAGGCAGCTTCGGCAGCAGTGCTTACATTTCGTTTTTTTCTTAGTTTCCTCTGGGAGAGTGGGAAAGAAAGCAAGTCTTCGACTTTAGAAGGCAAATCTTGGTTTAGGTGGTGCCCCAATCAGAAAGCCACGCTTGCCAATGTCCTCTGGCCCATCACTCCACTTCTCTCTCCATGGACGCTACGGCTCCCTGAAAGCTCTTTGGAAGAATTACAAGCAAGGCCAAAGTTATATTGTGTCCTGGATCTCTTTTGGAGGTAGATGATGTATAAATTCTTAATTAAGGAGATAAACGATATTATATCTGAATTTTCAGGCCCAGAGCCATCCCGGATAGCACAATGAGTGGAAGGGATGTCTCTTATGTCCCCTGAACCTCCCTCTTCGGGTGTCTGCTTCACAAAAATTGCCAGGGAATTTGCTTTCCCAGAAGAGATTCTGCCTCCAGACCTCCCGGCCTGGGTGGGGACAGAGCATTTACCTTGCCAAGCTATGGGAACGGAGGGACTGTCCCTTTACAGGGTTACAGGGTTGCTGAGCTAGTAGGATGCATCTTTTTAGCTCCTTTCATGAGGGAGGCCTACCTGTGATAAGATGAGAGAGAGAGGCCCTGGACAGACCATACCTGAAGCCACCTACTCAGATGCCTCAGTTATCTTAACCGACAAGCCCCCTCTCCTTTTTTTCCTACAGAAGGTGGCTTGTGGTTGACAGAGCCTTGCCTACTGTAAGCTCCAGGAAGCATGGAGTAAGAAGAATGTGGGCTTGCCCAACTGTCCACCCACAAGCTGCTCTTGAGTCAGGCCCTATGATGTGTGCTGGGGGCCCAGGGATGAATCATGTCCTCAGTTAGGACCTCAGTCCATTGAAGGGTCACTGAGACAAAGCCATGCTGCCCTGTGCTGAATATTGGAAGGGTGGGTGGGAAGAGACGAAGGGAGGGCTTCCCGGAGGAGGCGACACCTTAACTCAAGGGAAGAATGGGGCTCGTCAAAGAGAGGAGAAAGTGTGGGCACAGGCCACGAGGCTGTCAGGACGTGGAGTGTATGAAGAAACCGCAGGCAGTGAGCCGGGCCAGACTTCCTTGTGCTGGGGGAGGGTGGAGCGGTGGGAAGGCAGCTGCAGCCCCCACCCAAGTCCTGCAGGGGCCCCAGGCTGGCCCTGCTGCGTAGAGTGTTGGCAGGAAGAGGCTGGAGGGAAACTCAGGAAGACATGCATGGCTGAGAACAGTGGTGGGGGAAGGAGGGGAGAAAGCCATTTTTTTCCAGCCCCGAATGGTAAAGAAGTGAGCCTTCTCCTCACAAATTGGAGTTCCTGCAGCTGGAAAGAAATCGGCTCACGCCATGTTTTATGATGCCTCGCCTGGGCCAGGCGGGGCCGGTACAGCCTGATGTGCTCACAGCTGGCCTGGCTGCCCCCAAAACCACAGTGACTGTCCCGCTGGCCCGGCCCTGGGCCCCGGGCCTCCACGTCCAGGCTGGAGAAACTTGGCTCCCCTGCAGCTTTCAAAATAAAGTGGTTTTTATTTCATATTCACAAGAGAAGGTAACAAAATATAATTGGGGTTGCTGCTTCTCATATTATTTATGCAGTTCTCCCTCCATCTCTCTTCCCAAAAGCAAGCCACAAAGGGGTCTTTGTTCTCTGCAAGTTCAAAGTCAGCTCCTCCAAGGGGAAACTTATTGGCGATTACAAGGAGGAGGTTCAGTTTTACAACGGCTGGCTGTCAGACCAGAAATATGGTACGCATCAGGGTTCCGGTGGGGGCCGGCCAGAGTGCGGTCTGCAGGCGGCAGAAGCCGTGTGAATGATTTCCAGTGAAAGATAGGGCAGGAGTGCCAGGGACAGGGGCAGCAGGAGCCGCTCACGTCTGCCTGGGCACACCCTGTCTCCACAGCCTCAGTTTCCTCACCTGTAGAATGGGCATCCCCACACTGGACTAAACCAGAGGATTTCATTCAGTTCTTTGGAGCCGTGGGGCTCTGCCAAGACTCTCAGAAAAGAGTGGGCAAGACTCGAGGCACCCATCCCCACTCCTGCCCTTCTGAAGGCTTGAATGATTGAAGGTCCAGGTCAGATTTTTTTTTAAGGAAAAGATTTTTATAAACAAAAATTAGTAAAATCCCAGCTGGGTGCTGTGGCTCATGCCTGTAATCCCAGCACTTTGGGAGGCTGAGGCAGGGGGATAGCTTGAAGCCAGGAGCTCAAGACCACCCTAGGCAACACAGTGAAACTCCATCTCTAAAAAATTTTTTAAGAATTATCTGGGCATGGTGGTGTGTGCTTCTAGTCCCTGCTACTTGGGAGGCTGAGGCAAGAGGATGGCTTGAGCCCAGGAGTTTGAGGATGCAGTGAGTTGTGATCCTGCCATAGCACTCCAGCCTGAGACCCCATCTCTAAAAGGAAAAAAAAAAAATCGCAATAGCCTGGCCTGGATGAGCTTGAAGCCTCACTCCGAGCATCCTGCTGGAAATGTGGAGCAGACAGGGCCTCCCCCCTCAGCTGTGTGTGGCTCCTCTCGCCATGGTGGCCCCAAGTGGGGAGAATCCCAGGGAGCTGGGTTGCCAACATCATGTCCCCTAGACACAGCGGGCCCGTAGGGGTCCTTGGTGAGCATGCACTGGCTTCCTTAGCCACAGAGCTGTCCTGGGACCTATGCCTGGTTGAGGGTCCTTGAGGCAGCAGCCCTGGCCTTGGCTGCCCTGGGAGCCATCATTTTAATGAAAGCAGCTATTTCTGCAATAGTGAAAAGACCATCAGTGGGATTACAGGTCACCTCTGCAGCTCCGGGCTGTCCATCCCCAGATGCAACATGATGTGGGAGGTCACAGGCTCTGGCAGGTCCACGCTGGGAGGACTGGCCTCTTCTCTCACCCTGATGGAACCCCTGCAGGCCTGGCCACCAGACTCAGGGCCCACGACCTCCCAGCTTTCATTCCAGCTCATTCCCAAGGAAGCCTGGGAAGTTGGGGGTGGGCTGGGGGAAGTGGTATGTCCCAGCGGCCTGTGCCTGACACAGGAGCTCTTCACCATCCACCAAGAGGGGTGGGCCCCTGGAGGGAGAGTGGGGGACACCTGAGCCTCTTTTGCTGGGAGCAAGAACTTCATTTGGGAGACCAGTGATGCATTTCTGCAGCTCCAGGATGACGATGTCGGGGCAGGGCAGGGAACTGATGGTGGGAGGAGGAGGGGCTTCTAAAAACTATGAAGTCTTCACCCTTCCGCTAGCCTCAGAGAGATGTGGCCCTCCCTGGTGAGATGCTCGGGGAAGAGGGAGAGAAGAAAGGAAGAGAGGGAATGTGAGGTGGCTCCTGTGTGAACTTCATGGAAGCCAGAGGGAGAAGGAGAGCCTGGGAGGGGCTCCCTGCCTGCCTCCAAAATCATTGCAGAGCATTGATCTTGGGGAATTGCAGAGCAGAGGCCAGGCCCAGGTGAAGGTGGATGCTGAGGTCCCCCCCAGGGCAGAGGACTATCAGACTGGAGGTGAATCTTAGTGGCCCAGGATTGCCTCCCTCAGTGGCCTCTCTGTCGCCCTTGCTGCCAGCCGTTGAATTCACGGATAAACATCGGCCCAGGGAGTTGAGACATCAGGGCCCCTGGAGAAGATCTGTGCAGGCAAGAAGTGATCTACTGAAACCACAGTTCAGGGTCCTCTTTGCTCACATCATTTTACATGAAAGCAGCTATTTCTGTGATAATGAAAAGGCCATGGCGGGGTTGCAGGTCATCTCTGCAGACCTGGGCTGTCCGTCCCCAGATGCCGTGCAATGTGGGAGGCCGCTGGCTCTGGCAGGTCCACCCTGGGAGGGCATCATGCTGCCAAGGTCCTCCCGCACCAATAGAGCTTCTCCCCACCTTACAGACAGGGAAACTGAGGTTCACAAAGCCAGTAGAGGTTAGGATTGGGGTCATTCCTGGGTCTGCTGACTCCACTCTGCTCTTTGCCACTTGATATTGGATGGGAGAGGGGCACTTACATTCAACACTGCATCCTAGGGGCAGGCGCTATACCCTGCACTTACCTATGTTACCTTGTTCAATCCTAATACCATGTGTGGATGTTGACCCATTTTGCAGATGAGAAACTGAGGGTCAGAGAGGCTAAGTAAGTTGTGAGTATGGATTGAAATGCAGACCTGCTTGACCCTAAAGCCCTGACCCACCCTACCCCTGTGGAGCTCTGCGGCCTTCCCAGGGTGCCTCCCTTGAAGCTCCCCTCGGCGGCCCAGGCGCATGCCCTAGGGAGCTTTAAAAAGGCTCATGTCTGGACCCCAGCCCCTGAGATTCTCATCAACTGGCTGGAGTGTGGCCTGGATGTCAGGGGTTCTTGGTGTTCCCCGTGGCCTTCTCTGGCAGCTGGGCTGAAAATCACAGTTCCAAAGGACGTCATCAGCCTCGAGGCCAGGCAGGGCCTGAGCTTCCTGCCCCACTTTCCAGGCCCAACTTGCCCAGGAGAGCAAGGAGTGGGGCAAGCAGAGACCCTGGCTGGGTGCATTTTGAAGGCGGTGAGCCTGGCCCGCCTGTCTTGGGCTCACTGAATATTCTCCCTGGATCTGGGGTGCCTGTTCAGAGTGAAGTGCCTGAGTGTGTTTACTTTTCCAGGAAACCCGCTGGGCTCATGCCACCTCCTCTAGCTTCCCGACCACCCAGCTTGATGTTGGACGCCTTGCTCCAGGTGTCCCTGTGAGCCTTGTGCTCTTGCCCCTGCCTGTCATGACCCGGCACAGCCTGACTCATTTATCCACGTGCTTATTTATGTCAGTCTTACCCACCTGAACGGACGTCCACGGCAGGGGGGACCTCATCTGTGGCGTCTGGCGTGGTGTTCCTGGGTCTAGAACAGTGCCTGGCTCCTGGAAAGCATGTGTGTGGAGGAAATGAATGGATGGGGATGGGCTCACACCTCTGGGTGCTGATGTCATGTGTGACTTGAGGCTGATAAACCGAGACCCCAGTGACTAAGCTAGTTGTAGGAAACCCTCAGCGCAGGGGGCTGAGCAGAAAACCCCTGGGAAGAAAGCCCTGCTGAGTGCACGAGCCCTGTCCAGGATGGGGAGGGGCTGGCAGGCCCCAGACTAGTGTCCATCTCAGCCTGGGCTGGGCCCTGGGGATCTGCCCCAGGCTTGTCGCCCCTGGGGTGGGGTAAGCAGGTCTGATGCACACATCCCTTGGTACAGTCAGAACCACCCAACCCGAATACTTTACACTTCGCTCTTTAAGTCACGACTCTGCAGCTGTGGCCGTGGGTGGCCCCAGTATGTCTGGTGACAGAGGCCCACAGACCTCCATTTGGAGACGGCAACCCAGGGACTCACACATGCAGGGAGCTGCTTGCCAGTGATGGGTAACCCGGCTCTCCTGAGGGGGGCCTCAGGCAGGTAGGTGCCCCTGCCCCTTGCTGCGGCCATGCCCACCCTAGCTCCCCTGCCCCTCCTCAGGGTCCCCTGCACATGCAGCACTGGCTGGGCTGGAGGATCACCTGCAACCTTCAACCCCTGAGGGTCCCCAAACCTGTGTGTTGGAGCCCCCATGAGCTTTTCAAAGCCCCGTGTCCAGGTCCCCATCGACAAGTCAGAGTCTCTGTGGTGACATCTGGCCTTTGGTGTCATCCAACAGGCCACAGAACAAGCTTTTCCCCGAGGAACCGAGACACCTGCTCAAGCCTCTGCTCATTCCTATTGGTAGTTCTGCTTGTGGCCAGCAAAGCCACATAATATTTAGGACAGTTTGATGACACACAGGGATACCAGGAGGGAGCTTTTGAGACCAGGATGGTCCTGGGAAAGTTGGGGTGTCTGTGATCCTTGGTAAAGGTCAAGGCTGTGAGCTGGGAGAAGGAAGGAGGGATCCCGAGGAGGGCAGCCGAGGCAGGCACTGGGGGTTCATGATGGAGGCATGATGGAGACCTGGGCCTGGTGAGGAGTGAGCAGGTCCCCCAAGGGTAGGAGGAGCAGGATGCACTCTAGGCAGGGGCAACGAGGCTGCCAAAGAGGGAGGAGTCAGAGGCAGATGGGGTCCGGGGGAGAAGCACCAGGAGAGGCCGGCCACGCCGAGTGGAGCCTGAATGCACATTAGGGAGCTGAAATCCTAGGCTTCAGGTAAAGGACAGCAGAAGCGGCTCAGTCCCTCTGAGGCTGGGACCCACAAATGTCCGGAAGGTTGGAAAAGGCCACGACTGGCAAGCTTTTGTGAATGGGTCGTCTCTCCCGGCATCCTGTGGGGTCAGCTGGTCCCCATGGGAGCTGTGGGGGCCTCGAGCAGCTGCTACTGAGCCCCGGCACCTCCCTCACAGTCCAGATATTTCCAGGCTATTCGTGCCTCCCTGGCTATCCTTCAGTGATCTCAGCCAGGACGGAGATAAACCAGCCACCAAACACGCATCCCTGGGACCACAGCACCTGGCCAGCCTGGACCACATAGCGATGGGTCTTGGACCTTCATTCCTGGAACCCCTCACCTGGCCAAAAAGGAGGTGGCCCCTCAAAGTTGGGGGGCCTCCGGGCTGTGGTGAAAGGCTGCTTCATGAATTGTGCACGAGGCCATATAGAGAGGGGATAATTCTGTGGTGGTAGAGGTAAGGGCTTTGCGTTCGAGGGCCTCTGGCTTTTCAAGATATTTAGCAATGCAATGGCTTATTTTTGGGAAAGGAATTTTCAAAAGCCCTTGGCGTAAATAAGTAAATAAATAAAAGCTAAAAGTGGTCTCCAAGCCTTGGTGTGGCCTGATGGGCCTTCCCTGAGATTGTCCACATGTGGGTGGGCTCTTTGTGCTAGTTAACAAAGCAGTCAGTTCCCTCGTTGTTACCATCTGTGTTAGTCTGTTTCGCGTGGCTATAAAAGGGTACCTCAGACTGGATAATTCGCAAAGGAAAGAAGTTTATTTTGGCTCATGGCTCCGTAGACTATATAAGCAGGACACCAGCATCTGCTCAGCTTCTGGTGGGGCCTCTGGAAGCTTAGAGTCATGGTGGAAGGCAAAGGGGGAGCAGGTGTGTCACATGGGGAGAGAGGAGCAAGAGAGATGCCAGGCTGTTTTAAACAACCCCTTTTCAAATGAATGAATCAAACAAGTGAGTGAGAACTCACTCATCACCAAGGGATGGTGCTCAGCCATTCAAGAGGGATCCATCCCCGTGACCCCAACACCTCCCACCAGGCTCCAACACTGGGAATCCAACACCAGGGACCACTTTCCAACATGGAATTTGGAGGGGATACACATCTAAACACATTACCGTCAGTACTATTTTTGTGGACTACAGCCACTCATGCCTTGACTCCTGACTTCCCTGGGCTGAAAGTACAGCAGCATTTTTTTTTTTTTTTTTTTTGAGACAGGTCTTGCTCTGTCACCCAGGCTGATGTGCAGTAGTGTGGTCATGGTTCACCTCTGCCTCGACCTTCCCAGGCTCAGGTGATCCTCCCACTTCAGCAATTTTTTAAAATTGCATAAACAATGTCACCGTGCGTCATGAAGACAATAAGTGACTTTAACATTTCTGTTTGCTGGGCACAGTGGCTCACACCTGTAATCCCAACACTTTGGGAGGCTGAGGTGGGTGGATCACCTGAGGTCAGGGGTTCAAGACCAGCCTGGCCAACATGGTGAAACCCCATCTCTACTAAAAATACAAAAGTTAGCTGGGCGTGGTGGCGTGTACCTGTAATCTCAGCTACTTGGGAGGCTGAGGCAGGAGAATTGCTTGGACCCAGGAAAAGGAGGTTTTAGTGAGCTGAGGTCCTGCCGCTGCATTCCAGCCTGGGCAAGAGTGAGACTCTGTCTCAAAAACAAACAAGCAAAAAAAAAAAAAAACCACTTCTGTCATTGTTGTTATAGTGTGTATGTGTGTGTGTGTGTGTGTGTATGTGTGTTTTGAGACAGAGTTTCACTCACCCAGGCTGGAGTGCAGTGGCACCATCTCAGCTCACTACAACATCCACCTCCCAGGTTCCAGCAATTCTCCTGCCTTGGCCTCCTGGGTAGCTGAGACTACAGGTGTGCACCACCACGCCCGGCTAATTTTGTATTTTTAGTAGAGATAGGGTTTCACCATGTTGGCCAGGCTGGTCTTGAACTCCTGACCTCAGGTGATCCACCCGCCTCAGCCTCCCAAAGTGCTGGGATTACAGGCAGGAGCCACCGCGCCTGGCCGTCATTGTTGTCACAATGTGTGTGCAGTAAATATCAGAAGAAAGAGAAAAGCAGTCACAATACCAGCATCCCCAGGCAACCATTTCCATGTTATGCTTTTCCTTGTTGTGATCTTTATAATTATTTCTTTAATAGGCAGGAGTAACGTGGGCGTCCAGAGCAGCTATGGGCAGCCAGTGTGGATGCAGAGCGGGGGGTAGACAGGTATGTGGACACTCAGGGACCAAGGTCCATCAGTAACCCCATGGGGATCAGGAGGTGGGAGCCAGAAAGGGTGTCACCTCACAGGGGAATGAGGCAACTGACACACAGCGGCTGTGGGGAGACCCCCGGGGCAGGCTGGCTTCTGCTGCTGAGCTGGACCTGCTGGGGCTCCGCTTCTAGCACTGGAGGCTTGTTGTGGAGCTTCTGATGAATCCTCAGACTGAAGAGCTCCTGGTCTCTTGAGAGTCTCATTGGTGGTAAGTGGCAGAAATCATTTACCATCAGTGATAAGAAGCCCAGCCCACACCAGCTTAAGAAGAAAGGGCAATTTGTTGCCTCACATCACTGAAAAGCCCTGGTGCAGCACCAGCACTGTTGGAGTTGGGGCCTGAAGGCTATGGGCAGGCCCCTGCGCGGGTCACACTCTTGGGAAGGCCTGGCCGTCCAGCAGCTACAGGCGTACAGACCCCTCGGTGGAAGGGGAAAAGGATTAACTGATTGTGGAGGCCTGCGTCACAAGCCTGTCAGCGCGGCTGGCTCTAACAAACTGCAGTAGACTGGGGGACTTAAACAAAAACCCCTTATTTCTCATAGCAGAGGCTGGGAAGTCTGAGATCAAAGCACCAGCAGATCTGACATCTGGTGGGGGCCCACTTCAGGTTCACAGATGGCTGCTTTCTCTCTGTCCTCACACAGCAAAGAGAGAGATGAAGCAAGCCCCTGGTGTCTCTTCTGATAGGGGCACTAATCCCACCTTGAGGGGCTCCACCCTTGTGACCTTATCACCTCCCAAGGGCCCCACCTCCTAAGCCCATCCCACTGGGGATTAGGGTATCAATGTACGAATTTGGGAAAGACACAAACATTTAGTCCATAGCAGACACCTGGAACAAAATACCACACGTTGGCTGGCTCAGACAGCAGAGAAATTCATTTTCCCACAATCCTGAAAGCCAGAAGAAATCAAGGAGTTCACCTAGAGATCAATGAGCTGGCAGGGGTGGTTGTTTCTCAGGCCCCTCTCATTGGCTGGTAGATGTCTGTCTTCCTCTGGGTCCTCACATGGTCTTCTCTCTGTGAGTGTCTGTGTCCTAATCTCTTCTTCTTATAAGGACAGCAGTCATATTGGATTAGGGCCCACCTATGTGACCTTGTTTTATCTTAATTATCTCTTTAAAGACTGTATCAACCAGATATACTTACATTCTGGGGTTCTGGAGGTTAAGATTTCAACATGTGAATTTTGGAGGAAGACAATTCAGTCAGTAACAGAAGATAAAGTCCCCAGCCCTAGGGGACCGCGGGTGTGGGTATGTGGGGGGAATCGCACCCTCGCTGTCTGCCAGGAAAGGTGTGAATTCCTTCTCGTATGTATGGTCATGATGGGGAGAAAAGTTGGCTCTGCCAAGTGTTGAATGGTGGATCCCGTAAAGGTATGTCCACATCCGAATTCCTAGAAACCTGAGAACGTGATCTCGGTTGGAAAAAGGGTCTTTGTAGATGTAATCAAGTGAAAGATCTTGAGACGAGACCATTCTGGGTTACCTGGGTGGGCCCTAAACCCATTGACGAGTGTCTCTATAAGAGAAGAGGAGACACAGACACACGGAGGAGAAGGCCACGCAACCGCAGAGGCAGAGATTGGGGCAGTGCAGCCACAGGGTACACCTGGAGCCACCAGATGCTGAAGAGGCAAAGGGCCAACTTTCCCCCAGTGCCTCTGGAGGGGAGCGTGACCCTGGACCCCTCAGGCTGGAACTTCTGGCTCCATCATTGTCACCAAGTTTGTGGTGATTTATCGTGGCAGCCCCCAGACACTAATACAGCCCTTGAAAGTTAAATCATTAAAATATTTGAAGAAAGTGTGGGTGATTCAATGGAACTGAACTCTGCGATTGCCTGTCGGGTTGAGGTCAGCCAGCACTTCCATCCAGCGAGGCAGGATGGGAAGAGGATGATGAGTTAGTAGGAGAAGGTTTGGTGCAGAGAGGGGCAGCAGCCTGCAGAGGTGGGTTGCAGAATCTGGAGGTTTTGTGGGAGAGTCCCCAAATGTTTTGTTCATTTTCATTTTTCATTTATCATATACTTCTAACTATTTGCAAGAGCCACACGAAGGCAGGCACACACACACATGCTCCTTTCTCTCTCTCTCTCTCACGCACACACACACACTCTCTCTCTCTTCCCCCCGCCCCTCTCTCTCACCCCTCTCTCTCACCCCTCTCATTCTCTTTCTGTCTCCCTCTTTTTTTTTTTTTTTGAGACGGAGTCTTGCTCTGTCACCCAGGCTGGAGTGCAGTGGTGCGATCTCGGCTCACTGCAAGCTCCACCTCCCGGGTTCCCGCCATTCTCCTGCCTCAGCCTCCCGAGTAGCACCACGCACAGCTAATTTTAGAGACAGGGTTTCACTGTGTTAGCCAGGATGGTCTCGATCTCCTGACCTCATGATCCGCCTGCCTCGGCCTCCCAAAGTGCTGGGATTACAGGCGTGAGCCACCGCGTCCGGCCTCATTTTTTCTCTACCTTAATCACACTCTCACACCTACTCACACACATTCAGTGTGACCAACTACTTATAAATTGGAACTGAAATCATTGACTTTGCTGCCAGTTAACTCGATTGAGTTTAAACCTTAGAATAAAGCTGTTTTCATCCCTGTGACAAAACTGTTAACGATTGTTACCATTGACAGCTAATTGTCTTTGCAAATCAAAATTTCCTTAATGTTCTATAACTAGAAAAAAATGCAAAAATAAACTGGAAACAAGGCTGATGTAAATCCACCCACCATAAACTTCAATCTTTAATGTCACCCCTGCCATGATTTGGACTCAAATACATATCATACTTAAAGAAACACAGCCCAGATAGTAAGTCCAATGTTATTTATAAGTTTCCAAAACAGCTATTTGGCATCCAGATATTTTTACTAAAATCTCCAAGTGTGTTCCTAATTTTAACGCTAAAATCCCAGGGGAACCTGGTAGGTGGCATTCTCTATGGAATATACCCTGCCCCCACCCTCATTATTTTCTTTCCCTTTGAAGACAGAAAAAGAAAATTGATCTCTTTGGCTTTTGTCCTTTGACTGACAGCAGGGGAGCATGGCAGTTGTACAACTCCTCTTATTAATAAATTTAACCCTGTCCCATCACAGTTATACAGTTGAATACATGAGATCCATTTACACCCGTAAACTACTGCTTTGGCCTATTTTATAGACTAGCAATATGTGTCATAAAAGGGAGGGGGTCACTATTAACTGTAAACTTAAAAACCCACCAGCATGGAAAGAGGAAGTCCAGGCAGTTAGTGGCTGTCTGGATTTATCCATCGGGTCCAAGGGGATGAGGCTAGATTAGGCCCTAATCTTCATGGCGTCCCCTCTTGTCTGGAGTCTGCAGCCCCCAAAACTCCTCAACCCCGAGATCCCCTCTGAGGCCCATCAGGTGCCGTTCCAATGACTCAGCTTTCTGGAAATTCCAGCCAGAAATCCTGCTGGGGGAATCCATTCATTTAGCTCCTTGAAAAGGCACCTCTCAAAGTAAATTAACAATTTGGCAGTTCTGTTTCAACACTGAAATCTGCTGTGAGTTTGATCACATGAGTCAGGTTCCCCAAGCCTTCCAAGAGCCATGGGACATTTGCTGTGAAATGCCAGCCTGAGGCTTCCTGGCAAGAACCCAGATCATCACCATTCCTTGTCATCTCTCATCAGGGCGACATCAGATGATAAACAGGATAAGCATCAGGATTAGTTTGTCAAGAGTAGGGCATTTTGAGCCAGGCAATGTGGCTCATGACTATAGTCCCAGCCACTTAGGAGGCCAAGGCTGTAGGATTGCTTGAGGCTAGGAGTTCAAGACCAGCCTAGGCAACATAGCTCGACCCTGGGTCCACAAAAGGAAAAAAAATCAGCTGGGCATGGAGGTGTGTGCCTGTAGTTCCAGCTAGTTGGGAGGCTGAGGAGGGAAGAGAGCTCGAACCCAGGAGTATGAGGCTGCATTGGGCTATGATTTGCACCCTTGTACTCCAGCCTGGGCAGCAGAGTGAGACCTCATGTCTTTAAAAAAGAGTGGGGATATTTTGGTACAAGCCATCTGGCTTCAGGTAAACCCCTGCCTGTGGCCTGTGGAAGGCGAGACAGTCAGCTCACCTTCTGGAAGGGCCACACCAGTGAGTGCCAACGGTGGTGACATCCGACTCATGAAGGGTTTGTGTGGTCTGGGACACCACTTAGTGGAGGATTTCTTTTTGAATCTGGACCCCTGCTAGTCTCATCCCAAGACTGGCTATTAAGGAGGTGCTTGCCATGCCATTGCGGGGAGTGTCACTTGGTTCTGGCTGATGAGGGGGTGAGTCCTGTGCTTGCACACAGGGATAATCTGTAGGCACCAATTCTGTAGATAAAGCCGGGTGACCCAAGGCTGACTGGTTTCCGGATTATGACAAGAAAAAAAAGCGCTTAAGAAAGATTGGAATAGCTGCACATTCTTTCCTAGCATTATGACAAGTGCAATCAACATTGGCTGCCTAAAACCTGGCGGCAGCCCTGGGCCGTCTGTGGGACAGGTCAGCTGCCATGTGGCCACTTGCTCATCTGACTTTGTATTGGTTGGTGGCTCCAAAAAGCGTCGGAAAGTGAAGCTGCCTTTCATTTGGTACCGATGCGGATGCCTACTCCGTTCCTGTCAGGGCGTGGGGCTTTGAGGGGAGCTAAGAAATTATCTAATGTTGGCAAAAAGTCCATATTCTAATTAGTGTTCAAAGTAGATAGTAGCCCTTTCCAAGCAAAAATCTCCTGTCCTGGAGGAGAAGGCCTTATCAGCCTGGGTGTCTTCTCCCATTTCTAACCATTTTGGAGAGTAATGACAATGTGTGCTTTAAATTTATCACAGGATCTTCCAAATGTGCAAATGCAACTTGTGGGCATGGGGACTGTCACTCTGGAGTCCTCTGTGTCCCACTTGGGAGAGTGTTCTGGGCTTTGTGGTTTGAAGGTCGTGGCTCCAGCAGTGGTGCCTGTGTCACCTCCTCCCACTCCACACCTAGGGCAGACATCACCAGCCGATCACGGCATCTCTTCCCCAACCCACACCCGCTTCCCAACACCTTGCTTCGGGCAGCACTTCCAGTGACTCTTGTGGCCTGTTTGCCTCTCTGGGCTTATTATTCAACAATTCGCAAGTGCTAGGCACTGAAATGGTGCTGGGAATAATACGGTGGTGAGCCAAAAGAGAAAAAGCCTTGGCTCTGGTGTTGTTTATAGTCTACGAGGGGCTGATGTGACAAGGGGACCACAGGAACAAATGTACAATTACGCCAGAGGTAGGACAGGCATGTTGCTGGGAGAACTTATTCTGGGGACATTGAGAGGAGAGACAGTTAGGTTCTGGAGGGTGGGCGGGGGGAAATGTGGATGGGAGTTTCGGAAGAGGTGCCTGGCAGCGGGGGGAGGAAGGTTGTCCAGTGTGGCTGTGGCACAGCTGGCCTACAGGTCTTTTTTTTTTTTTTTTTGAGACAGAGTCTCACTCTGTTGCCCAGGCTGGAGTGCAGTGGCATGATCTTGGTTCACTGCAGCCTCCACCTCCTGGGTTCAAGCAATTCTCCTGCCTCAGCCTTCTGAGTAGCTGGGGTTACAGTCCTGTTCCACCATGCCTGGCTAATTTTTGTATTTTTAGTAGAGATGGGGTTTTGCCATGTTGGCCAGGCTGGTCTTGAACTCCTGACCTCAGGTGATCCGCCCGCCTCAGCCTCCCAATGTGCTGGGATTACAGGTGTGAGCCACCGCCCCCGGCCAACCTATGAGTTTTGAGCGCCAAGACGTCAGACCAGACAGGGCCTTGCAGGCCACACTGAGGCTCGTGGGCATCGCTGAGAAGCAGCAAAGCAGCCCCTGGTGTCTAGGAGCTGGCTGGGCCCCTAGAGCTGGGCCTCGTGTTGTTAGGAGCTGTCCTGGCACTCCCAGCCCTGCCCTGCTGTCCTCACAGAGCACCGGCAAGGTCCCCTGCAACCGTTGGGAAGTGCAACAAGGCCACCCTGCAGTCGTGTCTAAGCACAGACAAAAGCCAGTCACAGTGCAAGCCAACAGCAGCAGATGTCCTCTCTGGGTTAAACTGAGTGACGCTGCTTCCTTCCCTGCTGTCAGGGCTGCCCTCCCTGCAGATCAGATGTATAGAGGTGTCCCATCAGAGGCCTGTCCCCCTCCTTGAGAGCACCCAATCTAGAGCAAAGCCTACTTCTTTGAACCCTCCTCAAAGTCACCATTCTCTGCGGAGGCACCCCATGGCTGCCGGGGGCGGGGGCAGCCTTCTGTTCAGCTGGCACCTGTTCAGCCACCGGTGATGCTCACAAGGAGCCCAGGGTTGGGGAAGGGGTGATGTTGCCATCTTCTCTTTTCTGTCATCCTCCTCTTGCTCAGGTCTGACCCCTAGTGAAGGGGCAGTGTGGGAGAGGAGGGGACGCAGCTGGGAGGATGCGACCTGACCACTGCCCTCGTGGTGATCCGGCGTGGGTTCCCTGAGACCCAACAGACTGCTCCCAAATGATTCTCGTTTCTGGGCACTGGGCTCTCCAGGAGGTGCCCCACTCCACACTCCCTGGGGACAGTCATGCTGACTGTCCTTGACCTGGTGAACTCATTTCCTCAAGGGCTAGTGCCTCGAGCCTCCCTCTAGCTGGGTCCTCAGGCCCCCCTCCAGCTGTCCAGGCTGTGTGGCCTACAGCACTCAACTTTTGGTGTGACTTTGGCCATGCACCTAGCCTCACCTTCACTCTGCCATCCCAGTGCTGGCTGGGGGTGACCAGCTTTTATTCCCTTATTTGTCCCCTCCCATGTTCCATTTTTATCCTATCAGAATGCCCTTTTTTCAATCCTCCCTGAGATTGGCTACTTTTAGGATCCTGCTAATTGGTGTGTTTTACAGAGCGCGGATTGGTGCATTTTACAATCCTCTTGCTGGCTACAGAATGCCAATTGGTGTGTTTTACAGAGCACTGATTGGTGCATTTTACAGTCCTCTTGCTGGCTACAGAATGCCGATTGGTGCGTTTTACAGAGCACTGATTGGTGCATTTTACAGTCCTCTTGCTAGCTACAGAGCACTGATTGGTGCATTTTACAATCCTCTTGTAGGACAGAAAAGTTCTCCAAGTCTCCACTTGACCCGGGAAGTCCAGTTGGCTTCACCTCTCACCAGCAGTGTGCCAGACCATCGGGCATCCTCAGGAGGGGTGGACCCGTGGTGTGTCCAGTGCTGCAGGGGAGCAATAGCAAGATTTGTAGGGGTCCTCACAGAGCCGTTTGTGCGATTGGAGATGGGGAGGGAAGCGCTGTCTGCTCTCCTTCAATGTGGGGCAGCTAGAGCGCTTCCCTAAAATCCGCTCCTCATCCCCGACAACCCCTGAAGCTTTATTTCCCCACTGCGGGTGAGGAGGTTGGGAGGCTGCGGGGTCCCAGCCTGGAATGTGGAATCGCTTGTGGGGCTGCTTCCGAGGAAACTCCCACAGTGTGTGCCCACACCAGGCCCTCAGCGCCTCTGGCACACAGCTGTTCTGTCCTGAGTGGTCAGTCTGGGGTAGTCTAGGGGCAGGAGGGGGACCCCAGGACTCTTCCCATCCTTCCTTTCCACCTGTATCCCTCAGCGGGATCCTGCTTCCCCCGGGTCTTGAAACCTGCTGGGAATGAATGGTCTTCGCCCGGCCTGCCTTCGGGTAATTAATACTCATCTCTGGCGGGGCCTGAGGACCAGAGGTTTGCATCTGTCTCACTTCCCCTGGCACCGAGGGCCCCAGCCATCACGGTGGAGGGGCGTTCCGGAGCGAGCTTTGTTCGTGAGATTTGGCCAAGCAACAAGCCTGTGCCTGACAGCTTCCCTGGTGAGGTGACGCTGCAAGGGTCACCACTGCCCTGGAGCCTTTGTCATCCTTGGTGTGAGGCCAGTGAGCCCTGACTGTCCTCCTGACAAGAGTGACCCTTTAGGCCAAGGGAACACGACCTCCCAACCCCTCAACAGTGGCTAAGCCGGCTTCCAACCCCCCCTGCCCGGCTGCCCCCTCTGCTGGCAGAGGAAGCTGTGCCAAGGCCTAGCCACGGGGCAGCCTGCAGATTCTGATGCCATCCACCAGAAAGGGGCTTCTCCCAGCCAGGGTCCAGCATGACTGGGAGGCAGAGGCCAGCTTTCTGCTCGGAAGTTCAGCCAGATCAGGCTTGAAGCCTTTCACTGAGTCCCGAGGAGACCCTTTGCCCCCAGCCGCCCTGAGTGTAGGATTCCTGTTTTCATGTGGATTCTCTTCCAGAGGAATTTGGAGAGAGGCCTGGAGTTGGAGCCTGCGCTCGCTGTTTGGTCCCAGGTGCACCTCTTAGCCTCTGAGCTTCAATTTTCTTGTTGACAAAATGGGCCACAGGCAACCAGTGTGTGTTGAGCAGCTGCTAGATTCCCGGCACTGCGGCTGCGACTCTCTCGCCTCTGGCATTCAATGGTCACCAGCGCCACGGCTGCCACACAGGTATCGACTATGCTGGGGGCCCCGGGCTGGCCCCACGCTGACTTACTCTCTTTATTCTATTGCAAAACCCTCAGCTCTTGGCAACTTCAGAGATGGTTCCTTCTATTCCCGGGGCTCGGCTCTGACTCCCACGTGGAAGGTTCTCCATTAGATGCAGCATGGATGGGCACTAACTGGGATGGAGGGACACCTGGGTTTCTTTTTCTTTTTTCTTTTTTTCTCTTCTTTTTTTTTTTTTTTTGAGATGGAGTCTCGCTCTGTCTCCCAGACTGGAGTGCAGTGGTGCGATCTTGGCTCACTGCAACCTCTGCCTTCTGGGTTCATGCCATTCTCCTGCCTCAGCCTCCCAAATAGCTGGGACTACAGGCAGGTGCCACCATGCCTGGCTAATTTTTTGTATTTTTAGTAGAGACGGGGTTTTACCGTGTTAGCCAGGATGGTCTCATCTCCTGACCTTGTGATTCGCCTGCCTCGGCCTCCCAAAGTGCCGGGATTACAGGCTTGAGCCAGCACACCCAGCCAGGTTTCACTTCTGAAATTAAATTTGCGTGACTTATGAACCAACAAGAGCAAATAACTAATATCTTATTGAAAAAGCCTCCTCTGGGCCAGGTGATTTATACACATTTTCCTAATGAACCTTCACAGTAGTCCTGTGAGATACTATCTTTCCCATTTCACAGATGAGAACGTTCAGGAAACCGAGGACTTGCCGGGGTCGGTCAGCACAGAAGAGGTGGGCAGGATTTGGATCTGGGTCTCATGCCTCAGCCCGTGCTCCTGCATTCCACTGGGCTGCCAACAGCTATCATTTAGGAAGGCGCATTCATGGCCTGGGGTCTACGTGGCTGGCAGGCCATGGCGGTTACAGGGTAGAACTATGGTTTTGCAGGGAATTAATGGAGGTCCAGCCTCATCTGCAGGAGGTGCCGTTGGAAGGCCCAGTGCTCCCACAGTGGAGAGGCTCCTGGGATGAAGGACCCAGGGCCAGGGCATTCCATGGAGGGCCTGAAGACCCCTCCACCTCAGCTAGCTTCCGCCTCAATCTCAGCCGGCCTGGGTGGCAGCCACGGAAACCCAGGCCTGTCTGCGGCCCCTCAGCCTGGCGGCCCTGGGGATGCTGCATTGCAAAACCACACTGTCTTGTTTTGACTTTCTCTTGGTTTCCCAGAAAATTTATTTACAGAAGTAAGAATGATTTATAACTTTAAATTCTTCTTTTATTATGGTAAAATAGACATAACACACATTCTACCATTTTAACCATTTTTAAGTACACAGTTCCGTGGCAGTAATTCCCAATGAGTACATTCACAATGCTGCACAGCCATTCACAGCCATTCATTTCCAGAACTTTTTCATTATCTCAAGCAGAAACTCTGTATCCATTAAATAATACCTCCCCGTTCTCCCTCCCCGCAGCCCCTGGCTACCACCGTTCCACTTTCTGACTATGAATTTGCTGTAGGTACCTCATGTAAGCAGGATCATGGTTGTTGTCCTCTTCCGATTGGCTTATTTCATTTCGCACAGTGCTGTCAAGGTTCATTCATGTTTCAGCATGTCAAAATTTATTTCTTTTAGAAGGCTGAATAATACTCCATCGTGTAGATAGAACACAATTTGTGTATCCATTCATCTGTTGAATGGACGTTTGGGTTGTTTCCATCTTATTTTTAATTATTTATTTATTTATTTATTTTTTGAGACGGAGTCTTACTCTGTCGCCCAGGCTGGAGTGCAATGGCACGATCTAGGCACACTGCAACTTCTGCCTCCTGGGTTCAAGCAATTCTCCTGCCTCAGCTTCCCGAGTAGCTGGGACTATAGGCATGTGCCACCATGCCCGGCTAGTTTTTGCATTTTTAATAGAGACGGGGTTTCACTGTGTTGGCCAGGCTGGTCTCAAACTCCTGACCTCGTGAACCGCCCGCCTCAGCTTCCCAAATTGCTGGGATTACAGGTGTGAGACTGGCCTCCATCTTTTAACTATTGCAAACAATGCTGCTATGAACATGAGTCTACAAATGCCTGTTTGAGTCCCTGCTTTCAATTGTTCAGGGTATATACCCAGAAGTGGAATTGAGAGATCGTGTGGTAATGTTTAACTTTCTGAGGAATCACCATACAGTTTTTCTCAGTGGCCGAATCATTTTACATTCTGCCAGTAGCGACAAGGGTCTCAAGGCTCTCCACGTCCTTGCCAACACCTGTTTCCCTTTATAATAATAGTCATCCTACAGCACATGAAGTGGTATCTCATTGTAGTTTTATGCCTCTTAACTGTTTAAAAGTTTTACCTCCAATGTAAAAATACTATTTGTCCTATTCTAACTTATTTATTCTTTTTTGTTTGTTTTAATTATTATTATTATTATTTTGAGATGGAGTCTTGCTCTGTCACCCAAGTTGGAGTGCAATGGTTTGATCTTGGCTCACTGCAACCTCTGCCTCCTGGGTTCAAGTGATTCTCCTGGCTCAGCCTCCCGAGTAGCTGGGATTACAGGCAGGCACCACCACACCCGGCTAATTTTTCTATTCTCAGTAGAGATGGGGTTTTGCCATGTTAGCCAGGCTGGTCTCAAACTCCTGGCCTCAAGTGATCTGCCTGCCTCGGCCTCTCAAAGTGCTGGGATTACAGGTGTGAGCCACTGTGCCTGGCCTTTTTAAAATTATTTTTAATTGACACATAATAATTGTATGTATTTGTAGGGTAAGGTGTGATATTCTGATACATTTATACGATGTGTGGTGATCAAATTAGGGTAATTAGCATATCTATCACCTCAAACACTTATCATTTCCTTGTGTTGGAAACATTTAAATTCTTCAAGCCATTTGAAAATATATAATAAAAGAAATTGTTACGTGTAGTCATCCTACAGTACTATAGAACGGGGTCCCCAACCCCCCAGCCACAGACTGGTCCTGGTCTGTGGCCTGTTAGGAACCAGGCTGCACAGCAGAAGGTGAGAGGCCGTGGAGCGAGCAAAGCTTCATCTGTATTTACAGCTGCTCCTCATCACTCACATGAGCGCCTGAGCTCCACCTCCTGTCAGATCAGCAGCGGGGTTAGATTCTCATAGCAGCACAAACCCTACTGTGAACTGCGCAGGCGAGGGATCTAGGGTGCACGCTCCTTATGAGAATCTAATGCCTGATGATCTGTCAGTGTCTCCCTCACCCCCAGAAGGAACTGTCTAGTTGCAGGAAAACAAGCTCAGGGCTCCCACTGATTCTGCAATATGACGAGTTGTATAAATATTTCATCATATATTCCCATGTAATAATAATAGAAATAAAGTGCACAATAATTGTAATGCACTTGAATATCCCAAAACTATACCTGCAACTCTGGGGGATGTGGAAAAATGGTCTTCCACAAAACCAGTCCCTGGTGCCAAAAAAGGCTGGGGACAGCTGCTGTAGAACACTAGAACTCATTCCTCTTAGCCAGCTGTAATTTTGTATCCATTAACCAGCTTCTCCCCATCCTCCCTCTCCTCCTACCCTTCCCAGCCTCTGGTAACCACTTTTCTGTTTTCTTCCATGAGACCCACCGTTTTAGCTTCCACATGTGGGTGAGACCGTGTGGTATTTGTCTTTCTGTGCCTGGTTTATTTCATTTCGCATATTGTCCTCCAGGCTCATCCACGACAGAATTTCATTCTTTTTTTTTTTTTTAATCAAATTGCTTAATAAGGCGACTTTCCTATTTACCTGACCTTCCTTTGGCAGTGCATGAGAGGTGAAATTTCTGTATACTCTCACTAACATTTGATATTATCAGTCTTTCAAAATGTTCACAATCAGGTGGGCAAAAAGTGGTGCCTTTAATAACTAGGTTTCATAGGCTTCATCAGTAGATAAGATCTTTGCCGTGGGTCTGTAGAAAATGCCCTAATCAGTGAAGGAAACAAGAGCTAAAATGTTCTCTTCTCCTCCGCCGCCTCTATCTGTTGAGAGGTTCGGCTCATCTGGTTTTTCCTACTCTAATAAGCTAACGTAATGAGTCTTACTGTCAAGCAAATCTTGCTTACCTGGGATTAAATGCTACTTGGTCATGATGGGTTATTCCTTTACTATGCTACTTGATTTGATTTGCTAATATATTAAAATGTTTGCATAGATGATCATTAGCGTGCTCTCTTTTTGTTTTGGAATTAACTTTATATTATCCTGCAAAATACGTTAATTCACTTTCTAGATTGTTATATGCTCCAAAAGTTTATCTAACATGATAATTTTGAAGGTTAAGTAAAAGTGTCCCGGGTGCGGTGGCTCATGCCTGTAATCTCAGCACTTTGGGAGGCCAAGGCGGGTGGATCATGAGGCCAGGAGTTCAAGACCAGGCTGGTCAAGATAGTGAAACCCCGTCTGTACTAAAAATACAAAAAAATTAGCCAGGCTTGGCGGCAGGTGCCTGTAATCCCAGCTACTCGGGAGGCTGAGGCAGAGAATTGCTTGAACCTGGGAGGTGGAGGTTTCAGTGAGCCAAGATCGTTCCACTGTACTCCAGCCTGGGCGACAGAGCAAGACTCCATCTCAAAAAATAAATAAATAAATAAAAGTCTATAAACACATCTGGGCCCGGGCATTTAAAAAAAAATGTTCAGTCTTCCAGTTTAGTCTTTTATTGTCTATCCAAATTCTTTGGCTATTGAACTATCCAAGCTTTCTCTTTTTAAGCTTTTGGGGAATAGGTTTCAATACATTTCTTGTCTACTGTTTCTCTTAGTGTTTTCTAATTCCAACCCACTCTTTTTGGAATTTCTATTAGATGGTTTTGCAACTTCTGCGTCTATCCTCCATGCATCTTCACATTTCCTTCACAGTTTTCATGCTGTTTTCCTTGCGTGTGACGTTCTGAACAGGACTTGGGCTTCAAACTCCAGAAACTTGCTCTTCACGGGGCTCCAATTTTCTCCTTGGCTTTCTTGAGTTCTCCTTCTAACAATCATATGTTTAACAATCATATGTTAAGGTCTTTAGTTGGTTTTTTTTTTTTTTTTTAACAGTGGCCTGATCTTTATTTCTGTAAATACATTACTAGACTTTTTTTTTTTTGAGATAGGGTCTCACTCTGTTGCCTAGGCTGGAGTGCTGTGGTGCAATCTCAGCTCACTGCAACCACCACATCCCAGGTTCAAGTGATTCTCATGCCTCAGCCTTCCAAGTAGCTAGGATTACAGGTGTCCCCACCATGCCCGGCTAATTCTTTTTTGTATTTTTAGTAGAGACGGGGTTTCACCATGTTGGCCAGGCTGGTCTCGAATTCCTAGCCTCAAGTGATCTACCCACCTCGGCCTCCCAAAGTGCTGGGATTACAGGTGTGAGCTGCTGTGCCTGGCCAATATACTTCTTTTAAAATCTCCATTTCTTTGTAATAAGAACTCACTTCCTTTAGGTGGTTTAGCTGTTGAGTTTGGTGACTGTCTCTCGCTGTGGGTTTTCCTCAGCTGTTTGTAGTGTCTTCATTAAGTGCTCATCTTAGAAGGGGAGGTTTCCTGTTGACGCATCTGTGAGTGATTTATCTATTTACCCTCAGCAATTGCAGGTTAGAGGCAAGACTGCGTCACCAGGTAGGCTGGGCCAGTGGGTGGTCTTCTGGATGCAGGCCCTTAGCACCTAACAGTCACTTGCAGCCCTGTTCTCTCCCTTGTACCTGCTCCCACGGAACGGGAAGCAGCCACCATTTCCAGAATTTGGAGCTATGGTTTCCTCATTCTCACTAATCCCAGCTGCTTCGTAACTTCTGGCCCACTGAGAGTATCCTGTTCTGGTTATCTGTCGCTGAGTAAGGAATCACTCTTAAAGGTAATGGCTTAAGACAACCATTTTATTCTCACTTCTTATGGCTCCTGAGAGTTGATGGGTTTGGCTGGCAGGTCCTGTTCTGACGCCCTCCTCTTATGGGGCTGCAGCCAGACCGGTTGGGCACTGCTTATCCGGGCATCAGACGGAACACCTACCTGTGTCACTCCATGTGGCTTGGGCTTCCTCACAGCATGGGGTCTGGGTGTCAATAATAAGCTTGCTCAGAGGGCCAGGCAGAAATGGAATCGGCCTTCTGACCCAGCTAGTCACGTGGCATCACTTTTGTGTAGTCACTGGCCCACCAGGGTTCCAGGAGAGGAAGGAGAGGCCCCAACTCTGGAGAGGAGGAACGTCTGAGCCCCGTGGTAGAAAAGCCATTTGGGATGGAAGGTCTTGTTGTAGCCATCTTGGAAAATGCAATCTGCCACAACCACCTTTCCCCAGCACTGCCAGGAATTTATTTTCTTAAACACCTTTTCTGCATTTTTTAAGAACTTAGGGGCAGGGTCATGGAGCCAAAGCTTGCACTCACCAGTCATCTTGATGTGATCTCACCTCATGGCTTATTTAATTTGTATTATTCCCCGCTGTTCTATCTTGCAGTTTGTGCCACTTCATCCTCGTGTACTCAGCTGGTGTTCCACACAGAAACCCCCTGGGGCCAGCGTGCACGGTGTAGGCTTGAGGTGGAGGCTGTTCTCCTGGCCTTGTCGGACACAGCCTGGAAGCGGGGCCCAGTCACAGCGACAGTCATGGATCCCAAAGGTCCCCCGCCAGCTCTGCACACCCCTGCCTCCTAAGGATCTCTGCAGCTGCTGTGACCCACAGTTGGGAGTGCTCCAGGGAGTTCTCATGTGTGCTCCTCCACATGCAAGAGCCACTACCTCTCGGGCGCCGATGCAGAATGGCTGATGGGAACGGCTCGTCCCCTCTGAATGATCTCTCTCTTCCAAAAACCTGAGCATGGGTCCCCATGGCCTGCCCTCGGCCTGTCCAGTAGGCAGGGTGGACACAGCACAGCAGTGCCTGGCTGCCCTGTCTCCCTCCTCTCACCGAGTCCTCCTGCAGGTGCACACTGGCGAGCTGCCCCACCGTCCTTCAGATTGGAGGTGCCTGAGGGAAGGGGCAAGCACAGGGGGATTGGAGGCCGTGCTAGTCAGGCTGGGTGAAGCAGCGGGGCTTGAGGAGGGCACCGCAGCCCCGTGAAGCTGAATTAGGACCTGGGAGCCACCTAGGCCTGGGCCCCACAATGGAGACTGGGGAGTTAGGAGATGGCTGTGGTCCCTGTCGTCTCACCCGACGCCCAAGTGAGATGCTTAGGAGTTAAATGGACAGAGCCTGCAGCTGGGGCCGATGCTGAGAAGGCCTCTCCGGAGGGGGAATTTGCTTTCTCTTGCAACAAGGGAAGCTTGAATTCTGCCATAAGGATCTCCATTCCTCACCAAGAAGTCTGGAGTCACGCCACACACAGCTGGATCAGCGCTGTGTTTTGGTCTGATGTGACAGTGGTTAAACTTGTGTGACAATGAGAAATCAGGACGAACGACTTCCTTCATGTCAAAGTTTCCTAACTTTTCAGGGAAGAGAAAATAGGGCAACTGCATCATATTGCGGACAGTGAACTCGGATCTTTTAACTTCATTCCTACACCCAAGTTGCTGATTGAGGGAAATGGACAGGGGCCGGCCTGACCCTTGGGTCTCAGGTACAGACAGGACAGGGCTGTCTGCCGAGAAGTGAGGCAGGAGCCGAGCAGGGATGTTTTGGAATCGGCAAGGGTGTCTGAACACCTTCGGCTCTGCCTGCATCTGCTCCTCAGGCTGTCTGCAAGTAGCACCGTGTCCTGGAGCCGCATGTTAAAAAGCTGGTTTGGTTCAGGCTTTTGAAAAATCAAAACAAGACAAGCATCCCCCACCTTGAGGAACAACAACTTTTTCCCAGGCTTGCAAGCGCTGTGGCCGGGTCGCCCTGGCAACGACACATTTTGGATCGGCCGCTTCCCCGGGCCTTTGTTTCCCGTGTGCACAACGGGGATGGGAGAAGGTCAAGGTCACTTCCGGCTGCACATTCTGGGAGGCAAACCCATACCTCGGGGGCCTCTCTCCTGCCCTTTAGTCCCTGGCTGGCATCTCAGTGGCATCTCAGCAGGGAGAATAAAGGCGTCTGTGTTGCAGCTTCCTGGGGACTCTTCCTTGGAAACAGTCTGATAGACAATGATGGCAGCTGCTGACTGCCTATGGCCTGGCTGCTGCCGGCCATGTGGGCCTCTGGAACGGGGTGCCTAGTCGAGGCTCCCCAGACCCACTTCCACAGCCACAGGACCTGCCTGCAGTCTCTTTCCCTCTTCCTGGAAACTTCTGTCCCTTTGTCCACTCCCGATGAGTCAGAGTAGCCGATGGAGAGGAGTGCAGAGCCCAGGCCGGAATCAAGTGGCAAAGGCAAGGTGTGTCTCCTCTCTAAGGTCACTAGGCCACAGCAGCAGTGGTTTTCGTTTGGGCCTGACAAGGAGCCGGTGCTGTAGTCACCCATGACTCTGGAGGCCCTGTTCATCCATCAGGCCTGGAAACACCAGCAGGCCTGGCCAACCCACCCCAGAGCTCAGCCAGCATGGACAGTCAGTCTTGGCCAGCAGCACCTTCCTCAGGCCTGAGAAGAAGAGGCCAGGTCTGCCTGGCACAAGCTGCAAACTTTGGTTCCCTGTACCCCAGGTGGAGGGGGCTGCCCCGCCAGAGGCAGCTCCCACGTCCCCTGAGCCTGAGTCATTACCTGCTAAAGAGGGGACAGCTCTTCAAAAGACCTGTGGCCTCCCGGGTCCCAGGAGCATCCGTGAAAGTGAAAAGGGCAGAAGGTTTCTTGGCACAGTTTTCTGAATCTCTCCCTGGGCCATCTGTTCCAGTTACTGCTGTTTTCTAACAAAGCACCCCAAAACTTAGCAGCATACCACAGCCATCTTCCCATACTCCTGGTTCTGCAGGTCTGGAAGTTGGACAGAGCACAGGAGGGCTGACTTGCTTCCATCCTGTAAAGTCTGAGGCCTCCACTGCAAAAACTCCACCGCTGAGAGGGACCCAACAGCTGGAACCATCTGAAGACGTCATCTCTCATGTTTCCCCCCCATGATGCTGGCTGTTGGGGGGACCTCAGCCCAGGCCGTTGGCCACAACAGCTTCTGCATGTGGCTTGGGCTTCCTCAGAGCATGGCGGCCTCATCACAGTCAGACTTCTTGACTACAGGCTCAGGGCTCCAGAGGTGAGTGTCTGTTTCATTGCCTTTCCCACTGAGCTTTGGCAGTTATGCTGCATCATTTCCACCACATTCTATTTGTAACAAGCAAGTCACGAGCTCCCCCATATACAAGGGGAAGGGCCACAGACTCCACTTCATGGGGGAAGGGCCACAGACTCCATTTCTTGATGGGAGGGGTGACAGGATGGGAGGTACTGTTGTGGCCGTCTTTGGAGAACATAATCAGACACAGCACTCTCCTGGCTTTCCTCCCACTCTGCCCCAGCCACGATCCAGCTGCACAGACAGCCTTGATCAGGCCCTTCCAGTACCTTCTTCTCTTCCTAACAGCCGCTGGACAGGTCCTCCACAGGCCCAATAGTGAGCTGGGCCACCAAGCCATGTGGGAGGCCCCTCCATTTCTGCCTTTTTCACCATGCTGGGGAAAGGGGCAAGCTCAGGGTTAACTGGAGTCCACAGGGTCACTCAGTTTGATGGAGTGCCCCAGGCTGTCCTGGGGCCTGGCCTGCCTCCCTCACTATCTGTGACTGTTCATGTGGCTTTTGGTTTTGTGTTTCTTGGCTTGTGAGTTGTGGTTCTGGAATGAGGGGAGCCAGGCAGAGCCTCACCCTGGAGCCTAGCAGTGGGGGGTCCTGAGAGCCACCCCGGGAGCCCAGAGCTTCCTCTGTGGATGGTCTCCCCTCTGTGGCTGCAGTTTAGGGGCCTTGGGACAGAACCTTTTGCCATCCCCTGCCCTATTTGTATTGGGGCAGGCTGTTCTTGGTGGAATACAGTTTCTGTGTGGCTGACACAAGTGTAAACTGCAGACTTGCCTTTGGTGGCTGAGTTCTGAGGAGTTTTGCTGAGAACAGTACAAGGGTTAGTAGGTCCCAGCTGTGAGAGCTGTGGGACCATTGTAGTTGTAGAAGCTGCTTTTGTCAAGAGACTCTCTCAGGAAAAATGTTCTCTGGATTTCCAGACCCTTCTCTACTCTTTCCCCTACTCCCAATGTACCCCTGGCCCACAGACCCCCCAAATTCCCTAGTGTGGACACAGAGCCCTACTCTGCCACCAGGCCTGCACCTGGCCATGGGTCCAGACACCGGAGACATTAAAGCATGTGTTCCTGCGCACGCACACACACACACACACACAAACACACACACACAAACACACATACATACACACATACACGTACACAGACACACATATACACTCACATGCACAGACACGAACACACACACACACACACATACATACACACACACATACACAGACACACATATACACACACACATGCACAGACACAAACACACACATACAAACACACATGCACAGACACGAACACACACACACACATACAAACACACATGCACAGGCACGAACACACACACATACATACACACACACATACAGACACACATATACACCACATGCACAGACACAAACACACACACACACACACAACACAACACAACACAACACATACACACACACATCACAACACAACACAATACAAACACACATGCACAGACACGAACACACACACATACAAACACACATGCACAGGCACGAACACACACATACATACACACACATACAGACACACATATACACACACATGCACAGACACAAACACACACACACATGCACAGACACGAACACACACACATACATACACACATACACATACACAGACACACATATACACACACACACGCCCAGACACGAACACACACACATACAAACACACATACACAGACACACAAACACACACATCACAACAAAACACACATACAAACACACATGCACAGACACGAACACACACACAAACAAACACACATGCACAGCACGAACACAACAACACACACATACAGACACACATATACACACACATGCACAGACAAACACACACATACAGAACACACACACACATACACAACACATACACACACACATAACACACACACGCCAGACACGAACACACACATACAACACACATACAGACACACACACACACATACACACACATGCACAGACACGAACACACACACATACAAACACACAGCACAGACACGAACACACACACACATACACACATCACAGACACGAACACACACACACACATACAGACACACACATACACACACACGCACAGACACGAACACACACACACATACATGCACATACACACAAACACGCACGAGCACACACATACATGTGCGTGCACACAGAGAACAGACTATCCATGAGCCTGTAGTACATGCAAAAAAGCCAAGTTACATTTTTAAAAATTTTCTATTGCACAAGAAATACAAGATGCCGCCTGGAACGCTGGGAGAAGGAAGCCAGGCCCGCTCGTTTGGGCCTCTGCCTGCCCGCCTGGGGTGTCTGTATTTACATTAGTCCACGCCCGCCACAAGGGTTCCTTTCTCCCCACATAGCATCATACTTGGGAATACTTGGTAAAGTAAACTCATCAAGCCCACAAACTCTTCTCAGAGGGCCCAGGAGCCCAGGGGCAGCCATTGCTCGGCGGGCGGGTCCCCTGTCGCGGCGGGGCCAGGCCAAGCCGGCGGGAGGATGGGGTCCGGCGGCTCGGAGCGGGGCGCCCCCTGGCGGCGGGCGAGGGAACTGCTCCTGCCCGCGGGTTGCATGGGGGCAGGTGCCCTAAGGAATGGGCTGGAGAGGCTGCCACTGCTCACTGCTCTCCTGGGCTTCAGTGAGGGAGAGGAGCTGTTACATTTTGGCAAACAGCAGACCTTTTTTTCCAAAGCCCCCAGCTTCTAGCCACCATGGTTGACCGAGTTCTTTCTCTGCTGTAGGAGAAACAGGGTCCAGCCCCCAGCTTTGCCCAAGGGTCCCCCTGGCCCCCCTTCCCCGTCATTGCCTGGGAGTTAGTGATGACTGGGGAGGACTGGTTTTTGGGAGAGGGGCTGCAATGAGGAGCGTCACATTTTCTGAAGTGACAAGGAAGCCTCTGCACCCAGACCCTCAAGTTCGTTCCCCCATCCAGTGTCCACCTGCCTGTCTCCCTTTAGCAAGTAAGTCCTCCCAACCCAGCCCCTCACTTGGATGCGATCCCTCCCTGAGAACTGAGAGGGGCAAGTGCCCTGCCTTGAGCGATGGGAGTTCCTCTGTAGGGCCTTGTCACTTGGGGAATGCCAGGCCCCTCGCTGCTGGTTCCTGTCCCTGCCCCTGTCCCTGTGCCGGGGACAGCTGTGTGCAGCTGAAGAGAATTTTCAAGGCCAAGCCTGAGGTTCAGGGTCTACTCCCTGACTTGAACAGAAGTAGACAGCATGAAAGACGTTACACTGGCCCTCAGCATGCCAGGGTCAGGAGGGTGGGGGTGGTGGGGGGCCGTGGATAGTCCCCAAGAACATTGACAGGAAAGACCTGGAGGCCGTATGCACCCGAACTGTACTTCAGCAGCCAGGGTGGGGGCTGCAGCGTCTTCCCTGATGCCTGCTCTCCGCAGTGGGGATCTGTCTATGCTGTTCCAGGCTGTCATCCCTGATTATTTTCCATCTCTGTCATTGAGGAAACAAGGATCTAAGAGGCGCAGAAACGTGCCCTGGGTCTGGCAGTTGGCAATTGGCAGAGGCAGGATTTGAACCTGGGCCTGTATTTCCAAATCCCACCCTCATCACCACATTGAGGAGCAGCCCCTTGAGGCTGAGCTCTGGCAATTCCTTTAGTCCTCAGTGTGGCCTCGAGGGAGAGGTTTGGGGCAAAGGCCTGGGCCTTTGGCTTTTGGGGTTTCCAGGGCCCAGCAGAGGCCCAATTCCTGGCTGCCCCTCCTTGAACTCAGGGGACTTGGGGTCTTTGGTCTTGAGGCCCCCATGGCCTCCATTGTGAGGGAACCTGGAAGTGTGTGGCACAGCCATTGGTTCATCAACCAAGGAGGCAGGGCGTGGAGGAGCCACAGTCCAGGAGAGAGGAGGTGGCTGTGGGTCACCCAGCCAGGAGGTGCTGGAGGGAGTGCGAGCCCCATTTTCTGACCCTGACCCCAGCTGCCCCGCTTCATATTACACTACCCAGTGTGTCTCTGTTCTCTTAGGTCCGACCTCCAAACGTAAAAGTGAATGAAAGGGAAACCAATAACGGGAAACTCAAAGGACAGGGGCCTCTGGGGTGGGCAGACCAGTAGCTGGAAGGGGTCCAGCCCTGATTCCTGAGATCGCCTCAGCCTTGTGCAGGCCCTGGGCCCCCGCCCAGCAGGCCCCAGTGATGGGCAGGCTGGGCTCCAGCCATTGTCTGCTCCACGGCTCCGTTGCAGAGCAGAAACCTTGCACCGAGGGCAAAAACACCTAGCGTGCCTTAGATCCAACTTAAACCTTTTTGATAAAGAAAGTCCAGATAAAGAGTTCATTCACTTCCACTTCTCCAGATGCACTTGATTTGAGGCTTCTGTGACCTGATGCCGCTATTTCAGAGGTAGAGATGTTTTCTAGTTCCTTCCACCTCATTGTCAGCTGAAGCTCCCCCCAGCCCCCACCCTCTTCCTCCCCTCCTTCTCCTCTGTCTCCAGACCTGGGTAGAAGTTGTGCTGCTTGAGGGCAGGGTTGACGGGGCTGCCTTGGCTGGACTTGGAGATGGAGGATTGATTGAGTGGCGGTGGGAGAGATGTCGCCGGGCACACAGCACATCCTAGAGGCCACTTCGGAGGAAGGGAAGAGGTCAGCTCCTGGTGCTCATGTGGTGGAAGCCACAACCACCTCGCAGAGCCTTTTAGGATCTGCGCAGGGACCGGTGTGAGCGTTTCAGGATCTGGGGAGGGACTGGTGTGAGCCTTTTAGGATCTGCGTGGGGACCAGTGTGAGCCTTTTAGGATCTGCGCAGGGACCAGTGTGAGCGTTTCAGGATCTGCGCAGGGACCGGTGTGAGCGTTTCAGGATCTGGGGAGGGACTGGTGTGAGCCTTTTAGGATCTGCGTGGGGACCAGTGTGAGCCTTTTAGGATCTGCGCAGGGACCGGTGTGAGCGTTTCAGGATCTGGGGAGGGACTGGTGTGAGCCTTTTAGGATCTGCGCAGGGACCAGTGTGAGCGTTTCAGGATCTGGGGAGGGACCAGTGTGAGCCTTTTAGGATCTGCGTGGGGACCAGTGTGAGCCTTTTAGGATCTGCGCAGGGACCAGTGTGAGCGTTTCAGGATCTGGGTAGGGACTGGTGTGAGCCTTTTAGGATCTGGGTAGGGACCGGTGTGAGCCTTTCAGGATCTGGGTAGGGACTGGTGTGAGCCTTTTAGGATCTGGGTAGGGACTGGTGTGAGCGTTTCAGGATCTGGGTAGGGACCAGTGTGAGCCTTTTAGGATCTGCGCAGGGACCAGTGTGAGCATTTCAGGATCTGGGGAGGGACCAGTGTGAGCCTTTTAGGATCTGGGTAGGGACTGGTGTGAGCCTTTTAGGATCTGCGTGGGGACCGGTGTGAGCGTTTCAGGATCTGGGTAGGGACCAGTGTGAGCCTTTTAGGATCTGGGTAGGGACCGGTGTGAGCCTTTTAGGATCTGCGTAGGGACCGGTGTGAGCCTTTTAGGATCTGCGTAGGGACCGGTGTGAGCCTTTCAGGATCTGGGTAGGGACTGGTGTGAGCCTTTTAGGATCTGGGTAGGGACCGGTGTGAGCCTTTTAGGATCTGCGTAGGGACCGGTGTGAGCCTTTCAGGATCTGGGTAGGGACTGGTGTGAGCCTTTTAGGATCTGGGTAGGGACCGGTGTGTGCTTGGAGGACAGGGGCCAGGCAGGCTCTCCAGAGTGTGCAGAAAAGTGCCTCCTGGAGATTCTGCCATGCCCAGCCTGCTGCACTCACGGGAGTGAGACCAGGACTGGGCAGCTCCTAGATGACACCAACGAGGGGGCCACGCTAGAGCCTGGAAGGAATGAATGCAGGATCCAAAACGGCAGTTGCCATCCGAGTCGGCAGAAACAGGTTTCTGAGCTGGCTCCCGGCTGAGCGGCAGCAGATCCTCGCTCTCCGGGCCTCCGTGTTGTCAAGCATGAGATTGAACAGTGGAGCCGCTGCTGCGCAGACACTCGAGGGCTGTGGGAGGTGACGTAGCTGCAGGGGGATCTAGGGAAGAGGTGCTGGCGCCTGAGAGTCTTGCTGTGCAGATCCTTCGTTTCATTCCTTGGTTTTACAGATGAGGAAGCTGAGGATCTGAGAGCTGCACCGTAGTGGCTGAGGTGGGGGTTGCAGTGAAGGATGTGACACACCCCAGATGGAGCTGAATGGGTGTGGGACCTCAGGTCTTGGCCACAGCGGCCTGCTGTGCATTGATCCTGCTAAAGAGTGTCCATTATCAGCCAGGCATGGTGGCTCATGCCTGTAATCCCTGCACTTTGGGAGGCCGAGGCGGGCGGATCACCTGAGGTTGGGGGTTCAAGACCAGCCTGGCCAACACAGAGAAACCCCGTCTCTACTAAACATACAAAATTAGCTGGGCGTGGTGGCACATGCTTGTAATCCCAGCTACTCAGGAGGCTGAGGCAGGAGAATTGCTTGAACCCGGGAGGCAGAGGTTGAGGTGAGCTGAGATTGCGCCATTGCACTCTAGCCTGGGCAACAAGAGTGAAACTCTGTCTCAAAAAAAAAAAAAGTGTGCATTATCAGGGACATGGCAAGAGGACGGTGGTGGAATGCTGGTGGAGCTGGCCCAGCCATGTGTGGGGACGGGGTCCTCAGTACAGCCTGAGACTGCTCTGGTCCCACTGGCCAGGCCGGGGCTCTGGGGAGAGGCCTGTGGGGGGCTGGTGAATCCCAGGTCTGATGGCGCCTCTGGGCAACGTGTCTGGACTCAGAAGTCAGGAGCTGAGGAGCATGTGGGGACGCGTGTCAAGGGGGATTTCGATGACAGCCGTAAGTCCAGGCAGCAGATCCAGCAGGATGCATTTGGCCACCAGAATTCACCCAGTGTCTCCAGAAAGTGCTCAGTTGGGAAGGAGACAGACGCCTGTGTGGAAGGAGGGACGGGTGAGAATCTGGGGCCCTGTCCCTTAGTCCTTTGTAAATGGCAGAGGGAGAGGGGGCTTCCGAATGGCAGTGATCCAAAACTCACCTCTCCATAGAAACAGGTCACTGGAGGCCCAGCTTCCGGGCCGGCCCCCAGTGCTGAGAGAAGCTGCTGCCCCTTGCCACCCCCGGAGAGGATGCCAGCCGTGCTCATTAGAGGGTGGGTACTCCCAGCATCCAGCCTCCCTCTCATTCAGAAACTCGGCCCCAGGAGGGGGTTTTGGAGGCTGGGTATACGAGGTGTGCCAGTACCTTGGGGTTCTTCTGAGACCAGGAACCCGTGCTTTAGGCCTTCAAGGGCCAGCGCTCACCTGGGCAGTGACTGGATGGGAGCAGCCCCCTCGTCCCCCTGGTCTAGGGCAGTTAGAAGAGACAGCACTGCAGAAGGCCCTCTGTGTGTCCCACCCTCCTGGGGAAAGTGAGGTTCCTGTCCAGGCTTGGAGGAGCAAGGCCATTGCCTACCACTTGAATAAATGGGTTGTTTCTGGATTCTGGGAATTGGGTAACTGACAATGGTGCCTTTTTGGTGTTGCTGCCAGGATGCTGGGAGTCTCAAAGGGGACCAATCATGACAAGGATGTGCACTCTTTGGTTCCATAGTAATTTTATAGTAATGAAGAATGAATATTTTAGTTGGGCACAGTGGCTCACACCTGTAATCCCAGCACTTTGGGAAGATGAGGTGGAAAGATCCCTTGAGCTCAGAAGTTTGAGACCAGCCTGGGCAACACAGTGAAACCCTACCTTTACAAAAAATAAAAGAAATTTAGCCAGGCGTGGTGGTGTGCACCTGTAGTCCCAGCTACTCAGGAGGCTGCGGTGGGAGAATCACCTCAGCCCAGAAGTCAAGGCTGCGATGAGCCGAGATCACACCACTGCACTCCAGCCTGGGGGACGGTGTGAGACCCTGTCTCGAAAAAAAAAATTTGTAACTTTGATTTTTTTTTCTTATTGCAAAAGAAATTCTACATACGAACAATCCAAAAGAAAAGGAATAAAAGTGGCCATTCCAGCAGCGAGGAATAACCGCCACTAATATTTTGGTCTGTGTCCTTCCAGCCTTGTCATTTATACATTTATATAATACACTACAATTTTTTAAAAACATGATCTTCAGGCCTCCCTGTTTCAGTTGGTGGATTGCAGGTGCCGTTCCTTGCCTTTCACTGGCCTCCTCCCAGAGCCTCCGCTCACCCTCACTGCAGGCCATGCTCTCTGGCTGGCCTTTATGCTCCGTGGAACCAAGGGGAACCCTAGAGCTTGAGATTTGTGGGGTGCTGTAGGGCTGTTTGTCCCCAGCCTCCCAGAGTACAGCTAATATGTCCCACTCCCTGAACGATGTCCCTGCCCCACTGCTGAGTGACATGGGTGTGCCTGGCAAGGCACCTGTGCTGGTCTTTCTTCCACTGTTCACACCTCTCCTGGGCTCTCTGGGCTTCTGGGCGAGTTGAACACTGTGGGGTACAGGGGAGGTAGGGGTATCTAGCCTGGAGTGGGGTGAATGTGCCCTTGGGAAAAGAATGCCACTCTCTTCCAGATCTTTCTGTCCTTATGTCAGAGAGATGGAGTCATCCCAGCACTTCTGGCCAGCAAACCTGAAGCGTCTCCATGGCCATCTCCCTCTGCCTTCAACCCACCTGAGCATTTTCTGGGAGCCAGGCTGGGTGCCAGGCTGTGAGGGCACCGCTGGCCTCACGCGTTACTGCCTGTGCACTGTTGATACCCTATTTATCAGGCTCATGAATCTGTTAAACATGAAACCATCAACCCTTTCCAAACAATAACACACTGCTTCTATGTCTCACACACAACTCCTGAGTTTTGGCAATTCCTCCAGTGAAACACTGATTTAATATTTTTATTGGATCCCACTTGTAAATATTTAATTAAAGTCTAAACTGTTAGACTATCTCTAGTGCTTCAAACACCCAAACACTCAAAGTGTGCCTCAAATGCTGTATTGGTTACACAACGAAGCGCTCTGCTCTCTGGAACTGACCCCAATGCCGAAGCCTGATTCCCACCTCCCCTCCTCACCCTGCTCCCGTCTTCTTACCGGTGCTCATAGCTCTTCTCAGGGGTTCCGAGCCTTCCTAGGGTTGTGGTGACCCCAGGAAAAGAGACAACGCTTCAGGGTGGGACCAGTTAAGGGCTGAGGACACAGGGCCCAGGGTGTCAACGGTTCCTTTGGGGCGGTGCTCCCAGCTGTTCCTCCCGAGGTGACTGGAACCTGAGCTCAGGCGTTAGGCTGTGTCCTTTCTGTAGGACGTTGGAAGCTCCAGCTTTTCATGAAGCTTTGTGTTTTTTGGCAGCCTGGTGTCCATGCCCTGAAGCGAAGTGCTCTGTAACTTTCGCTTGTCCCCCTTTTATGATATGCTGGTGGGACGTAGACATGCTTACAAGATATGCCTCTGTGGCCTGTTTCACTAGGACCAGGGAAGCACATCTTGTTAGCATGTGCTAGACTGGCTGGTTCGAGGGTCTTTCTCTGGTGGGAAGGGTGAGTGTGTGCAGGTGGCTCACTGTCTCAGGGCTATCTCAGGACGGATGGCTGTCCCGCATCTTCGCGCCCCTCCCTGCCGGACCTCTTTCTAGCTGGTCATCAGTGCGGCGACCAGAGCGACAGCTCCTACACTCCTTCCAAGATAACGATATACATACATACATACATACATACATGTATGATGAGCTCTAACCTTTTCCATTACCACTACAATTTATATGCTTTCTAGTAACGGTATCGGTATCATTGCAACTTTTGACAACTGGCATTATTTCAATGAACCAGTTAACAAGTCAGTGGCACTTGGCCAGAGTGAGCACTGCCCTGAAACCCCTGGGTATGCAGCCCGTCCCAGGCCCATCGTAAATAATGTGTGTGCATGTCTGTGTGTGTATATGCATGTGTGTGTGTTGCGTACGTGTGTGTAAATGTGTGTGCATGTCTGTGTGTGTATATGCATGTGTGTGTGTTGTGTACGTGTGTGTAAATGTGTGTGCATGTCTGTATATGCATGTGTGTGTGTTGCGTACGTGTAAATGTGTGTGCATGTCTGTATATGCATGTGTGTGTGTTGCGTACGTGTAAATGTGTGTGCATGTCTGTATATGCATGTGTGTGTGTTGTGTATGTGTGTGTGGTATATGTGTGCACACACGTGTGTCGTGTGTATACATATGTATCTGCATATATGCGTATGTGTGCATGCTGTGTGTATGTGTGCATAAGTGGGTCATGTGTAAGTGTGCATGTATACAAGTGTGTGTGTATATCTGTATATGTATGTGTGTGGTGTGTGTGTGTGAGCATTCATGTGTCGTGTATGTGTATTTGCATGTGCATGTATGTGTACATGTGTATGGTGTGTGCGTATGTGCTCACGAACGTGTGTGTCACGTGTAAATGTGCCTGTATGTGTATATGAGTGTATGCATGTGTAGGTGTGTGGTGTGTGTCTCTATACATGTATGTGTGTGCAGTGTGTGTGCATGAGGATGCATGTGTCAGGTGTGTGTATGTATCTCTGTGCATGGTATATGTATATATGTGTGCATGTGTGTGTGTGTCATGTGCATATGTGCCTGTATGTGTATATGAGCATATGCGTGTGTAGGTGTGTGGTGTGTATGTCTATGTATATATATGTGTGTGGTGTGTGTGTGTCTGTTTTTGAATGCAAGAAAGTGCTACTCCCTGGGTCACTCTTCATGACAGAGCTAGAAAATATTTTTGATGATGTGTATTAATTTCCATTCGCTTTAAAAATAAGTGAGAGTCATGTTAAGAAGGGTCCTGCCATCTGATTCCCTCCCCAGAGGCAACCACTGCTCCCATATTTTGATTTCTTTCTATAATTAAACGTCATGAGTTCACGTGGATGTTTCCAATTTCACACGTTAGGCTGCTGTCTCCTGGCCACCCCCACCTTCTTTTTGAATGGGACCCCTTTGCCTGTTAAGACTTTGCTTCTCTGTACCTTCCCTTGAGAAGTTCCCAGGCTGGGGAGGCAGAGCTGGGCTGTTTCTTCTTACAGAGCAGGGGACAGCTCCATGGAGCTGGTGCCAGGGGTGCGAGGCTGTGTGTGAGCGTGCTGGGTGGTCTGGGCGTGAGTGCTGGCAGGGTGTCAGGGCCACAGATCAATCAGAATGGGCTGGGTGAGCTCAGGTCACCAAACCCCCAGCTCCCAGTGGCCCCAACCACAGGCTTTGCTTCTTGTTCTTGATACATGTCCGTGGCGAGCTGCCTGGGCACTCCAGGTCATCTCTCCCAGGCTGACTGAGCAACAGCCAGCGAAAGCTGCAGGGCCCAGGGCGGAGGGAAGGAGGCCCCTGGCAGGGTCGTCTCACGCAGGAAGTGCAGGGCTCTTGCCTGTGGATGGCGAGAGAGGTGACAGTGCCCTTGCACTCAGCACGCATTTACCAGCACTAACTAGTGCCTCTCCCCTAGGACCCACCAACAGACCTCAGTGGGCCAAGGAATGCAGCCCAACCATAGGCCCAGAAGAGCAGAGGGCCTGCTGACAGCCCTGGGGGTGGCAGAGACCACTGATGGCAAAGTAGAAATTAATTTTATTTTATTTGTGTGTTAATCATTATTACTACTTCATTTTAAAAAAGGCATATGTGGCAGGCCGGGCGCAGTGGCTCATGCCTCTAATCCTAGCACTTTAGGAGGCCTAGGCGGCTGGATCACTTGAGGTCAGGAGTTCGAGACCAACCTGCCAACATGGCGAAACCCCATCTCTACTAAAAATACAAAAATTAGCTGGGTGTGGTGGTGCACGCCTGTAATCCCAGCTACTCAGGAGGCTGAGGAAGGAGAATCGCTTGAACCCGGGAGGTGGAGGTTGCAGTGAGCCAAGGTCGCGTCACCGTGCTCCAGCCTGCACGATGGGAGCCAGACTCCATCTCAAAAAACAAAAACCCGTATGTTCAAATTGGGACTCTTAAACATCCCTATCATCTTATTACACTCATCAATCAGCATCCGTTTATTCTTCTATGTGCTACACCTTAACTCAATTCTCAAGTAAAGGTGTGCATAAAAGTCTTGCTGATTATTTCAGAAAAAACAGAGATTTATTGTGAACGCTGGGATAGTTCATGGCAACAGGACCGCTTGTGTTTCCCCAAGGGGTTCTCAAGGCAGGAAAGAGGGGTTTCATGGCCAGGGGGAAAGGTGGGAGTCCTGGCCCTGGGGGGGGCCCTCCTAGCCCCTGTGCCTATCCCATCAGGAATTGTTGATGACAGAGGAGAATCCAGGGCTGCAGAGCTGGGGTAGCCTGTCCAGGGTGGAATTTAAACTTGCAGGACATCAAAGCCACCACACCTTAAGTTTTGGCCTTTGGGTAACTTGGATGAAACCATGGACCGTCTCTGTGACTGTGGTTTGGTGCAAAGTGACTGTTTGTTGCCTTGGGAAGAACTGTGGGCTACGCCACACCCAGCTCTCACGATGCACAGGTGAACAGGGGCACACCTGGCACACAGCGCTCCAGTCCATGGTTCTTAGGTCCCCCTGCCTGGACTTAATCAGAAGTTGGTTAGAGCCAGCTCACTTGCTGACTTCGTGCTCTGGTTGGGCTAATGGAAAATGTATCTGAATATTAGGAACTGCATTTGGCTGCTAGTCACAGACAGCTGAAAAATGCTGGCTTAAACAAGGAAGTGGGTTCCTTTTCCATAAGGTCACATGAAGCCTGAAGGTTGGCAGCCAGAGCTGGCGAACTGTCCCCCATCACTGCCCCAGGTCCTCCTGGGGCCCTCCCTCCCACAAGGAAGGAGGAAGCAGGGGCAGGGTCAAAGGGGCCTCCAGTGACTCAGCCCCCTTTGATGGAGTTCCCTGAAGCCCTACTTGATGACATCCAAGTCACCCCTGGCTGGCGCTCAGTCCCAGGGCCACCCCACCTGCAAAGGTGGCTGGGAAAGGATGCACCAACAAAACTGGGGTCTGATACTGAGCAGGAGGGGCTGCAACTAGCAGTTTCTGCCACAGTGATTGTTAAAGTGCTATTGTAACTAACTGACCCCTATACCCCAACTCCATTCTCCATTCCCCACCCCCTCTGGCCCCAGAGACTTTGAGGCCCCAGGCCCTGACATGCTGGAAAATGTGGCTCCTTCCAGGGCAGCAGCCTGCTGTTTGCCTCTCGGCGTGTTTCAGGTTTTCCTGATCACTGGGGGGTTTCTGTGTTACGGTGTCTCCTCTAGGGCTTGCCCAGTGCTTTCTGCAGAGGAGCCCATGCTCCAGCCCTGGAGGCACTGTGAAGGAGACGGGTTCTGGCAGGCTCCCCGACCCAGGCAGGCTCCTTGCAAAGACCCTGCAGGTTTGAGCAATCAGTGGCCCTGGAAGGTGGTGATGGCTCAGCCAGTGACCAGTCATCAGGCCACTGCTTTCTCAGGTGCAGTGTGGTGGCGGGAGGAGGCCTGGGTGCCATCTCCTGGGGATGGGTGGGCCTTGACCCTGCACCTGGGCTGCACACCTTCCCCATTCCAGGGCAAAGGTGGACCAGGGTCAGAGCCAATTGGCCTTGGCCCCGTGTCCAGCCCCTCATACCTGTCCCCCTGCTGTAGCCATCCACCTCACCTGGGGCTCTGTGCCTGCATCCCAAAGACAGCCAAAGAGGTTCTGGTTCAGCCAGGACCATGAAGTTAGATGGACAGGATTGTTAGGGGACCCAGCCCTGCCCCAGGAGCTGCCCTCCATGGAATCAGACACCCACAGAGGAGAGGGGACCAAGGGGGACTCCCCATTACCTCTAGAGACCAAGGCCAAGAGCCACCTGTTGGGCTCAGGGAAGAGGTCCCTCCCAGCCTAATTACCGCCATAACAGGGCATGCACACAGTGCGGGGTGCAGAGAGGAAGGAAGGTGTACAGTAAAAATAAAGGTTCACTCCTCTATGCCAGCCCTCAGTTCTCCTCCCCAGAGGCAACCAGTGTCCACCACGTCCTGGGGTGTCCTTTGGGAGACTTTCCCTGTGCATACAGGCGGAGCTCTACAATGCTTTTTACGCACATGGTAACTCAGTACACACTTTCACGCGCGTCCGTGTGAAGAGACCACCAAACAGGCTTTGTGTCAGCAACGAGGCTGTTTATTTCACCCGGGTGCAGGCGGGCTGAGTCCAAAAAAAGTCAGCGAAGGGAGATGGGGTGGGGCCGTTTTATAAGATTTGGGCAGGTAAAGGAAAATTACAGTCAAAGGGGGTTTGTTTTCTGGCGGGCAGGAGTGGGGGTCACAAGGTGCTCAGTCGGGGAGCTTTTTGAGCCAGGATGAGCCAGGAAAAGGACTTTCACAAGGTAATGTCATCACTTAAGGCAAGGACCGGCCTTTTTCACTTCTTTTGTGGTGGAATGTCATCAGTTAAGGCGGGGCAGGGCATTTTCACTTTTGTGATTCTTCAGTTACTTCAGGCCATCTGGATGTGTATGTGCAAGTCACAGGGGATGGGACAGCTTGGCTTGGGCTCAGAGGCCTGACATTCCTGCCTTCTTATATTAATAAGAAAAATAAAACAAAATAGTGTTGAAGTGTTGGGGCGGCAAAAATTGTTGGGGGGTGGTATGGAGAGAGAGAATGGGCCATGTTTCTCAGGGCTGCTTCAAGAGGGATTGGGGTGGCGTGGGAACGATTAAGCTGAAGGAAGATTTGTGGTAAGGGGTGATATTGTGGGGTTGTTAGGAGAAACATTTGTCGCGTAGAATTATTGGTGATGGCCTGGATACGGTTTTGTATGAATTGAAAAACTAAACAGAATAAGAGAAGGAGAAAAACAGGTATTAAAGGACTAAGAATTGGGAGGACCTAGGACACCTAATTAGAGAGTGCCTAAGGAGATTCAGCATAGCCCTGCCAGCAAAGATTATTTATTTACTTCAAGAGTTAAGAGTGGCAGTTTGGGGATAGCACCAGGAGATATCAGCTGTGCTGGCTTGGAGAAACAGTGTAAACTGACAGTGTAAACAAGAGCAGGGCATGTATGAGTAGTTGAGAATGGTGAATAGGAGTATGACTAGACAGAAGATAGTAGGGATGACAAGTTTTTTGGGGGCACAGTCTAAGTTGGTCTAGTGTCTGGAATGAGACTGGGGCCTAATAAAAAGGAGCGTCCATACAGGAGCTCAAATGGGCTGTACCCTGTAGCATACTGAGGACAGGTCTGACTTCTGAGAAGGGAAAGTGGTAAAAGTATTGTCCAGTCCTTTTTAAGTTGGTGGCTGAGCTTGGTGAGGTGTGTTTTTAAAAGACCTTTAGTCCGTTCTACCTTTCCTGAAGACTGAGGACTGTAAGGGATATAAAGGTTTCACTGAATACTAGGAGCCTGAAAAACTGCTTGGCTGATTTGACTAATAAAGGCTGGTCTGCTATCGGACTGTATAGAGGTGGGAAGGCCAAACCGAGGAATGATGTCTGACAGAAGGGAAGAAATGACCGCGCTGGCCATCTCAGACCCTGTGGGGAAGGCCTCTACCTATCCAGTGAAAGTGTCTACCTAGACCAAGAGGTATTTTAGTTTCCTGACTCGGGGCATGTTGAGTAAAGCTAATTTGCCAGTCGTGGGTGGGGGCAAATCTTCAAGCTTGATGTGTAGGGAAGGGAGGGGGCGTGAATAATCCCTGAGGAGTAGTAGAATAGCAGATGGAACACTGAGAAGTTATTTCCTTGAGGATAGATTTCCACGATGGAAAGAAAATGAGAGGTTCTAAGAGGCAGGCTAGTGGCTTGTACTATAGCATAGCCTTCCTTTCCTGGTGTGCAGTGATTAGGCCTGGTGGAACTGCCATCAACAAATCAAGCGTGATCAGGGTGAGGAACAGGGAAGAAGGAAATGTGGGGAAATGGGGTGAATGTCAGGTGCATCAGAGAGATGCAGTCATGAGGGTCAGGTGTGGCATCAGGAATAATGTGGGAGGCTGGATTGAAGTCCAGGCCAGGAACACTGGTAATTGTGGGAGACTCAACAAAGAGTGAGTACAGCTGAAGGAGCCGGGGAGCAGAAAGTATATGTGTCAGGTGTGAGGAAGAAAATAGATTTTGGAAGTTATGAGAACTGTAGAGAGTGAGTTGAGCGTAGTTTGTGATTTTAAGGGCCTCTAAAAGTATTAGGGCAGCAGCAGCCACTGCACGGAGACATGACGGCCAGCCTAAAACAGTAAGGTCAAGTTGTTTGGACAAAAAGGCTACAAGACGCCATCCCAGTCCTTGTGTAAGAATTCTGACCGCACTAACCATGCCTAGGAAGGAAAGGAGTTGTTGTTTTGTAAGGGATTGAGTTTTGGGAGATTAATCGGACACGATCAGCAGGGAGAGCACGTGTGTTTTTATGAGAATTATGCTGAGATAGGTAATAGATAAGGATGAAATTTCGGCTTGACTGAAGTAATGGGAGCTGTCTGTGAAGCCTTGCGGCAGTACAGCCCAGGTAATTTGCTGAGCCTAATGGGTGTCAGGGTCAGTCCAAGTGAAAGCGAAGAGAGGCTGAGATGAAGGGTGAAAAGGAATAGTAAAGAAAGCATGTTTGAGATCCAGAACAGAATAATGGATTGTGGAGGGAGGTATTGAGGATAGGAGAGTATATGGGTTTGGCACCATGGGCTGGATAGGCAAAACAATTTGGTTGATAAGGCATAGATCCTGAACTAACGTGTAAGGCTTGTCTGGTTTTAGGACAGGTGAAATGGGGGAATTGTAAGGAGAGTTTATAAGCTTTGAAAGGCCATGCTGTGGCAGGCGAGTGATAACAGGCTTTACTCCTTTCAAAGCATGCTGTGGGATGGGATACTGACATTGAGCGGGGTAAGGGTGATTAGGTTTTAATGAGATGGTAAGGGGTGCATGATCGGTCACCAAGGAGGGAGTAGAAGTATCTTATACTTGGGGGTTAAGGTGGGGGATACAAGAGGAGGACGCAAAGGAGGCTTTGGATTGGGAAGAAGGGCAGCAATGAGATGTAGCTGTAGTCCAGCAATAGTCAGGGAAGCAGATAATTTAGTTAAAGTGTCTCGGCCTAATAAGGGAACTGGGCAGGTGGGGATAACTAAAAAGGAGTGCTTAAAAGAGTATTGGCTAAGTTGGCACCAGAGTTGGGGAGTTTTAAGAGGTCTAGAAGCCTGGCCGTCAATACCCACAACAGTTATGGAGGCAAGGGAGACAGGCCCTTGAAAAGAAGGTAATGTGGAGTGGGTGGACTCCATATTGATTAAGAAGGGGACGGACTTACCTTCCACTGTGAGAGTTACTTGAAGCTCGGCGTCCGTGATGGTCTAGGGGGCTTCCGTCGTGATCAGGCAGCGTCAGTCTTCAGCCGCTAAGCCGAGAAGATCTGGGAAGGAGTCAGAGCCTTGGACCAGAGTTCCAGGGGCTCTGGGAGTGGCTGCCAGGTGAGTTGGACAGTCCGATTTTCAGTGGGGGTCCCGCACAGATGGGACATGGCTTAGGAGGAATCCCGGGCTGCAGGCATTCCTTGGCCTGGTGGCCACATTTCTGGCCCTTGTAGCAAGCTCCTGGGGGAGGAGGTTCTGGAGGAACGCCTGGCCGCTGGGGTTCAGGTGTTTGGAAGTTCTTTTGTGCTGGAGATGTGGCTGGGGTTTGTCTCACAGTGGAGGCAAGGAATTGCAACTTTTTTCTATTATTGTACACCTTGAAGGCAAGGTTAATTAAGTCCTGTTGTGGGGTTTGAGGGCCGGAATTTAATTTTTGGAGTTTTATTTAATGTTGGGAGCAGACTGGGTAACAAAATGTATATTGAGAATAAGACGGCCTTTTGACCTTTTAGGGTCTAGGGCTGTAAAGCGTCTCAGGGCTGCTGCCAAAAGAGTCATGAACTGGGCTGGATTTTTATATTTGATAAAAAAGAGCCTAAACGCTATCTGATTTGGGTTAAAGGAAAAGGAGCATTAACCTTGACTATGCCTTTAGCTCCAGCCACCTTTTCAAGAGGAAATTGCTGGGCAGGTGGGGGAGGGCTAGTCACGGAACGAAACTGTAAGCCGGACCGGGTGTGAGGAGGGGAGGTGATAAAAGGATTATAGGGTGGAGGAGTGGAGGCTGAGGAAGAATTGGGACCTAACTCGGCCTGGTGAGGAGCAGCCTGGCGAGGAGGGGAGAGGTCAGATCAGTCTGTAGAAAAGGAAGATTAGAAAGACTCAGCGATGCCTGGGGTTGGGACTGAGGGGACAGGTGGGAGGGAAAGAAGGAGGATTTGGGACGAGTTGCATTGGGCACAGAGACTAGAAAGGGACCGATGTGTAAAAAGAATGCCTGGACGTCAGGCTCCTCAGACCGTTTGCCCATTTTATGACAAGAATTATTTAGATCTTGCAGGATGGAAAAATTGAAAGTGCCGTTTTCTGGCTATTTGGAACCCCTGTTGAGTTTGTATTGGGGTCAAGCAGCATTGCAGAAGAAAATAAGGCATTTAAGTTTTAGGTCAGGTGTGAGTTGAAGAGGTTTAAGTTTTTGAGAACACAGGCTAAGGGAGAAGGAGGAGGAATGGAGGGTGGAAGTTTGCCCATAGTGAAGGAGGCAAGTTTAAAGAAAAGGGAGAGTAAAGACATGGAGGGAAGCAGTTCAGGGGTTCTTAACCTCCAGAAAAGCGGGAAAGGGGTCAGGGCACAGAGATATAAGAGGTTGGGGCATGGAAATAAGGGATTGGGGCACAGAGATATGAGGTTGGGGTACTTGCCTCTCCTCTAGAAAAGCGGGACTTGCTGCTCAGGGTGAAGGAGAAGGGGTTGGGGGTTTCTTGCCCCCCAGAAAGGCAGAGAAGGGGTAGAGACACGGAGAGAAGGGGTTGGGGTACTTGCCCCTTCCCCAGAAAAGCGGGACTTGCCGCTAAGGGTGAAGGACCAAGGCAGGCATCCCTGCGTGGTCTGACACCTCTGAAACCTGGGTGAATAATCGGAGAGGTGTCCCTGCAATGATTAAACACCAAGGGAAGGCTGCCTTCCCTAGTCTGTGACTGGCGCCGGAGTTTTGGGTCCATGGATAAAACGTGTCTCCTTTGTCTCTACCAGAAAATGAAAGGAATTGAAATTAAAAGAAGGGAGAAATTGAAGTGTGGCACCAAGATTGAAAGGAGAAAGAGGTTGAGGGATAGTGAGGGAGGTTGGAGAAGAGAGTAAAAAGAGGCTGCTTACTTGATTTGAAATTGGTGAGATATTTATTGGGCTGGTTAGTCTGAGGACCTGAGGTCGTAGGTGGATCTTTCTCACTGAGCAAAGAGGAGGAGGACAGGGGATTCATCTCCCAAGGGAGGTCCCCCGATCAGAGTCATGGCACCAAATTTCATGCACGTCCTTGCAAAGAGACCACCAAACAGGCTTTGTGTGAGCAATAAAGCTTTTAATCACCTGGGTGCAGGTGGGCTGAGTCCAAAAAGAGAGTCAGCGAAGGGAGATAGGGGTGGAGCTGTTTTATAAGATTTGGGCAGGTAAAGGAAAATTACAGTCAAAGGGGGTTTGTTCTCTGGCGGGCAGGAGTGGGGTTGCAAGGTGCTCAGTGGGGGAGTTTTTGAGCCAGGATGAGCCAGGAAAAGGACTTTCACAAGGTAATGTCATCACTTAAGGCAAGGACCAGCCTTTTTCACTTCTTTTGTGGTGGAATGTCATCAGTTAAGGCGGGGCAGGGCATTTTCACTTTTGTGATTCTTCAGTTACTTCAGGCCATCTGGGCATATACGTGCAAGTCACAGGGGATGCAATGGCTTGGCTTGGGCTCAGAGGCCTGACACACACTGCGCTGCAAGCTGCTTTCAAACAGATGTATTTATTATATCTTGGAGAACATTCCAGTCCAGCACAGTTAGTGCTGCCTGCCTCTTTGACACGCTGCAGAGGATCGCACTGTTGCATGTGCAGGAATTTTATGACCTCCCTCACGATAGAGGTTCGGGTTGCTTCCTGTTTGGGGCCATATTCTAAGAGATGCTATAGTGAACATCCTTTTTCTGTATCTTTGGGCACTTTTACAAAGATTTCAGGACCGAATACTTAAGTGGAACTGCTGGGTCAGAGGGTATGTGCACTTGAAATTTTGGTAGATAAGGCCAGAATGCCCTCCAAGGGGTAGCCTCCAACTACCCCCTCGTTAATCCACCCTCCGTTCAGCAAAGTGATCTGTAAAGATGACTAAATCATCTAGTAATCCTGCTTAAAACTGCCAGGAGCTTCCGCGGAGACCCACACTTGCAATTCTGTGTGCACTGTCCCCTCCTTCAAGGCTCCAGCCATGCCAGGCTTTCCTGTCCCTCCCACACAGTGGCTCAATCCCACAACAGGGTCTTTGCATGTGCAAGGCCCTTGCACCTAGTGCCCTCAGAGCTCCATGGAATGCCTTCTTCCCATTCCTCAGTCTCATCTTGTACCTCCTGGTGCAGGCTGCAGGCCTCCCCAGCCTCAGTTAAATGTAACAGTCCTAGGCCAAGCCACGAATTGCCCAACGGGGTGGTCCGGCTGCTCTACTGTCTCACTCGTTTGTGTGTTTATTTTCAACTCTACCTATGAGGAGTGAGCTCCTAAAAGCAGAGATTCGGCCAGCCCAGGTAGCTCACACCTGTAATCCCAGCACTTTGGGAGGACGAGGCGGGCGGATCACCTGAGGCCAGGAGTTCGAGACCAGCCTGGCCAACATGGTGAAACCCCGTCTCTACTAAAAATACAAAAATAAGCCGGGCGTGGTGCTGCATGCTTGTAATCCCAGCTACCTGGGAGGCTGAGGCAGGAGAATTGCTTGAACCTGGGAGGCGGAGGTTGCAGTGAGCGGAGATCGCGCCATTGCGCTCCAGCCTGGGCCACAGAGCGAGACTCCATCTCAAAAAACAAACACAAAGCAAAACAAAAAAAACACAGATTCTCGACTGTGTCTCCAGTGACAGTGCCTGACAGTAGGTGTTCACGAAGGAGATGCTGGCTGGTTACCACCCTCTGCCAACATGAGGGTGGTGAGTGACCTCTATCTGAGATGCCTGTGGTTCAGCTGACGTTGACAGGGTCCTCAGGGTGCCCCCACCCCCTCACTGAAGCATGAGCTCTTCTACACCCGCCAGAGGTCACTGGACAGAGGCCAAAGTTGCAGGGACCGTGCTGAATGCTGGGCCCACCCCAGCAACATTTTACTGAGAAACAGAGACTGTTTCTCTGCTGTTGGGTGAGGTCAAGCATTGATGTTTAAGGGTCTGTTTCTTTGTAATTCAATTGCTGCCCACGCCCTTAACCTGTTTGCCTTTCGGGTTTTCTGTTTCTTATTGACATTACGAACTCTGTAATGAAGATAAGTGAGGTCTTTGTCTCTCATTTGTGTTCCAATTTTTTTTTTTCTCAGTTGCTAGTCTTTTAGGCTTTGGACTAATTTTCCATGTAAGTTTCAATTTCATGGAGTCAAGTTCATTAGTCATTTCCTGTATGTTTTTTTTTTTTAAGAGTCAGGTCTTGCTCTGTCACCCAGGCTAGAAAGCTGATGTGATCATAGCTCACTGTAACCTCCAACTCCCGGGCTCGAGGGAGTTGAGCCTCCTGCCTTGGCTCCTGGGTAGCTGGGACTTTAGGCCTATGTGATTTCTGTGATGTGATGAGATCCCCTCCCCTGGCTCTGTGAGGCCTGGGGCTGGGCTCTTCCAGGAGTAGGAGAGGGTGAGTTTGGTGCCTGCAAAGCAGCCTGGCCTCGGGTGATGCCAAAGCAAAAGCTTGGGGCCTGGGGCAGACAGAATGTGGCTTGCATCTGGGCGTGAACTGGGCAGTCGTGGTGCACTGGACTGAGAGGAGAAAGAGAGTGGGACTCCTGAGAGAGACTCTGCTGTGGGATGAGGGCGAGAGAGTGGCAGGGAGGTAGACAGGAAGCGCAGACCCTCAGCCCCCTGGGACTTGGTGCCCAGGCTGGTAAAAAAAAAAAAAAAAAAAAAAAAAGTGGGGGACTCGCTTTTTCCAAGCCTGTGACTGATAGAGCAGGGTCTCCACCCATGGAAGCTGCTCAGGGGCCACCTGCATGTTGGCACAGTGGGCAAGGAGGGGCTGCCCATTATCCCTAGACAGCGAGTGGGTCTGGGAGGGACTGAGCCTGTGCTGTGGTCATAAGCGCTTGAAAGACAGAGGCCACAGCTTCGTTCTTGAAAGAATCTGTTTATTTTGAGATTAAAAGAGTCTCATCTCCCTGCATATCCAGCAAATACTAAATTTGATCTTTTTAATTTTAGAAAAGGGTCAACAAACTTCAGCTGCAGTATGATCTCTTTTCAAACTCCCATTCTGGTTTAAGGAGCCCCAGAGGGTAACTCTTGACAAAAAAGTGGCTATGTTTGCACATGTGTGTGCATATATGTGTGCACGTGTGTAATACATGCATGTGCATAATTTATAAAATGTTTGCTGTTGTATCCATAAATCCCCTGTAGACAACATTCTTTTTCGTACTCTGCTGTACACGTGTGGAGTGAATGTTTAGCAAATACATAATTTGGTATAAATCCCATACAATGTGATTTTACAGCCAGAAGCCTGACCGCTGAGATATTACTGAATTTTTTTAAGTGATAAACAAGATTATTATGTGCAAACAAACAGGGCTTGTGCTCCAGCGGCGTCCAAATTTACTTGACAAAGCTACAAACACAAGGCCCTTTCTGCAGTCCTGCGATTGAGTTTCCCCTGCCTGTTGTCGGGGGAGAGGAATGGAAAGGCTAAGCTGGTGCTCTCCCACTATGTGTCTCTGGGCTTTCTGGCTGTGGCACTTAAAGGAACTCATTCATTCTCTGGATGGGGCAACGCTCCTCACCAGGGTCCTCCAGGGCTTTCCCACACAGAGACCTTCCCGAACACAGGGACATCTGATCTTGGCTCGCCCAAGCTGGCCCAGGCCTCAGGGACTCAGAAGCCTGTGGAATGTGCCGAGAGCCTGAGGTCTCTGGCGGGGAAAGGGCAGGGGTCACAGCTCCCCTCCTGCCCTACCTCAAGCGCTTCCCAGCGGAGGGCCTCTAGTGTAATTCCATCTGAGACCTGGGGATGGCAGGAAGGCCCAGCCCTGCTTTGTTTGACCCAGCTCAGAACAGGATCCTCCACCCCTGCTCCTGCAAACTGATGGAGGAGGCCAGAGGAGGCCCCTCCCAGCCTGATACCACCGTCTTCCCTGGGGCTGTCAAATCAGCAGTTGGGGGATGGGGTATTCAGATAACTCTGCTGCAGAGAACCAGGGAACCTTGGAGCCCCCGCCAGGCGGGTAACTTCTCAGCACTTCTTAGCAGCAAGGAGCTCAGGGGAGAACTCCATCTGTCTTCTAGGTCCTTGGAGAACTAGAGGCCGATGGCAGAGGGGTCAGGCTGCAGCCCGGGGCCAGCCGGCTCTGCATGTGTGACAGTCATTCCACAGGAATTACCTTCTCTTGCGTGTGCAAGCCTCCAGCCGGCCCAGCTCCTCGTAGGACTGGTAGAAAATGTCAAACTCCCTGGCGCCCCAGCCCCTCCAGACAGCCAGGCACCACTCTGTGTTTTCGTTTTCAAAGGTGCACACAACAGTGTCCTTTGCCACCACAGCAGCATCCACCAGCACCCTGCAGAGAGAAGGGGTCTGAGGAAACTCACAGGGGTCCCCACTTGGGTGGGGCTGGGACCCTCCCCCTGTGCCTTCTGAGGAAGGCGGAGCTGGCTAAGGGCAGGGGAGTGTGTCTGCTTGCCAGCCCTCTCTGGGGTGCGCTCAGATGCTCCACTTCTCCCCCGTGGCCCAGCCTGTGGGCTTAGGCTTTCTAAAGTCCAAAGATGGGCTGTGGGCCTGAGCTCACGTCCATAGGCTTTGTCTGTAATAGTCGGACTCCCTGGAAAGCCACAGAGGCAATCAGATCATGCATCCTTGACTCAGCTCCCAAAGCGTCCAGAAAACACCGCTGACCCAAACTTCTGCTTGTGAATGGCCCACAACCGAGTTTACCTCAACTCCCTTGCCACTAAGCTCAGTGTGATTCTTCTCTCATTCTGTTTCTACATGCTTAGGAAATACAGGATCGTATATTAAATGGAAAACCTGCTGCCCCCAAGTCATCACTATATACATGTTTTGAAACTGTGGACAGTTTTGCAGGATGGGTGGGTGTGCTACAAGTTTCCTTCTGGGCCACAGTGCGGCCTCCCTGCGCTGGTGGTGCCCCACCCCGAGCACATACTAATTGCCTTTCCTCCCTGTGTCCCGTGTGTGCGGCCTGCGTGGCACTGAGGTGCTCCTGCAAACTGGGATGTCCAGGGACCTCTGACTCAGTGTGGCCTTGCCAGGGCCTCCCCTTAGGGGAGGAGCCTCCTCGTAGCGTGAAAGAGGTAAGGTCTGGCTTTAGGGGATGAATAGGAGAACAACAGCAGCTAAACGTTAGGTCCTAACCTGGGTGCTGCACACCCATTTCCTCCAGAAGCCCGACCTGCAAGCTGGGACCTCCATCAGTTCAAGGCTTCTATCCACAGGCTCTGCCACAGCTCAGGAGCAGATCCAGATCTTGCTTCCAGAACCACTTACAGAGCAAGGGTCACTGGCCCAGGACTCACTGCAAAAGTTCAAAGCTGGCAGGCAAGGGAGTGCGACTGCCATGGATGCCTCCTTGGTTATTGTCCTGCTTTGGGAGAAGTTTCTCCACCCTCTTATGCTCCAGATGAAATAAAAACCCACTTGCCGAGGGATGGGGGATAACTCATGCTGCAGGGAAACAGGCCTAGTGTGAAATGGAAGAGCTCCAAAGTACGCACACACACACACACATTTGAACTGAGGACTTTTCGTAAGGGGGATTTACCGTGTAGGGCTTGGTAGTCAAAGTGAGGAGTGTAAACCCTGTGGGGAGCTGCAGCTGGCGCCAGCCTCACATCACTGCAGCCACGTAGACCCGGACAGGCCACCCTGCTCAGCGTAACTTCGCAGAGGAGACTGGCGTAATCCTGGGTGTACCCACCCACAGACAGGTACTGAGCCATGTCTCAGCCCAGGAAGGGCAGGAGCTGAGACCCCAGGCTTGGAGATGACAAGGTGTGCCTGTGTCATCTGTCCCCATAGGGTGCTGTGTGGGCAGGTGGACACCTCGGGTAGGGTTTCCTGCTTGGCAGGAAGAACAGTGAATCAATGACCTAGATGCATCTGCCTGTCAACTGCAGCTGAACTCTGGCCCTGGAGGCATTTGTTAGGTAGGGTACTTGATCTGCAGGTGCACTGGGTACTCCAGAAACAGGCAGCCATGGCCAGTGCAGAGCCCCTAGGAGCTGTCTGTGGGGCCCCCATCTTGCTTCCGCTTTGCCTTGCAGCCATGTTAGTGGTTACGCTATTTGGGAGAATGGAAGGGCAGCAAAGCCACTGTGCAGGACCTGGCTGCAGGGCCTTCTGTGCTCACGCTGCTGCCGGGGTCCTAAAGGAGCTGCCACTCAGTCTTACCCATGCGGAGTCAGCTCTCGGGCTTTTAAGACGGCAATGACTCGGCCCCGCTGGGCGCCAGAATCCTTCTCCAGACCAATGACGATGACATCTCCACCGCGCCTAAGCAACCAAAACCCAGAAGGGGAAGCGATTTGTCGGTAGCCGTGCTCTCGGGGGAATGAAGCCGGTGTGCAGAAAGGTGCGGGAGGGAGGCAACAGACATGCAGTTTCTGCTAAGGGATTAAGTTATGGGGAGGGGACAGACCTCAAAGCAGAGGGGAATTTTCCCAGTGGAAACTCAGTCCCAGTTGACTGTGGCTTTCCTTGTGTGGCATCTTAAGCTCTCTGGCAGGCAATAAGCTTTTGTGCAGCCATTCTTAGATTTGCTAAAGCGATCACTTCCATTCCCAATGGAGGAAACCAACCCTCTTGGAAGAACAGCACCTGCTTCCCCACATGACCTTTAAGGAAGCCAGGGGGCTCTCCTTGCTCTGTCCCCAGAGCGGCAGCAGTGGGCATGCCCTGGATGGCGCCCTCACCTCGGGAAACGTACCTGGGGACCCAAATAAGGTCTCTGACGGCGAGGATCTTGACGGCCTGCAGGTGCTGGCTGAAGGTCTCCCCGTCCATGAGGGTCAGGTCATGCTCAGACCTGTCGGAGGCAGCACTGGGCTCGTGTTGCATGTCTGAGTCCTCGCAGTCGGTGGAGAAAGGCACACTGGAAGAACTTGCTGGAGAGCTGGGGAGGCTTGAGGGGGACCTGGCAGCCTGGCGGGGTGGGGATGAGGAGTAGGAGGACATGGAGCAGTAGTCGGTGAGTGATTCCTGGTGGATCAGTATCTGCGTGCCCCGCTCCTCACTGTACATGATGCTCACGTCCGCGATGGAGTCCCCCTCAGGCACCTTTGGGTTGGCCGTGTGGCTGGCTGCCGGGGGTTCCGTGTCCAAGGGCCGCACGGGAAACACGTCCCTGAGGGGGTTGGGGTCCCCGCAGAAGTACCGGGCACACAGCTGGTAGGTGGCGGAGTGGTACATCACCAAGGAGTTGGCCTTGTCGTCCAGGCACCAGACGACCTCCTCCCCTCTGCCCTCAGAGCTGCACACGACTGACGTAACCACGGAGGGGGCCACGTAGGGCTCCAGCCGCCTGCAGATCTCCAGGGAGGCACAGTCGATGACAAGGAGGCCCGGCCCATTGCTGTACCAGACCTCGGAGCCGCTGTTGACCACCTCCATGGCCTTCACTGGGTAGGGGTTCTGCCGCGCGTCTTCGTCCGCGATGCTGAACTTGGACCTGTTGGCTGTGTGTGAGCACAGGTAGGAGCAGCTGTCCTTTGGGGCGCCCCGCACCACGGGAAACACAGCCACAAGCCCGTCGGCGAGGCCCGCTAAGACCAGGTAGGAATTCTGAAGGAAGGAGACAGGGATGTGTCACGTGCTTCCATTTCACACATTCCAGGAGAGACACAGGGTAGGCACTGGACTCATCTGCACCCACAGCGGGCAGGCAGTCACTTCCCACCCATGCACCTTAGGGCAGCAAATCTCTTAGAAAGGCCGGGGCCGCTCCTGAGGAAGTGCAGCTCTGACTGTGCAGGGCCGTATCTCTATCCCTGCAGCAAAGAAAGGAGCGTGCCACCCAGAGCCAGGGCCTGTGGCACCAAGTGAGGCCACGTGTCACCTGGACCACATGGGCTGCCTCTGCTTCTGCCAGCTTCTTGCAGGGAGCTGCCTTCTCCTTGAGGCCACCAAGGCCTCCTTCAGAGGCAGGACCTGGTGCCCGCCCTTTTCTGGGTGCTGCTTAACATGACAGCAGTGTGGGCATGGCAAGCGTCTGTGCACTGCCCCCTGCCTGCCACCCCCCCACCAGGCAGTGTTCCATAAGGATGGGCTCCCAGCCCACCAGCATCCCCGTGGCACTGGCCTGGCACAGGGAAGGGCTCAGTCTCCTTCATCTTGGTGGCCCTGTGACTCCAAGTGGACGACATGTGTTTGCTGAACTAATTCTGGAAGAAATCACTTCCTGCTGGGCCCTCTTGTGGAGGCCTGTCTCAGCCTGCTGAGCCCTCATCCCGGCTTACGTCTATCTAGACGCCTGTGGTTCAGCTGACGTTGACAGGGTCCTCAGGGTGCCCCCCACCCCCTCACTGAAGCATGAGCTCTTCTACACCCGCCAGAGGTCACTGGGCAGAGGTCAAAGTTGCAGGGACCCTGCTGAATGCCGGGCCCGCCCCAGACCACCCCGGGGCACCTCCCAGGGCAGAGCCCGGAACAGAGTGCAGCCTCGCAGCCTAGACACCACGTCGGCTGTGGTGGGGGTGGGAAGAGGTCTGCAGAACAAAGCCGGAGTCAGCGCAGAGTGGGGAGCTGGGCCTCATGCCAGTGAGGGGGCAGGGCAGAAAGCCTCCTTGTGGGCAGCTGGGGGAGCTCAGGAGGCTGCTGTGCAGGGCGATGGAGTGGAGACCCGTAGCTCACTGTCCAGGACAACATGCTCTAAGCAAGCGTATCGAAATCCAGCCCCAGGACTTTAGGGAAAGAAGGCAGCCAAGGCAAACAGGCTCCAGGTCTCTATCTGCAGTCCTGGCTCAGGCCCCGGCCAGGGCGGTGAGTGCCACGTCCCGGCTGGGTGTGAATGTGTGTGCGCGTGCAAGAATGCAGGCTTTGCCCTGGCGGCCTCGGAGGGGGCAGACACCCTGCACAGGAGGCCCTGCACAGAGCAGGCTTTATTCCCTCTGGTCGTGCAGGAGGTGGTGCTCTGGCCAGCGGTGGCCTCAATAACACTTTGTGTCGTGTTCTCCTGCACTCTGGCGCGGGCCTGGTCCCAAGCTGCCTAGCCTCGCTGTGGGGCCATGGTCATAAATGACTCTAAGGTTCATTTCATACCTGTTTTTTTTTTTTTTTAAAGAAATGAAACTGAAGAAGGGTGAAGAGAAGAGCTCATGTATTTTGCGACCATCCAGAAGTAATAATAATGCTCATTTACCAAGTGCACCGGCCTAGAACTTTGGGTATGCTAGGCCTTCTCTGTCTCTTCTTATACCTATTTTGTAGATGGGCAAACTGGAATTAGATGATGACAGTCACCATATTTTAAAAAGCAACACCAGTAAAGGCTTCTTGTGCATTTACCGAGGGTGCCTACTGCACAGACAGGCCCCTCAGGGTGGGTGAAACAAGAACTGCCTGAGCCGTGCCTGAATCCTGTGGGCGGAGGAGCCAGGAAAAGCCAGGGAGCTGCCTCCCACTGAAGGGCAGCTTCTCAAAGGAAGGGACAAGGCCCTTGGTCTTGAGAACTGAATTGGAGGTGGTCTGGGAAGAGGTGTGGGGAGAGGCTGGGATGTCAAGGGCCCAGCACAGAGTGGGGTGCTTTGTGGGGAGGGTGCCGGGGCCAGCAGGGGCTGGAGGACAGCCTCACAGAGGCTGGGGCGAATCCCAAGGTGCAGCACAGCTGGCTGGGCCCTTTACTGGGGAGAGTGGCCCTTGGGGTCTCATTTCGAAAGGCCAGGGCTAGGAGGTTAAAGAGATGAGTCTGCAGGGCCATGCTGGACAAAGAGAAACTGCGTTTGGTGTAGACGGTGAGTACTTGAGGGGAGGCAGAGATGGAGGGAAGGAGATCAGGACCTCCAGGGCCTGGTGATCAAGTGGCTGTGGGGTGGCTCTGGCCTGGGCAGGTGGGAAAGAGGCTCTGGATGCCACTGCCCTCTGAAGGGGAAGGGCACACGCATGACTGCTCACCATGCCATTTGCACCAACAGTCATTCCACCTGAGTCAGGGCATTTGCGTGTGAAAGGGGGTTTTCTCTCAGCCCGCAGTCTGGCTGGGGACTTAGGTTTTTGCAAACCGGAAGGCACTAATGATGGACCAGGTCTGATATCTTTCCTCCCACCATCTCTAAGTCTGTGTCCTAGGCCAGGTGGTCCTAGAAGGTGTGGCTCTGCAGGTCCCACCCTGACATAGCTAGGAGATGCCTCCCAGACGTGGAAGCGCATCAGAGACCTGCATACCCGCCTTTGCCCTGACCTCACCTTTTTAATAACAGGCACAGCCAAGAAGCAGGTGACCACAGCTGGAGTATCCAAGGCCCGTTGGGGTGTGTTTAAGGGGCACATGCCCTTGAGGGTGTAGATGTAGATTTTCTGGTCCTGCAGAGGCAGAGAGGTCTACTGTGAGACCCAGGCTGGAAAGTGTCTGGCATTTCCCAAGGATTCCCGTGAGGATGCACTCGGCCTTGGGGATCCCCTATGCGTCTTTCCCAAGGCATTCCCATGAGGATGCACTCAGCCTTGGGGATCCCCTATGCGTCTTGGATTGACACGTTCTGGTGGGTTGTTTATGGGTTTCTGTTCTTTGTAGAAACGTTGAAAAAGACAGAATAGTCTAAAGAGGAAACAGAAAATAGCCCGTAATCTATTCCCCAGAGAAAACCACCATTGGGATTTGGGGGCACAGCCTCTCGGAAGTTGCCTGTGGTATTTGTGTGTGCACCTGATACTGGAAAAGTGGACTCACGCTGCAATGCTGTCTTCTCACTGTTCTTCCCATGCGACGGCACACTTTAGGCAGATCCCTTGCTCTCACTCATTCTAGGAGATGTTCTGGGAGCATCTCTTTGAGACTGGGGTGCACCTACTTCGGCTAATCTGTTGTCAGATGTTTCTTAACACTGAGATTTCTGAGGCTCAAGTGGTAAGCATGCTTTTGAGATTTCTGATACATATGTGAACACACTTCCAAACTACCCTGGGGAAAAGTTGCACCATTCTATCGCCTCACCCACAGCCGAGATGGAGTCTCGCTCTGTTGCAAGGCTGGAGTGCAATGGTGCGATCTTGGCTCATTGCAACCTCCACCTCCTGGGTTCAAGCGATTCTCCTGCCTCAGCCTCCTGAGTAGCTGGGAACACTCACGCACCACCATGCGCAGCTAATTTTTGTATTTTTTAGTAGAGACGGGGTTTCACCATGTTGGCCAGGATGGTCTCGATCTCTTGAACTCGTGATCCTCCTATCTTGGCCTCCCAAAGTGCTGGGATTACAGGCGTGAGCCACTGTGCCTAGCCTGCCTCAGAACATTTGTGTTTGGCCAGTTCTCTCGCGATTTCTCAGAAGGCCCCTCCTTGGGACTTCTAGTAACTTTCCTGATTTCCCTGTTGTGAAGGCAAGATGCCTTCAGAGCTGAGTGACTAGCAGTGCTATGGGAAACCCAGGCACATCCCTAGCCTCCTGGGTCTCTTCTCCTGCTGAGGGTCTACATCTGGTCCTCACCATCCCAAATCCCGGCCGCCAGCCAGCAGCAGGCAGAGTTGAGCTGCCCCTGGTGACAGGCTGCTACTTCACTGGGTTCATGGCATTACTCGGGGACTGCACGGGGGTGCGCTGGGGGTTATCTGAAAGCTCACTTGACCTGGCGTCCTGTATTTTTATGAATGTGGCCCCCGCCCAGGGGCTGCACCCGGTGGGCAGTGCTTACCTCGGTGGCTGTCCACAGGGATCTCTGGACCTGGAGCTGGCAGCTCACCTTCATCCCGGGGCAGCACATCCTCTGCACCTCCATGAGGCCCTTCTCTGTGTTCACCACCGTGTAGTTCCTGTAAGTGGCAGAAACTGTGCGGTCAGTGCCCGGGGGCCAGCGGCTGCCTCCTTCCCCCGGGCCTGGCCTCCTTCCCCCGGGCCTGGCCTGCCAGCTGCGCACCTCGTCTACCTCCCCTGCTCCCACCCAGGGTGGCATCCTTCTGCGTTCTGAAAGGGCAGAGCCGGGTTCTGCCCGAAGGGTAATGCTTGACCGTCGCCCGCAGGAAGGGCATTCCCCAGGGAAGAAAGGCTGTCCTCTTTCCGTGACCCCTCAGGGTTGAGACGGTTGCCCCGGTATGAAGGAGGGGCCCTCCCGCCGGCCATATCCTGCCCACGCGTGTTATGTGGGGAGTTTCTCACTGTGGACTAGACAGAGCCAGGGCTGAAGACAAGCTGGGAGAATTCCAGAGGAGATTGGGTTGGGGCGGGGGGGACTCAAAATGTGCTCCCAGCATGAGTGCTCTGAGGACTAATGGCTTGTCATTTGCGAGGGCCTTGGCTCACCAGGCCGGCTGTCCCTGGCATCGCTGCCTCCCCTCGGCCCGTGGCGGGCATCCTGGGCACCCACTGCATGGCAGAGGAGGCTGAAGCTGATGGGGCTGGGAAGTTACATACCCCACATCACGCAGCTCTGTCCCTCACACTCAAGAGAATATGTTAAGCTCATGGACAGCAGTTCTCAATATAAAGTTTCTCCTACCACCAAATTTTAAAAAGCTTCACCACTGTTGACTGATAACATATTTGCAGATGATAGAAATGGTAGAAAATACAGCGAACAAAAACTTCCTTCAGGTATATTTGTCTCCTTTTCCCATCTTTTTTTTATGCATCAGAAAAACAAAACTAAGATATTCTAATAGCTTTTACTTTGAAAACAGTTAAAAATATAGAGAGTCATAAAGAATAATTGCCCCTGTTCCCTGCAACTGGAATTGTGTCCTAAGCGTGTCCTGTTTACCTGCTTGTCTGCCCTGCCTCTCCTTCCTCCTCTCCTTCCTTAATTCTCAGACAGATCTCAAGTCCAGCTCCATCCTGGCTCCCCTGCTTGGCTGCCCGTGTGCTCCCGGCCAGCCCCCTCCTCCCTTCCTGTGAGTGAGTCTCTCTTCAGGCCGCGGTGAGTTTTAAAGAACCTTCACAGGTCACAGGAAGAGGCCTGTGTCTTCGCTCTGGGATGAGTCTTCTGAGCCCTAACAGAACTGTCTCAGGTACCTGGCACGTGTGCGTCTCTAGGCTGGCAGAGCAGGGCCCGGCCCAGCCTCCTAGGACCAGTCTGGCTCCAGGTCCTCCCATTCACCCTCAGAAGTATCTGACGATGTCCTTGCTTCTAGGGTGGCAGATGTTCCAGGTGCACTTCCTGCCCCAGACCTGGACTCTGCCATGATTCTGATGAGCCCTGGTTCACTTTGATACTTAGAGACCACAGTCTGGGTCCTAGGGGTGCATATTGGCATTTGGCTGGTCCTTGTTTTTAGGCCTTTTCAGCGAGCAGAGCTGAGATATTTGTGTTTATTTTTCAACTATATCACGAGTCTATCCAATCAATTCAGAACTGCAGGCTTTTACTTACCCTGCTTTACATCTCTTTCCCCTTTAGCCCGTGCTGAAAATCACGGTTTCCAGCAACAGCAACATAATTACTCATTAACTTACTCCACAACCACAAGCAGCATCTTAGAATAACAATCCTAACAGTGCTACCAACAATATAATCCCTGAAACCTGTTGAATTAATATGTTTGCTTTTTGTTTTGTCCTTAGAGTACATCCCATCAGGAAGGCGTGCTCCATTGCTGTGTTTTAGAGTAACTTCTCTTTTTTTCTGAGGCAGGTCTCACTCTGTCACCCAGGCTGGAGTGCAGTGGCACAATCACCACCCACTGCAGTGGCAAACTCCTGGGTTCAAGTAATCCTCCTGCCTCAGCCCCCTGAGTAGCTGGGACTACAGGTGCCCGCCACCATTCCCAGCTAGTTTTTGTTATTTATTTATTTTTGTAGAGACGAGGTTTCACCATGTTTTCCTAGACTGGTCTCAAACTCCTGAACTCAAATGATCCACCTGCCTCAGCCTCCTGAAGTGCTGGGGTTACAGGCGTGAGCCACAAGGCCTGGTCAGAAAAACTTCCTTACAGCATCATTTCTTAGAGTGCCTCTGCATCATTTCTTAGAGTGCCTCTGTGTCACGACACTCAGTCCTAGTGGCATAAAACCTGATGCAAACTCACAAAGACTGACCTCAGAGAAACTGCAAAGTCTGCTCCATTTATCTTACTATGTCTCAAGCTCATTCCTCAGTGATATTTCCCCACTCTACCCCGGGCACCCTCTCCAAAGGTCATACTCCAGATGCTGTCTTTACTACCGACTGTGCACCTCCCACCCACCCCATGGCAAGCATGTCTTGTCTGACCACCACCTCCTAGTTTTTCGGCTCACCCCACCTAATACTATAACTCTCGAGTTTTTTTTTTTTTTAACTCTAGCAGTACCTAGGATCCTTTAGTACTTTCCATTGTGCTCCCTGAATTTATGGCCTCACTTAGGTTCCTTGGTCCATCTCTGTATCACTCCCTTGAAAACACCCCAACGCCCCTGCCCCTCACTCCCTCTTGGCAAAACCCCAACTCTGTTTAAACCCACCTTGTTGCCCCTTCTGCAATCTGGGGCAGCAGAGCATGCTTGAGAAAGTCACATAACCAGGCTGACAGGCCTCATTTCCTTTTAAAAAATATTTTAAATTTTCTAATTTTTTAAAAGATGGGGTCTTGCTATGTTGTTCAGGCTAAACTTGATCTCCTGGGCTCAGGTGATTCTCCTGCCCCAGCCTCTTGAGTGTCTAGGACTGTAGGCACATGCCACAGTGCCCTCATGTCCCCAGGCACCCTGGCAGATACTACCCATTTTTGGCATCTCTTAACCACACAACCATACATGCACGTCTCTTTGTGTGGACTTTCTTCTGCTCTCCTTGCTCTTTCTTGAGTGCAGTCTAACCAGGTTCTGGACCCTACTGTCTGCTAAATAATTCTCACTGTGGTCAACGTCGACTCTGTTCCCAAATTCCATGGTGGCCTCCCACCCCAAATACAAAGAGGGCAGGAGCAGGCCACAGGAGCTTACCTGGACTCCTCTTTTCCATCCCAAAACACCACGGTGTACTCCTGGCCCTGGGACGAGAAGAAGGCTGTCTGCTTCCCACAGCTCAGCTCATACATGAAGGTGGCAAAGGTCGGGTCTTTCATCTGGCTCACCACCGACAGGGCCAGCGGTCGCTGAGGGAGAGGAGCCACCAGAAGAGAGCAAGGTCACTAACAACCAGATCCGTGCTAATTCTGCCCATGAGATCAGCCAGCTCCAACCAGGGAGGAATGAGGGATTCTGTTCATTCAGACTAGATCCAAACAAGAGGCAGAAACAGCTTCAGACGTCAGGAGCAAACCCATCCAGGTATCTGGGTCACCCTTGGCTATGGCAATTTAAGCTCCTCTGGTCAGGTTCGCCGAACCCTGGGTATTCCAACCCAGGCCCAAGGACACACACTCTTCATCTCACTATATTGCCCAAGCTGGAGTGCAAAACCTACTCACAGGTGCGATCATCGTGCACCACAGCCTTGAACTCCTGGGCTCAAGTGATCCTCCTGCCTCAGGCTCCCCAGTGGCTGGGACTATGTAAGTCCATGTCACCATGCCCAGATAAGGACACGCATTCTTCTAAAGAATACCCTGTTTACTCCCAATACATTAAACTAGCTCTGTCTGATTTAATGAGTTTTAACTTTGAAACCACTAGCCTCTTCAAAAACACAAAAATGCCACCAACAAAAAACTAGCCTGAACACTGTAATATGATCCCTGATTCTCACCACCAAACCTTTTCCCCATCACTTTACAAAGAGATACCCACATTCTCTCTGTTCTTGCATAGGGACTGTATTGTTATAAAGGGGTTTATATACTTTGTTTGCGTGGTGAAGTAACAACAAAAGTTGGGGAGGAAAAGGAAGTTTGTTTCCTAAGAGTGACACGCACATACAAAGGCAATGAAAGTAGGTATGTTAGGAGCAGCAAACATCACCCTCTAGAAGAAATGAGCAGAGAAGGGTTGCCAATGGTGATGAGTGGGCAGCCACACACACACACCCTGGGGACCCACAGCTTCCACCACATGGCAGGAGGTCCCAAGTACCTTCTCTGGCTTAGTGTCCCAGCACTCCATCATGAGCGCCTGCAGTCGATGGAACTGCACTTCCTCCGGCTGCCCCAGAACCGGGCGGAAGCCCTTTGACAGCTTCTTGGCAATCTGGAGCTGGTGGTGGCCCAGTGCAGGGCGCTGTCCTGACAGCAACTCGTAGAGCACCATTCCATAGGAGAACATATCTACCTGGGCACAGAACAAGCCGAGTCAGGTCGCTGCCTGGGCCCAGTGGCCTTCACAAGGTGGCCCTCAGGTGGAGGGACCAGGGAGACACAATTAGACAAGGAAAACATTCAACAAACCACCTGACCATGTCCCTCTGTCCATTTATCCATCTATCCTCCCAACTACCCATCCATCCACCTATCTGACCACTTTCTCTTCTATCCATTTATCTATCCATTTTCTCACCCTTCCTTCTTTTCCTCCATCCATCCATCCATTTGCTTGTCTTCCTGTACATTTATCTATTCTTCTCATCTGTCCATCTATCCATTCATCTGACCACCTGTCCTGCACATTTATCCATCTGTCTTCCTATCCTTCCTCTTTTCCATCTACCCATCCATTTGACTTCCCACCATATTGTCCATTTGCCCATTGTCCCATCCATCCTTCCATCCTTCCATCCTTCCATCCATCCATCCTTCCATCCATCCATCCATCCATCCTTCCGTCCAATAAAACACACTGAGAACTTGCTGTTAGTCACTGATTAAGGACTCCAAGGAGGTCATGGTCGTTATCCTTGAGTACCAAGACAAGGCAGGAAAACACACACCCTCAGCTTAATGTGCTTGGTACTAAACGTGCTGTGTATTGCAACTCATTAAAAAAAGGAGTGTCTCCTGGATCACAACATGTTGTCTCCTCTAATTTTCATAATCAAAAAGGTCCAGCAAGGAAAAATTTATACAGACCCCTATAAGGGTCAAGAAATAACATTTTAGCAGAATGGCTGAGATAGACTTGAGAATTTTAAATGTGAATGTTTCCATGATAATCTGAGTTTCAAGGTGACCTCCTTGTTGAAGTCACCTACTATTATGAAGCTCTTATTTTTGTTGCTCCGATTTGCCTTTTCTATGGGCAACAACCACAGGTGCTGAGCTAATCCATACATGCGCAGGTCATTCCTACAGCAATTAGTCAATGACCATCTGAAAAATCACCCGAGAATAAGAAATCATAGACACGGGAATTTCAATGCTGGGTGATCAATTAACAAGGCTGTCACTAGATGTAATATATGCATATGGTAAGATGACTTCAAGTTGTCTGTGTGCCTGCATCTATCAAGTAGCCATCAGGAATAAATGCTATCAGAAGATCAACATTTGGTCATTGTCTCAACTGAGGCTGGCAGTGCAGTTGCCTGGGGATACCAGCTTGTTCTTTCACTCTTCTCCTGGTTTGGCATTCAACTTGGAAAGCACCCTGTGGCCGGGACTTAAGGCCAGGGGTCTTTACCGTCCTTATTCTGTCTGCCCCTCCTGAGCGCCCTGCAAGGCTGGTCCTGTGTCCTCACTGTGCACATCTAAATGTGAGTTGGAGCCCAAATCCAGACCTGTCTCTCTCTTGGACTCTTCATCTGCTGTTTACATCCTCTACACTGTTACTGAATCAAGGTTTGAGAGCGCTGAGGCTAAGGAGAAGTCAACCTTGCTACAAGCAGACAGACATAGGCCCCTGCGCCCTTCTGGTTCAAGCCAGAACCTCCCTTACTGAGCAAGGGAGAGTGAGAAAAATATGCTTTTGGGGATGCTGAGCCCCGAAGCTTCAGGTGCCTCTAGGACTGCCTGGCTAGCCTCAGGGCTGGGCTCCTGCACTGTGGGGCTGGGCCAGGGGATCCAGGCAGGTACCTTCTCATCATATACAATGCGAGGCCTGATCTCTGGGGCCTGGTAGCCAGGAGTGCCCTCCACGCCTAGAGCGCCCTCATGGAATGACTGCCTTGAAATCCCGTAGTCAGATAGCTTGATGTTGACGTGCTCCTTGACGTCAAGGGACCACACCAGAATGTTGTCCGACTTCAGGTCGCAGAAGATGATGTTTTTCTTGTGCAGGTAGGCCAGGCCCGAGGCAATCTGGTAGGCTATTTTTTGGGTGAGCATGTGTCCCAGGGGTATAAAGGAAGAATCTTGCAAAGAAAAACAATTTTCAAATGTATCAAAATTTCGGTTTTGATAGAATCAAATTATCATGATAGCAACTGTCTTTTTGTCTTCCTATCTCCCTAGATACTTTATATATTTTTTTCTTTTTTCTTTTATTGAGACAGAGTCTCCCTCTATCACCCAGGCTGGAGTGCAGTGGCACGATCTTGGCTCACTGCAACCTCTGCCTCCAGGGTTCAAGCAATTCTCATGCCTCAGCCTCCCAAGTTGAGTAGCTAGGACTACAGGCGCGTGCCACCATGCCTGGCTAATTTTCGTATTTTTAGTAGACATGGGGTTTCACCATGTTGGCCAGGCTGGCCTTGAATTCCTGGCTTTAAGTGACCTGCCCGCCTGGGCCTCCCAAAGTGTTGGGATTTCACATGTGAGCCACTGCGCCTGGCCCCTAGATACTTTATATTCTATTGACACATTCCCACTATTCACCAGACTGCCATAAGGGACAGAGAATGGCCTGGTTAAATGAGATAGTATTTAGGATAGAAATGCTCATCAGTATAGCTTCATTCATGATATCTTATTCCTGGAATTGCTGGCAGTTTTGCTGAATGAGCAAGGATTCAAAATCTCTAGAGTTCATCTCGGGTCAAGGCTGTCCTACGTAAAGGGGTGAGTTGCAAGTAGAAGAATTTTGTTTGGCTGGGCGTGGTGGCTCATGCCGGTAATTCCAGCACTTTGGGAGGCTAAAGTGTGGGGATCGATTGAGCTCACAGTTCGAGAACGACCTGGGCAACAGGGCGAAAGGCCATCTCTACAAACAACAACAACAAATTAGCTGGGTGTGGTGGCGTGTGCTTGTAGCTACTCGGGAAGTTGTGGTGGGAGGATTGCTCGAATTCAGGAGGTCAAAGCTGCAGTGAGCTGAGATTGCACCACTGTACTCCAGCCTGGCCAACAAAGTGAGATCCTGGATAAAACAAAAATAAAGAATTTTGTGTAAAAATTATCTTCCATTGAGGCAGAAGTGATTGATTTTAATAGCACTTCTTCTTCCTTAGTCAAAAGACAGCTACCTTTCACCCTCTGGCAACTCTGGAGTTTAGTTGCTCTTTTCTCAAGGTAAATTACTTCAACATTTTATTTTAAAATATGGTAGGGTCCCACTGACCCCATGGTCTCAGAGTCTCAGCAGTGGTGTGTGCATGTGCAGTTAAGAAAGTGATTCAATGCAGCTCACGTGCTTGGTGCCCTCCCAGCGAGGCCTGTTACCATCCTCCTTTTACAGGCAAATAAACTCAGCGGCTTCCCGGACCGCGGCAGAGCCTGGTCTTAGCCGACTCCACAGCGTGCGCTCCCCCGTCCTCGCCAAGGCTCTGCCTAGTGACTGGACCTGGCGAGGTGCCCGGCCTCACACCCAGGGGATGATCACACGAGCCATGGGTTGGGCGTGCCCTGGGCTCGCCAAGGCCACCTGAGGCTCTACCCCCGTGCCAGGCAGGAGGCGCCCAGGGCTCTTTTGGTCTCAGGGGCCGGGTGGGGCGGCGCGCCGCGGTACCTCTGGCATTCTCCGACAGCACGGTGTTGAGGCTGCTGAGCGGCGCGAGCTCCAGGGCGAAGCAGAGTGGGTGGATGCTGATGCCGATGAGCGCCACGATGCAGGGGTGCTGCAGCGCGTGCAGCATGCTGGCCTCCTGCCGGAACTCGGAGAAGTTCTTCATGGCATCCGTGGCCCGCAGGTGCCTCAGCATGGTGTCTGCCAGGGACAGCGCAGTGTCAGCCAGCAGGACGTGGGGTGCCTGCAGCCTCAGGCCTCTCTAAGGCAGCACAGAGCTTAGACCCGGGCAGCATATGTCTGAGAAAAACAGCACCAACCTGGGACCCGCTTACCTGCCGGTACGTTAGCAAAGTTCTTGAATTTTTTGATGTGGAAGCGCTTGACGGCCACGGGCTGGCCCTGGTACCGGGCCCGGTAGATGACGGTGCCACTGCCGCCCTGGCCCAGGACGCTGCCCTCGTCCTCGTTGTGCTCCAGCTTGCTGTTTTCCAGGAAGAGCCTGCCACACACGCCCGGCATCAGCCACATCGCCCCTCCCCGACGCGGGTGGGTCCTGGGCTGGGCCATTTGTCCCAACCACGGCCGAGAGTCATGGTTCAAAGCCATCTGTGAGGCTGGACAGATCTGGGCCACCCCGGCCCTGCCGCTTGCGGGTGGGCATGCCTGGGTGGGTTACGCAGGCTTGCTAAGCCTCGGTCTCCTCTGTAAAGTGGGCTCAGGACAGGAACGGCCTCAGAGGTGGTGATGGCTGGCACAGGGTGAACCCCACGGAAGTGGTGGCCGTAGAGAAAGGGTCCCTTTGGAGGTTTTCTTCTGAAAGGTGACGTTTCCTATTTCCTCCCCGATTCTCTCCCTAGTTATCATCTGGGTTAGCACAGGTAGAATAAACTCTAAGAACAGATTTGAGGGGTCCAAGGCTCAGCGCTAGGGCTGCAGACAGGAGTCAGCGTTTGACAAAGAAGGCAAACCAGGCTCTGGGTGGGAGCTCTCCCTTCCTGAATGCCTGAGGAGCGCCGGCTGTGCTTACCTGCTGGCCCTGCAGCTGGTGGGGAGGTAGGAGTGGAAAGGAGAGGCAGCTCAGGAGAGAGCAGCTCTGGCTATGAGGGGAAGGGGGAGCCGTGTGGGGAGGCAGGATGGCTGCACTTGCAAAGCACTCTTCCCAGCTGGGCCTATCAAGGCCTCCAAAATGGAAAGCCAGAAGCCTGGTTCCCTTCAGGCGGCCGAGGATGGGAACCTAAAAGGTACTGAGATTGGTGGGAAGCCATGGCTGGGGCACCTGCCCGCCCCGGAGGGGTCTTCCTGGAGATCACTCGGCAACTGCACAGCGAGGAGCGCCCCCTGTGACCTGCCCTGTGTTCTGGGAGGGGCCTTCGGGGCATACCTGGCTGGGAAGTCGGTCATGAACAGTTCAGGGACCAGCTCCTGGAGTGGCACGGGGAGGTCCGGATGTCGGGGGCAGGAGATGAAGTCCCGCTCGACGGCTGTCAGGACACAGTCTTCCATGTCGAAGTACTGCACCTCCTCTGATTTCTCACTGGGGTCCGTGTGCTGGGCCCAGGCTGTCTCGCAGACCGGGCAGGGCACGTACTGCTCCATGAGTGGCGTCCCGTCGCTCTCTGTGGCCGTCAGGGCTAAATAAGGACAGAGCAGGAGACGGCTTCACGAGAAGGTGGTGCAGGAGGGCCCCCGAGCAGCACTCTGCACCCCAGGCCCTGAGGCCTTCACAGAAGGGGAGCTGCCTGTCCTGGCCTGTACCCAAGAGACAGGCTGAAACCCCCTGCCACATGTGGGTGCCTTTTTGGAGAGCGCAATTGTTTGTCCTGAAAGATGTGTCCAGGGAGGGTTCAGGATGCTTCTGAGAACTGTCCAGTGGTCGGGACACTGAGCAGGCTGGCTGGGGGGCCTGAGAGGAGGGCGGGGATCCCTCCTGCATGACTGGGCCCTAACAGGTCATTACAGACTAGGTCTGAGCTATCCTCCAACAATCACAGCAGTGTGGAAGGCACCCTTCTTACAATTAGAAACAGCAGGTTTACAATGTCCATGAAGGGCAATGCAGGGGGAGAAATGAGTGCAAATTATCAGAGACGAAACTCAGTCACTGGACATGGGATCCCCCCATGCCTGAGAGGAGGTGCAGAGAAACACCCTCCAAGGTACCCTGAGGAGGTGCCCTCAGGGCAGGCCAACTGCCTGCTTCGTGCAGGGTAGGAGGTGGATGCCTAGAACTTTCCAGGCACATCCGATATCTGCAGGTCCATGCGTAAGGCATCCCGTTGGGAGGGCCCCTGGCTGGGAATGGCGGCTCCAGGTGGCCTGTCTCAGGTGCTTACCAGAACCCTTTTCATCTCAGGTGACTGTCTAAGGGACCCACCTGCCAAACGCCCAGCACCTGCTGTTGGGGGAACACTGGCTGGTGGGGAGCTGCAAAGTGCCCAGAAGGGTTCACATGGGCCTAAGGGCCCCCTTAGATGGCCAAGTGCCTCCCAAATCACTATGACACACACACCCAACTGCCTTCTCCGAGGGCTCCTTTCTAAGCCTTTTTTCCTTGCAGGTCACCCTGCCTGCCAACAGCGTGAAGGACCCCAATCCTGACAGAGACCAGACCTGGGATCTGGAAGGTGTATCCTGAGTGCATTCTGCCACTGCTCCTTAGCCACCTTCCCTGATGCTCTCTGGGACGCAGGCATCGCATGCAGGTGAGGCCGGCCCAGGAGGCTGGGGGACCCGCCGAGGCTTGCAGGGGCAGCACTGGAATTCCAAACCCGTTCTCCAGTCACTTGCTTGGCCTCCAGCGTTCAGGGGCTGAGGCTGTTGGGGCAGCCTCTCCCACAGCAGCTTGCCCCATTAAGCCCCAGATGGCCTCCCCCTGGCAGGCTGCTCTGGGAGTCGCCTCCACCCCAGGAGCAAAACAAACAGGCGGCCTCAGCAACTTCACTCAAAGAATACTTCTTTCGGGTGAACTATCAATGAAGAAACAGATCGAAAGGGTCTGAGAAGGGCTGTGTTAGTGGTTTGATCACCGCCGGGATGGGTGGGGTGGCAGGGAAGGAGAGCAAGGCCCCTTGGTGGCCACAGCTCCCCTACATCCCTGCCCCTGCACAGAGGATAAATTTCCATCTGCCGGCTCCCCCGCAATTTCAGCCACACCATCCTCACTGTGAAAACAAGACACGTGAGCTCACACTGAGCCTCTCTGTGGACCACTCGTGGTACCAATGTCATCCTTCTTGCCACGCCAGTGGGCAGCTGGCAGGCCGCTTCCCTGCACACTCCCAGTGGGGTCCAAGCCCAATCTTCCCCATGGTACTCCCCACCAATGACAGAGCTGGACTTCTCTGGGGCCAGGACTCCCACCAAAGTGCTGTTAAGACCCCCTAGTTGAAGATGCCCGAATAGGAACAGCTCCGGTCTACAGCCTCCAGCGTGAGCGACACAGAAGACGGGTGATTTCTGCATTTCTATCTGAGGTACCGGGTTCATCTCACTAGGGAGTGCCAGACAGTGGGTGCAGGACAGCGGGTGCAGTGCACTGTGCATGAACCGAAGCAGGGCGAGGCATTGCCTCACTTGGGAAGTGCAAGGGGTCAGGAAGTTCCATTTCCTATTCAAAGAAAGGGGTGACAGACAGCACCTGGAAAATCAGGTCACTCCCACCCTAATACTGTGCATTTCCAACGGGCTTAAAAATGGCACACCAGGAGATTATATCCCACACCTGGCTAGGAGGGTCCTATGCCCACGGAGTCTCACTGATCGCTAGCACAGCAGTCTGAGATTAAACTGCAAGGCGGCAGCGAGGCTGGAGGAGGGGCACCTGCCATTGCCCAGGCTTGCTTAGGTGAACAAAGCAGCCAGGAAGCTCAAACTGGTTGGAGCCCACCACAGCTCAAGGAGGCCTGCCTGCTTCTGTAGGCTCCACCTCTGGGGGCAGGGCACAGACAAACAAAAAGACAGCAGTAACTTCTGCAGACTTAAATGTCCCTGTCTGACAGCTTTGAAGAGAGTAGTGGTTCTCCCAGCACACAGCTGGACATCTGAGAATGGGCAAGACTGCCTCCTCAAGTGGGTCCCTGACCCCCGAGCAGCCTAACTGGGAGGCACCCCCAAGTAGGGGCAGACTGACACCTCACATGGCCGGGTACTCCTCTGAGACAAAACTTCCAGAGGAACGATCAGGCAGCAGCATTTGCGGTTCATGAAAATCCGCTGTTCTGCAGCCACCGCTGCTGATACCCAGGCAAACAGGGTCTGGAGTGGACCTCTAGCAAACTCCAACAGACCTGCAGCTGAGGGTCCTGTCTGTTAGAAGGAAAACTAACAAACAGAAAGGACATCCACACCAAAAAGCCATCTGTATGTCACCATCATCAAAGACCAAAAGTAGATAAAACCACAAAGATGGGGAAAAAACAGAGCAGAAAAACTGGAAACTCTAAAAAGCAGAGTGCCTCTCCTCCTCCAAAGGAACGCAGTTCCTCACCAGCGACGGAACAAAGCTGGACGGGGAATGACTTTGACGAGTTGAGAGAAGAAGGCTTCAGACGATCAAACTACTCCGAGCTACGGGAGGAAACTCAAAACAACAGCAAAGAAGTTAAAAACTTTGAAAAAAAATTAGACGAATGTATAACTAGAATAACCAATGCAGAGTAGTGCTTAAAGGAGCTGATGGAGCTGATAGCCAAGGCTTGAGAACTACATGAAGAATGCAGAAGCCTCAGGAGCCGATGCAATCAACTGGAAGAAACGGTATCAGTGATGGAAGATGAAACAAATGAAGCGAGAAGGGAAGTTTAGAGAAAAAAGAATAAAAAGAAATGAACAAAACCTCCAAGAAATATGGGACTATGTGAAAAGACCAAATCTATGTCTGATTGGTGTACCTGAAAGTGACGGGGATAATGGAACCAAGTTGGAAAACACTCTGCAGGATATTATCCAGGAGAACTTCCCCAATCTAGCAAGGCAGGCCAACATTCAGATTCAGGAAATACAGAGAATGCCACAGAGATACTCCTCAAGAAGAGCAACTCCAAGACACATAATTGTCAGATTCACCAAAGTTGAAATGAAGGAAAAAATGTTAAGGGCAGCCAGAGAGAAAGGTCAGGTTACCCACAAAGGGAAGCCCATCAGACTAACAGTGGATCTCTTGGCAGAAACTCTACAAGCCAGAAGAGAGTGGGGGACGATATTCAACATTCTTAAAGAAAAGAATTTTCAACCCAGAATTTCATATCCAGCCAAACTAAGCTTCATAAGTGAAGGAGAAATAAAATACTTTACAGACAAGCAAATGCTGAGAGATTTTGTCACCACCAGGCCTGCCCTAAAAGAGCTCCTGAAGGAAGCACTAAACATGGAAAGGAACAACTGGTACTAGGCACTGCAAAAACATGCCAAATTGTAAAGACCATCGAGGCTAGGAAGAAACTGCATCAACTAATGAGCAAAATAACCAGCTAACATCATAATGACAGGATCAAATTCACACATAACAATATTAACTTTAAATGTAAATGGGCTAAATGCTCCAATTAAAAGACACAGACTGGCAAATTGGATAAAGAGTCAAGACCCATCAGTGTGCTGTATTCAGGAAACCCATCTCACGTGCAGAGACACACATAGACTCAAAATAAAGGGATGGAGGAAGATCTACCAAGCAAATGGAAAACAAAAAAAGACAGGGGTTGCAATCCTAGTCTCTGATAAAACAAACTTTAAACCAACAAAGATCAAAAGAGACAAAGAAGGCCATTACATAATGGTAAAGGGATCAATTCAACAAGAAGAGCTAACTATCCTAAATATATATGCACCTAATACAGGAGCACCCAGATTCATAAAGCAAGTCCTGAGTGACCTACAAAGAGACTTAGACTCCCACACAATAATAATGGGAGACTTTAACACCCCACTGTCAACATTAGACAGATCAACGAGACAGAAAGTTAACAAGGATACCCAGGAATTGAACTCAGCTCTGCATCAAGCAGACCAAACAGACATCTACAGAACTCTCCACCCCAAATCAACAGAATATACATTTTTTTCAGCACCACACCACACCTATTCCAAAATTGACCACATAGTTGGAAGTAAAGCTCTCCTCAGCAAATGTAAAAGAACAGAAATTATAACAAACTGTCTCTCAGACCACAGTGCAATCAAACTAGAACTCAGCATTAAGAAATTCACTCAAAACCACTCAACTACATGGAAACTGAACAACCTGTTCCTGAATGACTACTGGGTACATAACGAAATGAAGGCAGAAATAAAGATGTTCTTTGAAACCAACGAGAACAAAGACACAACCTACCAGAATCTCTGGGACACATTCGAAGCAGTGTGTAGAGGGAAATTTATAGCACTAAATGCCCACAAGAGAAAGCAGGAAAGATCCAAAATTGACACCCTAACATCACAATTAAAAGAACTAGAAAAGCAAGAGCAAACACATTCAAAAGCTAGCAGAAGGCAAGAAATAACTAAAATCAGAGCAGAACTGAAGGAAATAGAGACACAAAAAACCCTTCAAAAAATTAATGGGCTGGGCGCGGTGGCTCACGCTTGTAATCCCAGCACTTTGGGAGGCCGAGGCGGGCGGATCACGAGGTCAGGAGATCGAGACCAGGGTGAAACCCCGTCTCTACTAAAAATACAAAAAATTAGCCGGGCGTGGTGGCGGGCGCCTGTAGTCCCAGCTACTCAGAGAGGCTGAGGCAGGAGAATGGCGTGAACCTGGGAGGTGGAGCTTGCAGTGAGCCGAGATCACGCCACTGCACTCCAGCCTGGGTGACAGAGCAAGACTCCGTCTCAAAAAAAAAAAAAAAAAAAAAAAAAATTAATGAATCCAGGAGCTGGCTTTTTGAAAAGATCAACAAAATTGATAGACCCCCTAGCAAGACTAATAAAGAAGGAAAGAGAGAAGAATCAAATAGACACAATAAAAAATGATAAAGGGGATATCACCACCGATCTCACAGAAATACAAACTAGCATCAGAGAATACTACAAACACCTCTATGCAAACAAACTAGAAAATCTAGAAGAAATGGATAAATTCCTCGACACACACACCCTCCCAAGACTAAACCAGGAAGATGTTGAATCTCTGAATAGACCAATAACAGGCTCTGAAATTGTGGCAATAATCAATAGCTTACCAACCAAAAAGAGTCCAGGACCAGATGGATTCACAGCCTAATTCTACCAGAGGTACAAGGAGGAACTTGTACCATTCCTTCTGAAACTATTCCAATCAATAGAAAAAGAAGGAATCCTCCCTAACTCATTTTATGAGGCCAGCATCATCCTGATACCAAAGCCTGGCAGAGACACAACAAAAAAAAGAGAATTTTAGACCAATATCCTTGATGAGCATTGATGCAAAAATCCTCAATAAAATACTGGCAAACCAAATCCAGCAGCACATCAAAAAGCTTATCCACCATGATCAAGTGGGCTTCATCCCTGGGATGCAAGGCTGGTTCAACATACGCAAATCAACAAATGTAATCCAGCATATAAACAGAACCAAAGACAAAAACCACATGATTATCTCAATAGATGCAGAAAAGGCCTTTGACAAAATTCAACAACTTCATGCTAAAAACTCTCAATAAATTAGGTATTGATGGGACGTATCTCAAAATAATAAGAGCTATCTATGACAAACCCACAGCCAATATCATACTGAATGGGCAAAAACTGGAAGCATTCCCTTTGAAAACTGGCACAAGACAGGGATGCCCTCTCTCACCACTCCTATTCAACATAGTGTTGGAAGTTCTAGCCAAGGCAATTAGGCAGGAGAAGGAAATAAAGGGTATTCAATTAGGAAAAGAGGAAGTCAAATTGTCCCTGTTTGCAGATGACATGATTATATATCTAGAAAACCCCATTGTCTCAGCCCAGAATCTCCTTAAGCTGATAAGCAACTTCAGCAAAGTCTCAGGATACAAAATCAATGTACGAAAATCACAAGCATTCTTATACACCAATAAAAGAGAGCCAAATCATGAGTGAACTCCCATTCACAATTGCTTCAAAGAGAATAAAATACCTAGGAATCCAACTTACAAGGGACATGAAGGACCTCTTCAAGGAGAACTACAAACCACTGCTCAATGAAATAAAAGAGGATACAAACAAATGGAAGAACATTCCATGCTCATGGGTAGGAAGAATCAATATCGTGAAAATGGCCATACTGCCCAAGGTAATTTATAGATTCAATGCCATCCCCATCAAGCTACCAATGACTTTCTTCACAGAACTGGAAAAAACTACTTTAAAGTTCATATGGAACCAAAAAAGAGCCCGCATCGCCAAGTCAATCCTAAGCCAAAAGAACAAAGCTGGAGGCATCCTGCTACCTGACTTCAAACTATACTACAAGGCTACAGTAACCAAAACAGCATGGTACTGGTACCACAACAGAGACATAGATCAATGGAACAGAACAGAGCCCTCAGAAATAAATGCTGCATATCTACAACTATCTGATCTTTGACAAACCTGACAAAAACAAGAAATGGGGAAAGGATTCCCTATTTAATAAATGGTGCTGGGAAAAGTGGCTAGCCATATGTAGAAAGCTGAAACTGGATCCCTTCCTTACACTTTATACAAAAATTAATTCAAGATGGATTAAAGACTTACATGTTAGACCTAAGACCATAAAAACCCTAGAAGAAAACCTAGGCAATACCATTCAGGACATAGGCATGGGCAAGGACTTCATGTCTAAAACACCAAAAGCAATGGCAACAAAAGCCGAAATTGACAAATGGGATCTAATTAAACTAAAGAGCTTCTGCACAGCAAAAGAAACTACCATCAGAGTGAACAGGCAACCTACAGAATGGGAGAAAATTTTCGTAACCTACTCATCTGACAAATGGCTAATATCCAGAATCTACAGTGAACTCAAACAAATTTACAAAAAAAAAAAAAACCCATCAAAAAGTGGGCAAAGGACATGAACAGACACTTCTCAAAAGAAGACATTTATGCAGCCAAAAAACACATGAAAAAATGCTCATCATCACTGGCCATCAGAGAAATGCAAATCAAAACCACAATGAGGTACCATCTCACACCAGTTAGAATGGCCATCATTAAAAAGTCAGGAAACAACAGGTGCTGGAGAGGATGTGGAGAAATAGGAACACTTTTACACTGTTGGTGGGACTGTAAACTAGTTCAACTGTTGTGGGAGTCAGTGTGACGATTCCTCAGGGATCTAGAACTAGAAATACCATTTGACCCAGCAATCCCATTACTGGGTATATACCCAAAGGACTATAAATCATGCTGCTATAAAGACACATGCACACGTATGTTTGTTGCGGCACTATTCACAATAGCAAAGACTTGGAACCAACCCAAATGTCCAGCAACGATAGACTGGATTAAGAAAATGTGGCACATATACACCATGGAATATTATGCAGCCATAAAAAATGATGAGTTCATGTCCTTTGTAGGGACATGGATGAAGCTGGAAACCATCATTCTCAGTAAACTATCACAAGGACAAAAAACCAAACACCTCATGTTCTCACTCACAGGTGGGAATTGAACAATGAGAACTCATGGACACAGGAAGGGGAACATCACACTCCGGGGACTGTTGTGGGGTGGGGGGAGGGGGGAGGGACAGCATTAGGAGATATACCTAATGCTAAATGACGAGTTAATGGGTGCAGCAAACCAACATGGCACATGGATACATATGTAACAAACCTGCACATTGTGCACATGTACCCTAAAACCTAAAGTATAATAATAATTTTAAAAAAAGACCCCCTAGTTTTCTTGGGCTGAATCCCAGTGGGATTTTTGTCCTCCCCAAAAGCAGCAGCCCCACCATGATTCATAAGAAATATTAGCATGAACAAGGGCTTGCTTCTAGAATCTCCTCTTACCGGGAAACCACTGATCGATCAAGGAATTGACATGGTCTGTGATGAATGCCATGGCTGAGAAGTCCCTCATTTCTGATTGGCAAATGATTTTGATTCCTCCGCTTTTCTTCTTTTTCCAGTTCACATCGGAAGATTCCACACTGCAACCCAGAAACCAAAAGGAGCCCATTATGATCTGGCTCTGGGGGACCCTGGGATGACATCCCTACCCCCAGGGACAGGACCCAATCCCCAGGGACCTGGAGTGACTCTGTGCCCTGCAGGACCGATGGGGGACTCCTCCCTGTATGTGCGTGTGTGTGGCCCTGCCTTGTTCTTACCCCGGACCTGGCCTGGTGAAGGAGACACAAGGAAGATTGCAGTCAGGGATGCTCAACCTGGGAGCTGACCCTCAGGTGAGGGCCTAAGGAAGTTCCTGGACCTCCCTGAACCTCAGTGTTCTCATCTGTCCAGCAGCAACCATGGGCTTTAAGTGAGAACATCTATGTGGAAGTGGCAGGTGCCAATCGAGCCCTCTGTAAAGTTACCTCCTCTTTTCCCTTCTTCTCCTCTCATAGAGCTGAAGAATATTTTGCAAAGTTCATTGTAAATATTAAAGTAATCTTGGGTGTTTATCATTTGTTAAACCTGTTGAGCTGACTTTAGGTCTACCGCTCTCAAAAAAACAAGAATAAATGGCACAGGGCGCTGAGTTCCGTGTCTGGTTATGGGCAGTAGAGATGGGGGCCGAGGAGTCTCGGCATCCCCTGTCCCCAGCCTGGCTTCTCACAGAACAAGGAGACGGGCAGGATGGCTGCAAGGTCACCATGGTGACCTGAATAACCATGGGAGGTGCCTGAGGCTGTCCTGAACTCAATGGCCGCCATGTCCCTCAAGTCCTCAGCTGTGGCCGCCACATCTGCCTTTGCCTTTCCCGTCCTGCAAGGGGGGCTCAGCAGGGGTGACGAGACTCGAGCCTCTGGGACACTCATGGGAAGGCCTCACATTTCTAGCAAGCTGCCATGACGAGCCGCTCTCACGAGCAAAATTCTGGACACCAAGAGGATGAGGTATCCTGCTGACGTGGCCCCGGGGTGGCTGCTGTGGCACCTGCTGACCCGGCAGGTGGCCTTCCAGGTGTTCCTACCTGAGGTAGCCCCCATCAAAAGTGACCAGGAGCCCTTCCTGCCAGTAGATGGTCTGATTTCTTTTCACTCTGAATGTGCTACAGCGATTTCTCTGGTTTCCTGTAAAACTGTAAATGGTGACTTTCCTGTTCCTGCTTTTAGTATTCTTCTTGTTTTCAAAAAGCTGAAAGACAGAGAAAAGACCCTGCTTAAGTATTCTGGGCTCCTCGCTGGCCCTGGGCAGAGCTCTGCGGAGGCCGGGCTGGGCCCCATCTTGATAAATGTCCCCCATCTTTCCCACCCTCTCCTCCCACGCTGCTCATCCCTGCTGCCAAATTGAACGTTACATTATCTGACAGGGTCTCCAGGGTATTCCAGAAACACAGTTTTTCCAAAGAATTGAAAAATAGGCTTTCCTTTAAACATTTTTTCCCTTTCTGACTTTACAAGCAAAAATTCATATTAGGAAATGTAAAAAATACAGAAAAATGTAAGAGGGAAAACAAAACACCAATTTGACACCAAGCAGAGAGATCATTCAGATTTTGGTATATATTATTCCAGGATTTTTTTTTTCTATCTCCATATATTTGTAAAAAACAACTGAAGCTGTATTGGATTTCTAATTTCGTATACTTTAAAAAAACCTCGCTTTTCCTATGTCATTAAAAACACACATAAAATTCATTTTTCTAAAGTTTAATATTCTATTAAGCGTAGTAGTTTCCTGAATCACTCTCTTCTGAAGTGTAAGTTGGTGCCAATCTTTTGCTCCCTCAAAACCACCTTGAGTTACATGAGAAAGGCACAGAGCTTTCTCTGATTGAAAATGATGTCCTTAGTTTAGATGTTTACCAGTCGGATTATTGGTCGAAGGGTCTGAATGTTTTAAAGCTCTGGATACATCCCTTGGAATCACTTTTTGAACGACGAGACTGTCCTGTGCACCGACTACCAGTGTGCGCAGGGCCGCTTCGTGCCCCGGGGCTGGGGATTACGGCTCAGCTCTTTGCTAATGTGATGGATGAAAAGTGGCATCTCACTGCTGCTTGAATTTGCATGCCTTTGATGAGTGATGAGACTGCACTCTTTTCCCCCTCCTGTCACCCATCTGAATTTCCATAGGACTTCTTTCCTAACTTCGAGTGAGGGAAGCTGCTGCCCGGAAGGGCGCCCTGGGCCTCCAGGCCCAGCTGGGCCCCACTTGTGAGCTCAGCCTCCCACGATGCTAGTGCTCCATGACCCTCCCCTGAGAACACAGCGGGACACAGAGTTCAAAGGGAGGGCAGAGGAATGGGAACGTAGGATCCCAGCGCCTGCGCCCACTCCTTCAATCGGCGCACCCTTCTGGCGCTATAAACCAATCTCCCTCCCCACTAGCACAGGCTGCTGCGGTCACGATGGACTTTAAGGCTTTTGCATTGATTTTTCTTACCGTTTCAGTACAAATGGGAAGATCAAAGAACATTTTTATAGAGCTAAAAAGTTATAATTCAATAAGGACTTTCTAATTAGGATGTCGCAACAATAAACTCATACGGAATTTAATGTCAAGGATTTGACAGTCAGGGATTATGCCAGAGGTTCGCAAAACCAAGTGTGTCAGAATCCCCTGGAGGGGTTGTGAAGACCAGCGCGGGGTTCCCCCTGGAGTTTCTCATGCCGCGGGTTTGAGGTGGGGCCTGAGAAGGTGTGTTCCTCACACATTCCCAGGTGAGGGTGATTTTGCTGCTATGGGAACCCCACTTTGAAAATCACCACTGTAGCAAATATTGCTTTCATGTTCCTGCCTTGCATGAAATTAATGTTGCCTGACAGCTGGGACTCCTTCCCATAACCCCAGGTAAACCCACAGAAGCTAACTCCTTGGGCGGGGTCTCCAGCGTTACCAGAGCCACGTAAAGTTCCGCACAAGTGGTTCTCAAACTGGACTGCACAGGGCACTCGCCTGGGAGGCTTAAAAATACCAAAGAGGAATCACTTTTTCAAACGATCCTCAAAGATTCTGATTCGATCGGTCTGGAGTGTGGTCTGCATCTTTTAGAATCTCCTCCAGGCGAGTCTAGCGTGCAGCCAGGATGGCAAAACCGTGCTTCCAACCTCACGGTTCTCCAAGTGTGGTTGCTGGGCCGGCGGCATCCCCTCGGGGAATGGATAGAAATGCGAATTCTTGGCCTCAGCCCACACCTACTGAATCAGAACCTCTGGGGTAGGGCCCACCAAACTGTGTTCTAACAAACTCCAGGTGGTTTTGAGGTGGGCTAACATTGAGAACCACTATTTATAAAGGGCGTGTTCTGTCACTCACAGGATGGCTTAAATGGGTTGGCCAGCGGCCCATGCCACACCTGCCCCTGGCACTACATTGGTGGCATGGCTCTAGGAGAAGGGTCTCCAGGCAGGGCCCCGCAGCAAAGGGCATTCCCCTCCCCCAAGGGTACAACTGTAGGTGCCTCTCTGGCATCTGCCTGTGCAGAAACCGTAGCCATAATACCTGAAGGTCCATCTCCGCCAGGCTGATCAGCATCCGTGCTATAAACCTTTGCCAGAAGCCGACGGGAACGAAGCTCATCTTAAATACCCTCTGAATGGTGTTGGCTGCAGGGTGCCGCATGCCGTGGGTGTCCAGGCCAGGTTTAGATGGAAGGAGATGGGGCAGGAGGTAGCTGAAACACACCAAGGGTGATTGGTGAACAGTGGGTCCCAAGCTCCACGGCAGGGCCCTGATCCCAGCAGATGGCCTGGTCTGGGGACAGGCTGTGCTGGAACACCTCAGGCTGCTGGGTTCCTTCCTCCCAGGGCCTTTGGAATTCTGTTATTAGTAAGAGAAGGGTGGTTTATATGCTGAGAATAAATACTCCAAAGGAAAATGAAGACTGGTCCCATTAATATGAGTCTATCATGGTTTCTAAGATAGAGACTAGAATGAGGCTAAGGGAAGACATGAAAACATCATGGTCCTAAAAATGTCAGACATAGCAAATCGGACTCAATTCTCTATAAATGGGGTTGCAGTTGGGGAATCACTTAACATTAACTTTGGTTGATGAAGGAAAAACAAATACAGCTGCAAGGTTTCAAGGACAATGCAGATATTAGGGTCAGAGTAACATTTTTGGCCTTTAAAGCTATTTATTATTCTTGGCCAGTTGACACGACGCAATTGCCTTAAAAGTTAGAATAAGCCTGTTTTGTGCGAAAAAGGGATGTTTTACGAGAACACTCTCGGTCATCATAAAAATGCTGCATCATTGTGTCAGCAAGGCCTTCACGTCTTTTGTCATCTTAAAACAGCTGCAACCTGGGAGGCCCTTCCAAAAGTGTGCCTGAAAACCAGCAATGGCTGCATGCTGTGGGGCTGCGGGGGCAGCCACCGGACAGGCACAGGACGGCCCCTGGGTGTGCAGATGCTGCACTCTTTCCCAATAAAGGTTTTACCTTCAGCTCTCCTAATCTTAAAATAGATCTATTTCAGTCCAATAAATGTCCTTAGAACTTTCTGGAAAAGACTCCCTAAACTGTAAGAAAATACAACGACAGCCCATGGCCCAAGCATACAGGCCAAGTCTCGGCTCTGACGCACACGCTCTGACACATGGGTATACAATGGGGAGAGAAAGGGTCCCCTCTTGGCAGGGCTGGTGAAGGTAGACAGGGGCTGTGCAGATGACGCAGCAGACACAGGTGGTGAAGCAGGAGGCCTTTTCAGCCTTTCAGGTCTTGGGTGAAAGGACATTCCCAACCTCTTGCTAGATGCCTCTTCATCAGAGTGTCCTGTCCTATTCCTTCACATCTGAAAATTCCTTGCTTCTCCATCTGCTCAGTGTTTGTTCCCCATACAGGAGGCCCTGGGCCTTGCCTGCTGTTTCTTTCTGCTTTTTCTACTTCATCTCATGCATCCTGGGTGTCTCACGTGGCCCTCTTACAGTGGTGGTGCCCTGTGTCTTTCTTGCTCTTCTCCTTGTTGGAGTGTACTTAGAGCGGGGCGGGGGGGGGAGAATTCTCTGTCCCCAGGCGCCCCAGCATGACGTGCAGTGGCACACAGAAGAGGTGCTCCGTGATGTTTTTGAGGGCAGAGGTTTAGAAGGTGACATGGCAAATAAAGAGATCCTGAGTGGCCACAGAAGCCAGTTCTCCAGGTAAGCAGTGGTCTCAAGGTAGTGCAGGCCGCTGGCTCCGGGTTTCAGAGCAGTTACGAGCTGGGAAAGGCCGTCCCAGGGAATAACCAGTGAGTCAGCAGGACAGGTCCTAAGAGGTAAATTATTCATGTGTTTGGTGAATGTAAAGCAGTGAAACCCTGGCAGGGCACAGTGTCTGCACTGAGGTGCTGGCTCATGCCACCCCACTGAGACAGCCTCAGACAGGGCTGCAGCCCTTCTCAGAGTCTGCTGAGAGGCAAGGACCTTCCTCCTGAAAGAAACACAAAGGCTTCAAACTGTACGGTACTTCCAGGGGTTCACGGAGGTTTTCTGAGGGGCTGGATGGGTTCACTGCAGGTGGGAAACCGTGCTCTGGGAGGGGCAGCAAATGTATCTGTTTGCACGGATCCAGGGATCCCAGCAGCCTTAGAAAGCTGACGATGCCAGGAGCGGGGACTTGCCTGGGGCACAAGGGAACCATTATGCCTGTGCTGAGATGAAACGTGTCCCACTATTCCTGGATATGCATAGAGCACGACACCATGGCTACGAGAACCTATGACGAAGAAACAGTAACAACAACTGGACTGTCAGTACTGGATGTCTTGGGAGCTTAAGAGACACTGTTCCGAGTATTTTACATGTATTTATCAGGGCTGTTTCCATACAGGAGGCCCTGGGACGTGCCTGCTACTGTTTCTTTCTGCTGGTCTGAATATTTTACATGTATTATCTAACTTAATCCTCACAACAACCATCATACTTATAGTAATTATATTAGACCCATTGTGCAGATGAGAAAGAAGAAGGTAGTTGGGATTCATACTTGGTGCATCCCAACTTCATATTCTAACCTGCTGTGCCACAAGCCTTGGTGAGGACCTGGCAGGGATCACGCTGATGATCTCGTTCAACCAAACACACACATACACACACACACACACACACACACACACACTATAAATACGTGTACATTTTATACATATAAAAACTGACTTCATATAGATAACTGACTTTCTTTTACTGAGTACTCATATCTCCTCACTCCTCTAACCTGCAATAAAACAATCTGAAAGTTGTCAGATCTGGCAACGTTGTAAACACACAGGCTGCGCCTTACTCTGAACGTTCTCATGGACCAAAGTTAAGGACGCCGCTGGGCCATGTTATGAGGGGCTGTGGAATTTTGAATTCCTCTTTGGGGTTTTATTTTTTAAGGAACCCAGAGAGCTGGAGCAGCAGAAAGACTTGAGGCCCCTCCCATTCCTAGTGGGAGGTGGGTGGGGCCTCAGGCAAAGGCGGGGCCAGTGGCTGGTTCCCAGGTGGCCGGGTCTCCGGCCTCACTGTGCAGGATCCAGGGGACACCCCTGTAGAGAGCTGGAGTTGAGGACGCAGAGTGGCGGTGTGTCCTCTGGGTGCTGCATGGCAACGTTCTGTGGATTTGGATCCTGTGGATTTGGATCCTGGATACAGCTTCATTGCCAACATCAGCATGGAACCCAGGAAGCAGCTGAAATGGAAACTAGTACTCAGAGGCCTGAGGACAAAGCTGGTTCAGGGCAGAGCATCATGGGAGGTCTCACCCCTCGTGTGCTCCCCCAGCCTGGCCCTCGTAGGGGTCCCACCCTGAGGGGAGGCATTCAGTTCAGCTACTTCAGAAGATACATCCTGGTAATGGGTAGCACAGAGGAGAGTAGGAGGAAAGAAGAAGCCAACACTACACTTGGTTTTGATGAAAGCCAAGCCTGACAGTGAGACTTTGAAGGAAGAAAAGTTAAGTAAAAGCTCATAAAGAGTCTGCAAAAACTCCCCAACAAGAGCACCCTGCTTGGTAAGGCTAGGGGGCCTCACTGCCTCTCCCCTGCCTTCCATGGGCCAAATGCTAGGGCCAGAGCACATGTTGTGGGGAGGTAGAGACGTGTGCTGCCCAATGCTCAAGGGCCAACGGCGTAACTGAGGGTCTGGGCAGGTGGGTAAGAGGTAACAAGTAGGGGAGTGTAAGGGCAGTAAAAGCCACAGGAGGATGGTGGCAGAGCTCTCGGAGGGGCAGTAGGCTTCTCAGAGGCCCCTGGACTGCAGCAGAGCAGGTGGTTGGGCATCCGTGATCACATGAGAGGAGGTGGCATGGGGTCAGAGGTCCTCGGCGAGGGGTTGGGGTGACGAAGACTGAGGAGGACCCCTTTCTGCCCAGAAGACAATGGGGTGACACCTTTAAAAGACTGACTGAAAAATGACCCAGAATTCTACATCCAAGAAAATTATCCATCAGAAAATTAGAGTGTTAATAAAGACATTTTCATATAAACAAAAGTGACACCTTTAAAAGACTGACCAAAGAATGACCCAGAATTCTACATCCAAGAAAATTATCCATCAAAAAATTAGAGTGTTAATAAAGACATTTTCATATAAACAAAAGTCTTGTCTAAAAAAGAGAATTTGTTTCCATCAGACTTAGACTTTAAGAAATGCTACACGTAATTCTTCAGGTTAAAGAGAGATTATACCGATGGAAAGAGGTGAAAAGCACCAGAAATGGTCAACATTTTTCCCTTAATTTCTTAAAAGACTATTGATTGTGTAATTATTCAAAGCAAAAGTAATAACACTATATTATGGGGTTCATTACATACATTGTAGTCCTCCCTTATCTGCGTTTTTTCTTCATGGTTTCAATGACTGGTCCAAAAATTTTAAGATATTTAGAAAGAGAGAGAGAGAGACCACATTTACATAACTTCTATTACAGTATGTCGTAATTATACTGTTTTGTTGTTAGTTATTGTTAATTTCTACTGTGTGTTGTTAATCACTTACTGGGTTACAATTAAACTTTATCATAGGTATGTATAAAAAGGAAAAAGCATAGTGTATGTAGGGCTCAATACTATCGCAGTTTTAGGCATCCACTGGGGTGTGGAAATCTACCAGCTGTGGATGAGGGGGACTACTGTATAGAAGAAACGTGGATGACAACATGAGTACAGAGGGTACTGGGAGGAGTAATGTCACTGAATCGTGCTGAGGTTTTTGCATTTAATTCAAAGTGGTATAATATTAATTACAAGTAGATTGTGATAAGGTAAGGATGCATATTCTAATCCCAAGAGTAACCACTAAAACACAATACCAAGAAGAATGGCCAAAAACCCAACAGAGAGCATGAAAATACTAAAATAAAATTTAACTCAAAAGAAGGCAGGAAAGAATGAACAAAATAACAAAAACAGATGGTATAAATACAAAATAAATAGAGAAATAGTAGGCTTAAACCCAACCATATAATTATGATAAATGTAAATGAATCAAATATTCCTATTAAAAGGCAGAGATTATCAGATTGGATAATGTGCTGTCAGCAAGAGATTCATTTTTAATAGAGATCATAACCTGCTACTAGAAGAATAGGGAAAAAAACCCAGGTAGAACTAAAAGAGCTGGTGTGGCTATTTTAACATCAGACAAAATAGACTTCAAGAAAAGGAGTATTACCAGTGATAAAGAGAAACATTGTATAATGAAAAAAGGGTCACTTCATTACACAGGCATGACACAAATGTGTGTATGTAACCAATAATGGCTTCAAAATATATAAAACAAAGCCTATCAGAACTGGAGAGAGAGGTAGACTTATCATTAGATATTTTACCATCTCTCTCTTAGTAATTGATAGAATGAATAGGAAAAAAGTCAATGAGAACATGGAAGATTTGAACACGTTGTTTACCACTTTGAGCTAAATTAAGTTTATAAAATACTATAGCCACACCATAGAAAACACGTTTTTTGTGTGCACTTCAGATTTTCACCAGGAAAGATCACACATTGGCCCATAAAATCAGTCTCAATGAATTTCAAAATACAGAAATCTTAGAATATATTCTCTGACCAAAATCATGTAAGATATATTAGAAAATCTTTCAAATTAATGATAAAAACACAACATAGAAAAATTAGTTGTATTTGTCATATAAAGCAGTGCTTAGAAAGTTATGGCTTTAAATGCTTACATAGAAAATAGGAAAGGCTTAAAATAAATGACCTAGGCTTCCACCTTAAGAAGTAAGAACAAGAAGCATAAATTAAACCCAAAGTTAGCTGAAGGAAGACAATAATAAAGAGCAGTAATAGATGAAATAAAAGAGAAAAATAATAGAAGAAATCAGCAATGGCAACGGTTGGTTCTTTAAAACGATTCCAAACATTTGATAAACACTTAACAAGACTGATCAAGAAAGAATGAGAGAAAAGACATATTATTAATATCTGGAGAGAGAGAATATCACTACACATTCCAGAGATATTTTAAATATCTTTATATTAATACATTCTGCACCACAGATGAAAAGAGAAAATTTATTGAAAAAAAGTAACTTACCAAAACTGACACAAGAATAGAAAATTTTAATAACCCTATAGCTAATAAATAGATTTAATTTGTAATTAAAAATCCTCTTGTGAAGTCAACTCCAGGCTATAAATTCTATCAAACAGTTAAGGAAGGTCTAACACCAATCTTATACAAAATCGTGGAGAAAATAGAGAAGGAAAAAAATCTTTTCAATTCATTTTATGAAGACAGCATATGTCTGATAACCCACAAAGACTTTTTATAAAAGTACCAACCAATATCCCTCATGAACATAGATTAAAAAATTCTTATACAAAATAGAAGGCACTGAAATCTGGCATTAGATAAAAAAGATAATAAATCATGAACACTTGGTATGAATCTTGGGAATACAAGGTTGGTTTAACATTTGAAAATCAATCAACATATTCATTTAACAGAAAAATAACTGAAGAAAAAAATTAACTCAACAGAGGCAGAACAAGCATTTTTGGGGGACAAAATTCAGTACCCATTTATGATAAAAGCTTTCAGCAAACTGGGAATAAAAGGGAACTTCCTCAATCTGATAAAGTTTCCATGGATAACAAAGCTCTGCAGAAAACATCACACTTGATGGTGAAAGACTGAATGCTTCCCCCTGAGATCACACAGAATGACGTCTTCTCTCACCCCTTCTATTTAAGCCTTCGCTAGAGATCCCAGCCAACGCAATCAGGCAAAAAGAGCAAAAAAAAATGTGAAGATTAGAATGAAAAAAGTAAAACTGTTTTTCAAAAAAGAAGCATACTTAGAAAATCCTGAAAAATCTACTGGAGCTAATAGGTGAATTTAGCAAGGTTTTTGGATATAAGGTAAATATTTAAATTATATTTCTGTATACCAGCAACAAAAAATGGAAATCAAATTAGAAGATATGTTATTTACCCATAGTGGAGAACATAAATTATGTAGACACAAATTTAACGAAAGATGCAGAAAATCTGAATACTGAGAACAAACCACTGTTGAGAGCAACTTTTTAAAAACCAAAATAAATGAAGAGATATACCATGTTCATATTGGAAGATTCAATATTTCTAAGATGTCAGCTCTCTTTGATCTATAGATTCAATGTAATCTCCATAAAAATCAAGAATCAGACAAGCTGATTCTAAAATTTAGATGAAAATGCAAAGGATCTAGAATAATCCAAAATAATCTTGAAACAGAAGAACAAAATCGGAGGGTGTCATATGCTGAATAATGAGCCCCAAAATACCCAGGTCCTAAACCCTAGAACTGCGATTGTTGCACGGAAATAGAGACTTTGTAGGTGTGGTTAAGTTATGGACTTTGAAACGGGGATAAGATCCCACATTATCTGGGTGGACCTTAAGTGCAGACACAGTGTCCTTAAAAGATAGGGGGAAGAGAGAGATTTGCACAGAAGAAGACAAGATGGCCGCTGGAGCAGGGTGCCATGCTCCTGGGAGGGACGGCTTCAAGATGGCTGACTAGAGGCATTTCAGACTTGCCTCCAACACTGACAAGAGGCAAAATAGTGAGTAGATAATCACACGTTGAACAGATCATCCAAGAGGGAACACTGGAATTCGACAGAAAAGTGACAGGAAATACCTAAGGCAAGGAAGGAGAAGGAAGCAAGGCAGCCTGTTAGGCTGAGAGCTGAGAGAGACTCCCCAGTGTGGGGAAAAGGTAAGTGAGAGATCCCCAGTGGTCCACATTCCCACTCTGGACTCCTGAAATCCAAGGCACAGGAGAGCCCCTTGCCCTTTGTGGGCCCTGAAACTAACTGATGGGAGACTGTGCAATGGCACTGCTCTGAGGGTGCTCACACTCTTTGAGACCAAAGCAGCCACGCTAAGGAGGCAATTTATTTATATTTTAATTTTTAATTTCAATAGGACTTTGGGGAGCAGGTGGTGTTTGGTTACATGATAAAGTTCTTCAGTGGTGATTTCTGAGATTTTGGCGCACCCATCACCCGAGCAGTGTACACTGTACCCAATGTGTAGTTTTTTATCTCTCATCCCCTCCCACCTTTTCCCCTGAGTCCCCAAAGTCCATTGTATTATTCTGATGCCTTTGCATCCTCATAGCTTAACTTCCAATTATAATTTAGAACATACAATGTTTAGTTTTCCATTCCTGAGTTACTTCACTCAGAATAATGGTCTCCAACTCATCCAGGTTGCTGCAAATGCCATTATTTTATCCCTTTATATGGCTGAGTAGTATTCTATGGTATATATATACCACAATTTTTTTAATCCAGTTGTTGATTGATGCACATTTGGGATGGTTCCGTATTTTTGCAATTATGAATTGTGCTGTTATAAACATGTGTGTGCAAGTATCTTTTTTGTATAATGACTTCTTTTCTTCTGGGTAGATAGCCAGTAGTGAGATTGCTGGATCAAATGGTAACCTACTTTTAGTTCTTTAAGAAATCCACAAGGAGCCATTTTACAGCCCTGTCCCCAACAGACTGTGTACTGTCCTGGAGCCCAGTGGTGCTGGGGCTGAGGTGCAAGAGAAATGTGGGCTGCTACCCCTGGGGCTGAAGTGTGAGTGAGGCATAGCTACCACCTTAAGGGCTAAGGTGTGAGTGGCATGTATTCCCCACCCACCAGCCTAATCTGTTGCCACTGAAGGTGGCCCACCCTCCCCAGTGGCAGGGCAGCAGTGTGGCCACTGATGTCCCCAGCCTGAGCATTCCATTGCTGGCCTGGGGATCACTCCACTCCTGCCTACCATGGCTGGTACCTGTACACACCACTGAGAGGCCTGAATACAAGCCCACCTGGCCTGGCTTCATGTCCCCTGGCCCCTGTGCCAGAGCATGTGGACTAGGGCTGAGGGACTGCCCAGCTCAGTCCACCATCAGTGGTACCTGAACACTTCTCCTGAGGGCCTAGGGTTGGACCTACTGACTCTGCTGTTACCACTACAGCTGGTACCTACTTGCACATGTCACCTGTGGCCCTATGCACAAGCCCAACCAGCCCGTTGCAGCCAGTGCCAACACCAGCATGCGCTGTTCAGGACCTACAGGGTTTTCCTGCCACTTCCACTGCCATTACCCACACCATGCCAGCTGCCTAGGGACCCGAGAGCCCACCCACCTATCTGGCCCACTGACGCCACTACCAACATCCAAGTAAGCCTCCTGGAAGCCCAAGAATAGGCCTGTCTGGACGCTCTAACACTGGTGCCAGTATATACCACCCTGGGGTCCAAGGACAGGCATGCTTGCTGCCACCACTGGGGCCCAAAGACTGGCCCACTTGGCATCCCTGTTCCCAGCAAAACTTCCCCACAAGCTCCACTAACAACTGCACCCTAAATTACTGAGGAAATCACAGATACCACTGACATTGTTTATAGCTAAAGAAATCATACAGATTACACTACTGCATCTATGCAGAATGAAAGCCAAAGTGCCCTACTGAACCAACACCATAGATGCATCTTCAGGAGAAAGTTCTCCCCTATGAAAGCAAATTCAAATACTGGAAGAAGTGACTGTTACACCAGATGCACAGATATCAATGTAAGGACGCAGGAAACATGTAAAAGCAAGGACATATGATACTTCCAAAGGAAAACAATAATTCTCCAGCCATACATCCTAATCAAGAACAAATTTATAAAATCCTGGAAAAATAATTAAAAATTCTGATACTAAAGGAGCTCAGTGAGATAGAAGAAAATTCTGAAAAACAATACAAAGAAATCAGAAAAACAATTCAGGATACAAATGATAAATTTACCAAAGAGATAGATATAAATATCATTAAAAAAAAACAAATGGAAATTCTGGGACTGAAGAATTCATTGAGTGAAATATAAAATACATTCAAAAGCTTCAGTAATAGGCTAGATCAAGCAGAATCATTATCTCAGAACTTGAAGACAGGTCTTATGAAAAACAGAGTTAGAAAAAAAAAAAAGAAAAACAGAGTTAGACAAAAATAAAGAAAAATGAAGAAAATAATGAGTAAATATTTTCTCAATGAGTGGTATATGGGACACCATAAAGCAACCAAGTATTTACATTACTGGAGTCCCAGAAGGTGAAGAGAGAATGAAAGGGTTAGGAAAACCTATTTAACAAAATAAGAGATGAAAACTTCCTAAGTTTAGCAAGGTATTTAGACATCCAGATACAGGAGGCTCTGAGATCCCCAAACAGAGATAATGCAAAAAGGTCTTCTCCATGGCACATTATAGTCAAACTGTCTAAAGTCAAAGAGAGAATTCTAAAAACAGCAATAGAAAAGAATTGAGTCACCTAAGAGACCCCATTAGACTAACAGCAGATTTCTCAGCAGAAACCTTATGTCACTAATAGACTGGCCCTAGAAGAACTGCTCAAGGGATCCTTAACCTGGAAGCAAAAAGAAAAATGATATTTAACATCATGAAAACACACAAAAGTATAAAAATCACTGGTAAAGCAAACACTCAAATGAGGAAGAGAAAGGACTCAAGTGGTACCACCACAGAAAACCACCAAACCACAGTGATAAGCAATAAGAGAGAAAGGAACAAAGTATATATAAAAACAACCAGAAAATAATTAACAACAGGACAGGAAAAAAACCTCACATATTAATAATTACCTTGAATGTAAGTGGATTAAATTCTCCACTTAAAAAGTGTACACTGGCTGAATGGATTAAAAAAACAGGATTCAATTATATGCTACCAGTAAGAAACTCACTTTACCTGTAAAGACACATATAGACTGAAAGTAAAGCATTGCAAAAAGAAATTCCATGCAAATGGTAGCCAAAAGCAAGCAGACATTGCTATACTTATATCAGACAAAACAGACTTCAAGTCAAAAATAGTAAAAAGACAAAGAAGGTCATTATGTAATGATAAAGGGATCAATCCAACAAGAGAATATAACAATATCAATATATATGCACCCAACACTGGAGCACCCAGATTCATAAAGCAAATATTACTAGATCTAAAGAGAGAGATAGATTCCAATACTATAATAGTATGGCACTTAAACACACCACTCTCAGCATTAGACAGATCATCTAGACAGAAACTCATCAAAAACACATTGGATTTAAATGACTTGAGACCAAAAGGACCTTACAGACATTTACAAACCAAACCCAAAATCAGCAGAAGGAAAGAAACCACATAATAAATAAGGGTCAGAGCAGAAATAAAATGGAATACAGACTTAAAAAAACAATAAAAAGGATCAATGAAATGAAAAGTTGATTCTTCAAAAAGATAAACAAAATTAATAAATCACTAGGCTAGAGTAACCAAGAAGAGAAAAGACCCAAATAACCAAAATTGGTAATGAAAAAAGAGACATTACAACTGATACTATGGAAATACAAAAGATCATCAGAGACTATTATGAAGAACTATATGTTAACAAACCGGAAACCCTAGGAAAAAGAAACAGACAAATTCCCAGAAACATAAAACCTCACCCAAGGTGAATCAGGAATACAAAGTAAACCTGAACAGATCAATAATGGATTCTAAAATTCATATGCAACCAAACAAGAGATTGAATAGCTAAAGCAATCCTGAGCAAAAAGAACAAAGCTGGAGGAATCACACTATCTGACTTCAAAATATACTGCGAAGCTATAGTAACCCAAACAGCATGATATCAGTAGAAAAATAGACACCTAGACCAATGGAACAAAATAGAGAACCCAGAAATAAATCCACATATTTACAGTCAACAGATTCTCAACAAAGGTGCCAAGAACATACAGAGGAGGAAATATGCCCTCTTCAATAAATGGTGCTGGGAAAATTAGATATCCATATGGAGAAGAATGGAACTAGACCCCTATCTCTCACCACATACGAAAATCAACTCAAAATGGATTAAAGCCTTAAATTTAAGACCCCAAACTATAAACGACTAGAAGAAAACAGGGAAAGCACTTCAGGACATTGGTCTAGGCAAAGGTTTTATGGCTAAGACCTCGAAAACACAAACAACTAAAACGAAAATAGACAAATGGTACTATATTGAACTAAATGGCTTCTTCACTGCATAGGAAACAATTAGCAGAGTGAAGAGACCTGTTGAATGAGAGAAAATATTTGCAAAGTATTCATCCAACGAGGAACTAATATCCACAATTTACAAGAAATTCAAACAACTCAATAAAACTCAAATAATCTCATTAAAAGAAGGCAAAGGACATGAATAGACGTTTTTCAAAAGAAGACATATGAATGGCCAACAGGTATATGAAAAATACTCAACACCATGAATCATCAGGGAAATGCAAATCAAAACCACAATGAGATATCATATAACCCCAGTTGAACAGCTACTATCAGAAAACCAAAAAATAACAGATGCTGGTGAGGACGCAGAGAAAAGAAAACTCTTATACGCTGTTGGCTATAATGTAAATTAGTACAGCCACTGTGGAAAATAGTATGGTGATTTCTCAAAAAACTAAAAATAGAACTACCATACAATCCACTAGTGGGTATTTATACAGAGGAAAAGAAACCAGGTATTAAAGGGATACCTGGATTCCCTTATCTACTGCAGCACTATTCACAATAGCAAAGATAAGGAACCAACCTAAGTGTCCATCAATGGAAAAATGGATAAAGAAAGGTCCATATACACAACGGAATACTACTTGGCCATAAAAGAGAATGAAATCACATCATTTGCAGCAACATGGATGAAACTGGAAATCATTACGTTAAATGAAATAAACCAGGCAAAGAAAAACAAATACTGCATGCTCCCACTCATATGTGGGAGCTAAAAAACTTGATCTTATGAAGATAGAAAATAGAATGACAGATACTAGAAGCTAGGAAGGGTGTGAGAGTGGGAGGGAGAGATGAAGAGAGGTTGGCGAATGGGTACAGACATACAGTTAGAAGAAATAAGTTCTAATGGTCAATAGCAGACGAGGGTGACTATAGTTAGCAAGAATATATTGTATATTTCAGAGTAGTTAGAAGCCAGGACTTGAAATGATACCAACACATAGAAAGGATAAATACTCAAGGTGATGGATACCCCAAGTGCCCTGACTTGATCATTCCACATTCTACGCATGTAAAAACTACTCACATGTACCCCATAAATACGTAAAATATTACATATCGATAAAAGAAATGTAAGCTAAGAAATGCAGCTCTAGAGACTGGAAAAGATAAGAAAATGGATTTTCTTCTAGAGCCTCCAGAGGCAGCATGATCCTGCTGACCCCTTGACTTTGGACCAGGGAAACTTATTTTGGACTTCTGGCCTCCAGAACTGTAAGGGTAAAAATGTGTGTTGTTTTAAGATGCCACATTCATGGTATCTTACAGCAATCACAGGAAACTAACACAAAAGGTTCACGCAACCCGATTTCAAGTCTCACTCTAAAGTTACAATAATCAGTGGAGTTTGGCACTGGCATAAGGATAGGCATATATATTAGTGGAACAAAATAGAGTCCTGAAATAAACCCACACAACTGATTTTTGATAAAGAAACCAATGTAATTCAATGAGGAAAGGAAAGTCTTTTCAACAAATGGTTCTGGAACAACAGGATAATATACTGGAAAGAAATGAACCTTGACCCCTACTTCACCCCATATACAAAAATTAATTTGACATAGATTATAGACCTGGAAGTAAAAGCTAAACTACAAACCTCCTAGAAGAAAAATATAGAGAGATTGTCAAGATCGTGGTATAATCAAATATTTCTTGAAGATGACACAAAAAGCAATAATCACAAAATTTAAAAGTTAGACTTCATTAATTTAAAAAAAAGCCACAGACTGGGAGAAAATATTTGCAAATCATATATCTGAGAAAGAACTTGTATCGGGTGGGGGGAGGGGGGAGGGATAGCATTAGGAGATATACCTAATGTTAAATGACGAGTTAATGGGTGCAGCACAACAACATGGCATGTGTATACGTATGTAACAAACCTGCACGTTGTGCACATGTACCCTAAAACTTAAAGTATAATTTTTAAAAAAAGAACTTGTATCCAGAAGATATAAAGAAGTACATATCAGTACCAAAAAGGAAAACATTCTAATCATAAAATAGGCATAAAACTTGAATAGACACTTCACAAAAGAAGATATACCAACGGCCAATAAGCTCACGAAAGGTGTTCTACCTCATTAGTCATGAAGAAAACGTAAAGTAAAGCCACGGTCAAGTACAAGCTCACATCCACTGGAATAGCTAAAATCAGAAAGACCTACAGACGACAAATATTGGGGAGGAGGCTGGGCGCGGTGGCCCATGCCTATAATCCCAGCACTTTGGGAGGTCAAGGCGGGCGGATCACGAGGTCAGGAGATCGAGACCATCCTGGCTAACATGGTGAAACCCCGTCTCTACTAAAAATACAAAAAATTAGCTGGGCGAGGTGGCAGGTGCCTGTAGTCCCAGCTACTTTGGAGGCTGAGGCAGGAGAATGGTGAGAACCGGGGAGGAGGAGCTTGCAATGAGCCAAGATCGCGCCACTGCACTCCAGTCTGGGTGACAGCGAGACTCCGTTTCAAAAACAAAAAAATATTGGGGAGGAAATGGAGTGTACAGTCTCTTGGGGGACAGCTTGGTGATTTCTTATAAAATTAAACTTACACTCTATTACCCAGCCATTCCACTCCTGGTTTTGATCCAAGAGAAATGAAAACATGTGTCTACAAAAAGACTTGAGACTGTTTACAGCAGTGTTATTCATAATAGCCCAAAGCTGGAAACCATCCAAATGCCTATCAACAGCTGAGTGGATAAACAAATTGCGGTAAAGCCATACAGTGGAATACTAGTCAGCAACAGAAAGAACAAACTCGGGATACACACAACCACATGAATGGATCTCAAAGGCATGATGTTTAGTGGGAGAAGCCAATTAGAGACCATATCGCGTGACTCTGAGCAGTTGAGAAGTTCAAGAACAGGAAACACTAGGCTCTGGTGCTGGAAATCAGAGTGCTGCTGCTGATATGGATGGGAAACGACTGGAAGGGAGTCTGGCGGAACTTCCAGTATGACAGGAACATTCTGTATCTTGAGGCAGGTGCTGGTTGCACAGTTGTATGCATTTGTCAAAAGTCATTGTTTTGAACACTAGCGATCTGGGCATTTCACTGTAAGTAAACTTTACCTATGATGGAACACGACTCACCCATAAAAAGGAATGAATTAACAGCATTTGCAGTGACCTGGATGAGACTGGATACTCTTCTAAGTGAAGTAACTCAGGAATGGGAAACCAAACATCATATGTTCTCACTGATATGTGGGAGCTAAGCTGTGAGGATGCAAAGGCGTAAGAATGATACAATGGACTTTGGGGACTTGGGGGGAAGAGTGGGAGGTGGGCAAGGGATAAAAGACTACAAATAGGGTGCAGTGTATACTGTTCGGGTGATGGTGCACCAAAAATCTCATGAATCACCACTAAAGAACTTATGTAACCAAATACCAACTGTACCCCAATAACTTATGGAAAAAATCTTCGTAAATAAACAAATAAAAACAGAAGCAGGTATGGGTGTCACAAGGAGGAAAAGGCCAGTCAACAGAATTGTTTCACTGGGAGATGGCAGGGCCATGTCATGGCAGGTGGGGTGAGGAGTGGGTGTCAGGGGTACAGGGAGGAATTTGGAGCCTAGAGTGCCACTCCCTGAGCACAGTTCCGTGGGTAGGGGGTGGGAGAAGGTGATCGGTGGGACCACACAGCAGAGGAGAGAAGGCAGGTGTCTTAGACACGCTGTGTCAGTTGCCATGCCACACCTCCAAGTGGGAGCAATCTGGAAGCTCAGGCCTCAGCCTCTGGAGGCTGGGCCCTGCTGAAAATCTGAGGATTCTTCCTTTGGGGCATGGAGGACCAAGGCAGCTGAATTCATGGCTTGGGCAAAATGCAGGGGAGGGGCCTGCTGAGGACACTGGAGGCTGGAAGGGAGGGTGGCAGGGTCCCCTCATGGAGAAGGCCCTCCAGAGGGGAGGGTCAGTACTTGGGGCAGGGTCAGCAGAGGACAGGAGGGGTGCCTGGGGGCACCTACAGGGCTGCCTGGCGACAGGCACAAAGTGATGAGGAGTGGCAGGTGCTGGGGAGCAAGGAAAGGAGGAGAAGGAGGAGAGGCTCGTTTGTTTTGTTTGCAGTTTAGGACTGGGGAGACCTGGGTGTGTTACAGATCCGGGAGAAGCCCACAGAAAGAGGCAATGATTAGCTACTATATGGAATGCCTCTGTTTGACCCTCGGACCATCCACCCAGGAGTAGCTGATCATGTTGCTCTCATGATTTAATCATGTTGGACTGCATTTTGAGCTGGGCTGGGTAATTAGTATGCATATCCTAGTCACTCACTCTTTTTTTTTTTTTTTTTTTTGAAATAGAGTCTCGCTCTGTCGCCCAGGCTGGAGCACAGAGGTGTGATCTCTGTTCACTGCAACCTCCACCTCCTGGGTTCAAGCAATTCTCCTGCATCAGTCTCCCAGGTAGCTGGGATTACAGGCACGCACCACCATGCCCGGCTAATTTTTGTATTTTTAGTAGAAACGGGGTTTCACCATGTTGTTCAGGCTGGACTTGAACTCCTGACCTCAATTGATCTGGCCGCCTCAGCCTCCCAAAGAGTTGGGATTAAAGGTGTGGCCACCTCACCTGGTCCCTCACTCTCATTTACCAAATAACCAAGCAATCAAGCCCCTGTAAAGTGAAATTCCCACAGATTATTTTTAATGACATCCTTTCATGTTTTCCTGCGCTTTTTCAGTAAGTGGATTTCTTTTAACTCCCTGAACAGAGAAGCCTGTGGCACAGGAGGGAGCGGCCAGCCGTGCTCACTGTCCCGCTGACCCAGGCCAGGCAGGCAGGTCATCAGGTGCTGGCCTGGCTCTAGGGGGCAGCAGTGACAGCACTGATCCCTGGAAATCTTGTTCAGGCCACCAGTGGCTCCAGACCCCAACTCCCTCTTTCAGGGAGCAACCTGCACAGCCTGGTGTGGTAAGTTCTGTCCTCACCTGTCATTGGCGACGGGCAGGGCGATCTCAAACTTGGCCAGGAACTGGAAGTACTGCTCTTCCGTCTGCTGTGTGAAGCCAGTCCCCACCAGCAGCATCCTGAGGTCTTCTGCTCTGATCACCCCATTCTTGGCCACTGACCGGGAGCCCTTAATATTAAAGATCCTCTGCAGACATTCGGACAGCCAAATAGGGTCGAGGAAGTAGAGGTTCCTCAGGCCGTGGCTGGTGTCCGGGAAATGGAGCAGGGTGCCGGTCTCTATGAGGAAGCTGATGGCTGCCCCAGGCAAGGAGAGGAGGAAGCAGCAGTTACACAAAGGAGCGAAAGGGACTCTGGGGTGGCCCTCTCTCCAAGAGGACCCAGGTCACAAATTATTCCGAGGAAGAAACCAACATGTCCCACACGCTGGACCCGTCAGGCGGGCTGGCAGCCAAAGTCCTAGGCTGATGGCCGCCTGGGTAACTAGAGTTGATCCTCATTATTTGTGGATTTTGCCTTTGCGAATTCACCTTCTTGCTAAAATTTATCTGCAACCCCCAAATCAACACTCCTGCGGTTATTTGCAGACATGTGCTGAGCGGTGAAAAATTTGCATTGACCAATGTGCACATTGCCAGTGGAGGCTGAACAGGGCAACACTGTCAGCTCTCATGCTGACAATAGGTGCCTGCTTTAGTGGTGTATGTCAGCGCCATGTGTTTTGAATTTTTGTGCTTTTTGTCGATGCTTTCACTGTTTAGAATGGTCCCAAGTGAAGCGCTGAAGTGCTGTGTAGTTCCCTAAGCATGAGAAGGCTGCGATGTGCCTTATGGAGAAAACCTGTGTGTTAGATAAGCTTTGTTCAGGAATGAGCAATAGTGCTGTCAACCATGACTTCCATGCCAACAAATCAACAATATATATGAAGTATGGCATACTTTAAGCAGCAATACACATAAAACAAGGTTCTGTATTGATGGGCTGATGAGAATGTTGTGACCAGAGGCTTGCAGGGGCCGAACCCTGCATCTCTCCTAGGAGCACTGGTTCAGTATTTGCTATTTCAGTGATCATGGTGACTTTACAGAACATAAGTCCTGTGGCTAATGAGAGTCGATTGTAACTGTTTGATCTCTGTCTCCCTGACTGAACGTCAGCCCCGGAGGGCAGGGGCCAGTCCATCAGCTTGTATGTCTGCCCTCGTGGCCAACACAATGCTCTTTGTGTTCTCTCCCTCCAAGGAAAGAAGGGTGAGAGGGAAGAAGGAAGGGGAGGGGGCTGGAAGGCAGAAACGCAGGCTGGGTGTCGGTCTCTCATCCATTGCTGAGGACCAAGCTGAAGTTAGCAAGTACAGACAGTTCCATTTCTCATGGGCACCCTGCGCCCCACCCCAGCCCCACTTCTCACCAGGGCCACCCCCAGCTGCCCACCCAGCCCCACTTCTCACGGGCACCCTGCCGCCCACCCCCCCCCCCCCCCCCCCCCCCCCCCCCCCCCCCCCCCCCCCCCCCCCCCCCCCCCCCCCCCCCCCCCCCCCCCCCCCCCCCAGCCCACTTCTCACGGCACCCTGCCGCCCACCCAGCCCCACTTCTCACGGGCACCTGCCGCCCACCCAGCCCACTTCTCACGGGCACCCTGCCGCCCACCCAGCCCCACTTCTCACGGGCACCCCCGCCCCCCCCACTTCTCACGGCCCCGCCCCCCCCCCCACTTCTCACGGCACGCCCCCCCCAGCCCACTTCTCACGGCACCCTGCCCCCACCCAGCCCCACTTCTCACGGGCACCTTGCCGCCCACCCAGCCCACTTCTCACGGGCACCTTGCCACCCACCCAGCCCACCCACCTGACTGCAGGTCCTCGTAGTCCTTGATGTCGTTGTCGGGCGTCTGCTCCACCAGCTGCTCCAGCTGCCTGTCCGTCAGGTACTGCACGTCGTCGTCCACACTACGGCGCTGCTGCTCTGCCAGCACGGCCTCCTGCAGGCTCAGGTAGCTCCTGGGGATCTGGGGGACAGTTGGGCGAGGCAGGGTCTCTCAGGTCCCGAGGCATGCCTGCTAGCTTGGGCAGATCCTGCCCGGCCCCTGTGGCCTGAGGGGCTGGGACGTTTCCACCCACTATCTTCCATCCTGACCCTCCCTCACCAGGAACCACTGAGCCTTGCCACACAGACACGGGCTTCACAGGAGAGAGCGGGAAGTGAGGATCCCCAACAATGGGAAGCAGGCGCACCGGTTTCAACTGGACGAGCAAGGTACCCACCAGCCTCCCTGCCAGTCGCTGGCAGCCGATGGTGCTGCCTACGTCCTTCATGCTGCACGTGACGTGGAAGATCAGCTGCCGCAGCCCTTCCTGACCTTCCAGGCTCTTGCAGGAAATCTCACTGTGTGCAAAAAGACCCGTCTTTACTCATCATGCCCGACTGCGAGGAAGCGCTGCTGCTTCTCTGTTTCCCCAAGAGGTTTGTCCTGAACGCTGGCAAGTCTGGAGAACTCGTGAAAGACAACACAAGAAGCTCCTTGAGGCCTCGCTTTGTGCAAATCACCGTGCCGGGTGCCCCACACGGTGTGCTTTAGTCTGTCTTCCCAGGCTAAACAGGGCACTTCCCGGGGAGGAAAGTGAGGTGCAGAGGTACATCGAGACCCCCAAGGGCACAGGCTGGGCAGGCACAGGCTCATGCAGGCTGGACTCGGGTTCTGACCCAGAGCCAGGGCTCCTCTTATCACAGACCCCATGGGACTTTCTCAAGGTCAAAGCAGGAATTCTTGACAGCCTCATCCTGTATTCCGAGCCAGACCAATGTGTCCCAGGCTGACCCATGCAGGAATACCCATGGCGCTCCATCCCGGGCGAAGGAGTCAGAGAGCTGTCAGTGCAGCTAATGCAACATGCAGTATATTTTACTCCCATTAGGGCACACGTAACTTGCCGAACCTCAGCTTCTTCATCTACAAGTGGCAAACAATCCCCACAACCTGCAAGGCTGTGGTGAAAGTCCAGTGACAGGCAGTCAGACCAGGGCAATTGGACTTATCTGCATGGACACGTCGTGATGCCTAACTGAAAGCCCCTCCCAACTCTTGGCCCTCTGTGACTCAAAGGCTGCTATCAGGACCACTCAGACCCAATGCAAGGGCTGGGTCTGTCCTTGATTAGTGATCAACAAGTGAGACGGGCAGCAATTGGTTGGGTGGTACCCACGTTCAGTCTCCTGGTTCAATAGGCACCATGCATTTTCAGCACTGGCCCTTGGGGCGGGGATGGGGCAGAAAGGAAGCAAAGAGGGGGCATCTCCAGGCCTCACTCAGCCAGCCGTCTGGTAGGTCTGCACCCTCTCCAAGGCTGGGTCAGCCTGTGGAAGGCCACCCGTGGCCAGGGAAGGGGCCTAGCCCCATCCAGCCTCAGGAGCTCTCTGCAAGCAGATCCCAGGAAAGATCAGCGACTGGCACCCACAAGACGGCGGGAGCTGCCAGAGGCTGGGCACTCACTGTAAGTGTTTGAAGGTGATGTCTGGAAAGCCCGTGGCCCTGGAGCCGGAGGGGGAGCGGCAGAGTGCCAGCACATAGGCACGCAGCGTTGCAATCCTTTCCACACGGAACTTGGCTTCGATTAAATCCAGGTGCGTCCCGACCACCAGCACCACGGCATTTGGGGCCTTGGCCTGCAACAGAGAACCCCATGGCTGAGTACTGTCTCTGTTCACTGAACAAGGGACAGGACAGAGCTCCCAGCTGTGCTGACCCTGGATGCCACGGCCCTTGCTCAGCCACCAATCTGCAGCCTTGAGATGGTTTGAATGTTTGTCTCCTCCAAATCTTACGTTGAAATGTGATCCCCAGTGTTGGAGGTGAGGCCGGATGGGAGGTTGGGTCATGGGGGCAGATCCCTCGTGAATGGCTTGGTGCCCTCCTGCAGTAATGAGTGCGTTCACCCTATGTCAGTTCACAGAGGAGCTGATTGTGAAAAGCAGCCTGGCTCCTCCTCCTGTCTTTCCTGCTCCGTCTCTCACTGTGTGACATGCTGGCTCTCCTTCCCTTCTGCCATGACTAAAAGCTTCCTGAGGCCTGACCAATAGCCAAGCAGATGCTGAAGCTGTGCTTGTACAGTCTGCGGAACTGTGAGCCAAATGAACCGCTTTTCCTCATAAATTACCCAGGCTCAGCCATTCCTTTATAGGAATGCAGAACAGACCGCTGCAGCAATGTCAGCCCAGGCAGCACCTGTGCTCCTCGTTCTGTGAACCCAAGGGACTGCTGCATTGAGGAATGTCTATGGTGTTCTGTGACCTCCTTCACAGAGGGTGCTGAGTTGGACTTGTGGGGAGGGATTTCTGACCCTTCAGACATGACAGCAGCCATCAGAGGCAGGGAGACAAGGACGTCTTTATAACAGGAAGGGAACCCTGCCCTCCTTTTGGATCCAAGGGTGGGGGTTCCTAAATTTAAGCGAAGCAGGGAAATTACGTCACCAGCCCTCGGCAGGGGAAGGTTTCAAGTGCCTCACTGTGAAAAGCAAGCAGGACCACGGTTCTGGGGCCCTCCGTGGAACATAACCCCCTTTTTTTCTCAGTACAGGGGATGCTTGAGAGAAGCGGTCGGACCCGCGAAGCTCTGGGGACTGAAACGGCAGGGCTGGCGTCCGGTGTCCTCACCTCGATGTTCAGCAGCCAGAACTGGAGGTTGGCCACGGCCTCCTCCCCCAGCGCCAGGTTCCAGACCACCACATACAGGGCCTTGTCCGTGAAGAAGCACTGGTTGACAGTGGCCATGCTGGCCGGTCCCCCGATGTCCCAGACGTTGAACTCCACGGACTCAACCTACTTGAGCAACAAGGCAGCGACAGGGAGGCATTTTAGAGACAAACGCTTCAGTCAATCAAACGGAGACAACTGATAACTCTGGAGGCTGTACTTGGGGGTCTGAAAAAAACAACTGTGGAAAAGTTCTGGACACTCTATTGTTTCTTGGGAAGCAGTTATCCGGGCGAGGGACAGGGGCCCGGTGGCATATGGGGTGGGCTTCTGGGACTTCTGTCTACTCCTAGCAGAGCAGACGCCAGGCCCTGGACAGACTTCAGAGGGCCTGGCCCCGTCTGGGCCGCAGATGGGTAGGAGATGCCCTGTGGGAGGAAGCTGTGCTCTGATGTCACGGCTTGCACTGGGGCACTGGGGTTCAGCCTCCTTGTGTGCCAGGGCAAGAGGAGGAGATGGGCCTCTGAACTTGTGGGGCTCAGAGGGTGGCGCCCACCAAGGATGCTGGGAAACTCCCTCCCACCCTGTGGGAATCAAACAAAAGATGAGCTGTCGGGCTGCCGGGAACGGCTGTGTAAACGGTGGTTTCTCTATCATTGCATGAGGTAAGAGTCTGGCTACAGTTTTCTACAGAAAGGAGTCATCTCTGTGAGGCAGTGTCAGCCTCCAAGACACAGTGTGCTGACCTGGTTTTGTATAAAGATGAAAACAGCTGTTCTCAACTGGCTAAGGCCGGCCACGCAGAGCGCGGCGGGCTCGGCCTTCACAGGATCGTCCTTCCACTAAAGGGTAGGGGGCTTTAATCATCGCAGAAAGGAAGTGGGGGCTGAAGGTCAGGAAAAACAGAAGCACGAATTCACCCCTCAGGCCTCAGCTAGAGGAAGCTAAGAGAAGAAATGAGATTGCATAACTGTTAAGAAAAAGGCAAAGCAGGAGAGAATGCAGAGGATTCTGGTTCCTGGAGAGAGCCTTCGACTCAGCTAGATTTGCTCCTGGAATGTTCTAGGATTGGCCTGGCGTTGATTGTCATGTTTGACTGTTCTGGCCCCAACAGGCAGCGCTTCATCCTCTAGAGGACCAGCTTCCAAGGCTGTGTTAGAACAGATGCACAGCTTAAATGCCTACTTTTTCAAAGCAGGTTTGGAACGTGGTTGTGTGTGGAAGAAGCTGCAGTGTTTGGCTGGCACTGTGCTTGGGAGCGTTGGGGGAAAATCATGGAACTTCTAGATCTCAAGCCTCCTCAGTTTTCCACAGTGAAGCAGCCTCCTTGCCCCTTGGATCCCGAGGAACCACAGGGTGGCAGAAATTCAAATACAGTTGATGAGGATGGCCTCATCTATGTGTGTTCATTCCCCGAGCTCAGAGAAAGGCTAACTGCCCCTGCTCTATTCCAGGGATGGAGTTCCCACCAATAGTCCATGGCTCTTTCCTCTGTTACATGAACAGGGAAATGCTCGTTTCCATTTGCCTGGCACTGAATGGAAAGCAGGATGATTTAGAAGTTTATGGATGGATTTGATTTTTTTTTTTTTTTGGAACGGAGTCTTGCTCTGTCCCCAGGCTGGAGTGCAGTGGCATGATCTCGGCTCGCTGCAACCTCCACCTCCCGGGTTCAAGCGGTGATGGATTCATTTTAAGTAGGGCTTAGAAACAGGACTTTTCAGAACCTGGGGTGAAAGCAGGTGTCAGGGAGGGCAGGGCATTAAGTCCCGGAGTGCTTTTAGCCTCCTCATCAGGGGGCAGATGCTGGTGTGTTTCACTGCCTGCAACAGTGGTTAGCTTTCAGCCCTGGGGGTGCCTTATCCCAGACCACTTGAGCTTGAATCCTTGGGGTCAGAGAGCAGTGAGGTGAGGCCTGGGAATTGCTATCTTTAAAAGCCCCTCAAGGGAATCTAACAGACAGCCAGGGTTAAGAACCACTTTCCCAGAGCCTCAATAACTATAACAGAAACATACAGGGTGGGAGGATCATTTAAGCTGGGGAGGTTGAGGATGCATCCAGCCTGAGTGACAGAGTGAAACCCTGTCTCAAGAAAAAAAAAAATCAAAAAGAAAAAACTGCAAAGTCACATTAAGAAATGATTCGCTGCTCTTGGCAGAAGCTGGTATGGAACAGTACACAGTGGCTCCTGCGAAGGTCCCGAGCTTTGGACACCAGGCTGAGAAAATCCTGGGCTCTCTGGGGAGAAGGGAGAAGGAGTCCAAGGGATGTCCCTCCCACCCGCAGGGCCTCTGCACGCTGACCATCCTTGACCTTGGCTCTCGAGCCAGCCGGCCTCTGGAGCTCCCACTTGGTGGTCCTGATGGTGGCCTCTCCGTGCACCACCTGGGGGGCCCTCCCCGTCTGTAAGATCTCCAGGAGGGTGGACTTGCCCTGGCGCGGGGGACCCACGATGATCATCTTCATCAGCTTGCACTTCTCCGCTTTCCGCAGCTGAGCACGCAGGTAAGACAGCATTGCTTTGGGGCCTGTGCAAAATCATTAAGGGGAAAGGTAGCTGTGTGGGAACATGCTCACATCTCTTAGGACACAAAACTCTGTTGTGAAGGAACTCTTTCTTTGTGTTTTAGTGGGGACAGTTAAGGAAGACTACTGGATCAGGTGGAGGGAAGGCATGACACTAACCACCCCAAAAGTGAACTCTAAAAGGCAAGAACCTATGGACGAAGTCCTTGCTGCCTAGGAGGTCACAGTTGTATCACCTGGTCATTCTCAATATAGTGACCCTCAGTAACGATTGCTTTAGGGACAATTTTATAGCATCTTGCCAAACCTGGAACCTGGAGCTGGGCTCCATGGGTCACCAACTATCTCCACCCCCAGAACTTAACAAGTGGACTGGAGTTGTCTTTCCAAGGAGGTGATGGCAGGGGACAGGGCTGCGGAAGCTCTACCTTCTTTTCGGATTTCTGCAGGCACATTGCTGATGCTCAGGTCTTCAGTGTCCAGCTGCCAGAGGTTGCCCAGCTGCCCCAGCTCAGGAGGGAGCTCCCGGAGGCCAGGGTTGCTGAAGACAGATGTGCCCACCACGGGAACACACACACACACACACACACACACACACACACACACACACACGGCTCCTGTCAGCCTCTGCAGCCTGCACCCCAGACCCCACACTTTGAGCCCTGATTTCAGCACTAATTCCAAAGCCTTTCTCCTGGAGGATCAGTGGTAGAAATGGCAGCTCTGTCTTCTGCAAATCCCCATGGCTTAGAATTGAGTCCCCTCCCCCAACTTTCCTGTCTCTGTTACTAATTACATCACCGTAAAGATGATCACTACCTCTTCTTGAGAAGGCGATGTCCCTTTAATATTAATATAACATTTCACATTCTCATCAAGCTTTGCACACTGCCTAGAACCCCGGCAGTAGCTGGCATGCAGTGGGAGCTCAGTAATGAACGGATGAATGATTGAGTGGTTCTCCTCCTCACAGCACAAGTGATATAGCAGAAGTGTGTATCACTGCATCGCTACTCCGTCTTCCTCTCTCCCCACCTCCCTTGATCAAGCCTTGTTCTGAAAATCCCACTACTGCTTCTTGGAAAGTAGATGGCTTCTTTCTGCCTGGCTTTCTGTGTCCCAGTTGGTTTAGGGATGAGCGTTCTGCCTCTCTGGGCCAGCAGAGCCAGCACAGCCCCTCCAGATGGGTACTTACTTTCCCAAGTAGAGCTCTGATAAGCTCTTCAGTAGGCAAACCGAGGGAGGGACTGTGTCGAGGTGGTTGTCGTTCAGGCAAAGGACTTCCAAAGACTCACTTAGGAAGGCCGGAAATTCCAGCACACATGCTGCAAAGACATGGCAAAGCAAACTGCATTTAAAAATAATTCTGGACCGTCACAGCGTGGTGACCAGGCGGGCGTATAAACTGACGCAACCTCCAGAGGGCATTTTGGCAAGTCTATCAGAACAAGATGCTCATCTCATCAATCTAGCAATTCTCATTCTACAGACAGCCTTGCATCATGTGTGGCAAAGATGTGAGAACGAGGACATTCAGTGGCAGAGATAGAGGACAATCTACGACGACCTATGTGTCCAGCCACAGGGGGTTGGTTCAATGAGTAATAGAATAAGTGCAGCTATTACAAAGTACAGGGCAGGGCTACACACACGGGGCTATGAAGTGCTACCCAAGAGCTACTCATCAATTGAAAAGGCAAGGTGCACCAGGCCGGCGGCTCACGCCTGTCATCCCAGCGCTTTGGGAGGCAGAGGCAGGGGGATCACGAGGTCAGGAGTTCAAGACCAGGCTGGCCAAGATGGTAAAACCCCGTCTCTACTAAAGATACAAAAATTAGCCAGGCGTGATGGTGGGCACCTATAATCCCAGCTACTCGGGAAGCTGAAGCAGGAGAATTGCTTGAACCTGGGAGGTGGAGGTTGCAGTGAGTCGAGATTGCGCCACTGCACTCCGGCCTGGGAGACAGAGTAAGACTCCATCTCAAAAAAAAAAAAAAAAAAAAAAAAAGTTCAGAACCAGATATCTAGAAGGCTTATTAGTGTACCAGAAAATGTGTGCACACATGCATGCACACACACACACACCGTGTATATGTTATGTGCACACACACGCACACCTGCACGTGTGTGTGCATAGAGGTTAGTTGTTAGACAGGAACACGGTGATTACCAGAGATGCACTGAATTCCATAGTTGTCTCTGGGAAAGGAATTACTAGAGGACTGAGTATTTATCCCATGCCCTTTGCCACTGTTCAAAAACAGTGTTTTAAAATATACATGCATTGCTTTTTCCACGAAAAAAAGCTAGTTAATGAAAATATACCACAGTTGGCTGTTTTTATGCTTCTTATGATGACATTCTTTGAAAAATCAGCCAACTGTTTAGTATTTAAATGACTTTATTAATTAGGCTCACTATGAGATTACCATGAAAATCATGTCAAATTTGCTGTTTCCACGGGCACCAGAGCATTTGAGTTGAGAAAGAGCTTGGAAACGCACACTGATGGGAATCAGAGGTTTGGATTTCAGCAAATCTCTGAAGTGCCTTTATCCTCCCTACTAAGGCCTGGAGAGGGGGCAGGCCAGCATGCCTGGGAACTCGGAGAATTCAAGATAAAACAACTGCCTCAAAGCCCTCTCACAGGGTTCCCCGCCAGACATGGGAAATAGAGAAGCCAGGGTTCTTTTGTTGGGCTGAAACCAGGCTCAGTTGCCCTTGATCATAGCTGCCCCGCCTCGGCTCTGGCTTTCCTCCACACACATAGCCACAATAACAATGGTAATGGGTAACCTGGCCTCCGAGAACATTCAGGGAGAGCCGATAATGGAATACCAAAACCAACGCCTGGAAAATCTGCCCAGCTAGCTGCACGGTGAGTGGAACTCATTGCAGGGGCCCTGCGGAAATAAAGGTGCACCGGCCTTCTAAAGATGGCTTTGTATGAGTCCTTGTTAGGTAAGGAAATGTTCAAAAAGCTTCCTTTTTTTTTCCTTCAATGAAAAAAGATGATCAATATTAGCCTGCCCTAATTCACGCTTTCATGAAAGAACATCATAATGAGAAAGGCTTACTTTCTTCCCAGGGAACACATTCTAAACACTTGGCCTCTGGGCTTTCCAGACTTTTAAAGTTTCACTACGGTTGTTTATGAAGCCTCTTTAAGAGATGGGTGGAATAATGAGCTATGATTGCAAACAGAGGCAACACCTATGACAGACCTCCTGGCCCAGGGTTGGAAACGATGGGCACTGAGCTGGGGAGGACACAGTTCGAGGTATTTCTGAACTGTAATTATTTATTCATAAGTTATTTAGGACTCTGCTGGTCTGATTTTTACCGTAAAAACGGCCATCCAAATTATTTTTGGATGAGGCCACTGCACAAATACGACTATTTGAATGTACATAAATCTACTTGGAATTGTACTATCCTTCTGCAAACAAGCTGTCTTTTGTAGATAATTCCTTACCCAAGGGTCCATGGCCCTGAGAGAATAACCCTACTGAGGAAAAGGGTTTGCAAAGAGCCTCCTTCTTTTCACTCAGGTGTGGGCCTCAACTTTCTAGATGAAGTTTAAAGAATCAAGAGGCCTTTGTCATCTGCCAAAGCCAAGATTCACCTCTGCCAGAGACCCTCCCAGGGGCGCGGCCCCCTCACGTGGTTCCGCAGACATACTTCTGCGGGCCGCTAGCTGTCAGTTTCTAGAACGTCGGTACTGTGCACGCTCCTGTGGTGCTTTTCCGTGCATGCCCGTGACTTTCCCCGCTGGCATCTCATTGAGTGCTGAGCCCACTTCCTTGCACACTCTTCCGTGGTCCCAGGAAGGGTTCGGCATTTCTAAATTGGAGACACGTTTCTAATCCACACAGCAAGTGGCTTGCGTGACCGAGGTCTACACTAGCTCCTGTTCTCCTACCATCATCCCGTCTGGCATGAAGGAGAAGACGGTGTTTGTTTCCCCTTCCTTCCAAGTGAAATCCCTATGTCTGGTCTCAATTTCTAAAGTCCTAAGGCTCTTCATTTATAAGAGGATCAGTTATGAAATTCATAATTGCATTTCCCTATTCGCGTGGTTAAGGACCTTTTCATTTGTTTCCCGGCCCTCTGGACTTCCTTTTCTGCAAATTGTTTATATCCCTTGCCCATTTTTTTTTTTGCCTATCGTGTTGTCTTTTTTTTTAAATCAATTTGTAAGCATTCTTTGTATATCAGGGACTTAAGCCAATTTGTGTTGCAACAATTTGTGTTGCGAATATTTTCTTAGTCTGTTTGCATAATGTTTACGAAGCCAGTGATTTCAGTCTTTTTAAAAAATTATTCCTGGACTTTCCAACTAGATTTTAAAGATCTCCCTCATAGCCAAATTATACCTATATTCCCTAAATGTTATTGTTTTCTTTTTTTATACTCAAACCTGATTGTTGTAATCTAGTATTGTGTTCTTTCCTCCTTCCAGGCAGGAATACCAACACCGTTTACTAAAGCACGCAAGCATCCTTTTACACTAAGTTGAAATTCTGCATTTGTCATATATTATATAATAACAGTCCCCAACCTTTTTGGCACCAGGGACCGGTTTTGTGGAAGACAGTTTTTCCAGGGACTGCAGCATTGGTGAGGGGGACGGTTTAGGGATGAAACTGTTCCACCTCAGATCATCAGGCGTTAGATTCTCATAAGGAGGGCACGACCTAGATCCCTCACATACGCAGTTCACAATAGGGTTCACGCTCCTATGAGAATCCAGTGCTGCCGCTGATCTGACAGGAGGTGGAGCTAATGCTCACCGGCCCACTGCTCACCTCCTGCTGTGTGGCCTGGTTCCTAACAGGCCATGGACCAGTACCGGTTCGCTTCCTGGGGGGCGCTGGGGACTCCTGATATATTTCTATGTTTACCGAGGTCTATTTCCGAACTCTTTTATCTGTTCCACTGATATTCAGTCACATATAAATGCACACGCTCTTATGGGACAGATCTCTATGTGTATCATACTCAACACACAAGCCAGTTCATCCAAGAGCGTAGCCATGGCAGACTCCCTAGTTCACCTTCTGCAAATGTGTCCTGGCCTCTGTGGCATCGCTCCTCCCTACCTCATACTATCCGTACTTGCCAACATCCATCTATCAAACTGAAGAAGCAAGTTGTATTATGTTTAAAATGACTTGGATGTGGGTTCTGGTTTTCTGGGCCAGCATCCTGAGGGATAGTTCTGTGAGCAGAGCTGGCTTTGGAAGTCGTAGCTTTGAGGTTAAGAAGCAGAGCTGGTTGTTTAATGAAAGGGACAGCTCCATACCTTCCCCTGTGTCTCACAGAAGATAATGGAACAAAAAGAGCTTGTTTCCCTAGACATACTCTGTGCTGAACTGGCCTTGCTGTGTGACCAGCACAAAAACTGGGAAAAGTTCTGTCTCTGTTGAGTTTTGGGGAAGGCCACAAGCTCCTATGTTGCCTTGGCCTCACCTCAGCCTGTGGGCCCAAAGGTGGCCGTGATCCATATGGGCTTTGCAAGATGCCATCGTGTGGCAGTAGAGACTTAACAGCACTGAGCTGCTGGTCCAGGGCTGAAGTCCCACAGTCCTGGGATGAAACCTGGCTCTGCTACTGAGAAGCAGCCACATAGCCTGGGACAAATCGGTCAGTCCCTATGCCATGGATTGAACTGTGCCCCCCGCCCCCCACCGAATTCATATGTCGAAGCTCTAATACCCAATGTGACACTATTTGGAGATGGCATATTTGAGCCGTAAATTAGGTTTGGATGAGGTCATGAGGGTGGGGCCCTTATGATGAGATTAATGTTCTTATGAGAAGAGGGGCCGGGCACGGTGGCTCATCTCCAAAAATACAAAAATTAGCCAGGTATGGTGGCACATGCCTGTAATCCCAGCTACTTGGGAGGCTGAAGCAGGAGAATAGCTTGAACCTGGGAGGAGGAGGTTGCAGGGAGCTGAGATCGCGCCACTGCACTCCAGCCTGGGTGACAGAGGGAGACTCGGTCTCAAAGAAAAAAAAAGAAGAGGAAGAGAGACCAGAGTCCTCGCTCTCTCCACTATCTCAGGACATAGAGAGAAGGATGCCAGGATGAAGGCCCTCGTGAGCCCGACAGTGCTGGCGCCCTCCTCTCAGATATCCAGCTTCCAGAACTGTGAGAAAGTGAGTGTCGGCGGCCGAAGCACTTTTTGGTATGGCGGCCGAGAGCTAAGACACCCTGGGAGCCTCAGCCTCCCCTCCTCCCCGTGCAAAATGGGGAAATGTGGCCCATACCTCACGTCGTGAGGATGAGAGACTCTCACATACGTGACCTGCCTGGGGCACTGCCTGGTGTGTAGATCAGCTGCACATGTTAGCTGCTGGCATCCCTGGCCTCCATGCAGGAGAGTGGGGCTTGAGGATACGTGCGTGTCACACGTGGGACAGAAGGAATGGGCGCAGCTCATGTGCAGGGTTTTCATTTGAACATGGACATCTGTGGCATTGCAACAGGGCATTGAAGGGGAAGGCCCAAGATAAGGGCGATCCCCACTTCGGTGGAGCAGGAACCAGGCTACCCCGGCTGTCTCATCTGGGAACACCATCTCCCAAGCAACACACACCTGCCTCAGCCCCGGAGCGCTGACGACCTCTGGTGGTGAAAAAGGCAATACGCTTTGTTTTCAGTCCATCTTCATTTCTGTGGGGAGGAAAAAGAGACAAAATTTCAGGACAGGGCGACAAAAACATTACTTTTGGCGGTGATGTTATAATGCCAAGCCACAGACATAGGGAGAAATTCATGTGCAACCCTTCAGGGCCTGGCAGGGGCGCACGCTGCAGTGGCAGCTGCCTTTTACACTGCCCCCCCGCAGAGGTCCTCTCTGGGGTGCAAGTTCCACCGTGATACTGCAGAAGTGGCCTTCTGCAAGTGAACAGGGGTGGCTGGTGTCCAGAGGCTGGCTGGGCTCATCCCGGCTTTCCACCCATTGGAAGGCTTTGGGGCTGGGTGCTTTTAGTCAATTCCACGTCCATGTCAGTGATCAGTAGAGACTTTTGAAAAGAATTACAGTTTGGGCTGAAGCGAGAGACAAGATTCTCCAGCAAACTAAAAATTAGAAATAAAAGGGCACCATTAGCGGCTGTTGCCCCCAGATTCCTGTGTCGAAGCCCTAACCTCCAATTCCTCAGAATGTGACTGTATTTGGAAACAGGGCTGTTAAAGAGGTAACTAAGTTAAAATGAGGTCATTAGGATGGACTCTAATCCAATCCGACTGGTGTCCTTATAAGAAGAGGAGATTAGGTCACAGACACGAACAGAAGCCTGACCGCACCAGGACACAGGGAGAAGACGGCACCTGCAAGCTAAGGAGGGTGGCCTCAGGAGAAACCCACCAGGCCTGCGCACGCCCTCACCTCGGACTTCAGCCCCCAGGGCTGTGAGGCAGTGATTTCTGTGGTTAAGCCCCCAGCTGGCGGCTCAGCAGCCCTCGCATGCCACCATTCCGAGGACCTGCTCGACCGCGGCCCCCACACGCTTTGGAACTGGCCAGGGAGGAGAGGCCCCTGCTTACTTGCCAAGTTGGTTTCTGGAGAGATCCAGGGTTTTGAGCTGCCTGCAGGTCCACTTCTCTTGAGGTGGAAGTGCCGCCAGCTGGTTCCCCTGTAACCTCAAGAACATGAGGGCCTGAGAGAGAGAGAGGGAGGGAGAGAGAAGCTAAGATGGTATCAGATACAAGAAGGGAGGGGAGACGGAAGAGCCAGTCAGTTCCCAACCACGCGCAGTCAAACGATTCCACCAATTTTCCTTCACGCAGATCCCAGTTGTGTGGGGCCCAGCAGCCTCTTCAAACTCACGAAATGATATCAAACAGAGCGACGGGGCCATCTATCTACAGGAGCTCCTCCCTCAAAGGCAATGAGAGGCAATTATTCTAGAGTGAAGGGAGCCCAAGCAGCTGTCAGCGTTAAGGATTCTTAAGAGTACCGATCATTGGTGGGTCTCTCTGGGGAAAGTGCCAGACTCTGCTGGTTTGGAGGACAACGGGTCACGGCTGGTGGGGGTGGCATGGGGCATGCAGCACAGTGCTGGTGTCTGCCGCCTCCTAGTGGGTGGCCTCCTGGGCCGGCCCAGGTCTGGGAACAGGGGTGGCAGTGCCACCAAGGGTAACTGCCCTAGCCGCGTGCCCTCTGCTAGCCAACCCAGTCCCAAGCTGGGCCCTTCAGGATTATCAGCATGTCTGGGGTGCCCCTCATGGGTAGCCCTCCCTCAGCCCTACTGCAAACAGACCCTGCAGGGAACCCAGTCACCTTGCACCTGTAACATGTTTTATTCTTTTGTTATTATTTCTTTTTATTTATTTACTTTTTTAGAGATAGGGTCTCGCTCTGTTGCTTAGGCTGGAGTGCAGTGGTGTGATCATAGCTTGCTACAGCGTCAAACTCCTGGCCTCAAGCAATCCTCCCATTTTGGCCTCCCAAAGTGCTGAGAGTACAGTTCTGAGTCACCGTGCCCAGGTCTGAGCCATCACGCCTGGCCCACGTTTTACTTTACAGGAGTACCTTAGACATGCTGTCTCCCTGCTTGAGGACATCACCACAGCCACCAACTATCCCACCCACAGAGGACGGCCACAGGCTGTTTGCTGCCCCACATCAAATTCTCTCCTCCTGGTGTTTCTGTCTCCTTCCTTGTTGAAGGGGCTCACGCCACCGCCCACCATCAGAACCACTGCAGCCAGCCCCCACCTGCTGAAATTCTGTGGAGACCCTGTCATGTGCCAGGCCTCAGGGCCCCCCGAGCCCCCACATGCCCACCCACCCCTTCCCAGTGTGGAGAAGGAGATCTCGAGCAGACACATTCCCCGCAGGCCCATGGTGAAGCTCTGGACAAGGCTCTGCCTCTCCTGATTTGCTGCTTCTGGGCTTTGGGAGAAGCCGGAAAACCAAGCCTGCTAGTTGTTGGTGTGAAATACGAGCAGACAGACTCAGAACAGGGGCCCAAGGGCTGTGGACAGGCGTGAAGGCCGGGAGTACCCTGCGAGGAGTATGATGTGGGACCCCCCGGGGGCGCCCCCGCATGGCTCCTTTCTTCCGAGAAGCGTGAGTCCTGTCCCCGGGTCCCTGGCTTTGCCCTGTGCTTGTCAGGAGCCTAGGACATGATGGCCCGTCCTCTCTGAGGATACACATGCTGAAGGGGCCTTCGCTGCCTTGTGGGGGTTGCCGCACACAAGAGGCTGCATCAGGCCTTGGAGGAGTGCCCGTGGGGGCCCTGGCAGTGGCCTGGCAGGACCGGGGGCTGAAGCCTGTGCAGGGTGGCCTGGGCACTCTGCCTGGGGGTCCACCACAGGGCCCCTGGTGAGGCTGCCCTGATGCCGTTAGCAGGCACTGATGGGGCCCCTTCTGGGGTTGGCCCTGAGCTCCAAGCAATGAGTGTGATCCGCGGCCTGTCTGCCTGAGGACCCGCCAACCACCTAAAACAACCTGAAGCGAGAAGGCACGCGTGTTCTGGGGTAGGCACACGGGGCTCTGTGGACAGGCCCTTCCTGGAGCTCTCAGTGTCCACTCAGCCTCATATATGGGCAGGCCGTGGACTTAAAGTCCCGAGGGATACAAACCATAACCCCACCACCACCTAGCAGAGCTGCTTCTGCTGTCCACATTCCGCCCTCATCGCTGTTCATGGCCATGCATATTTTTGATCGCTGAACTTTGTCTTCACCTTTTCCCCTTATATTTGTCTCAGAAGCTCAGGGAAAGCACATATATTTCACTGCACCATGGAGCAATTTTCTCTCAAAAGCCGAAAATGAGAAAGAAAGGGCTATTAGGCTTACATCAAGCCGCAAAAGTCCCAGGGGAACTTCTTTGAGTGCGTTTTCTGAGAAATCCACATCCTTCAGGTGATTTTTCCAAAACACAGCCATTTTGTCTGGCAGACATTCCAGGGCATTTCTGGAAGCTTTACAACATTTCTAAGAGATTGACGAGAAAAAAAATGTGTATTAGTTAGCTCTTTACATGCAGTGGTGCCTGTGAGACTGTTTCCAAATTTGACGTTAAACATGGACCATTACAATAATGTCCTGTAATGAAGATGACTGAGTGTTGCTGGAAGGCTGCACACCCTCACTGTCCTTGTCCTCCCGCCCCTACTCTAAGGAAGGGACAGGAATGGGGTTTCCTGGGGGAGCTCATGGTCTTTTTTCTTCATTCCAGAACATCCAGCCCATTGTCCTTGGAAATAATGGAACAATTCAGGACCACACTGGAGTGAGAAGCTGGTTTCCCCTACACAAATGGCCCAACTAGGAATGTTAATGCCAGTGATGAAGAGTTTCCTGGTTTAAAACCAACAGCCATAACACACACACACACACATACACACACACATACATTCTTCATGCTATTCCATTTGTTTTAACAAGCAAAATTCCCCAGACGCAGAAACAGCATTTAATCAGCAGTGCTATGAGTGCAGATTGATACTTTTTTTTGAGACAGAGTCTTGCTCTGTCACCAGACCGGAGTGCGACGGTGCGATCTCGGCTCACTGCAACCTCTGCCTCCCCAGTAAAAGCAATTCCCCTGCCTCAGCCTCCAGCATAGCTGGGACTACAGCCACGTGCCACCACGCCCAGCTAATTTTTTTTAAATTTTATTTTAGTAGAGACGGGGTTTCACCATGTTGGCCAGGATGGTCTCAATCTCCTGACCTTGTGATCCACCCACCTTGGCCTCCCAAAGTGCTGGGATTACAGGCATGAGCCATAGCGCCCGGCCTGATTTCTTACTCTTATGTGATAGTTGTCCTAAAAGAACTGAACCCTCCTTTTTTCAGGCATGACTCGTCCTGTGCCAGGGTGCAAGCTGTCCCTGGGTAAAGTGCTGTGGGTGTTGCTGGGTGGCTCTTGAACCCAGAGCCAGGCAGGCTGGCTTTCAGGTGAGTCATCTGCCTGGGACACTTAGCCTCGCTGTATGCTGAGTGACGATGCTACAATGTGGGAACCGGGTCCTTCTACCTGGCTTGGCTGCCGAGGGGATGAACTGACCTAATGCACCTGAGGGCTCTCTGAGGCTAGCTGACATGCAGAGTTGACTGTGGCTTTCATGACTTTTGGTGTGATACTCACCAAAGGGCAGGCCCAGGGATCTGGAAACACCTTCAGGTTGTTTCTGGAGACATTCAGAGAATTGAGGGACTTGAAAGAGTGAAGGAACAGGGCAGGGAGTTCTGTCAACTTATTGTCAGATATATCAAGTTCCTGCAGCTTCCGTAAACCTATCCAGTTACTGGCTAAAAAAAAAAAACAAAAACCACAAAGTATGAATTGGTAAAAATATCCCTATCAAGGAGAAAATGACTAATTCACTCAGGTCATTGATGAGAAAACATACCATTTTCTTCTTCAAACAATTTTTCTAAACAATTTTTTGAAGCTGTCAGTTTTTGAAGTTTTGAGAGGTGCAAGAATCCAGGAGGGAGGTGGGACAACTTGTTGCTGGAAATGTCAATTTCAAGTAGCCTGGGATGGAGAAGAATAAAGAGGGAAAACACCAAATTTACATATTTTTCTATAAACCAAGAGTTGTATTTTTTTTCTTTTTCTCCCTGTGCAAGGTTAAAGAGTGTGCATTGAAAATGTAGTGCATATGATTTTTAATTCATCTGAAGAACTCTTACTGTGTCCTGTGTAGATAAAGACAAATCTCTTATTGGTGGGCCCTGGCCCCGCTGATCAACAGGGATTCTAATCCTTCATATGCATGTAATAGCAAAATGAGTAGGTTCCCTGAAAGCTGCTGAGACCACAGAGCAGGGCTTTTAACCTTCTTGGCCTGTCCATCTGGCCCAGGTGAAGGGCCTCACTTGGACGGCACTTGCTCTGTAAGTTCTGGTGTGCAGGCTTCTTTGCCGTTCCCACTTGGGAGTCCCATGGGTTAATGCCTACCCCAAGCTCTTTCCAACATTCTTCACTCTTACTTCACTTAGAGCCTTCGTTTTTCATTTTAAAAATCAATTCAACGCTTTATGGAATGAGGACTTGCAGTTATGTGTCCTAAAGAAATCAGACCAGGTGTGGTGGCTCATGCCTGTAATCTCAGCACTTTGGGAGGCCGAGGCAGGCAGATCATGAGGTCAGGAGGTCAAGACCATCCTGGCCGACACGGTGAAACCCCGTCTCTACTAAAAATACAAAAATTAGCTGGGTGTGGTGGCATGTGCCTGTAATCCCAGTTACTCGGGAGGCTGAGACAGGAGAATTGCTTGAACCAGGGAGTTGGAGGTTGCAGTGAGCCGAGATTACACCACTGCACTCCAGCCGGGCAACAGAGTGAGACTCTGTCTCAAAAAAAATAAAAATAAAAATAAAAATAAAAAATAAAGAAATCAACTAAGATCATTCCTCCTTCCATGCAAGCTCAGGGGTAAGGCTCAGGTCTCCCCCCAGGGCCTCCAGAAGAAGCAAGCCTGGACTGCCCACACTGTCCACCTGCTGCCAGAGTCCTGCGGAGTTAACCCTTTCTCTGAGGCCCTTCCCAATTTCCCTGGAAGGTAGAGTAAAAGCTGGTGCCTCAGGGCCCCATTGCATCCACCAGCGTGGGAAGGTTTCGCTGCCCTCATCTGATTCCTGGGCAGGACCTAGATGAGCATCTCAGGCAAAGCATTTGCACGTCCACGGGTGGGCTGTGTAAACTTGGGCCAGACAAATGATCTCGCTAAACCTCTCTGTTTTAACCTGAAAAGGAGGCTTGCCTGCGGGCAGGCAAAACTCCTTCTCCTGTTTTAGCCAGAACGTTTTTCCCTCCCAAACCACAAAATACAACCCGGGAGCATGTGCAGGAGCACAACGGTGACAGCAGGGTCACACACGGCTCCGTTCACACCCCGGGGAGCCACCTGGAACAGATGATTTCGTCCGATGACTGCACGCCAGGCAGCTCCCCCAGGTGGTTGTCCGAGAGGTTCAGCTTCCGGAGGTTGATGAGGCCCCAGGGGATAACCGAGGGGAGGGTCGCCAGGCAGTTGGCAGAAAGGTCGAGCTCCGTGATCTGGCAGGAGATGTCTATGAGCCAGTCTAGGTCTACCCAGGGCAATCTGAGATGGGACCATTTCACACGGAGAGCCTGGTGGTGGAGAGAAGGGAAAAGCACGTGTGGAGGGTGAGTCCAGGGCCCACATGGGCTTGGAATAAAGCAGGGGTTAATGCAAGCGCGCGTCTGTGTGCCTGCTCCAGCCGGGGTCCCAAGAGGCCTGCACATGTCCTTCTCGGCCCCCAGCACCTGCCACGGTGGTGGGCGCAGAAGAGCTACCTGTTCCCATCTGCACCTGCATCTCACAGGCACTGTGCACGGCTCCTGCAAGTCACCCTCCAACCTCCAGGGGGCGCTGGTGGGCGTGGGCTCAGTGCCGCCCCTTCAGAGGCGGCTCATAGGGAGGGAAGAAGCGCAGCAGCAATTGCCCACGCGTAGAGGAGACCACCGGAGCCTACAGGCGCCTCCCCCAGACTGGAGAAGAAAGCTAACTCCCAAACCCAAGTCTCTGACCTCCCGTCAAGGCCGCCTTTCCTGTGATTAGAGGAGCTGCCGCCTGCAGCTGCCTGCACCGCGCCAGGGTGCTTGATGGGCGGGCTGCTTTCAGAGTAAGCCGGTTATACAAACAGACGATGGCCACACAATATATAAAAAATAGAACTCTCACCCACAACCCACAGTGACCTGCCTAGGAAACCAACCTCTTTATCTACAGTAAATAGCCCAGGAAGCCAGTCTCTTGCAAGAGGCCAGCTTTTTTTTTTTTTTTTTGAGATGGAGTCTTGTTCTGTTGCTCAGGCTGGAGTGCAGTGGCGCGATCTCGACTCCCTGCAACCTCCGCTTCCCAGGTTCAAGCGATTGTCCTGCCTCAGCCTCCTCAGTAGCTGGGACTACAGGCGCCCGCCACCATGCCTGGCTAATTTTTGTATTTTTATTAGAGACAGTGTTTCACCATTTGGTCAGGCGCAGGCTGGTCTCGAACTCCTGACCTCAGGCAATCCACCCACCTTGGCCTCCCAAAGTGCTGCAATTACAGGCATGAGCCACTTCTTATCTCTTGTAACAACCCAGGAAGCTAAACCATCATTTCCGTAAAAGTTAGTCTAAAATGGCCAGGACTTGGTTAATAACTGACAGATTCTCTAATTTTTGTCCTCACTTTCCATTTAGGACCAACCCGAGAGAGCCAACTTTGCACCTCTACCAACCCCATAGGATGCCCAGCCCGCAGTGAGCCCCCCAGCTTCCCCACGCCAACAGCCTCCAGGCAGGAGACACCCGAGGCCTTCCCTTTGTCCCACTAGAAAGCTCCCACTCGTCTGCCAGCCTGTGGGTCTCTGCCGCACGCAAGTGATGGTGGCTGGCGCCCTTGCTGTTGAAGTCCTGCTAAACAAAATGTCTTCGCTCCTCTCATTTCTCATTGGTCTTCCTTTATTTCCACAAGAGGGAGTCAGAAGGGCCATTGGTTTGCTGGCTTGGGGACCTGCCAAAGGGACCTGGCGAAATACATCAGAGCAGGACTTTTCTCTTTCTTCTTATTATTGAAAAATATTGGGCTCAGTCAGGTTTCCAGGGAGAGGAGATCTGCTTTTGGGTCTGTTTCTTCGAAGCAACTGGAAATCCGTATTGGAAAATTAGAGGAGCAGAAATATAAACAAAAATTAGTGCAAATGGGAAAATGTAACAAGCAGAGGCTGCGAGAAAGGTCCCAGTAATGTGGGATAAACTCCTCTCAAAAATTGGCGGCAGTTGACAGGCATCCTTATTTGGCCACTAGATGGTGATGAGTGCCTGTCTTTAGCTCCTCCTTCGCCACCTCCAGGAATTGGGAAAGACTGGGTCTACACCCTCTCAAAGCTCCGGCCTTTGAACCAGAGGAATGAGGGACTCTGTCGCTCTCTGTCTGTCTGTCTCTCTCTGTCCACATGGATGAAAAGGCAAGGGCAGCGCTGGATCTTAGGTCAGGAGAGGAAATTCTGAGCTGATTTTTTTAGACAAGTCACTTAATTGCCCTGGGGCCTGTTTCATTGTTACTGTTTTACTCCCTACATTTTTTAATTTTGAAAATTTTTTTAAACCTCAGAAAAGTTGCACTAGGACACAGTGAATACCTATGCACTCTCCACCTCAACTCACTGATTGTTAAAACGCTGTCACATCGGCTTTTACTCCTCTTTCTCCACACAAATACACACGCTTTTTATGTGTGGATGAATCATTCGCCAGTAAATTATACATCGTGATGCTTCACCCATAAATACTTCAGCATGTATCCCTGAAGAACAATATTTTTATACACGACAGCCGTATAATTATCGTTTTCAGTAAGTGTAACATCAATACGATATTATTAAGTTCACGGCCCATGTTCAAATACTCTTAATTATCCCAGAAATGTGGTTTATAACTATTTTGTGTCCTGATCCGGGATCCCATCACAATTGCATGACATTGCAGTCCCACACTGCATTACATTGTATGTTCCTTTACTTTTCTTTCATCTAGAAGAGTCTTCACACCTTTTAATGCTTTTTTTTTTTTTTTTTTTTTTTTTACATTGTCATTGCATTAAGTCCTGGAACTTTTAGCCTCTTCATCAGGGAGCAGATGCTGGTGTGTTTCACTGCCTGTCTTATAGAATATCCCATAATCTGAATTTACTCAAATTTTTTCTAAAGTTTAGATTAAAGTTAGCTATTCTGGGCAACAACCTTAGAGTCTAGTCGAGTGGTTCCCACTAAATCCCACCCGGGGCACCTGATATCAGGTGTTCCTGCTACAGGTGGTGCCCTGTTTGGTCTCATGGTTAAGGTGGTATCTGTCAGTCCCTCCTTTGTAAAGGTTAACATTACACCCTTCGTGATTAGTACACAATCTGTGGGGTGATATTCTGAGACTATGTGACAATTCTGTGTTTCTACATCCTCTTGCCCCAAGGGTTTAGCCGCCGTTGCTGATCCTGGCCTGAATCAATTAGTACGATGATGGTTGCAAAGAGAAAGTTTTGCTAAAGCTACCTTTCTTTCTACATGTATTACCTGGCATTCTTCTGTACAGAAAAGCATTGCTTCCTCACCTCTTTAAGTATCACTATGGATTCATGGATTCTTTTTTTTCCCAAGTATCATTATTTTTTGACACCCAAGTCATCCCCAGTTTGTCCAGGGGGAGCCCCATTTGGGTGGGAGAGAGCCCCCTGTGTTCCTGTGACATATCCTATCAATTTTGAGGTACCTCCTTACTTCCCGGCAAAACAAGATCTTCCAGTCTCCTCTTGTACTTTCGAAGCCCAGGCCTTGATTCCCTTTAGCAAAAATTGGTATTTAGAAACCAAGATCTGGGTGTGAGGTGTGCTTATCACTGCTGGGGTGTCACTGCTTCTCAGCCCATTGATGGGACACAGCTCTGTATTTAACATGAGTGCGTTCTGATGCCTCCAATTCAATGCAGCAAAGTGTGTTTTTTCCCTAATCTTTCCAGAATCCACAATTCACGATTGTATCACTCTTCATTCCATTATCATTGGTTTTAATCTGTTAAATAAGTGGTTTGGATTAGATGATGCCTAGGTCAGTTCTCGTCCCAATATTTTTTCTGGTGGTCGTCTTGCAAAGTACAGTGGCCTTCCATGAGGAGTCTTTGGATAAGCACGACAGTCAACCTGGCAACAGGCTGACAGGAAGGTCACCATGTGAACTTGGCAAGGCCAGGTCAAAAAAGGCTCCACAGGGTCTGTCTGCCTCTCCTTCCTGGATTCACAGAGACACACCCAGGTCTCAGGGGCAAGGGCCAGACAGCTGAACGTGGAATCAAGGTGTCCAGATTGCAGTCCAACCCTCTCCACTCACTCTGCATGGCCAGTATGGTCTTTCAGCATTGAATGGTTTGTACCCAAACTGAAATGGCAGCCAAGTGCAAGATGCAGAGGAGGCTGGTTATGGTTCTGGCTTTGACAACAAATCTTAAGTCTCTATTAAAAATCTTTATCTAAAACTCTGGGGACCATCATAAAATAAAACAACAGCAAATAATCAAATTATTACTGTAACATGACCCAATTATGGTACAAATCCCTTGGGAAAGGGCTTAGGTGTGGCTGTCCTTACAACAGCAGCCTCCACATCCCCTGAGCTGGGGCTGGAGCCCTGAACTGCAGGAGGAGCAGGGGCTCAGCCTCAGGCTGCTTAACTAACTCCATGTGGACTCTGGGCAAGTCACAGTGGAGATGAGCACTTTTTTGGGCTCTGTCCAGCTTGAGACCCTTTGTATTAACCTCCCCACTGATCTGTGTGGCACTGACTCAGCTCACATTCCTTTTGCTGTGGCAGACAGCATGGCCAACCAGAACCCAGACTGCACACCCCACAGTGCAGTGCAGAGCCCTGCGTGGCTGCCTCTGCAGCTCAGTCTCATACCTACTCTGCAGCAGACACTAAATCAGTGTCTGTGAGCCGAAGAGATTCAAGCCACCAAGACCTGCAAGCTATCCACTCTGTGCACTTCTTACCAGATCAATCATCCTGAAATGTCAAAGTCTGCGCAAGACCTTTCGGCTTTCCCTAGCCCACTCAGCCTTTAGCAGAACATCCAAAGTCCTTCCTTTGCAGCCTCACAGCCCCCCAGTTGGCTCCAACCCACTTTTCCAACTTTATGTCTTCCTGCCTGTTTCATAGCTTCTCCCTGCCCGCCCAAAGCAGCCTCTGAACTATAGTGATGCCCTTTGCCTTCCTACTGGCAGTGATTTGTGGGGTTAATTTATTCTGGGTAAAAGAAATTAGGGGAAGGGGCACACTCCCAGGGCAGGGGAATTCAAGGCCAAGGAAAAGCTGCCAATCAAAGCACAGAAACTGCTTGTTCATAAATCAACTGCAGGGCTCACAAAGTAGGCCCAACATTGACACTTGTAGGAAGGCTTTGGGGGCCACAAGGGTGTAGCTGTGCTGTTGGTAACTGACTGGGCCATGTGCTCAAGGGGCTGCCAGGGTGCTCCGGGGCTGCCGACCTCCCCTGCCTCCCTGTTGGAATGTGGGTTATCATGGTGACCAAAGGGGCCAAGATGGGAGGACAACATGGGAAGTACAAGGCAGGCTGGGCCTGGAGCTAAGAGGGTGATATGGTTTGGCTGTGCCCCCACCCAAATCTCATCGTGAATGAGAGAGAATTATGGGTAGCCCCCATAATTTCCATGTGTTGTGGGAGGCACCTGGTGGAAGATAATTAAATCATGGGGCGGTTCCCCCATACTGTTCTCATGATAGTGAACAAGTCTCATGAGATCTGATGGTTTTATAAGGGGAAGCCCCTTTCACTTGTCTCTCATTCTCTCTCTTGCCTGCTGCCATATAAGACGTGCCTTTCACCTTCTGCCATGATTGTGAGGCCTCCCCAGCCACGTGGAACTGTGAGTCCATTAAACCTCTTTTTCTTTATAAATTACCCAGTCTCAAATATGTTTTTATCAGCAGTGTAAAAACAGACTAATACAGAGGGTCTTTGCATACACCCCTTAGAGTGGACCTCCTTTCTCCTCTTGGAGACAACAGATGGTGCCTGTTCCCAGAGCTCTTTCTAGGCTTACACCCACGCGTCTCTGCAGGACTGATACCCAATAAACTCAAGCCAGGAGGGAAGTGGTAAAAAGTGTGGTGGTAGTGTGAGGTGAGTAAAGCGGCCGAGATTCTGCATATGAGGCTGGTCTCTGTTCACGCTGTGTGCTGTGACATGATGAAGGAGAAACACAACCCTTCTCACCTCTGCGCCCTACTCCATTTACTCTCTCCTGGAATTCACGGTCCCCTCCCTCTCATCCAAATCCCATTCCTCCTGCAAGCCCCGGGTCAGGGATCCCCATCCTCCCCCGAACAAGTGCACATGTTACTATGCTGTAACAGGGATGCTGTCTTGAACTTGTGTCCGTACATTCAGCAACACTTTCTTAGTATTACTATGTGTAAACCATTCTGCCAGGCACTGGGGTGGATATGAAGATGCAGAGGCTGCAGACAGAACCGACACTCAAGTAGCTTATGGTTCAGAGGGAAGAGGCATGCCTATGTGTGTGTGTGGGTGTGCATGGGTGTGTATGTGTGCCCATCTGGCTGCCCTAACTCAAGGGTTTCCTGACCTTCATGGACTCAAACAGCATGTGATGCTGACCACCCAGCCAAGAAAGAATGCTTGTAGGGAAACCTCCCGTGCTTCCTCTGGGGGTATTGCTTTATCAGAAGAAAATCGTCAGTAAGAAATAAGTGGCTGTGTGTACCACTGATTTCCCTCAACATGAGAAAGAGGAGAAAGCAGATGTCGCCAGTTCCCAGAGCTCTCTGTAGGCACATACCCACTGTGCTTCTGTAGGACTGACATCTGATAAATTCAAGCTGGGAGGGAAGTGGTAAAAAGCAGAAGCCTGCAAAAATGTTGACACTCAGAAAATAGACATGCTTGGAAATGGTTTCTGGGCTGGATGGAGGTTGAAAAATCTGTACAATTTCTACCTGGTCTGGGGCTAGTCTGAAAACTGATTTACAAAAGTTATTTTATTTTCCAAGCACAGACATTATAGGGTGCCCAGGTGTCCACAAAGTGGCAGATAGAAACGAGAAAAAATGCACAATTAAAAAAGTTGTCCAGGGCTGGGCGCGGTGGCTCATGCCTGTAATCCTAGAACTTTGGGAGGCCGAGGCAGGTGGATCACTTGAGGTCAGGAGTTTACGATCAGCCTGAACAACATGGTGAAACCCCGTCTCTACTAAAAATATGAAAAAATAACCGGTGTGGTGGTGCACACCTGTAGTCCCAGCTACTTGGGAGGCTGAGGCAGAAGAATCACTTGAACCCGGGAGATGGAAGTTGCAGTGAGCTGAGATTGCACCACTGCACTCCAACCTGGGTGACAGAGCCAGATTCCATCTGAAAATAAATAAATAAATAAATAAATAAGATGTTCATGCACTTGACATTAAAACTTAGCTCTTCCGGCCCTGAAGCCATCATTAGCCCTCATTATTTATTTGCGTTTAGTCCGGGCAGAATCACAATGAACAAGATTCTGAGAGAGCAAAGCCAGCAATTACATAACCCTATGCATGAAGGCTAAACTACAAAATCAAAGACAGCTGGTTAAGGAGAAGCCATCAATTCAACACAGCAGTGGTTAAGCTCCACCCACCCTATCACAAACAGATGGAGAATGTGTTCATGTTGGTGTTTTCAAGCTTGAGCCGTTTAAATTTCAGTCCGAGTAAAAGCAAGTACCACTTTCTCAAGAAGGCTCAGTGCAATGATTTCAGGAACTTGTTTTCCACAGCAGTGGTAGTGACTTGGATTGCTTTCAAGAAGGATTAGGTATATTTAAGGGCAACTGGTTCATTAGAGACTGATGTGTAAGAAGGATCTCATCTGGTGATGGAGGCTGCCGTTCGGGAGGGTATTAGACACCTTTACATGATGCTTCTTGGAGATGTTAGCAATAAAATTGTCACAGTGAATGAAGCACTGCCCCACAATGACATATCTTATGTTTTTATATCAGGGCAAACCTATTAGTTGAAGAAAAAAATTGTTCAATGAAGAGCTGGCATCTACAAAACTTTTAGCCTGGTTCGAACCTCAGCAGATGTGACTGGCACCCCAGCCCAGTGCAGACTCAGAAAAGGATTCCTGGCCCCTGTGACATATGCACACAGGTGTGCCCCTGTACGATTCTGTGGGGTCAAGAGCAGCCTTGCCAGAGTGACGCTGTAATGTTAGCTCCTTGCTAGGTCTCACTGACCCCACAGCAGAATTCATAGCTCTTCCTGTGTCTCCAGCTCCTTGTTCCTGTCAGTTGGTCAGTATTTTGCTTATGGCTCATGAGTAAGAATCGTCCCCCCTAGAAACTGTAGATCCCTTCAGAGCACAGACTATGGCTCAGTGACAAAAGGGCACGCCACAGTAAAAGCAGTTAATAAGTATCTATTCAATGAAGACACATGTTACAATGGGGGGAAATACACAGGAAGTTCTTGAACTTGTCAATTCTTGGCCCATACAAACCCCAAGTCTTTCTTTCTGCAGTTAAGCAAAGATTCCTGGGACGGTGCCTTCTCCTTGTTGAACCAGCCAGTAAGACAAGAGCCACATTCTGATAGGCAGAATAAGAACAACCGAACAGCCAAAGGAGCTGCAAATCAATGAGTCTAATCTAAGATGAAGAGACTCACTCAAAGGCCTGGAGAACATGCCAAAAGAAGCCCTGAAAACACAGATGCTCAGAGCAGCAGGCCCAAAAAATGGCATCTGAAGGCTCATCCCAGGTTATCTGCATGACGCCAATGATTACAGTAGAGAAGAGACGATGGCTGCAGAGAGGGTCTGTGCACTGATGTCCACAAGCTGAAGGTAAATTTCAAGGCTACAAATGTTCTCTGGGAACCCAGACCATCAGAAGGGGCCCTGAGTGACAGGGATTCAGTGACAGAGAATTGGCAACACCAGAGACAGCAGCTCTGTCCCAGCATCCTTGTGCATGTAAAGGCCACAACAGAACCAAAACAAACTGTGCCTCATCTCTGCTCCCAGGAGAAATACTCATTGTGGGTTTTCTAAACACCTACTTCTCAAGTCCCTGCACCCTGGTGGAGACAAGCTCTTGAGGAGAAAGGAGGCATTTAAAATGGGAGGATGAGAAGGACACTCTACCTTGACTGGCCGTCTACCTGGCATCTAAGGTGGCCCATGGCAGGTGGGTCCAGGCCAAGGGCAATGAAGTGAAGGCAGCAAGGATGGTGTGACGGGTTGCAGTGTGTCCCTCCAAAAAGATATGCTGAAGTCCTAACGCCCTGTACCGCGGAATGTGACTTTAATTAAAAACAGGTCATCTACCCAAAATGAGGTTATTGTGGGGGCTATCATCCACTATGACTGGTGTTCTTATGAAAAAGGAGAAACTTGAACATAGAGGCAGACAATGGGAAGACGATGTGAAGACACAGGGGGAAGTTAGCAGATGACCGGGGAGATGTGGCCACAAGCCGAGGAGTGTTGGGGACCGCCAGCAGTCCCCAGCAGCTGGAAGGGGCAGGGAAAGACCCTCCCTCAGGGCTTCCAGGAGAAGCCGACCCTTCCAACACCTTGACCATGGACTGCTGGCCTCCAGGACTGTGAGAGAATAAATTCCTGTTGTCTTAAGCCACCCAGTTTTGGGTGCTTTGTTACAGCAGTTCTAAGAATTCAGATGGTAAGGAGTCAAGGGAAGAGAGAGGAGGTTGGGACCTGAGAGCTGGGAACACTCTGTTGACAAAGATTATGGTCACGATCACACAGATAACAAAAGGAAAGCCAAGGAACAGACTCTTAGAAAGCCAAAAGCATTCCTGTTAAGTAGATTAGAAATGTAGTTTTAAAAGGTAATGACAGTGACAGAAAAATCAGCTTTTAAATTTGGAGAAAGCCTTTCTGGAGAATTTCAGAAAGGACTTGAGAATAACTACCACAGGGAGTAGGGAAAGGAGAGACAATAAAATGGGGGACAGTTTCCTTCTAATCTTAGAGGGGTTTACCCAGTTAAAGAAAAGACTAAATGAGATAATAACAATGAAGTCAGTTTTGACAATAGCATGTCTGTTAAAAATATTGTAAATATCAGAATTAGTGGTTGGCTGCTAATATGTTTAAACAAAGAAAGGAAATATTACCATAGAAACCAGATAAATGAGAAACCTAAGCACAAAAATAACTTACAAGAAACACTTCTGATCATATATTAAACAATCAACATGTAACAATCTGTATCAAACAATCGTTGTAACAATCTGTGGCTACAAATCCAGACTCTAGGCAAACAATCTGGAAGTAGAAATGTAAGATTTACTTACCAAAATAAAAATTATCAGTGACACGATCAGAGAAAAAACAAACATTGTATGAAACAAACAAGGAAAATAAAGCATCAGCTCCCAAAGTCTCCTAATTCAATATAATTTTTTCCCAGTCAAATATTTCAAATAACAAATAGTCCCTATGTTATGTAAGTGGTTCCTTAATACAGGACTCATTTCATTTTATGAGTCAAAACCAGTTACTTTGCAAGGGCCATTAAAATTCCAGCCCAATTACATGTACGTACATGGATACAAAACTGCAACAAAATATTTAATCAGCTACAACTAAACTCAGAGATTTAAGTTCTCCGGCCAGGTAGGGTCTACACAAAGACAACGGCATGGCAGTAATTTAGCCAGAAGCGCAGCACACCCTATCAGAGAGAGAAACTGAGCTCTTCTTTTAAGCAAGTGAATGCCAAAAGATGTGTTTAGAAAAATTCATCACTTTTTCTTTGCTAAAATTCTTAAAAAACAGGTAGAGAGGTTTTTAAAACAAAAAGCAACATTGTACTTTTTTCTGTAGTATTTCAGTCATTTCTTTTAAAAATAGGAAACTTACAAGAAATCTCCTGTCACTAGTTCCAACTTAGGAATTTTGCCAATAGCTATTTGAGAGAGGGAAAAAAATGCAAGAAGTAAAAATATGGTGTCTGCAGTTAACTAAGTTACTTGCTTTCGAGAGAACCCTCAGTTTTCTTAAGTTGTAAATAAAGACAAAACTTCCACCTCACAGGCTGTATAAGAGATTAAAATACAGTGTTTGGCAAAGTACTTTTTTAAAGCTATGAAGCCCTATGTAAACAGAAGGGAGGTTATTGCATACAAAAATTTCAACCATCCACCCATTCATTCATCCATCCATCTGTCCACCCACCCACCTGTTCATCCATGCAACCATGCAATCATCTACCCACCCATCTATCCATCCATTCATCCATCCATCCATGCAACCATGTAACCATCAACCCACCCTTCTACCCACCCATCTATCCATCCATCTATCCATTCATCCATCTACCATCCTCCTATCCATCCATGCAACCATCCACTGACCCATCTATCTATCCAAGCAACTATCCATCTATCCACCCATCCACACACCCACCCATCCATCCATTTTCTACCTACCCACCTATCCATCGTGTTCCAAGTCCTACACCAAGGGGAAAACACAGGGTGAGCAAAATTGGCCAAGGTTTCTGCTTTGAGGAAGCTTCCAGTCATGTGGAGAAATTGATTAAAGAAGAATGTCACCCAAACAGATAACCCAAACTTTGTATAGTGCTTTGAATAAAACTGACAGGGAGCTCTGAGACATAGAAGGTTGGGGTGGGGGCGAGTGACCAGGCCTCAGGGTTAAGGAAGGCCTTCCTGAGGATATTGCACGGGGATCTGCAGAGTGTCCTGGGTCAGGGAGGAGCAGTGTGCCGAGTGCCGAGTGCTGAGTGCTGAGGAGGTAGACTCGCTTTTTCCTGGCTAGGTGTGGTCTGCTTGCTGGTAGAGTATGGGTGGTATAGTCTTTCCCCGCCACCAGATATTTTGGCTTCCTTTCTTTTCTTTTTTTTTTTTTTTTTTTTTTTTTTTGAGACAGAGTCTTGTTTTGTCATCCAGGCTGAAGTTCAATGGCACTATCTCGGCTCACTGCAACTCTGCCTCCCAGTTTCAAGTGATTCTCCTGTCTCAGCCCTACAGTAGCTGGGATTATAGGCATGCACCACCACACCCAGCTAATGTTTGTATTTTTAGTAGAGACGGGGGTTTCACCATGTTGGCCAGGCTGGTCTCGAACCCCTGACCTCAGGTGATCCACCACCTTGGCCTCCCAATGTGCTGGGATTATAGGTGTGAGCCACCGCACCCAGCACACGTTGGTTTCTTTCCCCCATGTCATCTTATCATAAACAGCAGTGCTGTGACCCTGTTTGTGGCAATCACTATTGATTTCATTTGAATTATGTCCTAGAGGTATTCTTCAGAAAGGAAATCTTGAATTCAGAACAGTTCACTGGGAGAAAAGAGGTTTATAGCTTTTGCCGCATGATGCCAATTACTTTCCACACATATGGAACCAATTCACAGCGCCAGCAGCAAGACACTGGTGTGTCCGTTGCTCTATGCTCTGCCAGATGTCTTACTCAGTGTGTATATTTATTTTTGCTGGTTTAATAGGTGTGTGACAGTACTTGCAAGCTGTTTTAATTTGAATTTCTGTAATTGCCAGTGATGTTGTGTATGTTTCCATGCCACGATTTACTGCCAGTGTTTTCTTACATGTAAATTAACTGTTCATTCCTCTCAAATTTTTACTTAGTGGAATCTGCGAGCAATGCGACCGCCAGGGCAAGGGTCTGGCCATCACTGCCGAGTCCCAGGCATCTGGCAGGTGATCTATGAAGTTTGGCTAAATTAAATTCAATCATCAGCTGACATGGAATTGCATCAATGATCTACTTTGGATTTAAGTGTTTGTCAGTTATTTTTTCCGAAATATTTTCCATGTCTTTTCTTTTTAAAATTATGTTTTAGTATAAATAATTTTGCTTTAATATTCATGTTATTTCTGATCATATATCTTCATATATGTTTAGAAATTGAAAGGCAATTATCTCCCTCTTATAACTGGGATAAACATGCTTTTAAATATATATGTCTCTATAGATATAAGATCTATAGATACGATTATATTAATAATATAATAATATTATTATATAATAATTATATTATTATATAATAATTATATAATAATATAATTATTATTATTACGATTATAATATATTAATAATCGTATCTATAGATATAAGATCTATAGATACGATTATATTAATAATCGTATCTATAGATATGCATATTCTGATGAGTTTTCAAAGCTTAATGCTAACTTGTCTAGAATCCATTTGCATCGTAATGAACCTAAATCTCTATGCTGATATCCAGCTGTTCTCACAGTCTTGGATAACGTTTCTTACTCTTATTCTCTTTCTTATTCTTTTCTCATTATGTCTTCTAGTTTGTCACTTAAGTTCAGATAATAGTTTTTCTGTTTCTGCCTGTCTAGCTTAATCATTTTTCTCTGTTGTTAACTAAATACAAGTGATTGACATGCTCACGCTTTGCAGGATGTCTTAAAATCCAGTAGGACGACATGAACACTGGACTGAGAAGCCATGCGCTGTTCCCCTTCACTTATTCTGCCACGTGACCCTGGCTACCCATGTTCGAGTTCTACGAAGCGCTAACATACACATGGATAGCATCACGTTTGTCTCCTATTCCACAGGGAAAACATATGGGCAGAGGAAGAGGACAGGGGAAGCTTCAGTATTTGGAACCTGGAGAAAATGGGCATGTGTGGGACAATGGACTGAATTGTTCACCAGGACACAAGAAAAGTGGAATAAGCGATTGTGGAACAGGCCGGGCCAAGAGGAGTCAGGGTCCATGCCCCATCCCTGGCTATTACCATGGGGGCCTTGCTGGGCCAGGCTGAATTCTGGGAATGCCAGTGCCCACGTCGGCTCCTACGGCAGCACCGCCCGCTGAGAAGAGGGTATGTGGCACCAGGGTGGTGGTGATGTGTGTGGAAGTGCTCTGCAATGCACAAAACTCTGGAATAACACCCTCTGCACCAAATGTGAGGTCCTACCTAAGACAGGGGTGTTCCCCAGAGGCCTCAGGTGTCCCTCAGGAAAGGCACCAGCCCCCAGCCGTCAGGCACTCTCATGAGCACGCAGCCCTGGCTCAGCTGCCTCCAGCAGCAGCTTGCATGGCCCCAGTAAAACGCTTGCCTGAACTCTGAGGATATGCAGCTGGGCAGCTTGCACTCAGGGCACTGACACACAGACACGAAGGGTGGGGCACCAGGAACTTGTAAGCTACATATGCCGGAACTGATCCAAAAAGTAATAATAAATGTCCCTCTCTCTTTAGGTTAGCTGCCAGATTTGAAATCATTAGAGACTTTTAAAAGGAAATTAATAATTTCCCCATTGGGTTGTTTGAAAGTTAATTTCAGGTCTGGTCTACTTCCCACACTTAAAACAGCCCCAGTGAGCCCTCAGCCTGGCCCTCTAACTGCTGAACAGGAACAAACATCGTGGTTATTCTGGGATCTGATTAGGCTTTTCCTGGCATTTCTGAGTTTTCTTGTTCCTTTCTGGGTGTGACAAAATCAAAGCATTAAGCTATTTCTCATGGCAACACAGCTAAACACTGACACGATGTTCACCACGAACACAGACCGTCTCATTAGACGTTCAGGCAAAACTTTAGCAGCTTTAAGAGGAGCACTGCCCAGCCAGGCAAACAGCATGGCCAGGTCTGACTTTACTTCACTTTCGTTCCTTAGAGAGTGTGTCCCAGCAGTCCAGACCATACAGTGTGGCCTCTGGAACCTTCTTCAACCAAACACCCGCAAAACCCAGGCAGCCAGCCACTGCCAATGGAAAACAAACGTGGATTTCTGTGCACTTTCTCCCTTTGTGGGCAGAGGTGGATTCGGGCTATGCTTGGCCCAGAAACATGCAGAGGGGCTGCTGTACCTGGATCGGCTGTGGCTGCCACACACGTAGCAATTACATTAAAAAATACTGACCGGCTGGTGTGTTAGGCAGAGCTCAACCACACAAAAAACACGACGGCACATGCACGATCTCCCTAAGACACCGTCGCGTGGCCTGTGACCGCTTGTTGTACCAGGGCTGGAGCAACAACCTCCATCACACGTGCCCTGAAGGAACTGTTACTTCAACAAGGTCACAGCCATGAGTGCCAGCAGTGCCAAAGGACTTTTCAGACCATGTATCATGTCAGTGAAGCACCTTTTAATGCCTACCCTTGTGTAACATTCTGAACCAACCCAAGCTGTCAGTTTAATCCCAGTGGATACCTGGGAAGCTAGGAGCACTTACCTCTGGCTCCTGAGTCATCCTTCCTGACTGCTGGAACCCTCTGCCTGGACCCCTCTCTGCTCTCTTCTGCCCGCAGCACAGAAGGAATGTGCTGTTGTAGGTTACAGATGATGGGGCAGCCAGGCACACCCACTCCAAGGTACTTGCCTCTGAAATTCACTTGAATGCTAAAAATACCATCTGCTTTGGGGAAGCTCAAGGAGTCCTTGAGACTCAGGTTGCGCTGAAATTTCATTTCCTCTTCTGATTCCACGCAACAGAGCCAGCTAGAGGAAAAGCACCATTGCCTTTTCCTTGCCTTTTCATTCACAAAATGCGGTAATCACTTCCTCCATGCTCTATGCCAACCTTGGCATGTGTAAGAAGAGTTACCTCACAGAAAAGATCACAGGTAGAAGGTAACAGTTGTTTCTGCTTTTACCCTTACACCAAGAAAATCGGAGCCACTGGCTCTTGACCTTGGGTGCACACTGGAATCACCTGGAGAATTTTTAAAACTCCTCATGCCAGGTCTCACTCCACAGATTCAGATTCAATCACTGTAGGACGTGGTCTGAGCGTCAGGACTTTAGAAAGTTCCCGGGGGTTATGATGTGCAGAGAGTCATTCGTCTGTGTGAAACCCTAGGCGCTACAGTTCAGGAACTGGGAATTGGGGAAAACTCTGTGTTCGGGAGTCTAAGCATCAATACTGTTTAGTATTTGTCATCCTTGGACAAATAACATAATGTCTTTATACCTCAATAATTTCATCTGTTCCCTGCAGTTCTTACTGAAGTGTTAGAAGGACCAAATTAGTTAAGAAAGTGCTTGGAAAAATAACAAGCACCGCAGGGATGTAAGGGTTAGATGATCATCATTTCCTTTGGTGATGTGAGGCTAATAGCAATATAACTAATATTCCTTGAGCACTTATTATGTGCCAGGGCCTGTGCTAAGTGCACAGCTGCCCTCCGTGGTGAAGATTATCGTTATCCCTGTTTTGTAACTGAGAAAACCAACCAAGGAACAGACAGGTAGAAATATACAGAAAGTAGAATATCAGTATTCTCTAGAAACTAGGAAACCAGCAGGAATAGGGGAAGGGTAAAAAGGAAATAGTAATAAATACAAATAAAAGAGACGGAAAAATATATACTGATAGGACAGGTTCTACACAAATGTGAAGTGGGTGGATTCCTCATTCAAAAGAAACACACTCAGATGAGATTAAAAACCAAATGCTGTTTACGAGAAATATACCTGTGGCAGAGAGACAAATAAAAACCTGAAAATAAATATCTGGGAAAACTTATCCAAGGCTGACACAAAGAAAAACAGAGCAAAGCGGTCACGTGAAGAGAAAACAAACTCAATTTCAAGGACAGAGACATCAGCAGGATTCAGGTGGCCATTTGATAGAACCAAAATAGGTATCGATGAGTCACAAAGCCAGAAACCAGGTATGTCAAGCAAAACCTTGTAGAGACATAAGAAGAATGAGATTTTAAAAATCAGCAGAAGTGGGAAATAAATATATGTTCTTGCATCGATGGATGTATGTACACTTGTACGTCTCTGTATATCTGTATATCTCTATATATTTCGGACTCTGATAAACATGCAGGGCTCAAATACTGTAATCAACAAGCTAAAATTAGAGAAAAAAAGGGAAGAAGTAAATATTCAACTCAAGAAACAGGTAACATCTATTAGGCATTTGCTACATGCCAGGCATTGTTATTAGGATGTTACAAATATTACATTTATTTGTCAAGCATCCCTCTGAGACAGGTGTTTTATTGCTTTTCCCACTAAGCCAAGACACAGAGGAAGGCCCTGCAGCAGTGAAACCTGGAGTCCAGATGAGAACCAGGAAGTCTCATGCCAAGGCCTTGCTTTAACCTCAACACCATCAACAAAACACTCAAAAAAGAACATATGGGCCAGGCACGGTGGCTCATGTCTGTAATCCCACCACTTTGGGAGGCCGAGGCAGGTGGATCACTTGAGGTTAAGACTAGCCTGACCAACATGGTGAAAACCCATCTCTACTAAAAATACAAAAATTAGCTGGGTGTGGTGGCGCACACCTGTAATCCCTGCTACGTGGGAGGCTGAGGCAGGGGAATCACTTAGACCCGGGAGGCGGAGGTTACAGTGAGCTGAGACCATGCCATTGCACTCCAGCCTGGGTGACAAGAGTGAAACTCAATCTCAAAAAACAAAAGCAGAAACAAAACAAAACAAAACAAAACCCCAGAAACAACCATATGAAGAGGGTTTTAATACAGACAGAAGTGAAAATTAATGAAATAACAAACAAAACAAGTAATTTAAAAAAATCTATCAAGTTCCTTCACAGTTCTTTGTATTTTAACATAAATCTCTGGCTGATTTGATTAAGTTTGAAAGAGAAAAAGTAAAACTGTTCAACAGCATAAATGAAAAGAGTAATATAAGGATAGATATAGAAGAAAAGAATGAGAAAAATGTCAATGCAACATTATGATGGCAAATTCAAAAACCTAAAGGAAATGGATAATTTTCTACCAAAATATAATTTCCTGACTTGCATATAAGGGAAAGCAGACAATGTGAATTGACAAATGACTTCAGAAGGAATCAGAAAATAAAGATCTGCTTTATCTAATTAACCGTTAACAATAAATAATTCCTATGAGACTTCTCCAGATAATCATAAGATGGAAAGTTCCCCTTGTAAAGCTACCATCATCTTATATAAAACCACATAGAAACATTAAAAATAGAAAATTATAGATCAATTCACCTGTAAACACAGATGCAGAAACTGTAAGTAAAATATCAATAGATCAAATCCAGCAGTTAAAAGAAGACAATTAGCATTTATAATAGGAGTTCAAGGTTGAGTCGACATCTATCAAAATCATTTATTAAATCAATAAAGTGGAAAAGCTATATGAATACACTAATTGCTGCAAAAAGGGATTTGAAAAAGTTCAGCAATGTTTCCTAATAAAAACTCAAAGCAAAAATGAATACATGGAAACTACCTAAATATCACAAGAACCTATTTGCTAACTGTCTAGAGCAAATGCTTATAAATTGGTGACACCAAGACATTTAAAATCAGGAACAAGATAGATATAACTGCTAGAATCACGACTATTCAACTTTTGAGATTTCTAAAGATACAAAATAAGACATGGAATAATAAGTTGTATAAATATAAGAAGAGATAAACTTGTTTCGAATTTGCAGAATATGTGATCATATATCCAAAAGTATCAAGGAATTCTAGTAAAAACTACATTAGAGTGAATAAGAGAAGATGGGAAAGGAACTGGATAAAACAGAAATAAACAAAATAACTTTTCTCCATACCAGTAACATCAGGTTGGAATAGAAATGGAAAAGAGTTATATAAATATATAGATGGTTCATTAAAATGGTAGCAAAAACAATAAAAAAGTCACAAATAGACAAGACAGGTCCAGGACTCTTAGGAATAAAAGAAAAAAATCTCATTAAAGAACATAAAAGCTACATAAATAAAGTCACTGTGGGAAATGAGCAAAATAGAAGAACAAATGTCCAATAATAGTCGAGGTATCTTTGAAAAAACAAATGAACAGAAAACTTGCATTAGCAGATTGTAAGACTTAAATGCAGTGCCTGTAATCGAAACAATATGACATTTGCCAGAAACACATTAATAGGCCAGTGAACCAGTACTGAGAATCCCAAAATGTATACAGATATAGATACTGGGGAAAATGCCAATGGTGACATTTCAATTCAGATGGAAAAGAAAACTTTATTTTAAAAACTGTGCTAGAGTAACTGGCTATCTGGAAGAGAAAAAAGCCAGCCGCCTCCACCCTCTGCCACTTCCCTCATACAATACACACAAATAAATACCAGAAAGGTGAAAGCTTAAAATGTAAAAACTAAATGAATGAAAACGTTACAAGGAACTCCAGGAGAATACTGAAATAAAATTAGAGGGAAAGTGGCCTTCTTGTATAACCACATACCAGAAAGGAAAAGATGAACATATTGAATTATGTATTATTTTATCTTTGTTATCACAAAAGATAACAAAGAAAGAAAAATAATGGATTGGGAAAAATATTGGCAACAGTTATGATAAAGTCTTAAACATCTCTAATGTTCAAAAAAAAAAAACCCTCCAAAGTGAGAAAAAAAGACAAACAATCCTTTAGAAAAAATAATCAACAAACATTAACAGGCAGTTCACATAAAGGGAATGCAGACAGTTCATGAACATATGAAGATATTCAGTATTATTAATAATAAAACATGGAAATTAAAATAAGGAGACATTATTTTTGCCTATCACGCTGATGAAAATTAACAGGCTCCAGGATGCCTAATGCTGGCTGCGGTGTGGAGACAGAGAATCCATAAGTTGCAGGTGAAAACGTGAATCACCGGAGTGTTTGGGGCAGTGTTTCCAAAGCAGCCCACTTTTAGAACTGTGCTCTACATAAGCAAACACACCACAGCAAATCAGGCTATATTGCAAGAGGAAAAAACAAGAACTATTTCAAATGTCCACCAGTAGCAGGAGAGCTATGTCAACTAAGCTACGCTGCCTCTATGTATTTAAAGAACGTACCTAAAAGGATGAGTTGTAGCCACACCAACTGATCTGGAGGAGGTCCGTGATAGAATACTAAATTTAAAAAGCCGAGTTGAAGATAATGTAAATAATGCAATAATATTTTTGTTATTAAAATGGAAAATTAAAACTAAACCCTGTATAGGTTTGTAAATGTTTTTATAGCATTGCATATGGAAGGATGTGAAAAGATCCCTACCAGATTGTTAAACTATTTACTTCAAGGGCAGAAGATTCATAATTTTTATTACCACTCTCAATTGTGATCACTTGTTATAACAATCATACATAACTTTAGTAATTTTAAAATTTAACACATAAAAATTTAAAAAAGAAATGTTAAATATGATATATTTAACCAATGTTTGAAAAAAAGGAAAAGAAAAAAAAAAAAAACAACTTTGGGAGGGGGATGAAGCCCAGATTTCAGCTCCCACCCTGCTATAGCTTGAATGTCCCCTTCAAAACTCATGATGAAATGTAATTGCTGTTGTGATGATATTAAGGGGTGGAACCATTAAGAGGTGATGAGGCCAAGAAGGCCCCACCCTCATAAATGGATTAATGTTGTTATTGTGGGAGTGGGTTTGTTATTTTGAGGGTGGGTTGTTATAAAAGTGAGTTCTTTCCTCTCTCGGTCTGTTGGTCTCTTGCCCTCCACCTTCTGCCATGGGCTATCACTGCATGAAGGCCCTCACCAGATACCAGTACTATGCTCTTGGACTTCTCAATCTCCAGACCTGTAAGCCAAATATATTTCTGTTTATTATAAATTACCCAGTCTGTGGGATTCTGTTACAGAAGTACAAAAGGAACTAAAACACACTCCACAGGCAGTGACTACTCACTGTTTTTCCCGGATAACTGCTGGGCAAGGCACTGGTTTCAATGAAGTACTTTCTCAGCAGATGTTTGCTGGGGTCAGGACTATCCAGTAAGATGTAGGAACAGAAATAGGCCCCATGCCGAAGCAGGAATATTGCAATGTCTTCATTCCCTAAAGGAACAAAACCGAAAAGCTGAGGGTGTGCAGATGCAGAGAGTGTCACAGTCGTTGGAAGGGCAGACTCTGATATGTGGAACGGAAACTGAAAAGGTACTTGCGCGGGTCGGACTTCTCCATTTACTTCCCTTGATGCATCAAGTTCCTGTTAGTGGGAGAATTTCTGTGGGGCTTTGCCCTTTGGAGTGCCTCGTACGACAGTCACATTAGCCACAGTCAGTCTCTGTCACTGAAACCCCCTTGCAGGGGCAAGTAAGGAGGAAATGAGGAAGGGTGCAGATAGTTTGAAAAAGAAACATAGAGCAGGAGTTGCAGAAGTCTCCTCACAGAGGTAATTTCAGAGCCAAGAGTGAGAATGAAGACACGGTCCCACATCTGAAGGCTGAGATGGTTTGCATGGTCAGGGTTGACTAGGGGTAGTGGGGAAACCCACCTGACTTGATGGCCGCATACAGGGGCAAGCGCACGATGACAGGGAACTCATTCTTCCTGACAGCATAGCTCTCCGGGTCAGCCCCGTGTGTCAGGACCAGGAGCTTCACAACCCCCAGGTGCCCTCGCTGGCAAGCCAAGGCCAGCATCCAGTTCAGAAGCCGCTGGGGACTGCAGGGACCTGGCAGGAGATGGCAGGACAAAGGGAAAGTGCCACTGAAGGGTGCTGCTTGCTCCCACTCTGCTCTTCCCTTACACCATTAGTAGCAATGGACTGCTTAAATAAAATGTGGTACATTTGCACCACGGAATACTATACAGCCATAAAAAAGAATGAGATCATGTGCTTTGCAGCAACATGGATGGAGCTGGAGGTCATTATCCTAAGTGAACTAACACAAGAACAGAAAACCAAATACTGCATGTTATCACTTATAAGGGGGAGCTAAACATTGAATGCACATGGACACAAAGAAGGGAACAGCAGACACTGGGGACTGCTTGACGGTGGAGGGAGGAAAAAGGGTGAAGATTAAAAAATTACCTATCGAGTACTATGCTTATTACCCAGGTGACAAAATAATCTGCACACCAAACCCCAGCAACATGCGATTTACCCACGTTAACAAACCTGCACATGTACCCCTGAACCTAAAGTAAAAGTTAAAAAAATAAAACAAAATCCAGCTGCCCTGTTTCCAGCTGAAAGTTGCTTCTGTTGAGTGGATAGTGTTTTCTGGAATAGCCTCTCTGAATTGCATATGATATTTCCCCACATCATTCACCCACCTGCTTGTCAGATAATGCCAAGTGATGAAACGTAGGATTAAAAATGGCGTATCCAGTGTGATCTTAGCCAAATAAAAAATGGGTGTGTGGAAATAAGACTAGAAAGAACTACCCCAGTGTTATGGTATTATCTCTGGGCTCTCCCCCGCCCTCACCCCTCCCCTAGGGTAGCATTACATGCAGGGGTATGAACTTTGGAGACAGGCATTTTAGAGTTAAAATAATTTCGTATGTAATTTTGGACACATTTCTTAATCTCTCCGTTTCAGTTTGCCTGTTGGTAAAATCGGAATAATAATACTCATTCTTCCAAGTTGAATGTGAGGACTACATCACAAAATGTATGTCAAGTGCCTGGATCAGTAAATCCTAACTCATTATGTTGTGTCATTGTATTATTAGAGTACTAACACTTTCCCACATTTTAAAATTATCTATAATATACATATATTACTTTCATGAATAATAAAAGCTTTGGTGAAAGAAATAGATCTGTCAGGCCTAAAACTGACAATTTCTCCCCAATAGAACCACCTACTTAATTCCAGGATGAAATAACACTTAACACATTGAATTGATGGGGACAGTGTGGGCTGAAATGTTACAATATCTTCAAGTTCAAATTAGCGCAGTATCTTTTGGGTCTAATTGCCATGGAAAAATGACCTCATCTTCTGCACGGACACTTCCCAAACGCATCATAACACTGTCTCATTTCCAGAGGCACATAGCCCTAGGGATCAAAGTGCTCCCAAGTGAGGAGAGAGTGACCCTCTCCTTCGCGATAGGGCGTTGATCAGGAAACCGCGGTCAGGACGGCCCTGTATTCACCAAATAAAGCATGTAGCACAGGGCTGAGGCTGGAGCCAGTGCCAAGTAAATATCCCTTCTTCTCCCTCTACTGTTAACCAGAATTAATGATTTGTAGGTATGCTAACAGAAAATAAGTGACCCCTAATTCACTTACACAAGAATATCCAGGTAAGAGAAACACAGTAACCATGCTAGTAACTTCTGTTGAGATGGGGATGTGTCAGTCTTTGGAGGCAGGCATTATATTTCAGGACCATGATTTTAAGATGAGGAAACCAAAGCTCAGAGAGGTTTGGAAATGCAGGAGATTGGTCAGAGTGGTGGGAAAAACTACAGAGAAAGGACACAAACCTTCTGAAAGTTCGGAAGCATCTGCAGAGCCCTGGGAGAGAACAGCTGAAGGCGGAGGGCAAGGAGTGTAGGGAAATGTATCTTAAATAGGCTTGTTTACTTATGTTGACCAGGACCTGACCTTTGATCATCTGCTGGCTTGACGTTCCCTGAAAGGGGAACAATAAATGTTAATTACCTACAGGTTGTGTTGGCTCCAGGTTTTCGGCATTGTGCCTACACTGAATAAAAGCAAGCAGCTCTAGCTTCTCCGGGCTGCTATCTGGCCACTAGAGCCAGGCAGTCACTCAGCTGCTCTTACACTGTACACCTGTGTCTGAGTACTCATTTCATCCGTCAGCCAGGGTCTGTGGGACACACCTGGCAGGGAAACTTCTTGAAGGTCCCATAGCTGGTAAATAACAAGGTCAAGACTTAAACCTTGCTTTGTCTAAAATCAAAGGGTGCTCTCTTAACCACACAGAACCCCTACAGGAACTCTCTACAGCCTGAGGCCAACGGCACTCAGAGGAGCCCCTCTTCCTCCCTGCTCAGCTTCAGAGACCAGGAACCACATAACAACGTGCTTCAAAGAATGCATCCCATCAACCTCTCGTCCCTCTTCTTCTCAAACCCTCCTTTGTTCCCCAGCTGCTTCTTGTTTTTGTTTTTTGTTTGAGGCAGGGTCTCCTTCTATCTCAGCCTGGAGTGCAGTAATGTGATCATAGCTGACTGCAGCCTTGGACTCCTGGGCTTAAGCCATTCTCTCACTTCAGCTTTTTTTTTTTTTTTTTTTTTTTTTTTTTTTTTTTTTTTTTTTTTTTTTTTTTTTTTTTTTTTTTTTTTTTTTTTTTTTTTTTTTTTTTTTTTTTTTTCTCATTCAGCCTCCCAAGTACCTGGGAATGTAGGCAACCCAAGTCCTTCCTTCACTTGTCTGCCAAGTAAACTCGTATTCACTCTGCAAAGCCCAGGTCAGATGTCAGCCTCCCTTCGGAGACCCCATCCTGCATCCGACCTGTCCCCTGATGTGTGCTCCCAGACCTCTGCATAAAAATACTTCAACCTCAGTGTAATTACATTGCACAGTGTTACTCCTTTCTGCCTCAATTTCCCCTGCTTGGCCAAGAGGTACTAAAGGGCTGGGGAAATCTTTAAAAAAATTATCTGTATCTCTCAAGTTCTACAAAGTGCTCAGCACTTGACAGTATTCAATAAATATTAGCTAACATTAGGTGACTGAGTCAGCTGGCGTAGACTCTTCAGGGCTAGAACAGAGCTAATCTTGGGGCTCCCTGAGAAGAGGCAGGTCAGCCTTTGGCTCCCCAGGAGCACCCAAGCTCGTCTCTGCCCTCCTATGTCTTGTCTTAGTAGGCTTCTCATGGGCCCTAAAATCGCCCTGATTTCTGCCCACAACCTCATTCTGCCTTCAGACACACGAGGGGAACACTAGCTTGGAACCAACTCTGAGCACAGACCTATCAAAGCATCAAAGCACACGGCTGCAGACCCTCAAACAGGACCGCTGTATAAGGGGTGAGGCCCAGTGCAAAATGAAAAGAATGGGGCCTCTTGTTTAAAAATCATGCAACATTTGAAGATAGTGAGTACAGAGTATTAAACGTGACGCGGGCCCTTCTAGGTGCAGGGCTGTGGGTGACTGCATGTTCTCCCACCCAAGAGGTGGGCCCTGGCTCCCAAGCAAAATCCCAAATCCCAAAGACCACGGCTAGGGTGTGCCTCAACCTATAGCTGTAGCAATGCTGCCTAGACTGGTGCAGTGTTTCTGAGCCAAGACCACCACGAGAAATTACAGGAGACCAGGACATCTTGAGTTCACCAGAGAAAAAAATAGTTCCTACAAAAGCAACAGAGTGTGGGACACCAATACAGTGGAATATTATTCAGCCATTAAAAGAAATGAGCTATCAAGTCACAAAAAGGCAGGGAGAAACCCTAAATGCCTATCGCTATGGGAAAGAAGTGAGTTTGAAACGGCTACATACTGTGGGATTCCAACTAGAGCGATGTTCTGGAAAAGGCAAAGATAGTAAAAAAGATAAGTAGTTGCCAGGGGCCAGGGGAAGGAGGGAGGGATGGGGCCAGGGAGGGGTGGAGCACAGAGGATGTTTAGGGCAGTGAAACTGTTCTATATAACACTGTAATGATGGCCATGTGTCATTATCCATTTGTCAAAACCGATGGGATGTACAACAGCCAGAATGAATTGCAACGTAAGCGATGGACTTTAGTTAGTAAGAAGGTATCAGTAGTAGTTATCAGTTGTTGCAAATGTACCACACTAACGCAAAAAAGAGTTATAGGGAAAACCGTGTGGAGGGCGCACGGTGGAGCTCACCTCTCCGAGCTTTGTTTTCCTCATCTTAAAACCACCGTCCTGAAATATAGCACCTGCCTCCTAAGACTGATGCATCCCCATCTCAATAGAAGTTACTAGCATGATTACTATGTCTCTCTTACCTAGATATTCTTGTGTAAGTGATTTAGGGATCACCTGTTTTCTGTTAACATACCTCCAAATCATTAATTCTGGAACTCTGTACATTCCAATCAATTTTTTCCATAAATCTAAAACTTCTCTAAAAAGACCAAGGTCTATTAATTATTTTTGTAAAAAGCAATGTTAATTACATTCTTTATGAAATATGGTGTTTGAGACTTTCCCTTATGAGTTCATGGGAGTGAGAGGTGGGATGTGGCTGGCAGGCAAGCTTCACTTTGTTTGGGCGTCAGTGGCCTACCCTGGATTTCTTGATCTCATTATTGGTGAAAGCACGAAGAAGTAAACATTTTGGGGTGAAGCCTAAGAAGAGGGTGCCCTGAGACATGGTTAAGAGCTCATGCCCTGTGATTTACCTGGTAAGGACTCAAGCAATTCCTGCACAACTGCCGTGTGTCCAAAATACGCTGCTATCACGGCTGGGTTGTCATCCGTGGGCTCGGTGGGCAGCTCCACCAGTCTCTCGCTGAGTAGATAACGGACCATCTCCAGATCCCCATAGGCCGCCGGGATGCTCAGAAGCTGGCCCTGGTCAAAACAGAACAGGGCTCCAGTGAGACTGGCTCTATTGGGAACTGCCAAGAGAAATGACGTTAAACGCTTCACCAGGTCCCGGGGCAGGACTGGAGTTGTGTTGTCCAGAACGGCAGCACCTGCCAAGTGTGACTGGGCAGCACTTGAATTGTGGCTCCTCAGAAGTGAGAGGTGGAGAGTATAAAATCACACGTGAATTCAAAGACCTAGTGCAGAAAGGGTAAGCTAGCTCATCCATAATTTATGTTGATTACATGTTGAAACAATGATTTTAATATATTCATGTTAAATAAAATAATATTAACATTTTATTTGTTTGTTTCTGTTTGCTCCTTTATTTTATTTATTTTTGTTGACAGGGTCTCTCTCTGTTACCCAGGCTGGAGTGCAGTAGTGCAATCTCAGCTCACTGCAGCCTTGACCTCCCAGGCTAAAGTGATCCCCCCGCCTCAGCCTCCTGAGTAGCTGGGACTGCAGGCACGTGCTACCATACCAGCTAATTTTGTTTATTTTTTTTTTTTCTGTAGAGACCAGATCTTGCTATGTTGCCAGGGCTGGTCTTGAACTTCTGAGCTCAAGTGATCCTCCAACCGGAATACCTGTGATTATAGGTGTGTGCTTGTTTACTGCTTTGATGTGGCTACTAGAAAATACGATATTATACATGTGGCTTGCATTTGTGCTCTCGACTACCTGCTTCAGGAGGAAGGGACCGTGTGCATAGCCCCTTCTGGCACACAGCCAGAGCTCAGCAACCACTTGGTACATGTTAAGTCAGCCCTGGGAAGAGGGAAGGGAACCAGGCTCTCTGAGGAACCATCCTGCAATTTATTCATAAATGGAATGTGACAGACCAGGGGACTTCACAGATCCAAATCCAGGGACAAAGATCCTCCAGCAGCATGCAGAGGGACTCTGGATTCGGTGGCCCAGAGGAAGGAAAGGATATGGTGGAAACTGGATCCAAGCCTGAGTTGCTGCCCATTCCAGTCCTTCTGGCATGTAAAGGTCCTACGAGGCGGGCCATGTGTTAATACATGAGGAAGGATGTGGAGGTTCAGAGAGGTTTCAGAGCTTGCCCAAGACCACACAGCTAGTAAGTGGCTATCACTGACCAGTGTAAAAGTGGCCTTGACTTATCACCCGCTCTCTGGGTCTCAGAAAAGGATACTCAGATAGCTGCTAGATTGACATGTCAAGTGTTTGATTGCGTTTCTGAAATGTCAAGTCCTTTGGAACCTGGCTGCCTCCTATGGGCTTGAACATCAGTGTGTTCAAGCAGGTAGATGGGGATCCCCTATTGGAATGGGATGGCCAGTGCCCCCCATCAACACCTACTGAGGATCTACTGTGTGTGAGAGGTGGGACTGGGCACTGAGGATGCGAGGGACCATTTCTGGCCTCCACAGATTTACAATTAAGTTTGAGGTGGGAATATGCATAAACAGCCCCCAACAAGCACATTTGCCTTGCTGAATAGTTTATAACACAAGTGTGTTTGGAGATCATTTTAGGTGAGTTGGGCAGGAATGGGTAAATGGAGCCCCCAGGAAAGGGAATGAACATTTATCAAAGCTCTCACCACGTGCCAGATGCTGGACTGAGTACTTTATTCACATGGCCACATTCAATCCTCCTAACAGTCATGCCAGGAATGTGCCTGTATTTCTATGTTACAGAAGAGGAAATAAAAGCTTGCCCATGGTTAGGGAGTTCATCATCAGCAGAACTACTCCGGGTTTGAACTGGGGTGTGTCTAGCTCTAAAGCCCAAGAGTCTCTGTTGCATCCAAGACTTCCTGGAAACATGGGACTTGGAGGAAGGCTCAGGTTCTGCAAGTGGAGTGAATGGGCTGGCAGTGGGAGGTATGTCTGACAGGTGAGGAGAGGAACAGTCTAAGGGGCTGGGATCAGGTGAAGGACAGTAGACCCATATATTCAATATGACCAGAAAAGAAAAGCCCACCCACCTGCCACTCTGCCCGGGGTGAGGCCCAGTAGCCCTGTCATTCCAGGAAAGCATTTGCATTATGGAGAAAAGCCACAGTGATTGATTAAATGCTTCACTGCACACAACTAACAGCTGTCTAGACTCAGTTGGTTAGAGGCTTAAAAGCCCCATCCTCTAGCGGTGGTAAGTGATGTCATAGGAGCCAGCCCAAGGCCAAGAGGGACCCAGACAGTGGAAAAGGTCAAAGCTGGCTTTCTGGCTGGAGGCTCCATAGTGAGTATTTAAAAAAATTCAAACAGCATAGAAAAGCATAAAACAAGAAGTAGGCCTCTCTCTATGCCTTTACCTCCCAATAGCCCTCTGCAAAGGATGCCTTCCAGAACATATTTATTTATAGTACTCACAGGTAATCTCATATACAACCAAATGCTTTTTTCACTTAATTCACTATGACCTTTTAATCAACAATATAACACACCTGCACACCTGCAAAAAGTGCAAATACTTTGTGTTCAGTTTCATGCAAGGCATTTGAATACACCCATGTAACCAGCCTCAGTCCAAAGACCAGGACATCACCTGTGCCCAGAAGCCCCCTTTGTTCCTTCTAGTCACTGCCCTATGGTGTGGAGCCACTATACTGACGTCTAACATCATAGATTAACTATTGCCAGTTTTTGTCACACATGTAGACTTGAGTAGCCACGACCATAATCAAGATACGAACCTGTTCCATCACCTGTTCCATCAAAAGGTCTCCCTCATGCCACGCGCCCATGGTAGTCTCACTCACCCTCTTCCTCTTCACCGTCTTTAACCCCTGACAAACACTGATCTCTCTTCCACCTCTACAAATTTTGTCATTTTGAGAATGTTACGTAAATGGAATCACAGAGAATATGATCTTTTGAGACTGGCTTTTTTTTTAACTCAGCATAATGTCCTGAGATCCATCTGAGTTGTTGCGTGTTTCAGGAGAGCTCCTTTGTATAGCTTAGTAGTACTCCATGTATGTTTAAGTATCCACTTACTGAGAGTCTTTTATTGTATCCAGTTTTGGGCCATTACAAATAAAGTTGGTATGACACACCATGAGCAAGTTTTCATGAGCATGTAAGTTTCCTCTCTCTAGACTAAATGTTCAGGAGTTCAGTTGCTGGTTCATAAGTGCATTTTTAGTTTTTTTTAAAGAAACCGACAAACTATTTTCCAACATGATTGTACCATGTTACATTCTCAGTGGCAACACATTAGAGATACCTCTTCTCTGCGTCCCAATCTGAATTTGGTACTGTCACTATTTTTTATTTTTGCTGTTCATAAAGCTGTGTAATGACATCTTATCATTGCTCTAATTTTCATGTCCCTAATGGCTAATGATGTTGAACGTCTCTTCATGTGCTTATTTGCATCTGTGTATCTTCCTCAGTGAAATATCTCTTCACATATCTCCTACATTTTCTGTTTGGATTGTTTGCTTTTTCATGTCGAGTTTTGAGAGTTCTTCGTATATTCTAGCTGAGTCCTTTGTCAGATGAGTGATTTGTAAATACTTCTCTCAGTCTGTAGCTTGTTGTTTTAGAATCACTGTCTTAGGTATTTCTCAGAGAAAAGTTTTTAATCTTGGTGAGGTCCAGTTTACCAGTTTTTCTTTCATAAATCATTTCTTTTATGGATTTTCTGTATAGATTGTCATGTGATCTACAAATAGAGACAGTTTAATTTATTTCTTTCATATCTGTGTGCCTTTTATTTCATTTCCTTGCCTTCTTGCATTGGCTAGAATTTCCAGCAATATATTAAATACATTGAATAGTATTTTTTAAATACAATGATATTATAGTTGCTCTTGAATAGAACTTGCAGTATTATATTGAGAATGGACATTCTTGCCTTGTTCCTGGTCTTAGGGGAAAACAGTATTCAACATCAAGAATGATGTTAGTTGTAGGTTTTTGTCAATATTCTTTACCCAATTGAGAAAGTTCCCTCCTATTCTTAATTTTCTAAGAGTTTTTGAAAAACATGGTATTGAATTTTGTCAATTTTTTTTCTGTATCAATTGATATGATAAGGTAACTTTTCTTTTTTAGTTTATTAATAAGGAGGATTACATTGATTGATGATTGAAACTGAATCAACTTTGCATCTCTGGAATAAACTCCACTTAGTCATGGCTTATAATTCCTTTTACATATAGCAGAATTGTATTTGCTAACATTTTGTGAAGAATTTTTGCATCCACATTCATAATGGGCATTGGTCCGTACTTTTCCTTTTTTAACACCGTCTTTGGTTTTGGTGTCAGAGTAACACAGGCTTCATATAAGTGTTAAAAAGTGTTCCCTTTTCTATTTTCTAGAAGAGACTATGTAGCATTGGTATTCATTCTTTAAATGTTAGGTAGAATTATCCAGTGAAGCCATCTGGCCCGGTAAATTTATTTTTTGGGGAAGTTTAAAATTATGAATTGAATTTTCTTAAGAGTTAAAAGGCTATTCAAATTATGTATTTCCTATTAAGTTGTGGTAATTTCTACTTTTCAAGGATTTGTCCATTTCATCTAAGTTGTCCAATGTATGTGTTTAGAGCTGTTCATAATGTCCCCTTATTATCTGTTTGATATCTGCAGGATCTGTAGTGATGTTCTGTGTTTCCCTTCTGATGTTGGTGATTTTTGTCTTTTGGATTTTTTTCCCCTAAAGGCAATGTTTCCCTTTGACTACTTTCAAGGTTTTATTTTGTTTTGTCTTTAATTTTAATAAGCTTGACTATGATGCGCTTGGAATGGATTTCTCTGGGCATATCCTGTTTGTTTTCAATTTCTTGAATCTGAACATTTATGTCTCCTGCCAGTTTGAGAAGTTTTCAGCCATTGTTTGAGTTCTCCTTCAGTCTTGCCTTCTGTCTAGTCTCCTGGGATTCTGATGACATGACTATTAGATCTTCTGTTAAAATCCTCACATGTCCGTGAGGCTCTGTTCTTTTTTTCAGTCTATTTTCTTTTGTTTTGGCTTTTGTTCCAGAGTGGGTAATTTCTACTGTTCTGTCTTCTCCCCGATTCTTTCCCCTGTCCTCTCTTCTCCATTCTACATTTGAGCCCATTCATTGATTTTTTTTTATTTTTAAATTTCAGGTATTGTACTTTTAAGTTCTAAAATCTTCATTTGGCTCTCCTCATGTCTTTTATTTCTTTGCCGAAACTTTCTATTATTCCATTTGTTTCAAGTGTATCTATAATTGCTCACAGAAGCATTTTTATGATGACTGCCTTAAAATCCTTGTGAGATAATTCTAACATCGGAGTCATTCTGGTGTTGGCATCTCTTGGTTGTCTTGTCTCAGTGAGTTTGCAATCTTTCTGGTTCTTGGTAATTTTGAGTAATTTTTTTATTGTGGCCTGGATATTTGGGGCATTATGTTTTAAGACTCTGGATCTTACTTCAATCTTGTGTTTTGGCAGGTCTCCTCTGACACCACTCTGGTGGGTAAAGAGGGATGACCCTTCATTGCTGCCTGGTGGGGTGGAAATCTGGGGGCTGTACTTAGAATCAATTGACACCCAGTATGCAGGGGTTCCTTGTTATTGCTGGGCAGGGTTGGGACTTCAGGTTCTCCTCTAGGCCTGCTTCAATTCTACCCTAGTTAGATGGGGAACGCGTGTCTCACTACTGCCAGGCTGGGTGGTGACAGAAGTCCAGGCTCCCCACATGCTGTCCACTGATGGTGATGGGGGGATGTTGTCACCACCTGGTGGGGATTAGCACCCCAGCTCCTCCCAGCCTTCTCTGACACCCTGGGGTTGGGGATGATTGGGGTGCCTGTTACAGCCTGGCAAGGGTGGAAATCTAAGCTCTCCACCTGGCCTTTGCTGGTGAGGGGTGGGGCTGGGCTGCAAGTATATTTCTTCAGTGTTTGGCCGGAGGGGGTTGGCGACTGCCTGTAAGTTTCCTGCCCGGCTTTGCTGTGCCTTTCCTGGTGCTTTGGTTAGACAGAGCAGGCTTTCCTTGGAATTTTTTTTTTCTCTGTGCCAGTTTGTGTTTCTGGATTGCCAACTTCATCAGTATCTGGTTTGGGATGTATGAGATAAAAATAAAACCCAAACACGTACTATTGTGATTTCCCTGAGTACTGAGGCCACCAGCTAGTCTGCCTTCTTTTCTCCACCTTTCAGAATCCTACGTTTGTTTTACATGTAACGTCTAGAGCCTCAGTGCACTTAGCGAGAAGAAGAGGGCAAAGTAAACAACCTCCATATTCCCTCCATCTTCCCGGAAGCAGAAGTTCTGCACTTATCACATTAAGTTACACTGGAGTTCTTTCCAAAACAGCTGCTAGAGATTGTTTTGTCCTTTTGGAGTGCTGTGTGGTATTCTAGGACCTGAACAGCCTGAGATTTCTGTAGCAGCCTTCTCCTGTGGATGGAACAGTTAGGCGGTTTCCAAGGTTGTGCTATCTTAAACACAACTTGAATGAACATCCTTACACATACAACTTGGTAATTTTTTTTCAAATAAATCTGTAGGGGTAAGTTCCTAGCAGTAGTTTTGCTGGGTCAAAGATGATGAAATTTGAAAACTTGACAAGCATTTTCAGATGGCCTTCCAAAGAGTCTGCACACATTCCTAGTATATTCCTAGTAGCATTGAATAAAGGTGTGTAAGTTCCCATAGCCTTCCTTCTGAATTTTTTTTTTTTTTTTTTTTTTTTTTGAGACGGAGTCTCGCTCTGTCGCCCGGGCTGGAGTGCAGTGGCGCAATCTCGGCTCACTGCAAGCTCCGCCTCCCGGGTTCACACCATTCTCCTGCCTCAGCCTCTCCGAGTAGCTAGGACTACAGGCGCCCGCCACCACGCCCGGCTAATTTTTTTTTTTTTGTATTTTTAGTAGAGACAGGGTTTCACCGTGGTCTCGATCTCCTGACCTCGTGATCCGCCCGCCTCGGCCTCCCAAAGTGCTGGGATTACAAGCGTGAGCCACCGCGCCCGGCCCTTCCTTCTGAATTTTATCAAACTTTAAGGTGTCAATCTGATTAGCTTAAAAATGCTGTTTCATTTTTCTTTTATTTGCCTTTCTATAAGCATTAACAAAATTGAATAACTTCACATATGTGTACCATGTATCTGAATATCTTTCAGGTGTGTGTGTGTCTATTTGCCTATTCATATCCTTAGTCATTCTCATTCCAGGTGCTGTTCTCACCTACTCTTGGTATTGAGGTTGTGTTAGCTTCATCAAAGGAACAGGTGAGTGCACCTTCTTTTTCTATTTTCTGGACAAGTGATTATATTATTTGGTAGAACAGACCAGTAAAACCATGTAGACCTAGAATTTGTTTTGTCAGAAGGTTTTACATGATTGATTTATTTCCTTCATGGTTGAAAGACTATTCATGCTTTCTGTTTCTTTTTAAAGTTAAATTTTTCTTTTTATTTGTTCATTTCATCTAAATTTTTGAGGGTTTTAACATAAACTTGTTCATAATACATTCTCTTATTATGTTTTTAACGCTTGTATAAGCTGTCATGAAGTTCTCTTTCATATTCCTGATTTATCTGTTTCTTCTTTTTTACCTTTTACTCTCACCAGAGATTTTCTATTTTATTAATCTCTTCAAAGAACCAATTTTTGATTTGGTGGTCATTTCTACTTCTTTCTACTTTGCTTTCTATTTCAAAACTTTCAAATTATGTTTACAGTTTCATGCCTTCTACTTTCTTTACCTTTATTTTGCTGTTTCCATGTCCTGTTGTCCTTTTGAAAATTATGACATTATTTCATATTGATTTGTAAAAGTTCTTTGTCAATGAAGGATATTAGCCATATACCTTCTCCTTTTGCATCAATCCGTGACTCTTATTTACGGTATTTTTTGGAACTATAATTTTACATTTTTATGAAAACACAAATGTATCCATCCTTTTCCTCACTGTCTTCTCAAAGTCCAATCAGCTGGGATTTCATCAGTCCTGTATTCAGGGGAGAGGCAGCTTTCTAGGAACCTTCTCGATTTTGAGTTGCCACTGTCCATGACGCCACAGAGAAGAGACCCACACCCAGGACTCTGTTTTCCTTTATTCAAATATTGGCCACAGTGCCCTTTCCCAAATTATGATGCCACTCCCTTTAACAGCTTTTCCATCCTCAGGATGAAGTCACATCTCCCTTGGCTCTTAGGTCCCTCCATGATCATCTTCCCCGTCAGCATCTCCTGCTGCTGCCACATCCCTGAATCTGCACAGCTCTGAAATGAGCCACTATCTCTGGCTGCTTGGCCACTTGGCAGGGATGCCAGGCAGTGTTTGCTGCACAGCTCCTCCCTGCCTGAGGCCGCTGGCATCCACCTGAGGAGCCCACAGCTCTGACCTGCTTGTGTGCACAGCGCAGCTCTCTCTGTGCAGAAGAACGATCCTTTGCCATATCCACCATGAATTCCTAATCAGAGGAATCTCAAATGCCTTCTTTCTGCTTAACAATTTCCAAGCATGCTGTACTGTCCCTCTCCCAATCTCTTACACTTCTCAGAAGAGGTTGGAGTTTTAGGAATTGAATGAATTCTAACTGCCTCCCAATCTCTTACACTTCTGAGAAAGGTTGGAGTTTTAGGAATTGAATGAATTCTAACTGTCTCCCAATCTCTTACACTTCTGAGAAGAGGTTGGAGTTTTAGGAATTGAATGAATTCTAACCATCAATTAAATGGAGATGTGTTAAACCTGTCCTAATCAAAGTAATGCAAATAAAACATCCTTAAGGTATTTTCATGATAATAGCCAGTAAGAATCCCCGACAAGGGCAAAAAATGTGGTAATGGCCGACTCCAATTTTTGCTGGGAGGGTTAATCTGTAGAAGATTTTTGGAAAACAGCTTGGCATGTATTCCAAAACTTTAAAAGTCCTCATATCCACATTCTCAATCCCTGCAGATCTATGCTAAGAAAATAACATTACAATAAGAAAAGAATTAGGCAAAAACATTTGATAGAGCATCATTTATATTAGTAAGAAATGAGAAGCAATCCAAATATCCAGCCAAGATGAATAGCCACGTAAACACAGTCCCTCCAGATGGAATGTCATGTAGCCATGGAAGGAGATGCCGATAAGGAATTTTTAATCATCTGGAAAATTCTTAAAATAATATTATAAAAGTAGAAGCAGCAGCTGCATAACCACATATGCAATCTGTCTGCATCTATATTAGAAACAACAGCAACCACAACAATGTATGCTCAGATCGGCAGGCTGGAAGAAAATACAGCAAAACTGTTAAGTGGGTTTTAGGGTGTATCAGGAATTTGGTAACTTTTTTGTCCCATTTTTCCTACTTTTATGTATTTTCTAAATTTTATTTTTCCAGCATGTGCAGCTTTTCATAGTGACAAAAAGCATAAAAGAATACAGTAGGTTAAGCCTCTGGGTGGCATTTTGTTCTTTACATTTAAGTGACCCCACCCCTGTTGCTCAAAGGCCTCCCATGAAAAGGTGGCAGGGGCCTGCTTAGGTGATAACAGACTGAGAAGTCAATTGGAAAGAAAAGGCGCCCGTAAGATTATATGCAAAATGAGGCATTTCCAGAACACAATAAAAATGCTCATTACAGTTAGGACAATAACGAGAAAATCATCTGAGCGGTCACCTTCGTCCAGCCCAGGACTGCACTGGTGGCCGCAGGGGCAGGCACTCCCCTACCTTTTCCAGCTGGGACGTGCACTGGTCGCAGGCCTCCTTGAGCAGGTCCCGGGCGCCGCCGCGGTCTCCCTGCCTGTACGCGGCGCGAATGCCTTCCGTCCTGTGGGACTGCGCTGTAGGGTCACCTCCTGGCGTGGACGGTTTGCTGCCCATGTCCCCGGCACCTGCGTGGGAGGAAGCACACACACAGCGTCACCGTCAACTGCCGGCCTGCTCTGGAGAGTCATCGCAGAACACTGCAGAAGGATGCGCGGCCCATTGCACGATCGTGGGGGCTTCAGGAAGAGAAAGGGATGGCCCCGCAAGGCTCCCTGCACTCGCCGCCCCGCCACCTGCAACCCTGCCTCAGAGCCCTCCCGGGGCTGGTGCGAAGGGGGCTGTCTGCGGAGGCACCGGGCGGCGCGCACAGCTCGGAGGATTCTGCAGCGAGGCTGCCACCTGGAGCCCGTCCAGGGCACCGGGGACAGCTGCCTGCGGGGGAGCGGCCGGGCTGACCTCACCCACAGCAGCGGCGGAGCAGGGGCTTTGGCGAGAGAGCTGGAGGTCTCAGCCAAACTGTCCCGCTGCTGTGCCCACAGGGGACAGAGTATCTAGTGATGGAAGAAAGACAGGCCAACTCCTGGGGGTGCGGAGATCTAGACGCTGTCCCTCCCTGCCGAGAAAACCCCACGAAGGGCGTGGGATTTAGAATCAGCAGCCGTCACTCCAGACCTGGCCTTGCGCAAACGCGCTGCGTAACGATCTGGGGCAACCCCCGAAACGCTGGGCCTCGGGTCGCGCTGGTTCGCCAGAGCACTGGGCCGCTCCAGGCCATCTGAACACCTGGGGCCCCTCGGGAGGAGAGGCCAGCCTTGGGGAGGCCGCGATCCAGCACCCGGGCCCTTCAACAGAAGCGGCGGTCACTTACGGAGCGGCCACCATAGGCCGAGCACTCGCTGGGTGCAGAGGAGCCCAGGGAAAGGGAGGCGGCCTCTCGCCCTCCCTGAGCGTCCGCTCTAGCAGGGGTTCACAGTGAGGGCCTGTGGACCCCGAAAGGCTAACAGGCTTCAGAAGTTCCCTGAACATCCTAAAATTGTACACAAAGCTGGGTGTGTGTGTGTGTGTGTGTGTGTGTGTGTGTACAGTTTTTCGAGGACAAAATTCAAAGCTTCTATCAGATTTCCAAAGAGGTTAGGGAACAACAGTAAAAAGCTTTCTCTCCGTAGATATTACAGAAAAGACTGCGATGGATGAGGAGTTAAACTCTGATTGTGTGGAGTGATAGCAGAAATAGGGAAAGAATACTGTTGTGAAGGGTGACCAAGCAAATTGGGTTATTGTTTTTACACCCAACTAAAACGGAGCTGAGAAGCGAAGAAGAAAAAGCATTCGGGGCATATAACATTACTCCAGAAACATGATTCTCTACAAGTCCGACTACTAAAAATGCCTACTACAACTAAAACCAGTTTTATCTAATAACTACTAAAATGACTTTAAAACTAGCTTTACCCACGACTGTCACTCACCCATCATAACTTGCCAACTCTCCAAAACCTTGCTAATACTAATAAATTTTCTTGAAAAACACACATTTCTCCTTTTTATTACAAAACTGCCAACCTTCTCTTTTTTCTTCAAACATACCAAAACACACACACGCACACACACACTCTCTCTCTCTATATATATATATCCCAAATTACAATTCTTAAATCCCAAGAAAACATTAGATTTAAAATCCTTTTGAGGCTGGATGTGGTGGCTCATGCCTGTAATCCCAGCACTTTGGGAGTCCAAGGCAGGCAGATTACTTGAGGTCAGGAGTTCGAGACCAGCCTGGCCAACATGGTGAAACCCCATCCCTACTAAAGACACAAAAATTAGCCGGGTGTGGTGGAACGCGCCTGTAATCCCAGCTACTCAGGTGGCTGAGGCACGAGGATCACCTGAACCCAGGAGCCTGAGGTTGCAGTGAGCTGAGATCACACCACTGCACTCTAGCCTGGGTGACAAAGCGAAACTCTGTCTAAAAAAAAAAAAAAATTCTTTTATCATTTGCAACAGCAGGGACGGAAATGGAGGTCATTATCTTGAGTGAAATAAGCCGGCACAAAAAGACAAATATTGCATGTTCTCACTTATTTGTGGGAGCTAAAAATTTGATCACATGGAGGCAAAGACTGGAAAAATGGGAAAAACGGCTAACAGAGACTGAGAAGGGTGAGTGTGGGAGCAGGGAGGACGAACAGAAGTGGGTTAAAGGGTACAAGCATACAGTAAGAGGAATAAATTCAATGTTTGATAGCAGAGTAGGGTGACTATAGTTAACAAAAATATACTGTATTCAGGTGATGGACACCCTAAATGCCCTGACTGGATCACCATGACTACATACACATAAAAAAAGTCACATACACCCCACAAATTTGTACAAATAAAAAATAAAAACAAAAATTCACCTCTACATTTTTGTTTTGACCTCAACACTATCATTCTTTGCCAAGTTCACACAGCCAGTAGAGGCAAACTGGGACAGAAGTTTGGTCTCCCAACTCTCAAGCTAAACCCAACCCATCTTCGTGCTGCCTCTCTGAAGGGATGAATAAAACAGGCTTTGGATTGATTTTCTTCTTCTTTTTTCTTTTTCTTTTTTTTTATTATTATACTTTAGGTTTTAGGGTACATGTGCACAATGTGCAGGTTTGTTACATATGTATCCATGTGCCATGTTGTTTTGCTGCACCCATTAACTCGTCATTTAGCATTAGGTATATCTCCTAATGCTGTCCCTCCCCCCTCCCCCCACCCCACAACAGTCCCCGGAGTGTGATGTTCCCCTTCCTGTGTCCATGAGTTCTCATTGTTCAATTCCCACCTATGAGTGAGAACATGCGGTGTTTGGTTTCTTGTCCTTGCGATAGTTTACTGAGAATGATGATTTCCAGTTTCATCCATGTCCCTACAAAGGACACGAACTCATCATTTTTTATGGCTGCATAGTATTCCATGGTGTATATGTGGCACATTTTCTTAATCCAGTCTATCGTTGTTGGACATTTGGGTTGGTTTCAAGTCTTTGCTATTGTGAATAGTGCCACAATCAACATACGTGTGCATGTGTCTTTATAGCAGCATGATTTATAGTCCTTTGAGTATATACCCAGTAATGGGATGGCTGGGTCAAATGGTATTTCTAGTTCTAGATCCCTGAGGAATCGCCACACTGACTTCCACAATGGTTGAACTAGTTTACAGTCCCACCAACAGTGTAAAAGTGTTGCTATTTCTCCACATCCTCTCCAGCACCTGTTGTTTCCTGACTTTTTAATGATGGCCATTCTAACTGGTGTGAGATGGTATCTCACCGTGGTTTTGATTTGCATTTCTCTGATGGCCAATGATGATGAGCATTTTTGCATGTGTTTTTTGGCTGCATAAATGTCTTCTTTTGAGAAGTGTCTGTTCATGTCCTTTGCCCACTTTTTGATGGGGTTGTTTGTTTTTTTCTTGTAAATATGTTTGAGTTCATTGTAGATTCTGGATATTAGCCCTTTGTCAGATGAGTAGGTTGCGAAAATTTTCTCCCATTTTGTAGGTTGCCTGTTCACTCTGATGGTAGTTTCTTTTGCTGTGCAGACGCTCTTTAGTTTAATTAGATCCCATTTGTCAATTTTGGCTTTTGTTGCCATTGCTTTTGGTGTTTTAGACATGAAGTCCTTGCCCACGCCTATGTCCTGAATGGTATTGCCTAGGTTTTCTTCTAGGGTTTTTATGGTTTTAGGTCTAACATGTAAGTCTTTAATCCATCTTGAATTAATTTTTGTATAAGGTGTAAGGAAGGGATCCAGTTTCAGCTTTCTACATATGGCTAGCCAGTTTTCCCAGCACCATTTATTAAATAGGGAATCCTTTCCCCATTTCTTGTTTTTGTCAGGTTTGTCAAAGATCAGATAGTTGTAGATACGTGGCATTATTTCTGAGGGCTCTGTACTGTTCCATTTATCTATGTCTGTGTTGTGGTACCAGTACCATGCTTTTTTTTTTTTTTTTTGAGACACAGTTTCACTCTGCTTCCAAGGCTGGTGTGCAGTGGTGCGATCTTGGCTCACTGCAATCTCCACCTCCCGGGTTCAAGTGATTCTCATGCCTCAACCTCCTGAGTAGCTGGGATTACAGGTGCACGCCACCAAGTCCAGCTAATTTTTGTATTTTTAGTAGAGATGGAGTTTCACCATGTTGGCCAGGCTGGTTTCAACCTCTCGACCTCAAGTGATCCCACCCAACTCAGCCTTGCAAAGTGCTGGGATTACAGGCGTGAGCCACTGTGCCTAGCCTTGTTTTTCTTTTTAAATGTAAATGCATAGCATGGTTGGCTCACAAACATACACATCACAAAAATGAATCACATAATAGCAGTTAACATTTGAAAAATTGAAAAAATAGTTTACGATAGTATAAAATTACATTCTTAGAAAAAAATGTAACAAAAGATGGGCAAGATCTGTACACTGAAAACATAAAACATTGCTGAGAGAAATTGAACAAGACCTAAATAAGTGGGAAGACATCCATCTTCAAGGATTAGAAGAATCAGTACTGTTAAGATGTCAATTCTCTTTGATTTTATCTATAGATTCAATTTAATCCCAACTATGATTCCAATAGGGTCATTTTTGGGGGATAGAAATTGACAATCTGATTCTTAAATGTATATGGAAATTTGAAAGACCTAGAATATCCAAAGCAATCTTGAAAAAGAAGAGAGTTGGAGAAGGTACACTACCTGATTTCAAGACTTGGAAAGGATGGAGTTGGAAGCCATTATCCTTCCAATAAACAAACTACAAAGCTATAGTAATCAAGACAGTATGGTACTGGTATAGACAAATGGCTCCAAGGGACAGAACAGAGGGTTGAAAAATAGACCTGTGCTTGTACATCCAATTGATTTTTGACAAGGGAGCCAAAGCAGTACAGTGGGAAAAGCAAAGTCTTTTCAGTAAAAAGTGCTAGAACAACTGGACACCCTCACTTAATATAAAGCAACCCTGACCCCTACTTCTCACCATATACAAATATCATCTTGAGATGGCACACACACATGTTCATTACAGCACTATTTACAACAGCAAAGTCATGGAATCAACCCAAATGCCCATCAATGATGGACCGGATAAAGAAAATGTGGTGGCTGGGTGTGGTGGCTCATGCGGTGGCTCACGCCTATAATCCCAGCACATTGGGAGGCCAAGGTAGGTGAATCACCTGAGGCCAGGAGTTTGAGACCAGCCAGGCCAACATGGTGAAACCCCTTCTCTACTAAAAATACAAAAAATTAGCCTGGCGTGGTGGTGGCCATCTGTAATCTCAGCTATTATGAAGGCTGAAACAGGAGAATCGCTTGAATCTGGGAGGTAGAGGTTGCAGTGAGCCGAGGTAGCATCACTGCACTTCAGCCTAGTCAACAAGAGCAAAACTCTGTCTCAAAAAAAAGAAAAGAAAATATTATACATATATACACCATAGAAAACTGTGCAGCCATGAAAAGGAATAAGATTATCTCCTTGCAGGGACATGGATGGAGTTGGAAGCCATTATCCTCAGCAAGCTAACACAAGAACATAAAACCAAATACCACATGGTCTCACTTATAAGTGGGAACTGATCGATGAGAATGCATGGAAACAAGAGGGGAACACACACTGAGCACCTGTGGTGAGGGAGGGTGGGGAAAGAGCATAAGGAAGAATAGGTAATGGATGCTGGGCTTAATACCTGGGTGAGGATGATCTGTGCAGTAAATCCCCATGGCACATGTTTACCTATGTAACAAAAAGGCACATCCTGCTCATGTACCCCTGAACTTGAAAAAAAAAGTTGAAAAAAAAGAAAAAATAACTGAGATGAATCATGGACCAAAACATAAAGGCTAAAACTATGAAGCTTCTAGGAAAACACAGGGCAGACTATCTTCATGACTTAAGAGTAAGTCTTTACTTACTTTCTTACATGGGACATAGAAAACAATAACCAGGAAAGGAAAAATTGCTAAATTAGGCTTCATCAAAATTTAAAATTTCTGCTCCTCAAAAGACACCATTTAAATAGGCAAATTATAGACTACAATAACATATTTTCAAAACATATCTGAAAATGAATGGTATCTAGAATATAAAAACTCGTCTAACTCCATGATAAAAAGACAAACAATCCAACTGAAAATGAGCAGGCTGGACCTGGTGGCTCACACCTGTAATCCCAGCAATTTGGAAGGCCAAGGTGGGTGGATCCATTGAGCCTAGGAGTTTGAGACCAGCCTGGGAAACATGTAGACCCAGTCTCTACAAAACATTTAAAAAATTAGCCCGGCATGGTGGTGCACACCTGTAGTCCCAGCTACTCAGGAAGCTGAGATGTGGGAGGATGGCTGGAGCCCAGGAGGTCAAGGCTTCAATGAGCTGTGACTGCACCACTGCACTCCACTGGCCTGGGTGACAGAACAAGACCCTGTCTCAAAGAAACAAAACAGAAGGAAGGGAAGGGAAGGGAAGGGAAGTGAAGGGAAGGGAAGGGAAGGGGAAAGGGAAAGGGAAAGGGAAAGGGAAAGGGAAAGGGAAAGGGAAAGGGGAAGGGGAAGGGGAAGGGGAAGGAAAGGGGAAGGGAAGGAAGGAAAGAAAGAAAGGAAAAGGGAAGGGAAGGGAAGCGAGGGGAGGAAGGAAGGAAAGAAGGAAGGAAGGAAGGAAAGAAAGAAAGAGAAAGAAAGAAAATAAGAAAGAAAGAAAGAAACAAAGAAAGAAAAAGAAAAGGAAGAAAGAAAAGGAAGAAAGAAAGAGAGAGGGCAAAGATTTAAACGCAAAAAACATTCAAAAAGCTCAATGTTATTAGTCATCAGGGAAATGCAAATTAAAACCACAATGAGATACCACTATGCTCTCACCAGAATGGCTAAAATTGTAAGACCAACACTACTTCGTGAGGAAACGGAACAACCAGAATGTTCATACCTTACTGGCTAGAGTGCAAAATTGTCCAATCACTTTGGAAACAGGTCTGGTGGTTTCTTATAAAACTACATGTATACCTACCCTATGACCCATAAATTCCATTCTTATCTAACCAAGAGAAGTATGCCCAAAAATGTATCCAAGAATGTTCATAGCAGCCTTATTCATGATATTTCCAAACTGTAAATAGCTCAAGTGTCCATCCACAGGGGAATGAATAAACAAACTGTGGTACAGTAACTACTCAACAGTAAAAAGGAAGGACCAATTGATCTATGGAAAGACTGATAGCAATCTCAAAAAAAGTAATGCTGAGTGAAAGAAACCTTATAAAAAATGATTCCATTTATATGCCGTTGTAAGATATAGTGAAAAAAATCAGAAGAGTGGATCGTGGGCATAGGGTAGACAGTGAGTTTTACTGTGGATGGGGCATAAGGACATCAGTTTGGTCATTCTATATCTCACTGGAGTTTTCATTACACAGTTGCTGTATTTGTCAAAACTTATCAAGCAGTCCATTTAAGATATGTGTATCTTACTTTATATATATTTTACCTAAAAAAACTACAAACATTATTGAACCTTAGTCCATACTATGCATGCTACAGTATTTAAGAGTGAAGTGTACAGATGTTTGCAATATGCTTTGAAATGCATTAAAAATGAGTGGATGGTTGGATAGAAAGGTAAGAGAGAAATTTTGGAAAGTGTTAATGGTGTGATCTGAGTGGTAGGTATACGAATATAGATGGTTCAGTTCTTTCAACTTTGGTGTATGTTTGAAATTTTTCATAACAAAATGTTGGGAGAAAAGGCGAGTCCTCATGTCTATACTCTAAATGCATGGCTTGCCATTTGACACAAGGTATGAGCTCTTGCCACCAAAGCTGAAAAATCCTGCTCTGTAGAAAGGCAAAGGCAAAGCTGCTTATGGAGCAAAGCCCCTAATACCAATCCAGGGTCTTTACAACTCACGCGAAGCCATGACTTGCTCCATTTCAAAGGCAATCGTCCTGAAAATCCAAGTAAATGGGTGACCATCACACACAATCTATATCATTCCTGAGAGGCCAACACAGAGTTGCTGTGTCTGAGTGGAGATTATTGTGTCTTGGCTGTGTGCTTTTGAAAAGAGGAATCGGGAAACGGCTTGGTGTGTAAGCGGTTATACGTGTGAATAAGGCAGCTTCACTTCCCAACACACATTAACAGTCACCATTAATTATTTACAGGCAGAGCCCCTGAGATATGTGAGAGCAGGCCAGAGGGAGAGGGGCCATTAGCAGGGCCCAGGAGGAACAGAAACAACTGCAGTCATCCCTCAGATGGGGGCACTTAATTATGTCATTGCTTGTCTCTCAGAATTAAACAAATACCCGCTTATCCAGTAAAAGACATGTGCAGGCATGCGTATGTGTGAATGCACAAGCAGGTATGAAGTACCCTCTTCTGTCCGTGTTAGGAACATACATACAAAAAGCTAAACCTTTAGGTGCAAGTTAAGGGACATTGTGAAGGTGGAACTTAGGGCGTATGTAGGCCATAAGGTGCCCATGAGATTACAAGGGTGATTTAACTTGATTTTTCAGTCATGCCTTGTGTGTGGAGTAAGTGATGTAATAAGAACCTAGAACCTGCTCAGTTCTCTTTACATTGTAAAAATGTTGTGGTGTTTATCTGTTTCAACTCTGACTTTCTTAAGTTGCAAGGCTGACGCCATATCCACTCTCACCGACCCTGTGGGCTGAGGGTCTGGTCCAGTCAAGTTGTTGGGAGGACATTAGGAAAAGGCCCCAGTTAATGCATATGCATTTAATTTAATCTGCCAATCTCATTTAATTTCCTGAAATTATCCAGAGAATGGTTAACATTTATTTAAATTGAAAGAAAAAAGACCAAAATGCTTTGACCATAATGAGTATTATGCATGGGCCATGGGGGAATTCATGACAGAATAGAAAAGATTTTTCTTCTTTATTTCCCAAGACCTGCATAATGGGAATATATGACTGCTTCATTAGAAACTTTACAGAAACTACAAAAGTAATAAAAGAACACATTCTCACTGAAAAAAAATTAAAAAGTTCAGAAGTAAATATAAAGGCAAAAGCCCCTCCTGACCACCACAGAAAACAATAACCAGGAAAGGAAAAATTGTTAAATTAGGCTTCATCAAAATTTAGAACTTCTGCACCTTTTCCTAGAGATAACATTTATTTAGCCATTTTTTCTCCAAAATACTATTGTTTCGTATTTGAGAATTGGCAACTTTTGATTTAAACTTAAAATGTAGGAAATGCATTTATACTATTTGAGATTATTCAGTTACTTGTGCTTATTCATCAACTATTGTCCATAATTATATTCTTTTATACAATAAAATATCTCAGTTCTAAATATTCTCCTTATAAAGATTTCAAATTCATATTAAAAAATAAAATGGGGCAAACATCCTATTTCAATAGTACATTAATGTCCCAAATAAGTAGCTACGGCTAGTAGGAAAATAATAGTAGAACATTGCTATGATGCAGTTTCAAATTTTAGAAAATCCTTTTTGTTCCCTAAATTATAATTTATGTCATTATTTTCATATATGGTGATGAAAATTTCCAAATTTCCAGGCATCTCACTTGCTTTTAATGTAAAGCTAATACACTCCAATTAAGTATTTAATGAAGTAAAGGAGGAGAAGCATAAATGAATAGCACCAGGGAAATTTTTTTTTCAGGTTTGGTTGGTGTTTCTAGTTTGATTTTTAAAGGCAGTGGTTAGAGGCAGGAGCCGGTTAGGGAAAATGAAATTATAAATGCAGTGAATAGCTAGGGTTATGGAATCAGCACATGCGGAGCCATTCAAGATGGCAAGAAACATTTACCATAAGCTCTGAGCTTGTAGGTGAATGTATTTCTGGTTGCTGATAAGTGTTAGTCTTCACTGTATGCTGGTATTTCAATGTGCCAGCCATGGATAGTGAGTTAAAGTTTCTATATAAAGAAGCATTTGGTTAGAAAAAACATAAAATATTTAAAAATCTATAGGACCTGAACACCATTTAGTTCTTGATAATTGCTTTCAATTTAATGTACTATTTTTAAAGAAATACCTTCAGTGACACTGTGTGTTTCAGTCAGCCATTTCAAGGAGAAATGATTTTAGCTGCCAATAGCTCAGTCTTTAACCATCATTTCTATAATTTATGTTTCAGAAAAAAACAAATTATTCTAATTTCAGAAAAACGAACAGAAATTATTTTTCTTTTTCAGTATTCTGAAAGAGTAATAAAACAGAATTCCATGAATATGGCAGAGTAATGCTGGCTGTGAAAACCGTGTCCCTGATGGCAGGCAGCTCACTGTTCTGCAGGCACACCTCGAAAGAGACCGCCCCCATCTGTCCATCCCTGGTTCTCTCCGTCCTTATGTTCCAAGGAGACAGTCTTAACTTTTGTTCCAGAGCAATAATTGTTAAGTCATCTCTCCTGTCCCAATAACTGGAATAAAATTCTCTTTCTACTGTTTTTTTTCCCTACAAATCTAGGACAATAGAGAAAATGAAATGAAAAATAAAATAGCTTTAATTATGTAAGTTCTAAATGTTGGCCTCGTGTGTGTGTGCGTGTGTGCGTGTGTGTGTGTGTGTGTGTGTTTGTATTTCTCTCCTCCCCACTAAGGAAAACACTTAGAAAAAAAGGCAAATGCTTTTGGTCAATTCGAAGTGTGTGACATCCTCTGTAAATCTTAGAAAAGACACTGCCGTTTTATTTGCACATCCACGACTTTTTTTTTTTATTGCATTTGCCTCCGTCAGTAGAGCAGCAAAAAGTGAAAATGATCTACCAGCCCACAGCTCACTGCAGAACAAACAGAAGTAACCTTTAGGATGCTACTGACCTGGTCATAGTTGTTTAATGACCTTCCTGTGCCACTGAGTCCCCATGTGGCCAAAGCACCAGGGAAAGGGGGCTGGCTTTCCCGGGAGGTGACACCCTCCTGGCACTCTGGGGGCTCACCCTCTGTTGCCCTAGCTTTGCCAGCCTTCCGCTGGAAGGATGCTTCTTTCTTTGCCAGATATCACTCTAGTGTTCTAGCATCAGAAGCCGTTTACATCTCTGGGTCACATTACGGTGAAATCCAACCCTTGTTGTCTTTGGGAAAGATGTGGAGGTTGGGGGTGTGCAGAGGAGGGAGGGTCACCCAGCCCCGGGGTCATCCGCGGTGATAATTCCTCTCCAGATGGCAGGTGCTCAGGGTTACTGCACCCATCACCCGGGCCCTCCACCCACATCAGACTGGAAAGCAAAAACCAGGACTCTCACTAGCAGCTCTGGCTCAGAGGCCAGTATGTCTCATTGCAGAAATGCTCCACGGCATAGATTACTATTTTGTGGATATCCTCACCAAATCACTAGGAATTTTTGTTAATAAGAGGGAGATGGATGGTTATACATATAGACAGGTTGGTTTAATGGGGGAAAATTGCATGGAAAAGTGCTATTTGCTTTGGTAATAAAAATATAATTAATCACAAGATGCTATTTTATGTCCGCCTGACGCAGTAAAACAGTGACAGGCTTATAACATTCCTTGCTGGCATGAGTGTAGGGAAATGGGTGCATCCTCTGGTCCCTTTGCCATCGTGGGAGGCCTTGCCAACCGGCTGGTCATTTCAGAAAGCAAGAGGACAGGACTACATAACAAAAGCGGGAGGACGGCCTGTTGTCCCCGGTTTTCTCTTCTAGGCGTTTCCCTGCAGAAATGACATGGCGCACCCCAAAAGACTACTCCTGAACCAGGACTTCTGCGGGGTCCCTGCCATAGCCGAGGTAAGAGCAACTCTCCAGACAAGCGGCCCAGGCCAAGAATTAGGGAGTGGTGTAGAGCAGGGTGGCACCCAAGGGCCAGCACAGGCCTGGGGACTGGACTCACATCACTTAACTGAACGTTCACAGCAGCGCTAGGCAGGAGGTGACTCTGCTGCCATTTTACAGAGGATCAAGGCCAAGACAGTGACACACGTTCACAAAACAACAGCGCTGGCAATGAGCAGCTGGAGTGGAAGCAGTGAGTCCTGGCCCTGGAGCCCACAAGTCGCTGCTACTCGGCTTTCTAAGTTAAGACCTGCTGGTGCTTCAGAATAAGGGGCTCAGATGCAGCTATTAGAACCTATGACAATGAAGACTAAGAAGTGTGAAAAAATGCTTACCAGATATCAAGCTAAAAGTAGAACATAGGACAGAGGCCGTGAGAAATCACAGGAAAAACATGGAACACAGATGGACACCATTTAAAAATACGTAAAATGGGCCGGGCGTGGTGGCTCATGCCTGTAATCCCAGCACTTTGGGAGGCCGAGGCTGGCAGATTACCGGAGGTTGGGAGTTCAAGACCAGCCTGGCTAACATGGCAAAACCCCGTCTCTACTAAAAATACAAAATTAGCCAGGCGTGGTGGTGCATGCCTGTAATCGCAGTTACTCGGGAGGCTGAGGCAGGAGAATTGCTTGAACCCGGGAGGTAGAGGTTGTGGTGAGCCGAGATTGCACCATTGCACCCCAGCCTGGGCAATAAGAGCGAAACTCCATATAAAAAAAAATATATATATATATATATGCAAAATGAAATAATTTATTCTAGGTTCTCCGATTATTTGTGATTAAAACCCTTTGAAAAAAGGTTCCTAATGAGCCTATGAGTATAGATAATACATAGAGTTTATTATTTTTGTTTGTAAAACCTGAACCTGACGCTCTTTTCTCCTCCTTCTCCCTGTCTCTGTTTAGAAAGAAAATCTGAAGGACACACAAAAATTACAGTGGCCATCCCCTTCAGCAGTGAAATGACTGGAGTTTTAAAATTTTATTTATTTATTTATTTAAGACAAGGTCTCACTCTGTCACCCAGGCTGGAGTGCAGTGGTGTGATCTCGGCTCACTACAACCTCTGCCTCCCAGGTTCAAGAAATTCTTGTGCTTCAGCCTCCCAAGTAACTGGGATTACAGGTGTCTGCCACCACGCCCAGCTGATATTCGTATTTTTAATAGAGACAGGGTTTCGCCACATTGGCCAGGCTGGTCTCGAACTCCTGACTCCAAGTGATCCACCCGCCTTGGCCTCCCAAAGTGCTGGGATTACAGACATAAGCCACCATGCCCAGCCTGGAGTTTTAAAACTATTTCTATTTTTCTGTGTTTTTCAATATATTTTTTTGCACTAACTTGTATTGCTGTTGAAATTAAGAAAAAAAAATATTAAAAGATGAAGTATGTCCAGCAAAACGTTAACTATGTTTCACCCTGGCTTAGTGAACTCGTTCTTCAGTGGTATTATCTATATTGAAGCAACTGTTTGCTCTCAGTCTACCAAATCTTGACTCAGTTGCTCTAGAAAAAAGGATGGAGAGCAAGAAAGTCTCATGGAACAATAGGTGGCACAGGTGTCCCAGATTTTAAAAGATAAAATAAAATGGTTTATAATAATATTTCATGTATTGGTCATTGGTGCCATTTATTGAGTCCTGCTGGATGCTGTAGAAAGTGTCCTGCGTGCATTTGACTTCCTCCCAACACCCATACAAGGCTGGGCTTCTCATCATCACTCACCTCAAGGTGACCAGTGCCCTGAGTGGTTAGAGAAACTTCCCCCACCCAGCTCCCAACAGCAGAGCTGAGATTTGGACCCCCAGAACCTGCCATCAAAGCTCACCCTCTGTTTCCTAGGCTGTGTGTTCCCAACTGCTATGGTTTTTTGTTTTTTGTTTTTTGTTTTATTTTTTATGGAGTCTCGCTCTGTTGCTAGGCTGGAGTGCAGTGGCACGATCTCAGCTCACTGCAACCTCTGCCTCCCAGATTCAAGCAATTCTCCTGCCTTAGCCTCCCGAGTAGCTGGGATTACAGGCACGCACCACCATGCCCAGCTAATTTTTGTATTTTTAGTAGAGACGGGGTTTCACCATGTTGGCCAGTATGGTCTCGATCTCTTGACCTCATGGATCTGCCCACCTTGGCCTCCCAAAGTGCTGGGATTACAGGCGTGAGCCACCGCGCCCAGCCACCAACTGCTGTTTTCATGTCCCCTCCAAAATTCATGTTGAAACTTAATCCCCGTTGTAATGGTATTAGGAGTTGGGGCCTTTGGGACATAATGAAGATTAGATAAGGTCACCAGGGTGGGGACCCTGTAATAAGACTGGTGGCTTTATAAGAATAGGAAGAGAGACCTGAGCCAGCACATTCAGGCCCCTTGGCATGTGATGCCCAGCGCCACCTCAGGACTCTGCAGCGAGTCCCCACCAGCAAGAAGCCCTCACCAGATGCAGCCCCTCAGCCGTCGACTTCCCAGCCTTCAGAACTGTAAGAAACAAATTCATTTTCTTTATAAATTACCCATTCTCTAGCATCCAGTTATAGCAACAGAAAACGAACTAAGACAACAGCCAAACATGAGACTCTTATTCAGCACCTAACATGCATGGCAGAAACGTGGGAACTAAAACATGAGACGACCCTGTCTCATTAGATGGAAAAAACGGAGAGGAAATGGAAACCAATCCCTCCGTGAATTTTCTGCTGCAGAAGAAGAGAAACACAGAAATACAAAGCTATGAAGATGAATTCTTTCCTAGATTTTGTTCCTCTTCCAAAAATTCATTTATTTATTGCTCATTCGTTCTACAAATATTTAGTACCTCCTGTGTGCTGAGCTAGACCCTGGGGACACAGCTTGCTGAGACACACAGGAAGAGCTCAAGTGCACTGCTATACTATTTCCAGAGTTTACTTTCAAACATCCACAACAGAAACCATGCCCTTTACCCAAAAGGGGATGCTTGAGGGACTTGGCAGAGCCAACAGTCAAAAACTGACCTGGTGAAAAAAGAAGAACCATCTTTTTGGAAAATTAAAAATCACATAAATAGGACCGTTCATTTATTTAATACTCAGTAATACTATAGAAAATGGTACAATTCGAAGATAAACACACACACACAGTCAGTCCTACTCTGATTTTGGGGAAGATGATTGTGATTATAAATACTGGAGGATCAGGACACCCTTTGACATTGCCATGTTGCTTCTGGGAAACTGATTCCAAAAGAATAGTTCTACACATCTGAAAAGCACTATGCAAAAAAAAAAAAAAAAAAAAGCAATATGCATATAGATGCTGATTGCAGCACTGTTTAGTATAGCAAAGAATGGTGATTTTGACAATTATAACATGCACAGACACTGGAACTACACAAACAGGAAAACTGACAAGAAGGAAGCCCCCAAAACGATAACATTGGTTTTTCTTACGCGGTGGAATTCAAGGTGAACTTCTCGAAACCCTTTTCTCTATTTTCCAGTTATTTCTCTATTACTAGTATAACAAGAACATTGTTATATTAAAAAAATGCTTTTCAGGTTAACAAAGTACATTTTCTAACTGAATTTAACTTCCTCCTAACAAACATGGGTGCAAGAAAAGGAAGAAAACGTCTCAGTCTGAAAAGAACATTTAGGATGAGGCACCGAGAATTTTCCAGTCATGTCATCTACTGAGGACTGTGTTAAAACCCGCAGTTACAGAAAGAACCGTACTCTGTAAGTTGGAAGACTTGGTTTCAAGCCCTAGCTGTGCTATTTGGCACAGCCTGGAGTTTGGCAAGTATTTAAGATGTCTGAATATTATCCTCTTCTCGTAAAAGAAAACGGCACATATAAAAGATAGCGCACGATGCATATAAATAAAAAAATACATACACAAATAGAAGCGGCAAGCACACAAATGGGGGTGATTTCCAGGAGGCCTGGCCCCTTCCTCCCTACTCCAGGTGCCTGTGAGACTGCCAGACTGCACTCTCATTTCCTCTGTGGACCAAGGTTCCCTTAGCTTTTGTTCCTGTGTCTGCTTTATCTGGAAGGAGCCCTTACGCCTTCCATGCTTCTCAAAATTCTCCTCCTTCTAGCCCAGCGCAGGGGTAAACCCCAGAAAGGACTTGCAGAATCTCCCACCGGGCTGCCTCTCCTTTCTCTGCCTGCACGTGGTCTGACCTGGGTCCTGGACTGTCCCCGCAGAGTAGGTCTGCCAGCCTCCTGCTCTGCCCAGTGCTGCCCGCAGGCTGGGTTCTGCTTACTCACTGCCATGGATGCCTATCCAGACTGTGTCACTGAAAGCCTCTCCACTTCAATTTGTTGACCGTCCAGAGCTCTCTGCATATGAGTAAGGGGGTCGTCTATAATTTTGCCCGTCTACAGTTACCGCATGGCTACAGGGGTACAGAATTCTCCCAGTAAAAGAGGAGGAGAATGATGCCTTCAGGCACTTCTAGATTTTCCTTTCCAAGAATGATTTTCTTTTGGCCACTCAGCCCCACATCCCCCTCCAACCCTGCCCTAAAATCTGGTCACTTTAGCACAACAGTTGTAGGGTTCATATCAGGTCAAAATGTAAACTCTTTCAAGATAATATTTGGGGGCTTTCCAAGTCATAAAAGTATCTGAGACCTTAGTCACACACACTGCCCAGAAATACATGACTGTAAAACGTTGGCAGGGAAAGAAGTCCCAGAGCACAGAGAGCCCGGGAGAGAGACGGAGAAGTGTGACCACCATGCTGACCCCGCCCTGCTTCCTGGGCCCACCTCCAGGCCCCGGCGGCACATTTCCCTCCTCTCCACTGCCGAGGAAGTGGAGAGGATGGTGGCACCTACTTCAGAGGGGTTATTGTGAGGATCAAGTGGATGGAAGCACGAGAAGTGCTTAGAACACTGCCTGACCCTGAGAGGCTCTAGATAAATGCTAGCTACTATTATTGTTATTTGAAGTTAAGTTAGAAATTTGGCCCCTCTCTCAAAACTGTGAAGTCTGGGGTTTCTATCTTATTCCTTAGCCATCTGGGATGAATCATGCCTATTCAAATGAATAAGTTAGTGGGTATTGGAATCTTATTTACTTAGCTATGGGTCAAATGTTAGTGAGGCCAAAAAGTGGAAGACAAAAGCCTTGCTTTAGCACCCTTGCTGGGCTTGCTGGGGAGCAGAGGTACAGACGTACCCAAAACGCCTGAACATCAACTCCTGACAGGACAGCATATGCCAGTGGGAACAGCCACATTCCTGCATGCTGCCCAGCATACAGCTGACACTCAATAAATATTCAGTATACATCTTCATGCCAAAACGAAGGGCCCCAATTGTTTACTCTGATAGTTCCCTTATTTAAAAATGCTGCTTAACACACTACAGAAAAACAACAAATTAAAAAGGAAGATACAAAGAGAGAAAGAAAAGGACAAAAGAACTACAGAACAGGCTGGATGTGGGGGTTCATGCCTGTAATCCCAGAACTTTGGGAGGCTGAGGCGGGCGGATCACTTGAGGTCAGGAGTTTGAGACCAGCCCGGCCAACATGGTGAAACCCTGTCACACAAAAATTAGTTGGGTGTGGTGGTGCATGCCTGTAATCCCAGCTACTCGGGAGGCTGAGGCAGGAGAATCACTTGAACCTGGGAGGCAGAGGTTGCAGTGAGCAGAGATCACGCCACTGCACTCCAGCCTGGGAGACAGAGTGAGACTCTGTCTCAACAACAACAACAACAACAACCAACTACAGAACAATCAGAAAAGAATTAAAAAATTGGCAAAAGTATGTCCTTACTTATCAGTAACTACTTTAAATATAAATGGATTGAATTTTCCAATCAAAAGACACACAGTAGCTGAATAGATTAAAAAAATCTAAGAACCAACAATATGCTACCTATAAGAGATTCACTTTTGCTTTAAAGATAAACATAGATGGAAAATGAAGGAATAAAAAAAGATATTTCATGCAAATAGTAACCAAAAGAGCTAAAGAATGGCTATACTTATACCAGACTAAATAGACTTTCAGTCAAAATCTGTCAGAAGTGACAAAGAAGGTCACTATATAATGATAAAGGGGTCAATTCATTAAAAGAGTGTACTAATTTAAAATATATATGTACCTAACATTGGAGCACATAAATATGTAAAGCAAATATTAACAGAACTGAAGGGAGAAATATATGGCAATATAATAATAGTAGGGGACTTCAATACCACACTTTCAATAATAGATAGATCATCCAGACAGAAAATTAATAAGAAAACAGTGAATTTGAATAACACTATAGACCAAATAGACCTAACAGACATACGCAGAACAATGCCTTCAACAGCAAGAGAATATAATCTTTTCTCAAGCACACGTGGAACATTCCCCAAGAAATGTCATATGTTGGGCCGTAAAACAAGCCTTAACATATTTAAGATGATGGAAATAGTATCAAGTTTCTTTTCTGATCACAATGGTGTAAAACTAGAAATCAATAAAGAAGAAAATTGAAAAATCCACACGTATGTGGAAATTAAACGACATACTCCTGAACAACCAATGGGTCATAGAAGAAATCAAAAAGGAAATCAGAAAGTATCTTGAGACAAGTGGAAAAAGAAAGACAACATACCAAAACTTATGGGATACAGCAAAAGCAGTTCTGAGATGAAAGTTGACAGCCAGAAATGCCTACATTAAGCAAAAAGAAATATCTTAATTACACAAACTAACTTTACACTTTAAGGAACTAGAAAAAGAGCAAACTAAGCCCAAAGTTAAAAGAAAGAAAATAAGTATTAGAGCAGAAATAAATGAAATAGAGACTAAATAGATAATAGAAAAGATCAGGCTGGTCATGGTGGCTCACGCCTGCAATCCCAGCACTTTGGGAGGCCAAGGTGGGCTGATCATGAGGTCAGGAGTTCAAGACCAGCCTGGTCAAGATGGTGAAACCCCGTCTCTACTAAAAATACAATAATTAGCCAGGCATGGTTGTGGGCTCCTGTAATCCCAGCTACTCAGGAGGCTGAGGCAGAGAGTTGCTTGAACCCGGAAGGTGGAGGCTGCAGTGAGCCGAGATCATGCCGCCGCACTCCAGCCCTCCAGCCTGGGGGTGACAGAGTGAGATTCTGTCTCAAAAAAAGAAAAAAAAAAAAAAAAAGGAAAAAAAGTGAAAGTAAGAGGTTTTTTTTTTGAAAAAAAAGTTAACAAATCGTTAGCTAGACTAAGAAAAAAAGAAAGAGAACTCGAATAAATAAAATTATAAATGAAAGAGGGGGCATTACAATTGGTATAATAGAAGTACAATGTATTATGAGACGACCATAACAATTATACACTAACAAATTAGATAACCTAGAAGAAATGGATAAATTCTTAGAAACATACTACCTATCAAAAATAAGTCATACAGACATAGAAAATCTGAACAGGCCAATAATGAGTAAGGAGACTGAGGAAGTAATCAAAACCCTCCTAACAATAAAAAGCCAAGAACCAGATAGATGGCTTCACAGGTGAATTCTGCCAAACGTTTAAAGAAGAATGAATGCCAGTCCTTCCTAAACTCTTCCAAATATTGAAGACGATAAAGACTTTCGAACTTGTTTTACAAGATTAGCAATACCTCCTGCCACAGCCAGATAAAAACACCATAAGAAAAGAAAATTACAGACCAATGTCCCTGCTGAACTTAGGTGCAAAAATCCTCAAGAGGATACAGGCAAACTGATTTCAACAGCACATTAAAAGAACCATACACCATTATGAAGTTCAGTTTATCCCTGGGAAGCAAGGATGGTTCAGCATATGCAAATCAACAGACATGATACACCACATTAACAGAATAAAGGATAAAAATCATATAATGAACTCAATAAATGCAGAAAAAACATTAGTAAAAATTCAACATCCTTTCAAAATAAAAATTCTCAACAAGTTGGGTATAGCAGGAATGTACTTTAATATCATAAAGGCCATATAAAACAAGCCTACAGCTATGATCATACTTAATGGTGAAAAGCTGAAAGCATTTTCCCCAAGATCAGGAACAAGACAAGTATGCCCACTCTTGCCACTTCTACTGGAAGTCCTAGCCAGATAAATTAGGTAAGAAAAAGAAATAAAAGGCATAGAAATAAGAAAAGAAGAAGTCAAATGGTCTCTGTTTGCAGACGACATGATCTTTTTTTTTTTTTTGAGACAGAGTCTCGCTCTGTCGCCCAGGCTGGAGTGCAGTGGCGCGATCTCGGCTCACTGCAAGCTCCGCCTCCCGGGTTCACGCCATTCTCCTGCCTCAGCCTCTCCGAGTAGCTGGGACTACAGGTGCCCGCCACCACGCCCAGCTAATTTTTTGTATTTTTAGTAGAGACGGGGTTTCACCGTGGTCTCGATCTCCTGACCTCGTGATCCACCCGCCTCGGCCTCCCGACATGATCTTATACGCAGAAAACCTAAAGACTCCACCAGAAAACTACTAGAACTAATAAATAAATTCTGTAAAGTTGCAGGATACAAAATCAACATACAAAAAATCAATTGCAGTTCTATACACCAACAATAAGCTTTTAGAAAAAGAAATTAAGAAAACAATCCCTTTTACAATAGCTACAGAAAATACTTGGGAGTAAATTTAACCAAGGAGCAGAAAGATCTATACACTAAGAACTGTAAGACATTGATGAAAGAAATTGAAAAAGACACAAATGAATGGAAAGATATCCCATCTCCATGGATTGGAAGCATTAATACTGTTAAAATGTCCATAATACTCAAAGTGATCCACAGACTCAATGCAATTCCTGTCAAAATTCCAATGGCATTTTTCACAAAAATAGGAAAAAAAATCCTAAAGTTTGTATGGAACCACAGACGACTCCCAATTAGCCAAAGCAATCTTGAGAAAGAACACAGCTAGAAGCATCACACTTCCTGATTTAAAACTATATTACAAATTATAATCAAAACAGTATGGTTCTAATTTTATGCATTGGTCTATGTGTTAAAATAGACACATAGGCCAATGAAACAGAATGGAGAGTCCAGAAATAAATTTATGCATATACAAATAACTAATCTTTGAGAAAGATGCCTAAAATACACAATGGAGAAAGAATGGCCTTTTCAATAAATAGTGTTGAAAAAAACTGGACATCTACATGCAAGATAATGAAATTGGAAATTAACTAGAAATAAATTAAAGACTTAAAACATAAGAAACAGTAAAACTCCTAGGTGAAAACATAGGAAAAAATCTCCTGGACGTTAGTCTTGGCAATGATTTTTCCTATATGACACTGAACGTATAGGCGACCAAAGCACAAATAAACAAATGGGATTACATCAAAGTGAAAACCACAGCAACGGAAACACTCAACAAAGTGAAAAGGCCACCTACGGAACGAGAGAAAATATCGCAAACCATATATCTGATAAGGGGTTAATATTCAAAATGTGTAAAGAACCCATATGACTTAAGAGCAAAAAAGTTAGATAACTTGATTTTAAAAATGGGCAAAGGACCTGAATAAAAATTTTCCAAAAAGGACATACAAATGACCAAAGGTATGGGAAAAGGTTGTCAGCATGTCTAATCATCAGGGAAATGCAAATTAAAAACATGAGTTAGGCCGGGCACGGTGGCTCACACCTGTAATCCCAGCACTTTGGGAGGCCGAGGCGGGCAGATCACGAGGTCAGGAGTTCGAGACCAGCCTGGCCAATATGGTGAAACCTCATTTCTACTAAAAATACAAAAATTAGCCGGGCGTGGTGGTGTGTGCCTGTAGACCCAGGTACTGGTGAGGCTGAGGCAGAAGAATTGCTTGAACCTAGGAGGCAGAGGTTGCAGTGAGCCGAGATTGTGCCACTGCCCTCCAGCCTGGGGGACACAGCGAGACTGTCTCAAACAACAACAACAACAAAACAAAGAAACAAAAAACCCATGTGTTATTACCTCACACCTGTTAGGGTGATTATTATAAGAAAGATAAGGATAACACATGTTGACAAGGAGAAGGGACCACTCATACACCGTTGCTGGGAATGTAAGGTAGCAGCCATTATGGGAAAAAGTATGAAGGCTCCTCAAAAAATTAAAAATAGAACTACCCTATGATCCAGAAATCCCATTACTGGGTATTTACCCAAAGGAAAGGAAATCAGTATCTTGAAGAAGTATCTGTAACCCCATATTAACTGTATGTAGCGTTATTCACAATAGCCAAGATACAGAAACAACCTGTGTCCTTTGACAGATGGACAGAGAAAATATGGCTTATATACATGTATATATATATATATAGACACACACATACGCACACACAATGGAATACTATGCATCCTTTAAAAGGAAGTAAATCCTGTCATTTGCAACATGGGTGAACCTGGAGAACATTATGCTAAGTGAAATAGGCCAGACACAGAAGACAAATACTCTATGATCTCACTTATACATGGAATCTTAAAAAGTCCAAATTAAAGAAGCCGAGAGTGAATGGTGGTTGCCAAGAGCTGGGGCATGGGAGAAATAAGGAGGTGTTGGTCGAAGGGTACAAACTTTTAGTTATAAGACGAGTAAGTTCTGGGGATCTAATGTACAGCCTGTTGACTACATAGTTAATAATACTGAATTGTATACTTGAAATTTACACTTGATCTTAGCCAAAAGGCCGAGAAGCGATACTTGAAATTTACTAAAAGAGTAGATCTTAAGTGTTGTTAATACACACGGGCACACAAAGGTAATTATGTGAAGTGGTAGATGTGCTCATTAACTTGATTACGCTAATCATTTTGCAACATTTATGTATATCAAATAATCACATTATATACATTAAATATATAATTTTTATTTGTCAATTATACTTCAGTAAAGCTGTAAAATAAGTAAATAAAAATGCTGCTTAATGAGATTAGCCAACATTCAAACGAGTGGCCTTGGAGTTAATTTTGGTCAATAGATTTTGTTAAAAGATCTTGCTTAAAAGCATAAGGAATGCCCAGGAATATTCCCAAGTAAGATGTAAGCTTAATGATGCAGACTTAAAACCTGGAGACAGTTGAGTTAATTGTCTGGTTAATACCATAAAAATCACTGATGGGAATGATTACTGTGATAAAATGTGGATGTACCCGAAAGCCTGACAAGCAATTTGATAGCATTTCCAGGGAAAGGTATGCTGGAATTGAATGCTGTCTCCGTCAGAGGAAAGAGTGGGCCAGGGCAGGAGTCAGGTCCTGCGAGAAGGGCCCCACAAAGAAGAGTGTGCTAATCAATGGCGTTTGTCCAACTGGATAGCCACATGGAAAAATATATGATCAGACCCATTACTCCCGTGAAACACCAAGATAATTCCAAATGAATTAGAGATATAAGGTAAAAAAATAAAATGTTGTAAGCATTAGAAGAAAACAGGCAAATTCCTTTTTAGCCTGGGAGTGTATAACCCCTTTAACTGTGACTCACAACCCAGAAGTAATAAAAGATGGATACATTGGTCACATTTAAAAGATAACAACTTTATTGAGAGATAATTCACGTATCATAAAATTCACCATTTAAAAGTGTACAATTCAGTGGGTTTGAATACATTCACAGAGTTGTGTAATTATCACCGCTTTCTAATTTTAAAACGTTTGTACCACCCTGCAAATATACGCTTTACCAGTCAGTTCCCACTTCCTCCTCCGGGTCCCTGCCAACCACTAATCTACTTTCCTTCTCTACAGTTTGCCTCTTCTGAACATGTCATATAGGTGGAATAATACAATATGGTTTTTGTGACTTAGTTCTTTCACTCAGCAAGTTTTCAAGACTTATTCTTGTTGTAGCATATATTAGTACTTACTCTTAATAATATTATTATTTAATAATTATAATTATTATTATTATTTTGAGATGGAGTTTTGCTCTTGTTGCCCAAGTGGGAGTGCAATGCTGTGATCTCAGCTCACTGCAACCTCTGCCTCCCGGGTTCAAGCCATTCTCCTGCCTTAGCCTCCTGAGTAGCTGGGGTTACAGACGCGTGCCACCATGCCTGGCTAATATTTGTATTTTTAGTAGAAACGGGATTTCACCGTGTTGGCCAGGCTGGTCTCAAACTCCTGACCTCAGATGATCCACCTGCCTCGGCCTCCCAAAGTGCTGGGATTACAGGTGTGAGCCACTATGCCCGGCCTTACTATTTAATTATTAATTATTAATTCATACTTGCTAGTAATGCTGTCACTTCCTTGCAATTGATGTGTAATATTCCACTGTATGAATAGACCACATTTGTTTATTTATTCATCAGCTGATGGGAGCTTGGGTTTTTCACTTTCTGGTTATTAGGAATAATGCTACTGTGATCATTTATGTGCATGTTTTTCTGTGAATATCTGCCCTCAGTTCTCCTGTGTATATACTTAGGAGTGGAATTGCTGGGCCATATGATAATTGCATGTTTAAAATGTTGAAAAACTGCCAAACCATTTTCCAAACTGCCTGCAGCATGTTCCAGTCCCACCTTCAATGAATGAAGGTTCCAATTTCTCCATATCCTTACTACCACTTGCCATTTTCCGTCTGTCTTTCTGTTATCCTTTCTGTTGGGTGTGAAGTGGCATCTCATTGTGGTTTTGCTTCGCATTTCCATAATGATTAATGATATTGAGCATCTTTTCATGTGCTGATTGGCCATTTTCACATCTTCTTTGGATAAATGTCTGTAAATGTCTATTTAGTCTGTTTAGACCCTTTGCTCTTTTTCTTTTTTTTTTTTTTTTTTTTTTTGAGACGGAGTCTCGCTCTGTCACCCAGGCTGGAGTGCAGTGGCGCAACCTCTGCTCACTGCAAGCTCCACCTCCCGGGTTCACGCCATTCTCCTGCCTCAGCCTCTGAGTAGCGGGGACTACAGGCGCCCGCCACCACGCCCGGCTAATTTTTTGTATTTTTAGTTTAGATGAGGTTTCACTGTGTTAGCCAGGATGGTCTCGATCTCCTGACCTCGTGATCCACCCTTCTCGGCCTCCCAAAGTGCTGGTACAGGTGTGAGCCACCACGCCCGGCCTGCTCTTTTTTAAATTGGGTTGTTTTTTTGTTGCTGAATTGTGAGAGTTCTTTATATAATTAGATACAAGTCCTTCAAAGATAAACAATTTGGAAATATTTTCTCCCATTTCACAGGTTCTTTTCACTTTCTTGATTATGTCTATTGAAGAACAAAAATGTTTAACTGATGAAGTCCACCTTACTACCTATTTTTCCTTTTGTCGCTTGTGTTTTTGGTGTAGTATCTGAGAAACTATTGCCTAATCCAAGGTCATAAAGATTTAATCCTGTTTTCTTTTAAGAGTTTTATAGGTTTAGCCATCCTCTTGCATTTTATTTGAATATTAGAATCATCTTGTCATTTTTGTAAGAATTTCAGCTAGGATTTTGAAAGAGACTGCGTTGAAGGCATAAGTCAATTTGGGGAGTGCTGCCATCATACCATTATTAAGTCTTCCACTCCGTGAATGCAGAATGTTTTTTCATTTATTTAGGTTCTCTTTAACTTCTTTCAACAATGTTTTGCAGTTTTTGGTGTATAAATCTTATGCTTCTTTTGTTACATTTATTCCCCAATTTTTTATTCTTTTTGATGCTATTGTAAATGTGTTTTCTTAATTAAATTTTCAGATTAAGTGATAATTCATACAACCACAATTGATTTTTACATTTTGATCTTGCATCCTGCAAATCTGCTGAACTATTAGTTCTAATTGTCTTTTGTGTGTTGCTTAGAATGTTCTACGTATGGTATGATGTCACCTGAAAATATAGTTTTACCTCTCCAATCTGGATGCCTTTCATTTCTTTTTCTCGCCTTTGCCCTGGCTAGAACCTCCAGTGTAATGTTGAATAGAAGTAGTGAGAGTGGACGTCCTTGTTTTGTTCCTGATGTTAGGGAGACAGCAGTCAGTCTTTCACTATTAAGTATGATGTTAGTTAATGGTTTTTTTTTTGTTAACAGATGCAGTTTATCAGATTGAGGAAGTTTCCTTCTATTACTAGTTTACTGAGTGCTTCTCTTCAAAGGGTAGTGAATTTTGTCAAATGCTTTTCTGTGTCTGTTGAGATGATCAGATGTTTTTTCTCCTTTATTCTATTAATATGGATTATTATATTGATTGATGTTAAACCAAGCTTGGAATCCTAAGATAAATTCCACTTGGTCATGGTGTATAATCCTTTTTATGTGTTACTAAATTTGGTTTGCTAGTGTCTTGTTGAGATTTTGCATCTATGTTTGAAAGAGATAGTGGTCTATAGTTTTCCTGTGATATCTTTTTCTGGTTTTGGCTTCAGGGTAATACTAGTTTCATAGACTGAATTGGGAAGTATTCTTCCATATTTTATTGTTTGGAAGAGTTTGTGAAGTTGATGTTAACTCTTCTTTAAATGTTTGGTAGAATTCACCAGTGAATCTATCTGGGCCTGGCTTTTCTTTGTGGGGAATTATTTATTTATTTATTACTAATTCAGTCTCTCTACTTGTTTTAAGTGTAATCAGATTTTCTATTTCTTCTTGAGTCAATTTAGATAGTTTGTGTCTTTCTACGACTTTATTTCATCTAGGTTATTGAATTTGTTGGTGCAAATTGTTCACAGTATTCTTCTATAATCTTTTTTTATTTCTATAAGGTTGCCAGCGATGTTCCTCTTTCATTCCTGATCTTGGTAATTTGAGCCTTCTCCTTTTTATTTTTAAGGTCATTCTAACTAAAGGTTTGTCAACAAAAATCGTTGGTTTTTTCAAAAAACTAACTTTTGATTTCACTGATTTTCCCTACTGCTTTTATATTCTATATTTTATTTATTTCTGCTCTAATTTTTGTTATTTCCTTCCTTCTACTTGCTTTTAGTTTAGTCTATTATTTTTCTAGTTTCTTAAGGTGGAAGTTTAGGTTGTTGATTTGAGATCTTTCTTCTTTTTTATATATAGGTAGCTGCTGCTATGAATTTTACTCTAAGCACTGTTTTAGCTGTATCCGTTAAGTTTTAGCGTGATGTGTTTTTGTTTTAATTCATCTCAAAGTATATTCTAATTTCTTTTGTGATTTCTTCTTCAACACATTGGTTTTTTAATAGTGTGTTGTTTAATTTCTATATATTTGTGAATTTCCCAAATTTCTTTCTGTTATTGATTTCTAACTTCCTTCTATTGTGGTCACCGAATATATTTTGTGTGATTTCCATTCTTTTACATTCATGGAGGCTTGTTTTATGGCCAAACATAAAATTTAAACATATAAGGATAAAAACTCCAACTCCACATCTCAAAACACAGAAACAAGGTAAAAAGACAAATGGCGACTTAGAAAAAAAAATTTGCAACGTATAGACAAAGGGTTAATATGATGAAACAGACATGCTCTTTAATTGCTGGAGAGAAAGCAAAATGGTACAACCCATAGGGAGGGGAATTTACCAATACTTAGCAAAATGACATCCCTTTCATGACCTCCATGCATTCATAAGTCACATTCAAACGGCAGGGACGAAACCCATGAGGAGGTGTCCCATCTCCCTGCCTCTGCCTCTTCCTTTACCCTAAGGCAAGTCCAAGTGCACCTTCCTGGTGCTGGGCAGGCAGGGAAGGGGTGCCGAGGGGCTGAGGTGTCTGCATTGGAAAGGGCAGATGTGGAGGAAGACAGACTCAGAAACAGAAACATACATACATAACAAGACAAGCTGGCTTTGGGGGTAGCACCTGGGGGCTTTCTTGAGAGAATGAGGTTTAAGATTGATGACAGAGACTGTATTTTGTGAGCTTTTAGGGAAGAGCTGGGCAAAGGAGTTCAGCAGTGTGTCTGTGTGCTTTCAGTGGGATTCCCCGTGGATGCCTTGTCAAGCAACTGTCTTAAAGACTTCAGCTGCTTGTTGATTTTAAGATTCCAGGCTGGAGTTTCCTTTGGATACATCACTGTGCAGACAAAGGTCATGGAGCAGCTCACGTTTCCCTGGATCTCACATAAATATTCATTTCTCCTCCTCTTCTTTTTTAACAAATGGATTATACGATAATCATGTTCTGCATCTTGCTTTTCCTACTTGAAAGTTCTTCTGCGTAGGTACATGGAGATCTAGCACATTCTTCTTCATGATAGCTTCCTGTCTTCATGGATGAACATTTAGGGCATTTCCAGGTCTTCCTTAGTCTCTGCAATGCTGACATAGACATCTGGGAGTCGCATTTCTGCCCACGTAGCAACTGTAAAATCTCCAGCAGTGGAAGAGGCAGAGGATATACTCAGTCCTAATTTTTATAATATCGCCAATTTCTGTTCAATGAGTTCTTTTCAAGATAGCCTCAATTATTAACTCTTTCAATATCAAGTTAAAATATTGAGAATAAAATTTATATATAAAGTAGAACAAAACGATAGTCTTACTACATTCAATAATATCAAACTTTCTGATTTTTCCAATCTGTAAAACAGAATAATATATCTCATAATTGGTTTTCATTTGCATTTCTTTCCATAGGAATGGGCACAGTGTATTTTCTATGTTTATCAATTGTTTCTATTTTTTTTTCTATTAACTAAATTAAACTGCCTAATCCTGTGTTTTGTTTGATTTGAAAACTGGAGGCTGGGCATGGTGGCTCACACCTGTAATCCCAGCACTTTGGGAGGCCGAGGCGAGTGGATCACGAGGTCAGGAGATGGAGACCATCTTGGCCAACATGGTGAAACCCGTCTCTACTAAAATACAAAAAATTAGCCAGGTATGGTGGCGCTGGCCTGTAATCCCAGCTGAGGCAGGGGAATCGCTTGAAGCTGGGAGGCAGAGGTTGCAGTGAGCTGAGATCATGCCACCGCACTCCAGCCTGGTGACAGAGTAAGAGCAAGAGTCCGTCTCAAAAAAAAAAAAAAAAAGAAAAGAAAGAAAATTGGAATGTTCTTTTTCTCATTGATTTGTTAATGCTCTTTGCAAATGAAGGAAAATAGCTCTTTGGAATCTATGTTGAAAATAGTTTTCTACCTATTCGTTGACTGGCACTTAAGAAGGGCTTTGCTACTGAATAGTTCTAATTGGTATGTTGTTCAACATTCATTCAACTTCTAAATGTATGATGTCTACGTTTGGTGCTGTGCTTAGAAAAATATCCTTTACCCCAAAACTGTTTAGTTTCATCATTTTCCTAGACTTTTAGTGGTGTTGATTTTTATGCTTAAGACATCTAGCGTTATTTGTTACAGCACATATTAGGAATCACCCAAATGCCATGAAAAGGAGACTGCCTGTATAACTGAGTTGCATCCATGCTATAGATTTGATCCATCTGAAATTGATTTTTTGGAGTGGGAGTGAGAATGCAATATGTTATCCCTATGCGACTCCCAAATAAACCTTTCCTGGACTAATTTTAATTCTAACTAGCAAGGCAAAATCAATGTGTATTTTGGCCTATTTTCACGTTGCCACACTGTTCCATTGCTTTCTCTGTGCATTGCCTTGCTAGTCTCCAACCCGTCATTATGGTGGCATTGGAATAAATTTTAGCATACGCTGCAACTAGTCTCCTCCCCTCCTCTCACCCCATCCCCTCTCCACCTGAACTTTCCTGGCTATTATCATAGGTTTATTTCTCTACGTAAAATTTATTATACTTTTTTCATGTTCCAAAAAGAAATCCTGTTTGTATTCTAATTGAGAATGCATTAGATGATAGGATCAATTTGTGGAGAATTGATATAATTACCTATTAAGTCTTCCTACACAAAAAGATAATATGTTATTTTTCTTACTCAAATATCCTTTATGTCAAGAGTTTAAGGTTTTCTTCAGGTAGGCCTGATATATTTACTGCTATTTCCCGTAAGTATTTTATATTTAACACACTCATTTAATAATTAAGAGAAAAAAGCAGAGCATTTCCTCCATAGCCTCTTTGAATATTCAAAGTTTTCATTTCAGTTTTCTATGTTCTTAGATAGATCTTGATAGGGCATCTAATTATAGGTTAACAACGAATCAATACCATGCTGACACTAACAGTGCCTAGAAATTGATAAGGAAAATCAGAGTTCCTCAAAAATTGATTAATAAAGAATATGAAGGCTGGGCACCATGGCTCATGCCTGTAATCCCAGCACTTTGGGAAGCCGAGGCAGGTGGATCACCTGAGATCAGGAGTTCGAGACCAGCCTGGCCAACATGGTGAAACCCCTTCTCTTCTAAAAATACAAAAATTAGCCAGTGTGGTGGTGGGTGTCTGTAATCCCAGCTACTTGGGAGGCTGAGGCAGGATAATCATTTGAACCCAGGAGGCGGAGGTTGCAGTGAGCTGAGATTGTGCCATTGCACTCCAGCCTGAGTGACAGAGCAAGACTCTGTCAAAAAAAAAAAAAAGAAAAGACTATGAAGAGATAGTTTTTAAAAAAGTAAATATAACTACTTCTTACACATGCTAAAACATGCTTGGCCACACTCATCGTAAGAGAAGTGCATATTCAAACTAGGCTGGGACACCATTTTTCACATATCAGATTAGGAAAAAGCAAACATTTGGTAATAAATACTTGTCAGCCACTGGGAAACAGACAAGCACACATGTTTTCAGGGACTGGGGCATAAATAGGAAAAACTCTCCTGAAGGGCCGCTTAGCAACATCTGTCAGATTTTTAGAAGCATATGCCCTTTGACCCATCACTTTGGGAATGTATTGTATAGATACGCTTCTATACATGGGAATAGACATCTGGCATTATTTGCTACAGCACATGTTAGGAATCGCCCAGATGCCCATGAAGAGGAGACTGCCTGTATAACTGAGTTGCATCCATGTCATAGAATACTAGGCCCGGCGCGGTGGCTCACGCTTGTAATCCCAGCACTTTGGGAGGCCGAGGCGCAGAGATCACGAGGTCAGGAGATCGAGACCATGGTGAAACCCCGTCTCTACTAAAAATACAAAAAATTAGCCGGGCGTGTTGGCGGGCGCCTGTAGTCCCAGCTACTCGGAGAGGCTGAGGCAGGAGAATGGTGTGAACCTGGGAGGTGGAGCTTGCAGTGAGCCGAGATCGCGGCACTGCACTCCAGCCTGGGCGACAGAGCGAGACTCCGTCTCAAAAAAAAAAAAAAAAGAATACTATGCAGTTGACTAAAAGAAGGCCAATGACGCCCTTAATGTGTGAAAGAAACAGGCAAGGTACACAACAGCATCTGCGATCAGCTACATTTTGTGTAAAAGAGGAGAAAAATCAGACTCTATCTTTGTTTTGCTTCTTTACATATAAAAAAAATTCTGGAAGGATGTAAGAATCTCAGAATTGTCGATCGATACTTATGATTTTTGAACCATATGACCGTATGACATTTTCAAACAACTAAAGTTTTAACATATTGGCGAGGGAAAAAATATGAGGTCGTGTTTTCTTGCTTTTCCTCTGCATGTCTTCCAGGCTGAGATATATACCCTCAAGTTCAAACAACAGAAATTGACTCCAGCTGATTTGTCTCAATACTGGGACTGCTATCTGCCTTCCAAACACAAAAGCAAGCACACAAAATAGAAGCAAAAAAGCCAAGATCAGGAGTCCTCCGTAGCTGGTAGAATTGTAGGCTGGTGTACGTCATGTGAGGATTTGAGGTGAACCCAGTGAGTGATTGCAGTGTGGCCTCCGAAAGGTTAAAGCAAATGCCACAAACCCATCCTTGTAAAAGATAATGCTGAACAGAAGTGAAAGCTTGCCTACCCCACCCCTTTGACCTAAGATGCAAACTCTGAGAAGATCCTCAGTCTGCAGCGGGAGTTAACATTCCCTGGGTGCTGCACTGCTCTGCAGCTGGGTTTTTGGTGCGTAGCTGAGTTAGATCAATGCTGTGCTGTGGTTGCTGCATTCACAGCTCTTTTCCCGGATGGAGAAGCCCGCTTGTGTATGGTGCAAACTTCTTCCATTTAGTACAAACTCTGGCTGAACAAAAACAGGTCTCCTCCTTTTTTTTCATGAGCAATGTCCTGATATTAAAGCAAGAAGCTCCATGATTCCTCAGCAACTGTAAACACTCCAAGAATGTCTGGGCCCCACTGTGAGGCCCCCATGCCCACCCAAACCTCACTAACAGCCCCCCTTCATGATTTTTCTCTGACCTGTGTTCAAGGCATTCATTATGAATGGCTGGAGGCTGAACATTTAAAAGATACGATCACCACCGGGTGCGGTGGCTAACACCTGTAATCCCAGCACTTCGGGAGGCCGAGGCGGGCAGGTCACCTGAGGTCAGGAGTTTAAGACCAGCCTGACTAACATGGTGAAACCCTGTATCTACCAAAAATACAAAACTTAGCTGGGCATACTGGTGGGCGCCTGTACTCCCAGCTACTTGGGAGGCTGAGGCAGGAGAATCGCTTGAACCCAGGAGGTGGAGGTTGCAGTGAGCCGAGATCACACCATCGCACTCCTGCCTGGGTGACAAAACAAAGAAACAAACAAAAAAGATACGATCCCTTGCAAACAAATGATCACAAAAATGCCAAGAACTGAGGAGGAACTAAACTTATTTTTAGCTTTAAAAAAAAAGAGCCAAGTAAAAAGGGACATTATCTAAGATCCAATTCAGTAAGTTTCTGATGGTTTATCTTTGTAACTTCCTAAAGCTACTGCTTGTTTATTTAAATTTTTAGAAATCATATGGCGATAACAGCAAAGATAGAAATGTGTTGTTTTGTAGAAATTTGGGGGAGAAAGAGAGAATAGAAACATTATTTTGCAAAGGCAGTGAGTAAATATTCAAAGGGAACACTTAGGTTAATCCATTTAACCCCATCAGATACTAGTATTAGCTCTGCTGACAGATAAAGAAAGAGGTCCCCAGAGAGTCAGTGACTTGACCAAGGGAGGGGGCAGAATTTCCACTCTAAATCACTAAATTAATTTTTATTAAAAAGGCAGAAAACAATGACTCAGCAAGCTTTCACACCCCCTTGGAGTAAAACAGACAGATTAAAATTATACTTGAAGGAAAGGCAGGCCATCTTGTCCCTATTTTAAGAAAGTGAAATAATTCACTTTACATAGACTGTTGCCTTAGGCCCAGGAGTCCTTATATAAGATCCCAATTTGGAACATACCAAGACAGTTTGTGCATATTTTTATTAAGTCACTTCTGAGTTACTCTGTGAAAACCGGGAAAAAAAAGCACCTTCCAAACTTGTTGAAAAGGGATGGCCAGCACTACAGGTTGATCAGTAAGCACTGATGGGTGGAGAACCCTGGGAGTTGTTCAGCATGGACCTGGAGGCCGTCTCTGGGTGAGTGCACACCCCCACACCCCCACCCGCCCACTGTGAGCAGAGAGGCCCCACGAGGACCCAAGACTGCTACCAACAGAAGCAGAGGGGGACTCTGGGCACCACATCGTCAGCCTTGTTGACTCCATGAATTTTTGAACTTCACACTTTACCAGTTTTCTTCAGTGAGACATACAGGTTTTGTAATTCGGGAAAAAAAAAGAAAAGAAAAAGCATTCTGAAGAGAAGGCAAGGAAAGATTTGGACTTTAATTAAAACATTTTTATTTAAAATGTTAATTAAACAGCTTTAATTTTGATGATTAGATTTGAGGGTCGTCACATTTCGGTGGACACACATTTGAAAATGAAGACTGGCCACATTTTAAATTCATGTCTTCCATAACTTTAAGCCATGCCTTCTCTAGCTTGGAGCCAAATAAAATCAGACTCACCATTTTGGAAGGACCCTACTTTTAATCATTGTAATATTATCATCATTTTCACTAATAGAAATAGAGTCCAGCTGAGGCTACATAATTTGCCCAACAGAGGAAGAGAAAAAGAACAGGCCATTTTTTTTGAGGGTCTACCTAGCATGTGCACTTAGTATGGTGCTAAGCATTCCGCAAACAGATTCTAACCATGCCCCTGTTACAGAGAGGACTAGCTGTGGAAGCATCAGGATTTGAACCCGGTTCCTCCTGACTGCAGAGCCCAGGTTCTTGACATTCTCACTCAGTATTTCCTGCAAGTGCACACCTTGGAGATGCCCAGGAGACGCTGGAAGATGAGATCAACACAGCAGGCTGAGCCCGGCTGCAGCCACCACCTCCTGCTCCACATCCTTAGAAATTATTACAAATATCAACAAGCCTTATTAGCATGGGAAAAGAAGTGACCTGAGAAGACCGGAATCCATCGTGCGTGAGGTGGAGAAGGCTTGGGAGTGCTCCAAGGCTGCTGGGGGATGTGGGAAGCAAGAGGGTCCCCAGGTCACCAGCAGGGCGACTGGGAGGAGTGGGGAGCCATAGTGGGCAGACTCCTGTGGATCTGGCCCCTCTCCAGCTTGTGCCAGGCAGCCTGGGACTGATGGGTCCACACTCGATGTGGGCTAAAGAGAAAATGTGGTAGGCAACTCCCAGGAGGCACATGGAGCCCACTACCCAGAAGACATGCTTTGGATGTCCCCAAGGCAGCCTGCTACAGTCCCCTGACCCTCCTCTTCGCAGGCTATTGTGACAAATGCTGTGTTCACAGACAGCTACGGGGAATCCCAGACAGAACGGTCAGCATCCACCCAGGCACCCGCAAACATTTGAGGAAGAACAGCACCGTATAGAGAAGCACCAAACTCCACTAACCAAGCCAGCACACAGGCAGGCCATAGATCAGCAGGAAGAGACATCCCACCTTACACACACACACACACACACACAGAGACATAGACACACACACACACGGACACAGACACACACAGATACAGGTACACACACATAGACACACAAAGACACACACACAGACACACACATACAGACACAGACACACACACAGAGACACAGACACACAGACAGACATACATACAGACACACACAGAAACACACATGCACAAAGACACACACATAGATGCGCAGACACACAGACACACATACAAAGAGACACACACAGACACACACACACAGAAAATATTTATGTTCCCTATTTATGTAGCCAAGGGCACAATCTCACTGGAAGCAGTCTGATCACCTAGGGGAGAAGCTGTGTCATATTTCACCACTGTCCCCCTTGGGCCTCAGAGTCCCCAGGAGGAAGTGAGCAGCTGATAATGACAAGGTCTCTGAAGCCAGGGTCTAGCCAGGTCAGAGGGCCTGCACATCTTGCTGCATCCTTACATTACTGGTGGGGGGAAACCTACACAAATCACACAGTCACTGAGATAAGAGAGCTTTGGGCTCTCCTGGTTCACAACACAGCTTGGTATTGTCAACTGTTCATCCTTATCCTGGAGGAAAAGACTGAGTTAGCATGGGAGCTTCCCTAAGCAGAATCTCAGGCTCCAGCTTCCCAGCACCTCCAGGGCCCTTCTCTACACAGAATTAATGTTAGCAGAGCAAGAATGAACTCAGAATAAATATTACTGATGTCTTGGAGAGAAACAGGAGGATGCAGCATCCACAAACAAGAATCAACTAAAACTCTTGGAAATTAAAATGAGAAGAGTTGCACTGTTAAGCACAGTGGGTGGGCTGCAGAGGAGAGACACTGTTGAAGGACAAATCAGGAATCTGGAAGACCAAGAGGAGGATGCAGCACCAAAAGACAAGGAGGCTAGGAGTAGAGATAAAAGAGTGAGAGACATTGAAGATATTTTTTGAAGTTTTTCAAAATGTGTCTAATGAGAATTTCAGAAGCATATACTTAAAAAAATAAGAATAATTTTCACGTTGCAAAAATATGAGTCCTCAGAAGTGACAGGATACTAGTCAAGAAGTTGAAAAAAAGGATGAGTAAATTTAGAAAAAAGAAGAAAAGGACTAGTGAAATAAACAATCTTATGGAAAGACTGATCAACAACAAAATGAGAGAGAGAAAGAGCAGGACATGTGAGAACACACAAGCAATATCTGGAACAAAGAGATAAAACTACATTAGAGAACTTAAAATCATGGCATCATCAGCAAAGGACACAGGAATTCTTGGAGAAACAGGGCATTGTGCATCCGGGGCAGGATACGGACAACCTGGCCCTGGACGTCTTGTCACATCAGAAAGAAAGGAAGTTATCAAAGACCTCTGGGGTCATGCCAAAAGATAGAGGAACCTACACAGGGGGCCTACTGGCAAAAGAGGAACAGCGTTAACATCAAGACTCAAATAAATTAAAATTCATGAGTTCATAATGATACTAAGGAAAAAATAACCCACTTTCATTGGCCGCCTTCAAAAGGTGCTAGGGAATTGACTTATTTTCAGGAGAATGAATAAGAAAACTAAGAGAAAAAAACCCAACCATTTGCCCCGACTTTGCTTTACAAACTGTAACTCAAGGTACCACAGAGTAGATGGAAGAAATTTCTTCTTTAGAGATCACTTTCAGCTAATAAATGAAGAAGGTAAGATAGACTTAAAATAACACCACTTTGCAACCTCAAATTAAATAATTGATCTAAGCAACCATCAATGACTGATAAAACCATTGGGTGAAAAGTCGAAAAACCATTAGGACATTTATAATGAGTGATTGCGCTGACACCACTGAAAATCATTAAAAAACTCTAAACATCAGAGATAGACTGTTAGACATTCTGTGACTAGGTGATGATGCCAGAGGAAGTACACACCAGCTATTGGGCATTTTTGCCAAAACTTCTTACTAAATCTAATCAGGCCTCTGGATCTACAAAAACATAGGGAAGGTGGAAACATGTCAGGCCACACATAGAAATGCAATTGCTAAAATCCAGCATGTGGAAAATTGCAAAGGACAAACAATATGGTTTTATCAACAAAAGAAACCGCAAGGAAAAAGAAATTGAGGGAGAAAGATATAAATTAAGAGACTTAGGAACTGTACTGCCCCATGTCCCAGCATGCAAGGGCACTGACTCAACAAACCTGACTCAAACAGACCAGTGATAAAAACAGAGACAATCCAGGACATTTGAACACTGACTAGATATTTGATATTTTGACTTTTTTATTTATTTTGAGATGGAGTTTCACTCTTGTTGCCCAGGCTGGAGTGCAATGGTACGATCTGGGCTCACTGTAACCTCCGTCTCCTGGGTTCAAGCGATTCTCCTGTCTCAGTCTCCTGAGTAGCTGGGATTACAGGTGCCTGCCACCATGCCTGGCTAATTTTTTGTATTTTTAGTAGAGATGGGTTTCTCCATGTTAGTCAGGTTGGTCCCAAACTCCTGACCTCAGGTGATCCACCCACCTCAGCCTCCCAAAGTCCTAGGATTACAGGCATGAGCTACCATGCCTGGCCCTCTCCAGCCAAGGGTCCAGCCTGGGTCTCCCCTCTCAGAAGCCTAGCCTGTCAACAGCATGCTATTGTGGGCATATATTAACATACATTTTTAAACATACATTTAAACATATGTTAAATGTATTTTGTTTTTTCTTTTTTAGACTTCTTAAGCTATAAGTATGGAATTGGGTTCTAAATCATCTGGAAAGAGAGAGAAGGGGATTCACATGGACGCAGATTGGCCATGTCGGGGAAGGAGGGAGGATGGCAGAAGGTGGGTTACCTGCATGGGAGGAGTAAGTTCCAGTGTATCAGAGCACTGGAGGGGGAATCGAGTTAACAATAGTTTGTGGTCTGTTTTCAAAAAGCTAGAAGAGTGGCTTTTGCATGTTCCCAACACCAAGAAATGAAAAATGTTTGAGGTGATGGATATGCTAATTATCCTTATTTGATCATTACACATTGTATACGTGTATCCAGATATCACTCTGTATCCCATAGACAAGCACAATTATTACATGTCAACTAAAAACAAGAGGGTTAAAAAAAAGATTGCCCATGTGTGATAATTACTGAAATTGGGTAATGGGTACAAAGGGGTCCATTTTAATATTCTCTCTACTTGTGTACTGTGTTCAAAAGTTTCTGTAATAAAAAATTTTAAAAAGTGGCTGGGTGTGGTGGCTCACGTCTGTAATCCCGGCACCTTGGGAGGCTGAGGCAAGTGGATTGCTTGAGCTCAGGAGTTCGAGACCAACCTGGGCAACATGGTGAAACCCCATCTCTACAAAAAAAATACAAAAATTAGCCAGGCATGGTGGTGCACGCCTGTAGTCCCAGCTACTTAGGGGGATGAGGTAGGAGGATCGCTAAAGCCCAGGCTGCCAAGGCTGTAGTGAGATGAGAGGTCACCACTGCACTCCTGCGTGGGTGACAGAGTGAGACCCTGTCTCTAAATAAGTAAGTAAATAAATAAATAACTAAATAAAGAAAGAAAGAAATAGGCCGGGCGCAGTGGCTCATGCCTGTAATCCCAGCACTTTGGGAGGCTGAGACGGGCAGATCACGAGGTCAGGAGATCGAGACCATCCTGGCTAACATGGTGAAACCCCATCTCTACTAAAAATACAAAAACAATTAGCCAGGCGTGGTGGGGGGCGCTTGTAGTCCCAGCTACTTGGGAGGCTGAGGCAGGAGAACGGCATCAACCCGGGAGGTGGAGCTTGCAGTGAGCCGAGATCTCGCCACTGCACTCCAGCCTGGGCAACAGAGCGAGACTCTGCCTCAAATAAATAAATAAATAAATAAATAAATAAATAAATAAACATTTTTAAAAAAGAAATCTAAGATAAAAATATAACATTTTAAAATTCCACGTAGCTAAAGACTTATGAAAAGGGAAAAATATCCCATTTTGAGTCCAGACCTAAAAACTGTGGTTTCTGAGGCCAACAAAAAAGGGGAACTAAGTATTAGCCCCGATTCTTTGGAAGAGAGGGCAATTGGAAGCCTAAGTTTGGGTGGGGGCGGGAATGGGTACTTTTCATTGTATTCCCTTTTGTACTTTTAAACTGTGTGTAAGTATATGATTCATCTATTAAAAATGAATAAGATAGTTTAAAAATATATTTTAAAATTCTGAACCATTATAAACTTCATGCTAAAATATTTGAAAATCTAGATTAAATGGATAACTATCTAAAAATAGTATTGCATAAAATAACTCAAGAAGAAATAGAACATTTAAAGAAACCTATAACCTTTAAAGACAGAGAATCAATAGTGAGACATCTACCCAGTAAAAAGCACCAGGCCTGTATGGTTTTATAGGCAAAGTGATGTATCCTGCTTCTTGGAAAATATAGTACATACTTATATTATCAAACTTATGTTGGTTGAAGAAGCAAGCTGCAAAAAGACTGGCATAGTATGAAAATATTTAATCCAACATTTTTAGTATGGAAACTGTTCTGAAAGGAGCAGGATTGACAAAACAGGACTCTGGTTACCCCATCCCTACCACAGCTGGACAACGAGCCTGCTGAGATGCCTCCTTCTCCCAGCTGAAGTGTTAGCACCCAATCTCAGTTTCCCACGGGTCTAGTGAGCCATCATAGAGGACTGCACATTCCACAGACCCCGAGTTGCCCCATATAAGCAGCCAGCACCCACAGCTAGCATGCTATTGACAGGCTGGGCTCTGAGAGGGAAGACCCAGGCTGGACCCTCGGCTGGAGTAGAACCCAGCCCCATCCAGCCCTATCCAGTAGATGCCCTGGCATAGCTTCCTGTCAAAGGAGAGGCTGGGGGCCACATGCCATGCCGTCTTGCAGATTCAGGCTTTGTGATTTTCTTTCTCTTAATAAAGCCTATTCTCTAACCTCAGTGGAAGACATTGTGGAGTTCATGTCAACCCCTGCACAATAGATGGTAGCCCAGAGGGGATCCACCTGGCAAGGCAGAAATGATGTATTTACAGACACAGGCACACGTACAGCCATAAAGGGTTCAGACTAACTTCAGAGTAATGGCTACCGCTGGAGTTGAAGGACAGCAGTCATCAGGGAGAGATCCAAAGGCATTCTGGCTGTACCTGTAAGGTTTGACTTCTTAAAATATTTTCTTTGGAGCAAAAATGACAAAATATTAATGTTGATTAACTCTGAGTGATGCATACATCTTTGATCCCTCCTTCCTTTACTCCTCACTCACCTAACCCATATCAAAGCCTGCTCCTCTCACCAGGAGGTGGCGTCTATTTCCTGTGCTGGCCTAAATCTGGACTGGCCTTTGACTTGTTTTGACCCACAGGTGGTGGCAGAAGTGATGCTGTACCAGGTCTAGGGCTATGCCTTGGGAGGCCTAGAGGCTTCTGCTGCGAAACTCCCAGAATTCGACAGTAGGCTGTAAAGAAGCTTGGGCTAGACATGCGGTGGATGAGAAAGTGTGTGGAAGAGAGAGAATTCACGTGGAGGAGCACGGAGGGGCCAGATGTGGGAGTGAAGCAAGAAGAACCGCCAGCTGGGCTCTGCCTAGATTCCTGACCCACAGAAACCTGGGAAATGATCATTTGTTGTTCTTTTAAGCCAGCAAGTGATAGGGTGGTTTGTTACATACTTGTGTGTAGATACCCACACAAGTCCTGATAGCTTTCGTTTGAGACCTATTCCCAGGGCATTCTCTTCTTCCCACTGCTACCCCACCATCCTGGCCCCCCCTGGTGCCTTCTCTCCAGGGCTCTGGCAATAGGCTTCTAATTCCCTAAATAAGACCATGAAGCTCCTCAGATGTGTCCATCAGCCTTGGAACAAAATCTACACTCCTGCTGTGAAGGCTTTACCTCTCCAGCCCTATTTGGTGCTTCCCTCACTCTGCCCCAACTGCGCAGCCATCTTGCGGTCACTCAAACCTGCCGAGCTCATTCCCGCTGCCCAGCCTTTGCACTCACTCATGCCTTGCCAGGAGCACCATGTCCCCAGCTCCTTTACAGGACTGACCTCCTGATTCCATTCACTTCATTCTGTGTAAATGCCACCTCCCCACAGACACCTTCCCTGATCTCTGACCAGCAATAGTGCCCTATGCCTGTCAATCTCCATCCCTGCAATCTGGTTGATTTCTGTCATGGCCCTGTTCACTCCTGACGGGAGAGTGCAGGTTTATGTACTGTGTTTCCCCTGCTGGAATAGAAACATCATGAGGACATTTTCCTGGATTCCCAGGGCCCTGACCATAGCAGGCTCTGACATAGCCTGGAGTGTAGGACCAAGACTAGACACAAGACGGAGGGCTGGGCATATCATTCGCTGTTATTTTTAGTATGTTCAATAAATACTCGTCTTCCCAGCCTTCCTGTGGCTGCCTCCTTCTGGTCAACTGAGCAGACCTGAGATTCAACATCAATGTCTTACCTAATAACAAATAAAAATGGCCACACTGTGCCTCTTTTGTACATGATCTTACTCTAACGCTTCATTGAGCATCACTCTCTGGTTTTCTTCTTCCTTCCTTTTTTTTTTTTTTTTTTTGAGACAGTTTCTTGCTGTGTCACCCAGGCTGAAATACAGTGGTGTGATCTCTGCTCACTGCAGTCTCTGCCTCCTAGGCTCAAGCAATACTCCTACCTCAGCGCCCCCAAGTAGCTGGGACCACAGGTGTGTGCCTCCACAACCGGCTATTTTTGTTTGTCTGTTTTTGTAGAGATGGGGTTTCGCCATGTTGCCCAGGCTGGTCTCAAACTCCTGAAGTCAAGCGATCCACTTGCTAGGCCTCCCAGAGTGCTGGGATTACAGGCATGAGCTACCTTGCTCAGCTCTCTTGTTCTTTGCTGTCTACTTTTCCTGCTACAATTAGAAGCCCTGTAAGGGCAGAGGCCACACTCCTGCTGTGTCCCCAGCATCTGTAACAGTGTCCTCCACAAGCGGATGCCTAAGAATGGTTGAAATAATCACGCTGAATTAATAAAGACAAACACAAAGCCGGGGCTTAGAAGAAACGTAGAGAATGCAGAGGTCATTAAAAAGAACTTCAAAAATAAGTGCCAGTGAAAAATATTTTTCTGCCAGCATTTTCACTGACTTAGTATCCTGGGAAGTTGCTTTCTATGTAATTTACAGACATTCTTTGCCTATAAAGTCAGCTGACTGCAAATTTCCCTAATAATGCTTTGAATCATATAATTATTGATTTGTTTGGAATTCAGTGTAAAATGTTGGTTTCAATACATGATTTTGACATTTTAAATAAATAAATAAAAATTAACTGAGAAGATAAGACTGACACCAAAATAAAATAAAATAAATGGCAATTAGGATCCTCTGGGAAATTCAAGAAAATATTGCATCCATAACACAGGAGCACAATGCCATGAAAATAAACAACCAAGAACAGGAAAGAGTTTTGGAAATTAACACTGAGTTCCAAAATGAAATGTTCAATAGACAGGTTAGAAGATAAAGTCAAGCAAATCTTTTTTTTTTTTTGATGGAGTCTGGCACTGTGGCCCAGGCTGGAGAGGAGTGGCGTGATCTCAGCTCACTGCAACCTCTGCTTCCCAGGTTCAAGCGATTCTCATGCCTCAGCCTCCTGAGGAGTTGGGACCACAGGTGTGTGCCACCATGCCCGGCTAATTTTCATATTTTTAGTAGAGACAGGGTTTCGCCACGTTGGCCAGGCTGGTCTGGAACTCCTGACCTCAAGTCATCTACCTACCTCAGCCTCCCAAAGTGCCGGGATTACCAGCGTGAGTTACTGGACTAGGTCAAAAGTTTATAAACATTAAGAAAAAGAACAACAGTTGGAAAATGTGAACAAAAAGATAAGCAACCTGTATCTTAATTAATAGGAGTTCCAGAAAAACAAACAAAACTATAGCGAAAGCAGAAGAGAAAAATATTATCAAAGAAAATACAAGAAATGTCCCACGCATGAAAGGGATACGTGCTTGACCCACCCAGTGCCAAGCAGCACCAATGGAAGAGGACACTCACCCAGGTCTTCCGTTGGAAAATTTTGGAAGACCAAGCACACGGGGAAGATTCTGAAAGCTTCTGAAAGGGAAAACCAGGTCATCACAGAGCAGTGAGAATCACATCACATCAGAGGACAAGGGAGAAGGTTCCAAAGGCAGGGGATTCCAATTGAGATCGCAGGAGAGGGCAAAATAAAGATGCTCTCAGGAAAGCAGAGTCTCTTTCAGGAGCCTCCCAGGAGTCCTTTCTTAGGCATTTTCTTGCTGATGAATTCCAATTAAATAAGGGTGCAAAGTAAGAGTCCCGGGTGGGAGGCAGGAGGCGGATGGAGGTAGCAGGGAGGGGGGATGGTGCTCATCTCCAGGGCCCCACAGAATACTGAGTCTCCGGGCACTCATCATCACGAAGGGAACATATCATTTAAAGTCACAAATGCAACCTAGGGATGAGTCAGCCCCAAAAGAATGAAATGCAGAGGGAGAAGCAGATAGATGGGGTGCAAAAGGGAAGGAAATATTCATTTATTATGGCAGGAAGTCAACAGACACTGTTTCAACAGATCAGCAATAGAGAGGTGCAGGCATCCTCTTCACATTGAGAAATGGTAATTACCTGAAGAACTAAAACCAGAAACAGGAAATAACAACTCTTTTGGGAGTTGACACTGGGGTAGGGCCTTGTTGCTTTTCCTATATTATAGTCCCTTCTCTCTGACAGCCTTCATTAACCAGGGGTATGCATTCCTTTGATAATTTTTAATGTGCTTGTTCTGTGATCCTGCCATTCTGCTGGGGCATATGCAGTAATATTCAACTCTTAGAAGCAAAAGGTAGAAAGAATCTAAAGATGCTTTAATAAGAGATTGATGAAACATGGTTGTATTCACACCAAATGTGATGCATATAGAGGGAACTCTGAGACATACTCAAGAGAAAAAAGCTGTACAATAGTATGTACAACTGAATATGCATGTAAAACCAGAAATACACACAGAGATAACCACACATGTGCTTTGGAAGAGGTTAGGAAAAAAACACACAAAGGCCGGGCGCGGTGGCTCATGCCTGTGATCCCAGCACTTTGGGAGGCCGAGGCGAGGGCCAGGCACTGTGGCTCATGCCTGTAATCTCAGTGCTTTGGGAGGCCGAGGCGAGGGCCGGGCGCTGTGGCTCATGACTGTAATCCCAGCACTTTGGGAGGCCGAGGCGAGGGCCGGGAGCGGTGGCTCACGCCTGTAATCCCAGCACTTTGGGAGGCCGAGGCGAGTGGATCACTTGAGGTCAGGAGTTCCAGACCAGCCTGGCCAACATGGTGAAACCCCATCTCTACTAAAAATACAAAAATTTGCCGGGCGTGGTGGCGCGTTCCTGCAATCCCAGCTACTCAGGAGGCTGAGGCAGGAGAATTGCTTGAACCCTGGAGGTGGAGGTTGCAGTGAGCCGCGGTTGCACCATTGCACTCCAGCCTGAATGACAAGAACGAAACTCCATCTCAAAACAAACAAACAAACAAAAAGAAAACACACTTAGCTAACAGTGATTACCCATGGGCATGATGGAAAGGGGGCCAAGAATAACTGTGGCTTTCTCTTATAATTTCAATCCACTGTGCGAATTGTGGAATTCCATATAAATAACTTTTTTCTTAACCTTCAGGGAGGAGTCAGGCACCAGGAGAACGCTCGTAGTCCACTGTCAGGCGGGGGCTCTTCGCTTGCTTCGTATTTTTGAACCTGTGGGTGCTGGTGATGTTTGCACAGAGACTGGAGTGACTGCCCACTGGAGCCATTTGAGCCTGGAAGCTGGGGTGGGGGCAGAATGACTGGAGGAGCCCTGCCCTGGCCTCCCCCATCCAGCCCCACCAGCAGAGCGAGGCCCTGAACCTTCCATCTCTAACCCCTGCAGGTGTGGGCCACCTGTGACCACCCACTTGCCTCTCTGAGTTCACATGGCTGTGTCAAGTCCAAACTAAGCTGCTAACAGGAACTTCAGAGAGCCATTCTTGTCCATTTATATTCAATTTCTAACCTCAAATTTGCATCGTAACATGGTTCCATATTTAAAATAATCAATTAAAATGTTCTCTGCCTTTAAATATCTCTAAGTCACTGAAAAGTTCAAAGTGTCATGTAAATTATTTTTGTTCTTGGTTCTCCTGAAACGACCAGGTAGGTGATTTTAAGCCAACATTTGGCAACATGCCACGGCCCCTGGGTGCTGGATGTTGAATGGAGGATGAGAGGATGACGCCAGGCACAACCCTAGCAGCATTAGCAAAAGGAACTGCAATCCTCAAAAGTTCTTTACGGTTGAAAATATAAGTTCTGATTAGTGTGTGCTTCTGTGCGCAGCATGGGGGCGATGAGCTCAGGGAGGATTCTGTTGCGTGAGACGTGTGTTTCTGTTTGTTTTTTTTCTTTTCTTTTTTATGACAAATGTCACCCAATAAGTAGCAAGATGGCTAAGTGGAATCTGGACAAACTGAACCCAAGGGTGGCCTGAATAGTGAAGGGACTCAGAATTGGGACTTGCAAAGAATAATAGCAGCTCCTTATTTTCATTCATCGAACTTTCCAAAAATGTGTGTGCAATTCACACACTCAAGTTTAGACTTACATGGCATTGGGAGTGGTGGGGTGGGAGGGCTCCATTTCCATAGAACTAAAGAATTTCATAAAAGTCCCTAGTGAAGTCTCCTTCAAAGTCTGACTCAAGCAAACCAGGAGGGGTGAAACCCTTGTCGCTCTGCACACAGGCCTGGGGAGGGCCACATGGACATCTCCCTGCTCTCAGGCTATTGACCTCTTCATGGGGGCCAGGGAAGATGGCTGGTAAGAAAACCTTCTCTCTCGGTGGCTGAATGCATGCCAGGTGAGCCTGGGCTGCTCCCTAGCAAGCACAGAGGCCACCATATAGGGCTGCCCTGCACACCCCACATAAAGGAGGCCAAGTCAGGAGCAAGTGTGGGGTGGGGAGGCCGGGCAGGGGGTGAAGACTGGGGCTCTGGTGAGCCATCACCTTCAGGCTTGGGCCACCTAGGATGGGGTGGGTCAGTGGGGGTGCTCCTGAGGGCTGGTCCACGGCAGGGTGGGGAAGCAGGTAGGGGCAGCTCTCCCCGTGGACCCAGGTGTGTATGGCCTAATAATTAGCCCACAGACAGACAGAGAAGTCAAAAGACTCTCGTGATATCCAAGTGGAACGTGTAAAGTTGCCGGCGGCCTGTCAGTGGGATGGCTTACTCAGCCTAAAAAGGAATCTGCAGGGAGGGCAACACATCTGCTTTTAGTGACTCCAAGAAATGGGTTAAGGGATTCCGATCTGTCTAAATGAATAAAGCCAGGCGCGAAGAGAGCCCCATAGCATCCACTTCCTACCAGAGCTGTCCACAGAAAGGCTGGCGCTGTTTGCTAGGGAGTCAGCTCCCCATTGCTAGAAGTGAGCAAGCACATTCCGGACACGTAATCAGGAGAAGATCTAAGCCTCGGGTTAAAACGAATGTTCAAAGGCTCATCGAGGCCTGGAGGATCTGTAGCTGGCCTCTGCTTTGTAAGCATGAAGCACAGCTGTGCTAACTGCCACCTGCATGGATGGATGCACACAGCCACCTCGCCCACCACCTGGGCCACCAATCAGCCTCCCTGTCCTTCTCCTCACTCATTAAAAGATTCCTGACCAGACGTGGCTGTGCTCCCTGGAGGGGCTGGCGTGCTCCTGCAGCCAGGCTGGACTCCCCTTCCCTGCAAGGCCCTCCCTGCCCTGTTTCCTGTGGCTCTCGTGGTGTGAACACAGCCCAGCACATTCAGGCAGGAATCCAGCGGGAGGAACAGGTCAGAGATGTGGGCTGGCTCATCACTGGGGATCTGTCCCTTGTAGACTTTCCTGCTGTGGCCTGACGAGAAGGCCGGCTGCCACCCTAGAGGCTCTTCCTAATTCGATCTATTTCCTACTTCTGTTTCTGGAAGGCAGGAAGAGCCCCTACTTGAGCAAGCCTCTTAGCTCCTATATTAAGAAGTTGTATTTCAAATACAGATTCGAAAAAGCCAAAGAAGAAAAAAACAAGACATTGGAAGTGGCCATGAAACAACCTGGGATCTGAAGAACTTCTGGAATGTTCCTTCTCCTCTGGTCCATGCTGGGTCTGGTGGTGGGCAGTGCTCTGGGTGGTGTGTGACTGTGGCAGGGCTTTCAGGACCGAAGCGATGGCCACTCACAGAGAGCTGGGGGTGCGAGCCACTGCCTGGGTGATGTCTGCTCAAGCTCCACCCACCCTCCGCAATCCAGAAGTCTCCCCAAATATTCTCCACCTGAATTATGTGGAAGTTTCCTGACTTCTCTACTTTCCGGGACAGCTCTCCTTGGCTGGCAGGACTGGTTTTTCCACTCTGGCTGGTGTCAGACATACTCAGAAGAATGAACATCTAATGACATGTTTGTCAAAGTAATGTGAGTCCTGCAGCCCAGGCCCAGTATCTCATTGACAGCTGCTCTGTCAGCTGGCAAACTCTACACCCATCAAAGCTTTCCAACCATTCCTCCTGCACCGCAGGCGAGCTGACTGCTGCCGGTGCTAATGAGGCTGAGATTGTCACACACCTTCCTGGGACACAATTGTGTTGCACAAACACACAGCGGGCCGCATGGCAGGGCAGACACACACAGACCCCAGCACCACACCAGCTGGGCAAAGCCCCCCACATCCAGGGGCTTTGAAAGGATTAACCATTGTAAACAAATACGAGCTGAGGTCACACAAGTCACAACAGGTAGGGGGTGTGAAAAGGCATACCTAGTACACAAATAAAAAATTAAAAATATCATTACCCCAACACCCAAAAGTAGACACTGTGTTTTTTAAAGTGTGGGTCTTTTTCTAAAGCATACTTGGAAGTATAATAAGAATGTTATCGTTTTCAAACACGTTATCTTCCAAGGATTTTTGAAGCATGAGAAAGCTGCCCCTACATAATTTTGAGTATCATTAGTTTTCCTTCTGGCAGCCAACTTTTCTTAGCTGGAGCTGGAAATTAGGCCTGAACAGGCTTCCCTGAGTGAGGCTGGTGGATTTGGAGGGTGGGAGAGGGGAAACAGGACTCCCTATCATCCCAGGAAGTCTGGGAGAAGGTGGGATGGGACAAATCCAGCCTAGGCTCCGGGGACATGCTCAGAGGGTGACAACTGCAGGGGGATCAGCTGCAGTCACAGTAAGTCAAGTATTCCGCATTTATTCCAGAAAGACATCAAGGCAAAGAGGCCAGTGGAGGCAGATCTAACTTTGGATGTAAGCACAGGAGGTTTACCGTTTAGATTCGAATCACAAATCATCAGTACTTAAATAAACAATAATTTAAAAATAACTTGCAATATTATTCTTCTGGATGCAAATGAAGGCAAAACAAAACAAAAAGCAATGTGTAGATATTGTAGGAAACATAAACAGCACCGATGAGCAAAGTACAGTGACTGCAATCCCAGCACACAGACGTGACCACACGCCACCCTTTGAGCATTACCTGCTCCTTGGCTGTAGCCTTAGTGTACATATTTATTAATATATTCTGTGAAAATGAAATCCAACATGCAACATATTAAAATTGGGCCTTACAGAGGGAGCCCTGTAGGCTTTAATCCCTGGAATTAATCAATTCTGTTAGTGAGCTCCAGGGCTGGGGCTCACAGGCTCAGTCCTGCTGGTACCACCTGTGGGACCTTAAAACACTGAGTATGGGTATAAATTAGTAGCTTCTCACCAGATTCCTTATGAGGATTTGGTTATTATTGTAATTGGTTAACATGTAATATAATTTTCTTAATGCTAAACAGGGGACAGAGCTTTCTGGGGCATGACAGGCTATTTTCCTCCCCACTTCAGCTCTGTGTTTTCTGTGTTAAGTCGCTGCACAAACACCTCCCTCATTCTCAGGGGTTCCCAGGGTGTCACTTCCCTGTCCTGTCCCTACTTCAAGCTCCTTGAACGGTACACAGTGAAGGCTGCTGAGGTCACATCAGGGTCCTTGGCCCTTGTGTGTGTCCCTTGGGTTATACAGAACAGGGATGGCAGGGATTCCTGAGATCCCACTGGGGAAAGAGGCCTGGGGCAGAAGAGACTTTTCTGTGCCTGCTGTTTCCCATCAGAGAACAGTCAGGAGAGGACACCTCCTAAGGAGCAGTGTCAAGCTCAGATGCAGGCCTTTAGGGAGAATCATGGGGGGCTGGGGAGTGCCACACTTTGGCCTTTCGGAGTACCTTAACATTTTCTGGTTGTCTGTCTTGCCACGAGCTTGGAGGTGGGGATGGGTTTGTCCAAAGCCCATTGCGCCCTGGTCCCTGGGACCTGTAAGAATCAGTGGGGGATCCCTGGGGACCTAGAAACGCAGGCTGTCTGTGCCCCAGGCCTCCTGAATGAGATTCTGCATTTCATCAGGATCCCCAGGGGATGTGTGCACATGATAATTTGAGAAGTGCTGCTCTACGGGACTCAAACCATTTAGATGGGCTGATTCTCCACTTTAGCTACATGTTAGAATCACTAGGGAACTTTTAAAAATTAGCCATGCTGGCCGGGCGCCATGGCTCACACCTGTAATCCCACCCCTTTGGGAGGCCGAGGTGGGTTGATCACTTGAGGTCAGGAATTCTAGATCAGCCTGGCCAACATGGTGAAACTTCGTCTCTACTAAAAATACAAAAATTAGCTGGGCATGGTGGCGCAGGCCTGTAGTACCAGCTACTCAGGAGGCTGAGGCAGGAGAATCGCTTGAACCTGGGAGGTGGAAGTTGCAGTGAGCCGAGGTCACGCCACTGCACTCCAGCCTGGGTGACAGAGCAAGACACTGTCTCAAAAAAAAAAAAAAAAAAAAAGAAAGAAAGAAAGAAAGAAAAAGAAAAAATTACCTATGCTTGCTCACTCCCTGCCCCCCTGCCCCAAGATGCTCCAGTGGGTCCAGGTGGTGCCAGGGCCCTGCCGGTTTGAGCCACTACCCAGTGACCACGTGGGCCGTGCTTGAGAAGCACTCACTCCTTTAGATCAGCAACTGCTGACCAGGAGGAGAGGGAGCAGCGCCTCCTGTGGGGCTTTTTCAGATGACACAGTCACCTACCCAACAGGCCCCAAACAGACTCAAGGTCCCTGTCCCCACCCTCATCCCTCAGTGCTGCTGAGAGGAGCAGCAGGAGGATAAGGGAGCCTCATGTGCACTGGAAAGGTGGAGGTGCTACCCCCAAATCGGGGACAGCGTTCTATCACCCATGCCACTTTGATCGCACACTAACAGAGCACGTAACTGAAAAAAGACATATGTCTAAAACAAAGAAAAAGAAAATTTACAAAGATACAAGTTGAACACTCTGGAAAGATTTAGTGCTGGGCAATGTCAAGAAGCAAATTCGTCTCACATTTCATAACGTGATGGATGTGAAAAGATGCCTTCCAGAAACATCACCCCGGTCAGCTGCTGGACATTTCAGATGGAGTAAAAACACCCAGACAACTGAACAAAGTGTCTGCCAAGCCAGGTACAGTGGCCGATCGTTAGTGAATGTGGTTAAGGGCACAAACATGGGCCTCTCAGACCCAACATGTTGACCCTTTCACCTCCCATAGTCTGGCCTCGCATTTAAGAATGAGTGTTGAAGCATTAAGACAGGGTTCACATGGCAATTCTGTGATTTCTGAGTTGTTGACCTTGAACAAGTTTCCAGGCTTCTCTTACCCTCATGTTCCTCAGCTATAAAACGGAGATAAAAGTACCATGTTCCAGGCTGTCGTGAGGATTTTATGACATTATTTCGTAAAGTTCTGAACTTTGTACATGTAGTGCCTGGTACATACTAAGGGATTAACAAATACTTGTTAACAATGATATCCTACTGGTCTTAAAAGTGGTGCAACTGCAGCGGAAAATCTGGCAATACGCGCTAAGAGCTTAAAGATGTTCAAGACCAATAATTCAACTTCTATAAACCTACGTTACAGAAATAACCTTGAAACCAAGTATTAAGAGATGGGAAGGAAATGCTTTCAGTAGAAGAGAATAACTAGAAGCAACCCAAATGTCCCACAGGAGAAGAGGGATTAGGTCAATAACCGGCATAGTACTCCCACAGACAATGATGTTTCTTTTGGTTCCGAGTGCTGCCCAATTTATGAATCATTTTTTGATCAAATTATTAAATTGTAAAAAAATAAAATAAAATAAGTGAAATGATGTTTCACTTGATCACAGGAGCTAGGTGGTGCCCTAGGTAAATGTCACTGATAGACGGTTAAGAGAAAAAAGCAAAATACAACATTACATACACCTCATAAGTACAATAAAGTTAAAACAAAGTCCCTTAAACACAGAGAAGCAGAGACTAGGAGAGAAGATGCCAAGATGCTCATTGTGCTTGTGTTTGAGATAGCGGGATTCGGGATGATTCTTTTCCCTTCTTCCTTTTTTTTTAAAATTTTTTTTTTCAATTTTTCGTTAATAAACATGTATCATTTTTAAAATGAGAAAACGAAACTAAATCCTTATTCTTAAAAGTTCTTTAACCCAACATGAAGTGATGTCCCATTTGTTAAGATCTGTGAGTCCACAATAAATTTTGTACACGGTTCCTCAATTTTTAGAATTTAGGAGTCCCAAGATATATTTTATGATGAAAGAGCACCAAATGATGGATATTTGATTTCCATTGGTTGAGAACTCCTTGTTCTTACATAGCCTAGACACCCTGCAGGATGAGCATGGCAGGTCACACCCAGGCAGGCGTAAGCACAGCCCTGTCCTTACCGTTAAGCGTCTCCATGGCGTGTTCTGGACACACGGCTGACTCCTCCGGCCCCACACACCAGTACATGCTGGGTGGTCTCTGCGACATGCCAGCCATCAACCCTTGCAGCAGCCGATCTTCAAAGGTAGGTCCTGCTGTTGTCACTGCCACTGCCGCTGGCCATGGGGTGCGTTAAGGCATGGACTCATAGCCATGGCTGAGCAGAAAGCTTTCTTGTTCTGGTGGTGAAAAACAATCAAAACAGAAAGCTTTTATCATTCCTGTCCTCCTCCCCTGCAAATATTTGCATGGGTTCATTGAGTTTTCCCTCTGTAACATTCCTTTTTGTAGTCAAAACCCATCCAGCCAAACCCATCAGGTGTGGTCAATGGGAAGGCAGAGCTCCCCCCATCCCATCTTGATGCTGGGCTCAGGTCTTGTCTACCTGAGAAGAGTCTCAAACAAACCCCGGACAATTGCAAAACACATACTGGTAACAGCTTCAATCATGGATCAATCAACGCACACCCACTGTCACTTGCAAGGCAGCCAGGCTCTGTGTGAGGCTCAGTGGCACCAAGATGGCTCAAGGAGGCTCTTGCCCTCAGGGGCACACGCCAGTGGGGGTAGGGCAGACATAGTGAAGATTAGTCATGATACAAGGCTCTCCTTTTGCCCAGGGCCAGTTCTTCTGGAAGCCAGAGATGAGCATGTCATCCCAAAGGGGCAGTCAGGCAACAGTCCCAAAGACATGGAATTATTACTGGTTATGAAGTCAAGTTAGTGTGAGCTTTAACAGAAAGCTAAACGATGGAGGTTAGCAGAAATGAGCCTCAAAAATTCTGCCCCTTTCCCAGGGGACATTTGGCAATGTCTGGAGACATTTTTGGTTGCCACAACTTGGTTGGGGGAGAGTGCTACAGGCATCTAATGGGTAGAGGTCAATGATGCTGCTAAACATCCTACAATGTACAGGACTGCTATTTGCAACAAAGAATTATCTGGCCCTAAAAGTTCCAACGCGGAGTTAGACTAATCTCTGAAACTAATGACTATGACAAACTGAGACCAGGTGCTGCTCTTCTATGCTGGGCCCCCACTGAGCTTGGAGGCCCCCCCATGGGCATAAGTGCCCATCCTGGTATGGTGATTGAAGGACCAGAGGGAGGGTAAGACCCACGCCCAGCTCAGGCCTGACTTGAGGTACTACCAGAAGAAATGCATGTGTGCCTATCCTTGTTCTTATAGCGTGTCCTATACGTAATGAAGTACGAGGTAATTAGCACCCCATGTCTGTGTTCTCTCAGATAGACAACTCTGAAACGGGGAGTGATAGTGCAGCCAAAAATATATTTTTTAAATCAAGGTTATATAAAAATAATGCCTAGGAGAATCTGTAAAGGCAAAAAGCACAGTGTGGATGTCAAAGGTGTGGATTGCCTCTGTCACGTTAGCAGTGTGACTCCCAGCTGAAATGTGTGTGTGTCTCAGTTTTTCACCTGTTAAAAATAGACATCCACCCTTATGCCCTGGCCCGCTAGTGGGGTTACTGTGTGAATTCAACTAAAGTGAAGTTTCTGCAGCCTCTCTCTACGACAGGGCCGGGGTGGTCATTACCTGTAGTACCAGTGTGCAGACTTGGAGGCCAGTGGGTCTCCCACCTCCCCGCTAATTAATAAGATCAGAATATCAATGCTGGAGGGCAGATGCCAGCCTCACCAGTGGGTAGATTCTAGAAGGTGCAGTGAGCAGTAGGGGTACAAAGAAAGGTACAGGACGAGGCTGTGGGAATTTCTCACCTAAAAGCCCAGGTGGGCTGGACTCGTCAAGGCAGGGGAAGGTGGAGCTAGGAAAGCCAGGCTCCAGCAGCCTTGTGCAAGCTGCACATGTTTCAGAGCCAAAGAGGGACGGTCGAGACACACCATGTGTGGGAAACACCCGTGTTTGAAGTTGGGAAGCCTGAAAAGTCGAAGGAGGAAAGGAAAAACGATCAATCTGGGTGAAATTTAGGGGATGATTAAAGCCTTATAAATAGCAAAACCTGATTTGGAAAATCAACTTGTGACAGAGAGAGGAAGAGCCAGCAAGACAGAATCTGTTTTAAAATAAAGGCTCCAAATCACACATTCACATCCAGAAACTGAGAAGCACAGTTGCCATCTGCTTTCAGACACCTCTCCAAAACAGCTACCGCACATAACCAACAGCATTTCAAAAATCCAAACGCTAGACATTCTTCCTGAAAACAGAAGTGTCTTACCATATAATGTTTTTAAGTTTGAAAAAAAATCTGAAAATTATTTCAGGCTAACCCTCACCCAGCACATTTTGTTCCCCTTTTCATTTTCAGTTTCCTTTTGAAAATCACTTTACCAGTGGAAGCTTCTGCCCCTGGAGCAGTTTTAAAATTCTAGTTACTATTTTGGCTTATATTCTAAGGTAGAAGTTTTAAGATGAGGTAATTCAAATTTTGCTCAATTTTTGCCCTCAAATGGATCTTTGCTTCCTCCTGCTTCTTTTGGGTTCAGATTGGGGCCAACAAATGATGGTTACAAGTTACATGTCTTCATTATACACCCTAAAGAGGGCATCAAGAGGTTTTCAGCAGTAATGTTGGTTTAAATGATTTTTCAAAACCTCATCAATTTCCTTTTGCCAACTATTTATACCTGCATTAAAGAATAATCTTAAATATTTAATGGAAAAGAAAATAGACGGCTGCAGTGGCTCATGCTTGTAATCCCAGCTCTTTGGGAGGCCGAGGCGGGTGGATCACTTGAGGTCAGGAGTTCGAGATCAGCCTGGCCAACATGGTGAAAACCCATCTCTACTAAAAACACAAAAATTGGCTGGGCATGTTGGTGGGCATCTGTAATCCCAGCTACTTGGGAGGCTGAGGCATGAGAATCACTTGAACTGGGGGAGTTGGCGGTTGCAGTGAGCCAAGATTGCACCACTGCACTCCAGCCTGGGCGACAGAGCAAGACTCTAGAGAAAAGAAAAGAGAGGAACCGCTCATTCATTCTACAAATGTCTTACTGAGTTCTTTCTATGAAGACGGAACTTCATGAGATTGTGAAGCTGGTGGGGGAGCAGACAGCTAAGTAATTGCTATGAAGTTTCTGACAGCAGAGAAGCCTGGGTATTTTAGGAGGCTTGGGAAGGACTGTCGATATTGAAGAGTTAGAAGACCCTTGTAAGCACAGCATGCTAGACATGCTCACTCGTATCACCCAGGTCCTTTTTGAACCAAAATCCTGGTCAAAATGGTTAGCCCATGATTCTAGAAATCTCTTGAGTGCTATTTGCATCCCTTACGAACATTGATTGGCTTGCCTACAAAATGTGTTTAACGGGTTTGTGGGCATCAAAATATCTTGGAGCTGCAGGCCAGAGAAATATGTTGTTCTCAATCCCAGATGAGCACCAAAAGGGTGGAGGAGAGAAATGCTCCAAGAGTCTGAAACCACAGGTAAGTTAGGGTTGTCCATTCCCCATCCAGTCACTCTACCACCATGCACGGGGTGTCTCCCTGTACAGATATGGGAATGAGGGCTCAGCAATAAGCAAGACAGATCAGTCTCTGACCCCAGGAGCTCCAGTGGAGACCACAAGGTAATTAAGGAGAAATTAAACGGATACAGAAGGAGTACAGAGTGGGGACTGCAGGGAGGCTGCAGAGTGAGGGATGTGAGAGACAGCGTGGGATTTCAGACGGTGACCAGGGAAGACTTTCTGAGGCTGTGTGAAGAGTCAGGAGGCAGCAGTGCAGGGGACCAGTGCTGGACAGCGAGCTCAGCCAGTGTGGCTGGGGGCAGTGGCCTGGTGGTCCGAGACAGCAGAGGCTGGATCACCTGGGGGTGTGAGAAGAAGGAGGTCTCCTGGATTGCATGCCAATTGCAAGGAGAAGCTACTGAAGAACTCCATAAAGAGTCCGATTTACCCATTTAAACACACAGACACACATACACACACACACACACACACGCACGCTGCTATACAGGGAATGGAGGAAGGGGGAACTGTAATCCTACAGTAAAGAGATGATGGTACCCTGGATGAGAGGCGGGGGTCGGGGGGGGGCATAAGAAAAATGGGACAGATCAGGACACATTTTAGATGTAGATTCAGCACACTGAATGTTTTTGATCTGAGCATCTGAGCTGACTGCGAGGTCACTCCCAGAGACATTGACATTTGGGAGAGGGAAAGGTTTGGCTGACCACAAAACCTCCTTTAGGAACAAATTAGCTGTGAGGTTAGTTTGTTATATTATTTTCTCTTTCAGGACATAGGCAAAGATGAAGCAAATCAAATCATAAAAGGCATTTAATGTTAACATTTTCCAAAATTGTGCATGTTCTAGCTATCCCTTTAATGTCTGGGCATTTTGATACCCTGTGAGTGAGTGGCAAACTCTAAAATTAGTGTACATGGTGAGAGGTTTGCTAAAAGCTATATTGCCCGTTTCTGTACCTGTTGCAGGGGAAGTGTTTGTGGGAGAAAAACTTGGTGGCCTCAAACTGTGAAGGGGTAGGTTGAGATGGCCACAGGGGTCCTCAAATTCTCCACCAACGTCTCCTCGCTGACCCTGCCTTCCTAGGCTTCCTTCCTGCGTCCCTGCCTGCCAGGAAGGTCCCCTGCAGATTGCAGAGACCGTGGTAGACAGAGCAGTTGTATCTGTACCAGCCAGAGACTACCTGGGCAAGAAGCATAACCCAGACATTGAGGAGGGTGAAGCCTCGCTGGGCCACCCCGCAACACCAGGAGGCCCCGGGACCAGCGAGAGGCTCCCGGGCGGTCTCTTGCCAACACCCTGGCACAGGCGCACCCGCGCGCTCACACTCCGCCCGCTCACCGCCAAAGGACTGGGTTTTCTCCAAAGGCAGAGGAAACATACGGACTCCCTGGTGTATTTCCCTACTTTTGTTTCTCGCCTCTGCTTCCCGGCATTCCCGACCCTGTCGCGTACGGGCTTTCGGGGTTCCCTGTTCGGGCCCCACACACTCCCCTCCCACAAGCTGGCTGGGCTCCGGGCGTGGCGGAGGCCGCGGGGACCTGAGACCGGGGTCGCCCCACACGCCCCCCGGGCTGCGGCCCCCGCGCCACGGCCACCCACGCCCGACCACGCGGCCGCCCGGAGCGCAGGCCCCAGGGCAGGCAGAGGCCGGGGCTCCCCGCGGACGGACGCCGGGCTCGGGCTCTGGGTCCCCGGGCCGGCCGGGAGGCAGCCAGGCCCCTGGGGGGCGCGGGCAGGAGGGGCACTTACCTGAGGCGGCGGCGGGGCCGGGTGCGGGCGCTCCGGGACGCGGGGCCGGGCGGACACTGGGGGCCGGGGCCTGGCCGTCCCACCGCCGTCTGCCCCCCGCGCCTCGGGCCGCGCGCCGGGGCCGGGCCCAGACGCACTTCCTCAATCCTGAGGCCGGCGGGCGGGCGGGGAGGGCGGGCGGCGCGGAGAGCTCGCAGAGCAAGGCCGCGGCCAGCTCTCCCCGGAAGGGTCGCTAGGCGTCCCCTCGGTGGCCGCCTCAGTTTCCCCAGCCGTAACACGCAGGCGATGGGGAGACGCCGGGGTCCGCGGGCCCTTCTGGTACCAGGTCTCTCCTTCAGGTTCGGGCACCCGGCTCCCTCCACGCGGGGCGAGCGCGGCGATGAGATTGGTCCGTGCGCTCAGCCCCGCTTTCACTCACCCTCTGCTCCAGTGGCAGCAAAATCAGCAGATCAGCCCCTAACTTGCATGTGGCCCATACGCTCCGGCCGTAAAAATTAAAAAGCCAGGGAATATTCATTTGTGTACAGCTCTTTACAGGGCAATACAGAAATACGTAGTTCTAAGGCGTTAACGATTTGCGATTTGCATATCCTCCATCACATGGATTTTACTAATTCGATCATGGATGTATGCAAAGAATTTGCTGTTTGGTGAATCATTGTTAATTGTCGGCTTTGGGGGGAATACATAAAACGTGGAATATTGGCAATGTATCGTGTTTCAACCTTTTGTAAAGGTGTCATCAGGCTGCTGAGGCTAATACAGAAACGCAGACTGTAAAGATCTGCGTTCACGTTGCAGGCGGGCCTCACACTGAGTTCCACACGTCCACCCATGGACGAGGCCTGGTCAGGAAAAGCCGAGGGTTCCACGCCCTGCAGGACCAGCGCCCTAGGCTCCTGTCCTGGAGTTTTATGACTTGCATATTCCCAGGATTTAGCGCAAATCTCCCCCACGCTCGCTGCCATTCACAGAACCCGGGCAGCTGCAGGGCTCCTGCAGCACCTCCCGGACACCGCGGGGCCGCGTTTCCTTGAGCGGCTTCTTGGGTCCCTGGTTGGCGAGGGGACCACTGAGCAGCTTCGCTCTGCTCCTGGGAGGCTACTTCTGCCACTGGACGACTTTCCAAAAGGGTGAGCGCAGTTCTGCGATCCTGTTCTCACCCCTGAGGGCCTCACACCAGTTTGCAGGAGCCAGCAGTGTGATTGCCACCGATAAGTTCCCAACAATCTGCAGGGCGTGGTGTCCTCGGTGCTGAGAGAGCCCCGCGACGGCGGTGCAGCTCCTCCAGGGCGCGCAGTCCCGCCACCTGGCGCCACCGCGAGGGAGCGCAGGCCCAGGGCCCGGGCAGACGCCGGAGGGGACGCGGCAGATGAAGACGGAGCACCTCCACTTCCCTTCTAAATGAGCTTGGGAATAGGCTAGGAAATGTCCCCACTGTAGAAAACAGCAGGAACATTTGACGCGCGGATAACCTATGTTGAGCTCGTCATACTCCCAGCATTTAATTCTAGCCATTAGGCGTGTGTTAGCCACAGCTTCGCATAGGAAGGTTATTGCAGCTGAGATTCCTTTCCACTTCTTCCTAAGGGTCGCTGACCCAGGGTTCTCTAGCCTTTGCTGGTGATCCCACCCGGATTCTCAGCACCCGAGGTTGGAATGACCCCTCCAGAGTGGGCGGGGTAGCTGGAAGGCACCTCCCTGAACTGACTTTTCTGCCTTCTTGAAGGCGCAGTGGCTGAGAGCTCCTTCAGTGTGTTTTCCGGTTGTCTTTCTGCAGCCCAGTACGCAGTTTCCTCGGACAGTCTTCCTTGAGCACCTTCCTAAACGCCCTTCATGATCCCCCTTCAAGCTCATGCCCAGGAGCAGGGAGCAAAGCCTTTAGAAAGGCTCCATCCACCAGCAGGAGAAGCTAGGACATCCCAAAGCGTCCACTTCTAGAGAGCGTGCCAACCCCCACACGCACACCAGGCACACAAACCATGTGCGCACACGCACACCACACCCTCCAATTGTCCCCAGAAGGGCTTCCTTCAGGGAGTCACGTTCCGGGACACCAAAGGAGGGAAAATATCCTTCTCCTGTAGTTTTCTGCTCACATTTGGATTGAGAAATGGGACGTCTCTAAATAATGTGTCTAAATTCTCCTAACATAAGTGCGTATCTTACGAGAGATCTGATCCCAGCCTCCCTTAAGTTTTTCGCTAAAGTGGTGGTGCTTTGCCACCCATGTCAAAGTGATCTGGACTTCCCACATCAAATGCAAAGGATGAGCCTGGAGGGCGTACCCCATGACCAGCAACGATCTTGAACCAATGGCAGCGTCAGCTCACAACGTGGCGATTGAGGCTTCTTGTTTAGAAGCTTTAGAAACTTGAGGTCAGTAAAACCCAAACTGATCCTTTCTCTAGATCCTCTAGATTTCTCTAGAGGAAAAGGTGACAAAAACAGACACTTGTGCTCACCATCAGGGGCACAATGCTGTCGGTCAACCCTCATGCAGTCCTCCCCACCATTTCCTACACGGACATCACCACTACTTTATGATAAAAGGAGACTCAGGCAGCTTAGATAACAGCTGAAACTCAGCCAGCTATGACATGGAACCTCCGAGGCCCAGCTCCTCGCCTGGTCAACCCCCCAACCCCACAGAAATGGGTTTCACACGCAGGCAAAGCACTGGGCCCGACTGACCAAGCAAATGTAATTTTATGCTTACATTATTGATCCTGCTTTAATATCAGCCATTTCATACAGGTCTCAGAAAGAGAAAGGCCTACCATCGAATTCAAATGACTTTGGTCTTTAAATGAAAAAGCATAATGTTTCTCAAATATCCAATTTTATTTAATCATTCTTGCATTGTGGAATACGATCTGCAACTAGGATCAGAATTCCCGGGCCTATAGATTTTTAAACCACACCACAGGGGTAAACCTTAAAAGAAGTGAAACCTAACACTATATATATTTCCATTTCTAAATACAGTATATTACAGAAGGTTAAATATACCACCTCTGTGTACTTACAACTATAAAAAGATACATTAGCTATACCAATTATAAATAATGTAGCATTTCATATTAAAGACATTATTGTACAATGAAAGAATAGGAACCCTCTAACATATCACTATCAAGGTTAGTGTCTATAGCTACTTGAGATAAAATACTGAAAATTCAGTGTATGAAGCCAAATCCTGATTGAACAAGTGATTGGTAGTATAAGTGATGTGTTAGCTGATGGAGGGAAGGTGAATGTGGTAATTTATATCTCTGACAAGGGTGATAGGCCCGTTTGATACACGGTTTTCCTTATACACACACGGGTTCTGATACGGGGCCTCATTTTATGATTGCCCTCTCCAACTTCATTTGCAAACTTAAGCACTACTTTCCCAATTAGGAAAGTACTAGTTAGTAACCATAAAAGTATCCGAATTATACATTTGTTTTTGTTTTTGAAGCTATGTGGGAACATTTTCAGTTTCCCAAGTTAAAACATGAAATTGCACATCATCATTTGAATACCTAAAGAGGAAAAGAAAAATTCACAACCTACCAGTGAAATACTCAAGCCACTTGGATGAAGACCCAGGTCCTCCATAGAATCCAGGTGTTATTTACTAATCAGAAATTGATATCAAAATAAGACTTAAAAATAACAAGGCTGTGTTACAACAGCAGTCTTTCCAGTTGTGTGCGCTTTACTAATCTAAAACGGGCAACGGAACTGGGGAACAGGAAAACTACACAGACCTATCGTAAGACGTTAGTGAACATGATCGAAATGCATAATTTGTTAAAGCGAATTACGGCTCTGATTTGTCAAATGAGGAGGTTAATTATCCTAGGATTTGCTATGCTGTTGTGGTGTTAGAAGATTGGATCTTTAGCAGCAAAGGTAATATCGACAATATTTTCTGCTTAAGAAAGTGCCTTGGTTAAGGGAGACCGTGATATCGTTTTTGACTAAGCTCTCCGGGCTATTGATTCTGTCATATTCCAAAGGCAGTATTGGTTTGAAGCTGAATCTCACGGTCAATGTCAATATGCAATCCACAAAGACCCTGACACCCTTCCACGATATGCACTTCCCAAAAGTTTCTCACTGTGAAATCCTTTTTTTTTTTTAAACAAAAACGAAAAACCTTACTGTGAATCCTTTCCCATGGAATGGTCCCATCTTTACCTCGGAAAGAGGCGTGGCTTGCTCTAGGAGCAGGTCCACCCTGAGGAGATCACAGGCACAAGAGCCCTGCTTGCAGAACACACAGGGGGGTTTTCCCACATTCTTACTGGAGTCAGGTTCGGCAAAGCATTTCAAGCAACTGCTGGACACTTCAGATACCACTCCCTGTTAGCAACGCCCTGAGTATCTCACTGTCTCCAGGATCTGGTCTAAAGGGAAAAACAGAAATGGCCAACAGCTCCCTCCCTAGGCAGGACTGCGATTTCACAGACAGCATATAGGCATCCCCAGTTTGGTGAATAGACAGGAGAGTGAGAGGAAAACAGCAATCATTCAACTCCAGTAGATGTGAAGCCTCCAGAAGAATGTGTCCTGGGAAGGTCACAAATGTCATTTTTTTCTCCAGCACATTTCATCTGCCACATTCCGCTGTCCGATATTCGAGGAAGGAGCCCCGCCTTTCCTTCAGGGGTTCTTGTCGCCAAGTTTGATGGTGACAGTTTTCACTTCTGTGTATTCGGCCAAAGCGTATTCACCTCTGTGATCACAGAAAAGAGGAAAATTCAAAATGGGCATATCCCTTAGCCATTGTATAGAAACTGTTCTGATGCTTCAACATTCCATCAGGCCACTGGAGGCTTATGCAAAAGGTCAAAATGTGACGACTTCATGGAATAATAGCCAGGACTATAACACCACTGGAAAGTGTCAGTAGCTGCATAGTGACTTCAATGTAAATATCAAGGTCTTCTTGTGTGTGATGCTTTTGAAATGGCCAGGACTAAGGGTTTACCTTTAGAGAATGAAGGGGATTTAAAAAAAGTAAAGACGTGAATTCCCTGGGGTGGCAAGAGAGAGCAAAAAGAGAGGGCCTGGTGGACAGTGGGGTGGGTGTGAACAAGGGAGGAGCAGAAATTACACAGGGTTTATAACTTTTAAATGGCAATTGGGAGCTGCTTGAAGAGGAGACAGAAGAGGCAGAGGCCCAAAGCTATTGGCTGGGGATGTGGCCAGAGGACCAGAGGGAAGAACACCAAGGGCCTGAAGTTGGCCTCAGAGTGCACAGCTGGGGACCAGCTGTCAGACAGTGAGGCCAGCCTAGGGGGCGTGAGGGAAGCAGACGTTAGCACAGACTGGACATGGGGAGGCCACAGCCCTTGGGTTCACATCCTTGGTATAGTTCCTTTCTTTAAATCTTGCAGGGCTCAGGTGATCCTTCCCTAGCACCATGGGCCGTCTTCGGGGTAGCTTCCCTTCCAAGACCCAAGAGGCAGCTTTGGAGAGATTTAAATCCCTCTAAGCGCTTGATCTGCTGTCAGGTGAAGAAAAATGTGTGCTTGTTTAGGAAGAGATGAAGGTAGAGGTGGCCACTGGAGTCTCTGTAGTTAAAAGACCTGTGACAGAATCCCATCTCCTCCCTTAGATCAATGGTTCTCAAAGTGTGGTCCCCAGACCAGCAGCATCAGCCTCACCGCTGAGCTTGCCAGAAATGCAGATTCTCAGGCCTCCCCCAGCCCTACTATTGTAGGCAGAATAAGGATCTCCCCAAAGGTATCCAAAATCAGATCCCCCGAACTTGTGAATACGTTGGGCTACATAGTGAAGAACTAATGTTGCAGATGGAATTCAAGTTACTAATCAATTGACTTTAAAAGAGGGAGACTATCCTGGATCATCCAGGCAGACCCAGTGTAATCACAAGGGTCCCTAAAACTGGCAGAAGAAGAGAGGCAGAGCAAAATGAGATTACAGAAACAGGTTCAGAGAGCAGCAGTGCTGCCTTTGAAGATGGAAGATGGGGCCACCAGGAATGTGAGCAGCCTCTAGAGGATGGAAAAGGCAAGGAAGCGGATTGTCTCCTGAGAACCTCCAAAAAGGAATGCAGCCCTTGATTTTAGCCCAGGGAGACCTGTGTCAGGTTTTTATCCTACAGAACTATAAGATAATAGATTTATGTTATTTAAGCCACTGATGTTATGGTAACTTCTTGTAGGAGCAATAAAAAACTAATAAACTTACTGAATCAGAAACTCTATGGTGGGGCCCAGACATCTATATTTTAACAAGTCCTCCAAGTGATTCTGATGCATACTGAAGTTAGAGAACCACTGGCTTAGAACTATGTTGCTTAGGTAAGTTCTTTGCCTTCCCTGAGCCTCAACTTCATCAACTATCAAATGGGAATACCATCACCTCCTTGTAATTATAACAATTACAGATAATCATATAGAGCCCCCACTATGTGTTAGGCAGAAAATGAATGGTAGATGCCATTGAGATTTTTAGGTCATTTCCTAAAACAAATAGTTCCAGAACCCACGAAAATAAGTGAGTTATTTTATAATCTTTCCTAAATAAAACACAAAATATAAAAGCCATAAACAGAATGCTAAATTCTACTTTTGTAGAGCAGAGACTCCATCAAAAACTCCCAAATGACAAACTAGAAAAAAAAATTACAACACTGCGTGAAAATCAGAGTGTGATTTTCCTTAATATACAAAGAGCTCTTGCAAACCAACAAGAAAAACACAAATACCCAAATGGAAAAATCAACAAAGGACAGGAATAGTTAGTTTGCAGAAAAAGAAATATGAATTACCAAGAAGTGTGAAAATGGTGCTCAACGCCATCATGACTGAAGAAATGTAACCAAAACAGTGGTGAGCCCACTTTTCATGTGGCAGATTACTCAATTTTAGTAATTTATTCTGAAAACAATCTCCCACAAGTGTATACTTCCACTTGTATACACAAGGAAGTACATCAGCATGGTTTGTAATAGCAAAACCCCTTGGAAATACACAAAAGTTCCTCATAGGAGACCATCAATAAAAAGAATGGAAGGATATCCAAAACGCAGTCTCAATAACAAAATATAGCTTGCTCCCATTTCATTTGAAAACAGAAAATAACACACAAATATAAATCCATTGTATGCAAATAAAATGCACAATACACTTTAAAAAGTGAAAATATAATGTTGCATTGTAAAAATTCAAAGCCAATAATTATTTCTCAAGTTAGTAAAGGAAAGAAAAGCAAACGAAGTGATGAAATCAGATTGAATTAACACACAACTAACACATGCAGTAGGATTAAAGCATTCCTTTAAGAATAAATACATAGCTCCTCTCATTCGTTCATTTCTGAAGTTGCTGTCCTGGTTCAAATTCTTGCTGCTCTTATTCCACCCAGTGGGACATCTCCTAAATGGATTCTCAGCTAGTGTCATCCACTTTGGAGTTCAAAGCTGCCCATGAGCCCAGCCTTACTCCTATTAAACCTCACCAGAATGTCAGGAGGCCCTGGGACTGGTGGCTGTGTAGTTCACTGCAGTATGCTCAGAGCCTAGCATCATGCCTGGTGAATCAAAGATGCTCAAGAAATATTTGCCAAGCAAACAAAAGAATGAACAAACAAATGAATGACGGAACAACGTTTACCTCTAACAAATGGGACTGAAGGTCAGGGAGGGAAGCCTTGACTTTCCATATCTCTATTGTGTAGATTTTTTGGTTACTGTATCATTTTTATTAAGAAGAAAGGCGCCCACGAGGAAGAGGAATTTCGAGCTCCATCCTGAGACCCGCACAGAGACAGCTCCCGGAGGGGCCCGTGGGTGGGCGGCCAGAAGCCAGCCCAGTCCAGGTGGCCGGGGATGGGGAAAACCATGGAATCCCCCGCACGATGCTCCAGCATTAAAAAAGGGGAACTTCTTGCAACATGAAGACATTAATTAGAGACAACTGAAGACAGAAATTGGTTTTCCAAGCAGTTTCTAGGCTCCTTGTGAATTATTTTTAAATATTTTATCAAAAGCCTTGACAAAATATAGGCCAAGGGTCTAAAAAACAGACATTCAAAAAAGTCCCGATGGAGGCTAACTGGCAGGAGGACACATGGGCTGTGTTCAGTGAGTCCTCACCAAGCCCTGCTCTGTGCCCGGCGAGGGGGTGGTAAGGAGCCGAAAGCGCTGTTAGGGTGGCAAGAGGGAAGGTTGCAATGAGGGCGAATCACCAGTGCAAAGCAGTACACGCCAGGGATTGGGGGCCCTGCAGCTTCTATGCCCAGGGACATTTGCTTCAGGGACTGGAGTTCTTGCTGTGGGGTGAGGCTGTGTCTGGCCTCTGGGAGGAGGGCTGTGTGGGGTCTGGGTTCCCCAGCCCTAATGACCCAGCTGGTTGAAGGCAGCAGATGAAAGGAGAAATGACCATGCAAACCCTGGGTGGCCTCACGAACAGGTGGCGGACAAGGGTGATCCCTGTTGAGCAAGGTCCTGCACCGTGGGTGGGTCCAAGGACTAAGCTGCCAGCATTCAGTTCTGTCACCTACCAGCTTCCTGTGCCATTTTCTCATCTGAAAACAGCTGGACCCGTCTCATGGATGGGCGTGAGGATGGTATGAAGGAACAGGTACAGAGAGCTCAACGGAGCCTGCTGCAAATTTGCTCAGCAAATCCCAGCTGTTGCCAGCACTGTTGCTGTTGGAGGGCCCAAGAGGGGACCCTGGTGACCCCAGCCCCGGCTGCCTGTCCCTGGCGGGGCAGGTGTAAGAAGTGATGAAGCAGGGGCTCACAGAACTCAAATACAAATAGGCCACTAGAGGGAGGAAATGCAATTTCTGCAAAGGGGTTTCATGGCCAAGAATTACTGATGTCCGCTGAAGGCGAAGCCAGCCATAGGGATAAGGGGAAGGCTAATGGGCACACTTCACTTACATGTGCAGATGCCTTGGGGTATTTGCCGAGAGTCAGGGATGGACTACAAAGCAGGACTGAGGTGGGAGGGGGACAGGCCCCCAATTCCACATAGACTGGTCAAGAACATCTGTTCGGGGATGGAAGCCAGGCCCATCCCTTCATAGCATCTTTAAGAATCTCAAAAGAAAGCCACAAAAAGGCCCCAGCCCAGGCCCAAGGTGAGGGGAAGCATTTGAGTCTGTTCCCACTGGAAGAAGTGCAAACAAGGGAGTACATTTGTATATAAATAGGACAGACTGGTGAAATAAAAGGAAGAGTTTGGGTCCCTAGAGATGTCCCAGGAACCTGGGGTGTTGTCGCAGATGGTTCCTTGGGAACACTGATCCTACAAAATGTTTGTCCACACAGGCTAATAAAATCCTGAGCTAGGGAGAGAAGACAGTGTCCAGCTGGAAACCACACAGCTCCACTCCCGGGATGCTCTAGCCAGCTCTGGGCCTGGGCCAGATGCAAGAAGTTCCACCCATTAATCTAAACCTAGGGAACTCATTTTCCCAGCAGGCAGGACAAAAAAGGAAGTGTGAAGGGGTTTGCACACACAGTGGAGGGGTTTGCAGTGGGTTTGCACACACAGTGGAGGGTTTGCAGTGGGTGTGCACACACAGTGGAGGGTTTGCAGTGGGTTTGCACATGCATGTGGAGGGATTTGCAGTGGGTTTATACACACACGGAGGGGCTTACAGTGGGTTTGCACACACAGTGGAGGGTTTGCAGTGGGTTTGCACACGCATGTGGAGGGATTTGCAGTGGGTTTACACACACGGAGGGGCTTACAGTGGGTTTGCACACACAGTGGAGGGGTTTGCAGTGGGTTTACACACACGGAGGGGCTTACAGTGGGTTTGCACACACAGTGGAGGGGTTTGCAGTGGGTTTACACACACGGAGGGGCTTACAGTGGGTTTGCACACACAGTGGAGGGGTTTGCAGTGGGTTTACACACACGGAGGGGCTTACAGTGGGTTTGCACACACAGTGGAGGGGTTTGCAGTGGGTTTGCACACACAGTGGAGGGTTTGCACACACAGTGGAGGGTTTGCAGTGGGTTTACACACACGGAGGGGCTTAGAGTGGGTTTGCACACACAGTGGAGGGTTTGCACACACAGTGGAGGGGTTTGCAGTGGGTTTGCACACACAGTGGAGGGATTTGCAGTAGGCTTGCATATACTGAGAGGGCTGCAGAGGCCCAGCAGGAGGTGTTGTCATATGCCTCCTGGGAGGGGGCCCCTGCTAGGCTCAGAAAAAAGGACCCAGCAGGTAGGAGCCTTACCTGGGTCAGCCTTACCTGTCTTCACTGCTGTGAGTGGGGAGTTGTGTGAATAATGACACCCCACATCTGGCAAAAGCACACTTTTTCAGTTCTGCCTGTGTCCCTGTCCAGGGAACTTCTGTCAAATATCCACTGAATGTCCCCAGCATGATGGGTGCTGAGCAGACACAAAAGCTGAGGCCTGGAGGGGGGCAGGCTGAGGATGTGAGTGGGAAGGATGGGGGTGATGGGCTGGAGAGAGGAAGGGATTGGTTCCCACCAGCCCTAGAGGGACACAGCTGGCCCAGACAGTGCGGCGGGGGTGGGGGGGTGTCAGCAGATTGGAGCCTGAGTCACTGCCTGCAAATCTAGTGGATCTTGTGTTCAGCCCATGGCAGGCTCAGAATGATGGAAACACTTACAGTTCTCTGCCATTTCCTGACATTTTAAAGCCACCAAATGGAGCCTGTGCATAGAGGGCGTTGTAGCAGTTGATCCTAGAAAAGAATGGAAGAAAGCTCAGAGTCATCTGGAGAAGACCCCCTGGCTCCTGGCACTGCAGCCACTGAGCCCCCGATGCAGGGCATTGTCTAATAAATAGTCTTTTGCCAAAGCTTCCATGATGAAAACAGAAGGTACTCTCAACTTTTGTCTTCTCATTCTTCCCATCAGCAACTAAAATTTGGAAATCCTCAAGTACAGAGTGTGTTTCATTGGGATAGGAATGAAATGATAAGGGGAGAAAAAAGAAGAGAGGGCCGGGCATGATGACTCACGCCTGTAATCCCAGCACTTTGGGAGGCTGAGACGGATGGATCACCTGAGGTCAGGAGTTCAAGACCAGCCTGACCAACATGGTGAAACCCCATCTCTACTAAAAATACAAAAATTAGCTGGGTGTGGTGGCAGGCGCCTGTAGTCCCAGCTACTGGGGAGGCTGAGGCAGGAGAATTGCTTGAACCTGGGAGGTGGAGGTTGCAGTGAGCCGAGAGTGTGCCACTGCACTCCTGCCTGGGGAACAGAGAGACTCCATCTCAAAAAAAAAAAAAAAAAAAAACAGCAAGCAAGCAAGCAAGAGAAAGAAAGAAAGAAAGAAGGAAGGAAAGAAAGAGAGAAGAAAGAAAGAAAGAAAGAAAGAAAGAAAGAAAGAAAGAAAGAAAGAAAGAAAGAAAAGAAAGAAATCGATCGATCAGGGTGCAGAGGAATAAGAATTAGCTTTGAAATGAGAACAGATCTGACCCGAAAGTTCTCCTGCTTCCTGGTTATATGATTCTGGGCTTATTGCTCAACCTCTCTGAGCCTCAACTCATTAATCTTTAAAATGGGGATCACAAAACATAATCTGAAGAATTACTGATGAGGCAGAGACTAGTATTCATATTTTGCAGATGGGCATGAACTGCTTTTAGAATCAGAATGGAAAATAAAGTTGGAGGGGCAGTACAGCCCAGGGGTCACAGGCACAGGCACTGGAGCCCCCTTGGCCATCTGCTAGCTGTGTGACCCTGGGCAAGACACTTCATCTCTCTGTGCCTCAATTTTCTCATCTATGAAATGGAGACATAATGGCACCTTCTTCAGAAGGTGGTCATGAAGATGGAAGGAAGCACTGAGATAGGGCTTGGTACATAATACACAATGTAAACAATGAGAAACTCTCAGTTAATAGAAGAATAATGAACTTAGCAAGAAGCAACTCAGGACAGCTGAAATACACACACAGTCAACTCACCAGACCGTTCCAGACTCTAAGGCAGAAGCCAACTTCAGGGCTTTGTCGAGGTTTTTTGTGAACACGGCTGCTGTGAGTCCATAGTCAGTGCTATTCGCTCTTTTTATCACTTCTTCGATACTTTTGAACTTCAGTATTGGTTGCACTGGCCCGAAAATCTATGATTAATTGCAAGAATGGCAATGAGAGGCATGACTGAATGGAAATGCATGCTGTGAACAAGCATTTCCTTCTCTTTACATGTTTTTCATATGCCCAGAGCACACACATGCCTGAAAAATGATGATTAGAGAAGAAAGAACGTCCAAACATTGCTTTAGTTGCATTACCGTTGAAGACTGAAGGGAAGGATTAAAATGAAACAAAAATAAAAAATAATAACAAAAAATACATGTTGTGTTTAAGATGTCTTGTTGTCATCAGGGTTTCTGAGAAACCCAGCCAGACAGCCTTGGAGTAACCCATAGATGCACAGAACACAAAACCTTTAGGTAACTTTTTTGAGAGTTATCTTGAAGGATATCTGCAGGCACTTTGTAAGACTGTGCTCCTACCTCTTGGAGCTGTGTTTTTACCAAGGAAGACACCCTAGAATGTTTCCATAATAACTACCAGGGGAAGGAATGACACAATATTCACCACAGTTTGTGACATAGCAAAGAAAAGGAAATGGAAGAACTAAGGCTTGAACGTTTAAAGGTGATTTTGAAGGGAGCTTGTAATTGACTCAATATTAGGCATAATTATAAGCCGGCAGGATGGTGCCTGGCCTGCCAAAATACCTTCTGGGTTCCCCAGGACCTCTCGTCACAGGGATGTTTAAGGAGCTGAGCTTTATGCCATCACGGCATATAACAATCTCAAGGAAGACGCCTCTAAAATACCTGCCCTAGAAAGCCCTTGGCAGGGACTCATCCTTTTATGTGCCCCAAAATACCACATCCAGGGTCTAACCACCCGGGATCCAGCTCTCCTCTTATGAATGCTGTGTGGGAACCAGTTCCCGTGTAGTGTAACAGTGGAGGGGAGGGGTCTCCTTAATTTCCCTCATTTCCAAGATGTCCGTGGTGGAAAATGTCAATACAAATTCCAGCTGTGACATGTTCCTTGAGTGAACACTTGAAGTTCAGTCTAGGGGCACTGAAGGCGGCTTTGGGCCCTGAATCCACAGGTTCTTGAATTGATTCCTGGCAAAACCCACAGGTGGCAACAGTTCCCCACCTGCGGCTGCATGACTGACTCAGGGACCGGGTGTGTCAGAAAATCAGAGAGGGCTTGCTGCTCCCAGAGAGGGTGAGCCATGAATGAAAACTAGCTATAACAAACAAGGTACTTGCTGTATCATGCTTGGAGTTCGCCAGAGGCAGGGATAAAACGGCTTCCCTAGGGACCCCAAAGGACAGGGGAAAGACCACAAAGAAAAAACAACAACAACAGCAACAAAAACAAAAAAACACTCAGATCACAAGGATTTCTGGGATCCCTGGGCCCTAGGGAAGGACTCCAGTTTGAAAGGCCCCGCAGGCCGTAGCCTTGCCACAGCCCCCTTGTACCTCCTCTTTGGCAATCCGCATGTTGTCTGTGACTTCTGAGAAGACAGTGGGTTTGATGAAGAGCCCCTTGTCTTCCATGGCTGAGCCCCCGCATTCCAGCTTGGCCCCTTCCTTCTTCCCACTCTCGATCAGCTCTAAGATTTTGTCGAACTGCTTTTGATCAATCTGCAAAACACGAACAAGAAGTACAGCCTAGCTTCCTTCTGGGCAGTGGCTGCCATCTCATGTTTTCGGTGGCCTTCAACATGCTCAGCCGTCCTCCTTCTGCACGTTCTTGTCAAGCCATGATCCATGTAACTAACGTGCCTTGCAGGCAAATATTCCTCTGATGCACAGAGCTGGGCTCTTTGGAGCAGGGGAGAGATGGGGAGATAGACTAGTCTCATCCTCTGGAGGTTTGGGACTTATTTACACTTCTATCTCCCTTTTCCATGCAGCAAAGTTAGTCCATGAGTGACACAGGTCTGAAGTGGTCACATTCTTTCTTCTCCCAACTCTTTACATTCTACTCAGGTTGCCAAATTTAGCAAATAAAAATATAGGATGCCCAGTGAATTTGAATTTCAGAAAAATGACACAATTTTTTTTAGTATGTCCCAAAACAATATTTGGGATATACTTAAGCTAAAAGTGCATTCACTGTTTATCTGAAATTCATGTCTACCTGGGTGCCATGTATCACCTGGCAACCCTGTGCCCTGCTCAGTTGGCACCATGAATCAGGGTAATAGTTACTGGAATTCTCCTGTCATGGTGCAGAGAAGTGAGAAGAAAAGCTAACCACCTTACTCAACACCCCTGGGGACAAAGCAGAATAAGCCTCCAGGTGGGGTGGTGGGGCTGCTCCTTGGTTGGCAGGAACAACTCATGAGAAAGACTCTCCCTTTTGCTATCTTGTCTAGACGTCTCCTTGGCTGGAGTTTGCGCTGTACCACCAGCCTGAAACACAGCTTGTGAACACGCTACTGACCAGTTGTCAAAACCGCACCGTTTTGGGAGATTGCTCAAGGGAGAAAATGCTCTTTCTGCCCCCTCCACTGGTCCTTCTTCCTGACATCTATGGGAATCTTGTCCTTTATCATGATCTGTGGCTGGTCTCCCTCCTCTTTGGCTGGGAAAGACAAAGCTTTACTAGGTTTACTTTAGCTGGGATTTTTAGATGGGAAAACTGGTTTCATTCCAATAATCATAAACAGAAAAACAAGCAAACCCAGCAGAGTAATTGGATGACAGTCTGTCCTGGAGGAGCAGGAGACAGAGCATAAGCCATGCATGCCACTTGACCAATCATCTCATGAAATATGGACCCAGTTTAAAAAACTAACTCAGATTCATACCTCACACCTTATACCAGGCCAAACTCCAAACCCAGTTTAAAAATACTAACTCAGATCCATACCTCACACCTTATACCAGGCCAAACTCCAAACCCAGTTTAAAAATACTAACTCAGATCCATACCTCACACCTTATACCAGGCCAAACTCCAAACCCAGTTTAAAAATACTAACTCAGATCCATACCTCACACCTTATACCAGGCCAAACTCCAAACCCAGTTTAAAAACACTAACTCAGATCCATACCTCACACCTTATATCAGGCCAAACGCCAAATAGATCAAAGATATAACCAGGAAAAACAAAACCATAAAAGTTTAATATGTAGGAGACTTATCCTGCAAACTTGGAGTGCCTTCTAATGACTCAAAATGCAGAAACCAAAAAAGAAAAGATGTATAATTTTGAGTATGTAAAAAAAAGGGGGGGGGACAAAATTATCATAAAAAAGAGCAAAACAACACACTTGGAAAAAATATTAACAAGCCATATTCATAGAAAGCTAATCTCTCTACTACATATGTAAAGAGGTCTTAGAAGTGATAAGAAAAATGCCTAACAATTTGAAAGAAAAATATGCAAAGCAAATGCACATTTGATAATAAAGGAAATACAAATGGTTTCTAAATATATAATAAGATGTTCTACCTCACTTATTATAAGTGGTAGATGCATATTAAAATGAAACAAGATACCATTTTTAACTCTCAGATGGGCAAAAATCCATATTCTGTTGGAAAGGGTAAAGAAACAGACAAGCTTCTAGAATGTTGGTAGGAATACTCGTTGGTTCAGCCTCTATGGAAGGTAATTCAGCAACACTTAAGGAAATTACAAATGTGTTCCCACTTAGCAACCCACTTTGGGAAAGCTGTCCCAGGGATTTCCTTGTGTGTATGTGAAATTACATACTCTGAGGCCTTGTGTGTGACTGCACATACCCGCATGCTAATCAGAAGATGTTACTGAAATTCTGGTGGCTTCATCCAGCAGAATTCCATACACATGTGAAAAAGAATCAGGCAGGTTCCCATGGACTGGTATAAAGAGCTCTTCAAGTTTTTTTAGGGAACAATAAACAAAGTGCAAGATAGGATACTATCATGGTAACTTTCTTGTAAAAATAACAAAGGCAATCAGGACTTGCATTCATCTGCTTGTATATACATGAAAACATTCTAGAGGGAAACATGAGGAACTAAGAACTGGGGATACCGTGGGGAGAAGGGTAAGAACCAGGTGTACAAAGGTGGGGGCGGGAGGGCCGGGAACCCTTTCACTATAGATGTTTTTAGGCGTTTTGGGGTTTGACCCATGTATGTGTACTCCACTCAAAAAAAGCAACAAAAACAGTAACAAAGAAAGCTTTGCAACAGATCCTGGAAGAGCTCAAGGTTCTCTCAACTTTTCTCTGGGTGAACCAAGTCTCAGGTTAACAGTTCCAGATGTTGCTGAGCTGCTCTTCTCCTCCCTGAGGGGCCAAAAGGGCCAAGGGGCTTCACCCAATTGCAGGTCCTCCCTGGCTGCTGGGCATATGCCATCTGGAAGACCCTGTTTGTCCTGCAGGCAGTGCCGGGTCCCTGTGGAAACCCTACACATCCAAACTCAACACTCCCTGGAGAGTCCGTAGGAACACATTGTTTAAATCTAATAATCCTCCATGAAATGTCAGCTGGTGCCTTACAGTACAGGAAGAGAGACCTGCCAGGAAGTGAGATGACGCGGCAGGGCACAACACCAGCAACGGTGAAAGACGGTCCCCACAGAGGACTGGCTCAAGGCTGTGCTCGGCTCTCTGCCGGGAAGACGCTGCCGGATCCTGCCCGGCCAGGTGGCCTGCATAATGTTTATGTGCCTCGTTGCTCAGTTGCCAAATAAACCTGAATGATTTTGGAGCATTCCTGTGAGTGCTAGCGCGGCCGTGGACCCGGATCTAGGTCAGCTAGCTGCTTTACAGGCATGAGACAGACAGGACTATTTAGACAGCTGTAAGTCCTCTCAGAGTAAAATCTTATTACCGTAGATGAAAAAGCACTTTGGAAGAAAAGAAAACCCCAACAGCGTTCTAAAATAATATGCTGAGGTTAGACGGCTTTAGTGAGCTTTCAGAAGGACTTTCAGTGGTGGCATAAATGCACAGATGAAATCAGCACCCATTCTGCCTCTGTCTGTTCTCTTGGAAGAAATTGGTGTATCTGGCCTCAAAAGTCAAGACTGAGACATCAGGCATAAGCCAAGAGCCATGGAAAGAGACTTGCAAATAACGATGGGGTAAAAAAGTTTCCTCTGTATGGGGATCAGTTCACATATTTCCCACTGATTCTGGATTAGCTTTAAAACTCACGGCAGATTCGATAATGACTTGTGGTCATGTTTGCGTTCAGATCTGAAATCCAGCCGAGGCCATTAGAAAACCTTGTGTCACTGACCGCTGGGTATGGGGCAGAGGCTGGGCAGGCAATCACTGAGGAGAAGGAATGTTAGCCACAAGAAGAAGTGCGTTCTGCCAGGGTCACGTGGCGTCGCAGTGTGTGGGCTGGGGCCAGGGGAGGGTGGGCACTAATGGCCAGAAACGCACCCCTCCTCGAGGCCCTCCCTTCATCCCCAGCCAGGGCATCTCCACAGGACAGCCTGATGTCATGCACAGACACTCACTGCCACCTAGACTGGAGAACCTGTCATTTAAAGCTTCCTCCTGTTTAAAAATAAAACCTGCCCATAATTGAATACTCCCTAGGTGCCATGAAATTCTCATAATATTCATTGATTACTCCCATTCTCCAGACGAGGAAACTTGGGCATGGAAGGATTTTTGTGACTTTCATAAAGCCCAGGGCCAAATCTGAGCTCAGATCCACAGCAGCCTCCCCTGTAAACATGCAGTGCTGTCACAGTAGGGGAAGTGGCAGCCTCCCGGGATGGACGCAAGTGGGGAAGTCATGGACATGTGACTTGAAATTTCATGGCTGGGGCAGGACTTTGGCTAAAAGCAAAGTGAGTGGCTGCTGAGCTCCATTTCAATAATGCATGGGATGGTCAGGCTGCCCTCTTTTAAATATTTATCCATCTGCTTCACTTCATAATTAGTAAGAAAGTGATACAGGATGTGCCCTTTTAAAGAGGATATTAAATCTCGTGGTTATGATCATTTTCATCCTGTCCTTGGCTTCCCAAACTCAGCCTCCAGAGACACGTTGCTACTGCCTGGAGATACATTCTCGTGCCCCAGGCTCTCTCCAGCTGGGATTGTTTGGTTTCCAATGGTTCACCTTGTCCTGTAACCCACGTGGGCTTGAGGGCCTTGGGCTGCGACTGAGACTCCAGGCCACACCCTGCCTGCACTCTGCTGCCTTCAGCCAGCCTACAGCCCCTTTTCTGTAGGGAGGCCATCCTGGAGAGTGGAGGGTTCACGCAGATGGCCTTCTGCCCTGGGAACAGCGCCCTCCTCCCATGCCTCAGTGTGTCCTGCCCCCTTTCATGAGCCCCCGGGACCTGACAGGATTGTGTTGCTGATCAGTTTCCTCCTGGGCAGGACAGGTCAGCATTCCTTCCTTGGAGAGGGACCCTGTAGGCGGTGGCCATGGGACTGCCATCCCATGCTTCGGCCCCTAGACAAGCACCATGGGTTCAGACACACCAGGGGGATTACCTGAGGCCCCTGTTCTGTTTTGACATCGAAGGGGTCTCCCACGGGCCGTTTCTTGGCATACTCCACACTCCGCCTGACAAACTCAGAGTAGACCTGCTCCTCCACGAACACCCTGGAGGCCGCCGTGCAACACTGGCCTTGGTTGAAGAACACTCCCTGATGGGCACACTCCACTGCCAAGTCCACTGGAGGGGGAGGGGCGAGGGAGGCGGGCGGAGCGAGAGGAAGCGATTAAGTTGTTAAAGCAGGACTGGCGACAGCTGTAATTCTAATTGCCCACACAAGAAAACAGGCCCCAGGATGGCTGCATTTCAGAAATTAATTTTGTTTGCAGACTTTCCCAAACAGACAGGAAGGGAGAAAGGATTTGGGGGTCCACGAAGTTTGGGGTTAAATCAGTTCCCTGACTGCAGGACTTCTCAGTACCTTTAATATGCTAATAAGTCCAGAGAGTCATAGCACTCCCTATTTCACTTGCCTATGTAACCCTCCCCTCCCCTTTTTCTAGAGGACTAATGTTTTATAGAATAAACTTTGGTAATTATTGATGTAGGCCCACTGGCGAGAACTTCTAAAGAAGCCAAAATGTTTCACCTTGAGTAAAAGAAGGGTCTTATTAAGTAAGGCAACATCATGTGCGTGACTTAGAAGGGCTGACTCCAAGTTGCAGAGTTGACTCTGAACTAAAACCAGTTATTCAAGCCGAGCTAGAGGGTGTTTAGAGAATAAGAACTGGGGGGACATGCTTAGTGGATAGGAATGGTATTGGGATGTCACTGACGTCTACAGAGGGGTTTCTAGTGTTCAATCCTTGGCTGGTTTCATCACCACCAACCCCTGCACTATTGCTTGCTTAAGAAATGCAGCTTTCCTTTGCATAGAGGCTGGCAGTGGCTCTGGGCATTGGAAGGTGATCCATTCCAATTCCATAGGGGCTGCTCCAAGGGACTTTGCCCTTGGCTTTGAGAAGGAGGCTGCTCCTATCTAGCTGAGTCATTTGTGCAAGTTTCAGTGGTAGCAGGATAGCACCATAAGGTTTGGGGGTACCTCTCTGCACGCTTGACCCCTGCAGCTGGCTGGGCCAGGTCCCAACTTGGAACTGTCCCTCCTCCAAGATAACAGACTCATTTCCTGCTCCTGACGGAGCTAGGGGTGAGGCCAAGCGGCAGGGGAATGGTGGCTTGTTACCCTTGATGTCTTGCCTGGGATGCCGGTTGTGTCAGGATGTAATTTGTGGACTGGCACTGCCCTGATGAGGAGTAGGAGGTGGCTACACAGCATGTTTTTATGACCCTTGTAAGTAAAACCAAGCCTCAAACACAATTAGTCCTGTGCTTTAGCTGCAGTTTCCCTCCCCAAGAGGAGGAAGATGAACTTCAGTGCAGGTGGCGTATACAGATATGGTGGCACAGGAATGCAAAACAGGAGTCCTGGCTGTTTGGGACTCCAGATGTGAGTCACAGTGCCAGCAATGCTCCATGAGGCTCCAAAAACCACTTGCTATTCATAGCACTAATGGTGCTTCCACAAGGAAACACTAACCCAGGCAAGAAATGGAAAGTCCATCTTCACACCCAGCTCCCATTTCCTTCCTGAGAGCCTGTTCCCTCCTCCTGTCCTTTCTCCCATTGTGAAAGCCAGCTGCCAGAAAGGAACTGATATCAGTCATTTACACCTTAGTAGGAAATTGTGCCAGGGTCATTTTTCTCAGGGATATTTGCAATTCCAACCTTATCTGAGTGTGAAATGAAAGGCTTTGTTCTCCATGACAGGAATTTCTGGCACCAGTGGACAGGTGGGGAGGCTTTTCTTGAAGGAAAGGTGTTTCAAGTCATGTGGGAAGTCACACCTTTTGACAGCTGACCCTCTCACCAGGTGAATGAATGCCCGGCCAGCCCTTCCTTCGCTCTTGTGGACATGGCAGCCAACAACAGCATATATTTTAATGTCGTGTCATTTGACTCTGTCAAGACACAAGCTATCCCCAAACTGCTGGGCAGGTTGCTTTCCCAGGGCAGGGGTGCAGGCCTAGAACCAGGCAAAGGGGGTAATTTGAAAGATCAGTTGCTACTGCCCTCCTCTGATTTATCAGGTCTGAGACACAAGGAAAAAGCATCTCCACTCTTCAGGGATCTTAAAACATGTGATAGGAAACGTGACTTGGAGGGGAGAAGAATGAACGGCTGGGAGTGGGCGGCACCTGCCCTCCCCACCCCTCCCAGGGGGCTCTGGAGGAGAAGCCAGACCTGCTCTTTGTGACCCCAGCTCTGTAGGAACAGGCAGGTAAACTTAATGCTGAGGCGCAGAAACAGGCAGCCTCTCAGGTGCCACTCAAGCCATGTCATTTTGGCAGTAGAAGGCAGCTTTCTACTAGCAGTAAAGCTGGCATTTTGATGTCCGCCTGCCTGTCTGCAGCTGGCTGACTGTGGGCGGGATGCCTACGGTGGAAGCATCCCCACTGTGTGTGCAGACATCTTACTCTCAGTTGGTTTTGAATTCAGGCCAGGAAGTGGGGAGAGACGGATGGATGCCCTGAAGCCCCAGCAAAGCCCAGGAGGGCAGAGACTCACAGTCAGCGTCCGCACACACGATGCAGGGGTTCTTCCCCCCCAGCTCCAGCGTCACCCGCTTCAGATTGCTCCGGGAGGCAGCTTCTTTAACCAGCTTTCCAACCTCCAGGACAGAACACAGATCACAATTTACCTTGGATGTTGCTGAACTTGGCCCAGATGCAAACATCAGAGAACATTCTGATCAAGCCCGGGTGGCAGTGCCACTGCCTGGCTCTCTGCCCAGGCACTCCAGGCCCCGATGCTGTCGCTTCACTCTCCTGGCCTCTGCCAGCATCTCCTCCCCTCTGCCAGCATCTCCTCCCATGCCAGACCATGACATCCTGGGATCCTTGGTCTGAGCTGCTCCACTTACAGGTGTGAGTTAGAGCTTCTGGGAACCCACACAGCTGGCTGGGAACAGGGCCGCTGCCCGCCCACCTGTCCTGGTGCCTGTCCGTCTGAGCCCAGCAGGCTGGTCCAGCCAGTTTGGTAAAGGGCTCTCTTCTACCTCTCACTAGAAACAGCTGAAATTCCAACAGCCCAGTAGGGAGGTGGTTCTGTGGGGCTCTTTGGTGTGATGTGAGGGAACCTCCAAGTGCTAGAGAAGGAGCGAGGGCAGCCAGCCTTCAGGATGAGAAGGAGCTGATTCTCTGGAAACACACTCTAAGACTGAGGCTGCCGCAGACAGGCAGGGAGTGAAGGGGTGCGCTGTGAGCAGAAGAGCCACTCACCAGTCGTGCTCAACGCCCCCATGGGGTCTCTCCCATTGCCCACCGCACCCCTGGAGGGGAGGGGCTGGCCCAACATGACTTGGTGACTTATCCAGGGCAACAAGTAAAGCCCAGCACCGCGAACTTCAGAGCTGGGAAGATCCTCAGAGACCAGCACAGACGCGGAGGCCTAGAGCCGGAAGCTAGCAAGGGGCGGCCCGGGCTCTTCGGGGGCTGAGGCTGTTTTCTCCAGTGCTAAGGCGTGAGTGCATTTTAACATCAGCAAGCTCATGGGCGATGGCTGAATGAGGTCTGGCATCCATCCACAGGCACAGTGTCTGTCCCCAAGGAGAGTAACAGCATCCATCAGGGCTGGACTAACTAAGGAGGGGGATGGGGACACTCATTGCGCGGGTGTTTTTTTCTTTTTTAAGTACAGAAGAAATACTTTCTCATTAAAAGTAATTCCACATAGAGATGTATGTAAACTAAAGGGAGAAAGCCTTCAGCTTCCCTCCCGCTCTGCCCTGAGCCCACCCCATAGGTGGCCATCAGTAATGATTTCTTGGGAATCCTTCCAGATAATTTCTACTTCTACGAGTACACACTTTTGTGAATGGGATCACATTGTGGGTAATCTTCTACAGTTTGTTGTTTTGTGCTTCAACAATAGATCGTGGACAGCTTTCCCTGTTGCAGCAGCTGTAAAACATTTCATAGAATGAATATAACAGCCTTGAAAGTATGTCCCTGAAGCCTCATGAGAAAATTTCTCTAAGTTGTTGTTTTTTTTTTTTTGAAATGGAGCTTCTGAATCAAAAAGTTTTTCACTTTTAAATGTTGGATGAGTGTTACCAAAACACCGTGCATCTCAGGGAAAGTGTTGGTGAGCGCCTGCCTCCCCTTATTCTCAGTAGTACCATTTCAGTTTTTAGCAATCTGGCAGGCAAAAGGAAAGTCTGATTTTGTTTGAATTTGCATTTTCCTGATTACCAGCAAACTAGGTTAAGCTTAATGGGCAATTAGTACTTCTATTCTCTGAACTGCCCATTTTTCTACCATTCAGTTTTTTTTTTCATTGATTTGTAGGAGCACTTTACATATGATGGATATAAATTCTTGGAGCACTGCATGCATCACAACTATTTTTCTCTGAGCTTGTTATTTATCTCTTAATCTTAATTATGGTGTTGTTTGACAGATGAATATTTTACATTTTTACTTTATCTTATCTCTCAATCTTTTCTTCTCAGGCTTCTGAGTTCTATTAGATATTTATTTAGTTTGGAAACTAGGACAGTGACTTTTTAAACTGGTTGTTATGGACTAAAACATGGTCAAATTTAGAAGAAAAACAAATCATATTAAAGGCTGTCAAAGGAAAAGTTCACGGGTGTCAAGTAACGCGCCCCTTTCCCTTTCCCCAGCGCCCCGTGAGGAGGGTTACCTCCGTGGACCCGGTGAAGGCGATCTTGTTGATCTGAGGGTGAGAAGAAATTGCTGCCCCCACTGTGGGCCCGAATCCTGGCACAATGTTCACCACTCCTGGAGGGAACCCGGCCTGGGAAGAAATCAAGATGGCACTTGAAGAAGAACGGACTTCATCCACCACGGATCCACATTTGGGCCGAGAGCCGTGGCTGTGTCACATCCCCACAGGGAAGCCTGGGCCGGGCTGGATTTACCCAGGACCCACATGCAGTTGACCTCGGGCATCCTGGGAGCTGACCTGGGCTTCTCACCCCCTGCTGCCAGCCCAGTGTGCAGGCTGGGCAACGGGAGATGCCCATCTCTTCTTGAGGGGGGACCCCATCCCAAAGTGATATGCAGTGCAAACGTGTCATTATGCTTCAAGGTGGCCATGGCCCGCCTGTAGCACAGCACCTTTCCATGTGGGGTGTGTGTGTGTGTGTGTGTGTGTGAGAGAGAGTGTGTGTGTATGTGTTAAGGGGAGAGGGGTAGCTTGATCAGAACCCCCTGCCCAGGATCAGAGGCACCTGCAAAATATCTGCCAAGAGCTTCAGTTTTTCTTTCTTTCTTTCTTTCTTTTTTTTTTTTTATTTTTTTTTTGAGACAGAGTCTTGCTCTGTTGCCCCAGCTAGAGTGCAGTGGCGCGATCTTGGCTCACGGTAAGCTTCGCCTCCCGGGTTCACACCATTCTCCTGCCTCAGCCTCCCGAGTAGCTGGGACTACAGGTGCCCGCCACCATGCCTGGCTAATTTTTTTTTTTTTTTTTAAGTAGAGACGGGGTTTCACCGTGTTAGCCAGGATGGTCTCAATCTCCTGACCTCATGATCCGCCCACCTCGGCTTCCCAAAGTCCTGGGATTACAAGCGTGAGCCACCGCCCCAGCCCAGTTTTCATTTTTTAATCAGACCCATTATTTGTTCCAAATGGTGACAGGGTATCACTCCCTTAAAGTTCTTTGCTTGTTCAACCTGGGTCTCACCTGGAGCAAGCCCTTCTGGAAGGCAGGGACCTGCCACCTCATTCACGTTCATGCCTCGTGTTTTTCGTATACTAAGCCTCTGTATCAGGCAAGAACACAAAACAAACGAGGTGGAGGATGCTCTTCCCCACCTGTGCTGAGTCTTACTTAGAACACATTATTTCAGGGAGTCAAGATTTTAGAAATGGTGCTTGAGTCTTTAGATTTTTAGGCACTGTTTCTTAACAGTTGGGATTTTCAAATTCCTAAGTCTCACCAGTGTGACTTAATTATGCCCCACATCACCAAAGGAAAGTGGGAAACTGGCTCATCACCAGCTGTTCCCACCGTGCCTCCAAGCAACCGTGGACCTGCCTCCCAGTCATATCAGCCCGACTAAGAAGAGAAAGGAATGGATCTTTTCTTCTGTCCCTCTTTGCTTCCTGTTGCTTTCTCTAAATCTTTGCTCCATACAACCTGGGGATGGAATGACTAAAGGTATGTCTGGAAGGAGGTGTCCCTTTGAGCCTCTGTTTCCCTAAGTTCTGGCTGCCTGAGGGAGAAGAGATTGCATCCAGAGCAGAGGGCATTGATTAGCAGGGACCCGGCACACAGACTGCTGCAGCTGCCCAGCTGGAGCTGGCGAGGCCACCTCTCCAGAGAAAAACGGACCATTTCATCAACTGAGAATGCAAATCCCAGAGAACCTCCCAAATATTTGGCTCCCTCTTGGTTGACCCCCCCTGCAAATTCTCTAGACAAACCACTGGGTCCTCAACCATAGGTTTAAGCCCATAATAAGAGTTAAGTATTCTCATTAGGACCACTGGGAGGAATGGAGTTTCTCCAGCTCGGTGGCCACAAGCAGGAGAAAGAACGTGCAGTGGCCAAGCAAAACACCGGGAGTCATTCCCTTCCCACTCGATTGCCAGCAGTCTGCCACTGTCCCGTCTCGTGACGGTGGCCTGGTTCCTAGGAGTGGGAATGTTACCAAGAACATGTGATATTTTCTTTTTGGATGTCTCACCTCTTTGATCAGAGAGCCGAGATAAAGGGCGGTGAGAGGTGTCTGCTCCGCAGGCTTCAGGACCATGGTGTTCCCACAGCAGAGGGCTGGTGCCAGCTTCCACACCAGCATCAGCAGGGGGAAGTTCCACTGCGACAGAGCACAGGGGCTTTGGGGGCCCAGATCCACCCTCCTACCCTGTCCCATGTGCCTAACGATGCCTTTGTGGAAGACACTTGCTTTTCATGGTCTGGATTTGGGGTATATGGGGTAACACAGGAGTGTGCAACAATCAGAACTGCATTCCTGCACAGCACTTCCTAAACTGCATTCTGGGTGGTACTAATAGGTAGCCTTTGCAAAGACGATGCTGTTGCATGTGTTCTACCTCCCCGTCTAAAACGTCTGCTGAAGACGTGTCCTCCTCCCTGCCTCCATGGGCACTTTTCCAATCCTTACTTCATGTTGCCACCTGGCTCTTCAGCTTCCTGCCTGGCTGTTGTTGCAATGGCCAGAGGCTTCCCAAACAGACAGGCAGCATTGTTGCATTTCTTGGGCACCTATAAGCATCCCCGCTGCCCAATGAATAAAGTCCCAGCCCCTTAGCAGCCAAAGCTGCTGGAAGCTGGCCCACGCCACCTGCCACGTGTGCTCACCCTTTTCCTCACTTTTGCTCCTGCCTGAGCTCTAGCCCCACCAGCTTTCCTGCTGTTCCCTTCCAAGTAGCCCAGCCACCTCTACACTTTTGCCTAGGCCATTCCTACTCCTTGGAAAATCCTTTTTCTTGTTGAACAAGTCTTTCTTATCTTTAAGGCCCAGTTAAGAGCTCACCTTCCTGGGAATGCTGGCCATTCCTGACCACTCTGGCTGGAATCCACAGTGCTTTCTGTGGCATGCCTAAAGCCGATCTTAGGAGAGCACAAATGCGGTCTAATCCATCTCAAGAGCCCCCAGGCATGGAGTTCCATGCCACAAAGAAAATGCTTGCTCAGTGCTGGTGCAATCAGATAAAAACACACCAGAAATTGATTCCAAAGGACACAGCGCAGTGGGGTGGGATCTACCTAGAATCTACTGAGAAAAGCTGCCATACTTACTGGAGTGATAGCCCCACAGACACCAATGGGCTCATGCCTGGTGAAGCACACGACGTTGTCATCTGGAAGAGGGTTACATGGTGGGGAAGGACACACTGACTTAATCCAGGTTAGGAACTTCAAGTAGTAAAAAGGAAAGAAACCCACAAGCGTGCCAGATTCAATTCTTGTCTATTATACAGAGAAGTGATTTGACCTCAACTTTAAAAGTGAAGTTCTTAGAAGAAGAATTGGCAGTACCATTTGGAAAGGGAGTGGGGTTGGGAATGGTGCCTTGGGGAAACAGTCAGGAGGGGCTCTGGATTAATGAAAAGATATAGCCCCAAAGGGATCCCAGATGAAGCTATAATCCACCTTGCTCACCTGTGGGGATGGTCTTGCCCTGGATTTTGTCTGCCCACCCTGCAAAGTATCTGAGGGTTCTAATACAGCCCTCCAGGTCGATGAAAAAAGCATGAAGAAATGGCTTCCCTGTATCCATCGTCTCCAGGGCCTGCAATAACAAGATGATGTCTGTTTCAGACATGGCTTGCTTTTCTTTTGCACTGTCAGGCTGTTAAAGATGGAAGCTGGGGAGAGAACACAGTCCTAGGACACTGCTCTGTAGACCTCACAGTCAGATGCGCCTCTTCAGAAAGCATGACACCAAATGTAAAGCGAGGCCTGTCTCTGAGTATGAGGATTGCTTTTATTTCAAAACACCTAAAGTGGGCTGCAGGGTGGTGGGCCAAAATATAGACATGCACCCTCTTTGAAGGGCCCCTTGGAGGCCAGGTGGATTTAAAGCTGTGCTGGGAAGGAATGCACATTGGCATCTGATCTATAGCACAGTGGCCTCTGCTGTGTGGCCAGTCGTGTGTGCTTGTGCGTTCCCAGGAAGCTCTCTGAAGGTTCGCTGGCTTTGGGGTGGCTGTAGTGGGAACTGCCCTCCTCGAACAAAAGAGAAAGGGAAGATGTGGGCTCTTCCTTCTCGGTCAGGCTTGCCAGTGTGGCTGTGGAAAGTGACCGAGCCGAGAAGGGTCGTGCCCCCAGCACAAAGATGCAATCCTTCCCTCCTGCACTGCGGAGCTCGGCCGGATGCAGAGTTGGAAGGGAGCAGACTGCCCTGCTGGTGAGGGAGGTGATTACCCAGGGCGAGTGTGCAGCCACTCAATGGCAAGGATTCTTTTCTATTTCCAGCCTGGGTGGAAGAGAACCCCTTTGTCCCTCAGACAAGTGGCCCCAGTTGAGCCCAGCGCTGAAACCGCCAGTCATCCGCCTCTGCAGGAAGTGGCCGCCCTGACACATAGCCCAGGGCTGGATTCCTGTGGAAGAGTCAGTGGAGTGAGATGGTGATTGAGAAGGAAGAAGGCCCCTCCTCAGATCCAGGGCTTTAACCCTAGTGCACTCCCCGCTGTCTCACCCTTTGAGCTCCATGACTCCGTTTCCACTTCAAGGTGCAGGCACGGATGCTCACGGCCCAGTGACTTGGCCAAGGCCACCCCGTAAGGCAGCAGCTGAATTGGGGGCACCTACTTCCGGCCAGCACAGCGACTGGCCTTTAGAGGCTGCTCCTGGACACGTGTGTCTGGAAAGGCTGCAGGACAGCCACTCCAGATGCTCAGGCTACCCCGGCTCCCCTTTGCTTCAGGAATGAGCCAAGACCCCTTTAAATAGGAGGCAACCACATCTGCTGAACCCTAGTTAAGTAAGTGGGCCTTGGGTAAGTCCCTGAATCTCTCCCTGCCTCAGTTTCCTCATCTGTAAAATAAGAATAATAACAGTTCCTACCTCACAGGGCCAGTGTTAGAGTGAAAGGAGTCAGTGTCCACAGAGCACCAACCGCAGTGCCCGCCCATGGTGAGTGCTAGACTGGTGTTCACATGAGAACACTGATGATTACACCGATTATCATCATCCTCCCTTTAGGCACCAGAGAAGGGCTTGGTGATCCTCACCTGGGGACCCAGACAGGGCACTGGGTTGCTGAAGACCACAGGACTGGTCTAGGTTGGGGGTGTGTGTTCTGCCCCCAGCAGCTGCCGCTCAGGGACTGAGTCAGGCCGGTGTGACATCAAGTATACTCTAGTGTTGGTTCCTATAGATTTTCACTCAAGCGTGAGCTTTCATTTTCCTAGGGGAAACCTAGCAATTGCAAATAGTGCAAAAAGGCCTCTAAGACTGACCTATTCCTGACAGTATCTGCATATCTGTCAGTGGAATCAGGAGTTTATTCTTCGCTCTTTTCTGGGATGGAACAAGAGAGAGGACTTCAACATCCAGCACTGAGGGTGAGTGCGAGACAAGGAGCCAAGATTCTGCCTCCAGTCCTGGATTACCACCTCTGGCTGGGTGACCTAGGACAGGTTACTTAACCTCTCTGGGCCTCAGTTTCTCATCTCTGAAATGAGATAATAAATCCTACAGGTCAACAAGGCGGGTAACGGTGAGCATTCAACAAGCGTTGCTATTTGTTTTTATGATCAACTTCAGCAAGTTTGCTTACTGGAGTGACAACATGAATTTAGCAGGTGAGTTTTATGGAATTCCTCCGAGCAAAACCCAGGTCATGAGAGGTTAGACAGGAAATTATTAAAAAAAATTATGCAGGTGAGTGAGTACAAGTGCTAGCTACAGATTGAAACAGTCATCCTTTAAACAACTGGTTACTGTGGCTCAATCATGAGTAAACCATAGCCACTCCTAAGTTTATTTCCTTTAACATTTTAAGAGAAAAATGTGCCTCCTGAGAAATTAACACATCATAACCCTCAGATACTAAAGAATGACGGGAAGTGCCAGGAAAACAGCACGGCAGGGCTTACAACGAGAGGACCCAGAAATGGCACTTGGGGTGAAAAGGAGAGTGGATAGGGAGGGCTTCTATTTGGGAGCCCCCAAAATGAGCACCCAAAGAGCAGAGTTGGGGCCTGGGTGCCCCAGCAACGGAAAGCCATCCAAGGGCCGCTGGATCCCCCACATCTGTTTCCAGACACTGAGCACAGAAATAAACACCCAGCTCTGTCAAACCACCGAGCCGGCAAGAGAACACACTCCGTGAACATGCACAGAAACCGTATCAAGGTGGGGAGCAAGGGGCGCTCTCCTGTGATGTGGTCGGAGTTTTAAAAACCATGTTTGCCAGTAATTCTCTTGTCCCTTTCATGCTGTGGCGAAGAGCTGGATCTGATTTCTTGTGGGCCGCGAGGTGCCAGTGGCAGAAGCGATTTGCTGTGTTTGCATTCTGAGATCCTCCAAAGCTGTCTGCTATCAAAACACAGTCGTGCCAGGACAATGGGGCAGCCTGAAGATGAAGGTGGCTTTGCAGCCTCTGCTCCTAAGATGATACTGATGCTTAAGGACAGGGTTCGGGGCGGGGGGTGCCCAGGGCACATCCTCTCTAGCCTGCTATTAGTCCCCACGGACATTGCCGACCGATGAGCTCATGCCGGGTGAAAACAGGAATGTTTTTGAAAAAGCCAGTTTGGCAGCTTGAGGGTTGAGGCTGGCTTACGTTGCAGGAAGAAACCAGAGGCTCCTCAGAGAGAAGTGCTTACCCTGGGAGGGAGCTACCCTCACCCGGGGAACATGTGGACTGGCCGGGCTGACTGGGACGGAAGGAAGGGGAGCTCGGGTTTCTGTGTTGATGCACCCTTAGGGAAATGCACCCAAGAGTGCGGCCTGAGAGTTCCTCCAGCCTAAGAAACACATTCAGGGGCAACAGCAATTTCCGTGTCCTGGCTGACACCCTCCTTTAAACAGTGGCTACCCTACTGCTTCTTCCTGACATCAGAAAAACCATTTTTCCAAATCAAAGGCCAAAAAGGAGATTTCCTCCCCTACAACTGGGCCTCAAGGTTTGGAACAACTTTTAAAAACAAGAGGCTGAGATGGGCAAGGACAGGATGCAAAGGACGTCATGGTCCAACGTGGTCTCGAGATGTCCTCTGATCACTCCCTCATGACCAGAGGAGGGTCTGAGGATCCTGCTAAGAAATGGATTTACAACTGATGAATGCCTTGGCAGCCTAACCTCATGGGGTACGCTGCATCAATATCCCCACCTAAGGTATCTAGAAATTACTGGCCAGCAGTGCATGTAGCTGAGGTTACAAAATGGGTCTTCACATGGCCTTATTATGATAACTGCTATTATTAATAATAGCTATCATCTATTTAGTGCTTACTGCATGCCAGGGACTCTGCCTAGAATCTTAAATAGATCATTCTTACACCACTGAGTTATCATTATCAGTGACATTTTACGTGAAGAAATAAATCTCAGAGAGTTTTCACAACTTGTCCAAAGTCACACAGCTAGTACGCAGCAGAGTGGGGATTTGAACCTAGGTCTTTCCTACTCTGAGGTTTCCTATAACCAGGCTATCCTGCCCTCACCACCACTCCACATACGCTCGCTACTAGCCAGTTCAGGGGTGATTGAGGAATGATTTTAGGTCACATGGGAACAATTTTTTCTATGTTAGGTGGTGGCATTTATTTTAGTAAGCATTAGAAAAATAAAATTAGCACATCAAATCTGTGATTTCATGAATATTGTTTCTAAGGATGAGGTTAAATTAAGTTTAAAAGGGAGTTAAGGCTGGGCGCAGTGGCTCACATCTGTAATCCCAGCACTTTGGGAGGCCAAGACCAGCGGATCACCTGAGGCCAGGAGTTCGAGGCCAGGAGTTCAAGACCTGGCCAACATGATGAAACCCTGTCTCTATTACAAATATATAAATTATCTGGGCATGGTGGCAGCCACCTGTAGTCCCAGCTACTCAGGAGGCTGAGGCAAGAGAATCGTTTTAACCTGGGAGGCACAAGCTGCAGTGAGCCGAGATCGTGCCACTGCACTCCAGCCTGGGTGCAGAGGGAGACTCTGTCTCAAAAAAATAAAATAAAATAAATAAAAGGAAGTTAATACAAAAAAGAAAAAAGTTAAGTACATAAACACACAGGTGGTACCGGGATATAGCCCAGCTCATGGTCACCAATCTGTAAGTGCCCCAAGTCTGAGACCGCTGATGTAGCTGAACTTCCTACAGACAACCACGTGGTCAAGAAGCCGAGCTGCAGAGTACAAAAGTCTGACTTCACAGTGAAAGGGATTCAGTCTAGAGGCATTAACACCTGCAAGTACTGCCAGAGAGCCGCATCTCAGAGGATGGAACAGACCCACGACCACACAAAACCAGGACCCTGATCTTTTTTCCCACACCCCATGGCGGACAGGACCCTCAGTGAGGCTGGCTCATGCCCCACCGGCCCCCCATGTGCATGTACTCACGGCCAAGGCGGCGCGGTCCCTCTCCACCAGGTCAGCCAGCTGGTGCAGCAGCCGCCCACGACTCAGGGCATCCAGCCGGCGCCATGGCGAGCCCCTCTGGAAGGCAGCCTGTGCAGCCTCCACAGCCTTGTCCACATCGGGCTGAGTGGCCAAAACAACAGAGAGAGGGTGTCATCTTTTGATGTGACTGCAGTTTGGGGCCACGGCCGTCAGTTACAGAGAACAGCAGAATTGTGCCGCTGGCAGACAGGCTGCAAGCAGCAGCAAGTTTTCAATCACTTGAGTGGCTGGGAGAGTTCAAGTGATTTTTTTCTTCTTTACATCTTAATATTTCTACAGTGGCCAAATATCAATGTTTGTTTCTGATTATAAAAAGCATTTACAAATATTTCCTAAAGAGTATTTTTCTCAGGGACCCAAGTACGGAAGGACTTTCCACTGGCTAGCTCAGTGTGAACGAACACAGCCTGCTGTGCACAGGTCAGGTGGGAAGTGTCTGCCTGGCATTTTAGTCCAGCTGGGAACTGGTGGTCCAAGAGTGAGAATGGGGAAATTTGTTCCTTTCTGGATTGCAGAACTGACCACCATGGAACAGTTCGCAGACAGGCAGGAGCATGAAGGCCTTTTTTCTCCCGTCAGCCTCACCCACCCCACGGGAGCAGAACTGGATCTTTTACGCATTGATAGAATAATCACAACAGAAACTTCCTTCTAAAAGGAAAGAAGTGAGGGCCACTTAGAGTAGCGTCACTGTCTCTTTTTCTCAGGAAAATGGGCCACATTCATCTCGAAGGCCCCTCCATGCCTCTCTTTCTAGGAAGGTACAGCAAGGAGCGGATGTGGGACACCAGGCAGGAGTGACTCTACTGAGACTCTGTGTGTCCAGAGCTGGCTTGGGGGTGAGCAGAAGCTTGGCAGGGGAGATGTAGGACACTGAATTTCTTGTCCCAGGCTCTGGGGTGGAGGCCAGGACCTTTCCAGCTGCAGAGGGTGGGGTGGCCTCTGGCTCAGAACAGTCACTCAGACCAAGGAAGAAATCAAGACCCAGGGCAAGGGTCTCGTTCTCCTCCCAGCACCTGTATAGGGCACTTGGGAGTCTCCTATTGGAAACCCCATTCTATGTCATGGCTTCCCCCTGATGCCCTCACATTTTTCTACGAGCTCCTCTGTGCCACTTTCTTTGTTAGCAGAGCCTGTCACGAGGTGCCACACAGAGGGGCGTCTGCATAGGTGGGGCCAGTGTGCATTTGCACGTCTGTCACAAAAACTCATGGGCAGGATAAAACCCAAGCCTACTCTGCACATGCCCTTCACTCCATCCACTTCCAACGTCATCAGTTTGCTGACTAAGAACGTCAGTCCAGTGCTCCAGCAGCTAAGGAAACATTTACATCTCCTGCCCTCAGCGGAAGGGCTTTACTTCTGCACTGACATTCAAAATAGATGTGATGGCCTTGCAATGTATAAAGGACACATTCAGAAGTCCCTTAGCTTCTGTATTACGATACAGACCTCGCACTTGCAAATAGAGTGATAAAGGTCACCGCTTTCCATGCTCACGTAAATTTCTGGGAGAAAAGAAATCTGATGGTTACATTGTTAACTATCCCCGCATCACCCGGGTAGCAGCTATTTTTTTCCTTCAAGTCTATTTTTTTCTAAAGTGTTTCCTGCCAGAAAGCTGCATTTGGTGAAACACACCAGCCGGAAATGCTTTCTGGAAAGATTCTTTAATGCCTCCAGGTCCAAATAATTGATTAAAAAAAATAAAAAAGAAAAAAGAAAAACTTTCCTTTAGCCATATGATGAGGATAGCTGAGGTCATCCTCATAGATGGAGAAACATCTATCAAAGGAGAACGATTCTCCGCAGAGGATCATCGGTAATTGATCCCATTCTGTGCCACATGTCTGAGAACCACACGCCAATTTGCGCAGGTAGCCCAGGCCCTGCCCCTAGGATGGGCCAGTTCTGTCTTATAGCTAAGCCAAACCGTTTCCTCATCCTTTGGGTATCTACAATTGAATTACTTAGAGCAAAATTTTTTTTAAGTATTTACCTTATCTCCTTCTTCCACTTCACATATTTTCTCCAGAGTTGAAGGGTTATATGTAGCAAACTTTTTTCCACTCTTGGATTCGTGCCATTCATTGTTGATAAATATCTAACCAGGAAAGGAAGTGTAACGAATTAGGTTTAGATCAAAATCATATAATTTCAACATGCTAAGGACCTTAGGTAATGTCTTATCCATCTTGTCCACCTTCCTCCCTGCTGCTTCCCTCTCCCCTTCGACATTTTACAGATAAGACCTGGAGGGGCACAGAGTCCCAGGACCACATGACCAACAGATCAACCAGGACAGACTCGAAATTCAAGTTTTGGTCAAATAAAACTAAAGTCACTTAGAGATTTTTTTCTAAATTATTATTATTATTTTCAGCAATAACATGGATTCACATAGGAATGGCTAAGTTAAATGGTTAAATAGAGGCTGTGAATGGAATCTTATACCCTCATAGACTTGGGGGGAAGAGTCAATAGGTTTATATATATAAAAATCCCGAGCAGTCCGCCTGCCCCTAAAGGGTAAGGGTGCACCGAGCACTCCCTTTCTCCTTTCAGTGGCAACACTCAGCAAGATTGATTGCCAAGGACTCACTTTGAGGAGGATCTCACCATCACCCTTCAGTTTTCACCAATGCACATCAGCATGTCCCTCCCCAGCACATTCCCCTTCAAATGTGTATTTTCATAGCAAACCACCATGGCACATGTTTACCTATGTAACAGACCTGCACATCCTACACATGTACCCTAGAACTTAAAATAAAAGTTGATAAAATGTCAAAAAAAAAAACAACAAAAAACAAACAAACCCACAAAAACCTCCGAAGCTTGATAATAAACCGGTGTTGAAATACAAAGTTAAATGTCTGGGCTAGAAACTTTCCAGGTTACATTAAGAGATGTCCCAAATAACTGTTTATGTAACCCACAGAAATCACTTTTCTGGGAACCTCGATGATCCAGAATGCAGACAAGAATGAAAATTTGTTTAACAAAAGACATCATGAGCAGACTAAGAAGAACATACGAAGTCCATGCACTGAAACATATGTACTATTTGCTGTTAGTTTACACTAAGTTCTAATTGTCTTAATAATGTCACATTAAAAGAGAGGGCTTTTGGAAAAGAACTGGGAACAGACATGACAGACAATATACAAAACACATTCCAACAGCACGGAGGTCCCCGGCTGCCCAGCCAGAAGACACACAAACTCCTGCTACACCAACTTGGAATGGCTTCCTCATCACAGCCTCAGAAAAACCCCTGTGGCGGAAATGGCTAACATGCATGTCTGTCAAGTAAAATGCCGTCAATAATTTCTGAGTACAGAATTAGTTCATCAGGTTCCGTTTTCACATCTATCTGCATGTGGTATACATAGCTTTACTTTGCTTCTTTTTGAATTGTTTAAAGGAAGAATTGCGTCCCTCAAGGGCTAATTTCAATTATTGTGAAATTGATTCATTTGGAACATTTGACTCCCCAGTGATGACAGATGAGAGAGGGCAGCCATCTCCTAAGCATGCGTCTTGGTTACATTCTCTGTATTGAGCTTCCTGTATAAACTCCACAGCTCTGGCTTAATACCTGGGTGATGGCTTGATCTGTGCAGCAAATCACCATGGCACATGTTTACCTATACAACAAACCTGCACATACTGCACATGTACCCCAGAACTTAAAAGTTGATAGAATGTTAAAGAAAAAACAACCCACAAAAACCTCTGAAGCTCATGGGTGAGGAAGCCTGGTCTGAGTTGTTTGGGGACCACGCACGAGAGGCAGACCCTGGCTGGGCAGGTGAGCAGAGACCAGCTGCCCCCCAGTTTGGAATCCAGAACTGAGAGCATCGGCCACCAGTGAGACTTGCCTGTCTGGCTTCTGGAAGCTTAGCGTCTCCAATGTGAGGCCAGGCCCCCAGGGAAGTGCACCAGGAAAAGGCCAGGCTACAATTACAGGTTTATTCTTCCAGCTGAAACTAAATCCAAGAGTTCACTTTTGCCGTCCAGCAAGTCATCACTTGGTAACAGCGAGAAATTAATAACTGGGGAAGAAGAGTTAAGTTAGTGCGGGGAGGAAAGTGCAGCCAGGAAGAGGGGCCCATTTGTAGAAAGATGAAATTTCGTGGGTTAGATAATAGAGCCTGTCAGTGAAAATTGCTGATTCTAGGTCCTTCCTGGTATCAATTCCAAGGGGGAGGGAAAATGAGAAGGTGGCAGAAAAGAATATAAATAAGGGAGCTGAAAACAGATTACAATGATCGGATGTCTGCTATACTTCATCTCCAAGCATGCTCCTCCAAAAAAAAAATTACTGTTTGTTCATGACATTGATCTGTAACCAGCAACGTTAAAAAAAATCAGACTGTTTGACTCTAACCATATTTTCCCATCACTATGCTTTTAGTTTTGTAAAATCTTTTTCTTTTTACCGCACTACAGTAGTAAGCAATCTTGTAAGTGGTTCCTACTGTTGGTTTTTCTCTCCACTAAAACAAAACAAAAGCACAAATATAAGGAAAGGGCATATAAATACGGTCTACTGATTATGCTGGCTGTATTGTTTTGAACTCCAAATCAGGGTAAAGGGTCGAAGGAATTGTTGTCTTTGATTTGTGGATTAGCATACAACAAACCTTATAGAGGCATAGCATTAAGCTACATTGAGCTGTAGACATGGTTCGCATTTTACAAAAGAAACAGAATGACATGGAATCAGGACTGAGCTGTAAGGTGTCTCAGGCGGAGGTGAAGGTGGCAGTCATGCAAGTGAATCCTATTGATGCCGATTTCCAGTAACTTCCATCTGACAACAGGCCACTCAGCTAAACTCAAAAAGAATATGTTTTCAGAAAAGGAGATTTGGGGGAATTTTATTTTTCATAAGAGAGATAATAAAAACTGGTGTTTTAAAATCAGAAAACTTTGAAGAGAATCTATCCTACGGGAAGAAATTTTATAAGGAAAGAAAGAGGCCCTCTAAATAAGAAGGGACTTCTATCCTCTGAGATCTGTGTGGGGACCCTGGAGGGGCTCTCAGCTCCCCGGAATCACATAGCATGACCCTAGAGAATGCAATGTTAACATGTGAGGACAAATGAAGGGGCTTTGACAAAGTCATCCTGAAAGTTGGACCACCCTGGGAAATGGCACTGCCGGGGCTGGGGCTCAGATGGACCAACTCTGGTGTGTGCTCCATTATCGAGAAGCACCATGAGTCAATTTTGGAAAAGAGCAGACCACTGCCGGCTCCCATGCTCCACCATCTGCTCTCCTGCCAGGCCACCCACCTGCCGGGCCACTCGCCCACTCCGGGCCTCGGTCCTGCACTTCAGTTTATCCCGCTCCTTCCCTTGGCAGGCACTCTTGGTGGCCTCACTCTCGGCCACCTCTCCAGTCCAGGCTCCCTGAGGACTATGCCAGGGCACTGGCTGGCCACCCTCAGCCTGGGTCCACAACTGCTGTGGGGAGGTCTCTGCAGAGATGCACCACGAGCTAGGACAGAGCAGGCAGCAGCACAGTCCCCCAGCGGGTGAGGAGGGAGCAGCCGGTGTCAGGCAGTTGGGGCCTTCATGCCTGGGAGACCACTCAAGATCCCAGCACTCCAGGCCGATCGACCACCTTCCCTCAGCCTCACTCCTGCACTGGTTCCCTTTAACTGGCAAAGGTTGCGCGCCCACCAAGACAACAGGCAATCATTGCTCTGTGAATTGTCTAAGGTCTCCATAAGGGCTACATTTACACTTTAAAAGTGTCCTAAAAATCGTAGAGAAAGAGGTAAACTTTTTGTATATGGTCAGACTGCCGATAGGACTCAAAAACATAAAAAGTAAAAGGACCATAATACATTTACTTTCTGGTTTCTATAGATAGTATTTTGAAATCCTGTACAACCAAAAGAAAACAAACAACCTCCCCACTTAACCACCAGTAGCAGCAGCCAAGCACCAAGGGTTAGGGTCTTACAAAATTAAGGTACCATTTTCACTCTTCCCAGAATTCGTGTTGGAATTTTCACTCTGAAGCTGGTATTACAAAGAAAACTACATTAAGAGTAATTTCCAGCGTTTAGTTTACAGCGACGTGTCTTTGCTGATTACAGATCCTTCTGAAAACAGTTAATTTAAATGTCATGTGATCAGAGGCTCAGCCGACATCGGGAATTAAGTGCCAAGAGACCCAAATCTGAAGGCCACACATAGTGCCCTGCAACTTTCTCCGCTTGATTAAAACTCTTTGAGAAAGATAATTGCTACTTCTTAAAGTAAAACGGATGAGGACATTCTCTAAGTGCGGTGTCAGCTGGAGTTGGGGGCTACGGATAAAAGCAAAAATCAAGAGAAGCCAAAAATGGGGAAGGTGAAGGCAATGGCTCTAGGCCTGGCCTGTGCCTCTAAAGTGCTCCAGCCCCGGCCCACGGACAGAAGCGCACGCCATTCAGCCTGGGGGTGTCCTCCACCGGGTCGCGCTTCCGGACCCGGGTCTCTTGGCCGCTCGGCCTTGCTACCCTCCGCTTCCCAAAGGCCCAGATCTGCGACCTCCCGGAGCGCGCTCCTTGTCTGTAAGCACCGGGACCTCTGGGCTCCGGGGAGGTTTCATCAGCAAGTGAGCACCTTCCCACTCGCCCTAGTTCTGCTGGTGAGCTGGGTATAAACCAAGCACGGAAGGTGCCCGATGCGCCTTGCTCGGAGGACCTGTTTCCCCAGCCTCCTGACTGCAGCTGGGCCATCTGGCTCCCGGACTCTCTCCTGGCGTTCTCGGGCACCTCTGAGCCTCTCAAAGCCAGACTCGTCCACCCTGGAAATCATCCCAGGGGTTTTTGGGGAGGGAGACCACCGCGCTCCGAGTCAACGCGGCGCGCACCTCCACTCGCGACCAAAGCGGGCAGCGCAGGGACACGTCGGGGCCTCGCAGCGATGCGTGCAGCCTGGCACCGCGCGGGCGCTAGACGGCCTCGGCTTCCCGGCTTCGAGGCTCACAGCGCCGAGCCCTGCCGCCTGCGATCCCGCCCACGATGCCCCGCGAAATGTGCCGTTTCTAGAGGGCCGAGCCCGGGCAGGGAGGCTCGGGTCTCGGGAGCGCCCGGCGGACCCTCGGCCTGCTGGTTCCTCGCCCCCGCCGCCCCGAGGCTGGCTGCCCAGCGCAGAGGCTGGCGGCCGTCGGGTGGGAGGGGCGCCCACCTCACCTTGGTGAACTTGACCTCCAGGTTGCGGATAGGGCGCGGCAGGGCAGGCGGCTTCCTGTCCGGCTGCCCGTTTTCCACGGCCCCGTTAGTGGTGGCCATGGCTCCTCCGCGCTCCCTGGCCCGAGGCGCGCTAGTCTGCGGCGCACCGGCTCGGCCCGGGCACTGCGCAGCCTGCTCCCGGGGTGACAGCTCCCCGCCGCTTTATGCAGCGCCCCACGCCTCCCACCCGAGGGGGCCGTCTAATTGGCTGCAGGACCGGACGAAGGGAGGGCGGGCTGCGGGAGGGAGGAGAGGGGAGGGGGGCCGGCCCGCCTCACCCCACCCCGCCCGCCGCCCCTGCGGGAGCCCGAGTCCTGCGGCCCGTCCCGGCCACCGCGCCGCGCGCTCTCTCGCCCTGGAGGCTGCCTTTGGACCAGCTCCGCGAAGTGCCGCCGGGCCCCGGAAGTCGCAGGGCTGGGACACCCGACCCGGCAGGGGGCTGAGCCGCAGGGGCCACAGCGCCCCGCTGCCTCCCCGAAGTCGGGCGGGCTCTCCCCGCGGCACCTGCAGCCCCCTCCCGGCCGCCGCACGGCGCGCTCGCCCAACTTCGGCCGGCTCGCCGCGCTCCGGAATGCGCGCTCTCCGTGCGCCGCGCCCGTGTCGGGGCTCCTGGCGGGGCCGCCCCGCGTCGCTGCGCACGTGCCCTGGTCTCGGGTCCGGCCGCCCGATCCCCGCTAGCTGGACAGACGCCCGCTGCGCCCCACCCTGCCCGAGCGGGGACCGCCGGCGGACGCACCCTGGCCCAGCTGGCCTGGAATTTCCCCGCGGCCCTGGGGCTTCACACGCAGTGGGGCAGAAGGCGAAAGCAAAGCGCCGAACCTTTCCAGCTCTACGCTGCGGAGCCCTGGCGCCGCTGGGCCTCTGACCTTCACAGGCGCACACCGCCTTCCATCCCGGAGCCCGGAGTGCAATTGATTTGATTTTTTAAATGCATAAATGATACCTCGATTAAAAAATGATAATTAAAAAAAAAGCACATGAGATCTTTGCTGCTAATCGTTTTAAGAGTTTAAATTCTTGTCGCGCATTACTTCCCAGGAGGGGGAGGTAAGTCTAACTCCTCTCCTTTTGCCATTTGGGAAATGCTCCATCAACTCCCAGGACTTGACCCAGACCCCATCTGAGACACGGAAGCGGCTTCTGATGCATGTCATTCCTCAGGTCGCTGGAACTAAGACGGGAGGCACGAACTCCTGACAGAAGCTGTGCTTTAATCCTCAGATAGGCTCAGCCCCTCAGTCCATCTCTCTCTGTAGGTAAAACCCCAAGTAATCAACAGTGGGGAGGGTCTCCTTATTTTCCTGAGGCGCCTCCTGTTTTAAGGCCTCCGTGTCCATCTCTGTCCCCTGGTGTCCTGCTGGATAGAGGGGTAAGTTTTGAAGCTTTTGGAAACCCCACATCTGACCCTTACCCTGTGGTGGTGGAAAGGTCTTGTGCTGTTATGGCCTGGAGTGCACAGCTGAGGCCGGGGAAAGGGGATAATGGACCCTCGAGCGGGGCAGCCTTGACCAATATGGGCTAGCTAACACTGGTGGGTCTGAGCAATGCCAGCTCTTTCCTCAGGTGCTTCTGCCAAATCTTGGGCTCCCTGCCCTCTTGGCTGGCCCCATGGCTCCCACTTTGGTCTCCTGAAAACATCTGGGCAGATGTGCTATGCCAGGGCCCCTGGCTGGGTGCTGAGCCCTAGCATTTGGGTGCCTAAGCCCAAGAGGAGCGTCAGGTGTATCGACAAACCCTTCCTGCATAGATGGAGGCCAGGGGCCCAAGGCTGGTGGGTGCGCCAGGCCCCAGGAAGCTGCAACTAGGGATGCTTTACAAACTGAACTCCCGTTCTGAGACTTTATCTGGGATCCTTGATGGTTGAAATGATGTCACTGCCAGGATTTTTTAAAAAAATCTGAAATAAAATTTATAGAGGAAACAGTGTTAATTAAATAATTGCTGGATTGATGGGGGAGGCAAATGGGGTTGAGCTTAGAACTCTGCTCCTTTAGGGAAGATAGTCGAGCCTGTTTGGTCAAAGATAGACGGCCACCACTTTGTTGGCTATGAAGTCAGGAATGAAAGCCACCTCACCTCACACTCAGACATCCTTGTGACCCGAGGCGTCTGGTCTCAGGAGCCAGTTGCAATGATGCCGACTGGCTCACCTGCAGCTCCTCCGTGTGATACCCACGTGATCCTGGGAGCCTGAGATCAGGCTGGAGCACTCAGCCATAGACTTTGTCACAGTAGGTGGCCCCCGGAGAGCAGGGCAGGAGGATGGGCCTAGCTCTGGGCTTGTCCAGACAAGCAGGCTCTACCTCTGCTCCCATCGGCGGGAGGGGCGGAGGCAAATGCGCTTCTCCCCATTTTACGGGTGAGTAAACAGAGGCGTGCAGATACTTGTCCCAGCCATCACCATCGGTCGAGAAACCAAGGCCAGACTGTATGAGAGTGGGTGGTGCAGGGTTGGGAGGAGGGGCTTCTCAGACATTCCTCTGTCCTATTCTTTCAGGCAGGTGAGCACCTATGACCCAGGGTGGTCCCATGTCACTGGGGCTGCATGGGGCATAGTGAAGACACCAAGGGCTTTGAAGGTCAAAAATGGTGGGAGTATCCCTCTTTGTTGTGCCTTTCCTAGGAACCATATCTCCTAGCTGTGGCCTCAGAGGCAGGGACCACAGGGGCTGGGAAGGAGGAAGATTTATTTTTGCTCACAGTGGGTTGCTGGGTGTTTGGTTCAGTGATGAGTTGCCTGAGCATTGGAGATGGCAGAGAGGCCCAGCCCCTTCTGATCACATCCCTGACCCGAGTTCCAGCTATGCACCCTTGGGTTGGATATTGATCTCTCTGAACTTCAGTGTTCTTTTCCATAATCTCCTTCCCACTTTACAGTGTTTGGGGAGGCTTAAGCAAGATAAGGCTGTCAGGAAGTGCTTTATAAACTTTAAAGTGCTATCTACATACCAGCTCTTCATTTTCATATTCTTCCTGGAGATTGGTTCCTCTTTGCTGGCTTTTCTTCTTGGAAGTCAGCAAGTTTCCCCCACTTGTCTCTGGTTTGCAGGAGCCCCCCGAGTCAAGAGTCCCTCTGCTCATTTCATTGTGAAATTGTATTTATTCATTTTGTTTCCAGCTCTGTGGTGCTGCCGTTGTCTGCTGTTTGTTTTGTTGGTGCATCAAATGAACTGAGTCCAAGACATGTCATGTCGCAGGCTTGTTTGCAGATGAACACTCAGTAAAAAGAAGCATGAATAAAAGACTAAGATAAAACAGAAGTCAGGTGGTCACCCCCTAAGTTCAACCTCATTCCATTTTTAAACCCATAATCATTTGTGGGTGATGTTGAGGTCTGAAGCAAATGTAGTGAATAATGATGATGACGTCGATGAACCCCCTACTGTGTTTCATGTTATTTCGGATCTGGTACCTGAGCCTTGTGGAGAGACGCTCCGGTCTGCTGAGCACCCCTTGTGTCCCCACAGCCTCTGGCCAGCTGCAGAGCTGCCTCCCCCACCCAGTCTACTCACCTCCCTCAGTGTTGTGCTGTTGAGGCAGGGGCCTGGGACTTGGGTGTGCGTTCTGAACCCCTTCCTAGACAGCCAGGCCCCTGGGCTGAGGGTAGTTCTTTGATGTGGGGAAGCCCGGTCACCCCACTGTGCAACTCTCAGGCCAGCTCTTGGGTGACTCAGGGAGGTGACCTAACTTCAGGTTTTTTGGCTATAAAATGGGGTGGCGTGTGCCCCTGTGGTGAGGGAAGGCTGACTTCACTGTGAGCACCTCCCTGCTGGTATCAATGAAGTCAATTCTATGTTTCGTGTGAGTCATTTGGTGTTGCCTAAACCTGACTAGAATAGGCAACTACTTACCTTTCAAGCTCACTATAAATTAAGACCCTTCAAATACTACAATATTGTTCTGTCCTCAAGGAACACACAAACAAATCTTTTTCCCTTCGAGTTTCCATCAGTGATTGATTATATCGAGGCAGGAACACCCCAGGTTGGAGAAAGAGGAGCTGATAACACCCAAACAAGGTGAAGAGAAAGGAGCTGCCAGCCCACCACACAGCTCCACCAGCTGCTTTCTTTCCAGCCCTGCCAGTCCTTTCTGGCCCTGGGAAAGGCCTTCCCTACACAATGTTAGGCTGAGGCAAATCGGTCTTGGACCAGGCAGAAGAAAATGGAGAACTCATTACATAAAAGCAAAGAGACATCAGGGTATTTGCAGGTCAGGCCTCAGTGAAGCCACACACATATGCACACACACATACACATACACACATACACGTGCACGCACACATGCACACACACACATGCACACACACACAGCCTGCCAGTTCACAGCTGCCAGAGTTTCCCCTTGGTCTGTCTTCCAGTGGATGAGAGTTGTGGCCCAGCCTGGAGAGAGCATGGAGGGTAAGGTTGAGAGAGATGGTTGAGTACCCAATAGTTCTCTCCTTTATTGCCAGTGGAATCCCATGTTATTGAGGGTGGCAATGGGCTTTGATTCTCTTGCAGCTGGGTGGTTAAAGAAGTATAAGCTGAAGTTTTTGGTTTGGTCTTCCAAAGAAGCTCTTAGACATGGTGGCTCATGCCTGTAATCCCAGCACTTTGGGAGGTCGAAGTGGGAGGATCACTTGAGGCCAGGAGTTCAGGACCAAAGAAGCTCTTTACATGGGACTGAGTCAGCTGAAAGGCTCTTCTTCCTTTCTGCTGCCTGGAACACAGACTTGAGAGCTGGGTCTCCAGCAGCCATCATGTAACCATAATGCAATTCTGAAATGCAAGTTCCATGGTAAGGAAGTTGGAAGAGACACTTATGAAGAACCTGGGTCCCTGATGGCCCTGGAACCAGCCTTTCATCCTTGGATATTTTTTCTTGGATTTTTTTTTTCATGTGAGAAAAAGGAAAATCCCTGTATTATTAAAGCCCACCATTTAGGTTTTCTGTTATATGTGTCCAACTTGATCCTAAGCAGCATAGCTGGCTGTTGGCCACAGCTATGACAAGAAAAGCAAACTTTTAAACTCAAGTGGAATAATGATCTCATTTTTATATAAACAGAGCAGCACAGATACAAAAATCTTATCACTGTCTCTGTTATTTTTGACCTTAATCAAATAACCTTGATGTGCTGTGCTCAGGTTTATAGTATGTTAAAAAATGAAAACAAAAACTAGCTCTGGGATGGAATAAATGGAGCTAGCTCATTGATTCATTCACAGCTTTAAATGCCTACATTGGATGATGAGGTCCTACTAGGGAAGAGAATCTCTTTGGTACAAAAGCCCCGTGGAGCTGCCATCCTCTGGTGCTCATAGGTGTTAGTTGTGTCCTCACATCTACTGAGGAAGGCACCAACACTCAGAGAGATTGAGTGACTGTAAAAGTCCCTGGGCCACCCAGACCTGGAAGATACTTGGTCAGGCCAGCACTCAACTCAGGCAGCAAGAAGTCAGACTTTGTTTCAAAGTAAACAAAATGTCACTCCATATAATCACTGAATTTTGCTCATAATACTTCACACCCCTCAATACCACCACCGGCCATTCTCAGTGATGTGAGAAGTTGTTTGCAGACTCTCCAATCTCCTTCAAAATTCAAGAATTCTGAATTTTGAACCACACTTTTTGGGGTTTCAGTTCCATTTACTCCAGACAAAACATACTTCCTGGTTAAAAGGAAAATTGTTTAAGGAGGCTTACAAAAGAAAGGGTTCAGGAAGATTCTTGGACACAAAGTGGTTCTTGCTAAACAATTGTGCTAAGATAAGCCTAAGAGAATCAGAAACATACATATTGAATTTCCCTGGAAATTCACATGGGTATAACACTGTCGGGAAAGGGGGCTTTAGCAACATGCATTTTGCCAAACCCAAAATGTTTGAAAAATAATTTGAGTATGTGCACGTTTGGCAAATCACTCTTGGGTTCATCTATCCTAGCCCCACAGTGACAAGACTTTCCCCCTGCCCTTCATCCAGGACCCCCTGTAAAAGAGCATTAGTTACCCAAGGATCTTCCCTTGGATTTCTGCCATTATGTGAGTCCTGGGGTGGAGACCAAGGTGGTGGATGGAGGGGTTGTCAGAATCTGTGTTCTCATGGGAATGCCTGGGGATCCTCTTGCAGTTGTGTCTTTGTATAATGAGAGTTACTCAGGCAGCACTCTTGAGGTTCCCCTGTAATCAGAAAGCGTCTATAAAGCACATCGTGTCTTATAACATGTTTAGGCAGACAGGAAGCCTGTTATGTATGTAGCAGACAGGAAACCTATTTTTGTATATTTTCATCTAGTTTCATATGGCATTATGGTGATTCTAAAACACTCCACCCCCAGGAGAATAGATTAATTAGTGGCCTATAGTATTCTCATATCTATAATGTCCTTTATTACTAGCATGTCTGCAAGCATTGAGTTTGCATTACATTACACTGTATTGTACATTACATTGTATTATATATTATATTATTTGCAAAGATAGTTCCTCAATTAGGAGACAATGAATTGGATATGGTGTATTTTCCACCAGTGATAGTAAGTAAACATGAATATTAGGAACAAAACGTGGGATTATAGACTTTATAAGGTGCATGTAAATGTGCATCTTCTAAATTCCACGGATACTTCAGCTATTATGAATTTCAGCGCATTTTTTTAATCCCAGGAAGTGCTAAGCTTTTGCACCTGCTTACAATGACCAGAGATTTCACTGCACTTCTCCTGTTGGCCACTAGATGTCACAGGACCAAGTTGAGCAGGAAGTTGCCACTGAAGTTTGTTCTATGAGACAAGCAGGTATTTCCCAACTTAGCAATAAATGGCACTGCAAGAGCTTGTGGACAGTACAGTGCCCCAAACTTCAATTGCACCACAGACATGATGCTAGAACTGGTGATTAGTGCCCAGGCTAGCCCACAAAAGCCTACTCGCTTCTCCATAAGCCTAAAATGGGTTCCTAGCTTTGAGATCGAACAGATGGGGGTGCTGTTCTCAGCTCAGGGAGAACTTGGGCCTAATCTTTTTGAGCCGTTGCTTCCTTTTCTGAAGATGGGAGTAATAATTCCTGCTCAGCAAGGGAGTCATGGGGGTAGGTGAGAGTGGAGGTGTGACAAGTACGTTTGCAAGACCTCACTGCTGCCTGACCCTTGATGCAGCTCACAGAAAGCACCACCCAGAACCTTGTCCTGCTGGCTGTGAGGCATCACCCCTGACCTGGCTGCTCTGTTGGGCCCTGGGTGCCCACCTCATCCCCATCCCTTCCTGTCCCTCTCACAGACAAGACAACCCAGGACCCTCCAATAGAAATTTGCCAAGGAATTGCAAAAGGATAAATAACGGCAAAGGATAAGTGTGTATGAGCCTAGGAGTTTAGCCTTGCAGAAGGGTAGACTGGGAAGGATTCCTGCGAGGCATTTGCCAGCCTCATTGTTTAATCTCCCTTGGTCACAGATTCTTTGCCTGTAGAAGATGATGGTACCTCCTTCACGGGATGAGAAATGCAACTGAGAACGCTGATGTGACAGGGCCAGCCCCTGCCTGGTGTACGGTGGATGCTCGGTTTATGTCACTTGAGAGACTCTCTTGCTAGGGAGATGGACTTCAGTCTCTTCCTTCAGCCCTGGCCAAGAAACCTCCAGCTGCATGGACAGCTTCTCAACCCTTCTAGAACCTTCTTCCCAGTCTTCTCTCTGATCTATGCTACAGGTGGCTTTCAGCAGCCGCAGACACTTCTCTGGCTGATGCCAGCCTCCATTCTCCCAACACCCATCCCTTCACTTGTATTTATGCTTCACCGCAACACAGCAGACACTTTTGGGGCTTCTTCTAGGAAGCTATCTGGCTTTGGGTTTCTGAACACCCAGCTCTGCCCCGACCTGCTTCTCTCTCTCCTGTTTCATTAGCCATGTATCTTCCCCATGCTGCCTCTCAGGCATTGGTGGGGCACTGGCAGCACTGCATAGACAAGGATCTTGACTCTCATCCGAATGTCCTGATTGATCAGTGATGTCTTTCGTGGGCACAGGATGCAGGCAAGCCCTAGAAACTGGCCTTCTCACATGGTGACACGCGCAGGAGTCACCAGGGATCTTGTTGACAGGCAGGTTGCATTCATAGGTCTGATGTAGGGCTCAGGGTTCTGCCCTTCTAACAAGCTACTGACAAGTATCTAACAAGCTACCAACAAGCATCCCCCCTAGACTGGCAGCATCAGCATTTACTGGGAGCTTGATAGAAATGCAGACTCCCAGGCCCTGCCCTCGACTTACTGAGCCGGAATCTGCAGGTTGACAAAAGCCCCACCCAGGAGTTTCAAATGCACATCACGGTATGAGAAGGGCCACCAGGCTGTGGTCTGGCCAATACCTGGCCTCTTAGGAAAAGCAATCCCTGCCCCACCAAGAACCCATCTTCTCAGAATGGCTGAAACGAGCTCCTCTTTTTCTTGTTCTCTGTTTATTTTCAGGGTGGAGATGACATCACCTTCTACTGTGAGACCAAGGATAGCCCAAGACTGGTCCCGGTCAAGATCCCAACTGCCCCCACTGTTTAGAGGCTCCTTACAGCTATACCCAAGGGAGTGGCTTTGAAGGATTTTAATCCACACACTTTTATAAGATGAGAGTCTAGAAGTACCAGCGCAACACTATTCACAAGAGGTTGTACCTTCATTATATTGCATGCAAATTGCTCTTTATACTGATCTTGAATTCCGGGGCTTGAGGAAGGCAGGCTTACTGGGATGGGATGTATAGTCTGGGGAAGAAGGAGGGACCCTCTGTGCACAGTGGAAGTTAGGCCCTGTGCCCGTCGGAGAGGCTGCAATGAATCTTACCAGGCTAAGAGCCCCACTTTGGGATGTGAGGCCCCAGGGGCAACAGGGCACGACAAGGTGTTTCCCCAGAATGGCTGAAGGGGGACATCAAAGGGACAAGTGTGGACAGTGGACAGTTGAAGCAGGCAATGGGAAGGCAGAATTGGAAGACAGCCCCAAGCCTCAGGTTGTAGAGGTGAGGCAAGGGCAGGGTGGGGCCGTCCACGTGGGCTGGGGGCAGCCGCCCTGACTCAGGCTGAGTGGTTTGAGATGAAGGCTGCAGGCAGGCTGTCTCAGGCACTCAGCCCCGCCCGGTAGTGGCCCAGGCTCCTCTGTGAGAGCATTGACTCCAGGAGTTGTGCATATTCCAACTGAGGAGGTGGCCACGTTATTATATACGTATGATTTTGTAGACACAGAATTACAATGATGTGTTTATTTGTGTAGTTCTTCTTTGACATCGGTCTTCTTTACTAGACAGGGCTCCCATTTATGATATGAACTGAGAGAGATTCAGTAGCTAGTTCCAGGCTCCGCGGCTCCAGCACTTGCATCTCTAACCCCTGGGGGACCTGGCGGAGGTCTCTAACCCTCAGCTTCCTTCTCTGCAAAAGTGGGTGGCTTGGCAGTGCACAGCTATGGGGACAGCGTGGTGTCGCTGTGCTGGGATGTTAAGGAAATGGGCCTCTCCAGGTGGGGGTGCTGGTGCTGGTGCTGGCTGCGTGTGTGGTCACCCTTCAGCTGCTCAAGGAGGGGTCTCCAAGGCTACGGCGCATGTATTGGCCAAGGTTAGGCTTGTGATTGGTCCCAATGGAATGGAATGGAAAATTGACTAAGGGAGGAGAAATGTTTCTGTGATACCCGAACAAAGGAATACCTTCTGAAGTGGAACTACCTAAAGCATGAGGAATGACCCGGGGAATGAAGGAATAAAGCCTAGTGCCACACCACTCTCCTGCCCAATTCCCAATCCCCTTCCACTCTGAATCAGCTGCCCCCCCGAGCAAGGCCTCCTATGATCTCCCTCTCTGCTGCCTCGGTGCTGGCTGGCCAGGGTGCCCTCTGTTGCTAAGACAGAATCACTCACTTCAACTCAGGGCCTTCGCGATCACCACTACTCCTGCCTGGAGTGCTCTTTTCCTCAGATCTTTGCATGACTGATCCCTCCTCATGAAAGTCTCAGCTTAAATGCCGCCCCCTCAGAGAGGCCTCCCCTGACCAGTCTGTCCGAAACCCCAGGACCTCCCCCTTCCCTCCCGCATCCCTTTCTGTCATCTTTATGGCCCTGACTATACATTTCCTCTTTGTTTGCTGATGGACTCCTGATTCTAGAACGGAAGTGCAAAAATGCAGGGGACTCGCCCACCCCGACACCAGTCACCAGGTGGCGTCATTAACCCAGGACAGCTTGGTACCTACTATTGCAAGGGGCCCCCAAATACTCAAAATTGGCACCTTCACCAACTAGGAGTTGGATAGTTTATTAGCAGATTTGCAGTGAATGCATCAGGACTAATAGTCTTTCCAGAACAAATTAAAATGAGGCCTTAGGTCGGTGTCATAAAAAACAAGTTCTGCTTGTTTTCCCACCCATGCCTGGGACGTTTATAGATGAAGTAACCCTGTCAGTGCTTAGCATAGTGTCGTATCCCTGGTGGATACCAGAGAGCGCTCCAAAACCTAAGTCTTTAGAAACTCCGCACCTGTGGCACCAGCGTGTGTCCGTGACCACGGAGTTAGCTGTTAGCTAGGGTGCAGGAGCCCAGGCCACCTGACTCCCAGCCTGGGATGGCTTCTCCCACGCCATGCAGAAACCCGTGCCCCCAGGCCTGTGCTGAAGCACGCTCTTGGTTTGTATCTCGTCAGAGGTAGAATGGTTAATCCTGAACAGGGTGGGCTGCTGGTAAGCCAAAGGGTTTTTTTGCTCAGTTACAAAGCATTTTAGGAGCTAGGCACCACAGCTACAGAAAAATAAGACATCCCTCAAAGAGTCTCTAATGTAATGGGGAGAACAACTGTGTCTGGTAGAATAATGAGTGACGAATTCAGGATATTAATGACATTCTGGAGAGGAAGGAGTAGAGGTAAGGGATGGTCCCCTCGGGTAAAGGGAAGATTTTTAAAAAGAAGGAAGTGTCCAAGATCATGCGGTTAGGCCTCCGTGTCGTCACTCTATTTCGGTAAAATAAAAGCCGGCAGCATTGGTGTAACCATAGTAACCATACTGAAGGCTCCAGGGAGTTCCTGCTTTGCATCTGGGCGAGAATATGCCGACTGTGCTGGGGCCCTGGGGCTGGGAGCCTGGTGGCCCCTCATCCTGCTGGCCTGTCATTTCTGCCCAGTCCTAGCATCTCCGGCAGAAGGTATTTTTAGGGTGTGCTTTAAAGATGGACAACTCCTCAGAGAGTCATCAAATGGCTTCAAACTCTGGAAATGCTGAAAGTAGGCTTGAGTTTGCTGTTGCCAGGTAGTATCCTGCCTCTATGTTGGGACACAAAATAAAGGCCACCAATCTTTTCGAGGTAGTAGAATTCCTCCCCAGGTGGGTTGGAGGGCATTCCCACCCCCACCTGTCTCCCTCCATCTGACGCTGGTGCTCGGGAAGCTGCACTGTCAGGCTGTGTGGGACAACCACGTGGGCATATTGTATTTGGGGTGTTGGTCTCAAGAGGGAAAACATTTTTGGTTTTGCTTTTCTTTTTTCTTTCTTTCTTTTTTCTTTCTTTCTTTTTTTTTTTTGAGACAGAGTCTTGCTCTGTCACCCAGGCTGGAGTGCAGTGACACAATCTTGGCTCACTGCAACCTCCGCCTCCTGGATTCAAGCGATTCTCCTGCCTCAGCCTCCCGAGTAGCTGGGACTACAGGCATGCGCCACCACACCCAGCTAATTTTTGTATTTTTAATAGAGACAGGGTTTCTCCATGTTGGTCAGGCTGGTCTCAAACTCCTGACCTCAGGTGATCCGCCCGCCTCGGCCTCCCAAAGTGCTGGGATTACAAGCATGAGCCACCGCGCCCGGCCTGGTTATGCTTTTCTTAAAATGTAGTTTGCAGCCATAAGCTAGTCCATAGAACAATCTCTATTTTACCCTGTATGTAGGGACTCATCAGCAAACTTACTTTTTAGGCTTAAGTTGTGTAGGATTTGTTGTCTATTACATGGATTAAATAGGAAAAAAGTTGGAGGTAGGTGGCCTGGCACACATTGTCTGTAACAGATACTACTTATCTGTAGGCCCCTCTCATCTAGCAACTTCCTAGCAATCTAGCAACAATCTAGCAACTTCCTTTCTGCTAACCTTTGTGATTGAAGAAACTTATTTTTGGTAACTTTCCCAATCCACAAAACCAATCCCATTTTAAGGTGGGAAAGTGTAGTGTAACAATGGGATCACTGTTTTTTTGTTGGTGAGATGAAAATGTTTAAGCTTGGCCCTAACACCAGTTGCTATTGAAAGGTACTGCCTTGTACAAAATAACAAATCAAATCCCAAACTGTCTGTTTATGGTTATTACGGTTCACTTCATTAAGCCATAACTCTGATTACATTCTTTCTCCTGCCCTACCCTGAAGGCTGAGCTCTGAGGCCAGGGGGCCGAGCCTGCTCTTATCTGGGAACTGCGTGTCCAAAAACATATTTGGGCAAAATAGATGAGTTGTGGACAAAGGGAACTCTCAGGCTTTGAGGGGACCTTACCTGAGGGCTTCCTTCCGAGCCCTGGAGTCGTGCTGCCCCCTCCTGAGCACCTCGGCTCTTGAAGCCCTGGGTTCCTGTTGCACCTGCAGATTCAAGTGAGAAGTCTCTGATTGGAGAAGGTAGGGTACAGGTGTGAGTTTGTTTTAATCTGAGATAATAAGGCACAGACTTTCAAAGAATGAGATGGAGTGAACAGAGAGAAGCCCACGGTTGTGGGTACAGAGTGTGGATGTCCCTGATCCTCCATGTGTCAGCCCATCTGTTAAGTCACCTTTCATCTTCGTGACATTTTCCCAGGGCTCTCTCCTGCTATAAATGACTTACGAAACACACGAATTAGGGGCCATCCTCAACCCCACGCAGGCAGCCCTTGACAGCGTGCTCTTTGGGCAGAGTTCTGGCCTCAAATGCACCTTTGGGAGCAATTCCTTTGCTCAAGAGGCTGAGTATAGAGGAGGAGAGAAGGCAGGCAAGGGGCGTGGGTTGCTCTGGGTTCCATTCTCACCCTCGGTGGTGTGGGGTCTTCAAGCTCTTTTGCCTCTCTCTCAGCCTCCTCACCTATAAAATGCAGTCACACCTACTCATAGGGCAGTAGCTAGTCCTTGGTGATGGGCTCCACGAATGGAGCCTCCTGGTGTTCATGTCTCTGTGTGGTCCCCGGCTATGCTAACTCTGGGTTGGCCCTGCCACTGCGTCAACTGCAGAGTGCTGAGTCATGGCAGGCCAGTTCCAGGCCTGATCCTTGGGAAGCTCGGCAACTTCTATCTCTATACTTTTGGGGGCCTGAGCGCCCATGTAGGAAGTCCAGGTAGCCTTCAGGAGAGACCACATGGAAAATCCATGTGCAGAGGGAGAGGCCCTAGCACCCCAAGGAGAGACAGTCCCAGGTGTCCCAACGTCCCAGCTGAGCCCAGCCTCCCAGGCACTCCTGCCAAAGCTCCAGGGAGGTGAATGCAGTCACCTTGGAGGTCCAGCTACTGCTGCCACCTGACTGCAGCTGGATGAGACCCCAAACAAGATCAGCAGAGGGACCCTCTATTTGAGCCCCAATGAACCCTTAGAATCATGAGAAATTCAAAAAATGCCTGTTGTTTTAAGCTCTGAGCTCAGGGTCAGTTTGCTATGCAGGGATAGATCACAAGACATGGGCATACCCTAAAGTCAGGAATGCCAGCTGCCTGCATCACCGCCACGGCGAGGATCAGAAAGATTTTCCGTTAAGTCTCAATGCAGCTCCTGGCACATGGAGGGTGCTCGAAAACAGCCGGTTTTCTTATAAATAAATGCAAATAGGTGGTTTCCCTCTCCTGTGCCCTCTCCTGTGTCTAAACGCTGACCGCTCGTGCGCCCTGGCTCCTGATATCCTTAAATCTTTTTTTTTTTTTTTTTTTTGAGATGGAGTCTAACTCTGTTGCCCAGGCTGGAGTGCGGTGGCCCAATCTCGGCTCACTGCAACCTCCGCCTCCTGGGCTCAAGAGATTCTCCTGCCTCAGCCTCCTGCATAGCTGGGATTACAGGCACACGCCACCATGCCTGGCTAATTTTTGTAAAGACAGAGTTTCACCATGTTGGCCAGGCTGGTCTCGAACTCCTGACCTCAAGTGATCTGCCCGCCTTGGCCTCCCAAAAAGCTGGGATTACAGGCATGAGCTAGTGCACCCAGCCCCCGATATCCTTAAGTCTTGTTTAACTCCATGGAAGGAGGCTTCAGGTGTGCCAGTCTATTGGCAGAGCCATGTTGCAGGGGCATCTCGTTCAGCAAACATTTACAGGCCTGTCCTTATGTGCCAGATGCCACACCAGGCACTGAGGCTCCTGCAGACAAACCACTGATCTTGTAGCTGGTACGTGGCAGGGAGAAGACAGACATGGAATGAATAAGAAGCTGCAAGTGTGAGTAGTGGTATGGAGAAGTGCAGAAAGGGGAGAGCTTTGGTTTAGTTCAGCTGCAAGTGACGAAGACCAGAAACAACATCAGTTAAAGAGGATCCAGGTTTATTTTCACCTGAGAGAAATACAGTCTTGGGCAGTCTAGGACTGGCAAGGCAGCTCCACAGATACTCATCAGAGTCAGATGTCTTCTTTCCTTCTGCTCAGCCCTCTTAGCTTGTAATGTCCATCCTCACATTGGTCCCAAGGTGGCTGCTGGAGCTCCAACCATCATGGCCACATTCCATCGGGGAAGGGCAAAGAAGAAAGTTCACCTCCTGGTTTAATTATCCCCCTTTCGAATAACTTTCTCTGAGGCATCCTCTACCCCTAAAGTCCTCTGCTTACACCTGCTTGGCCACAGATGTCTGTAAACTTGGGAAATGTAGTGCTTTAGCTGGACCTATTGCTGCCCCAACAATATAAGGGTCTGTCAGTCAAGAAGAAAGGGGAATAGGCTTTGCTTGGCAACTGGCATCCTCTACCCCAGGGACCACTCCCAAGCACAGAAGTGACATTTTTCAGCAGAAAGAAAGTGTGAGCCAATTAGACAAAGAGCATTACAGACGGAGAGACTCAACCCCCACAGAAAACCCAGAGGTGAGAAATCTCATGAATCCTTCAAGGAATTCACAGGAGTCCAGTGGTGTGAACCTCTTCCCCCTCAACGTAATTCCCTCATCTGTGTAGCAGGAGCTTACTTTAGCTTAGGATGTGGGAAAACACGAGCCTCCCCTCCCACTCTGAGAAGAAGCTGAGGTTACCATTCACCTTTGGGACTGAGTGAGTTTCCGCTTTTCCCTGAGAGCGGACTTGACAGATGAGGGACACGGAGGAGCTAGGGCTCTGAGACATAAAACGGGGAAAAGAGGAACTCTTAAAACAAGGAGAGGTGGATCCTTGCCTTCCTCTTCTGGGTTGAGGGGTCCAGGGGACCCCCTGAAGCAGCAGCCAGGGAGGCTACAGCCATGAGACTTCTGGCAACTTCCAGGAGGACCTGGCACGCTGCTATCTGTTTGCTGATTTAGTCTAATAAGTGCATAAAACAGTATTTTTAAATTATGGTCTCCTTAGCTCTGGGGCCTATAGCAATGACTCCTCGAAATTCCTTTTGTTCTGATCTCACACATCAATTCAGCACGTGAGGGGGTCTGAAGGGAACTCAATTAGAAATGCAGCCTAGATAAATGTAAAACATGTTGTTTTCTTTTTCTTTTCCTTTCCTTTCCTTTCTTTCTTTTTTTTTCTTTTGCCTTTCAACACCTGGGGCCTGCCAAGCCCACTTCAAGGAAAGGGGCTACATTTTAAGTTAGCCCTGTTTTCTGGAACTGGTGGGAGCGCCTTCATTTTTTAGGTTTCTGCCTGTGGTTACCCTGCGAGGCTTCTCAGCCAGGCCCTGCGTGTCCCCTCTCCCGCTGCATCCCAGCTCCCCCTGGCTGGATGCCCCAGCGCATCTGCTGTGGGCTGGGTGCCCAATCATTTTCCATTAATGCCTCTGGACAGAGAGGCATACACAGCTGCACAGCTTGTGACGCAACGTACCCGACACATATACTCCCTGCTTGTCCCCGGCCAACCCTGGCCAGAGAGCCATCGGAAACTGGTGTTTACTGGGAAGCGATTTCACTTTGTAACACGGTGACCACAAGCCCCATTCCACTGGCGGACACGGGTCCCACATATTTCCTTCTCTCATGAGCTTCCCATCCCCCTTCCCCCACAGTTGCTGTTTAGAAAAGTGCGGCTCAGGAAGGGGTGGAGAAAGTGGCAGCCTCATACTCTGGGAATGAAAGAGTCTTTGCACACTGTCATTAGAGGTCTGTACATATTGGGCAAAATGTTTATAGTTGCTCTCTTGAAAGTGAGTTATAACTCCTTAAATTTGCCCAAGTCATCACTTTCAGGATCTGACTCTCGTTTCTTAGAAGGCATTACATCGCTTTAATATGCAACAGTCTAACATAAGATTAAATCATTTTAAAAGTTTCATCTAGTTGAGCCTGAGCCAAGGTATTCTTGGGTTGGGTTTGCACATCCACCCTTTTGTTTTTTATATAGTTAAAAAGAAACACACGGCAAAATACCTATCAAGTGATCTTACCCTTGCTGGTGTCCAAGAGTGATTTCTTGGCTAAGTGGGTCTCTTTGATTTCTAGGGGCCCCAAAAGATGGCTTCATTTTCAAGACCAGCAAGTGTTCTATGTGTGCCCACCACACACACCAGACTGCAGCGTGTGGGGGTGGGAGGAGGTGCCTGGGCTGGGTGCAGGATGGAAAAATCATGGTTTTCCAGGGATGCCAGGGACTTGAAGAGAGAGGCTGAGCCAGAGCTGGGAGGAGAGCAAGTGCTTTTGCCCCTTTTATAAGAGATGCCTCAGCAAAGCCTTCACCGCACACATCCTCCATTTCCCTTCTGCAAAAGGCCCCCTACTCATTCACTATGGCCCCAAGTGAGGGCTGCCCTCCCAGGAGTCTTTGTCCTAACTCCTGCACCAAATCTTCTCCTTTGTTTGTCCTCCAGACCATTCTTGGAACCTTTATTTATTTTTGAGACGGTGTCTCACTCTGTCGCCCAGACTGGAGTGCTGTGGTGTGATCTCGGCTCCCTGCAACCTCTGCCTCCCGGGTTCCAGCGATTCTCCTGCCTCAGCCTCCTGAGTAGCTGGGACTATAGGTGTGCACCACCATGCCTGGCTAATTTTTGTATTTTTAGCAGAGACGGGGTTTCACCATGTTGGCCAGGCTGGTCTCTAGCTCCTGACCTCAAGTGATCCACCTGCCTTGGCGTCCCAAAGTGCTGGGATTACAGGCGTGAGCCACTGCACCCAGCCTCTGTGGAATCCTTAAATGGCCCTCAGTCAACTCTGCTTGGGTTAGACTTGGCTGTTCACATGCCTGTCTCCCCACAGACAGTAAGAGGGGAGCCATGTCTTGGTCACCCAAAAATCATGATGGCCTTCCAGTGTCCTTTGGTGACTCAGTGAATGCAGCAGAACCCCTCACATATGCAGCCGGGGAAGATGGGGAGCTGTCGCTTCCATTGCCACCTCCCGCCTCCTGCCCAGTGCTTAGCACAGCCCAGTCCCACGGCCCGCCCACCCCCAAGATCCCCATTTCTCACGTCCTCACTCCATTCCTGCCCAGGCCTTGCCCTGCTGGCCTGGGGACTTCCCCAGCTCACCTTGGTTCTTCAGAATATGTAGTGGGGGTGGTAGAGATACACGTAGGGATATCTGTAGGTGTGACAACATTCTTCCAGTCTCAGCCACTTCCAGAAGCTGCCCAAGTCCTTGAGACTAGGTGATGGTCGGGTGGAGGAGGAAGTGGTTAGGGAAGCAGAGGCCCAGATGGCTGCCTGAGTCCTAGGTAGGATGAGGGCCTAGGGTAGAGTCCCCCGGGAATACTCTGAGGACTCACTGGCTAATCCACACTCTGTCCTCCTCCGGGGACCTGGGTCCCCTGGAGCCTCGTTGTGGATGTGAGCCACCCTGGCCTCTGCCCTGACCCTGGACTTGTCTAGTAGGGCTGGCACCAGCTGCCCCCCACCAACCCATGAGCCGACTCTAGCCGCCGGGGGCCTGTGTTGCAAGCTGGGCCTCTTACTGCTCTCCCTGGGCCTGGCCTCTCCTCCCCAGTTGGCTCGGCTGGTCTGGAAACAATGACTGTGGACAGAAACGACTTCTCACGGGGGTTTTGGAAACCACGGCTGGGCATCAGCAAACGGCTTTTGCACACGGCAGTGGCTCCCGAGGAGACGCAGAAACGCTGGGAGGCTGGAGGGGAAGTGACGGAGACAATAGGAGGCATTGTATCTTCTCCCAGGAAGCTGTGCTTTGCGTTGCTTTCAAGAAAATTGACTCTGGGGCAGCTCCAGCTATTCCAAGGCAACAGCTTTATGTGATTATGTTCGTCCCGGGCTCGGACAAACGCGCCCTTCCTACCTCATTAACAATGCCAGCAGGGCCCAGCTGTGCCATGGGGGGGCTCCGTGCCCTAATTCGTCAGACAAGGGCCGAGTGTAGGAAGTCATAAGAACAATGCATCTTCGAGCAGAAGCTGTCTGTGGAGGGAGTGCAGCTTTGATGTGGGGCATGGCCCTGATTAGGGTTGACGGCTAGGGACGGTCCATGCTCGGGAAGGTGGCATAAGCCCGGATGGCGTTTGGGATGTGGGGTTTTGCACCTGGGTCTGTTGAAGTTTGATGAGGTTTAACACGTGCAAACAGTGGCTTTTGTTCTGCAGGACAAAGGCCTTCCTCGACCTGGGCCCAGGCTGAGACCTCGGTGGTGGCACCGTTTCCTCCCCGTCGCCTCTTGTCACTCTCCTTGTGGAAGTTTAATTAGGACAACGAGTTTCACAGGCTTGTTTCTCACTCCAGCAACTTTCTAACACTTCCTAACGAGGAGGCTGGAGCCTGAGGACTGTGGGGCGGAGAGGGGGCTGTGGGGCTGGCCAGAAGGACCGTTGCGGGGACTGGGAGGGGCTGGGGAAGTGGGGGTGCATGGAGAGGAGCAGAACAGGCACAGAGGAAGCACAAAACCACAATGGGTCCCTGGAGAGCTGTGGATTGATCTGGGAAGAAGAGAAACTAAAACAAATCCTAACTGGTCTTTGTTTTCTGGGTGGCCAGACAGTAATTTCCCCAAATTCTCTATGGTTCTGGAAAAGAAGGCAAAGGATCAATCACTGTTGACTTTGTGGCTTTCAGAACTGGATCACACGGGCCGTTACTTAACACCTTAAGCTCCTCTCACTGCCATGTAAGCCTTTCCCATCCACTGGGTTCTAAACAGAGAGGTTGTGATGACCAGGCCAGGCCCCCAGCCCACTCCTGAACCAGGCGCCACACTTTTTATCCAGGTGTGGACACGGTGGAGTGCCCTTCCCTGGGCAGGGGACAGGGAACCCACATCAAGGGCGTGATCCTGCTGACCTCGATGGAGATGCTGACTTTCCTGGACCCAAAGAGCATGAAGAGCTGGCGGTGATGGGACAGAGGACCCCTGTGTGTCCTCACCTGCATCGGTCAGTATAGTTCAGGTTGTGCCACAGTAACACCCAAAATGTGGGTGCTTAAACACCACACGGCTTGTTTCTTCTGCTGCTACATATCCATGGTGGGTCAGCTAACAGCTCTGCTCCATGCCACCCCAACCCCTGGCCCCAAGCTGATAGAGCATGGTCTCATTATTTATACCACTGGCAACTGGTTTGATAGAGGGAGAGAAAGAGGCTGTGATGGCACACTGGCTCTTGAAGTGCCCTCATGGGATGACACACCCCAGTCTTACTCAATTTCAAAGTTGTGTGGATATATGTAACTTCCAAGCAGGGGAGACAGGTCATCCTACCGTGATTCTGGAAGCTAGAACCAGAAATATTTGGTGAGTAGTACTAATAACCTCCTGTTTTAGTTATCCGTTGCTGTGTAACAGATGACTCCAAAACCTAGTGGTTTAAAATCATAACCATTTATTTTTCTCACCTGGCAATCTGGGAGCAGCTTAGCTGGGTGATTCTGGCTCAGAATCTGTCATGAATTTGTGGTTAAAATGTCAGCCAGGGCTGCAGGCATCTGAAGGCTTGACTGGGGCTGGAGGGTCTGACTCCAAGATGCCACTCACATGGCTACTGGCAGGAAGCCTCATTGCTTTACCATGCAGATCTCTCCAATGAGCTGCCTGAGTGTATTCACGACATAGAAGCTGGTTTGTTCCAGAGCTAATGATACGAGAGAGAGAGAGAAGGAGAATAAGCAGGAAACTGCAGTGCTGTTTATGACCTCACACACATGACCTCTGCTTTATTTTATGCATGAAAAGCAAGTCACTAAATCCAGCCTACATTTAAGCAGAGGGAAATTAAGCTCCACCTCTTGAAGAAAGGAGCATCAAAGAATCTGGGGTCATATCTTAAAACCACCACACCTACACAAGTTCCCCAGGTGACTGTCCGGATACTGGGACCAATATACAGGGCTGCAGGCCCATCTGGCTCTGGTTCAGCCCAGGCTCTTCATTTGTATCCGGGGCCTCTGCATCTGTCCCTGTCCCTCTCCAACTGAGACAGGAGGAGAAGCCCCAGGAGGGTAAAAGGAGGAGAGTGCACACCTTTCAAAACAGTCTCATGGTAAACAGAGACAAAGAGAGAGAAGGAAGGGAAGCACATGAGTGTTTGGCGTCTTTAAACCTTAATGTTCTGTGGCCCCCTCTCCAAACTGAGGATACCCACTGATAGCTGTGTGGGCTGTCAAGGGGTGCACTTGAAAATCTTCCTACCCATAGGAACTTCCTCCCTGGCTGAGCACACTTCACCGCTTGTGGGTGTGGCCTGTTGGAGTCAGGGGTCTCCGCCTGGGCAGACAGAAACGCTCCTTTGTGCAGAAGGTAAGTGAGCAGGTGGGCTCCTCACTACCTAAGTACACACTAAACACACAAGCCTCCCAGGGGATGGGAGTCAACTTTGTGCTACAACAAAATATACCTATCCCTTTGAGTTAGGAGTGAAACTTCAGGACTAAGGCTCTGCTATCCATCCTGGGACATGTGAGACTCCCGGCAGCAATGTGAAACGATCAGAGCCAGAGACGGAGAGGACAGAGTAAAGGCCCTAAGAGAAAGCCCAACAGGAAGGCTACAAATTGAGTGAGCGAGGCAAGGCAGGAGATGGGCAAGGCTTGCCTGGCCACAGGCTTGACCCAGAGGCTCTAGCCTGCGATGGGCAGGAAGATTTTCACACCCACCCCTTGACGGCCCACACAGATGGCGGTGGGGCACCCTCGACTTGGAGAGGGAGCCGTGAGAATACCACATGTAGAAAGTGACCCCGCCCTGGTTGTTTAGAAAAGCTGTCAGGAAGGACAGTGGTCTTCTCTTAACCTCCATCTCCTGTATTACTAGAACAGCTGGGGTAGACAGGGGAGGTGTTTTGGGTTCTCACCTTTCCTGGAATTCTGGCCTAGTGAGAGCTCAGTGACTGAAGGCTCCCTTCTGGGACCCTCGGGGGGCTGCGTGTAAGTGGGGAGGGCCGGGGCAGTGCTGGCCCAGGGGACAGGCACACAGAGTGCAGTGGGGCCACTGTGGTCTGGGGAGGGTTGCTGGCCACACGGCAGCAGATTTCCTGACGTAGCCTTACTATTTACTTTTTGGTCAATAATTAGAAAAAGTATTGGAAAGAGAGAACATATGGAATTTGGCCTAAAGAAAAGTTCAGGGGACTTACTGGAGCCAGTAGTCTCGTCCTACAAGTGATGCTCTATGTGGCTGAGAACTGGGCTGGAGGGTGCTGGAGGTGGCCTGACCCCAGGAAAGCCTTGTCTGTCCATGCCCATGAGGTGGGAAGCCCCGAGGGACTGAGCTTCCCCACCAGAGCCACTGCCCCTCATCCTGGGCAGCAAGGGTGGGAAACGGTTACCCCAGCAGTGCCCCAGGGCTACCAGAGCTTGTTCAGCCTGGGCCAGGTCCTTTCTTGGGGGTAGCTTTTTCCCTTTTAATTGTTTTTTTTCTATCTCTCCTGCTACTAAGTCTTTGTGTCCCCCTTTTGCGAACAGTTGAGACTTTGCTTTCAGTGATGAGACTGAACCCTCGTTGCCCATCAAAAAGTGGTGAATGAACTCCTGGTGGGAGTGATGACTGGTACCACTCATGGGAAATGGTTTGGCAGAATCTACCAAAGCTGCACATCCTCTGTGGCCTGGGAAGTTCGCTCCTAGGTTCACCAAGGAAGAAAGTGCTTTCACCCAGAGATGTAGACGAGAATGTTCATAGTAGCTTTATTCCTAAGAGCCATAACTGGGAAAGACCCCCAATGTCCATAAAAGGTAGAACAGACACATAAATATTCACACACAGGAACACTAACTGCAGTGAAAATGTGAGAGTCCAACTCTACAGAGCAGCACAGACGGGCCTGAGGCACGCACCCTCGAGAGAAAGAAGCCTGCCAGCCAGAGTGTATATAACATTCACAGTTCCAGTTACGGAAAATCCACGGACAGGCAAAACCATTCTGGGGGACAGAAATTAGCACGGTGGCTCCCTCAGGCGGGGTCTTGACAGGGAGGGGTCTGAGAGCCTTCAGGGGCAAGAAACGTTCTGTTTCTTGATATTGGTGGTGGTTACACAGATCTGCACATAGGTGAAAAATTCATCAAGATATGCCTTTCAGATGTATGCACTTTACTGTACGTGTGTGATACTTAGAAAGTAAAAGGTAAGATAAGGGGCAAACAGGTTTTCTGTATGTTCTGGGCTTTTTGGAGTTTTTAAGCGATGCTTCCGTAACAATGAAGAATTGACCATTGCATAAAAAAAAAAAAACAAACGGTGCACATGTCACTTTGCCTCCTGGACTTTGGAGTCTTTCCAGGAAGAAATAATTTTAGGGGAAAGTGACACTCTAGTCGAACTTTCTCCCACCGAGGAGGTGATCCCTACCCCCTCCCCTCCCTGTTGAGGTTTGAGCAGCAGCAAATAGTTTCAACTTTCAGATGTCATCTTCCAAGCAAAGAGTTCTCATTATGGTCTAATTACCTTGGCTATTAGAAACAGGAAACGAATAGCTAAGCTATTGAACTTGGGGAAAAGAAGAGACCAGCTTCCTACCAATACTTTTAAAGCTTCAGAAAGATCACTGCCCAGTCTCCTCAGGGCTATTAGGTATGTTCAAACTTTGCCTAATTATATATTTTACAAAGAAATTAAAGAAAGAACGAATTCAAGACAGTGTCGTTTAAATCTTTCAGATAAATAAAAATAAATATGTGGTTGGAAGCTATAAATAAATACATTTTATATTTTAAAATGCCTAATTACATATTTGCCTGAGGAATTTCTGCACATTGTGGTACAATTAACATACACAGTATATTTTCCCCCTGAAAGATATACATATAAAAACAAATATAAAATGCTCAATCTTTCTGATTGTGTAATGAGTTCTGGTCAACAGGAGTTCTTTTTCTTCACTAATATTTGCGGTTTTCGGGAACATTCTAGGGAAAGGAACTTTGTCAAAGAGATCGTAGTGGGAGAAAATCCCAAGAAATAGGGGGTGCCTTTTTTCCTGTCAAGCGCTTTATATAACAGTCATCTGCCCTCCACCCCCTCTTCCACGCCAGAGAGCATTTCTTCTAAGAGAATGGTGAAAAGTGGATCCCTAAATGATTTCTCATTGTTCCTGTAAAATATACATTATGCCTCCAAGCCCAGAGAATGGGCCCCCATGAGAAGCGTGTCTGAGTTATTCTGCTGCCAGCCTCTGTGATATCGGATACCACATGAAAACTAAGAAAGCAAAGAAGATAGACGTGGAAACACTGGGAAACAAAATCTGTATATTTTATTTCAAAGGGAAACTCTTCATTAATGTCTCTCCCTGCCTTTGTGAGACATGCTGAGCATAGGCATACTTTTAATCAAGTAAATTAAACTTGCTTTAAAGCAGGACGAAGCAGCCAGATTGCATCCTGCTAGAGAGATTAGCTTAGATGACTAAAAACGCACCAGGCTCCTTGAAACAGGACACTGGACAGGAAATAATTTCTGTTGCCCCATTTTTAAGGAAAAATTCTACAAACAAATAGAGCTGTTTATCAACAGTTCAGAAGTAAAGGAAGGCATTTTAAAAGGGTCAATCAGATGTAGACTTTCAATCATGTTTGTGCCAAGGACAGAGCCTCAAGCGTGGCTTTAAATGGTTTTCCGTCACTCTCAAAGCACAACTGTGTATTTAGCAAAAGTTAATGGCTTTATTAAAATGTATTTCCCATTATTAAAATAAAAATAGCTCAACAGGGATGTGCTTCCTCCTTTGAGTCAAAAGTGTGTACTTGGCTTTATTTTTCCAAATAATCATCTAAGATGCTACGCAAGCTACATGGCTGATTAGTTGCTTAGATTTACAGGCAATATTCACATGCAAGTAAGTGGTGGAAGGAATGATACAAGAATTATCACACAGACACAACTGTATTTTGTTGTTATTTGGTGAGTTGGGGGGAAGCTATATTTTTATAACTGTTTTAGATACCCAGAGTCAAAAAAGGGCATTTTGGCCAGGCGTGGTGGCTCACGCCTGTAATCTCAGCACTTTGGGAGGCCGAGGTGGGTGGATCACCTGAGGTCAGGAGTTGGAGACCATCCTGGCCAACATGGTGAAACCCCGTCTCTACTAAAAATACAAAACAATTAGCTGGGCATGGTGGCAGATACCTGTAATCTCAGTTACTCAGGAGACTGAGGCAGGAGAATCACTTGAACCTAGGAGGCAGAGGTTGCAGTGAGCCGAGATCGCGCCACTGCACTCCAGCCTGGGTGACAGAGCAAGACTGTCTCAAAGAAGAAAAAAAAAGGCATTTTATTGGATGTTGGAAATTGCCTACTCTGTAGACAAATAACTGTCATTGGACCACCCCTTTTCAACTGAGCCTTGGTGCTACAGCCCTAGCGTCTCCCTGGGGCTCCTGGGAAAGTGCTATCTTTGAGGTTACCTCATGCCCAGCTTAGAATCTGCCTCTCCTAGGCCCCAGGGCACTGCCACACCCATGAGTGTTGGTGGAGAGGGTTGGAGGGTTGAAGACTACACATTACATTCAGGTGTCGAACAACGAGGGGCCCAGAGATGAGTGACAGCTGCTCCCTTCCTGCAAGGACCTTGTATTTCATTAAGACTAAGAGGCATGAGTAAAAATGGGAGTTATCTTCAAAAAGTTACACCGGTGTTTGGGTCTGCATTTGTCATAGATGCCCACTGGGTCTCCACACCTGGGAATGGTCCTACTCTCCTTTCATCAATGAGTGCTGAGGTCACAGTCGGATGGACATCCTGAGCCCTGCGGCAGCCGGCCTTGACTCCTGCCTCTAGCCTGGCCTGCGTTGGGTTCTTAGAGCCGTCCCTTTCTGTGACTGCTGTATTAGCCATGACGTAAGGATGAAAGAGCAGCATTAGGTTTTCTTCTGGAAAGTCAGTGATCTGAAGGAAAGGTGGGATCACAGGCTTTCCCTGGTTTCCAAGGGCAGCCATCCACAGACATGTCCCCGACTGGGCCCATGCCACAACACCTGCTCTTCTGCACACACAGCCAGCATTCTTAGCTGTGATGGCTTCAGGAGGGCACCAGTGTCCGGGGGCAGGGAGGGTAGATTTTAGGCCTCCCATCTCTCTGCATCGTTAGCCCTTCCTCTTCTCATCTTGTCAAAGGTTGCCTGGGAGTTCTGTGGTCCTTGCCAATGTAGTCCTTCTATATCGATGCGGGGCGCCCTCTGCCATTTGCCTATGGCTGACTGCAAGAGCCAGGGTCTGCTGCAACCAGGCTAAACAGAGCCAGCGAGAGGCAGCTTTGGGCGAGCCAGTCCTCCACAGGCAGGCGCGTGATCGGGTTCTAGGAGCCCCCTCTCCACTGTGGGCCTGGGGAGGCCACCCCGGATAACATGTTCCAGGTGTTCAGCCCCAAAACAAAGAGGCTTTTCTCTGTTGCCTGAGAATGAAGAGTCCTCGCTAGTTGCATAAGGTTTTTCCGAGATGGTAATATTTGGTTACAGTAAGATCTGTTATTTCACAGGAAACCCAACAGAGGTGCCCGTAATTTGATTCATGTAGTAACTGGGAAAGCTCATAGCAGGGAGCTGGGGGCAGGGAGGGGGACCCTAGCTCCTTAACACAGCATTCAGTGGGGTCAGTGTTCAGTTCTCTGAGTGGAGCCTTGTATGAGAGACTGCCAGGCCCCTGGCCACCAAGGTCAAGGTCAGCCATGGAAGCTCTGTGCATGCCTCCAAGTGTAACGCCTCACACAGTTTCCAGGATGCACACAGTCCACCCGAGTTAATCTTAACTCTAAAGCCCGAACAAGCAACACTACCCAACAGGACCGAATCCAACATTTCAGTGTCAAAAGCCAATTGCTACAGATTTGCTGGGGACACTAGTATTTGGTACCTGAAGTACATAATTTTATAAAGTGTCTGTGATGACTTGAAAGAATATAGGTTTTCCTACACAGCTTATATGAATTCACATATTTCCAGGGATTTTTATGTATATATCACTACTACATCAGTTAAATAAATCTATAATTCACCACAAATTAATATTTATATCAATTAACATGAATGAAATTAATATAAGTGGATATTCAACTTATGATGTGTATCCATGGCTTAAAATCTAATGCACTAGGATATATTTTATCCAAGATGAAGTACATTAAGAAACACATACATGTGAGTGGGATGAAATAAGGTTTTAATCAACTCCCAGATCTGAGGATGTATTTACTGAAGTACTCTCAAAGGGTTGGTTTTTGCTGTCCAGGGCCAGGCAGCCACATGCTAAAGGAGTGAGAACCTCTTCCGAGGAGCACAACAAGCCACCAGAGTCACTCTTGCTCCCCCTTTCAGGAGGTGCCCGTGACCAGTTTCTCAGACAAACGATGGGGACAACATCGGAGAACTTTAATCCCAGTGACAGGAATTGTGGGAAACTGAGTTCTAATGACTGAGTCATTGTTTCTTGTTCTTGTGAGTCCATCTATTGGGGAACCAGGGCTGCTGAGTGATGGGTCTAACTGGTGACTGGCAGTCATGGACTTGAAAGATGGGGGAGAGGGTTGGGGATGGCACACATGGGGGCTCGGTGGGGGTGGAAACCATGAACGTGGGTATGTTGAGTTATTGCTAGCTCCCAGATCCCTGCTCCTGGCCTCCCATCTTTGCCCTGGTCCTCCAGGCGGGCACACTCCCTGCTGGACTCTGATACGTACTGCACTGGTCTAGCGAGGAGCACACTGCTCGGGTCACAAAGCTGTCATCTAGAGATGCCTGGTTTATAACTGCCAATATGGGCTTTGTTCCACTTGCACTGGACCTGGCTTCCCAGAGCTGTTTACCACAGCTTGGAGTAGTTGCTATAAATAGAGTAGAAGTACTTGATAAAACCATCACATACCATCCTCTCTCACCCGTTTTCCAAGGTTTGTTTGTTTTTGTTTTTTTGTTTTTTGTTTTTTGGTGGAGTCTCCCTCCGTCACCCAGGCTAGAGTGCAATGGCGTGATCTCTGCTCACTGCAACTTCTGCCTGCCGGGTTCAAGCGATTCTCCTGTCTCAGCCTACCGAGTAGCTGGGATTACAGGCATGCGCCACCACGCCTGGCTAATTTTTGTATTTTTAGTAGAGGAAGGGTTTCGCCATGTTGGCCAGGCTGGTCTGGAACTCCTGACCTCAGGTGACCTGTCCCCCTTGGCCTCCCAAAGTGCTGGGATTACAGGTGTGAGCCGCCGTGCCCTGCCTGTTTTCCTAGGTTTGAATATATATTGCCTTTCTGCCACTACAGATGTGTAGAACCAGGCCTCCACAGGTGCCAAATGCTGCCTGTCCCGAGTCTCAGAATCTGCCTGTTCTTGACTTTCATTTGTAATATGGGTTGAACACTCAAATTATTTATATGTATTATGCATGATTGTCCTATATTTTTGACTCATTAAAATCACTCAACAATTAAAAAATAATTACAAGTATTAAAATATTTAGATACTTTGTTTCAATTGTTTCAACTTTGTCAAAATTATGAAAATCACTAAAAGATAAACTTTCTCCTGTCTAACTGAACTTTTGTACCCTCTGACCAACATCACCCCAACCCCCCACACTCTAGCCCCTGGTAACCTCCATTCTGTTCTGTTTCTGTGAGTTCAACGTTTTAAGATTCCACCTATGGGTGAGATCATGCAGTATTTGTCTTTCTGTGCCTGGGATAAATAAACTGTTAGTTTATAACATTTATTTTAAATAGTTTTTTTGTTTTGTTTTGTTTTGTTTTGTTTTGTTTTGTTTGTGACGGAGTCTCGCTCGGTCACCAGGCTGGAGTGCAGTGGTGCGATCTCAGCTCACTGCAACCTCCGTCTCCCAGGTTCAAGCGATTCTCCTGCCTCAGCCTCCAGAGTAGCTGGGATTACAGGTATCTGCCACCATGCCCAGCTAATTGTTTTGTATTTTTATTAGAGATGGGGTTTCGCCATGTTGGCCAGGCTGGTCTCAAACTCCTGACCTCAGTGATCCACCTGCCTCGGCCTTCCAAAGTGCTGGGATTACAGGTGTGAGCCACTGTGCCCGGCCTAAACAGTTTTTAACTATTCAATATGGAGCTGGAGGCCATTATCCTTAGCAAACTAACACAGGAACAGAAAACCGAATACCACAAGAGCGAGACTCCATCTAAAAAAAAAAAAAAAAAAAAAAGAGAGATGCGACCTAATACCTTGTCGAATGTTCCATTTCCTCATGGCGTTGTTTCATTGTACTTCGAAAGTTCAGTCTAAGGCTGGCTTGGGTTCAGGTTCAATGTTATTGGCAGGGTTGCCTCCTGAGTGAGGCTGTGCATCCCCTCGCTGTCTGGAGGGACGTTCCGAGCAGCCTGAGAGGCTAAGCCACGATGCCCCCGACTCCCGGGTCCCCGGGAAGAGGCAGCCCGACGGCCTAGCTTCAGACCTCGGCTCTCCCGCAGGCTGCGGGTGGGTGACCCAGCTCCGGGAGACCAGGTTTCCTCATCTGGGGAGCGCAGCAGTCTCTCATAGCTGCTGTGAGAGGGTTCACTCATAATCCCCGTGAGGTGCCAGAGAACTTTAATCATCAGAAGAGGTGGGCTACTTTCCAACAGCCGCTGCGAGGAGACCCGGACACGTTCACAGGGCGTGGAGGGGGCGGGGCGTGGAGGGGGCGTGGGCGGGACGTGGGGGCGTGGCATGGGGCGTGGCATGGGGCGTGGAAGGGGCGGGGCGGGCCGTTTGGAAGCTTTGTGTTGAGCGGATGTCACCTGCTGGTTCTGTATGTCCAGTGAGGCGGCCGTGTCAACAGCTCTGGGACCCCGAGGTCCTTAGGGGACACACTGCTCTCTCCAGCACACACACACTCCACACACACACATGCCTGCATCACAACGGCAAATACGCATCATCCCTCAGTTACCTGACGAGACACATGCAGGTACATACGACCCCAGGAACTTGCTGAATACGGTTAACTATGTTTCATTACTCCTATCCGCCTGCTGTCGGTTTACTATAGTTCTTCTTAGATGGCAAATAAGAAAGCGTTTTATTTTAAATGACAGGGCAAGAATCAGGTTGCTAATTTCCCTGCGACGCATGAGGGTGCAATGACAGAGGCTGGAAACCAAGAGTCAGTTTCCTTAAAAGACTTAAACAACTTGAAAGTCAGCCTGTAAATGCGTGGGATCTGTACTAGTGAGTTCCAAGGTCCTAATTAAGAACAGCGAGCGGGCAGGGAAAGGAGGAAGGAGGAAGGTGAGAGCTAAGTGGATGGCGTTCCGGATACGGCTCTCGTTGGAACGCACCGACTCGCTGCAGCTCTTTTTGAAATGCTCCTTGCTGGTTGGAGTCATGGCATCACCAGAATCACTGTGTTCAGATGTCCTTTCAGGGGCAGTGGCGGGCTTATTCAGGGGCTTCTGCCTGAGAAGGAAAAAGAGGTTGAGCCGCCTCCCCATCGATTTGTCCACCCCGTTTCCTTTTTTTTCTTTTTCTTTTTTTTTTCTTGAGACGGAGTCTTGCTCTGTCACCCAGGCTGGAGTGCAGTGGCGCGATCTTGGCTCACTGCAAACTCCACCTCCCAGTTCACGCCATTCTTCTGCCTCAGCCTCCCGAATAGCTGAGACTACAGGCGCCAGACTAATTTTTTGTATTTTTAGTAGAGACGGGGTTCCACCGTGTTAGTCAGGTTGGTCTCGATCTCCTGGCCTCGTGATCTGCCCGCCTCGGCCTCCCAAAATGCTGGGATTACAGGCGTGAGCCACCGCGCCCGGCCCTCCCCGTTTTCTTAATGACCTGATTTGGGACTTCAGACAAATGAGTCTCTGATTTTTCATGTGTTTGCATAAAGGCTGAGCTTGAAGTAATTCCTTCATTTTTCCCCCTCCTTAGGTCTTTTCGTTTGTTTGTTTGTTGATACGGAGTTTCGCTCTTGTTGCCCAGGCTGGAGTGCAATGGCTCGATCTCGGCTCACTGCAACCTCCGCCTCCTGGGTTCAAGCGATTCTTCTGCCTCTGATTCCTGAGTAGCTGGGATTACAGGCATGGGCCACCATGCCTGGCTAATTTTGTATTTTTAGTAGAGACGAGGTTTCTCCATGTTGGTCAGGCTGGTCTCGTACTCCCGACCTCAGGTGATCTGCCCGCCTGGGCCTCCCAAAGTACTGGGATTACAGGCGTGAGCCACCACACCCAGCCTCCCCCTCCTTAGGTCTTTACGATCACTAAAATTCTATAACCAGAATCCCGTCCAAATTCAGTTTTCTATTTCTTCTGATGTTTTATTGTTTGCCACAGTAATCATAAGGAAATACATAACATTTTGAATAGTTAATCATCAGGCAAATTAGTGTTGTTTGGAAGATTTGCCCACTTGGGCTGGCAAGGTTGCAGGAAAACTGGCACTGGTGGCCCTGCAAATCGGGTCTATCACTCTGGTAGGGTAATAACTTAGTGATATGTATAAAAATATTCCATACTATTTCACTAATATGGCCCCTTGGGAACTGATCCCAAGATAACTGAAGAAAAATACGGTATGTGTGAAAGTGTTCGTTATAGTGGATCATACAACGGAAAAACTGGAAAGCATGTATGTGTCAATAGGTGAAATGTATAGTATGACATCCAGCAATTAGTAATTACGTAAATGCTAGAAACGGGGGAGATATCCACAACACGACATTTTTGAAAGGTCAAACAACAAAATTATATCTACGTTGTAATTATAATTACGTACTTATATGTCAGGGAGTATATGAAAATAGGGTGACGTAGTGAAATTATGGGTACAATTGTTTTTATTTGTTGTTCTTTACACTTTTTTGCTTTAAAATATTTAAAAAATTACTAGCTTTGTGTCAGGTTTGGTTCACAATTCTGTGCTGTTTAAGGCATGCTTTAGAAGAGTTATTCTTTTTTTCAGATACCCAGCAACAAGGGACATAAAAACAAAACCAAGCGAAGGAAGTCAGACTGTGTCACTGACTATAAACGAATCGACCTGTTTTTCCAATACATGATTCACTGGAAGTGAACACGTCAAAGTGGCACATAGGGCAGCTTTGGGTCAGCTGGAGCCGAGCCCCAACCCAGCACGGACCTTCCTCAGCTGTGTGGCTATTTGACCTTTGCCTCAGTTTCCTCATCCGTGCAATGAGAAGATAGCATTCACCTGTGTAGGGCAGAGGTGGGATTGGAGATCCTCGGCCTGGTGAGTGTGGACTCTTAAGAAGAATAGCCTTTCTCTGAGAGGGATTGAAGATGTGTATTTTTCCCCCTTTATTATCTTTTGGAAAACGTATTGATATGTGCACCAGCTGGTATGAAACATGGGTTGCTATGAAGCTTCCTATCAGTGTCCCCTCATGAAGCAGGACCGGCAGTGACTTGACCTTTCCCTGTCCTGCTTGCCCCCAGGGACCAGCTCTCTCTTCAGTTTTGAAATAAGTTTAAAATCCCGAATGCCTGCATGTCTGAACCATATCAGAAGGCATGACTAAGCAACTGAAATGTCAGTTCCTGAAACTGGAGTGATTTGGAGACAATGAGAACAAAGAAACTATTTCTAAGTGAGGTGAATTCATGAAACGAAAGGGAATGATTTCTAAATGGAAAAAGATGGGCTTATGCATTGGGTTCAGAGTTATCTTAATAGGTAGCCTAGTGGCCGGTTTTGTCGGGAGCGACAGCAAAACATCATCCTGATTTGATCTTTTGCTGCAAGCCGGCTGGTGGTTGCCATCAGAAGACTGTGTCAAAAACAGAAATGGCTCCCCAAAGATTGTCAATTTGGGGAGCTCTAAGACAGACCTCTTCCACGAACGCAAAAAATACGGCTTCAAGAAGAGGTAATTGGGTGGGGCTAGGTGGCTCACGCCTGTAATCCCAGCACTTTGGGAGGCCAAGGTGGGCAAATCACCTGAGATCAGGAGTTCCAGACCAGCCTGGCCAACATGGCGAAACCCCATCTCTACTAAAAATACAAAAATTAGCCGGGTATGGTGGCACATGCCTATAGTCTCAGCTACTCAGGAGGCTGAGGCACGACAATCATTTGAACCTGGGAGGCAGAGGCTTCAATGAGCTGAGATTGTGTCACTGCACTCCAGCCCAAGTGGCAAAGTGAGACTCTGTCTCAAAAAAAAAAAAAAAAAAAAGAAAAGAAAAGATGATTGGTGGGTTGCCCCTTCCTCCTCCACATCAAGCTGCGGCGGCTGCCAGAAAATCAGCTTTCTACCACCAGCAGGAAGGGAGCGGAGCCCAAGGCTTCACCAGGAGAGCCTGCTAATATACCAGCACCTTGCCACCCCTCCTCTCCCTTCACCCAGACACATGAGAGAAATGGAAGAGGATTCTTCACAGGGCACTCGGGCACACTGTATCAGACAAAAAGTGATAGATTCGTTCATGGTTTTTCTCGAATTCGAGAAGCAAAGCTCTGTTTTCCATATTGATACGTTCTCCCTAAACTAAGATCTTCTAAAAAGAAGTAATATTTCAGTCTTCTGCTTGAGGAGTTGACAGTGAAGCTACACCCAGTGAAAAACGTGTTCTTGCAGCACCTCTGCTGGCAGTTGTCGTTGAGGGAGCTTTGGTGTGTGGAAGCCATCAAAACAAGAAATGTGGACATTCAGTCTTGTAACACTTACCTGGTGGTGCCGGCTTCGTGTTATTTCCCTTTAAAAAAAATCGGGGGCCCCGCACGGTGGCTCAAGCCTGTAATCCCAGCATATTGGGAGTCTGAGGCGGGTGGATCACTTAAGGTCGGGAGTTCGAGATCAGCCTGGCCAACAAGGTGAAACCCTGTCTCTACTAAAAACACAAAAATTAGCCGAGTGTGGTCTTGCACATCTGTAGTCCCAGCTACTCGGGTGGCTGAGACACGAGAATCGCTTGAACCTGGGAGGCAGAGGTTGCACTGAGCCAAGATCGCACCGTTGCACTCCAGCCTGGACAACAGAGCAAGACTCTGTCTCAAAACAAACAAAAAATGCTATTACGTTAATAAAGTTGATGTTTATTTTCTGTTTTTTGGTTTTTGTTTGTTTGTTTGTTTGTTTTAAAAAAAGAGTTCTCTTAGGTAAATACACAGCTATTCTGAGTCAAGTCTCCAATGGGGCCTAACCATGGACCGAAAAGCAGAGTGGTCAGATGATTTCTGATGCGCCCCCTGCTGTCTTTCTGCAAAGCACAGTCTCGGGGTGCCTGAGTGTCCCAGCCTCTGCTCCTGGAGGAGTCAAGAAGCAGCCCATGCTCAGCTACTTTCTGGCTCCTCCCCAGGGCCGCCTGCACGCCTCTCTCTCCAGTGACACGAAAGAACCTCCCTGAGAGGCCAGAATCAGACATCTGTGACCTGGGCCCTTCAGGGGTAAGTCTTGGTCAGCAGATGCAACCCTCTGAAGTGACCTTTATCTGACCTTGGGACAATGGGTCTAAATGACCCTGGGATAACAGCGAAGGGTGGCTCTGCCTAGGCAAGGTGGTGTCCCCATGTATCTTTCCCAGATTCGAAGGCCTCTTAGCCCTTCACTTGATCAGGCTGCAGAGACCCCACACCAGGCAAGCAAGCTGTTCACACCGTGGACCACATACCCGCCAGGTGTCACCTGAGGTCATGGGGGTCATGCTTAGAAAACATTGCGCTCACAGGAGCAACCAACGTTATCCCGTTAGGAGTGGGCCCACATTTTACTCCAGCAATCCAGCCCCGTCTAAAAGACACCCGGACAGCTCAGGGCTGGGGGAGCATGATTTTGATTTTCCTCATAAGTGACAAATCCTTGTTCTTTGAGGGCAGGCTTCATTTTGGAAACGGTTCTAAGTCACTCAGATCTGGTGTAGGAATAATCGTAGTAGGTAACACTGCTTTTTCTTTTCTTTAAAAAAAAATCTTTTGAACGTAAGCAAGGTAATGAGACCACTTTTTTTTTTTTTTTTTTTTTTTTTTTGAGATAGAGTCTCGGTCTGTCACCCAGGCTGGAGTGCAGTGGTGCGATCTCGGCTCACTGCAAGCTCCGCCTCCCAGGTTCAAGCCATTCTCCTGCCTCAGCCTCCCGAGTAGCTGGGACTACAGGCGCCCGCTACCACGCCCGGCTAATTTTCTGTATTTTTTTTTTTTTAGTAGAGACGGGGTTTCACCTTGTTAGCCAGGATGGTCTCGATCTCCTGACCTCGTGATCCGCCTGCCTCGGCCTCCCAAAGTGCTGGGATTACAGGCGTGAGCCACCGTGCCCAGCCGAGACCACCTTTTTTTTTGATGAGACTTACTAACCTTTTTTGGTGAGGTTTATTGGCGAGGTGAGTCCACACTCTGCAATTCCAAGCATATTCCAAAGCTGCATCGTGGGAGTGGGTGTCCAGCCACCCAAAGGGGCTGCTTTGAAAGGCAGCACCCGGAAGAATGTGCGGATTTGGATCCAGCTGTTCAGGACTCAAGTCTATTCCATGCTTTTCCAACACAGCTGTGCTCTGAAAGAGGCACCCACTAACTGGGTCCATCCTACTTCCTGGCACTTCCCCACACGCTGACCTGCAAGCTTGTTAGTTGCATCCAGGTTCAAGAAGCATTTATCTAAACAATACATTCTGTAAATTATTACTTGTCATCAGTCAATCAGCCAGAGATCATAGTGCAGAAACTATTTGAATTATTTTCTGCTTTCCTTCAAAATACTGTCCCAGGGCTGTTGTGGGTCACTGACATTTACAAATTATCCTCACACCAAGAATTAGAGAATAATTTGGACTCAACCAAAAACAAAACAAACAACAACAACAACAAAATAAAACACCAAACAAATCCTCACTGCAAACTCTATTTCAGAGGGTTTCCATAGTACCAGGGCCTTCTGGTACCAGGTCTGTATCACTCACTTCTTTCTTGCTAGTTTCCCCTTATCTACGTAAAAAAAAAAAAAAAAAAAGAGCATGTCCCAATTAAGTGACTTGTACTTACTTTTGTGAACATAACTCTTGTTGCTAAAATAGGACAAGGTAAAGCTGATGGTCCAGCTGTCCAATATGAAAAATGTCCAATTTCTTCTATTACCTGGTAAAATGTTTCCCTTCCAGAGAGACAGCTAGAACTTAGCTGTCCAGCAAGAGGGCTAAGCAACTTCTCGGCCAGAGGGTAGTTGAACCCTCAAACCCGTGCCGCCGACTTCAGGTTGTACGTGTATGTATTCTGGGGAAAGTGTGCAAGATTCTGGTTTGGCTGTATTTCTGGACGTTGTTTATGTCAGCTGAGTCAAGTGGCAAGTTTGCTATAGCCGGTCTTCAAACACGTGGATAAGACTCTGGTTGCTCTGGAAGGTACAATGATGACAAAAGGAAGGGAAACAGGCTCACACCATAAACAAAGCTAGAAACAAGGAATTCAGTGAAAGCATAGAAAATATGTTGTGTTTGTGAACTGACTCAGGCCAAAATTAAACAAACCAGGCGGGAGGAGAAAGACTTTCCAGCTCACTGAGGGTTTAAGGCGGCCTTCTCTGATTGTTATCTGCTGCTGATTACCTGGTTTTGAAGGTAAAAGCAAAATGTGCTCACACCTCCGAGGATAACATTAATCCCCTCGGCAGAAACTCTAGCACCAAATCCAACACTGGCGCTGTGGCCGGAGAATTTCACTTTTTGCTTTATCTCTGCTGTCCATCTGGGCTGTCAGGCCTGTCACATACCTGCAGCCTACAGCCTGGAAACCAGGGACTTTGATGTTCTAAAGGACGCTTTATCTGGGGTAATTTTCGCCAATTCTTACGTTATTGTGTAGGATATTCAGAGATTCAGAGAATGAGCGATGGCTTTGTCTGCTAAGATCAGAGCAATTTGCAAGCTTTACTGAGGGACAAGGTCTCATAAAGGAACTTTTGAGCTGGAGTCTGTCAACACCACTGAGAACTGGCATGACATCAAGCTCTATGATTATGGATAGCTTCAGCATCAGTGGGCAGAGAGAAAGGCCGTGGGCATGTGGAATTCCTCCCAGCCAGAGCAGGAAGCCTTGCAGCTTATGACTGGCTTCATATTAGATTAATTTTTTAATTAAAAAGGTAATCATATACATGGGAACAAAGTCAAATTGTACAATGGAAAGCAAGTCTGTCTCCCATCCTAAATTCCTAGTTGACTTCTCCTCTCAGGCGCAGTCATTGTTGCCCAATTTATGTGGGCGTAAATATTCTAGGAGTTCATCAAGCATGGTCCTCCTCCAGCTTCTACACGGAAGGGAGTGGCATCACGAAACCCTCTGTCTCCTGCTCTGTTCACTTAGTATCTTGTAGGTCATTCTTTAACTGTGATAATGGCTAAGTCTTTTGTGTTCTCACTATGTCCGGAACACCAGGCTTGGTGTTTGTACCTATATTTTTAATCCTCTCAACAGTTTATGAGGTGGGTACAATTCTTCAGCTCGTTTTACAGATGCACAAATAAAGGCATGGAGGGATACACGACCTGCCCAAGGTCTCCAGTCTAGAGAGGCCAATCCAGGATTTTAACCCCAGAACCTGTTCAGGACAACTACCAGCATTATCATCCTAGAGGCACCTCATTCTTAAAAACCAATACTATTACGTCATACTTAATAGACACAATAGAACGTATAAGGAATATGCAGTATTTTTTTTGAGATGGAGTCTTGCTTTGTCACCCAGGCTGGAGTGAAATGGTGTGATCACCGTTCACTGCAACCTCTGCCTCCCAGGTTCAAGTGATTGTCCTGCCTCAGCCTCCCAAGTAGCTAGGATTATATGTGCCCGCCACCAAGCCCGGCTAATTTTTTTGTGTTTTTAGTAGAGACGGGGTTTCACCATGTTGGCCAGGCTGGCCTCGAACTACTGACATTAGGTGATCCGCCCACCTCGGCCTCCCAAAGTGCTGGGATTACAGGAGTGAGCCACTGCGCCCAGCCCAGGAGTATGTAGTATTAAGCACAGTAATAAAATAAAAAATTGCAGGGGTTCCATCTACTCTCTTGCTGTATAAAAATCATTTTACTCCACATGTAATAATATCTAAATAATATCTCATTTTGTTTTTCTGCTTTTCTTTTTGAAGTAAAAGTTGTGTCATTGTTCCTCGTTCATTTTCACCACTCTGTTGTATTCCTTTGGGTGGATATACCATAACTTACTTAACCAGTCTACCTGATGGGCATTTAGAATGTTTGGATCATTTGGCTGTTATTGGCTGTTATTTGTAACAAACATGACCCTGCTTCTGTATATGTCTTTGCATACCTCTGTGAGTATCCTCAAGGATAAAAGCCCACGTCAAAAGCCCCGGTCAACTGGGTCAAGGGCTAGATAGGGCTAAGTTTGCTGTACAAGGAGTTACATGAATGATCTCTTTCACAGTTGTTGAATGAGAGTCCTGCTTCATCACAATAGTTTGTAAAGTTATTTTTTTTTTGTCCTGGCCAGTTTGAAAAGTAAAAGCTTTCCACTTTTAAATTAAATAACATTTATTTAATTATGATTGAGGTCAAGTAGCCATTTGTATTCCATTTGTACAGGAAAATAGACTGACTTATTTATCTGTTACTTGTCTTTTCTTATTGAATCTCAACAGACCATTACAAATTATGGAAATCAGCACTTTATCTTATCTGTGACAAATGCTTTCCCACAGATTGTCATTTATTTTTTAACTCTGTTTATGGTAATTTTTCCTAAACAGAATTATGTGGTCAGATTCATAACTTTTATCACGTTGGAATATTATGTTTTATGTAGAAAGCCCTTCCAAAAACACTCAACGGTCTTTTTTTTTAAAATGTTCTCAAGTTTTACTCTAACAATTTGGCAGTTTCATCTTTTGTATGTGTTTAAATATTTCATCCATCTACTAGAAGTTTTTGGTTGAATGAAGTGAGATAAGAATTTTTATATTACTTTCTACAGATTGCTACCCTGGTTCCCCAAATCCACTTTTGAATAATCTACCCTTTTACCCATTGATTTGAAATACAGTTTTTTAAAAAAATTACTTTATTTTTTTTTTTTAAGACAGGATGTCGCTCTTCACCCAGGCTGGAGTGCAGTGACACGATCACAGCTCACTGCAGCCTTGACCTCCTGGGCTCAAGTGACCCTCCTATCTCAGCCTCCCGAGTAGCTGGGACCACAGGCGCGTGTGCCACTACAACCAGCTAATTTTTAAAAATGATTTATAGAGATGGTATCTACCTATGTTACCCAGGCTTGCCTCAAACTCCTAGGCTCAAGAAATCCTCCTGCCTCAGCCTCCCAAAGTGTTGAGATTACAGGTGTGAGCCACTGCACCCAGCCTGAAATACAGCTGGGTTATATATCAAATTGTTATATGCATTTGTCCTGTTTCTTTACTCACTGCATGATTCCATTGATCTTTTTGCCTGTTCACACATGAAAACCAAACTACAGCTCTAAAATATTTTTAAATTATTGCTCTCTTTAAATTATTGCTCTTTTGAGTTTTCACAATTTTTCTGGAAATGATCAAATGTTTACTTTTTTCTGCGTAAATTTTTCCTTAGCTTGCATAGTTACAAAAAGGGGGCAATCCGAATGATATTTTTATTGAGATCACATTAGTTTAGGGAGAATTATTTTCGGCATTTACAATGCTGATGTTTTCTACCCAGTAATAAAGTAGATCCCCCACATTTTCGTCTTCTCTAGTCTTTGGGTGTAATTTATAAAGTGTATTTACATAGGACCTGTGTATTTCTTATGAAGTATAGTCCCAGATATTCTTTTTTTTACTCTTTTCTTCCATTATATTTTCTAATGAGTTGCTGCTTGCACATGAGAAACTACTGCTTTGTGTTTAATTTTGTCAGCAGTGATCTTACTAAATTTCTTAATTGTTTACAACAGTTTTTCAGATGATTTTCCTATGGGAGTGTGTGTTTGAGGGATACTATTGTATGATCTGCAAATAATAAAACGTTTACTTCTCAATTTTTTTGCATTTTGTTTCTCTTATCTAATTACATTAATGAGTAACGAATACAATTTAGAATTGTTGTGGTAACTGTGAGCATCCTGATCTCTTTCTTGACTTCAGTAGAAATATTTTGTCATCAAACACAATGCTGGCACCTGCACGTGTGTGTAAAATCATGATAAATGAGTACGTTCCTATTTTAAGACATTAAATATGAATTATGTTTAACCTAGTGCTTTTTCTTTTTTCTCTCTCTTTTTTTTTTTTTTTTTTTTTGAGATGGCTCTCGCTCTGTCACCCAGGCTAGAGTGCAGTGGCAAGATTTCGGCTCACTGCAACTTTCACCTTCCGGGTTCAAGCGATTCTCCTGCCTTGGCCTCCCTAGTAGCTGGGATTACAGGCGCCCGCCACCGTGCCTGGCTAATTTTTTTGTGTTATTAGTAGAGAGGGGTTTCACCATGTTTGCCAGGCTGGTCTCAAAGTCCTGACCTCAGGTGATCTGCCCGCCTCTGCCTCCCAACGTGCTGGGATTACAGGCATGAGCCACTGCATCTGGCCGAACTTATTGCCTTTTCTAAATCTATGGACAAACTAATTTAGTTTTTCTCCTTTCACCTACTCCATGTTATATTAGTAGATTTCCTACGTTGGGGCATTTTCCCAACTTGGATTGAAGTCCATGTTGGCTATGGTGCATTTTTCTTTTAAAGCATGGTTGGATTAGACTTTTTTAAACTATGTTCATGGGTGAGATTGATTTATATTTTTCTTTTGGGAGGCGTTCTCAAATGTTATCTCTCTCTCTCTATGTATATATAGATATATATATCTATATATATATACACACACACACACACATTTTTATTCATAAAAATAATTGGTTAAATGCACCACAATATCTTGGATTGAATCTGGGAACAGAAAAGGGTCATCAGTGGAAAAAGAATGGGTGAAATCCAAATAAAATCTGTAGGTTAGTTAATAGTTTTGTACCATTAATAGTTTCTTAGTTTTGTCAAAAGTACTCTGGTTATAGAATACATTACCAGTACGGAAAGCTGGGAGAAGGCTAGATGGAAACTCCCTGTATTATCTCTGCAAGTCTTCTGTAAATCTAAAAGTATTCAAAAATAAAAGTTCTGAAATAAAACTTACTTTGTAAGATTTCCGTCTTTGTCATTCATAGCAGTTTAAATAGCATTGACAGTATCAGCATTTTGGATGGTTGATGAAATTCATTTACAAAATCAGCTGGGCTGAGTGCTTTTTAAAGTCTCTACTATGTGAACTATTTTGTTTCTATTTCTCTCTTTTCATTTCTATATTTAGTAACTTATATCTTACTAGAAAATCATAAGGTTTTCATATTTATTTCTGCAGAATTGAGCAGGGTAATCATTTATTATTACAGCTGAGAATTTCCCCATTTCATACATATTTTTCTTTCTTTTTGTGGTTTTCTGCCATTTTCCTTGATTTGGTTAATTTTTTCTCCTTTTGTATTTATTATCTCTCCCTGCAATTTTCTCAAATTTATTTTATTTGTCTCTCCTTAATTTTTTTTTTTTTTTTTTTTTTTGAGACCAAGTCTCACTCTGTTGCCCAGGTTGGAGTACAGTGGCGTGATCTTGGCTCACTGCAACTTCCACCTCCCAGGTTCAAGAGAGCCTCCTGCCTCAGCCTCCCTAGTAGCTGGGATTACTGGCATGTGCCACGATGCCAGGCTAATTTTTGTATTTTTAGTAGAGATGGGGTTTCGCCATGTTGGCCAGGCTGGTCTCGAATGCCTGACCTCAGGTAATCCACCCACCTCGGCCTCCCAAAGTGCTGGGATTACAGGCGTGAGCCACCACTCCCAGTAATTTTTTTTTAGTTGAGTGTATATACTATTAAGTACTTAAAGCTATGAAATTCCCTCAAGCTATTGCGTTAGCTATATCATATAGCTTCTGATAAATGTTTTTGTATTATTTTTATTTCATAATATTCTGCAGTTCTGTTTTCTGTTTTATTTTGGACCTGAGGTCTGTATAAGAGAAAATTTAAAAGGTTTTAGGGATTTGATGCTTTTAAAAGTAACACTTGCTAGATTAGTTATTTTTATTTTTGAACAAGTCCTTACAGTGAGTAACCACTGTCATTTTTTCTCTATGAATATTTTTATTTGATCATGAATACTTGCAAAACGAAAGCAGACCTGCAGTAAAATTCTTTGTCTTCATTTCTGCCATATCTTCCCACACTTTAAAAAGTTCAGATTCCTTTTCCTAGCTTATTTGATTTTTCTTTCATAATTTATCAGAGGTTGCATTGGACTTTCAGTTAAGTGAAAGGAGCTGTACGATTAGAACATGTCTCTTTGAGAGGTTGTATAGTTAGAAGTTTAGGTTCAATGAAAATTTAGAATAAAGAGGTATAATGATAGAGGCATATAGGACATAAAGGGGAGAAAGGAATGATGATGAAATATGCTCCTAAATCTGTGAATTTCACATCTTAGGAAGCCAGGTATCCCCAGTCCCACCACTAACCTAAGATGCTGATGAAGTCCCCATCAGAAATAATAGGGGCCCTTTAGTTCAATGCAGGAGGGCATCACTTACATGATTAAGGGAGGGGTGTCAGCATTTGCAGCCCCATTTTTAGCTGATTGAAAATCTAGCCAACAACTTCCTAGCAGATAAGGTTGCCCCCCACCACTTCCTAAGTGGTATCGCCTCTGCTAGACGTGAAATATTTCCACACCCTTGGCCTTCGGAGTGGCCATGCTCCATCCCTCGTCTTTCTGTGTGGCCTCTGTAGAGGCCAAGATCCTCTGCAACAGTTCTGCAAGCTGGGATGCCGCCCTGCTCTGCCAAGTGTCTCAAAGGTAAGGCGTTGCTTCAAATTATTCAGAAATAATAAAGCATACAAAACCCAATATGGATTTTATGAATATTCACACACAACCTATAAAACTGACTTTAGCCTTGAATGCTTCCTGAAGTAATGGATTTTGACTTGTTCCCCCAAATCTTCCCACATGACTCAATCTGATGAAAAAAAAAAATGATATAATTCTCAAGGGATTCATTCGGTTCCATTGCCCATACCATTTGCCGTTTTCCACCCTGTCCAATGTGGTGGGTCTTTTCTAGTTGTTTCGCTTGGCTGATAGCTGTCCACATCTTCCGTGCCAGCCCTTGGGCGTGCATTCTTTCTTGAGACACATCTCCAAATCAGATTACTGTAGTGAGCTTCCTCTTCCCCTGGGTATTTATTCATTTAGATATAAAGAAAGTTGACAATGTGTTTTGTATTACATGCTATCAACTACAGCGGCTGCAGTTACACAGGGCTGAGGGATGTTTTTCATTAAGGCCTCAGAGTTGCCCTTGTGAGCCCAGTATTCCTTCCATTTCTAGGTAGAGGGAATGGCCTGGTCCCCTCAACTGGTCAGCAAAAAGTATAGGAGGGGGTACATCAGCTTCTATGTGCTTTGTCTTCTTCTTGCTCTTTCCACAGCTCGTTTTCTTTAGAGCACACACAGCTGTATGTGGGTTTCAGGGCAGCACGCTCATGTTCATTATAAATTCCATCTTTACTTGACTTCAGTGTCATATGTAATAATGATTATTATTTTATAGTAATTACTCTTATTTTATTTTATAGTAATTTACTCTTATTTTATGAGCCAAAAAGAAATCAGGTGTTCTCATACTTCCTAGCTCATCATTAAATTCAGTTCGCCGTGTTGTGTGAGTGCATTTGTGTGTGTGCATGAGAGAGACAGAGGGAGGGAGAGAGAATGGGTTGGCACTGATTAGGTGCCACAAAACAATAAAACATAGCCTAATGTGAATAGCTTCAGGGTATCACCAAATACTCATCGTGGTAATAATAATACCTGAGAAACTGTTGAATCTTCACACTATCCAACACCACTCTTTGTTAGGCGCCTTGCCTGTATTACATCTGTTAGTCATCACGACGACTCTGCAAGATAGGAATGCTATCCCCATTGGACACATGACGTGACTGAGGCTCAGAGAGTGACTAATTCGTCTACAGTGGGAATGGGATCAAAGCTCAGATTGTATAACCAACGGTGGTCAGGACGCTCCGTGGAAGACGTAGCCTTCTTTACCAAAGGCTTTTCTACAGCTTCCTAAGAGGGTTTTCTCCCAAAAGGAAGCTTACACACTGTTGGTGGGACTGTAAATTAGTTTAGCCCTGTGGCAGACAGTGTGGCAATTCCTCAAAGACCTGAAGACAGAAATACCATCTGACCCAGCTATCCCATTACTGAGTATATACCTGAAGGAATAGAAATCATTCTATTATAAAAACACATGCACATGAATGTCCATTGCAGCACCATTCACAATAGCAAATACCTGGAATCAACCTAAAAGTCCATCAATGATAGACTAGATAAAGAAAATACGGTACATACAATCGATCTGGAATACTATGCAGCCATAAAAAAGAACAAGATCATGTCCTTTGCAGGGACATGGATGGAGCTAGAGGCCTTTACCCTTCACAAACTAACACAGGAACAGAAAACCAAATACTACATGTTCTCTCATAAGTGGGAGCTAAATGATGAGAACACATGGACACATAGAAGGGAACAACAGACATTAGGGCCTCCTTGAGGGTGGAGGTTGGGAGGAGGGAGAGGATCCAGAAAAACAACTAATGGGTACTAGGTTTAATACCTGGGGTGAGAAAATAATCAGTACAACAACCTCACCGCCATGTCACAAGTTTATCTATGTAACAAACGTGCACTTGTACTCTGAACTTGACATAAAAGTTAAAAAAAGAGTGTTTTCTCCCAATGTTGCCAGGCACCTCTTTTTAGAGTTGGGTAAAGGGTTGGAGATTCAAAATGGAATTGAGTAATATCTGGAGCAGAAAATACAGCACCATTCCTGCCTGCGTTCCCCTTCCTCTTTCTCAAGAGGCCTCTCCTTCCCACCTCACCTGCTTCTAGCAAATCGAATTGATATAATCATAAAATGTTAAGCTGTTTTTTAATTGTTATGGATGCTCATTTTTGTAACCTGTCATTCCCTATTTGTCTCATTAAAACATTTTATTTCCCATATTTATAAAATGGCATCTAAGTTTTAGAAAGTGACAGTATTTTTTAAAGTGAGATTTCATTTCTCAGATAATTTATGCCTTCAGTTGTTTAGTTTACTCTTAGGTCATTACTTACTGCATAAATTAGTAGATCAAAGCTAAGAAATGGTTCTTAGAGTTTCAGCTGTAAGGCACCTGGCTGTCTTGGATGTAGGCCCTTGAATTTGGGCTCTAGGCATGAGTATTTTACCTTTTTACCTTACGATCAACCTTGTGATTAATGCCAGGGTTGTAAAAATCTCTTAAACCCATCTGACAAGTTTTTCTTATGCACTAAATATGCCTAGCGGCAGCTCCCTGAATTTACACAGCAAGTTTTGTGTTTAGGAGCAAGTTCAGGGTCTCCTGTTTGTGAAATCTTTACCATAACTACTTCCCTCCAAAGGGTCATTATGGAAACTAACCTTTCAGAACAGAAGCATTGCAGAGCACACAGTCAAGAAATACTGACCCCGCTTCTTGAGTAATATCAACAAGAAAGACATTTTTAGTCTTTACATGTGCAGTTATACGTTCAGAGTAGTATTTCCTGTGGCTGAAAAATCTCAGGAGACAGTTATCTGGAGCAACAAGGTGGTGCAAACAGTTATTTTAACGAGAGCAGAGGCAGCTCGCAGGAAGGGAGGAGAGTCCGCCTCTGCTGCTTCCACTCGAGTATGGGAGGGCAGCTCTGGGGAGAGGCGCAGCCTGAAACCGTGCAGTGTTATTGTCTGGGTTGCCCTATAATTTAGGGTGCTGAGTGTGATATAAGAGGGCCATTAAATCAGGACATTAACCATGTCAGAAAGTAAATGAGCTCCTTTGTTGGATGGAGTTCTGTGGTCTTGAAGTCACCAGGGTAAATCATTCATATGAACACCGCTCCCATGAGGGGTCTGCATGGGCAGAGACCAGTAGATGTGGGTTTCATATACACCCCGAGTATGCACAGAGGTCCACACCCACTCGCACGCAAGCTGCACTCCACAAGGTAGGAGGACGGCATTCACCAGCTGAGAAACTGGATAAGGGACTGGCCTTGTTTTCACAGAAAGGCAGAGACATTTCTTCTTGGGCAGGCTTCCTGCAAGCCAGTGACCTTTAGTGGTTTTAAGTGAGCATTGTAAACTTTACCTTGTGATTCCGGAATTTATTTCTGGGTGATGAATCTTCATCTTTGAATCTTCATTTTGCAATATTTTACTACGAGTGTGTGTGTGTTTTAAACGAATATTTATTTATCTACTTTTCTATAAATCACTTGCGAAGCATTTTTCACATATGTCTTCTCACTGTAAGTTTTTTTTAAAAAGATCCTCAATTTACAGAGACAAAAGTTGATATAAAGAGGAGGGTGAAAAAGATTCATGTTAAAATTTGCCAACAGAAAAACTGGACATCCATAAGCAAAAAAATTTTTAAAGTCTCTGATCTGTCTCTTACCTTATGAAAGAATTAAGTCAAAATGTACCATGTAAAACTCTAAAACTTTTAGAAGAAAACAGGAGAACAGCTTCATGACCTTGGGTTAGGCAAGAAGTTCTTATACGTAACATCTAGTACACGACTGAGAAAAGAAAAACTTCATGAATTGGATTTCAGCACATTAAAATATTTTGCTCCACAAAAGGCACTATTAAGCGGGTGAAAACACAAGTCATCAATGGGGAGGAAATACTTGCAAATCACTTATGAGATTAAGGACTTATATCCAGAATATAAAAAGAACTCTCAAAACTCAACAGTAAGAAAATAAACAACTGAATTTTTTCAATGGGCAAAATATTTGAAGAGACACTTCACCGAAGAAGACATAAGCAAATAGGCACAACAAGAAATCTTCAACATCATTAGCCTCTAGGAAAATGCAAATTAGAACAGCCATGAGAGTCCGTTTCCCACCTGTTAGAATGGCTAAAATGAAAACACTGACGATACCAAGTGGCAGCAAGAATGAGACAACTGGCACTTTCACACATGCTGGTGGGAATGCAAAGTGACGTGGCCACCCTGAAAAACAGTCAGTTTAAGTTTAATCACATGCTTACCATACGACTCAAGAATCCCACGTCTAGATACTTGCTCTACAGAAATGAAAGCATGTTTACACAGGACCTGTGCATGACTGTTTCTAGAAAGAGTATTTATCGTCACTAAAACGGAAACACTCTTATTGATGGGTGAATTGATAAACACACTGGGGTATATGAAATACTACCTTGCAATAAAAAGGAATAAACTACCGAGACAGATGACAACATGGAGAAATTTCAAAGGCATTACACTGAGTGAAAAAAACTAGTCACTAAAGGTTGCCTACTGCCTGAGTTTATAAAGCAAACACATAGGGATGGAAAGCAGACCAGCAGTTGTCAGGGGTTGGGGGTGGAGAAGAGTTTGGCTATGAAGGGCAGCATGAGGCCAGAGTCTGGGGGATGGAAGTCTTCCATAACCTAATTGTGGAGGTGGTTACACAAATCTACATGTGTTAAAACTCACAGAACTGTACACTACATAGAAGTCCATTTTGCTGTCTATAAATTTAAATATTAATAATAAAAGCAAATAAGCAAACATAGCGGCTGGCATTGATCAAGTGTTTACCATGTGCTTGGCCTATTGTGGTGTTCTGTCCAAGGGCATTCATTCCCAGTGTGGTCCCTCTGACTCCAGCTTCCCGCCACACCTCAGCTACCTGCTTCTCAGCTAGACTGGCACCAAGACGAAAGCCCAGAACAACTTCATGTTACTTCTGGTGATGCCTTTTTCACTTGGCTTCTTCTTTATTTTAATATGTTGGTGCATGGGATTTGTCTTCTACTGCAAGACCTGGCTTTTGTGTTTGGACAGGAGCTACGGGCTGGCTGGGATCTGTGACTAGCAGCAAGGTGGGACTCAGGCTTGTGACAGGAGGCTGAGCAGATGGCGGCCATCCCCAGGAGTCAGTCCTCTAGGAGCACAGAAAATACTAAAATCCCATTGTTGGCACACGTGTAAGCAGGATGGAAAAGGACCACCCTGGCTCCCTAAAGGTTGTTCCTGGAACAGGATTGCCCCAGGGTGCCCTGGAACTAGTCATGCCGCAAGTCAGGGCTCAGTGAGTTGAGCATTGCTCTGACATAAAGAAAAATTAAAAGCATTCTGCATAAAGCCTGTCATTCTTCCTGTACACAGTGCAGGAGAGGGGCTTAAACTGACCAGAGGCAGACACCGATTTCAGAGCCTTTGTGTCATTCAGGAAAGGTTCTGGAGTTGATTCGTGGCTGCAGGTGACTCTGTCCTGACTTGGATGAAGCCAGAGGAGGCATGCAGGGACTGCCTGGATTCTCCAATGCTGAGGGCAGTCGGACGTCTGTGAGCTCATTCCATCTTGCCCTCTCCCCCAGGGCATCGCTGTGGTGGCCTGACCTCATTGGCTGTAAATCAAGGCCTCTCCATTTTCTGCAAACCTCCTGATCACTGCCCAGGTAGTGGGGCTCTGACAAGGTGTGTGGGAACTTTCCCAGGTTGGCCCCAGGAGAGAGGCTGGGTGGAAAGACCACTCTGCATGGACTGAATGGAGTGAGATCTGAGACAGGCAGGACGTGTTTTCCACAGCGAGTGGAATTTCACAGAGATTCCAGAAATAATCATGGCAAGACAGATCCATGCTTGAAGGGTCTTGAGCTGTGGGAACTGTTTCTCAAACAACGACTGTGAAGGCCGGACAATTAAGTGCATTGGGGACTCAGAGGGCCTTGCTCTAATTTATTTTTCTGGGGGAAAGCAAGGGATGGATGGGATTACCAAGATCACAGGGAGCAGATGATGTCACTGGGTGAACAGAGAGCCTTCTGGTGGAGGGTGGGCTCACCCAGTTCTCGGCCACCCCACAGCTTCCCACTGGAGGTGAGGGGAGCCGATGACTTGGCAGGCACAAGAGCAGGACTGTGCCCTCAGAGAAGTCTCGCTGTGTGACTCGGGGCTAGAAACTGGGGCACAGTCCTTGTGCATGTTAGCACATAGACAGCAGACACTTCTGTTCCTGCCCCAGCTTCCTTCTCGTGGTGGCTCTGCAAGGCAGCTCACTTACTCTGGGCCAATGTGCATCTCAGCTGGAGATAGGGAAGGGTGGGCACCTATCTACTGTTCTGCCTGTCCCTGTTAGATTCGCAGAGGAGCAGGGTTCTGCCCGCCTGCAGGGCCCTGACCACTGCTATGGGTCCGAGCGCCTGGCTTAAATTTGGACTTGTTTTGGGGGCATCAACATCAGGGAGCAGTGAGGCCCTCTATGAGCCCCATACAGTTGATCTTGAGTGACAGCATGCAGCCCCAAAGCTCTTGTGGCCTGAAGAGGAGAACGCATTCAGCAACGTTGTTGAGATTTACGGATGAGATTTCTCAAGTTCCAGCCCACCCAGGAGGTAGCTGGGAGGAGTGAGAGTTGGGGATGCTTTCCACTGATTTTCAGATGCCTGTTGAGAAGATGATATGGTTTTTCTCCTTTAATACATTAATGTGATGAAGTGTGTGCATTGACTTTCTAATAGTAAATCACTCTTGTATTCCAGGATTAAAAAAAGATAATACTTAACATGTAATGTTAACATTTTATGACTTAATCAAAACATTGAAAACAACCAGAACTGACAAGCGTATCATGAAGACATTAATCTTTACCATTCTGATTCCAAGTCAGGCACAATTCCTTCACATTTTAAAATATCTGAAAATGGGACGCAACGATAGATGATATTTCATTCATCAGTAACAGTTTTCCCTTTTGTGGTGCATTGTACAACCAATATCACACGGTAGTTACAGCTCAGATTTTGGTTAAATCAATATTCTTTGTTTTGACTTTAAAAATTCAAAGCTGAGCCATATAGTAGATGGGATTACATTTCCTGTTTTGTGCAATCTTTGTTCCTTGAGTTACGAATCGTTCTGTCATATTATTTGCTTAGTTTTTCATATGCCTAAGCTAATTCCATTTTAAACATTCCAAAAAATCCATTTAACTCCATTCAGTGCAAATACATTAGGGAAGGTGCTATTTTCTTTATTTTTTCATCTGGACTGGTGGCAGGCTGGTACGTGTTTAACAACTGCCTCTCCAAAAGAAAACACATGCATTTATATGCATATAAGTTTACTATAAGTGTTATTGACATAAAGGACAGGTAGCACACTACTTACAATTAACAATAAAAACTCTTTATTGTAACTTCTATACGATGAACTGTTTCTCACAGAATGCTTTCATTGATTTTTGTCAAACTCTTATAACCATAATGAATGAGTGTAGTTCTTTTTTAAATTTTTTATGTTATTTTTAATTTTTAGTGACAGGGTCTCCCTCTGTTGCCCAGGCTGGAGTGCAGTGATGTGATCTCGTTGCCTGGAACTCCTGGGCTCAAGCAATCTTCCCGCCTCAGCTTACTGAGTAGGTGGGACTGCAGGCACGTACCACCATGCCTAGCTAATTTTTAAATTTTTCTGTGGAGAGCAAGAGTCGCACTTGCTGCCCAGGCTGGTCTCCATCTCCTGGCCTCAAGTGATTGATCCTCCTGCCTCAGCCTCCCAAGTGTAGCGATTATAGGTGTGAGCCACCATGCCCGGCCTGGAGTGCAGTTCTTACATGTTAGTTATTTAGTATTTTCACTTTTGTTAATGTGTAAGACACAAGTGCAACAACAAGAATTTTTTTTAACTTCATTTTGTTCATCGATGATGTGAGTATAATTTCTTTGCTGCATCGCATATTAGTTTTTGAGCACTGAAAGAGTATTTTCGTGTTTTTTATTCCTGCTATTCACTACGTAATGACTTTAGACTTGACCCATGTAAAATCTAATCTGCATTAACAATGTCTTCATTATTTTCTTAAGTATAGATCATCAGAACAATAAATCAAGCCCTGAGTTGAAGCTTTTGCTGGTTTCTGTGGTGTAAATACTTCCACCCAGGCCAATATCAAGCTACTAATGTGACATTGCTGAACACAGAGTTGTCAAGAGGTGCGTTGTACTCTAGCATGAAAACACAATACATGCACTCTTGAACTTAAAATAAAAGTTGAAAAAAAGAAAAAACAAAAAGAAACCACACATGTTAAAATGCAAAAATATACAATAAATATAAATTACAAGAACACAGATACCAGTAAAATGTAGTATAATGAGATATAGATGAATTTGGACTATTTATCATCTTTATTTCTAATATGATTAAACTTTTTATAATTTACTTTTTAAATAATGGCTGTGTTTAACAACTGGCTTACGAAATTCCCAAATATTTAACAATTGGCTCCAATGGGCTGACACCAGTACCACCACATGATAGAGCCCTCCCACCTAGAGTCCTCCCTCCTCCTGTACCCATCTTCACAGATCATTCTCTAGGCCTGCTGCACAGCTGTTGACCTCAGATTTCTCTTGGTCATGATTGTAAAAATCCCCTTTACATTTTGCTGCATTGGATTCCATTTTCTAGAGCCCACATCTTCCTCTTTCTTGGCTTACTCCCTCATTTTTAGGGAGCACATCCTTTAGTAGATCCCTGAGAAAAGGGAAATGGAATTTTTCTTGTCAGATCATCTAGGCACATGTTGAATGAAATTCACTGGCCTGATGTGTTTACCACTTGGTTGAGATATGCTTCATTATCATAGTTAGAAACCATCACTCACTCTTTTCTCATTTTTTAATCATTTGTTCAATATGCATTGTGAATCTACTATGCTTCATTATTATTATCCTGTTGATTATAACAATAAAAATTCTTTTGCTACTTAAAGTCTTTCATGTGGAACATTATGCTTTTCAAGTCTTTGGCTTTGATATTTTTACCTTACAAATTCCATCATCAAACAGCTGTCATTCAAAGCTTGTTCAGCTTCATGTTCTTTCCTGCCTGGTCTCAAATGCCACACTTCACTTGTCATTAGTGTGACAGCATCTTTAAAGGCAACGCTAAAGTCTGACTTTGCATGTGGCTTGTGTGGTGACTTCTAAAATGCATTTAGGTGAGACAAAGCGTTATTTATTTACCCTGTATTCCTGATTTGTGCCCTAATTTCTTCAACCCAAACAATGAAGGCATGAGATATGATGACAGTAGAGGGACTTCTCACTGTAAAATTATAGAATTCTGTTTTATGAATAATCTTTGGGTGACTTTATCCAGGGAAATCTGTAAAGATGAAGAATGGGAGAGGAGGAGACTGAAGGAGAAAAGAAAGAAAAAGGAAATAGTAGAGGGCAGATGAAAAAATCAGCAGCAGCCACTTGCTTGACTAGAATCTGAAATAAAAAGAGTCCCTCAAACTAGCATGTTCTTAAATGAGCTAAAGGAATTCTAATGGATTTTCAACAATTATAAAAAAAAATCTATATTTCAGAAAATCCAGCCTGGGCCTATGATATGTTTATTTACTGATCTGGGATCCTTGAGAGGCCTTTAAAAATGTCAGCCTGGGCCGGGCGTGGTGGCTCACTCCTGTAATCCCAGGTCTTTGGGAGGCCGAGGCGGGTGGATCACGAGGTCAGGAGACTGAGACCATCCTGGCTAACATGGTGAAACCCCACCTCTACTAAAAATACAAAAAAAAAATTAGCCGGGAGTGATGGCAGGTGCCTGTAGTCTCAGCCACTTGGGAGGCTGAGGCAGGAGAATGGCGTGAACCCGGGAGGTGGAGATCACATCACTGCACTCCAGTCTGGCCGACAGAGAAAGACTCCGTCTCAAAAAAAAAAAAAAAAAAAAAAAAAAAAAAGTCAGCCCGTTGGAGAGCATCCTTAGGGGATATTCCAGAAGTGTTCAGACTGCCTGGGAATTTTGTACCAGTCACCTTTGCTTCTAGGGGTTGGTACTACCTCTGAGAAAGAAGCCAGGTAGAAAGGACGAATTCCTTGAGGGCATTTGGCTCTGTGTCCCATGAGGCTGGCACTCTAGCGGGGGTGGTCCAAAGAGACCTGAAAATTGGCAGTTCCCCGAGCCCTGATCCCTTACTCCCCACCAATCCCTTCCTGTGGAACCAACCATCAGGGCATGCCTGTGTGCCATGGGGCAGCCCATGGCCTGTCTGATCCCTTTCTGACTCCTTATCCCATGGGTGCCCAGGGGTCCTCTATTCAACCCAGCATGGTGTCACCTGGGTTGTGCTTTTTCCTGCTCTCTTTCTTGACCACTGGGCTCTCCTAATTCTGCATCCATCATCCCTGCTTCTTGTACTGTTTTAAAGCACCCTGGGTCTCAGACTAGCTCCCACGGACAAAAACTGTGACTGGATCCATCTGGGGCTTCACACTGGCTGGGCACGTGTTGAGGGTGGTTGCATTGCCCCTGGACGAGAAGGCCCCACATTCATCCTCTCTCTTCTCTGACTGCACTCCCAAACAGTGAGGCTCAGCTGTGGGCTGTGCTCCGTTTCTACTGCCACTTCCGAAGTCAACCACAGCAACTAGAGGATGTGGGCTGCCACAGGGCACTCGTGCCAGAGGGGCCTGGGGGTTGCCCAGGGTGGTCAGAAGTGGACGATGCCAGCAGGTGAGAGCAGAAGGCTCAAAGCTGAGAAACCACGTTGTCCTTGGGCCTGCATGCTGGGCACAAACAAGGCTGGCACAGGAACAGGGAGGGGAGAGGAAGGTGGGAACACGTGCTGTGCACATGCTGAGATGGTTGCAGTAGTCATAGGTCCCTCCCAGATCCCTGGGGGAGCCACCTGGCTTTGCAGCCCGGGGTTGGGGTGAACAGACTGGCCCCTGTCCTCCAAGAGTGCCTGTGATCAGGACACCAGGGCAAGGATTTTGGGGGTCCATTACCACCAGCTAGGACCCGTTCCTGCTGTGATCCTTTCCCTCCTACAAACACACCTCCTCCACAGGAGAAAAGCCCACTCTTCCACTCCTGGGCTCCAGGTGCAGATCCTGGGCTGTATAATTAATGTGGCAGTTTTCCTCCTTCTGTGGTGCTTACAGAGGCTTTGAGCCATGACATGAACCTCTGATTTTTATCTAACTGTTCACATGTGGATGTTTCAGCTCCTCCCTCACTTCCACCACATTGCAGCACCATGCCTCTTCCAGGGGCCTCTCAACAAGGGTTCTCCTTTAGGGCTGGCATGCATGTGCCCAACTTGCTCACTGAACAGACTACCTTGGCCTGCTCAGCTACTCACCCTTGACACCTTCATCAAGCACTGGTACTCTGCTCAGCCCAGGGTCCCACAGCGCCTGTGTCCACACATGAGTATGCACATGCCCGTTCTCCCAGCATGTGCTGCCTGTCTGCCCAGGAGGTGGCTGACAGGGCAATCCTCCCACCAGGGTTCTGGCTAGGACAGACGAGGGGATTCCCCATGACCCGGGTCCCTGGCAGTTAAGAGGCTCCTCGTCTTGTCTCGATGGCCCCAGGAGACAATCCCAAAAAGACCACAGTTAGAAATCAGGACATTTCCCAGGGTTTGGCTGCCAGGTTTATCCATGGCCACCTGACTACATATTTTAAATCATTACAACGGTAGATTAACCATGTTACCAGCCTGGTGCTGGAATTCACTTTTTTATTGATGGAAACTCTGCAGTTTTACATTAGTTATAAGGGGAATTCAAGGTTGCTTATGAGAGGTTTTGCCCACACAAAAAATTTAGGAGTTATTTATGTCCCAAAAATGAGGGACTGGGATGGGCTGGGTGTTTCCCAAAAATCAGTGCTTTTGCTTGATTTGCTATTAATCAATTTTCCTCACTTCTTTTGAATTTGATCTTTATCTAATGAGAAGTAAGTAAGTGGACAAAGTTAGTGAGTAGAATCAAGAAGCAACTGGAAAATTCCCACCAAAATGAGGAGATTTTCTTTTTAAAGTCCCTCCACTTCTGCTTTCTTTCCTATATAAGAGGAAAATTCTAGTTATGAAAGAGAAGCTGTAGGATGGCTAGAGATTATCACAGATTTTAATGGTGATTTTTTTAAAAAAGGTTACTATCTTAATTTTATTCTGCACCAAAGAAGGACATATTTTCTCCTGTTGTCTGCCTGTCGTAATCTAACTTTTTTCTCTAATTGTTTAGATGGTATGACATCCTCTATAGTCTCATACAACCTAAGCCAGAAGCAGGAACCTTCTGCATAACCACGAATCCTCGGGTGGTTCCTTTTGAGAATTTTGGGGGATGGACAGAGGAAAAGAAAGCAAATTTCCACAACCAAAGAGGTGAGTGGATGAGGAAGATGAGTGGGAGGAAGGGAGCCCAGAGCGCCTACTCCCGAATTCACGTCATCAGAAGAGATATATCAGCCGGAAGGCTGTAGGCTCCTCAGTGGAAACAGGCAGGTTCCTGACAAATCAGCCTGGAGGTCAAGAAATCTGAGCTTTTTGAATAACAGGATTTAAATTCAGCAGATTTTTGGATGTCTGATATGAAACAATTGGGGAATTAACTTCTAAATTCAACAACTAAAACAAAAAGATGAGGTGATAAAAGATTACCTACAGCAAGTTTCCTCTGTGAGAAAATATAATTATGAGAGTCTCAGATGATCTTTCCTTTGTAAAACAAATACTTTATTACCTAGGTGTGAGTTTTCAGCTCTGGGACGAAGGTACAGATGGAGAAAAACTGTAGGCACCTGCATTTGTAATGATTTGGGGAGTTTGTTTTATCAACTGCTCACAAGATTAAAATAGCACCTCTGGGACCAATTTCCTTTCCTAATTTCTGGCTTTGCAGTCTCCAGATATTGAAGGAAGAATGGCAAGACAGTTCTGTGGTACAGCTGTGCAGTTTAGGGGACAGAAGTCATAGGGTAAGGACACTGCTGTTGACCTTCCACCTTGACCCCTCCGCTTCCTGGGACAGTGTGAGGCAGGCAGGCAGAGTGCAGACAGGCTGTAACATAGAATACCACCCAAGTTTTCAGACTGGCCTCAAGGTAGCACACAAATGAAGAAGACTGGACCTGCATGCTAAGCCTGCTAAAAGGAAAATTTAAATAGGACCTGTCTCATAACACAATACTCAGGATTATTTTTAAAATTGTTATATAAAGGAGCAGGAAAATTACAACTTGAAAGAACAATCGACAGATGCTAACACTGAGATGAATTCAAATTTCATCTGATGATTCAGATGAAATTTTCTGACAAAGATTTTAAAGCAACCATCATAAAAATGTTCCAATAAGGAATTAGGAACACTCTTGAAATATGTTAAAATCTTCATTTAAAAAGATACAAAATAACTAAATAGACATCACAGATAAAATGATATAACTACATGGAAGTAGTAGAACCAAAAAATGTAATAACCAAAATTAAAAACTTACTGAATGTGCTTAATAGCAAAGAAGAGATAATGGAGGAAAGAACTTCTGAATTTGAAAGCAGATGAATAGAAATGATCCAGTTTGGACAACATACAAAAAATACACTGAAAAAAGAAGAACAGAGCCTCAGGGAACTGTGAAATAATAACAAAAGAAATCTAGTATGTGCATCATCAGAGTCCCAGTAACGGAGGAGAAAGGGAGTGGGGTTGAAAAATATTTGAAGAAGTAATGCCTAAAATCCCCCCAAATTTGGCAAAAGGTATAAACCTACAGATTCAAGAGCAGAGTGAACCCCAAATAGGATAACTCAAGAAACCCATGCCCAGATATATCATAATCAAACTTCTGAAAACTAAGGACATAGGAAAAGCACCTAAAAAGAAATAATGCGTTACCTAAAAAGAAACAATAATTCTAGTAACAGTGGGCTTATCATCAGAAATCATGGAGTCCAGAAGGAAGTGGTACATGTTTCAAGTGCTGAAAGGAAAACAAACCATTAACTGTCAACTCAGGATTCTATATCCAGCAAAAATATCCTTCAGGAAGGAAGAGAGGATAAAAGCATTCTCAGATAAAGGAGAATTTGTTACCAGCAGACCTACCCTAGAAGAATGACTAAAGGAAGTTCTTCAAACAGAAAGAACATAACAGAAAAGAAGAATGTGAGGAAGGAAGAAATAACAATGAAATGGGTAAAATGGAGTTAAGTAAAATAGACTATCCCTTTACTCTTTAGCTTTTTGTTTGTTTGTTTTGTTTTGTTTGTTCTTTTTGAGACGGAGTCTTGCTCTGTCACCCAGGCTGGAGTCCAGTGGCACCATCTCGGCTCACTGCAAGCTCCGCCTCCCAGGTTCACACCATTCTCCTGCCTCAGCCTCCCAAGTAGCTGGGACTACAGGCGCCTTACACCAGGCCTGGCTAATTTTTTTGTATTTTTTAGTATAGACGGGGTTTCACCGTGTTAGCCAGGATGATCTCGATCTCCTGACCTCGTGATCCACCCCCCTCAGCCTCCCAAAGTGCTGGGATTACATGTGTGAGCCACCGCGACCGGCCTAGTTTTTTGAATAAAGTTTGATGGTTGAAGCAAAATGTTTGTAAAAACTCACATCATTTAATGTAGTGCTCAGTGTATGTAGAGGAAACATTTAAGGAAATTGTATTATAAAGCAGTGAGGGGATGGATAAAGGCACCTAAATGGAGTTAAGACTTCTACATTTTATTTGAAGTGGTAAGATACTGACACCAGCAGACTGCAATAAGTTACATATGCATATTTTAATACCTAGAGAACCACTAAAAAACTATAAAAGACATATACTTACAATATTTAAGATAAATAAAACAGCATTCTAGAAAATGTTTAAGTAACTCACAAGAAAGCAAAACATTAAAAACAGAAACAACACAGAGAACAAAAAAATAAAATGGCAGACAGAAGAATAAAATGGCTAACATATTAAAAATTACATTAAATGTAAATGATCTAAATATGCCAGATATTGGCAGAGTGGATTAAAGATCATGACCCAACTATTTTCTGTCTATGAAGAACTTACTTCAAATTTAATAATATAGGTAGTTTGAAAGTAAAAGTAGAGGCAGTAAGATGCCCATGGCCTGAGTGGGCAGGGGACAAGCTGAAGTTGGATGTTAAGTCAACAAATCAGAGATGTCACCAAGTTCAGAATCAATGTCAGAGAAGCAATTCTGAGCTCCCACTGTGAAGTGAGTGTTTAACAAATATGATTAATGTGGTTACTGCTGCCCCCACAAATTCATGCTATTACCACATTTCACTGATGATAAAACTATCACTCTGAGTCTTAAACCAAAACTTGCCTGGAACCAAGCTAATGAGTAAGGGACCAGGGGCATCTGCCAAGCACATCCAAATTTTTTTTTATATTTCAGACTTAAAGCAGAAGAACTGGAAGGCTTTAAGGAAGGAGAAGGGACAAAGTAAGGGGCTTGAAGGTTGGAACAGTGAGTTCCAGCAAGGTTGTAGATTTCTAGGATGGCCTTATCCTAAAACTCTGAGCCTGAGCCCTGACCCCTAACTCTCACCCTGCAGTGCTCACATTCAGGAGAAATCTTGAGTATCGCTGATTTTAAGGGCTTTTTGTTTGAAAATTACATGTGGTAATGCTATTGTGCATATGGTTTTTAAAAAACAATTCTAACTTTTTGGATATATATATATATATATACTTCAGTATTTGCAGACAAAATGGTATGATATCTGGGATCTGCTTTGAAATAAGTCAATGTGTGTGTGAGTGTGTCTGTGTGGGTGGGGAGGACATCAGGGGTGTTATTGAAATAAAATTAGAAATGATTTAATACTTGTTGAAGTTGGCAATTGGTACATGTGGGTCCATTTGGTCTCTCTGCTTTTGTGTATATTTGAAAATTTTCATAATAAAATTGTTTTTTAAAAGCCACCAAAGATGACCTGGAAAGGAAAGAGAAGCCATGTGCCTGAGGAAAGAAGGGAGGCCAGGCCAGTTTCCCTGGGTTAGGTGGGGGGGATGGCGGAAGGATGCTGTTGATGAGCTGACTAGGGGTGTGAATTTTGGGTGTGGCTGGACTTGAACCAGCAGTTTTCCCATTCTCTGGTGCAATGTTTGTCCACTTAGCCCAGAATGCCTGGAATCCCAGGCTCAAGCACAGCTGTGCCTGCCAGAGGGAGGCCCAGTAAAAGGACATTCCCTTTGAGGAACTGGTGATCCAAAATGGGTACCCCAAACCAAGTGGACATCAATGGGACAAGTCTGTTCAATGCTAAACTGTATCCTTTTGTCCTTCATCTTGCCCGAATCCACCTGGCACCTATATTCAAGCCTTTTATCTTTTCACATTCTGTTCCTGTTCTACCCTTTTCCCAAAGCCATGTCCACTCCCAGCAGCTTTAGTAAAAGCACTATGCTTCCATGTTCTTAAAATGATTTCTGAGTTACCTACCCACTAAGAAATTCCTCCTAAATATTTAGATAAGGGGTGTTGAGTTCTACCACAGTTGCTTCTTCTCATATTCTTCCACCAAATACCTTGACCCATTTGCTTTTCATTACTGTAAAAATGTAAACTCCCAGTTTATTAATTGATATCTGTTTCTAATATTTCAATCTGGCGCAGTGTGGTCTGTGCTGATGTGTCAGCTGCAGGAAGCAGGCATGGTACTGGTTTTCTTAGCTTACTCTGTGTAGTTACTCGAGAAAAGGCTCACTGACAGGTACCTCTCAGATGCTTTAGGAGAGGAGGGCTGTCTTTGTGAAAGGAATAGTAAGAATGGTGAGGTGTCGTTTGTACTCTCCCCTGTCCCTGGCTGCTTCCACTTCCCTCAGGCACCTAGGACTGAGGCAGCCTTCTCACTAGGACCTCTAAAACCCAACTGCTGTCTTTCCTGATGTCGAAACTTCTCAGTCCCATCTCCCCAGGATGCTCCTCCAGGTTAGAACAGCCAACCACTTGAGCAGTGCTGGCTTAATGGGTTACTCAATTCTGACTAACATTTGCATTTTAATACTTTGGTCCAAAGGGTAAATATTATAGGCATTTGGAGCACCTTTGGAACCTGGTGAAGGAGATATTCCAGAGTGTGGGTGGTTTCTAGCACCTTCATATCAGTCCATGTGGGCTACTGCTAGAAGCTGGCACTGTGTTCAAATTATACATCACCCATAAACCATGACAAAGGAAAAGATTGGCAAGTCACCTCCAGCTAGTTGATGAAGGCTTTATGAATTGAAGATTCTTACCTGCGCATATGGAATATGGGCGCCTCTTTGAGAAGACTGGAGGGAACACCATCCCTGGACACAACTGGATTTGTCTGCCATGTGTTGCCATGCATCGGGGCCTTTCACCTCGGGGTTCCATGATTTGGGACAGATTTCATGGTGGGCTCTGTTGAATAGGAAATACACTGTTGGAAATAAGACAAGACAGAAGCCTTCCAGCTCCATTATTCTGAGCTCTTCCTAGGTCTACACTAGGTTTTTTTAGCTCCCAAATGCTGTATCACAGTGAACTCATTTGGAAAGGCAAAACTTCTTATCCTGAACTGTATGGGTCAAATACTTCCTTCAAGGCAGACTCAAATGCTGGGAGGATCCCTCCCTCTCTTCCTCTCCAATTTCGGCCTCCTGACGTCAGTGAAGCTTTTACTGGCCTAGACACCTTGGCCTTGGGCCCAGAAAGCATCATTGTGGACAGCCCAGACCTGAGGCTGATGGCCCAGATAATTGGACAATCTGGGCCCAGATACCAGTTTCCAAAACCAAAGAGATTTCTGTGTTGCTTGACCTATTATTTAAGCCAGACAGAAAAGCTTTGACATTTCTTCCCCATTCCCTCTTTTTAAACAATGTAAAATGCTGTTCCACATCTAATTGTACTGGAGAAATGTGACAACTATAATTTTAGGGCTCAAATGCCCACAAAAAGTTTTGTAAATCTTACAGACTCTATTCATCAATAAATTATGTGTATGATTAACCATTCTAAAATGGCTTTTTTCTTTTTTCCTCATTTAAAAAAATGTATAGCCCATTGACAATAGTTTTAAAATACTGAATTTATTTTAAAGATTTGAAACATATTTGGATAGATAAATATCTATATGTCTTAATATTTTAATTTACATACAATAATTAACTTTTCTCATGCACAATTCTATGAGTTTTTATATGTGCACAGATTCTTGTAACCACCACCACATATAGGATTCAAAACAAGTCCAATATCCCTAAAGGACAAGTCCTTTGGGTTTTCCCTTTGTAGTCAACCCTCCTTCCACGCTTAACCGCTGACAATCACTTAATGTGTTCTCCGTCACTAAGTTTTCCTTTTCTGGAATGTCATATAAATGGAATCATACAACAGGTAACTTTAAGCGTAACTTCTAACCACAATACCTCTGCAATTCATCCAAGTTATCGTGCTTATCAAGAGCCTGTTCCGGCTGGATATGCTGGCTCACACCTACAATACCAGCACTTTGGGAGGCCAAGGTGGGTGGATCACGTGAGGTCAGAAGTTAGAGACCAGCTGGCCAAAATGGTGAAACCTGATCTCTGTAAAAAATACAAAAATCAGCTGGGTGTAATAGCAGGTGCCTGTAATCACAGCTACTCAGGAGGCTGAGGCAGGAGAACCTGTTGAACCCAAGAGGCAGAGGTTGCAGTGAGCCAAGATCACGCCACTGCACTCCAGCCTGGGCAACAAGAGCAAGACTCTGTCTGGAAAAAAAAAAAAAAAAAAAAAAGAATTAGTTCCTTTTCATTGCTGAGTAGTTTCCTATTGTATGGATATACAAGTTTGTTTGCCTATTTACCCACTGAGACATATTGGGATCATTTCCACTTTTCTGGCAATTATAAATAATGTTGCTATAAACATTCATGAACTAATTATTGTGTGAATGTAAGTTTTCATTTCTCTATAGTAAATACCTAGGAGTGTGATTGCTGGGTCATATTGTATCATAGCATTTAAATTACTGGATATCAGGGAAAGGAGTAAACATCCAATGACTTTGCTTTCTTTTCTGGGGAAGAAGTTAGTGCATTCTCAGTTGTGTGCCAGACAATTGTATCCTAAGAAGATGCATACAGATGCCAGGTTGACAAGAAGTAAACTTGTGATGGTTCATTTTATGTGTCAACTTTGAGGATGTTTTTGGATGAGATTATTTAAATCAATTTACTGTCGGTAAAGAAGACTGCCCTCCATAATGTGGGTGAGTCTCATTCAATTAGTTGAAGGCCTGCATGAAAAAAAAGACTGGTCTCCCCAGCAAGATAAAATTTTTCAGCAGTCTGCCTTTGAATCTCATCTGCCCTATTGGCTCTTCTAGGTCTCAAGCCTACTGGCCCCCACTACAGATTTGAATTTCCCAGCGTCCATTCCATAATTTATGTAAATCAATTCCCTATAGGAAATCTCTTTCTCTTTCTGTCTCTGTCTTTCCCTCTCCTCTCCCTCTCCTTCTTCCTCTCCCTTTTCCTCTCCTCTGTCCATTTCTGTTGGTTCTGCTTCTCTGGAGAACTCACTATTGCAGCCTATTAATGTGGTGAATTACATTCTTTACCTTCAAATATTGAGTCATTCTTATTTAGGATAAATTCCACTTCATTATGATGGATTTTTAAAAAATATTGCTGTATCCAATTTGCTAATATTTTATTGAGGACTTTTGGGTCTATAGTCATAGGAGTGTTGGTCTGTGGTTTTCTTTTCTTGTACTTGTCTTAGTTCAGTTTTGGTATGACAGTAACATTGGCCTACTAAAGAAGTTAAGAAGTATTCTCTCCTTTTCTATTTTCTGGATGGGTTTGTTAAGTATTGCTATTATTTTTCATTTGAATGTGTGGCCAAATTCACAATGAAATCATCTGGCTTCCAGTCTGCCTTTTTAGATTTTGTTTTTAATGGCGAGTTCAAATTTTAAAAAATATAGAAGACTATTTACACAGTTTATTTCTTCTTGATTTAATTTTGGTAGTGTGTGACTTTTAAGAAATTGGCTCATCATCTAAATTGTTAAATTTATGATCATACAGTTGTTCATAGTATTATCCTTATTATCCTTCTGATGTATTTAAAAGGCATCAGATACTATGAACAAGAATCAGGGATACCTTCTTTTTTCCCCCTGATGTTGGCAATTTGTTTCTTTCATCTTTTTTTCTCGGTCAGTCTGGCTCTAGGTTTATCAATTTTATTGACTTTTTTGAAGAAACAAATTTGGTTTTATTGATTTTATCTGTTGTTTTTACCTCTTAAATGTCATTGATTCCTGCTCTCATTTTTATTATTTCTGCCCTCCTTGCTTTAGGTTTATTTTACTCTTTTTTCTAGTTAATTGAAGTGGAAGCTTAAATTATTGATATGAGACCTTTCTTCTTTTATAATATATATTTAATATACCATAACTTTTCTTCTAAACACTGCTTTAGCTCCATCCCACAAATTTTTGTATGTTATATTTTCATTTTATTTACTTCAAAAGATTTTTTAATTTCCCTTGAGACTTCTTTCTTGGCCTATGGATTATTTAGAAATACATTATTTAATTTTCAAATATTTGAAGATTTTCCAGACATCATTCTAACATTGACTTCTAGTTTAATTCCTTTATGGTCATAGACCATACTTGAATAATTTTTAAAAAATTAAATTTAACTTTAAAAAAATTAGAATATGATCTTATTTTGTACATGTTCTGTAGGTACTTGAAAAGAATGTGTATTCTGCTTTTGTTGGGTGAAGTATCTACACATATCAATTAGGTTGAGTTGGTTGATGGTGTTCTTCATGTCTTTTATATACTTGCTGATTTTCCATCTATTTGTTTGATTACTGAGAGAAATGCTTAAATCCACAACTATAACTGTAGATTTGTCTATTTCTCCTTTCAGTTCTATTCAGTTTTACTTTATGTATTTTGAAGCCCTGTTGTTAGGAACATACACATTTAGGATTGTGATGTCTTCCTTAAACCCGCAACTTTTTTAGTATTTAAAAATAGTCTATAGAACGAGGTGACATTCAGTTGAAAAAAAAGCACAAATGATTAACCTTTTTTAAAGAAAAACTTTATTTTTAATGTGTGCTCTGAATTTCTTCATTTTTTAAAGCAAAGAGCCTCCGGAAATCATGTTACATTATAGGCTGCTGTGACTAAGTTTTGATTAAATGTTTTTTCTTTCCTAAATATTTCCCTTTGTTACATTAGTTAAGTGTAGGTCCTCATTTTGGTTGGTATAATTCCAAAAAATCAAGGGTAGGGTTTTTTCCCTTCAGGCCCCAAAACCACAGTCAAAAGTAGTCAGTTGTCTCTCTCTCCCTACGCCCCTCCTTCTGCATGGGTTTCTGTGTGTGTTTACTTCTAAAAGATACCAACTCCCATGGAAAGACTATCAAATCTCAAAACTAAAACACAGAAGCTCTGCTTTTACCTGTAGCCTTGCTGTCAGTTATTTTCAGACATGGGTTAGGATGTATGTTTTCCAGAGCTCCCCATAGTGAGCCAGTGTACAGTGTTGGCCCTGACAAGCACGGGTGGGAATGAGGGAAAATAAAGAAACTTTTCGCCCTTACATCAGGCTCTGGAAAGCAAAATTCAGAAAACAGACTGAGAAAAGCTTTCTTCCGAAGAACCTTTCTAAGCCTTGTTGGAATCTGGCTTGAAAACAATGCACAGCATTTGACATTTCTTCATATTGTGCCAAAGGTAGTTAACTAAGGAAGGTGCCAGCTCAGGTAGGAGATTTGAGACCTCATGGGTTGGCCCTGGAGTGATTATCTACTGCACTAGTCTACTGGACCTTCTCCGTTCTTCCAGCTTCAACAGTAAGAGGCCCCAGAGCTGTCATCCATGTCTCCTTACACGTTGGACATCTGCCTCAAGAACCCCTCCAATTAAAAGGGCAGGAAACTCCCCGGCGACTGTTTACCACGTCCCCCGCAGACCATGAAGTGAACATCTGATAACTGGCCGGGGGAGGAATAAACTCACTTTAGCTCATAGTTATGGTTTAACAGGTCCCTGTGTGTTTATTCATAGAGCCCTGGTTGGTTGGACTTGAGTTTAAATAGTTGACAGGAAGCAATACTTTCCTTCCTGATATCCCAAGCTCATCCAGAGCCAGAGGATGAACGATACTTTCCAGGTTGGTTTACCGTCCCTATAAATAAACATCATGTCTGTATTCATAGAAGACCCACTGCCTCCAAATAAGCAGAGCTTGAATAATTGACGTCCTTCATAAACTCCCACTGTGGCGGAAGCAAGCCTCTTGGCCCTGGGGGCTCTTAGTGACCTCTGGGTGTCTTCAGCTCCTGGTGACCCAGAGCAGACAAACAAGTCCCCTGGCCACACCATGAAGGCCACAGGAAGCTGCAAGCTCACAAGTCCTCCTGCGCATGTGATTAGCCTAAGGAAGACCACAGCATGTATTTTTAAAGCTCTGCTCTAGGAATCGCTTAGGAGAAATGGCCCTAAATGGCTTAAACTCAAGGATGGGAACTGCTTACTGAAGTCAGTAGGCCTTTTGTGTGGTAGGCAAGGGAGTGAGAGTGGCTGGGTCCTTGAGAGCACTGTCCTGCTTCAGTGCTTGTGCGGGTGACAGGGAGATTCTGGCCTCACTGTTCAGGGACAGCCACACTTGACAGGTGCTCCCCAGCAGGCCATACCCAGGATTGGTGCAGGGCCACTGTGTCTGCCTACGGCATCTGCAAGCCCAACCCGAGCACAGCTGGCGATGTCTTATTCCAACCCCAAGGCCAACATTCCATTCCACCATCCTGTCCTGTTCTCTTGGGTTTGTTTCCAGATACAAGTGAGGATTCAGAGGATGTCCTGGGCTGCTGAAATCCCTTTGATCTATTGCTTCCCACCCCAGGCAAAATGGCCTCTAGCCTTCACCATGATTAAATGACAGTGCCACAAGAGAAAGAGGCATGGCTCACTGCACCCGCGAGCTGTGCTGGCTGCAAAAGAACCTTTCCATTCAGCTCAAAGCACACTGTTCAGAGACTGGCTTGTTGTAGCTGTATATATGGTGTTGGCTTCAAAGGTAAGTTATTTCCTTTATGTTGTTTTGTTTTTTACTTGGTTGTTGCTCAATACATGACATTGCTTGCTCTGCCTTATTTGGGCGTCACAGGAAATGCTGGAACCTATTTGTGGGGATAAACACAAAAATAGACACTTGCAGAAGGGGGCATTTGAGGACACCTGAGACTGTTTAACTTGTGCCTGTGACTAAAGGGAAGTGGGTTCTAACCTGGCTGCCTTTGATGTGTGGTGGAAGGAGCCCAGGGCAACGGGGCCAGTCATGCAAGGACATTGCTTAAGGCCCAGACCACCCTCCCGAACTGAGCCCAGCAGACAGCGAAGCTGGGAAAGGCACCCAGATTCCAGCTCCGCTGCGGGCACGGGCCTGGGAAGGCAGCTGAGCGGCCCGTCGGGCGGGGACAGTGGCTGATTGTCTGGCTGAAAACAAGCCTGGAGGATTGTGTGTCGTGGGGAAGGGATCCCCGTCTGATCTTCATCCACAGTGACCCGGGGCCCTGTCAGAGCCCTGCTCCCAGGTTTCCGGCTGAATGGCCCAACAATGTTTACAGCCCTTACCCCCCGGGGGTGGGCGCCCCCAAGGTCCAGGCACCTGAAAGCAGAGAGGACTCACCCTTGTGTTATTATTCCCCAGGCTGCAGAGCCATGCTTGTTCCAGGCAGGCTGTGGACAGGTGTGCACCAGCAGACACCCAACACCAAGCAAGGGGGTGGCAGGAGACACACGCACACCTGGGCCGTTCCCCTCACAGGTACGAAGCCGCTTCTCTGGGGGAGGCTTTTATATCTGCCAACAGCGATCATGACAAGAGGAAACCCAAGGATGCCTGGGTTTCTTGTCAAAGAAAATGAAGCTTATTCCAGGGCACCAGCACCTCCCCTGCAGGTCTGAAGCAGTCCAGCTCTAAAGGCTAGGAACTTTTTGTTTGCTGAGAATATTCTGGAATTTTTCAGCAGTCATTACAGCCCAGATGTAACGTCTGAAATGCATGAACAGAGCCTAAAGCACTCAGCCTCGCAGAGAACAGTTATGTCCCCCATATATACCCAGGAGTCTTGGTTTGGGGGCGTCATCTGAGGATTCCAGCAACACTCACAGCCCACCCCACCCCACCTCAGCCCCCTAGGGACCACAGTTGATGCTGCCAAATCAACTCTGAATCCTAACAGATGCTTAGGTTTGATAGCTGGTGCTCCTGGACACTGTGCAGCCACTGGCTCATTTTATTTTGCTCCATGGGTCCCAGGCTTTCGTCTGCAGAATGATTTGTGTCTCTAGTTCTCAGTTCACTTGGCCCTGTGTGCGCCCCTCCAGGCTGTGCCTCTCTCCTTGGCCCACCCAGGCCTGTCCCAGCTCCCAGATGGACAGAAGGGACCCCGGGGGGGCCTCGTCCACCACAAAGCCCAGAGCCTCCTTGTGCTTCCCACCTGGTTCCCATCTCACTCCCCTGCCTTCCTTCTCTTCTCCAGCTTCAGATCCCATCACTGAAAAGGTCATTCTGATTTGGACCCTTGGGCGCGTTCTAGGATTTGGTTTTGCTTTTGCTCACTCCCTGGCTTCACTCTGTGGCTGCACTGGGTAACAGACCTTCCCCTGGTCTCCTCCCACTAACAATCCTGTTCTGTTTGGTCCTGGCCCCCAGAACACCTGCCCAGTGTGGTTGGTTCTCCCTTTGGGCATGAAGGCGGGGTACGGCTCAGTCCCTGTTCGCTGTGTATTTGTCTGGTTTTAGCACACGGAGTAAGCAAGCAGAGGCACAAGCAGGGCTAGTTAAGATCTTAGATCTTCCACGGAGTCACACTTTGCAGGTCTCGCTTCACGTTGTACCAAACCTACCAAGGCACCTTCCCTCCCTGGGTGCACCTCACCTGGACCTCCAAGCGAGCGGAGCTGCACTGCACACGCTGCCATGCATTCACTCTGGTGGACGTTTGATGGACCACATGGTGACTTCTGTTGGCAGCATTTTTGGCTTATTTTCCAGCCAGTGACTCCCTGGTGTCCTCATCCAGAGGCAGCTGCCGATAAGCTGCCCCAGTTTAACCTTCACAGACATGAAGGCCGTGGAGGTGGCCCTTGGTTTTCTCCTCCCTGCTGAAAACAACAACAAACCTCAGAACACCAGCGCTCGGCTTCTTTGGTTCCTGCTTCCCTACCCTCCTATGGAGTCTCTGATTTCTACCCATCCATCTTACCCTGCAGATGGTCGCGGTACACAAGGGAAATTTACAAGTAACAGTGGTGAGCAAAAAGACAGAAATGCTCTCCTTTTCCTGGGCCAGGTTTGGACACTCGCCCACCCTTTCCCACATTCCTCCACTTCTTCTCCCCTGCTTTAGAGTCCAAAGTTCTTCAGGAACTTGCCCCAAAGATGACCCTTCTGCATGTTCCCAGGGGCTTTTTTGCACTACAGCCTCTCCTCATTAAAAATAACAACAGAAAAAATTAAACAAATAAACAACAAAAACCGATCTTGCTCCCACGTCTCCTTCCAGATCCAATCCCTCCGTCCCTTCTCTGCCAGCATTCACCTGGAATTTGTCTTTTTGTGTCTGAGCTCTTTTCCCCCAGGCATTGTGATGCTGTGTCTATCAAGCCCAACATTCTGATCAATGCCCTAACCTGTCGAGTGGTTACTGTATTCCATTGCTCTGTTTCTGTACCAGTACTGCACTATTTTAATGACTCTGGCTTTGCAAAATGGCCTAATGCCTGGTAGAGAGAAGTTGTTTTTGATGGTGGTGTTTAAAATTGATTTAGCTGTTCAAATTCCTTCATTGTTTCATATGAATTTTAGAATCCGTTTCCAAAGATGAATCAAAGAATCTTAATTGCATTTGCACTTAATGTATTAATTTGGAAATAAAATAACTAGATCTCTACAATGCTGAATTTTTCTAGGCATAGACAGTAAATATCTATTACTTTATTTTAATTTTTCTTGTCTTTCAGTGTTTTCTAATAATCTCCATAACGTTTGCACATTCTTGTTAGGTGTATTTTAGATGTGTGTATGTATATGTCTTGCAGTTGTGACACTTTAAATGTTACATTTCTAGTTTCTTATTGCATATTTAATGAAGAATTATTAGTTTTTATAACTTTATTTTGTATTCATATACCCTTCCTCACTGTCTTACTAATTCGATTATTTTATCCATTGAGTTGCTTGTCTTTTTTTATATGCATGGTGATAAATTACTTACAATTTTGTTTACCTTTCTAATTCTTATTCTTGTCTTGTTGCATTGCTTAGAATCTCTAATACTCTATTCAATAGTAGTGGTGATAATGGGCATTTTTCCTGCATTAAATATGTTGTTTTACTATTACATAAGCTGTCTGCAGTAGATTTTTGATAAGTGCCAATTATTATTTTCATGATATTTCTTTCTGTGGTTATGATGTGCATGTTTTCTTGCGAATGGTCTTTAAATTGTATTGAGTGCTTTTTCTGCATCTTTTGAAAGGTACATAGATGTTTCTTCTTCTTCTTCTTTTTTTTTTTTTTTTTTTTTTTTTGAGATGGAGTCTCGCTCTGTTGCCCAGGCTGGAGTGCAGTGGCATGATCTCGACCTCACTGCAAGCTCCGCTTCCCGGGTTCACGCCATTCTCCTGCCTCAGCATCCCGAGCAGCTGGGAATACAGGCGCCCACCACCATGCCTGGCTGATTTTTTGTATTTTTAGTAGAGACGGGGTTTCACTGTGTTAGCCAGGACAGTCTTGATCTCCTGACCTCATGATCCGCCCACCTTGGCCTCCCAAAGTGTTGGGATTACAGGTGTGAGGCACCGTGCCTGGCCTTTTCTTCTTTAATATCTTAATGAGATGAAATATGCATACATTATACCTAATGAAAGAACCATCTTTCCATTTCTGGTGTAAGCCTAACTTAGTCATGACAAGTTATTATTTTAGGACACTACTAGATTAGAATCCCTAATATTTCCTGTAGGACTTTTACATTTATATTTCTAAGAGAGTTCTAAGTGACCTGTACTTTTTCTTTCTTATAGGAACCATTGTGTTTATTTTAATACAAATTATATTTACACAAAAAGTAAATTAAAAGCTTATTTATTTTTATCTGCAAGATATATGTTATGTTAGTATTTTATCTTACTTAATTCTTATTATCTGTAAGAACTTATACAAATAGGAATTATCTGTTCTTTGGCAATTTGATAAAAATATACCCAAAAAATCTGAGTGAGGTTGTAGATTGCCACCTGATTTTCTTGATTGCAACTGGTTTACTCACACTTTTCATTACTTGTCAGTTTTGGCAGCTTATATTCTATATTTTCTTTGGTTTTTCAAAAGTGTATGAAATAGTTGTTCATAATATCTTCTTTGATTTAAAACATTTTTTTCAGTATCTATAGTTGTTTCCCTTTTTAATTGCCAGATTTGGGGTTTTGTACCTTCTTTTTCAATTGATTCATTCTGTCAAAGGATTTATTTTAAATCTTAATAGTTTTTTCAAAGAACCTTGGTTTTATGAATTATCTCTAGTACCTACTCTCCCCCGATCCATGTATTTCATTAACTTTTGCCCCTTTTTATATTCTAAACCTAATTTTTTCAATCTTTCTTGTTTTCTGCTAAATATATTAAAACTATATGTCTCCCTCTAAGTATCGTTTTGGATATATTCCACAGTTTTTGATAAGTAGTAATTTTACATTTATTTCATTGAAAAATGATAATTCCATTATGATTTACTTTTAATCTACAAATTATTGAAAAGTAAAGTTTTTAGTTTTCAAACATGGAATGTTTTCAGTGAATTTTTTCTTTGTCTATTCCTGATTTTATTGTATCATGAAGAGAGAATGCAGTCTGTATGATGTTGGTTATTTGGAATTTGTTGAGACTTTCTTTTTGGCCAAATATGTGATCAATTTTCATAACTGTTCTGTGTGCTTTTTGTTTTTTATATACAAAGTTAATATCAAGTTTGTAATTAAATTATTCCATTATCTACATCCCTCCTTGTTTTTTGCCTGGTTGATGTTTTCGTTTTTGAGAAGTTTGCTAACATCTACTATGATATGGATTTATTTTCTCGATGGGTGTATTGTTTATTTTATCAGTATAAAATGTATTTCTTTGCCCCTTTTAATACTGTTGCTTTAAACTTTATTTGGTGTGACATTAGTATTTCTATTATAGCATTTCTTTTGTTCATATTTGCCCATTTTGTTAGCTTGTTTGTCTTTCTATTATTAAGTTGTAGCAGTACTTTAAGTATACTGGGTACCAGTTTTTTTATTTTGTTAGACATATGTTATGTGCGTGTGTTATCTTACTCTGTGACTTGTCTATTCGTTTTCCTCACTGGGCTTTTTGATCAGCAGCAGATTAAATTCTGATGAAGTCTAGTTTATCAGGTTTTTTTCTTTTATTGTTATCGCTTTCTGTTTTGTCTAGGAAAGTTTTGCCTCTGCCCAAGTCCTGAAGACATTCTATTTTCCTTTCAAAGCTTCATGGTCCATTTCAAATTAATTTTTTTTTTTTGAGACAGAGTATCACTCTGTCGCCCAGGCTGGAGTGCAGTGGCGCGATCTTGGCTCACTGCAACCTCTGCCTCCTGGGTTCAAGTGATTCTCCTGCCTCAGCCTCCTGAGTAGCTGGTACTATAGGCGTGTGCCACCACACCCGGCTAATTTTTTGTATTTTTAGTACAGATGGGGTTTCATCATGTTAGCCAGGATGGTTTCGATCTCCTGACCTCATGATCCACCTGCCTCAGCCTCCCAAAGTGCTGGGATTACAGGTATGAGCCACCGCGTCCAGCCATAGTATTCTTATTTTATATTGCTGGATAGTATTTGCCAATATTAGTAAGATTAGCAATTAGTAATAGTAATTACTATTACTTATTAGCAAATCAGTAATTAGTAAATAGCACTTGCATTATTACTAAACTAATTAGTGATAGTTTATTACCTTATATACACATCCAATAGGCTATACAAGGATAAATATCAATAATATTAGCAAATATTAACAAATTGGTAATAGTAATTACTATTGCTTATTAGCAGATTACTAGTTAGTAATAATAACTGCATTGCTGGTATAAACTATTTGGTAGTGAAGTAGTATCCTTTTTATATATTGCTGGATGGCATTTACTAGTATTTTGTTAAGTTTTTTTGCACCTAGGTTTCTGAAAGACCTTGAGCCGTAATTCTCTTCCTTCTTTCCTCCCTCTCTCCCTCCCTGCCTTTCTTTTCTTTTTGTCAGGCTATTATTTGGTATTAGGGTTGTGCTGGCATCATTAAATGGGTTGGAATGTTTTTCATCCTCCTCTGTTTTCTGAATAAGTTTACACAAGATTGGTATTATTTCTTAAATGTTTAATAGAATTAATCAGTGAAACCATTTGGACCTGGGGTTTTCTTTATGGGAAGAATTTAATTTCTTTAATATAGGACTATTCCTAATTTTTGTTTCACCTTGTATTAGTTTTGGTTAGTGGTGTTTCTCAAAGAATTTGTCTATTTCATCTAAGTTGTTAAATTATTTGGCATAATATTGTTCATTATATTTCTTCTTTTATCCCCTTGATATTGGTAATTTGTGTTCTCTCTCTCTCATGAGTTTAGCTAAGCATTTATTAATTTTCTTAATCTTTTCAAAAAACCAACTTTTGGTTTTTAATTTTTTCTCTATTATTTTCCATTTTGTTGACTTCTGCCTGTATCTTTATTGTTTCTTTTATTCTACTCAACTTTGCTTTTTTTTCCCAACTTCTTAAGGTGAAATCATAGGTCATTGATTTAAGATTTTTTTATATTACAATGTAAGTTTCTGAGCTGTAATGTTTTTATCTAAATTCTGCTTTACCCAAATTCCTAATTTTAATGCATAGGGTTTTTGATTTTCTATCATTCAGTTTTAATATTTTTAAATTTTCATTGTGACTTTTTTTTTTTACTTGTAGGTTACTTAGAAGTGTGTTATTTGCTGCCAAATATTTGAGGTTTTCCTAGATATTTTATTCTTAAAGATTTCTAAGTTAGTTCTGTAATTATCAGGGAACATCGTCTACGTGATTTAAATCCTTGTAAATTTATTTAGTTTATTTAATAACCTATCGTATGGTCTATCTTGGTAAGCAAACTATGTGAACTTAAGAATACAGATTCAGCAATTTTAGATATATTGTCCTAAAATATCAATTAGATTAGAGTGGCTGATAACATTATTCAGTTCATCTATATCTTTAGCGATGTTTTGGACTAAGTTTTATGACTATTCCTGAGAGAGTGATGTTTAAAATTTTAACTTTGTGGAATTGTGTGATTCTGTCTTTAATTCTGTCAATTTTTGCTTCATGTATTATGAAGCTCTGTTATTAGCCATATGTTTATCTATAATTTTTATAGATGAATCTAATAAATTGACCCTTTTATCATCGTGATTTACCCTTCTTCATCTCCAGTAAAACTTTGTCTTATGGTCAATTTTGTCTGATATCAATATAGCCATTCCAGTGTTCTTCTGCTTCCTGGTAGCATGGTATAAATGTTTTCATCCATTGACTTTCAACCTATCTGTGTCTTATTATATATAAGTCATACCTCTTATAGATAGCATGTAGTTAGGTTTTGCTCTTTTATCCATAATGATAATATCATTCTTTTAATTGTCGTGTTTGTTCTATTCTGTGATGGTTAATATTAAGTGTCAACTTGATTTGATTGAAGGATTCAAAGTATTGTTTCTGGGTGTGCCTGTAAGGATGTTGCCAGAGGAAGTTAACATTTGAGTCAGTGGACTGGGAAAGGAACACTCACTGTCAGTGTGGGTGGGTACCTTTCCATCAGCTGCCAGTGCAACTAGAAAAAGCAGGCAGAAGAAGGTGAAATAAACTGGCTTGCTGAGTCTTCAGGCTTTCCTCTTTCTTGCATGCTGGATGCCTCCTGCCCTTGAATATCAGACTCCGAGTTCTTTGGCCTCTTGGACTTATACCAGTGGTTTGCCAGGGGCTCTCGGGCCTTCAGCCACAGATTGAAGGTGGCACTGTCGGCTTCCCTACTTCTGAGGCTTTGGGACTCAGACTGAGCCGCTACTGGCTTCCTTGCTCCTCAGGTTGCAGACAGCAAGTGGGACTTCATCTTGTGATCATGTGAGTCAATTTTCCTTAATAAACTCCCTTTCATATATACATATATCCTATTAGTTCTGTCCCTCTGGAGATCCCTAATATAGATTTTGGTACCAGGAATGGGGTACTGCTATAAAGATCCCTGAAAATGTGGAACTGACTTTGGAACTTGGTAATGGGCAGAGGTTGGATCAGTTTGGAGGGCTCAGAAGAAGACAGGAAGATGTGGGAAAGTTTGGGACAGACTTGTTGAATGGTTTTGGCCAAAATGCTGATAGTGATATGGACTATAAATTCCATGCTGAGGTAGTCCCAGATGGAGATGAGAAACTTATTGGGAACTGGAGCAAAGGTCACTCTTGATATGCTTTAGCAAAAAGACTGGAGGCATTTTGTCCCTGCCCTAGAGATCTGTGGAAATTCGAACTTGAGAGAGTTGATTTAGGGTATCTGGCAGAAGAAATTTCTAAGCAGCAAAGCATTCAAGAGGTGACTTGGGCTTTTCCTGAAAGTGTGCAGGTATATGAGCTCACAAAGAGATGGTTTGAAATTGGAACTTATGTTTAAAGGGGAAGCAAAGAATAAAAGTTTAGAAAATTTGCAGCCTGACCATGTGATAGAAAAGAAAAACCTATTTTCTGGGGAGAAGTTCAAGTCAGCTGCAGAAATTTTCATGAATAATGAGGAACTGAATGTTAATTGCCAAGACAATAAGGAAAATGTCTCTAGGGCATTTCAGAGATCTTCAAGGCAGCCCCTCCCATCACAGGTCCAGAGGCCTAGGAGGGAAAAATGGTTTCATGGGCCAGGCCCAGGGCCCAGCTGCTTTGTGCAACATAGGGACTTGGTGCCCTGTGTGCCAGCTGCTTCAGCTCCAGCTATAGCTAAAAGGGGCCAAGGTCAGGTCAGGCCATTGCTTCAGAGTGTGCAAGCCCCAAGCCTTTGAGCCTTCCACATGGTGTAGGGCCTGCAGGTGCACAGAAAACAAGAGTTGAGCTTTGGGTGCCTCTGCCTACATTTCAGAAGATGTATGGAAACACCTGATTGTCCAGGCAGAAGTCTGCTGCAGGGGCAGAGCCCTCATGGGGAACCTCTACTAGGGCAATGCAGAGGGGAAATGTGGCTTTGGAGTCCCAACACAGAGTCCCCACTGGGGCACTGCCTAGTGGAGCTGTGAGAAGAGGGCCACCATCCTTCAAACCCCAGAATGGTGGATCCACTGACAGCTTGCACCATGCACTTGGAAAAGCCTTAGGCACTCAGTGCCAGCCGGTGAAACCAGCCACAAGGGATGTACTCTGCAGAGCCACAGGGGCAGAGCTGCCCAAGGCCTTGGGAGCCCACCCCTCACATCAGTGCATCCTGGATGTAAGACATGGAATCAAACGAGATTATTTTGGAGCTTTAAGATTTAATGAGTGCCCTGCTGGGTTTCGGACTTGCGTGGGGCATGTGGGCCCTTTGTTTTAGTCAATTTCTACCATTTGGAATGGGAACAGTTACCCAATGCCTGTACCCCCATTGTATCTTGGAAGTAACTAGCTTGTTTTTGATTTTACAAGCTCATAGGCAGAAGGGACCTGCCTTGTCTCAGATGAGAATTTAGGCTTGGACTTTTGAGCTAATGCTGGAATGAGAATGAGTTAAGATTTTGGGAGACCATTGGGAAGGCATTATTCATTTTGAAATGTTAGAAGGATGTGAGATTTGGGAGGGGCCAGGGGTGGAATAAGACGGTTTGGCTTTGTGTTCCCACCCAAATCTCATCTCAGATTGTAATTTCCGTGTGTCAAGGGAGGGACCTGGTGGGAGGTGATTGGATTATGGGGACAGTTTCCCTCATGCTGTTCTTGTGATAGCGTGGGAGTTTTCCCAAGATCTGATGGTTTAAAAGCGATGGTTTCTCCTGTATTCTCTCTCTGTCTCCTGCCACCTTGTGAAGAAGGTGCCTGCTTCCTCTTTGCCTTTTGTCATGATTGCAAGTTTCCTGAGGCCTCCCCAGCCATGTGGAGCTGTGAGTCACTTTAACCTCTTTTGTTTATAAATTACCCAGTCTCCGGTAGTATCTTTATAGCAGTGTGAAGATGGGTTAATACATACTCACTTTTATTGTTATAGTTGAATTTGGGACTCCCATTTTATTGCTTTGTGTTTGTCCTTCTGTTTTTGTTCATCCTTTCTTACTTTTTTAAGTTATTATTTTAGTAATTTTTAGAATTTCAAATTTTTGATATATCTATTGGTTTTAACTATACCATTGCATTTTTAGATGTTTTTCTTGGGGATAACACTCCTAACCCTCCGCAGTTTACTTCCTATCAATATTGTACCATTTACCTAAAGTGTAGAAACCTTGCAGCCATATAGGACCACTTCCCATTCCTCTGTTTTTTATGCTATAGTAATCATCTGTTACCTCTACATATGTTACCTCACAAGGCATTGCTCCGTTTTTCCTTTGACAGTTTTATATATTTTTAAAAATTAAAAGAGAAATAGTATATTTATCCAGAAATATACTATTTCTTATGTTATTCTTCCCTTCCTAAAGATTCAATTTTCTGTTTAGTATCATTTCCCTTCAGCCTGAGGAACCTCTTTAAGCATTTCTTGTACTGAAGTTTGCTGGCTATAAATTCTCTTAATTTTCTTTTTACCTAAGCATGTTTTTATTTCATCTTTATTCTTGAAAGATATTTTCACTGAATATAAACTTCTGAGTTAATGGTTTTTCTTTCAAAGCTTTTAAATAACTTCTGGTCTCCATTGTTTCTGATGAGAAGTCAGTGACAACTCAAATGTTTTTTCACCTATATGTTTTTTTTTTCTGCCTTCTTTTGAGATTCTTTCTGTAAAAGACTTGTTTTCAGAAGTTTGACTCTGATGTGCGCTGGCTTGGTTTTCTTTGTATTTGTACTTCTTGGAATTTACTGAGCTTCTTTAATCTTTAAAATTTAGAAATATTTTTGGAGCTATTATTTCTTTTTTGTAGAAATTATTTGCATTTTAAAACTTGTGATAAAATATAGATAGCATAAAACTTGCCATCTTTATGTTTACGATTTGGTAGTTTTAAGAACGTTCACATTGTTGTGCAACCAAACTCCAGAACTCATTTCATTTTGCCAAACTAAAACTCTATACCCACCAAACAACTCTCTATTCCCTCCTCCCTTCAGGCCCTGGTAACCACCATTCTATTTTCTGTCTCCATAAATCTGACTATTCTAGGTACCTCATGTAAGTGGAACCATACTGTATTTGTCCTTTTCTGACTAGCTTATTTCACTTAGCACAATGTCCTCAAGGTGCATCCACGTCGTAGCATGTGTCCTTTCCTTAATTTCTTTTTTTTTTTTGGAGACAGAGTCTCGCGCTCTCACCCAAGCTGGAGTGCAGTGGCGCGATCTCTGCTCACTGCAAGCTCCGCCTCCCGGGTTCAGGCCATTCTCCTGCCTCAGCCTCTCCGAGTAGCTGGGACTACAGGCGCCCGCCACCACGCCCGGCTAATTTTTTGTATTTTTAGTAGAGACGGGGTTTCACCGTGGTCTCGATCTCCTGATCTCGTGATCCGCCTGCCTCGGCCTCCCAAAGTGCTGGGATTACAAGCGTGAGCCACCGCGCCCGGCCCTTTCCTTAATTTCTAAGGCTGAATAATATCTTGCTGTATGTATACACCACATTTTGTTTATGTGCTCACGCATCAATAGACACTTGTGTTGCTTCCATCTTTCACCTATTGTGAGTAATGTGACTATGAAAATCGGTGTACAAATACCTGTTTGAATCCCTGCTGTCAATTCCTTTGGGTATATGCCCAAACATGGAATTGCTGAATCATATGGTAAATCTTTTTTCAATTTTTTTTTTTTTGAGACAGAGTTTCACTCTTGTTGCCCAGGCTGGAGTACAGTGGCACAATCTCGGCTCACTGCAGCCTCCACCTCCTGGGTTCAAGCAATTCTCCTGCCTCAGCCTTCCAAGTAGCTAAGATTACTGGCACCTGCCACCACGCCTGGCTAATTTTTTGTATTTTTAGTAGAGACAGGGTTTTGCCATGTTAGTCAAGCTGGTCTCAAACTCCTGACCTCAGGTGATCTGCCCGTCTTGGCCTCTCAAAGTGTTGGGATGACAGGTGTGATCCACTGCGCCTGGTCTATTTTCAATTTTTTGAGGAACCACCATACTCTTTTCCACAGCAGGTGAACCTTTTACACTCTTACAACAGTGCACTAGTATTCCAATTCCATCATGTCCTTGTCAACTCTTATTTTTTTTTAAGGTGGCATACTATTAGGTATGAAGTGGTATCTGACTGTGATTTTAATTTTTATTTTTTTCAGTGATTAGTGATGTTGAACATCTCTTCATGTGCTTGTGAGCCATTTGTATATTTTCTTTGGAGAAATGTCTATTCAATTCTTTAATTGAGTTTTTTTTTTTTTTGCTGTTGAGCTATTGGAATTCTTTTTATATTCTGAATATTAACCCTTTATCAGATATATAATTTGTAAATATTTTCTCTCATTCTGTGGGCTGCTTTTTCATTTTGTTGATTGTATTCTTTGATGTACAGATTTTTTATAATAAAATTTATCTATTTTTACTTTTGCTACCTGTGCTTTTAGTGTCATATCCAAGAAATCATTGCCAAGTCCAATGTCATGAGACTTTCCCCTTATTTTATTATTATTTTTTTTTTGAGACAGAGTCTCGCTCTGTCGCCCAGGCTGGAGTGCAGTGGCGTGATCTCGGCTCACTGCAAGCTCCACCTCCCCGGTTCATGCCATTCTCCTGCCTCAGCCTACCAAGTAGCTGGGACTACAGATGCCCGCCACCATGCCTGGCTAATTTTTTGTATTTTTAGTAGAGATGGGGTTTCACAGTGTTAGCCAGGATGGTCTCAATCTCCTGACTTTGTGATCCGCCCGCCTTGGCCTCCCAAAGTGCTGGGATTACAGGCATGAACCACTACGCCTGGCCAACCATTTTAAAGTGTACAGTTGAGTGGCACTATGCACATTCACATTGCTGTGCAACCATCACTGCCATCCGCCCCCAGAACTCTTTCCATCTTCCCAAACTGAAATTCTGTACTCATTAAACACTAACTCCACGTTCCCTCTTCCCCTCAGCCCCTGGCAAACACCATTCTACTTTCCGTCTCTGTGAATTTGATGACTCCAGGCACCTTGTATAAATGGAATCATGCAGCATTTGTCCTTCATGACTGGCTTATTTCACTCAGCATAATGTCCTCAAGAGCTCACCATATTGCAACATATGTCAGAATCTTTCAAAGGTTGAATAATATTTCATTGTCTATATATACCACATTTTGCTTATCCATTCATTGTTGGACATTTGGGTTGTTTTCATCTTTTTGTGAATAATGCTGCTGTGAATATGAATGTAGAAAGTTCATTTTATAAGGGGACCCAGGAAAGTTTTAATTGGTACATGATATGAGAGGTAACATCTATGGTCATGAGGCAAAGGAAGTTGCTAAATGCCTGTGGCTTGAGCCACATTAAGGGAGTGATGATTTAGGATGGGGGCCCACATAAAAGGAACATGTCAGGGAGCTCTTGCTGTGAAAAATACTTGCCTGACAGCAGAGGCTGCGTTTCATTCTCCTCTATCTACTGCTTCTGGATGGCTTATGTGTGTACTGCACGCCTCACTCAGCTGGCTGAGGTCTCTCCATCCAGATCTTCTGGCACTTGGGTGCAGTTACCTGCACTTTGCAGATGAGGAAATGGAAGCGCAAAGATATTAGTAGGCCTGTTCCTGTCACCAGCTGGCTGGCTGCAAGTGTTGCCCTCCAAGGCATGGAAGGATGGTCAGGACATCGTGGGGTGACTCTGTCAGAAGCACCCTGGTGCCTCAGGATCCTGACCTTCCTTCACATCCAGGGTGGCTGGATGCAGGGAGGAGGCGCAGAGAAAGCAGCACATGGTGTGAAGTTCAAGGATGCAGTGTGATGTGGCTCCAGGCCACCCGGTGACATGAGGCAGGGGCGTCCCATCCCTGTCTTGCCTCTCAGTGTCTTCATCTGCAGAACATGGACGGCCACTCTTCTCTCATGGAGATGTTGAGAAAATTACAACCCACACGGTGCGGGAAATCGTTCACCCACAGTAGGCAGATGATGAGGGGGCAACAATTTCAGGCCACTTTGCAGACCCTACACTACTCTTTTTTTTTTTTTTTTTTTAGATGGAGTCTCACTCTGTCGCCCAGGCTGGAGTGCAGTGGCGCGATCTCGGCTTACTGCAAGCTCCGCCTCCCGGGTTCACGCTATGCTCCTGCCTCAGCCTACCAAGTAGCTGGGACTACAGATGCCCGCCACCATGCCCGGCTAATTTTTTGTATTTTTAGTACAGACAGGGTTTCACCATGTTAGCCAGGATGGTCTCGATCTCCTGACCTCGTGATCCGCCCGCCTCGGCCTCCCAAAGTGCCGGGATTACAGGTGTGAGCCACCATGCCCAGCCGACCCTACACTATTCTTGTGCCCTTGCCCGCTGGAGCCTGAGATGTGGGAGGGCAAGCCCATCCCCCTCCCTTGTAGACTTGCCCATCTCGGCGAGGAGTGAGGGTGCTGGGAGGTGGGGGGTCATGCCCTCCTGGCACAGGGGAAGGCTGAGAGCACGGGCTCCTGTGAGGAGGGCAGGAGGGCAGACACTGAGGGCACATGCTGAGGGCAGGTGTTCCTGGCCCAACTAAAACCCCACTGGGCGGGTAAGAGCTGGAGGTAACAGAACCACAATATGGTGAGTGGCAGGGTAGGGGGCAGGTGGACAGAGAGTGGGGAGAGGTGTGGGGAAAGGCACAAGTTCTGGAATCAACCCGTCTGATTCCATCCCATCCACAAGGGCTGGTCCCCTGCTATTCTGGGCATGGACAGGCCGCAGCACAGGCCAATTGTAAAGATTCCCTTTGCTGAGCTCTGTGGCCCTCCTGTTACAGGGCCTGGTGCACAGCAGCCATTTGCCAAGTGGAGGCTGTATTTCTTCCAGAAAGCTGCCTTTCCTAAATTCCTTTTTGCCTCTGTCAGTTGGGAAGGTGGCTCCCTCTGTAACTCCCCTTCCCCTATGGTGAGCTCCTCCAAGCATATACAGTAGGTGCTCATTGCTTGCTGGCAGAATCAGTGAATGGGCAGGGCATCATAGCCAAGACAGTGGAGGTCAACAGGAAGAGAAGAGTTCAGATTTCCAGGGGAAGCTGGGAGTAAACCCTGTGCTGTCCTGGGAGACGCATTCACAGGCCTTTCATTCTGGAACTCTACCCGAGGCATCCAGGAGCCTGCCTGGGGGCCTCTGCCTCAATATTGCTGCATCTTCCCACGCAGTCTTCCAGGTCCTGTGCGTCTGCTAAGGGATGCTAACTTGACTGTTCACAGAGCAGAGAAAGGCACGATCACCCAGAAAGCCCACACAGTAAGAACAGAGCCACAGTGTAAGCACTGGCTCAGCCTGTTGCTTCTGAGCCCCCATCCTATGCAGGACTCCACTCTGTGTGGCAGAGAGGAAACACAGGGGTGAATCCCATGGGCATCACCTCCCTCCAGGAGTTCATGCTCCAGATGCAGGGCTTGGGAAGAGACACTGCAGAATCAGGCTTTGCAGTGAGCTGCTGTTTCCCTTGCTAGAAACGGTTTCTTTGGGTGATGATTGAATGGCGATGGTCTTCAGGGCTGTTCTGTTCAGTCGTGTAGTCGCGTTGGGCCAAATATGCCCAGCTAGGAGGCAAATTGGACCTGAAATCCAGCTCATGCCACTTTTGCCACACCATGCCAGGGGTTGCTACTGCCCGGGGGGCGCCTTCTGTAATCCACACAAAGGCACAGCACGTGGGCAGTGCTGAGCTTGCTTCCTTCTGGTGCATCCAATGCCGATGAGCAAGAGGGCAAGGCGCAGTGTGCAGCCCCTTGGTGGGATCCCGAACTGCTGCAGGGGAGGTAGCGGGGCAGAGAGATGGGCGGCCCACCCACCTGCACAGGGCCCCTTACCTCCCCATTCCCTCTCATGCCAGCCCTGGGGCATGCTTGGAGGTTGGCAGAGCCTTGCAGGAACTGACTCTGGGTAAAGGAAAAGCAGGAGAGGCAGTTTCCAGAGATTGGCAGGGAACTGAGGGGAGACCCCTGTGACTGAAGCCTCCTTAGCAACACGGGAATCTCCTCCGATCACAGGATGCCAAAAGGGTGCGAGGCAAGAGAGACAAAAGGTAAAGTAACAAAGGCACCTGATCAAACCCAGGGGCTGGGTGTCGCTGGCTCCACTTTACACAGGAATCAACTGAGGCTCACTGGGTGAGGCTGCTTGATCCCACCACTCGGCTAGTCAGTGGCTGGGCCACGCTTTAGACCCCGGCCTGCCTGGCTCCCCACAGCAGCTGCCGCCTCTGCATGGACGCCACCCCAGCCTGGCGTTGGGTGCAGTCGTGTGGGGGAAGCTGGAGCCTGGACAGGTTGGGCTCTTGCATTGCTCCGGGAGCAGCTGACCTCATCCCTCTGGGTGTGTGGGGAAGGCAGCAGGTGTGGTGCTGGGAGGGACACGAGCCCGTGTTCAACATGTCTGGAGAACTCAGTCACAACAGAAACGGCACGCGATTTCCGTATGGAGAAAAAAGCCACGAGGGGTTTCTCTGGAAAAGTCAGGCGGATGGCATCGATTGCTCAAGGAGGATTTAGCAATAGGATGGAAGGAAGCCTACACGCTGGCGTCAGGAGCACGCTCAACCAGCACAAGAAGCCACCCAGGCGGCAGGAGCCACAGCTGCCTCCAGGTGTCCGTGATGCCCCTTCGGTGGGCGCTGCAGCTCTAGCTGCACATCAGGGTCTCTGGAGAAGTTACAAAGCGAGCGCATAGGCTTGGGCCCCATTCAATGGTTCTGCCTTAATTGCTCTGGGGAGACTCAGGCAGGGGCCTGTTTTCGAGTTTCAGGACTCTACTGTGTAGCTGTGGTGGAGAATCTTTCTCTGTGGGCTCATGACGCCCACGCAGGTCTGCTCCCCACCCCGTCCCATGAAGCCTTCTGCCTCAAGGGTGGCAGCAGGTCAACCAGGGGCCCTGCGAGCTCGAGCAGGCCGATCCTCACCTGGGTCTAGAGAGGAGATCTGGCCAGGTGACCCGTGAGGCTCCTCCGTGGGGCAGAATCTTCGTGAAGGGTGGGCTGGAGAGGACGAGAAGGCAGGTGGGACGCACCCAATTCCCAGCCCTGAGGGACCAGAGACTGGTGTCTCAGCCAGCTCAGGCTGCCGTAGCAAAATACTACAGAATGGGAGGCTTAAACAACAGCTTGATTTTTCTCACAGCTCTGGAAGCTGGAAGCCCCACATCGAGGCGTCGGCAGGGTTGGTTTCTCTGAGACCATCCTGGGCTTGCAGACCGCCGCCCTCGCTCCATATCCACGTGTGATCCTTCTTCTGTGCCTGTCTGTGTCCTAATCTCTTTTTCTTGTAAGGACACGAGTCAGATCATGTTAGGGACCACCCTAACGATCCCAATTTAACCTAACTGCCTCTTTAAAGGCCCTGTCTCCAAATATAGTCACATTCTGAGAAATTGGGGGTTTAGGGCCTCAGTGCATGAATTTGGGAGAAACACAATTCAGCCCCTAACAGCTGTGCTGGAGGCTTGATGAGACGGCCCTGCCTAATCTAACTTCAGGACACAAGCACACACCTGTATGCTCACACTCACACACACACCTGCATGTTCACACTCACACACACATTTGCACACACACACACATTCACACATACACACACATCCTCACACACACATTCACACTCTCACACATTGACACACACACACACACACATTCTCACATCACATTGATCTAGGGATTTCCTCAGGTTGAAAAGGGCCTGACCATCTGCAAATTGGCAGGTAAGTCCAAATGCAGAACTGATCTTCACTTAGGGCTTCAAACAACATCTCACTTAATTGATGTAAAAACCCATTAACCGCCCCCCACCCCAAGTAAAACAGTGACAACAACAAGAGGTGTTTCAAATTAGTTTTTGAAACTAAAAGTATTTCAAGAAATTCACTGCATGAATGAGTCATGACATGGCATAGTGGGAAGAACAATTCCTGGGGCCAGGAAAACCTGAGCTGAAAGTCAGTAGTGCCTATGAGCAGCCCCTGGACCTGGGGCAACCCACTGACCTCTCTGAGCCCAGCTTCTTAGGGGCTTGTGAGCATCGTCCCCTGCCAGGGCCTCTGCACACCGCCTGGTCTGGAACACAGGGATGCCTTGGGTGCTCCTCCCTCCAAGCCTTCCCACTTCCCTGGTGCATAAGGCACCTACAGCTCTGGAGCTACCAGCTGAGGTGCTCTGGGCTCTCCTGCGGGGCCGAAGGGCTCATGACGCTGGGCCTCTTCCTACAGTCACTCATATCCACGTGGAATGAGGCATCCAATATCCATAGGTAAATATGATCCGCCCACCTGCCTGCCTACCTTCTGAAGTCACCATTTCCCTGACATAATTGCATCTTGCAGATCTTACAGTTGTTATCTGTGAACCGCTTGATGGTTGGTGGCACCTTGGCATGCCCACCAGGTAGCACCTCATGCTGAACATCACAGATGGCCCCAAGCAGGCCCTTCCTTCCTCCTCACTCTGTCTACATCACTGGATCAGGGACGCTGGCTTCATTCGACCCTTCCTTCTGTAGGTCCTGAAAGGTGAGGTGATGGCCGATTCTCCACTCCCTGCCCCTCTTTGTTGTGTAAGTGTGATTGGTCACACATCACAGAAAACTCATACAGCAGATATTTGCCACGTAACGTAGAATTTGAAAGCAAACATCTATGCCACAGGAAACAGCTAATTGCCTTGACTCAGGAGCGCCCCCAAGAGCCTGTCTCATTGGGAATCCTTCAGCTGTCCCAAGAGGAAACCATTGTGTTGACTTTTGTGACAGTCATTTACTTGGTTTTAATGACGTTTATCACTTACTTACAAGTTCTTAAGCACCAGAGTTGAGTTGGGCCTCTTTCTGCCCCTGGGATCAGTGGGCGTGTCCTCCTCAGTGCCTGATTTCTTTTGCTCAGTGTGTTTGCGGGACCCTTCCATTTCATTGCCTGGTCTTTGCTCATTTCCTATTGCAGTTCCGTGCATGGCCCATTATGTGAACACAACCACTGTTTTCTCTCTTCTGTTATTGATGGACTTGGGGTTGCTTCTGATCTTTGGCTCTTAGGAAGGTTGCCCCATAAACATCCTCTTCCCTGTCTCCAGGTGCACCTGTGCACAGTACCTGCCAGAAACGTACCTGGGGGTGGAACTGGGTTTCTTCACTTTGGTAGGTGCTGCAGACGGTCAGCTTCTCTTCTCACCAGCAGTGGGAGAGCCTCCTGTGCTCCAGCCCTCCCCAGAGCTGGGGATCATCAGACCTGACAGCCACAGGTCCTCGTCCATGTGTAGCTGACCAAATGTGAGGATGCTCTGCCCATGTTTGGGGACAGCTTCTTTTTCTCTCCCCATCTGGCTCCCCGCTGCTCCCTGTGTGCCCACCCCACCTGCCCGGTGTTTGACTGGCCTCCTTTTCCTGCTGAGCCAGTGCCTCTAAGGCGCTGCCAACGGTGGGGATGCGCCAGGCCTCCTTCAGTTCTCCAGGACGCAGGCTTTCTGCACCGACCATCCGGGGTCTCATCGAGCTCTGCACCCTGCACCCGCAGCAGCTGACCTCACGGAATCTGCCCCTCTGCTGCAGCTTGCCCTGGCCTCCTCCCTGCCTCTTTCTGATCCTGTCGTCTTTTGCCTCCTTGGCCTCCCTCCTGGCTTTGCTGCTGTCTCCCTTCCTCAGCTTGTCTTTTAGGGAATCTGTAACCTTCCAGAACTCCCTCTGCCCATATGGAGCCCCGATCTGGGCAGCACCACTCTTTTGCAAAACTCCCCTCCGTCCACACCTCCCTGGGGCTTGCAGGCACCATCCAAGGAACAGCAGGACTCACCATCTCAGTGAGCCACAGCAGGGTAGCCCGGGTTCGAGGCAGCATGGGACTGGGAGCCTGAGCTATGGCGTGGCCTATGTGACCTGGGCCAGGCACCAAATGTCTCTAAGCTCTCCTGTTCTCATCCATAAAAGAAAATAATTCTAAGGATTCAGTGAGAGAATATCGTCCCTTTCTGTAATGTAGCTTTCTGTCTGATGCATCTAGCTAGTGTGTAAGGAGAACCTGGTGCCACAGGCTGTTACTTCCCCTTATCTTGTTGTGCAGTGCTCGTAACTGCCCCCCAGGAGGTAAGCACCGTGTTCCTCTCTGCTTTACGGAAGAGGAAGCCAAGGCCTAGGAAGGGGGCTGGCCTTGGCTGAGATGTCACCCCTGATAACAGGCAAAGCTGGGAATCTCATCTCTGTGGCCAGACTCCCAGCACCATCCTGCACGGCTTTCTGGAGCAAAGGCAGAATGATGGGGAGATCACAGGCACGGAGGCAGGAGTGTGAAAGCATCAGAATATGCCACCCCAAAGGATGCCACTTTGGCATAAGGATTATTTTGAGCTGAAGGCAACTGAGAAACAGTCAGATGCAAAAAACGCTCCCTACTCCCCATGCTCCCATCTGCCTCAAGGGAGGGCAGAAATTTACCCTTTTGTTTTGTTTTTTTTTTCTTTCTGAGACAGAGTCTTACTCTGTCACTCAGGCTGGAGTGCAGTGGAGCAATCTTAGCTCACTGCAACCTCAGCTTCCTGGGTTCAAGAGATCCTCATGCCTCAGACCCCCAAGTAGCTGGGATTACAAGCATGCACCACCGCACTCGGCTAATTTCTGTATTTTTACTAGAGACAGGGTTTCACCGTGTTGGTCAGGCTGGTCTTGAACTCCTGACTTCAAGTGATCCACCTGCCTCGGCCTCCCACAGTGCTGGGATTCCAGGCATGAGCCACGGTGCCTGGCCCAGAAATTCATTTTTGTGAAGGATTCCCCCTCCCCTCTCCTGTACCAGAAAGAAGCCACAACTCATTCACCGGAGATGGCACCAACCTGAATAGTCATAACCTTTAATAAAATAACCCTTATCTTCCATTATTTCCCCCATATGTGTCCCTTTCCACATTTGCCATCCCTAGAAGCTCAAAACATTTTTCCTTTGTCTTGTCACATCTCCGAATTTTTTTTTTGAAATGGAGTCTTGCTCTGTCACCCAGGCTGGAGTGCAGTGACATGATCTCGACTCACTGAAACCTCCGCCTCCCGGGTTCAAGTGATTCTCCTGCCTCAGCCTCCTGATTAGCTGGGATTACAGGCATGTGCCACCATGCCCAGCTAATTTTTGTATTTTTAGTAGAGATGGGGTTTCACCATGTTGGTCAGGTTGGTCTCAATCTCCTGACCTCGTGATCCTCCCGCCTCGGCTTCCCAAAGTACTGGGATTACAGGCATGAGCCACCACGCCAGCCACATCTCCACAATTTATGGCTTTTTGTTAAGATGTTACACAGGCTCCAAATGCTAACCACCTCAGAGAGTCACATTTCTTTGTGAATGCCCGTGCACATGTATATAATTAAATCTGTTCTTTTCTCTTGTTAATTGCCTTTTGTCAGTTTAATCTGCAGGACCTCAGTCACTGAACATAAGAAGGTAGAAGACAATTTTTTTTTCTCCCTCACAAAGCCAGGACCCCTGAGGAGGGTCCCAGGCCCTGCTCATAGCACACCATGCCTAACAGGGGACCAGCTCCAGGGAACAGCAGGGTAAGCGCCCCCATGATATGGAATGCTGTGGGATGTGCCAGGGTGTGGCCCCCAGCCAGGGTGAGCAAGCGGGTCAGCTCCCTCTGGCCCTTGGAGGCCTCAGTATGCCTTGCAGCCTGAGTCCTGCCTGTCTCTCCTTGCAGCCCTGGCTGCAGAAGGGGTGAACCTGCCTTGAGGGCACTGCCTGCGCCTTCCCAGGGAGCTCCTCTGGCCTTCCCTCTCCATTTGCCCACTCCTTCGTGGTTACATTTTGTGAAAACAGATGCTTTCCAGGAGAGTCACAGTTCATTAGGGAGATGGAGAGCAGGGATCCCAGGCTGCCACTGTGACCAGAATGGAGAGGCCTGCCCAGCACGGCAACCCCCCGGGCTGGTGCAGTGGCTGGCCCATCAGAGGGGCTGAATGGGCAGGGGCAGGGCAGACAGAGATTGCCCTACAGAGGTGACCTTGTGTCACTAGCTTGAGAGTTGCTTTCCTCTATCTCTTTAGATAAGTTATTTGGTAGATGCTGTTACTGATGTGTGCACTGTGGGCTTCAGCAAAGACAGAAACAGATCCCTGAGAACCCCTGGGAACAGCTGCAGTGGTGAGTGGCCACTCCCAGCAGTCCTCTCTCAGAGGACAGAGGGGCTGCACAGAGGAGGAAAGGAGGGGTGTGGGTGTTTCTCCCCATGCCTTTTGCTTCCAGAGATTGGCTTCTGGGATGCAGGATCTCCCCGGGTGTTGCTTCTTCAGCTGGGAGCTGTTGACACCCACCAGGGACTGGAAGATCCCTGGACAAAAGGAAGGTGAGAAAGAAGCCCAGGAAGGGCCCGGGGGAGAGGAATGTGCCAAGAGAGAAAGATGGGGCTTCCTGGGGGCACCTGGACCCGCTTGGTCCCTGTACTCTGGGCCCTGCCCTGGCCCGTCACTACTGACCTGCTCTCCCAAATGCCAATCACAGCATTCACACAGAATCACTGGCTAAATGGGGTTCATGGTTCTGTGTGGACACTTCCACATCCACCTTTTCACTAAATTCAAACAGTGGCTCTTGCCTTTATTTTTTAAACAGCCTCACTGAGGTGTAATTGACATAGAACAAGCTATGCCTATCTGAAGTGTACAATTTGGTAGCTTTGACATAGGTAGACCCCCAGGAAACCATCGCCACGGTCAAGATAGTCAGTGCATTCATCAGCCCAAGCATTATTTATGTTTTTAAACTAACATAAATTAAGTTTGTCATTAAACGAACTGGTATGGACACAAACTGACAGGAAATAGAAACCGAAGGCATGAACCTCTCTTCTGTGGAGGTGATCGTTGGGGACAGTCACCACTTCCACACATGCCTGTGAGGACTCCTGCAGGCCACCCACTGTGGTTTTCTGGAAAGCAGGAGAACATCCCAGAAATGCTACACAGAGTTCCTGACGGCGGGTCTGCTGCTGGCTGAGGGAGAACCTGAATGTGGGCACGCCAGACAGAGGGGATGGCCTGTCACCCTCTTCAGAAGGCGCTTTGTGCTAAGAAGGTAAAGGGCAGCTCTCGGGTGTGGATTTAAAATCCTAGTCAGGCCTGAAGTAAAATTCGGGAAAGATTCCTGTCCTTCTGCCCATTCCCAAAGCAACTGCCTTCTCCTCAGCACCTACTAGCATAGGGCATTCCAGACTCGGTACCCACCAGGCACAGGCCGGAAACTCAAAAACTCAACTGAGTTGTCAGGATGGGGCCTTGGCTCATAGGCAGGCCTTGATCATCCCTGGCTTCTCTTGCTGGGATTTATTTATTTACTTATTTATTGCTAAAAGCTGAATACCTGGATTCCTAAGTGTGATCTCCTAATTCTTACAGTTGGCAATGTAATGATTTTTTAAACACATCAGAGGAGGCAGGTCTAAGGGCCCCCAAACTACAGGTGTCCCTCTCCAGGCACTAGCCCTATCGGGTGGTACCAGATTGGCTCCTTCTTCCCGGCTCCGGGAACCCCTCCTCACCCCCCAACAGATTCTCCTTGCATTTCACTTCATGTCAACACACTGTCGTTGAGCAAGTGTTGCTGTCACATCCAGGGCCCTGGGCTGGGGAGGCTGCAGAGGTCACTGGCTATCCCTGTCTGTGGGGAGACTTGCTAGCCAATGTGAGCCACCACAGAAATGCATCCTAGTCCATGGGCTTAGGGAAGAGAAGGCGATTACTCTCCTGGGGTGCTCCCAAAAGGCTACAGGAAGGAAGGAGCACTGGAGCTGAGAAAGATGATGAAGATCCACGGGCCAGCAGCGAGGAAGAAGAAGAGAGCTGCAGAGGTGGAGAGTGCAAGGTGTGTCCCGGGAATGACAGGTGGTTTGCCTATGGGGCCAGACTGGGGACCTCAGGGATGCTGGGGTGTTGGGAGAAGGATGATTTGGAAAAAAGGAGATTCATCTTCTCCTGGTCTCTCTCCCTCTCTGAGGCCTCCTAAGGCATCACCTCTGGGCCTCTTGGGGGTTCTGTGGAACTTGGATTATGGTCCTAGAAACCTGGAAATAAGAGTGGCCACAAAGATTCTGTCGTTGAGACCCCATCCAGTGCAGGATCCCCGCTCCTATAGCACTAATTTCATCCACATCCCCTTCCCGCCTCTCCATCAAATAGGCCAGACCCCCAGCATCCCTTCTTATAGAAATGGGAGGTGGGGACTCTTGAGTTTTTCCCAGCCTAAGAATAAAAGAACAAGCTGCCAAAAGTTGCCTGGAATCAGAACTCGGGAGTGCACTGGAGCTGGGAGAGAAGAAATGGATACAGACAAGCTTCCTCTGGCCAGCTGTGCCTACACTCTATAAAAAAGTGTCAGATTCAATCACCCGGGTTTGGGGGTTGTTGGCGCCAAACATCTGGATCTTTGGACGGGCCCCTAAGACGCCAGGATGTTGCACTTCCCACCTGGAAGTTTGCCGTCATCTAAGTGCAGCCCTGAGTCAGGAGAGGGCGAGCACCTGGCCAGGCCCGGCCCACTTCCTCCGAGGGGCCCCGGCTCCCTGCAGACGGACAGGACACACGTGTTCGAGGGACCTCTGGGGTGGGGGTGGGGAGGAGGCAGGGCCTGTCTAGCCTGTTCTGGGTCTTTCCTGGCTCTGAAGCAGCCCCGTGCCCACAACCAGGAACTTACCGCAGGTGGCTGCACCCTGGGTTGACTCAGGCGTGGCTGCAGTAACAAGCAAATGGCCAACGGGCCTGGCCCCTGGGAGGTGGAAGCGATGCTACGTAGGCTTTGCTTATGAGGGAAGAAATCTACTTACATCCACCTGACTCTCTCCTCTCACCAAGAATAAACCACATATTTCATTCCAAGGATCTGAATTCCCAGAGGTGCTCTGTGCGTGTGTGTAGGCTTACTACTTCAAAAGGAGGCAAAACAATGCCAGCCCTTCAAAATACGTTCCAGCAATACAGTGACCTGAATTAGAGCCTGTCATCCCCACTAATTTGCTAGTCAATAAAGATGTTTCTGACCATCGAAAAGAGGTGACCAGGGAAAGCCAACCAATTTTCGTGAGATGTAACGTCCTGCCCTCTCCTGGCTGGTGTCAAGGGCACTGCCCAGGTGCAAGTGCAGTAGCTGGCAGGAAATGTCTTGAGAATATGAAGTTGCATCCTAGTCCCTCCGTCGGTTAAACGTGGAGTTACCATGTGCCCAGCAATCCCACTCCTGGGATATACCCAAGACAAATGAGAATAGACGTCCACCCAGAAACCTGTTCGTAAATGCTCACAGCAGCACTGTTCACAACAGGGAAAAGTGGAAGCAACCTAGACACCACCAGATGACGAATGAAGAAATGAAATAGGGTCCATCCATATAATGCAGTATTATTTGGCAGTAAGAAGGAACGAAGTACCAATACATCCTGCCACGTGAATGAGCCTTGAAAGCATGGTGGCAAGTGAAAGAAGCCAGACACAAAATGATCAATGTTGTATGATTCCAATTATGTAAAATGTCCAGAATAGGCAAATCCATAGAAATAAAAAATGATTCATAGTTTCCTAAGGCTGGGGGCAGGGAGGAATGAGGAGTGACTGCTAATGGCTATGAGGTTTGTTTTCGTAGTGATGGAATGTTCTATAATTTGGTGATGGATGTACAATTCCGTGAATAGACTAAAAGCCATTGGATTGTGCACTTTCAATGCACAATTGAATGTTATGTGAATTATACCACAATAAAATTGTTTTTTTAAAAGGCAAAAAGGCTGCACTCTCAACAAATTCCAGGATTCAGACTTTTTAAATTCCCAGATAGTTGCCCACCCAATCAGCCCACATAGTTGAGGGGATTTTGTTGTTGTTGTTGTTTATCAGATGGAGTCTCGCTCTGTCACCCAGGCTGGAGTGCAGTGGCACGGTCTCAGTTGGCTGCAACTTCCGCCTCCTGGGTTCAAGGGATTCTCCTGCCTCAGCCTCCCGAGTAGCTGGGATTACAGGTGCCCGCCACCACTCCCTGCTAATTTTTTGTATTTTTAGTAGAGACGTGGTTTCACCATGTTGGCCAGGCTGGTCTCGAACTCCTGACCTTGTGATCCGCCCACCTCGGCCTCCCAAAGTGCTAGGATTACAGGTGTGAGCCACCGTGCCTGACTGAGGGGGTTTTAATAGGGTTAAATAATGGACTTGTGTTTTGTTGGTTGGCATCCAATATTTGGAATTGTGGCAAGATAGGATTGATCTCATCACCTGCTCCCTAGAAGATAATAGTGGGATATGATGTTCCTTGACATAAAAGGCTGCGCTATGTTCCTACAATTTTAGAGGAAGGACTGAATGTTCATTACCCCAGAATCCAGTATTTGGACCTGTGAAACAAAGAATGATAGCTCATTTTGTTTTTATAGAGTCGGGGTCTCACTCTTTTGTTCTTGCTGGAGTACATGGGTGCAATCGTGGCTCACTGCAACCTCGAACTCCTGGGCTGAAATGATATTCCTGTCTCAGCCTCCCGATGAGCTGGGACTACAGTTGCATGCCACCATGCCTAATTAAAAAAAAATTGTAGAAATGTGGTCTTGCTATGTTGCCCAGGCTGCTCTCAAACTCCTGGCCTCAAGTGATCCTCCTGCCTCAGCCTCCCAGGTTGCTGGGACTACAGGCATAAGCCACTGCACGTGGTAGGATCTATGAAATAAAAAAAATGGTAGCTTGTTGTTTTGCTGTGTGGCCTTAGGCAAATGACCTAGCCTGTCTGGTTTGTAGTTTCTTCCTTTATAAAATGGGGATTAAAATGGTACCATTTCTTAGGGTTCTATGAGGATTAAATAGGTAAAATATTTAAACCACTAGGCCGGGCATGGTGGTTCATTCCTGTAATCCACGCACTTTGGGAGGCTGAGGCAGGCAGATCACCTGAGGTCAGGAGTTTGAGACCAGCCTGGCCAACATGGTAAAACCCCATCTCAATACAAAAAAAAAAAAAAAAATTAGCTGAGCATGGTGGCAGGCGCCTGTAATTCTAGCTACATGGGAGGCTGAGGCAGGAGAATTGCTTGAACCAGGGAGGCAGGTTGCAGTGAGCGGAGACCGTGCCATTGCACTCCAGCTTGGGCAACAAGAACAAAACTCCTTCTCAAAAAAAAAAAAAAAAAAATTAAACCACTAAAAATAGTGTCCAACGTATTGCACAATGCATTTACTATTATTTGCTTTCTGCTTCTGGGCCTAAGGACTTGGTCTCCACTGCCCGATGTCTTCCCCTTAAACTTTCAAATTGCTCACCACCTCACTCTGATAGGGTCCCTGGTCACCTATCACAAGGCACGATGCCTTGCCTGACCACACGAGCTAAGAGGGCCACTCCCATCCCACTACCGTTTTCCTTCACGGCACTTTTATTACCTGAAATTGCTATGTCTGTGTTTGCTCGTGTGTTTACTATTGTGCTTCTCCACTGCCTTGTTCATGCATTAACCTTGCCTGGGCCAGAGGCATTTGCTGGAGGAAAGAATGAATCAAAGAAGGGTCTCCCCTGTTCATGGAGCATGTCCCGGGCCTCTGTGCCCCCAACCTCAGGAGACTTAGGGAGGCCTAATCTGAGCAGTTAGAGGGCCCTTCAGCAATTGTGTGTGTCCGGGGAGGCTCTCAGTCCTAGGAGCCCTGGAAATACAGAGTCCAGAAGTGAGAAGCCAGAAAAGTACTAACCTTTTGGCCAGAGGTAGAAGCTGAATTCATCTTGAGGGAAGACTCTTTCTTCTCGGGAAACGCAACCACTGGTTGTGCGCTCGGATGAGGGCAGCTCCTGCTCTGCCAGGCAGCAGCTGACAAGTGCAGAACTGGAAACTTTTCAGGCAGGATGGAGGGGGACGGTGGGCAAAGGGCTGCTCCAGCCGAGTTTATCACCTGCTCTCATCCCCGGATCTGGACCACGTGGCCAACGAGCTGCCAGAGAGGCAGGAAAAGTGAGTGTATTTTTGCTGAGCATATTAATCCTCCAATCAAATTAGATTGGAGTGAAGAAAAAGCAGAATCGCAGAATAGCTGTTAGCAAAGGAGAAGAAAACGACAACAGTGATAGGTGTGGTACCCAGCAGCCCCTCTCACAGAGCAGGAGGGTATAAAAGGGCCAGGTGCCCCAGAACTCCCTCACAGTTGCTGTTGAAGCAATAGGCAGCGTCTAGGGGCTTACACAGAGCCACCGGATATGCCTGGGAAAACACCCAATGACCCCAGCCCATGAGGCACTCATAAAAGAGAGGACACCACAGCGGCGTCCCCTTAAAAATCAAGCAAGCAGGCCAGGCACGGTGGCTCCCGCTTGTAATCTCAGCACTTTGGGAGGTGGAAGCATCACTTGAGATCAGGAGTTCGAGACCAGCCTGGCCAACATGGTGAAACCCCATCTCTACTAAAAATGCAAAAATTAGCTGGGCGTGTTGGCAAATGCCTGTAATTCCAGCTGCTCAGGAGGCTGAGGCAGGAGAATCACTTGAACCAGGGAGGTGGTGGTTGCAGTGAGCTGAGATTGCACCACTGCACTCCAGCCTGGGCAACCGAGTGAGACCCTGTCTCGAAAAAAAAAATCAAGCAAGCAAACAGCATTTTCCCCCACCCTAACTATGAAAAAAATGCCAGATCTCTTCACCATACACCATCTGGAAAATTCAGGGAACTATAAAGAAGAAAATGAAAGCCTCGCAACCCTACCAGTGTGAGGTGAGACGAACGCGGTTACCATTTCGACATGACTCCTTCCAAATCCTCCCTTCCGTTCCCGATAGCATTTTAGGTTGCGCGCTTTCCTTTGGAATGTATGACTTGCCTTTTGCCCTGAGTGCATAGATCAACCTTTTGTGTGTGTGGACAGTATTTGGAATCTCAAGAAGCCAGCACAGGGGCTTAAACACAGAGAAAAGACACCCCTCCATCCCCCGGCTTCCCTCTCAGGTGTATACCCACTGTGACTTCCAAAGCTGGGTGCATGAGTTGTATGTTTCTTAAATTACACTGACTGCAGAAGCCATGTGGGAAGCAAGCAATTCTCCAAAAGGGGCTTTTATATGCCTTGTGTGGCCAAGTGTGCCTCCAGCCCAGGGGAGAGGAAGTATATGGAGTTTACTTCTTGGAGAGACCAGGCCTCTTTAAGTACTTTTTTTTTAATTCAATTAGCTGGAGAGGGAAGGTGGGGAGGGTCACCAGCTGTGTGGTTTGTGAGTCACTTGAATTTCAAGCTCTAAACTGCGTATTTCAGGCAATGGACATCTTAAGGCTTGGGGATTTTATTATTATTTATTTTCAAGTCTGGCCCTGGAACAGACTGGTTCTGTCCCCCTCCAGGTTTTAGCATTAGATCCTGATGTCTGTAAATAAGGAGGTAATTTGAGATATCTGTGACCTAAATTTGGGAGATTAATGAAATGAGGGTCTGGTGCTGTGAGGCTGGGGAGAAGAGACGGGTGAAAGTCTGTGCGTCAGGCACTCACTTCGAGGTGGCCTCCCTGCGGCTGACATTGGCTCTGAAACCTGATTGGGTCCCGCAGTTTGACCGCAGGCAGAATATTTAAATTGAAACTGTCCTGGAAAGTTTGGGAAGCATGATTGCCCTAAGTATTGCCTGTGCTTTATCTTGTTTATGTAACATACATTAGCAAATTTAAGCACTCATGGACCAGGAAGTCAGCAGTGCGGGAGTTGGGGGCGGGGTGGGGGTTGAAGCCCCCGATTTATCGTATTTGCGTTTCTGTGGTATAAACAATCTCACCAACTTGACATCATTGGAAGTTGGGGAGAGGTATGCAGTATTATATGTTTCCACCATATAAACACCAGATAGATTGTAAATAAACACAAACTCAATAGTGAAATTGAGTAAAATAAGTAGGAAGCGATGGGTTTGATGAGTTTTGAGTTTTACCTTTGCTCTTAAGGCAATTGTTTTTAATATAACTTATCTCATTGTAAGCTTACTATTCTTTTTTTTATAAAAGCTGCATTTAACAAGCAGATCACAAGATTTCTGCAAATTTAACAGCATTCTGTCATGATCAGGAATGAGGCGGCCCCAGGACACAGATGTCTAATGGGGCAGGTTGGTAGGGAGTGAGCACACACTGTCCCATGGCTGACAAGGTCTAGGAAGGTTTCCACTGTACTCACCCTGCCAACCCTGCCAGCTCTGCAGCCCAGCTGTCTGGCTCTCTGGCTAAGCACAGCCCAGGGATGCTTCCTGGTTCCCAGGTCTCACTCAAGCAGCCCACTGGACTGAGGCCCATCTCCGAGTCTCAGACCTGCATGGCTCCCTGCACTTCTGTCACTCTGATCTGTTTCTATGTGCCTCCCTCCCTCCCTTCCTCTCCGTCTCTGTGTCTGTCTCACTGAGTCCAGGACAATAAGGCAAGTCATCAGCCTATTGTGTGTCTTTTTTTTTTCTTTTTGAGACAGAGTCTCACTCTTTTGCCCAGGCTGGAGTGCAGTGGCGTGACCTCGGCTCACTGCAACATCCGCCTCCACGGTTCAAGCGATTCTCCTGCCTCAGCCTCCCAAGTAGCTAGGACCACAGGCATGCACCACCATGCCTGGCTAATTTTTGTATTTTTAGTAGAGACAGGGTTTCGCTATGTTGTCCAGGCTGGTCTCATGTGATCCGCACACCTCAGCCTCCTAAAGTGCTGGGAATACAGGCGTGAGCCACCACACCCAGCACTGTGTGTCCTTCTTAAATGTCATTTGTGGGGAGGGTCAGTTGGAGACATTTGAAAATCTCATAAGCTGTTGAAAAGAGGCCAGAGACAGAAAGCAGGCCCTCCAGCCTGTAGCTGTCACCTGGAGGCTGTGCACGTGGTTCCCTGGCCTGACTTCCTGGGGCCATTCCATACCCGGGAAGAGGGAGGGAACTGCAGAAGCACCATTTATGGAGCATCTGCCAAGAGGGAAATGGGGCTGATTGATGCTGCCTAGAAGAAAGGCCACCTCTTGGCTGAGTTATCCTGCATCTCTCCTTGCCGGGAGCTGCCTCAGACAGCAAAGCACGCCTGGACCCAAGCCACCCCGACCCAGAATGGGCAGAGAGGTCCATGAAGCAAGCCCCAGAGGGCAAGGATGAGGTGCCCACTCTTTACTCTTGGGCCAGCTCCTTGGCCTTGCACTGCATGCCCGGGGAGGGAAGGGGGCTCAGAGCGGGAGGGGAAGGCCTGGCCAAGGCAAGTCCTGGAGGAGACACACTCCCACATTAGAGACAAAGACATGCTGATCCTGAAGATATCATTAACTTAATTTGATAGGACAGAATCCTGGGAAGCTGGCCAACCTGAGGGAAGGAAGAGACGGGGGGAAATTGGAATTCGAGAATATTTTAAAGTAGTTGCAATGGATTACTTTTGATTACTTTCAAGAACATAAAGTAACTTGAAGAAAGCTGGCTCTGGGTTGCCAAGTAGTCTTACTTAAGGGATTTTTAAGTTAAGATTAATGTGCTATTTACATATTAAGAGTTTGTAAGAAATCCTACAGGCTAAAGGGTCCGGAGGCACAGTAGGGTGGGAAGGAGTGAGGGAGGTCCAGGAGGGAGACAGTGTTCAGTTATTGAACTCAGTACATCTTGAATCCACCATCTCAACCCTGAGGGCTTTTGACTCTAATATGTTTATGAATATAAAAGCATTGGCCCAAATTGTTTCAATACTGGCTATTTTGGAGAAGAAAATATCTTCTAGAGCTAATTCCGTCATGGTCATTTCATGATCTTTTCATGAAGCAGTGTTGGAACAAAGTCCCTCTGTCCTATTGTCATTTTTACTTCACTGAAACTGCTTTTATCAGGATTCTTTCTTTTTTCCAGGACCACAAGAACTAGGCTCTCCAACCCCACTAGGACTCTCCTCTCTCCTCCCGAATGGCTGATTTTTCTTGGACAGTCTCCCTGCTCAGGAGAAACCCCACCACCCTGGGACCAAGACCACCACCCTGGGACCTGCCACTCTCTGAGCTTCAGCTTCAGATTCCAGAGAGAAAGAGGAGGTGGGAGGATCTGACTGGTCCAGTCCAGGTCCTCGGGCCGGCCAGGGCCCTGGATGTCTCCACCGCATGCTGGCTGTGGCGTGCTTCAAGCCCTCACTGCTCCCAAGAGCCACTGATTTGCTCCGTCAGCCAGCTGGGGCTGCTCTGATGTGAAGCAGCAGAGACTTACTCAGGCCACCTTCCTTTACTACCTTATTACCGGGGTGCTCTCAGCTGGAGTCAGTGCGGACTGGCCAGCCAGCGCGGGGGCAGACCAGGCCCTTCTCTCTCCTCCTTCTCTGTGTCTCGTCCCTCTCCTCTCATCAGTCAACAAATGAGTGTGGGGAAAACGATGAGTAAATGGGGGCAGATGGGAGGGGAGATGGAGAGAGAGGGAGGGAGAGAAGGAAGGAGAGAAAGACGGCGGAAGGAAGGGAGAGAAAGGAGAAAGGGAGGGAAGGGGAAAGGAAGAGGGAAGCGGCGGGGGGAAAGGATGAGGGAAGGGAGGGGGGACAGCGCATCTGGTTTCCAGTTTCTGGCCCTCGTCTCACCAGCTGAGAGACGCTGGCCGAGACCCTCATCCCCTCTAAGGCTTGTCTTCCTCATCTGTAAAATGGGGCTGCAAGGCCTCCCCTCAGGGACCTTCCTTGGAGCTGGGAGCAGGCCCCTCATTTCCCTCCTGATCCTGAGGGCAAGGCAGGACCAGGCTCTTTCCAGAGCAGCGGCAGGGGGATTTTGGCTTCTGTGTCTCCCAATGACCTTCCAATGTGTCAGGTCTCCAGGAGGGAAGGAGCAGCGCCCGCCCACAGGACCCTCCCCAGCCTGGCCCATAGGCTGTGGCCATTGGCCAGGAGAGATGTGCTTCCCCCTGGGGGGTCTGGAAGCCATTCACTCCCTCTTCGACCTCACCCCCCCATCTGCAGGTTAAGCAGTGAAGCCTGGACAGGGTGCCCAGCCCTGTGCCTGCCTCAGAGAACACAGTACGTGCGCCCAGGTTCCTCTGGGTGGTTTTGAGGTGGGGAGAGTAGAGGTGGGATCCAGGGCCAGTGCCCAGGGCCTGCCTGCCTGGAGCTGCTGCAGCTCCCAGGGAATGGGATCTAGGCTGGCACCAGGCCAAGGTCTCCCAGACCTTGACTTGATCTTCTTAATTTCCACAATCCTCTTAACTGGCCGATCACAAGGCCTCCTAAGTCAATCAGATTCTCTCTTGACCGCCCCCCCATCTCCGTCTCATGCTGGGCTCCCTCGCCATCTATCTCCCTTGCCTCTCTGTTTCTGTCTCTGGACCACCGTCTCCCCCTCCTCCCGTATCTTTCTGGGCCTGTCCCTCCACTCCCTCCTTTGCTTCCGGCCTCACACTTTGGTCCCCACCCCCCTCCAGTGGTCTCACAGGGACAGCTGTGAAGAATTAGGAGCTGGACGGTGAGTATTAGCCCGGAGCAGTGGGGGATGATTTATGTCTCCACCGGAGATGGGGCAGGTTTTCTTCATTATTTCACCCAACAGCACATGTCCTGGGGCTCTCGGGATTTTCCTGGACTTTCCCTCCTCTCAAAGTCTTGATTCTCACCTGAGTTAAACAGTTTGTCTTCATTTGTAGAGCAGCTTTCAGGACCCCAGAAACGGTCCCACCACCCCCCCACCTTGCCCTTAAGCTTCCAGAGAGCATCTGTGGTGAGCCCAGAGCCCCGGGAACCAGCCTCCCCCGGCCCACATCCCGCATCCTCCTCTTCCCAGGATGGAGTGCCTCTCCTCCGAGAGTCCCCTTGCCCCATGCTGCCCCAGACCCCGATGGAGGGGCTGAGAGCCACACCTCTGCAAAGGGATGCGGGACCAGTTCTCACCCTAGGGGCCACCAATAACAGGGGCCACCAATAACAGGGCCACCAATAACAGGGGCCACCAATAACAGGGGCCACCAATAACAGGGGCCACCAATAACAAGGGCCACCAATAACAGGGACCACCAATAACAGCTGCTCCCCGCCCAGCTTCAGAGGCTGCTTCCCACTGAAGCCAACTCCCTTGAGTGTCACTGTCACAGGGACCAGAACCGCTGCCATTCCCTCGGGCAAGCTGCCCACCGAGCTGCTGCCTTCTTCTCTGTGAAATGGGGCAACAAAGGTACCTGCCTCACGGGACGATTGCTACAGCTACCGCAACTCACTGAGCATCTAGTACGTGCCAGCACCACGTCACCCTCTCCTTGCCAATCATCCCGTTCTTCCTCACAGTGACCATGGCAGGAAGGATTTGTGTGTCCATTTTATGGATTGAGAGACTGAGGTTTAGAGATGGGAAATTATTTTGCTAGGGCCCGAGAGCTCCAGAAGGTGGTGTCGTGAAACCCCAGCGCTTATCTGGAGTGTTTTTTCATTGTTGGACCCACAGGAAGCCCCTGGTGCCTTCCACCTCTCTGCCCCATGACATTCCCCACTGCTGTGGCCGTGTGCCCACAGGGGCTCCCACCACACACAGGAGAAGGGAGCTGGCTGCCCTGGCAGCTCCGCTTGTGGTTAAAGGAGGGGGAAGCTCACATTTCAGTTCTTCCTGGCTTGGAAAAGGCCACTGGAAAAAACAGCCCTCCCACCCCCCAGCGAGGTGTGTTCCCAGCTTGTCAGCCCTGGCAGGCCTGAGAGCTCCCCCGAGGCATTGGAGAGATCTGGGGCCATGGGTGGCAGCCACACCGCGCAGTGGGGGAGGTACACTCTGGGTACAAGTACCTCATCCTGCAGGGTTTAGAGGGCCTGGAGGTCTGAGACTGGCTGAGCCCAGGGTTCTGGGCATTGGCAGCGTGTCTCACACACAGTGAGGCTGATACCGTTGGGGGAACTGCAGAGCAGGTAGATGCAGAGGCTGCAAAGGGGAGTGAGGGTCTCTCAGCCGGCAGGCCCCTACTTACAGGTCGCAGGTGAGTGGAAGAGCTTCACGCTGTGAACAGGCTCCAGAAAGCTGCGTTCTTTATACTGGCCAAGGGGAGGATGAGGAAAAGGAGGCCGGCCCGGGGATGCTAGATTAGACAAACCTGTGAGGTTCCAGTAATATAAACACAAACTGTCTTAAGCAAAAAGAAATATTGATGAATGTAATTAAAATGTTTAAGGTGCAGCTTCAGGTATAGCTGGATCCATATGCTCTAACAGTGTCACCAGGAAGCTGTCTGTCATCCTCTAGCTCAGCTTTCTTTGGCTTGGCTTCACTCTCAGGCAGGTCCTTCCAAGGAGCAGCCCTTGAGCAGCACCTGGGCTGCATCGGGGCTGCAAACAAGCCCAGAGGCTGCTGCTTACCGAGTGAACCGGGCCGCGTGTTTGTCTCCGAACTAATCACATCAGTCGGGGTGGACTGTGCTGAGTATTTCAGCCTCACTCACATCCTTCTCCTGAGTGGAGGCATCCATGCGAGGCTGCAGAACCACGCGATAGAATACAATTGTGATGGGGTTCACACCCCAAGGAAATGCAGCAGCTGATTCCAGGAAAGAGGAATGAACACAGGGCTGGGTCCACCTTGCCCGGGACAGCTGAGATCTGACTTACAACTGGCCAGGGACAGGGCACCTTCCAACTGCTCCCAAGTGTCCCAAATGAACCCAGAGAAGAATTGAAACAGACTCCAGTGGCTCTTCTCTTTCAGGATATTGTGCCACACGTAGGGATGAGCAGGCAAGCTTCCACACGAAGCCGTCTAAACCTCAGTCTAACTGTTTTTGCAGGCTCTGGCAATGATGCCAGACTCTATGGGACAACAGGGTCACCAAGGCAACCCTACCCAGTGGATTTGGCCAAAGTTTTGGACCCTGTATATGACACCTCCATTCATGTCCACCTGCTGGTGACCCGGAAGAGGCAGCAGAGGCTGTGGAGGCTTTGCCAGCCTCCCCGCCCGGATCGAGAGACCCTGAGCAATACACTTGTCTTTCTGAGTCTCTGCTTCCTCCTCACAAGACAGGGTGCTAAGATCTACCTCCCAAGGAGCTGGTGTGCATTGTGGAAATCAGATACAGTGCCGAGCACCACGCCTGGAACTGTGGTCGTGGCACTGTGACCACCACCGTCATTAGCGTTTTGGAGGGAGGCCACCCAGTTCTGTGGCTCCCTGTGTCTCTGAACTCGCTCACTCATGTGGCTCCTTAAAGAATGGTTTGTGGTGGTTTCTTCCTCAGATGACAACAGCACCGGGTCCCGGGTTTCTATTTGCCTTGCATCTCATGAAAGTGCTGACTTACTCACCCAAGTACACCCAGGCCCCGGGGCTGACCAGGGAAGTGATTCAGGGTGTGGCACAGGGCTGGGCAGGAGCACCCACCTGCTTGAGCCCCACAACACCATTGGGTGTGGCTGCCCAAGGACCCCCAACACTCATCCACACTTTTGGTCCTTTAGAGACCCAAGGCTTTGACTGCTCCAAAAAGGGAGGCTGCACCCTCAGCCAGAGAGAGGATTCAAATGGTAGCTAGCAAGACTCCAGAGATGTACAACAGCCAGGGGCCCTTTAAGTGTGGCTAGTCCAGATTGGCATGTCCTGAGAGTGTAAAATCCACACTGGATTTTAAAGACTTTGTACCAAAATTTATATATATATATATTTGTATATATAATAATATATCAGATATTAGATATATATGAGATATATAGATAATATAATATATATTAGATATATGTATATCTAATATATCTAACATAATAGATAAGATATACATTAGAGTCTGTTTCTTTTCACTTTAAAAATATGGCTACCAGAAGCTTTGAAATGACATGTGGCTGGTATTTACAGTTCACGTTGTGGTTCTATAGGGTAGTGCCATGCTAAACAGACTGTCCAATATATGTGACTTGTTTTAGCGGCCTGGTCCTGGGAGGCCAGGGTCCTCCTCTTTCCTTGATCCCAGGAGATCCTGCAGGGTCCTCACCACCTAGCCCCCTTGGCCTTGGTGCACATACAACAAAATCCAGAACCCTGGAAGGCTCCTGTGCCCCCATGCATCTTTGGATCAGCACCACCCAGCCCTGTGCACACAGTCCCTCAACCACATACAGCACTTTTATGAAACTTGGGAACAGGACTTCCTTATTCAAGGTACTTTCCTGGTGTCCTCCAGAAAATCAACACAATAAACATGCAAATCTATGATAGCTGCCGTGGGAATAATGTCTCTTGGATACAGCACCCTTGTCCAGTATGCAACTTGCACAGCCGTATGTGGCAGCCCTGCCAGTATCTAGCTGCTCAATAAATATTAGTTGGAGAGATAATTAAGAAAGAAATAATAGGGACCCCCACCCCCATGATGTTTCTGGGCTGAGGCTGCACCTCTTGTCCAATGAAAATGATAGTTGTTTTCAAGCAAGAGGCCACTTCTCAGGAGCGTGGCCCCAGCCTCACTGCCCACACGTGAAAACCATGTCAATGTAGCACCACAACTCCAACATCCAGAAAGTTCATATAGCTACGGGCAGAAGGTAAACACCTACCGATGCTTCGAGCCCAGCCTAGGAACCTCTGTGAAGAATCTGCCTCTCTGAGCTGCTGATGTCACAGAACAGCCCCAGGGAGGGGGCGCTGGGCTAGTCTAACCTAAGCCGTTACCACCTTGGTTGAGGGACCATTGCTTTATTGAAGGATGGGTGCCGATACAGACTGCTGCAGTGTGCTGGCATGCTTTCATCAGAGAGTGCACATCTGCTTAGAATGATGAAAGTTTCTCATCTCGTCTGACTCATAGGGCAGCATCCACAGAAAAGCAGAGGATGAGATAAACCGGGAGGGCTGGGAGTGTCCGCCTTTCACAGCTTTGTTTTCATCTCACAATGCCCTGTTTGCTCTCAGTGAGTTTGTTGGTTGGTTATATAAACACGTAGATATTTACTCATCTGTGGTGAGTTTAACCCTTTTCTGCCTTAGTTTCTCACATATAGCTTTTATTTGTGTTTCATTCATGTTTAGCATTGATGATTTCTCTCCTTTGACACTTTTCCATTACATGGAAATTTCAGTCCCCAGAAAAAATGTAAAAGAGGGTGTTTTGTTTGTTTGTGAATTCATTTTTCTTTTATTTTAAAGATGTTTTCTATTTTTCCACATCTGAGTTTGATTGCATCTAGAGAGAAATAGGAAGTGAGTGAGGGGCCAAGCTGAGAGCATCAGAACAATTCTCAGCCCAGTTTTCCAGAGCTCCTCGCAGTTCCTTTAACCAAATGGATGTTTTGTGGAGAGTTAGGTTATTTAGTACAGTAAACAATTTTTTTCTTTTCCTTTCAGCCACTTAATGTGGTATCATGAAAGGAAGATCAACTTCTTAATGAAAAAAAGCTGTGATGGAAGAGGAGGCTATAGCACATCAGGAGCACTTCCAGGCTTACATAAGTAACATTCCTGCTGCATAAACATCTTGGCAAATCCGGAGACTAAATCCCATCCCACACCGCTGGCCTGAACCAAACACTGTATAATATTTAAAAAAAAGAATCCCGTTGATGGTAACAGTTTTCTTTCCAGAAACAAGTCATTAGTTTGGACAAAAAAATCCAATTGCATCTGCTGAGCTCCCCGAAGTTCTAGTGGAAATTATCATCTAGAGAAAAAGCAAGTGAGGAGTAAGAGTGGAGGACTGTGATCTCTTAAAACAGAAATGGCACTTAAACCCCATGATGTTCCTTTCGGCACAAAATTGCAAACCCCAAGTTAAATTAAACCATCCTAATTTGGCAAATGCCAACAAGAGAGTCCAAAAATAATCATCCTAATTTTAATGAATTATTAACTCTAGTAGAGATTTTAAAATTAAACATTGACCTATTTACTTAACTCCTAAAATGACATGAAGTTGAAGGATACAGGCCGGGTGTGGCAACTCACAGCCATAATCCTAGCATTTGGGAGGCCTTGGTGGGCGGATCACCTGAAGTCAAGAGTTCGAGACCAGCTTGGCCAACATGGAGAAATCCCATCTCTACTAAAAATTGAAAAAAAAATTAGCCAGGCGTGGTGGCAGTTGCCTCTAATCCCAGCTACTCTGGAGGCTGAGGCAGGAGAATTGCTTGAACCCGAGGTGGGGGGAAAGGTTGCAGTGAGCTGAGATGGCACTGCTGCACTTCACCCTGGGTGACAGAGTCAGATTCCGGGTCAAAAAAAAGAAAAAAAAAAAAAGGAACATTCATTAAACATTTACTGTGGCCAGGGGCTGTGGCTCACTCCTGTAATCCTAGCACTTTGGGAGGCTGAAGTGGGCAGGTCACCTGAGGTCAGGAGTTCGAGACCAGCCTGGCCGACATGGTAAAACCCCGTCTCTACTAAAAATACAAAAAAAAAAAAAAAAAAAAAAAAATCAGCTGGGTGTGGTGGCAGGCCCCTGTAATCCCAGCTACTCAGGAGGCTGAGGCAGGAGAATCACTTGAACCTGGGAGGCAGAGGTTGCAGTGAGCCAAGACTGAGCCACTGCAGTCCAGTCTGGGCAACAGAGCAAGACTCTGTCTCCAAAAAAAAAAAAAAAAGTATGTACTTGGTGGTCTTGGGAGCCCCAGCTTTTCTGTAACACATACATATGAATTCATATGAATATTTGTTCCCAAGAAAAGATGGGACTTACAGAGCCCTGTTTCATAACATGTTCTCCATGACATTTTAATTCCAAGAAGTACTAACACCAAGTTGTGAGGAAAAACTGTTCCTTCTTTCTAAGTGTTTGAGGCATAAAAGCAAAGTCATATTCCAATAAAACCAGTTTCCATGGTTCCTGAGCCACAAAGAATATTTGCATTTCTTTCTTCAATTCCCACAAGTAACAGCTCTTCAGAAGTGGTGCCTCTAAAGTCTTTTCTTCCAATTACCATAGAAGTGACAGAGAAAATAGTCAGAACTCCTCCTAGACACCCCCAAAGGGCGTCAAGTCCAAACCATTTCTCAGTGTTTCTTAAATTACTCCACTCCATAGGAAAGGAGGAAAACTTCCAATTATTTGCCAAGCCAAGAGTGTCACTGGTTTGAAAACTTGACAAAGAGTTTAACTAAAGTAAAACTACAGACCAATCTCACTCATTAATATTGGTAGGAAAATGTTAAAGAAAATCTAAGCAAATAGAATCAGGAAATCAGGACCAAGACAAAGATGTGCACCATCATCGTTACTGTATAAAGTTGTATTGGAGGGATTAGCCAAAGAAATAAAAAGAGGAAATAATTACAAGCAGATCAATTTGAAAGGAAACAATAACCATAAAAAAAACTGTGTAGATGATATGATGATATATTAGGAGGGTCCCCAAATAATCACTGGAAAAGCTAATGCAAACCATAAGATAATTCAGTAAAATAGCAGGCTATGAAATGAATAAACAAGAGCCAAAGGCTCCATATCTATAAACAAAGGCCATCTGGGAGAAATAATACAAGAGAAGATCTCATTTCTGATAGGGAGAAAAAAAGACCTGAGTGTAAACTTAATGAGGAATGTGCAACCTAGTCAAGGAAAACACAAAACTTTTGTGAAAGATGCAAAAGTGTGATTAAGGAAATTGAGAGATATACCATGTTCATGGATACGAAGACCAAACATCAAAAAGATATCAATTTATTTTAAAATGGTTTATAAATTTGTCATGGTCTCAGTAAATATTCTGGCTTTTTTCTGGAGCTAGGCAAGTTGATTCAAAGGTTTAACTGAAGCACAGACAAGCAGAAATAGCCAGGAAAATCTTGAAAAAACCATGTGGAGAAACTAGCATTACCAAATATTAAAACATATTACAAAGTTTTTATCATTTAAAAAAACAGTATAGAACTGATGCACAGATACACTGATGGGACAGAATAGAAAAATCCAGAAATAGGCTCAACTGCTCATGGAAATTTAATATACACCACAGGAAGCATCTCAAATCAGTGGAGAAAAAATAGACTTTTAAAATAAGTGGCACTGGAATAATACCTGCATAGCTACAGAAAAAAAAGAGAAAACTAATTTGTTTCTCACCCTGTATACAAAGATAACTTCTTATTAGTTCAGAGATTAAATATTTAATATTATGGAATAATAAGAAATCATATAAAATAAAAAATGAATAAATTACTGAAAATTCAGGGAGGGGGAAAAATGTTCCTAAACTATGACTCAAAATCCAGAAGCAACTAAGGAAAAGACTGACAAATTTGACAGCATATAAACAGAGGAAAACTTTGGCATGAAAAAAAAAAAACAAAAACACCATAAATAAATGAAAAAGGAAAAATAGATTGTGAAAGAAATTCTTAAAAATCTGACAGAAAAATAAGCCAGAGTTATGAGCAGACATATGAGAAAAAAATGCAAATGGTCCTCATCCACATGCGCATTGATTAACCATCTTCACAATAAGAGAAATGTAAATGAGAACTACAATGAATATTATTCTTACATTTAAGGGACAAAAATCCAAAAGTTTGATGACAAACTTGGTGCTGGTGGGAGTAAGAAAAAATTCTTCAACACTATGAAAAGAAATTTTGAAATATTTAGCGAAATTACACAAGCATTTGATCCAGAAATCTCCCTTTAGAAATCTATTATAAATAGATATTCCCAAAATGTTTTTTAAATATGCATGGTTATATTAAAAGACAGGAAACAATTAAAATGTCCACAAATAGAATTATATAAAGTTAGTGTTCAAACTATAGTACTTCTATTCAATGGAGAATTACTCAGATGTTAAGAGAAATGAAGAATATCTCCATGCATTGCTAAAGACAATCTCCAGAATATATCATTTTGTGAAGAAAAAACAATTGAAGAATTCATTTTTAAAGAGAAACTTTTGCTTTTGTGCAATATAAATGTTTTACATAAAGTGAAATATGAGAAAAATTTATAAAGTAATTTGTGAAAATAAAAAGTCAAATTTAATGAAGTAAGTCTCTGTATTGACTTAATGTCCTAGCCATACAGAGGGGTATATTTTAAAACACAGTAATTCTATGGAACATTTCTAGTGGGGTATACCCCATTGACAAAAAAAGTAACTGCAAAGAAATCTTAATTGTTGCTAATCATGTTGCTAGAAATCATTTGAGAATTGATGTTCTAAAGCTTACGTATATGCTAACATGAAGTAACTAACCATACAAATGTTAGGAATCAAGATTTTAAATAAACGAGGTCGAATGTAAAATCTTTATAATCCTAAATTTAAAGATATCAGAATAAAGTCATCATGTATTTCCTTTAAGAAAAATGTATTTCCTTGTTCCACTTATTCACAAAGGCCTAGAAACAATGATCAGCCGAGGAGTGATAAACACCACAAATGCCTCGATTTTGGTCTCTAAATTCCATTTTTCACCAAAAGAAATCAGGCTCTTTGAAGAAATGTCTGGATCCAGGTCTGGAGCAGGAAATATACAAGATAAACCTGGATCATCTTGTCAAATCTGAGAACACAGTCATGGATGGCTACTATTGGGTCAAAGGGATTCAGGAACCAACTGGAGAAGGCTCCTACTGGCCAAAGGTAGTACAATATGAGCATCAAGAACAGCAGTTACAATGCACTGAAGCATAAAACACACATAAATATGTTTAATCCGTGAGTTCATAATGATAAGCAAACAAACATGAGACAAATGTCAAATTCATTTTTAACTTTTGAAGGCTAATAGAATGCCAGTTTATTATTCTGAAATCTGTAAACAAAGATTTACAGAAGGAACTGTGCCTCAGAAGGAACTGTGCCTCAGGGTAACAAAGTTTTTGGTGAGAGGAAGTTTCTCTTTGTAGAAGTATTTTAGTTAACACGTGGAGAAGGAATGATAAAGTTGGAAGATCACCATTTTGAAATCTCTAATGGTCATCAATGTCTGCTAAAACAATTAGGCAAAAAGCTGATGGGGAATTTTAATAACTGATGGATCCGGCTAACAATATTTGAAACCATTGATCCATCTTAATAGCACAGAAAGGGAGAGAACCAGAGATTATGTGTCTCCTGATAGAAGTACACACCACCACCCATGAAGTATTTTTGCCAAAAAAAATCCAACCTGTTTATTATAAAGTCACAGATCTACCATTTTATAAGAAACACTGCAGATGGAAGATCATGTTAGATGACACCATAGGGATGCAATCAGCAAGGTCTGGAATCTGACAAACTCCACATGATGAATGACCTAGATCTCAACAGGAAAATTAAGGGGGACGGGAAAGATGCTTAAGAGACTCATCAACCCGTATGAAATATGTGACCTTTATTTGAATCTTGATTCAAACAAACCAACTGTAAAAATGAGTTATGAGATAGTTCGGGAAATAAGAATATATGACATCTTTATTGTTAAAATTTTTAGATTTGATAATAGTAATATGGTTTTTTTTAAGAGTCTTATCTTTTACATATAAATGCTAAAGTACTTATAGACTAAAATACTTGCTGTCTGGGATTTGCTTCAAAAGAATCCTATCCAGGGAAGGAAAGAGAATGGGCAGTCTAGAGATGCTACGTATTAGCTGTGAGCTGATGATTGTTGAGATGCAATGATGGCTGTTTTTTATACCTTGTATATACATTTGAATATGTTTAGGACTTTTCTAACAAAATGTTAACAAAAGAAAATAAAGTTGTTCTTGATGTCTCAGGAGCCCACAGATGTCTGATGAGAAGGTACAGCATATCCATCCGTGGATAGCACTTGTTAGGGTATACAGAAAGGACTCAAACCTCAGTCGCCTGTCCCCCATCCTTCATGCCAGACTCTCATGGTCAAGATTTCCAGAAATATAAGGACTATCTATGTAGTTTACATACAAGTGGGATGATACAGTTGGGGAGAGGAACTCAAATATCTAAAGCCCTGGGTAAGATGGGGGTAGGGGGTGGAATTTAATTGTATATTGGGAAATAACCACCACAAAACTTCTTCGACTAACAGGAGAAGAATTTTTTGTAGAACTCTCAATCTGATTTTCTACCAAAAGTCAGGGTACACATGAACACCTAAATGCATTACTCACATCCATAAAGTTCATTGTCGTATCCAAAGATGAATGCAAAATCATCCACAAGTTGTTATATGGGGCATCTTTTCAGACTACTAACTTAGGTTATGTCTACTGTTGAACAGATCTGTGCAGTGTTTTTTATGTCAGGGAAGTTAAAGCTACAGAACTAAGGTTGATAAAGATCCAACTTAAAGCATAAAATTTTATTTATTTATTTATTTTTATAAATAAATATTGGGGAACAGGTGGTGTTTGGTTACATGAGTAAGTTCTTCAGTGGTGATTTGTGAGATTCTGGCGCACCCATCACCCGAGAAGGGTACACTGTACCCAATTTGTAGTCTTTTATCCGTCAGCCCCCTCCCACCCTTTCCCTTCTAGTCCCCAAAGTCAATTGCATCATTTTTAAAGCATGAAATTTTAAAAAGGCAAAGGTTGAAACAGCTAGCAGACAGAGTGGGCTCAATAAGTATTTGCTTACATGTTAGAAAAGCAACACTGGTATCTACCCTACTCTGCTATTTTCAGAAATACAGACAATGCAAATCACAAAAGTAGACACTCAATAAATGGTAATTATAAGGGAAAGACTAGCTGTGGGGCAGAGGAGATAATCATGATGAAGAACCATGAGCCAGAGAACTAAACAGGTTCTTGGCTAAAGGCCTCATTGATGTTCTAATGAGGAGACCTAATGGAATGTCCAAATGGGAGCTGCATATGCTATTTAATTGTAGGTTGCTGTGCATACCTATCAACTGTTTAGCTCATTTCATAGGGTGCAATGATTGTCTTTATTCAATCCCAAGCAAGAAAGCACATCAGAGATTGTTCCAGAGAGGGACTTGAACTGGAGGACCAACGGACCCTGGAAGTCAATATTCTGGCACCGAGAGTGACCAGCATGTGACGAGCAGTACCTAATATACTCCTGCTGCTATTTGTGTACATGCTTATATTAGATTAAACATAATGAAACTGCTGATATGCAACCATCATTGACCAAAAAAGCAGCAATGTCACAGGGTTCAACTTAACACTGTGTAACTTGAACATGCGGAAGAGATGGAGAAGTAGGTCAGACTAAAGTTCCTCAAAGGTGGTGGTTCTCAATGCTCCAAATACTCTCTTTATAACTAATGCTTTATAATGTCCCTGTTTTTATCCTGAAATAAAAGTCAAGTAACATAACTCAACCATATTTAAAAATTTTTTTAATTCAGTACTATTCCCTAACTTTAATGTAAAGCAGAAATGAGAAGAAATTACTTTTTAAAAAATAATATATGTGATGCTTATTTTTATGTGTCAACTTGGCTAGGCCAGAGTACCTGAGTATGTGGTCAAATACCAGTCTAGATGTGGCTGTAAAGGTATTTTTTGGATTCGATTAACATTTAAATCACCAGACTTGGGCCCGCATAGTGGCTTACTCCTGCAATCCCAGCACTTTGGGAGGCTCAGGCAGGCAGATCACCTGAGGTCAAGAGTTCAAGACCAGCCTGGCCAACATGGTGAAACCCCATCTCTAATTTAAAAAAAAAAAAAAAATTAGCTGGGCATAGTGACAGGTGCCTGTAATCCCAGCTACTTGGGAAGCTGAGGCAGGAGAATTGCTTGAACCCGGGAGGCGGAGGTTGCAGTGAGCTGAGATCTTGCTACTACACTCCAGCCTAGGCAACAAGAGTGAAATTTTGTCTCAAAAAAAAAATCAGCAGATTTTGAATAAACCAGATTAATCCTTCATAATGTGGATGGGCCTTGTCTAATCAGTTGAAGGTCTTAACAGCAAAGACTGAGGTCCCCCGAGGAAGAAGGAATTCTGTCTCCAGGATGCCATTGGACTTAAGCTGCAGCAACAACTTTTCCCTGGATCTCCAGCCTGTCAGCCTGCCCTGCAGATTCTGGACATGCCAGCCCTCACAGTTATGTGAGAGCCAATTCCTTAAAATAAGTCAGTCTGTCTCTCTCTCTCTATTCCTATTCCCCCCCCCACCTCTCTCTTCTCCATATATATATATATATACATGCGCACGCACACACACACACACACAGACACACATATATATCTAATATGGTATATGTGCGTGCATGTATGTGAATATATCCAATAGTATGTATGTATACATATGTATATACACGCATGCACATTCACATATGCACACTCACACACAATAGGTTGTACACGTGTATACACACACTCATTCTACTGGTTCTATTTCTCTGGAAAACCATGACTAATATAAGATGATTTAAAAATAAATTTGGCAGCTAACCAGGGAGGTGAAAGATCTCTAATAATGAGAATTACAAAACACTACTCAAAGAAATCAGAGAAGATACAAATGGAAAAAAATCCCATGCTCATGGATAAGAAGAATCAATATCATTAAAATAGACCTACTTTCCAAAGCAACTACAGATTCAATGCTATTCCTATCAAACTACCAACATTCCTCACAGAACTAGAAAAAACTTTTAAAATGCACATGGAACCAAAAAAGAGCCTGAATAGCCAAGGCAATCCTAAGCAAAAAGAACAAGTATGGAGGCATCACATTACCCAACTTCAAACTATACTACAGAGCTACAGTAACGAAAACAGCATGGTACTGGTACAAAAACAGGCACATACACCAATGTAACAGAATAGAGAGCGCAGAAGTAAGGCCACACACCTACAACCATCTGATCTTCAACAAAGCTGACAAAAACAAGCAATGGGGAAAAGACTCCCTATTCAATAAATGTGCTGGATAACTGGCTAGCAATATGCAGAATATTGAAGGTGGACTCCTTCCATACACCATATACAAAAATTAATTTAAGACGGATTAAAGACATAAATATAAAACCCAAAACTATAAAAAACTCTGGAAAACAACCTAGGCAATACCATACTGGACATAGGAACTGGCAAAGAGTTCATGACAAAGACATCAAAAGCAATTGCAACAAAAGTAAAAACTGACAAATGGGATCTAATTAAACTTAAAAGCTTCTGCACAGCAAAATAAACCATCAGCAGAATAAACGACAACCTACAGAATGGGAGAAAACATTTGCAAACTATGCATCTGACAAAAGTCTAATACTCAGCATCTATAAGGAACTTAAACAAATTTACAAGAGGAAAACAACCCCATTAAAGAGGGGGCAAAGGACATGAACAGACACTTTCCAAAAGAAGACAAATATGTGGCTAACAATTATATGAAAATAAGCTCAATATCACCGATTATTAGAGAAATGCAAATCAAAACCACAATGAGATACCATCTCACACCAGTCTGAATGTCTATTACTAAAAAGTCAAAAAATAACAGATGCTGGCAAGGTTGTGGGGAAAATGGAACACTTACACACTGTCGGTGGAAATGTAAACTGGTTCAACCATTGTGAAAAGCAGTATGGCAATTCCTCAAAGAGCTAAAGGCAGAACTACCATTCAACCCTGCCGTCCCATTACTGGGTATAGACCCAGAGAAATATAAATCATTCTAGCATAAAGACAAATGTTCACTGCAGCACTATTCACGATAGCAAAGACATGGAATCAACCTAAATGCCCATCAATGACAGATTGAATAAAGAAAATGTGGCACATATACAACATGGAATACCATGCAGCCATAAAAAAACAAGATCATGTCTTTTGCAGAAATGTGGATGGAGCTGGAGGCTATTATCCTTGGCAAACTAACGCAGAAACAGAAAACCAAGTACTGCATTCTCACTTACAAGTGGGAGCTAAATTATGAGAACTTGTGAACACAAGGAAACAATAGACACTGGGTCTACTTGAATGTCGAGGGTGGGAGGAGGGACAGGAGCAGAAAAGACAACTAGTGGGTACTGAGTTTAATACCTGGGTGATAAAATAATCTGTACAACAAACCCCCGTGACTTGAGTTTACCTACATAACAAACCTTCACATGTACCCCAGAACTTAAAACAAATGTTAAAAAAAAAAAAAAAATCATTGCCAAAACCAATGTCAAAAAAAGGTTACTAGGAGTTAACATTACAATTGTGAAAGGAAAATAAATCTTGGGAACCCAAACTCACTAAGCCAGAGGGAAAAGCCAAGCTGGGAACCAGGTCATGCCAACCTGCCTCCCATTTTGATCCCTAAATAAGATGGTTACAAAGATGAAAAGCTACATACTTCCCTCACATTGTGCCCACACGGAAATTTGTTGTAGGCCCCAAGATCTTTACCCTAAAGTGGTTCTGTTAAAGTTCACCATAGCAATGTAAATTGATCGCTTATCTTCACAGGTACAGAGACAAAGGACAGAACTCAAAGTCGTCCCTTTGTTCGTCTGAGACAAATGCATACCTAATTGTTTCCTCTGCCCTGTTGCCTATGTTATCTTGTGTAAAAATGCAGATTCACTGAGCCAGACAAAGACATGAATGACTACTTCCCCCTACCCCATTCACGTGAAAATTGTGTATTTCTCAATATCCTACCCTTTCCCTTTTGAATGTTGAAGCCCTCAAAATCATATTCAAAGAAAAGCATAGACCTGTCTCCCCAGTGCATGTCCTTAACTTTGGCAAATAAACCTCCTAAAATGATTTTTTTTTAATTAAAATAAATAAATAAATTAGGAAAAATTCTGCTTCTGGGAAGATGGAGTAGACATGTCTTTCCCTAATTTCCCACTAAGCACAACTAAAACTCTGGACATTATATATAAAACAAACATGATAAGTCTCCGAAAGGTGATGAGGAGAAGGTAGGCTGGCTAAGTGCCTTAAGGCTCAAGGAATGATGTGGTAGTGAGTTCTGTAGGGTTTCTTTTTGCCTCATATACCCTAAACTTGGAACTGAAAAAGCTGGCAAGCTGGAAATCCCGATGTACACAAACAACCACCACAATAACGAAAGCTTGCTCTCTCTAACAAAAGGGTCAAGAAAGGGGCAGGCTAGCAAGGCAGAAAACTTTTAAAGACGAACTGCTCTCTTCCAATGAAAACCACAGAAAACATTTACCTACATCAGCAAAGACCAAGTGGAGAGTCTAGACTTCCACCTTTGTGAGACTCTTAACACACACCAAAGGGTGACACCAGAGAAGACCAAGCAGACACCTAAGATTTTCATCCCCACTGGTAAGTAACGAGACATGAACCCCCAGGGTCAGCGGAGACAAGTTAGGGAGCTAGACCTCCCGCCCACATCCAGCAACAACAAAGAACCCCGCAGCTCAGGTGTCCACAGAGGCTGAATGAGGAACCTGGACTTCTACCCCCACCTGGCAGTAACAAGGCGGCACTCCTTTTCCACCTCTGCAAAAACAGTGTCAGAGAAAGCTAGCAAAAAAAGAAGATTTAAATATGATCCGAATTCTCCTAACATAATACAAAAATGTCCAGATTGGAGTTAAAAATCACTCATCAAGAACGAGAAAGATCTCAAATGTAATGAAAAAGACAGTGAATAGATGCCAACATCAGGATGACAAAGATGTTAAAATTATCTTAAAGATATTTTAAAGAAGCCATGATAAAAATGCTTTAACAAGCAATTATGATCATGAAATACATCTAAAAAAAAACTTAAGAAACAGAAATTTTCCACAAAGAAGATGTAAAGAAGAAGCAAATGAAAATTTTAAAACCGAAAAATACAATAGCTGAAATAAACAGCTTAGTAGATGGGTTCAAAAGCAGAATGGGGGGGGGGGGGGGGGGGGGGGGGGGGGGGAGGGGGGAAATAAATAGGGGGGGGGGGCGTGTAGTATGGAGGTGGGGGTGGTGAAGGAGGGAGATGCAGGAGATGCAGGGGACAGAGGAGATCGTAAAAAAAAAAAAAAAAAAAAAAAAAAAAGAATGAGGGGACAGAGGAAAGAATCAGTAAACTTGAAGATAGAAAAATAGAAATAAGCCAATCTGAACAACAGAGAGAAAATATTCTGAAAAAAAGAAAAAAACAACAACAAAAAAAAACAGAGGCGTGGGGACCGAGGGGACTATGACAAAAGATCTAACGTCTGGGTCATAAGAGTCCTAGAAGAAAAAGGGCCAGGCTGAAAAAGCACTTGAAGAAATAATGGCTGAAAAACTTACCAAATTTAGCAAGAGACATAAATTTATAGATTCAAGAAGTAGAACAAATGCCAAATGGAATAAACCCCAAGAAAAACACGCCAAGACACATCAGAGTAATACTTTTGAAAACTAAAGACAAAAAAAAATTCTGAAAGTGGCCGGAGGAAACCATAACATCTTACCTATTGAGGAAAAACAGTTTGAATGACAGCAGATTTCTCTTCAGAAAGCAAAGAGGCCAGAAGAAAGGGGCATAATATCTTCCAAGTGCTGAAGGAAAGGAATTGTCAACCTAGAATCAATACCTAGTAAAATAGCCTTATGATTGAAGTGAAAAATCAAGACAGTTTTGAATGAAGGAAAACCGAGAAAATTGTCACCAGCAAATCTACCCTAAAATAATAAAGGAATTTCTCAAAATAGAGATGAAACAATAAAAGAAAGAATCTTAGAATATCTAAAAGGGGCTGGGGGCAATGGCTCACACCTGTAATCCCAGCACTTCAGGATGCCACGGCAGGCAGATCATGTGAGGCCAAGGGTTGGAGACCAGCCTGACCAACGTGGCGAAACCCCATCTCTACTAAAAATGTAAAGATTAGCCAGGCCTGGTGGTGCGGGACTGTAATCCCAGCTACTCAGGAGGCTGAGGCACAAGGATTGCTTGAACCTGGGAGGCGGTGGTTGCAGTGAGCCGAGATCATGCCATTTCACTCCCGCCTGGTGACAGCGAGAATCTGTCTCAAAAAAAAAAAAAAAAAAAAAAAAAGATATCTAAAAGGAAGAAAGAACACGGAAAGAACAAAATTACTAACTAAAAGATTTTCCTTCTTCTCTTGAATTTTCTAAATTAAGTTTGATGGGAAAAGCAAAAATTATAACACTGTGTGATATGGTTCTAAAGATATGCAGAGGAAAATTCAATACAGTTATAACTGGAGGAAGGTAAAGGGATATAAAGAGAAGGAAGATATCTATACTGAATTAATTGGTAAAATGACAATACTAGCAGACAGCGATAAATTATTTTATGTAATTTAATATTTAGAGCAATCACTAAAAAAAAAATTCTAAGAAATACACTCAAAAACACTACAGATAAATCAATTGGAATTCTAAAAAATGTTCAAGTAACCCATAGGAAGCAGGAAAAGAAAACAAGGAAACAACGAAAAAAAGGAATAAACAAAATTTTAAAATGGCAGACTTAAGCTTTAACATATTTATAATTCTGTTAAATGTCAATGACCTAAGTGCACCACGGAAGAGTCTGTTTTAAATGGACAAAGTAGACAACACGAGAGAACAGATGGGCAATATAAGCAGGGAGGTGGAAATCCTAAGAAAGAACCAAAAAGAAACGCTGAAAGACAAAAACACTGCAACAGAAACGAAGGATGCATTTGATGAGCTTATTAGTAACCCATCAAAAGAAAGACAAGAAAGAGAGAAAAAAAGAGAAAAAAAAAATACTGGAACAATATTTCGACCAAATTAATGTCACACACCAAACCGCAGACCCAGGAAGTTCAGGGAACACCAAGCAGGATAAACGCCAAAAACACTGCACCTAGGCCTATCATCTTCAAACTACAGAAGATCAAAGAGGGGAAAAACACGTTACTACAGAGAAACGAAGATAAGAAATTATACCCAGCTTCTCTTCAGAAACCATGCAAGCAAGAAGAGAGTAGAGTGAAATAAAGTGTGGGGAAATAAAACCCAAAACCCAGCAACCTACAATTCTGTACCATGTAAAATTATCCTTCAAAAGTGAAGGAAAAATACTCTCTCAAACAAACAAATATTGAGAGAATTTGTTGCCAGTGAACCTGCCTTGGAAGACATTTTAAAAGAAGTTCTTTAGGGAGAAGGAAAATAATGTAGTTCGGAAACTTGGACCTACATAAAGAAAGTATAAAGATTGAAGAAAAAATACGTGAAGGTGAAATAAAAATGTTTATTTTTCTTATTCTTAATTGATTTAACAGATAAATTTGTTTAAAATAATAATAGCAACATTGTATTAGAGACATATATGCACTTATATATAAATAAAATTAGTGACAGCAGTGATACAAGAAATGGAAAAGAGGAGTTTGGATTATTTGTTATTATAAGGTATTCACACAACTTGTGAAGTGGGATATTGTTACTTAAAAGTACACTCTAATTAGTTGTCAATGTATGTTACAACTCTAGGGAAACCAATAAAAAAAGAAGTATAACTGATATGCCAAGAAAGGAGAGAAAATGGAATGTAAAATGCTAATTAAGACCACAAGGGCCGGGCGCGGTGGCTCACGCTTGTAATCCCAGCACTTTGGGAGGCTGAGGCGGGCAGATCACAAGGTCAGGAGATCGAGACCATCCTGGCAAACTTGGTGAAATCCCGTCTCTACTAAAAATACAAAAAAATTAGCCGGGCATGGTGGGGGGCGCCTGTAGTCCCAGCTACTCGCAGAGGCTGAGGCAGGAGAATGGCGTGAACCTGGGAGGTGGAGCTTGCAGTGAGCCGAGATCACGCCACTGCACTCCAGCCTGGGCGACAAAGCGATACTCCGTCTCAAAAAAAAAAAAAAAAAAAGACCACAAAAGATAGGAAAAGAGTAGAAGACAAAAGAAGAAAGAAAGATGAAAGGTAACAAATAGAAAAGTGTAACAAATATGGTAGATACGAATCCAATTATATCAATAATAATGTTGAATGTCAACGGTATAATATGAATCCAATTATAGCAATAAAAATTTTGAACGTCAACGATATAAATGCACCAACTAAAAGACAGTCATTGTCAGAGTGGATCAATAAACAAGACCCAACTATATGTTCTCTACCAAAAAAAACAAAAAACAAAAAACAAACCCACTTTAAATATGAAGATAAAAATAGGTTAAAAGAAAATGGACAAAATATTACAAAGTAAGGCCAATCAAAAGGAAGCAGAAGTAACCATATTAATTTTAGAAAGAACAGACCTAAAAGTAGGGAAAGTGATCATGGATAAAGAAGGGCATTACATAGTGATAAATGGGCCAATTCTCCAAGAAGACATAACAATCCTTAATGTGCATGCACTTAACATCAGAGTGTCAAACTATGAGACACAAAAACTGATAGAATTGCAAGGAAAAATAGATGAATCCACGATCATAGTTGGAGATTTAAAAACTCTTGATCATAAATGGGCAGATCCAGCAAGCAGTAAATCAGTAAGGACATAGTTGAACTCCACAACACCATAAATCAACTGGGTATAACTGATATCTCTAGACTATTTCATCCAACAACAGCCGAATACATATTATTCTCAAGCCCACATGGGACATTCACCAAAATCGACCATATTCTGAGCTATAAAATACACGTAATTAAAAAAAAACAAAAAAACAAAAAACAAATAATTGAATATCTACTTTCAGACCCCAAAGTAATTAAACTAGAAATTAATGACAGAAAGATAATGGGATAATCCCCAACTACATAGAGATTACACAACACCTTTCTAAATAATATACGTTCAAAGAAGAAAACTAAAGGGAAATTTTAAAATATTTTGGACTAAATGAAAATTAAAACATAACTAATAAAAATTTGTGGGATGCAGTGAAAGCAATACTTAGTGGGAAATTTATAGCACTGAATACACATATAAGAAAAGAAGATCTAAAAACAAACTAATTTCTATATCAGGAAGCTAGAAACATAAGAATAAATTAAATTCCAAGTAAGCAGAAGAAAAGAAATAATAAGAATTAGGACAAAAATTAATTAAATTGAAAATAGGAAATTAACAGAAAAAAAATCAATGAAATAAAAACGTGGTACTTTGAAAAGACCAGTAAAATTGATAAGCCTTTAGCCAGGCTAAGAAAAAAAGACAGGACACAAATTACTAACATCAGACATGAGAGAAGGGACGTCATTATAGATCTCATAGATGCTGAAAGGATGATAAATAAATACTATGAACAACTGTATGCCCACAAATTTGGTAACCTAGATAAAATGGACCAATACCTTGAAAGACACAAGCTGCCAAAACTCACATAAAAAGAAACAGACAATCTTAATAGGTCTATATCTATTAAAGAGGTTGAATCAATTACCTCCAAAACAAAAAGCCTCAGGCCCACCCATGTAGGTTCACTGGTGATTTCTACCAAACATTTAAGGAAGAGACTACACCAATTCTCTACAGCCACTTTCAGAAGATAGAAACAGAGGGAGGCTATGCATGCTTAGGGGCAGGGAGTATAGGGGAAATCTCTGCACCTTCCTCTCAATTTTGCTATGAACCTAAAACTGCTCTTAAAAATAAAGTCTTAAAAATTAAACAACAACCAACATTATTCAACCATATGTTATCCAAAAGAAATTTCTTCCAATATAATGATAAAAGCAGGCTGGCAGTAAAGGGATTTTTTAAAAATCATGCAAACATCAATCAAAGGAAAGCAGGAATGGCTATATAAACATAAGATGGAGTTGATACCAGAGCAAAGAAAATTACCAGAGACAGAAAGAGAAATGTAATAATACAATAATAAAAGGGTCAATCCATCAAGAAGATACAGTAGTTCTAAATATGTATGCACCTAACAACAGAGTTACAAGATATATGAACACAGAACTGATAAAACTGAAAGGAGAAATAGACAAATCCACAATTATAGTTGGAGATTTCAATGCACCTATCTGAACAATTTATGAAACAACTAGAAAGAAAATCAGCAAGTATATAGAGAAGAATTCAACAATACCGTCAGTCAACAAATCTAAATGACATTCATAGAACACATCACTGAACAGCAGAATATATATTCTTTCCAAGTGTCCAGAAAACATATACCAAGATAGGACATATTACCAGCCATTTAAAAAATTCACAAATTTAAAAGAATTAGACTCATACCGAGTGTATTCTCTAACCACAGTGGAATTCAACAAGAAATCAAAAGCAGAAAAATAACAAGAAATTTCCAGACACTTAGAAAGTAAACAACACATATTTAAATAATCCATGAGTAAAAAATAAACTATGTAGGAAAAAAATGTTTTTAAATATATTAAAATGAATAAAAATTAAAATACAATATATCCAAATTTTAGGGACAGAGCTAACATAGTGCTGAGAGGGAAATGTATAACATGAAATGCACACATTAGGAAGCAGGAAAAGTCTCAAATCATTAATCTGGGCTCTTATCTTAATCTAGAGTAAGAAGTGCAAAATAAATCAATAGCAATCAAAAAGAACAAAATAATATAGATAAAAGCAGAAATTAATAAAATTGAAAACAAAATACAGAGAAAAATCAACAAAACAAAGAACTGGTTCTTTAAAAACACCAACAAAACTGACAAATCTTTAGAAAGACTAATAAAAAAGAGAGAGATGCAAATTACCAATATCAGGGTTGAAACGAGGAATATTACTACAGTCGCTGCAGGATTATATAGACAGATAATAAGGCAATACAAGAAAGTATTCAACATGCATAAATTTGACAATTTAGATGAAACTGATCACTTCCTTAAAAAATATGAATTACCACAACACGCCCAATATAAAATAGATCATTTAAATAGCCCCATAGTTCTTAAGGAAATTTAATTTGTAATTTTAAAACTCCCAAAGAAGAAATCTCCAGGACAAGGCGGTTTTACTGGATAACTCTACCAAACTCTTTAAAAAGAACCAACACCAGTTATATACAACCTCTTCCAGAAAATAGAAGAGGGAAGAACATTTTCCAATTCATTTTATGAGCCTAGTATTATCCTCATGCCACATTCAGATAAATACCTTGTGGGGTTTATTCCAGGCATGCAAGATTGCTTCAATATTAGGAAACTAATCAATGTGATCCAATGTATTAACAGCCTAAAGAAGGAAAACCACGTATTCCTACCAATCAATGCAGAAAAAGCATTTGACAAGATTCAACACCCATTAATGTTTTAAAAATTCTCAAAAAATAGAAATAAAGGGGAAGTTGCTCAACTTGATAAAAGGACCTACAAAAAGCTACAACAAACATACTTAATTGTGAAAGATTGAATGCTTTCCTCCTAAGATTAGGAACAAAGTCAGGATGTCTGCTGTCATCACTCTTATTCAACAGAGACTGGAAGTTCTGGTCAATACAATAGAAAAGAAAGGTAATGAAAGAAGAAATAAAAGTCTCCCAATTTCTGGATGATGTAATTGTCCACATAGAAGATCGCAAGAGACATATAAAAAAACTCTTAAGAATTTACAAGTGTGTTCAGCAAAGTTGAAGGATACAAGATAAACATACAAAAATAACATTTTTCTATATAGTACCAAAGAACACACGGAGATTGAAATTAAAAATACAATAGCATTTGCAATTCTTCAAAGGAAAATAAAACATTTAGGTGTATATCTAACAAATCATATACAGGAATTGTATGCTGAAAACTATGTAATGCTGATAAAGGAAATCAAAGATGGTATAATAAATGGAAAGGCATATTATGTTCATGGATTGGAGTCTCAATGCAGTAAAGATGTCAATTCTTCCTAAGTTAATATAGAGAGTTAATGCAATTTTTGTCAAAATTCCAGGAATTTGCCATATAAATTCTCAAATTTATGTGGAATTTTGTTTTAGTTGTATTCATATGAAAAAGGAGAATCACTGGAATAACTAAAGCAAAAGTTCAAAAAAGAATAAAGTGGGATAAATTAGTTTACTCAATTTCAAGACTTACTATTTATAATCACAGTTATCAAGACCGTGTGGTATTGGCAGAGGGACAGAAATACATAGATCAATAGAACAGAGCAGAGAACCCGGAAATAGACCCATACAAGTACGTCCAACTGAGTTTTAACAAAGCAGCAGAAGCAATTCAACAGAATAAAGACAGCCTTTACAACAAATGGTACTAGTGCAATTGGACATCCAGAGGCAAAAGAAAAGAATCTTGCCCTATCTTATACAAAAATTACTCAAAATACACCATGGGCTCAAATGTAAACCGTAAAATTATAAAACTTGTAGAAAAAGGAACATAACATCAAATATTCGGGGCTAAGGATAGAAAAAAAATTCTTGAACTTGACACCAAAAACATGATCCATACCAGGAGAAACTGACATTGCACGTCATCAAAAACACTTTTGTTCTGCAAAAGATCCTGTTAAGAGGATGAAAACAAGCTACAGAGTGAGCAAAAATATTTGCAAACTACCTATCTATATTTATAAAACTCATATAATTAATCAGTAAAAAAGCAAACAATCCTTAGAAATTGGGCCGAAGACATGAACAGACAGTTTACAAAAAAAGATGTACTAATGGCAAATAAGCACATGAAAAAATATTTAATGAGCTTAGCCATTAGGGAAACGTAAATTAAAAGCACAATAAATTATCCTACATATCTAATCAGAATGGCTAAAATAAAAATTGGTGACGACAACACCAAAGTTGGCGATAAGGGGAAATTCAGTCGCTCACAGATGGCTGGTGGGAATGTGAAATGATACAGTTAAAACCATCCGGAAGTTTTACATAAATCTAAACATGCAACTAGCATTGCACTACTTGACATTTATCCAAGAGAAATGAAGATTTATGTCCACCCAAATGCTTGAACATGAATGTTTATAGCAGCTTTGTTTGCAATTGCCCCAAATGGAAAACAGCCCAGATGTCCTTCACTGGGTGAATAATGAAACCAGCTGTGGTACATTCATACCATGGGATAATGCTGAGCAACAACAAGGAACAGACTATTGATCCATGCAACACCCTAAGTGGATCTGAGTCCATTTATCATATACTATTCTTTTTTCTTTTCCTTTCTTTCTTTCTCTCTCTCTCTCTTTTTTTTTTTTTTTTTTTTTTTAGAGACAGTGTCTCACTCTGTCACCCTGCCTGGAGTGCAGTGGCATGATGATAACTCACCGCAGCCTCAATCTCCGGGTCTCAAGGCAGGACTACAGGCATGTGTTACCATGCCTAGCTTGTATAACACTCTTTAAATACAAAATTATAGAAATAGAGAACATATTAATGCTCATCAAGGGTTAAGGAGGGGCAGGGAGCTGGCGGGAAGTAGGTGTAGCTATAAGGAAACGAACTGTTCTGCATCTTGACTACGTCAGTGTCAATGGATATCCTAGTTGTGACATTATGCTATAGTTTTGAAAGATGTCACCATTGGAGCAAATAGGTAAGGAGATCTCTTTGTGTTATTTCTTACAACTGCACGTGAGTCTACAATGTTCTCAAAAAGCATAATTAGAAAAAAAATAAATGCAGAAGCCACATATATAATAGTGGACAAGACACCAGCAACTATGGAAAGGCCAGGTTGACAATGATAGATTTAAAGGCAGGCTAATGCTGAAGTTTGTGTTAATTCAAGTACCATGAACAACACTACTGTTAGCAACGTTGGTTGACAAAAGGTTCACAATTCTCAATAAAATTCTGAACCAAACAATAATCTTTTCTCTCAAATAACACAGTATTTGCATTCTTGGAAAATACTGAGTATATTAAAACTGTGCGAAAATGACTTTGTGTTTATATGTAACATGGAGTTAAATTCTAGGCTCACTGAATAAAACCCCAAATGTGACAACCAAAAATGCCCCCAAGGGGAAGCACGTTTTCCCTGCATTAATACCCATTGCTCCACCCTTCCAGCATTATCTGGAGACCACTGGTGAAGCAGGTATGTGAATCCATCTGTCTTTTATTAAACTAGGCATTAAAAAGACTTGCGAAATATTTTCTACATTTGCAAAATTACATAAAACAATATCACTCTTCTCAAATTTCTTTCTGTTTTGGGAAATAGAGGTAGAGAGTAATGAAGTTCAGAAATCAGAAAGTTTGAAAATCGCTGCTCTCAGGCAAGTGCCCCATCTTCCGCCCTTGATATTGACAGTATCTAGTAACATGCCTAGAACATGACAGGTGCTACATAAACACCTTTATTGAGCTGAACAAAGAGACCAGCTAAAAGACCAGAAAACCCCACTTCACCAGAACACTGCAAGTGTTCCCTTGAGGACCCAGGATTCAATGAGTAGAGCCTTTGCAGTTACACAAGGTGCCCTTCCTTGTGTAGCTGTGCCTCCCCTGGCGCCCTGGACAGTGCCTTCCATAGAGCTCCCACTTTCCATTTCACTTGAGACCCAGCCCAATTCCAGAGCCTGCCCAAGGTCACAGATGAGAGAGAAGGACCCAGGGCTTTTGCCTCCGAGCCTCCTGCTTCCCCACCAGCCTTTGCTGCCTACAGCGGTGGCACTTTCACCCTCTCCTCTGATTGGCCGTGGAAATGGACAAGGCCTTGTCAAAGCTGTGGCTAGTGGGTTTCATGATTCTTTCTCATGTAGGACTCTGCCCCGGGATGAGGGGAACTTTCTAGAGAAATGGCTGCAAAAGCTGGCTCTTGCTTCTCAGTCAGGAGACAGCCCTTCCTGGGGAAAGGGCCCGGCACCAGCCAGAATGCAGAGGACAGCCCTCCGTCTCATTGGTCCTGTGTGGAGAACCCTGACTCATGCAATGTCCTCTGATAAAACTTTCTGGAATATGTCCTTTGAACGTGCTGCAGTGACTGTCTTCTTCTGTATGGCACTTCCATGTTTTCTCCAAGCCTCAAACCCTCCAATCGGCAGGGCCACCTGAAAGCACAGGCTCAGGAGTGCTGGCCCAAATTTCCAATGGTCACATGGCTTTTCCATGTTTCGGAACATGTTTTCCTGCTCCCCACAGACAATCCATTATAGTATCAGGAGGAGAAAATTCTAGAATAAATCTGTTCCCAATTCCCTGCATCCCTTTTGATGGTGCCCACACTAGGAAAAGCTAATTGGGCAGAGTAACAGTGGGGTGAGGCACCCCATATCCCAGCTCAGTTTACTCATTGAGTTAAGGATGGAAGCTTCCCTCTGTTTCTTCACCTCAACAAAAACCAATATTAAACCTTAATCTCCGGGCCTAGGAACATTTTACATTTGACCACTGTGACCCTCCAAAAGGCTGGGAGCAGGACATCCTGAAAATCAAATGAGTTGAGGCTAAAAATAATGTAGAATTGAGGAGTCTTCAATTAAGCTGTTTTGTAAAATGAGTCTAATGATTGATTTCTGCACAGCTGATCAGACAGATCTTGAGGTTTATTCAGTTCTTGCAATAAGATGTCTCAGCACCATGTTGGTGTGTGCGTAGTGGGGACAAGGAGGTGGCCCTACTATCATCATATCGGGTGTGTTTGCTTCCCTGGAGGTAATCATCACTCAACAGAAAGTAAAGCTCGAAGACCCCAAAAGTCCTAGACATCCTCAGAGCTATGAATTGTTTTTGTTGTTGCTCTGCAGTAGAACCAGGAAAGTTGGTAAGGAAAGGTCTGGAAGAGGGAGTTCCAGCCTCCAGGCCCCGCCTCCGACGCCAGAAGCGCTGTAGAAAGGTGTAAACTGCTCTACAATCCTAAACGTGGGGAGAGAGATCCTGTTACCCTGACTTGCCTTCAGATCACCTCATGTTTTCTGAAAGCTGAGCTGCCTGTCATTTTATCGGGACTGTTGTGACCGCAGAGGCCTCTGAATGGCCCACTTGGCAGGACTCGCCAGGCTTCTCGCAAAGCCCAGCCTCAGGTCCCCCGCAGGGGTTCACTCCACCATTTAATTATATGTGGTTTGAGAAGTCTGCGATAATCCTCTTAAAATGGATGGCCTTTTTGTTCTCCTCTCATGGCAGAGGCTCCTAAAACGGGCTGACCAATCTTCATTTGTTCTGTGAGCAGTGAGGGGCAAGGATAACACAAAGGTTCCACCCAGGTTCCCAGCTCCCGGGGAACGCGTGGCAAGGGGCACAAATATCGTCAAGAGGTCAGGGGTCCCCACCCATGGGCGCGCAACCCACAGCTCACAAAGTGGAAGGCTGGGAGTCCAATCCAGCCTACAGATGCTTAGTCTCTAACACATTTTGATTTTTTTTCTCAATTTGCTTGGAAATTTTAAGAGTTAAAACATTTTACATTAAGATCTGTACTTCTGGCCTCTCTTGAAAACTTGGGAGATTTAGCAGCTCCAGGCTGCGTTCCCCAAGGCAACTAGGAGCTGGAGCTGAGGAATCATCGCCCCCTTCAGACAGGGCCGTGGATCTCAGACTGTGGTCCTGATAAGTAGCAGCCACATCACCTGGACACTTGTTAGAAATGTGGAGTCTGAAGGCCGGGCGGGGTGGCTCACGCCTGTAATCCCAGCACTTTGGGAGGCCGAGGTGGGCGGATCACAAAGTCAAGAGATCGAGACCATGCTGGCCAACATGGTGAAACCCTGTCTCTACTAAAAATACAAAAATTAGCTGGGCGTGGTGGTGCGTGCCTGTAGTCCTAGCTACTGGGGAGGCTGAGGCAGGAGAATCGCTTGAACCCGGAAGGTGGAGGTTGCAGTGAGCCGAGATTGTGCCACTGCACTCCAGCCTGGTGAAAGAGCGAGACTTTGTCAAAAAAAAAAAAAAAAAAATGTGGAGTTTGAAAAAATCAAACTTGCAGAAGTTGAGAGTAGAATGGTAACTACCAGAGGCTGCTGACGGGGAATGGGGATGGGGAAATGTTGACCAAAGGGGTTCACAGTTTCAGTTAGACAGGAGGACTAGGTTTTGGGATCTATTGTATGATATGATGACCATGGTCAATAATACGTAATATATTTTAAAATTACTAGAATAGATTTCAAATGTTCTCACTACAAAGAAATGATAAATATGTGAAGTGATGGATGTGTTAATCTTTAGCTTGATATAATCATTCCACAATGTATACATGGATCAAAACATCGTATTTTACCCCATAAGTATATGCAATTGTTATTTGTCAGTTAGAAGTAAAAATTCAAATTAGCCACGCGTGGCGGCATGCACCTGTACTCCCAGCTGCTTGGGAGCCTAAGCCCAGGAGGCGGAGGTTGCAGTGAGCCGAGATTGCGCTACTGCACTCCAGCCTGGGTGTCAGAGTGAGACTCTGTCTCAAAAACAAAACAAACAAACAAACAAATCCAAATAAAGAAGAAAGAGAAATGCACATTTTCAACCCCAGAACCACTGCCTCAGACACTCCGGCGTGGGGCCCAGCACTCTGTGTTCTGACAAGCCCTGCAGGGAGTCTGATGCTTGAATTTGAGGATGGCTGAGACCGAGCCTGGGTACTGTTTCCAGAGTCCCCGCTGTGCCCTGATGCCTGCTCCCAGCCTGGATCTACATCGTGTTGATGCTACCAGCCTCTGTGTTTGTGACCCCAGCTTCATTGCTTTTGCATTTTGTATTTTGGGGGTTCCCTGGCAGACTGTCACCCCACTCAGCTGGAATAGTTGGCAGCAATGTGCCTTGTTCTCTGCATACAAGGGGTGATGGGAGAAGGCTGTGATGTGCCTCCAGGCCAGGCTCCAAAGTCAAAAGTCAAGCAGCGTGCACTGAAGGCTCAACGCATGAAGACCCAAAAGAAGCTGAAAAGAGGAGAGGTGGCAGGAGAAGACCCTGGATCAATGCCACCTGGATCTAGTCACTTTCATCCCCCACCCTGGGGCGCCTTCTCACCCATATACATGTGGCTTGGGGCAGCTGTAAGTGGCTATGTGCATATTTATGTGTTTCTAATATTTGTCCTGGGTTGTGCATTTTTCTGCCTGCTCTTCTGTCTCTGCTTCAGAAGACACTTCCCTCTCTACAACCCAGGGCAAGGGTTGGGCCCTTCCCTCCTCTAAGCCCAGGGGTCTGCTGGGAAAACCCTCACAGCCACCACAAAGATGGAGTGGAGCTGATTTGGCCAGGCTCTCAGCAAGGGGGCACAGAGGAAAATGTAGGCAAAAGCCAGGAGAGCTGTATGGACAGCTGTGGTGTCAACACTTGGCCACCTGGATCAGGGCTGCCACTGATGAAATGGGCAAAAAACATGACAGCCCACTGGCTTGAAAAGGGGAGCAGGGCAGGCCTGAGCTGCCAAGGTCAAGGGCAGGTGGGATTTGGCCATGGTGCTTGGCACAAAGCAGACACAGCGTAAGTATTTGCTGGAAAGAAGAAATAAAACAGTGCAGCACTGAAGTTGGGCTGAGGGGGCCCTGACGTTTGCTCACTTACTCATTCCTCCATCTGTTCACTCACCGCATGTGGCGCTTTTGTACCAGGCCCTGCTCCAAGCACAACTGGGAGCCAGGGGTTCAGTGACACACTCAGTTGAATGGAGAAAGCAAAGAATTTCCATTAACACCTGCATGACGTGCAGGTGCAGGAAGGGCTGCCAGATGCCAGGAGCTCTCATGTCATTTCATTTAAGTGTCTGCTCCTTCCTCAGCTGATCTAGGTTCCCGCAGCATCACACCAACCCCCTAGGTATGCACTGGGCCTCCCCTGCTTTAGGAAAGAAGGAGGAAGATAGGAGGACATCATCTGTGCCCATGTGGCGCTAGGAGCCTTAGACTCTCAGTGCCCTGAGAGTGTGGGCAACATGTTCATTTATATTGGAAAGAGAATAATTACAATGAATATGATTATGGCAGCAGCAGCAGGAGTAATAGTAATAGCTGCCTTTATTTCCTGATGTATTAATCCATTCTCACACTGCTATAAAGAACTACCTGACACTGGGTAATTTATAAAGAAAAGAGGTTTAATTGACTAACAGTTCCACAGAGTGTACAGAAGGCATGGCTGGGAGGCCTCAGGAAATTGGTGGAGAGTGGCAGAAGGGCAAGGGAAAGCAAGCACGTCTTCACATGGCAGCAGGAGAGAGAGAGAGCAAAGGGGGAAGTGCTACATACTTTCAAACAACCAGATCTTGTGAGAACTCATTCACTGTCACAAGAACAGCAAGGGAGAAATCCTCCCCCATGATCCAATCACTTCCCACCAGGTCCCTCCCCCAACACTGGGGATTACAATTCAACATGAGATTTGGTTGGGGACACACAGCCAAACTGTATCACCAGAGTTCTCACTAAGATGTAGGCCAATGGGTCAGGCATATTTTCTGCATTTGGTCATTTTCTCATCACAACAGTCAAAAGGATTAGATATTTTGATCTTATTTTACAAATGAAGAAGCTCAGTATTAGGGAGTTTGGGTGTCAGGCATCTTTTCAAATCCAGTGAGGTACATTAGAAGAGCCAGCCCTATATAAGAGATGGCAAAGGAAAGAAAACAAAATTAGAGTCCAAGAACCTAAGTCTAAACCCCACTTGGCTCTATGAATTATTAGCTACAGGCCACCACATACAGCTGCCCAGGTTGCCTACTGCATCACAACTCCAGGAGATGCTTTTCACTTAAACTACAGTGTGAATGCTGGCTCACATTGGGCAACGTGGTGGTTCTCGTTAGTTCTGTGGCCACCTAACCTCCTCTCAGGGTATTGTGAGGGTTCAAGGAAATATCCGCACCAAGTCTTTGTGAGCAAAGCCTGCGGCTCCAAGGATTCCATACCTGTCTTTCCACTGGATGTCTTCTTGGTGGGGAATCTGCTGCAGGTCACCAGGATTAGCCAAGCCCTGGCCGGCAGAGACAAACGTTCTCAGAATGTCAGTTTCCTGCCTTCTGTGGAATGCAGCAACCTGGAGACAAACAGGAACTGGAGCCAAGGACTCATGTCTCTGGCCCCAGCTCTTCATTGTTAAATGCTCTCTCCACGGCCATGGGCTAAGAGAGAAGCCGGCAGCAGATAGTTCTGCTTTGCAGCATGATGGAAACTTAGGCCCATCCCCTCCTCCTTTGGAGTGCGTGCCAGCACCAGCCGTCCTTCTGACAAAAAGATACCCAAGAAAGAGCAGAGAGCCAAGACTCTAATCAGGAGAGAGCTGCAAGCTTCCCCCCGTGGAGCTGAGAACGGGGTACTGAACAGGGTCCGAACCCAGCACAAACTCTTCATGGGATTTGGTAGCCCTGGGCTTCTAGAAGGCAAAAGAAGCTTCCAAACAGACAAAAATATAATGACAGGTTTACGTTCTTCCTGGGAAATCTGACAACAAGTTCTCATGGAATGAAAGAATTGGCCTAAAATATGACTTGGCTCCAGGTACAAACATCAGTGTTGGTCAGCCCAGAGACCCCAACTTAGCCAGGAACTGAGGAACCACATATAAGAAGCCTCAAGGGGCACGGTCCCTCCTGCAGTGCTGTGTCCTGGAATTCATCCCCAAGCCACTGTGACCCTTTCTCCTGTATTACCTTGTTGCTATTCCCATGCACACAGTTCTCACTGGCTTGTTTTTTTGCCCGAGGCTTTCAACAAGGCTCACCTGCTCTCAGAGAAACACTATGGACACTAGGCTTGCTCTCATCTGAGGATACCTGTGTTGGGAGGGAGCCACCAACACAGCATGCTGGGGCTGAGCCGAGGACCCCTCCTCGCAGCTGGTGGACTGGGGGTGAAGACCCCCAAGCTGGGCCTGGAGATTTGGGGTTGGGACTTGGAAATGCCTGACAGGATTTGTCACACACACAAGGAAGTTCAAGGTTGAACAGAGTCTCTTTAAGGTCTCACCTTTGGTCTGCCTAGAGAGCCATGTGGACAGGGAAATGGTAATGAGAGAAGGGGGCCCAGAAAGAAAGAGGGGAAAGGCTCCTTCCTGGATTCTCTCTGGATTTCCCATTCCTGGGTCCAGGTCTTCTTGAGCCGTCCATTCCTTTAGGCTCCCCATGTCCTTAAAATAAATGTACCCCATTTGCACACCTTTCTATTTTTTGCCTGTTTGCGGGGATCACCATTACTGGGAGGTGACAACTTGCCCTGCCTTGAACCTCCAGCAGTCATAAAGCAGTGCCAGGATGTGGAAGCCCCACTTTCAGACATCATCTCCCAACTTTATGCTTAAAACATAGGGCACATATGTGACAACTCCCATGACTGCCTAATGACAGTCAGGACATCCATGTTCCTCATCCTTGTTCATCTTTGCACTATCCCTTTGAGGCAATTATTGTTCCCAGTTTACAGGTAAAAACACTGAGGCTCAGAGAGGTTAAGCAACTTGCCTAAAGTCACACAGCTTCTGCTAATTCAGTGTATTCCTCAACTCATCCCCCAGTGCTAGAGACCCCTGGTCAGAAGGGCTTACAGAATTAACAAACCTTAGCCAGAGCAGGACTCTGAGGAGTTTGCTAGTCTCATTAAGGCCCTATCACATGTTTTAAATTCATTCATTTTCTCAAGCTCTGGGGAAGGCTTGCAAAAGCAGCCCAGTGGACGGCAGCTGTGGATACAGATCATGTCCTGGGGCTTCATTCAATGACTCACTCTCCTTGTCAGATTGAGCCCCTCTACTGCTGTGGCCGTTGCCTGGAGAAGAGGAGACGGCTCTGCCTGCTGCCGCCCCTGCCCTGGGTGAGAACCACCAGGGCCACCTGCCATAAATGCAGCTCTCTGGGTCCCCCTCTAAGATGGATGGAATCAGATTCTACCAATGTCCATCCTACAATCTGCTTGTTTACAAAGTGATTGCACAATTAGCCGGGTGTGGTGGCAGGTGTCTTTAATCCCAGCTACTACTGGGGAGGCTGAGGCAGGAGAATCGCTTGAACCCAGGAGGTGGAGGGTGCAGTGAGCTGAGATCACACCACTGCACTCCAGCCTGGGTAGCAGAGTGACACTCCATCTCAAAAAAAAAAAAAAAAAAAGGGTTGCACAGAGCCTTACATGCACTTGAACTTCAGACCTAAATCACCATTTTGGAGACTTGAGGTCCATGTATTCTCCAAGTGAACTGAAAGTCCTCCTCGTGGGCTTTCCCCAAGAGTTTCACTTACATTCCTTTCCTGCCCTTTTCTTTCCTTCCCTTGGTGCTTTTGGTGCCTTGGAGCCACTGTCTGAGCGGGCCTGAGAGCGCTCAGGAAGTCAGATAAAGATGCTGCCGTCACGCTGTCTTCCCAACCACGTGAGAGGTCAGCCTGGGTGGTTCTGGAAATTTGCTGCCCACTGACTGAGAGAGCAAAGACTGTCCCCAGGAAGCAACTGGGTGACTCCCGGCACCTTCAGTGGGCCCTGGGCCCCAAAGGCCACTTTCCTGGCTGGTGGTCGCTGAGGGTTTACAGTGCCCTGAGCAGCGTCACTTTAGAATCTTTCTAAAGGCCGTGCTGGGCAACAGTCAAGTCGACCAGGGAGTGCATTGGTTGAGGTTGCCTTGACTGTCTGCAAGGCTGAGAAAGCCTGAATCATCCGTCTCAAACATGGGGACAGGTGTGTGGACAGAAAGGGGGCCAGAGGAGTCCTCCGACATGCACCCTGTTGGTCAGCGCTGAGCCCAGGCCCTAGCAGAGAGGGCAGCCACCACTCAGCTCCCGCTGATTGGGCCACATGGAGATGCAGCCTGGAATTGAAAAGATCATCTGGATTTTCAAGAAATGGGAAATTCTGATTTTATGTGAAATTTCCCAACTTGTAATAAAATATTGGCATGTAATTTAATTTATAAACAACACCTTATACTGGCCAAACAGAATTATCCGCTGACTGGATGTGGCCCCCAGGCTGTCTGTTGTGGCCTCTGCTGCCAATGTTGTGTAAGAGGCAGTGGCTCTGCGAGGAGAGTGCATTGGCTTTGCTCAGACATGAACCTTCTGGTAGACAGTCTCAGCCTGTGGCTGCAGGCCAGCGGGGCAGAACCACCCAGGACACAGAGGCTGGGGTGGCAGGCACCGGAGGCTGAGCCATGGCTAGGCATGAGCTGGCCTGGAGAGCAGGTGTGGATAGGGGCATGCATTTACTCTTTTTTTTTTTTTTTTTTTGACACGGAGTTTCGCTCTTGTAGCCCAGGCGGCAGTACAATGGCGTGGTTTTGGCTCACTGCAACCTCTGCCTCCTGGGTTCAAGTGATTCTCTTGCCTCAGACTCCTGAGTAGCTGGGATTACAGGTGCACGCCATCACGCCCGGTTAATTTCTGTATCATTAGTAGAGATGGGGTTCCACCATGTTGGCCAGACTGGTCTTGAACTCTTGACCTCAGGTGATCCACCCGCCTTGGGCTCCCAAAGTGCTGGGATTACAGGCGTGAACCACTGCACCCGGCCTATTCTTTCAGCAAATATTTACTAGCTGCACCATATGAGGCACTGAGATACATCGCGGCTTGTTAATTTCCTGGGGCTGCTGTAACAAATCACAACAGACTCGGTGGCTTTAAACAACAAAAATGTATCCTCCCACAGTTCTGGACGCCAGAAGTTAGAAACCAGTAGCACTTGGCCAAAACCAAGGTGTTGTTAGGGCCACCCTCCGGCGGAGGCACGAGGGGAGAAGCCCTTCCTCGCCTCTTCCAGCCTCTGGTGGCTGCCGGTGTTCCTTGACTTCTGGCTGCATCACTCTAGTCTCTGCCTCGGTGGCCACATGCCTTCCTTCCCTCCTGTGTGTGTCACATCTCTTTCCGCATCTCTTTTATAAGGACACCTGTTTGGTTTAGGAGCCACCTGGATAATCTCCCCATCTCAAAATCCTTCACATCTGCGAAGATCATTTTTCCTTATAAGGCAACATTTACAGGTTCCAGAAATGAAGACCTGGTATCTTTGGGGGCCAGTATTCAGCCATGATTCAGGAGGAACGTAACTAACAGGTGGCAAAGAACAAAACAGATAAGGTCCTTCTCCTCCTAGATCTTACTTTCTAGTGGGGACATGGGGCAGAAGAAAGCCAACATGCCAATAAATACATAATAAAATCTCATGTTATAGACGTGCTGGGGAGAACGACCAAGATCCTTCGGGCACTGCTCCTCAGGCCTCAGGAATGTGCCCCACTGGGTTGCCCACCTCTGTCCGCCCCGCCAGGTGGAGCCTGGGCTGTCCGTCACTGCATCCCTGAGCTCAGCTCACACCTGTTGCATGTGTTTGCTGCAGACCCCGAGACTTGGTGAATGAGAACATCATCTGGTGGGGATTGGGAGCCCGACAGGAAGGGAAGCCATCCAGGTGGTTCCCTTGAGACCTATCTGGCACCCTGCTGGAGGATGCAGTCAGTCTGGCTGCAGCTGAGGAAGGGCAGGCTCCCTCGGGGCTCACCTAAAGGGCTTGGCTGGTGACGACAGACTTCTTGGAGCACACTTCCCTTCTCAGTTCCAAGCCCCACTGGGGAGATTTTCCTGGCCCACGTAGGGCGTGTGCTGGGGGTTCCAAAGCTGCCTATCACAAAGCAAGCACCAGCAAGGCACAGTGGTGGCACCTTCCACAGAGGGAGGACTCCTCTCCTCATGGGAGGGCCTGGCAGTCACTGTGTGAAGCCCCCAAAAGGTAGGCGGGGTCAGAGGGCTTGCCTCCAGCTTTTGGTCTCTGATCTGGTTACAGCCATGTCACCGGGAGCCCAGCCTCAGAGCTCCATTCCAGCAAGGCTGATGGGAAGAGTCTGGACTGGGGCAGGGGGCCTGAAAATGTCAAGGTCACATGATGCATTTGTTGGGGCTCAGGACACACCACCCCAACATATGACCATAGGAGACCAAAATGTGCCACCTCCAAATATACTTCTTGGCATATTTTGACCTAGTTATTCAAGAAAGTGCAGACACAGGAGTAGCTCTGAAGAAGCTGTCCTTTTATAAAAGAAATTTTTCATCTATAAAGGAAATCTACATTAGCTTAGTGAAGTATCTGTATCAGGAAGAGGGTTGCTCCCAGATAACTTTTATGACCTGAGGGACTTTTTATCTGCATAACAAGACAACCTTTATTCACCATACATTTCCTTCCCTCACCCTGCCATCAACCTGCGTTGCCACCCCCATCCCCCGACCATGGAAGTCCCAAGCCTCTTTTCCTTTCTGTAGCTCAGTATATAAGGTTCAATTCTCTGACCCTTACCGAAGTCTTGTATTTTGTAGAATTCTCATGCATATATGGTAATCAAAATGGTTTTCTCTTGTTTATCTGTGTTATGTCAACTTAATTTGTATCTCAACCAAAAAACTTAGGAGGGTGGAAGGAAGTCATTTCCCCCCCTCTACACATGTCAATATTTAAGTGTGTTCCCGTCCCCTTGACGTCCCCTGCCAGGCACACCTTGTTACTCCTACGTGTCAGATGTCATTCTCTCTTTATGAATGAAAGAGGAGACTGAGGTCCAGGGAGGAACGTAACTCATCCAAACGCCTTCAGATCCCAGCAGGCCATGCCTACGGGCATATGAATTTAAATGCAATTTGTAATAAAATCCTCCAAAGCCACCTGCATCCACCCCTCTCTGATATCCCGGGAAGTTGAGAAACTCTGGAAGGACGCTGGTCTTCCCTGCACTGGGAGCAGCGGGGAGCTGAGACTCTCCTGCCTGCCCCGGAGGAGCAGAAGCGTGGGAGGCCAGGAAGGCAAGCACTTGGTATCTCCATTGTGAAACACTGGGATAATCAGGCTCTCCTTCCGAGGGGAGAGCTGTCAGGGCAGGTCCACAGAAGCCGTGCAAGCGCTTCGAACTCTGCAACAGGCAGGGCTGGAGGGAGACAAAGGAGCCCCGGGGTGGGTAGAGTTTGCAGGGCAGCCCTGGCCCTGGTCCCCTGACACCCTTGGAAAGCAGAGAATCAGGCTTGGCATATTCAGCACCTGGAAGCAGCTAGGAACGGTGGCTGCAGAGTGAGGACTGAGTTACCTGGTCACACCATCTACAGTTGTGTGTCCTTGACCACGAGTCCCCGTGGGGACTCAGTGTCCCCATTGAGAAAATGAGAACAATGCCCCTGTCACAGGGTTTTGAAAATTAGATATAATTTTCCATAATCCATAACACAAGAGGCACTACATTAAATGGTAGAATATTCTTATTCTTGCTATCACAGTGTGACCTTGGGAGAGTCCATACATCTCTCTGTACTTGGTTTCTTTAGATGTCAAAAGACACATTCTCAGGTGCTTCGCTTTTCTTGTCTTTAAAATGGCAGCAGTCACGGTATGTTCCTTATTGGATGCTGGGAGGGTGTCACAAGTGAGCGTCAGTGGAACAGAGCCAGGTTCGTGCTGAGTACTGTGTGTGTGCTGGTATCCATGCTACTCTATGGCACTGGGACGTATTATCATTCCAGGCCTTCCCGGGAGGAATGGGATAAGGATGAAATCAGGGTAATGGGGATGGTAAAAGGAAGCCCAGCAAAGCCCCGCTGCTCCACAGTGAGGAGGGAGCACAGAGACCCTCCTACTCTCCCCCAGGCTCAGAGTCCCCCGGAAGCCTAGGGAACCACAGCCCTCCTCAGCATTCCAGACTACAGCCCCAAGCCCAGGATCTCGAGTGTCCTGCAAGGCCCTGACCCTTGGCAGCCACCCGGCAGGCCCATGCCTACTAGGGCAGGCCTAGTGTGTGTTGGACTCAGGGTGGGCGTATGTGGGCAGGGCACGTGCACAGTGCACAAGTGAGGCATTTCTGCCCGCATTTCACCGACAAGCAAACTGAGACTTAAGGAGTTTCAGCAAATTGCCTGAGCCCCATGGTGAGCCAGCAATGGCTGAGAAACTGGAGCCCTGGTGTCCCTAAGGCTCGTGTGTTGCATGTAAGGAAGTTCTGGCATCACCCAGAGAGAGGGCATTCTCTCACTGCCCGCCACCCACCTCCACCCCAACCCAGCCCCTGAAAACACTCATGGAGCCTGGGAAACCATGAATCTCTCCCAAGTGTACCACCAGCTGGGCCCCGTCTGTAGCAGGCATCCCTGGAGCGTTAGATGCAGGTCCTGGTGACGCAGTGGGGCTGGCTGGTGGTCCATGCCATGAGGAGTGACCTCACAGACCACCCTGCCCTCTGCCTGCTTCCCAAGCTTAGAGTCCCCAGGAGGCCTGGGAGGCCACAGTGCCCAAATGGAACCACGTATAGGCTACTTCCCTCTGATTGCTTTCAAGAAATCTGTGACCTCTGATCCATTCTGGGCTGGCCTCATTTAGGAGGTCAAGTTTCATGTCCCTTTTAGGAACAACCATGAGTCCCAGGCTGCCTCTGGCCCCTCCTGGCTTCTCCTGCTTCTCCAAGCATCCCTTGACAGAAGCTGGTGGAAATCAGCTTGTCTGTTCTTGTGGGGCAGCCCCCAGGCATGGCTGCTTCAGCAGGGGCTCCACTTGCCCCTGTTAGCAGCTCCCCACACCCCCAATCCCATTCCCCTTAACCCAAAGCTTCAGGAGCTCTGGGTTTACTCAGTCCAAAGGGGTCAGCCCTGTGCCACTGGAGTGTCTCCAGCCCACTTGTGGCCTTGGCCTCTGTAGCCATGTCCCCGAGGTGCAACAGAAGAGGCTGAAAAGTTCTACAGAGTTCCCTGCATCGTGTCACGCACTGCAGTGACGATCTTCAGGACCCAGGCGCAAGAACAGGCGGAGGGGCACCCAGGGCTCAGGCCCACGTGACTCACTCTCAGCTCAGCCACTGTTGCAAAGTCCTTCCAGGCCAGCTTAGCTTCCAGCCTGTACCTTTGTCGTCATGCTACAGCGTGGAAATACACATGAACACTGCATGTTTTTTGGTCGGTGAACACACTGCTCCGGGGTCTCCCTGTGCACACAGCTACACTCTGTTTCCCATCTCTCGTTCCGTTCAGAGCGGCTGCATGTCTGACTTCTGACAATGGAATGTGGGGAAAATGACGGGAGCCACCTCCAAACCGTCCATGAAAACCTCCCACACGAGACTCCATGACCTCTCTCCATCTGCTGAATAGGGAAGCCCGAGGACCAGAGAGGGCAGCGCACAGGACAGAAGCACCGCGGGTCCCTTCCCTGGGTTGCCATTGCTTAAGAGCCCCCTGGGAGAGCCATGCAGCCCAGCCAGGATCCCCCACGTGGGACCATTGCATCAGTGAAAAGAAAATTCCAGTGCTTTAAGCCAGGGGTCAGCCAACAGCGGACTGCAGGCCAAATCCAGCCGCCTGCCTGTTTTTGTATGGCCTTTTGTATGTGAGCTCAAAACAGGTTTTATGGTTTTTTTTTGTTTTGTTGTTTTTTGGTTTTTTTTGAGACAGAGTCTTGCTCTGCTTTCTTCTGTCACTAGGATTTGAGGGTTGTTTGTTACAGAAGTTAGCTTATCCTGGCTAACACAATTAAGTGACACGATAAAGATTTTTTTTTTTTTTTTTGAGATGGAGTCTCACTCTATTGCCCAGGCTGGAGTGCAGTGGCACTATCTCGGCTCACTGCAACCTCCGCCTCCCGAACTCAAGTGATTCTCCTGCCTCAGCCTCCTGAGTAGCTGGGATTACAGGTGCCCGCCACCACACCCAGCTAATTTTTGTATTTTTTGTAGAGAAGAGGTTTCACCACGTTGACCAGGCTGGTCTTAAACTCCTGACCTTAAGTGATCCACCTGCCTTGGCCTCCCAAAGTGCTGGGATTATAGGCATGAGCCACCATGCCCAGCCATGATGAAGATTTTTAAGACTTTGAGATGTAGGGCAAAATGTTAACTTATACACTCCCACCGAGACTTATGAGCAGGACAGTTACCCCACTCTTTTGCCAATCCTGGGCATGTGATATACCCTCACTGGAAAACAAGAATAATGATTCCACCTGCCTAGGGCTACGGGGGAGCCAAAATGAAATAGTCTGTGACATAGTAGGTGCCCAATAAATATCACTATTGACCTTTGGGTGCTGAGAGGTCCTTCTCACAAGAGTGAGATCATAAGACATGGATGTTTTTGACGCCTAAGGCTGGCCCCACAAGGAAGAGCTTCCGATGCGTCAGGCGCATTGCTTTGAGAATGTCTGTGGATGGTACTCTCTCCTTCTGATGCCCATGTCGTTAAGTAGTCTTGTGACAATATCAGAACTGCCCATTCTTTTCTTTATTTCTTGGGTTTGCACAACTCATCCAGGCTCTGTCAGAAGCGGAATGCGATTAGATGAGGAAAAGAAAAAAAAAAAGCCCTGAGCACTTCTGCCAAGGAGAATTATACAGGTAATAGGTCAGCACCAGGCACTAGATCAGCACCAGGTACCAGATCAGCACCAGGCACTAGATCAGCACCAGGCACCAGATCAGCACCAGGTAATAGATCAGCACCAGGTACTGGATCAGCACCAGGCACTAGATCAGCACCAGGCACTAGATCAGCACCAGGCACTAGATCAGCACTCTACTCTGATAGAATGAGGAAACCCAAATGCAAATTGGCACAGCCCTGCAAAAAACAAAGAGCCCTCTGTCCCTTTTGAAAATGCCTGCTGGCGATATGGCCAAGAAGAATTCAGGAAGATGAGAGGCAGTGACCAGACCACCTGAATTCCAGCACACTCCCTGGTTAAGAACTAATGGAAGTAAGGAAACTATTTTTGGAAGCTGGTTAAATATAAAAAGCAGAGACATGGATGGAAATTATATCAGATGACATCCACCATGCTCTCAGGAAAGTAAAAAGGAGAAAGGGGAGAGGGTAGAGGCAGTGTGACATGCTGCAGCCAGCACCCATTTTCCACAAGGCCCAGCTGTTAAATATTTAAGAACTTCGTGAACCTGTTGTTTAACTGTTGGTAACTTAAAGTCAGCCATGGTGGAAGTATTTACACCACACAAATTGGCAAAAGCCACAGATCAGGGCTTTGTGACTTTTTTCCCCAGAGTTCCAATTTACCAATACACTCCTGGGTAGAGGGAGAAGAGGGGAATAAAGGCAATGTTCCATCAGGAAAGGAGCCTTAACTTAGAGGAGGAGAAGCAGCGAAAAGGAAGAGCAATAATCTTAGTTTTTTTTTCCCTTAGGGAAAATTTTCAGATATGGCCCAGACCGGTTAAGTGACTTGCCCAAAGTCACACAGTTAAGAAGTTTTAGAGCTAGAATTTGAACCCAAGTATTTCTGGTAATGATGATTTCTTTCGGTTTCTTTCTTTTTTCACTCTCTCAATAACTGATTAATGAATTAATGAAAGGGAATTACCTGTCTGAAAGTGTCTTTGGGGTCAGCTGCCTGAAAAATTCTGAATTCATGGGTTAGAATCACATGTTTGCTTTTGGCTTGGTTACCAATGGCTTTGTTTTCACAAACCAAATACACTCTCAAAGGACCCAAATTTGCTGTCTTTAAGGATTTTCTGTATGACTAATCCTGCATGTATAATCCTGGAAGCCAGTTCCAAAGATTGGTTTTAAGAATGCTTTGGTGTTATCTCCTGAGCAATGAGTCATCTCTCAAGAAGTCCAAGTGTAAAAAGAAACACTCACTTAGAGGCCAAATTCCGGGTATAGTCACCGGATCAAGGGACAAGATGGTGAGTTTGAAGGGGGTGCCTACAATCTACTGGCTCTCTCACACTTCTTAAAGGACCCATTGGCTGGTGTCAGGGAGGTCAGGGGAAGGAAGTCAAGGAGAGCTGGAAACATCCCAGGCTTCTGTTTGCATTTCTTTGGCCAGGGGTTGCCACTTGTGTGCACAAGTATTATTAGGATGACCTACCTTGATTTAGCTAGTCAGGATAAATAAAAAACCTTCTTGGTTTTCATAAATACTTTGGCATTTCACAGTCATGACTCAGTGCTTCATCTGCAGTCAAGATTCAGACACCAATGACCAATGGTTGGAAGTGATGATTCATTCAAACAGCACATTGATTTTGCAATGGCCCATGGAACTCTGTCCACATAAAACTCATTTTATTTCCCTGTCAGAATTCAGAGTCATCAAGGCAGCCTAGTCCTGATGCCAACTCGTTCTGGTCCGTGTTCACGTCTTGTGCTCACGGTCCTGTTCCTGTCGGTTTGAGGAGTGGAAAGTTCCCTGACGTGAGCACTGCTAGCTCGTCCTCTTCAGGGGCTGATGCTGCAGCTGGCTGACTCTTGACAGCAAGTGGTTCTCCCCATTTGGGCAGGGCTTATGTTCTGCAAGGTTTATTAGGGCCAATTATTTCCTCACAAGGGTATTGCAAAAATAAAGTAAATTCAGGAGCTACCTCCCTTCAAATGGACACTGCTTTACCAACAAGCTATGGCATATCCAGGGCAGCGGCGTTAAATTCTCAGCCTTCAAGACACAGCCTGCAGCCCGCCCTCCTTTCCCCAGCAGCTCCTGGGAGCATCCCGGCCACGTGGACATGGCAGGCTGGGAAGACCCAACGATGGGGCACTATGCCACGTGTAAAGGGGATAACTGGCTTGGAATTACCCACTTACCATATCCAATCTAACTTGGATAACTGTGAGAAATCGTATTCAACAATACTATTTACATATTGAAACTGTCTCGATAATTTGTAGATACTCAGTATCTCTATGTAACTGAGACAGAAAGCTTGGCTGTACCCATGAAAGAATTAGTCACTTACATAAATAAGGATACAAACGGCTTGAGGAAATAGATTCTGTGAGACTCAAAACAGGATTACCAAGAACTGAAGTGTACACCGGTGAGGCACACCACACACACACACACACACACACACACACACACACACACACACACGACCCATCTGCCCACATCCCTGCTGGCACCAGCATAGCAACAATGAACAATGCTGTGGAATGTGTATAGCGTGACAGCACTGAGATTTCCTTTTCCCAGTTAACCGGCGTGGCACCTGCTGCGGTTCATTCACTGGCAGCTCATTCATTTGTTCCTTAATGTGACCTGACTCCCCATTCATTCCCTCCCCACCCCAAATCCGTCACCAGGCTCTCTGGAACTTTCCTATCTCCTCAACCTCTTCTCTAAATCTTCCTTGTGCGGGCATCTGGCTGCCCCCTGCCCTGAGGACCCCACTTCCCCTGCAGCCTCTCAAGGAGGGGAGGGGTTGCTGATGTAAGAAAGTCGGGGGTGGGTTGGGAGCTGGGAGTGTCCCACGGCTGCTTCTACACCTCTCTCTTCCTCCTGGCCAGTGGCTTCCTCTCCCCACTGCTGTGGTCCATCAACCTTCATTTCGGGGCAGACTTGAGCTGCTCACTGGCTTCGTCTCTTGTCACCACATGGCAGACTGTCTCTCTCAATGGCCAGCCAGGTCCTGACCTCCCCAGTGCCTGAGCTGTCGTCCTCCCCACCGCCCCCAACACTCCCGTGGTCTCACCCTGCTGTTGCCAGTAGCTGCCCCTCGTCCGAGGTCTCCATCTCCAGTATCCCTTCTGTGGCTGCCACACAGGGTCCTCCCAGCTCACCCACTCAATGTCCCCATGGCTGCAATCCACTCGTTCCCCAATCCTCCCATCCCCAGCCTCAGCACCTTCTCCCTCCCTTTCTTCACACCCTCCTGCATCATCATAACCCTTACCTCCCTGCCCACCCTGGCACTGTGAGTATTATACCCCCATGACTGAACCCTAATCTTGAACGGACCCAGCCATTTGCCTTCTCCACATAGCTGTTGTTGCCAGAGAAAATCTCCAAACAGGACAACTGGTTCTGACTCCATCCATTAGAACATGACTCAGGGACTCTCAGCATTGCCCAGGGTCCTGAATCCCTTCCTTGGAGTTGACTTTTCTGCACTCTGAGGCCATCTCATGCTGTCTCCTCCCCTGGTCCACCCCCAGGGCTGCCCTCACCTCCTAGTTCCTGAGTGAAACACTAGAACTGAAAGGACCTCCCTTCACTTCCTGCATCCCATGGAAGCACGTCTGAGTCCTGGGAACTGTGACCTGCTCTCCCACCCCAGCCCTCACCTCGTGGCATCCTGCACCTGCCCCTCTGGCCCTTCCCCTCTCTCACCATAGCCTTCAGCCTCTACACTGGATCATCCTTGGACATGCAAATTCCAGCACCTTCTACCTGAAAAAACACACCCTCCGCCCCATTTCTTCCGTCTCATTCTCTGCCCTCTTTCACAACAGAGGGTCTCCAAATGGCTGTCTACGCTTGCTACCTCCATTTCCCCACCTCCACGATCCGTACCTCTTCAACTCTCTCCAGCCTGACCACTGTCCCCTAGCTCCATTGAGGCTCCCTTATTAGGGCCACAAAGGTTTCCTTGTTCACGAATCCAGTAGACACTTTTTCTCCCTGTCGGCGTTGGTCAGAGTCGTCCACTCCTCCTTTTTTAATACCTTCCCCTCCCGACTTCCTAGGCCTCTCATCCGCTCAGCTTCCTCCAACTGCACTTTCCACCCATGCCTCGCCCCGTCTGACCAATGTTCAACACTGCAGCGTGCAGCCTTGGCCCTGGGTCCCTTCTCCTCCTCATCTGTCTTTTCAGAGGATCGCATTCAGCCTCACGGTTTTTACATACCTTCTGTACTCTGAGGATGCCAACAGGATATCTCCAGACCTTGCCTCACCCCCCGTACTCTTATTCTAGCTGCCCCCTTGGCACTCTCACTTGGCAGTCTAGGATGTGTCTCTCATGGAATAGGACCAAAATGGAGCTGTTAGTCCATTCCCTCTTCCCTCTGGGGAAAGCTCCATGAAACAGGTACACACATTTATTCTCAAGCCTTCTCCAGTCCCTCTTTCAGGCCTGCCACCAAGAAGATACCCCTGAGGCTCCACCCCTAAAACCTGGGTCAGTCTGATCTCAAGCCTTTTGGCCTTTTACGAGATAACTTGACAGGAAAGTCCTTGTGGCTCAGTGAGGTGCCATCGCCAGCTCCAAGCTCATCCAAGCCTTCAGCACCTCTCTGGCCCTGTGGCCTCCAGCTGTGCGCCCACTGCAATGCAGAGCTGGCATTCATAACACCTCCTCCCTTGTCAATAGCTCCTGATTTCCCCATGGACAACGCACCTTCCTCCACTCTCTACCTATCTTAGCCCAAGGCGACCCCACCCCCAGTTACTTGACAGCAAGAAGGCAACTCAAGTATAGCCAAACAATCTATTCCCTTTCCTTGGGAACAGGACCCCAAGCTGGGCCAAAAAGATGAAATTTTAGGACTTGGGAGTTACTGGAAATGTGACACTCTCCAGCTGGGAGGGAGGGAGTCTCGGTGACTTTATTTGAGCCACTAAATCCACTTATTTCTGCACCTTTCAGCTATGGGGGCCAATAATCCCCCCACGTTTATTTTTACTTAAACCAGTTCGAGTAGGGATTATTTTACTCACACCTCAAAGAGCTCTGATGAATGCATCAGTTCATTCATTCATTCACTCGCTCATTCACATACCATATGCTGGGCACTAATCCACCTGCTAATGATTCGCCTCATCACCATTGTGCTCACATCACTGAAACCATATGTGCGCTCCACCTGACCCCATTGCTTATGGGATCTAAAGTCCTGACGTTTATAATTCCGTAGTTGGGCCCTATCTGATATTTTTCCTGGCTCCTTAATAGAAACACACACACCAAAGAGACCAATTCCCTCTAGTCCCCTTCAAAAACCATATTTACTCCAGTTTCAATACTGTGTTGCACACTCCCAACTTGATCCATCTCCAAGGCCCATCTCCCTCTCTCGGCCCCCTCTGAGGAGTCACAGAGAATGATGCTGGCTCACAAACCATGCATCCTTCTGCAGCACCTCCTCTGCTGGGTCCTGCCCCACAGCACTGTCCCAATGCATACACGTCCTGCTTCCCAAAGGGCAACGTGAAGGCCTGCATCTCAAGTGCAGTTTGTGCCTCTGAGTGCCTGGGGTACAGCTGGACATGCTCCTGAATGACAAGAACAGACACTGGTACAGAACTTATTATTGTCCAGGCCTGGTTCTATGTTAATTCGATTGACTCCCACGATAGCCAGCAGTTGGGAAACCAAAGCACTCAGGAACTCACTCAAGGTCACATGGCTAGCAGGTGATGGAGCTGGAAGAAGAACCTGGAACCGCCTCAATATGCGCTCAGATTTCATGGGATTTCAGCGAGGAAGGGGCAGAAGAGACCTTCAGGGAAAATGCATTTCTGAGGCCTCCTCTTCTAATCCAGTGCCTACCCTGCCATCTGAGGTGAAGGTCCTTACTGAACTGATCTGTGCCCGAGGGGCTCGGGAAGTCAAGTCTGTGGATCCCTGCTGGGCACTGTGTCAGTGTCAAAGTGCTCAAATGTTTCTAGACTCTTACCCTCAGCATCGGTTCTTGCAGCTTCCCAGCCCAGTAACGAACAGTGGACAGGCAGGGATTCGTGGCCCACTCTTTGAGTATAGGATCCAGCCAGCTCTTCTCCTGGAGTGCATGGCACCTCTTTACCTCCAGTCAACCCTGTCCAAGGTGGGCAGCCACATCTGATCCTAGAGTCCAGAAGCCTGGAGGCGTGAGCTGCGAAGCAGGGAGCCGGCCAAGGAGACACCAGCCTGACCAGAAGGCCAGCAGGAGCAGCTGAGACCGCGATGGGAAAGCAGCCCTGGCTGCTCGGCCTCCTGCTCCTAGGGCCAGTGGCCACAGGCCAGGCCAGCCCTGTGACTGACAGTCAAGAAGCCAGGGATTTAGTGCCAAGGGCCACTGGGTCTCCTGAGAATGATTCACCAGGTCTCCACTCGAAGACAGAAGGTCAGATTGATGGGCCTCCAACCAGGGGTCAATGGCCTCTGTCTGGTAAACACTCAAGTTTCATTAATTCTTTCAACAAACATTTACTGATTGCTGGGCTCTGTGCCAGCATGTGAGATCGAACCAGGCCTTTTGTCTCCTGGGCTGGTTGGGAGATGGGTGCCTCAACAAACGCTCACACTGACAGTCAAGGGAGGGGTGATTGGGAAGAAGAGGGGACACAGAGCCATCTGCTTGGCTACAGCTTCATAGAGAAGCCCAGTGGCCTCTCGCCCATGCCTGTGGTATGCGAAGCTGTTTGGGGACCTGCCTCTGCCTTGCCCAGCCCATTTCTCAGCATCAGGGCAACTGATCCTTCCAGGAGCCTCTGAGTTAACAAGCACAGTACAAGCTAGGGGTCTTGCCCTGGGCCAGAGGGCAGCACATGAATAGAAGGCCCCTTCCCCACTAAGTCCTGCCCCTCCTCCGGCCCCTTCCCACCTGCCATTCATTCTCGCCCCCAGAACCTGATGTTCTGAGCTGGGACCTGTCACTTCTCTAGCAGAGGCTGGGAGGACAATAGAAAGACAATGTTCCTTGTTCCTGAGAGGCAGCGAGACAGAATTGAAAACCTCAGAAAGATCGGGGTTCAAATCCTCACTCAGCCACTTGGCGAGAAAGCTATGAAGGGGTCGAGAGCTTAGACGGAGCCAGATGACCTGGGGCCGAATTCCAGCACTGCCACCTCCCCTGTGTCAGAGTGTGTCACCTAACGCACCTGTAAAGTGAAGAGCACTGAAGAACCTGCCACGGGGTTGTTCAGAGGAGTGAGCAACGATTTCATGCAGGGCTTAAAACAGGGCTTTGCTCACAGCAAGCACTTCATTCCTGCCAGTTGTTGTTGGCCATGGTTATTCTACCTGCTGGGAGGGACGTTGAAAGATGTAAATGGGCCAATCACTTAAACATGTCGAGTAGGTGCCTGGCAAATATTAGTGTCCTTTCTTCCACGTTTTTCTGATAAGATAAAGAACACAAGGAAGGCAGACCCTGCCGCCCCCAGCATCCCCACAGCGAGGGCCTGCCGGGAGGGGTCTGTCTCCCTGGTCTGCTCCTGTGGTTCCCAGGGTGGCAGCAACTAGATTTCACTTTTGCAACACCCCTCAAGTCCTCTCAAGGGGCATCTGAAGTTCTTGAGATAATGTCAGTTTAAATTCACCTGAACGTTTAGACATGATTCTTTAAAGAAGCAGGAAGACAGAGAGGCGGAAGAAGCTGAATGGCCGTGTCCGCGGGAGCATGGTTGGTCAGACGCCGGCACTGAGGAGTACCAAGGTGGGCCCAGAGGACACTCCCCAGCCTCTGACCCTGGGGGCAGATGCCAGGGAACTCTCTCCCTGGGACAGGCCCTACGTCTTGTGCAGGAAGGGAAGCTAAGTGTTGTACAGAAAAGACAAGTCTTAAAATGCTGATTCCTCCGCATGCCTGCCACCTCCTTCCTGCCAGGCAGGGGTTTTTCTTGCTGCCTTTTTCAGAGCATTTTGCGGGAGAAAAGAGGAAAGCCATTGAGGTTCTCTGGGCTGAAGCCTCAAGGCTGGAAGGGATGGTACAAAGGGAAGCAGGGGACACCAGACAAAATCTCCCACCTGAAATGAGTGCCACACGGCCTGGCCAAGTGATGCTTAGCTAGGGGGACGCGCTGCCTGCAAGACCTCCACAGAGTCCTTCTCTGTGTAGCTGTCTCAGCACCCAGCCCTGCCCTCTGAAGAGAGGGGAGGCCTCACTGGGGGCCTTTCTCCATACAGCCTGCTGGGGACCTCACAGATTGTTGAAACGGTAGGGCCATTAGGACCTCAGAGTCACCTGCACGTGCTCCCAGGAGGCCTGGGTAGACCTGGCCTCAAATCCCGTTCCCTGGCCACTGCCTGGTACCCTGTTGGCTGAAGGAACATCCTAGTGGATCTGCCGGCCAGGAAATAGCCTTAGATGTCATTTCATTTCAAGTTCATGCCAGCCCTTCCCTCAGCTGCCCACTGTGGTTTGGGCTGATGTGTCCACCTAGATAGATAATTGCCAACCTTGGCCTCACATTGGGACTCGGTTTTTCCTAGCTCTCTTTGGCTTCTGCCTGCCTCTCCAGCTGGCAAAGTCCTATCATGCCTGGGCTGGCAGCACTGGCAGGCACCTGGGCAGGGCTGGCCAAGGTGAGAACCAGGCCACCAGGTGAGCCCAGGCCAAGATACCAGCAGGTGAGGCAGGTAGCGTGAGGATGAGGTCTCCTAGGGAGAGGAGCATGGTGGGTGAGTCACTGCAGAGGAATCCTCTGGGGTTATGAACAGGCCTGGCTGGCGAGATGGGAGAAGAATGATAAAACAGCATTGTAGGAGCACCTTCCTGATAGGCAGTTCTGAAACCAGGAATAACCCTTCTGAGGGAATTTCAGGCTTCAGGCAGCTCTGAGCCCCTTCTGTGTGCCAAGGCCAGCGTTAGGAAGTGCATGAGGTGCCTGGGGCCGGCCAGAGCTGTACCTATACAATGGCATTTAATTTATCAGCACAACAACCTCCCAGATAAGCATGCTCATCCCCAGCTTAGAGATGGATACACAGGCCAGGCGAGGCTCCCTGCCCAGGCTCCACAGCTGAACCAGTACAGGAACCCAGGTCTGTCTGACAGTGAGGCTTCTGCTCCTTCAACCAGGCCATGAGGCTTGCTGGCCAGCCGTGGGGTACAGGCAGGACCCAGGAACCCCAAAATGATCACACCATAAACTCTAGCATCCAGAGATTCCTAGTATAATGTGGTCAACCAAATACTCCACTGAGATTCGTATATGAGGCCAGCTGCAGGAAATGCTGCCCAGGGAGGGAGGTAGTTGGAAATCCATTTAAATGGAAGCGGGTCTGTTAAAACCATTTCATCTTCATTTCCCTTTTTAAAAAATTAAATAGGCCGGGTGCGGTGGCTCACACCTGTAATCCCAGCACTTTGGGAGCCTGAGGCGGGTGGATCACGAGGTCAGAAGATCGAGACCACCCTGGCCAACATGGTGAAACCCCGTCTCTACCAAAAATACAAAAATTAGCCGGGCGTGGTGGCGGGTGCCTGTAATCCCAGCTACTCGGGAGGCTGAGGCAGGAGAATCACTTGAACCCGGAAAGCAGAGGTTGCAGCGAGCCAAGATCACACCACTGCACTCCAGCCTGGGCGACAGACAGAACAAGACTCTGTCTAAAAAAATGAATAAATAAATGCCACAGCCGGAAGAGGCTTCCAATAGGAACCAAGCAGAGGCCTGTTTTCTGCTACAAGGTCATCTTGCTTCCATTTGCCAGTGAGGGTCAGGTCTCTGTCCAGGCAGGAGTTCTGCAGACCATTCCAGAAATTCCCTGGCCCACACAGCCATGCCCACTCCAGCTTCTCCCACACAGCCCTCAGATGGAGCAAGGCTGGGCCTGGCCGGGTGGTCACCAGTGGCCTCAGGGGAGACCAGAATGTGGCCTGGTTGGGACCCCACCTGCTTCCCTGGGCTTCAGGCCCGACGTGCAGGCTTATGCACATTCTCAAGCTGCCTGGGAGCTGGACATTGGGGGAGAGTGACGTCAGAGCCTGGAGAGAGCATCCTCTGGTTTGGCTGTGGCCTACGGGGCGTGGCGGGGATGGAGTCTGGCAAAGTTTCGCCTGCTCCTTCGAGCACTGCAGGCGCAGAACCTCAGCAGGCCAAACCCCACCAGCACCAGCAAGGCCAGGAGGACACCACTCATGCAAACTAGAGGGTTTGGTTGGCCTGTTTTTGTTTTCTACATAAATACCAAACAACCATCTCTCCTTCCCTTTGACAAATCAGCAACTCCTCTGTGAAAGCTGACAGTGGAGGATGCATTTCAGGGAGGAAGGGAAGGGGTCCAAGTCAGCCTGGGTATCTACTTATCTGGAAAAGGAGGTTCTGCATGGGGTGTCTGGGGAAGGTCTTTTCTCTGGTGGAGATCAAGAAGGAGCTGGCAGTAGCCTGGACAAAGCAGCTCCCCCAACCCCATAGGCACCACTCGAAGCTCTTGCCTTTTCCCTGTTACCATAAGATGACATAAGTCCCAACCTGTGCCTCAGCTCTACCTTCCTACTAGGGATTTTCAAGATGTTCAGCTCTTCTGAAGCCTGGACATTGTACACACAAGTGAGAGCCAAGCACAGCTGCTTTAGCTTAAAACAAACTCTGCCTTCCGTAATGAAAGTTTCAGCGCAATGGCTGTGATGTCTGTGTGCTTGCTGGCTTGTTTCCTGTGATCTCTCCAAGGACATCACAAGCCACTCACAAGCCACATGCAAACTCAGATGCACAGAACCCCGCCCCCAACTCCCCCAGCCTTCCCTCCTGATGGGGAGACCTGGGCACTTAATTTATCAAAGTTCGAAGAGGCCAGATAGGTGCCAGGCATCCTGCAGCTTGTGGTCTTTGGCTCCATTCGAGCTGCTGGTACATTTATCTAACAACCCAAGGTGCCAGAACCACTAACAGTGTGCTGAGGGCAGTGCAGCCTGAAGGGCTTTAAGAAGGGGAAACCGTGTAATCTGAACCCAAGCCCAGTGAGCATGGAAGCAACACAACCATCTGCAGAGAAAAGCCCAGCCCTCTTAACTGTCAACCCAAGATCAGTCAAGGGATCCAAGATGCAGGTTCTGCCATTCCCAAATGGCACACACATCTTTCTCCACCAAGTGGCTGCTTATGAGCAACTGGGACGAAAGCAGGCACCTACTCCCTTAGGTCCATGACAACAGGGCAGGTGGGGGTGGAGGTGGAGGTGGCGGCAATGGTGGAGATGGTAGAGCTTGTGGTGATGGTGGTTGTGGAGGAGGTGGTGATGACTGTGGCAAGGAATAGCAGTGGGCAGGCCGATCCTGGTTCAGATGGAATTGGGTTGGCACTCCTTCCTGCAAGAGCATGACCAACTGCACCACTGGATCTTAGACTTAGGAATGTTGTGATAGATTTAACACTTCCGAGGCACAACTGCACATTCCTACTAGAGTTTAAAGAGCACATCATAACCTGGGCCCGACATCAACCTGTCTTTCCTTCTGCTCACTTTTCCAGGAGTTCCATCCATTTCTGTGGCTGTTGACTCCCAAGTCCCTGTTTCCAGCCCAGAGCCCTCCCCTGAGCCTCAGTTCCTACATGGTAGTTCTTCAGGACATCCTGTGTCTGTTCTGCGATCAAACTCAGCATGTCCAAATGAGCTATTTTTTTAACATCCATCCTGGTCTCAAACGTACCATCATTCTACATTCTCTATCATGACGAATCCATGCAGACACGAATCAGAAATTTCTACTATGTCCCACACTCATCATCACCACCTCCCCTTCCACCACTCTACCATCACCTCTACCAACACCTCCATGACCTCAACCTCCACCTCCACCCCCATTTCCACCCCCATCCCCATACCCACCACCTTCACCTCCACCACCATCACCACTTTTACCTCTTTTACCTCTGCCACCACCACCACCAATATAAACACCATCATCATCTCTACCTCCACCTCCACTTCCACCACCACCATGACCTCCACTTCCACTCCCACCTCCACCACCCCCACCACAACTTCCACCACCGCCACCAGAAAATTCCTAAGCATAAGATCCAGTGGTATGTTGGGTCATGCTCTTGCAGGAAGGAGTGCCAACCCACCTCCACCTTCACCTCCATTTCTACCACCACCATCTCCACCTACACTACTTTTACCTCCACCTCCACCACTAGCAACATAAACACTATCATCACCTCCACTGCCTCATCTTCACCTCTAGCTTCACTTCCACCACCATCACCATCATTGTCACCTCTAGCTTCCATCACTACCACTACCACCACGAATACCGCCTCCACCTCCATCACCTCCACAGTCTTCACCACCACCTCCACCTCCACCTCCAACACCACACACACACGCACAAACCTTTGTGTGCATACACACACACATGCACACACTCCTACTGGGTCAGGTCACCTACTTCTACTGATTCTTTCTCCTAAATTCTCTAGAGTCTGCCCCTATGTCAATCTTGCCATACCCAGCTCTGCACTCTTCATCTCCCTCTCCTCCCATCTGGCCTAAACACAGCTGTTACAGTGACCTTTCTAGAGGGCTTAAAGCCTGCAATGACTTCTTACCACATGCCCCCAGACTTCCCCAAATGTGCCCTAAAAGAAAGTCTTGATCAAATTTAAAAATGCTGAGTTAAAAACTAAAATGCTTATGTTTATTGTAAGCTTTGCCACAGCCTTTAATATAAATGGGTATTGAGCCACATCTAGAGGAAGAATAGAATTTCCCATAACTTGCTGGGGCTCCTCAGGGAAAAGTGGACACTGAGCCACCTCTTTGGCTCTTGCTTCCCTTTCTCTGCCTTAAAAACCCTTACTCTGCGGATAAGAATAAAGGTTCCTTACACGCCTTCCAAGGTGAATGTGGTCAGCCCCTCTCTACTCCTTCCTCACTCCTTCTCCAATACTGTAATCATCTGTCTCCATTTCTGCTTTCCCCACTGGTCTGGAAGCTCCCTAAAGCAGGGAATAATAGTGATCTCCTGGGCCAACATAGCAATTGAGAAATGGTGTGTGTTCCACTCGTGTTTGTGGAGTAACTGTTGAATGTTTACTGATCTGGGCAAGAACAGTTGAAGCAAAACCAATGGTCTACCGGAGTGCTGTGCCTACCCTCTGCATCTCAGGCCCTCTTCTCCCTCCAACACCTCAGCTCACTGCCCTGGACCCTGTCTCCACCCCTCCATCAATGTCACTCTTACTCACGTCACCAGTGGCCGGAACCACTAACTCCCCGTGGCACATTTCTGCTTTCAGCCAACTCAGCCTCTCAGCAGAATTCTACACAGTCCACCCTCTGGTCTCTCTGAGACACTCTCCAGCCCAGCCGCTGCCCGGTTTTCCTTCCACACCTCTGGCTGCTACTCCGTCCTGGTCTCCTTTACTGGCCGGGGCCTCTCTATCCTTCTGGCCAATGCTGGCCCCCCTTCAGGCTTGGACCTTGTTCTCATCCCCTGCTCTGGGCTCTGTCCATTAGCAGTTTCCTGACCCTTCCCAGCTGTTCCATGGCTGTGACTATCCCCGTCCTCTGATGACCCCTCATGATGTGTCTGCCCCAGACTTCTCCTTGGACCTTTCGGTCTGATCCCACTCACTGCTCAATGGACTAATGTCCTTTAATATCTCACTGGCACCTCAAACTCAGTGTAGTCAAAATCTTGACTCTTGATCTTCCCCCTCCAACCTAATCCGCCTCCAGTATTTTCGCATCTCCATAAATGGCTCGCCCATCTGGCTTTACCTCCATGGCTTGGTCAAAGTTAGTTCCTCTGCAGAGATCTTCCTATAAATGTATTTTTTTGCAATAAGAATAATAACTATGTGACCTGCACTTTTAAAATACCATGTATAGGCCAGGTGAGGTGACTCACGTCTGTAATCCAAACAGTTTGGGAGGCCGAGGCGGCCTAGCTTGAGACCAGCCTAGGCAACACGGTGAAACACTGTCTCTGCCAAAAATACAAAAATTAGTCAGGCATGATGATGTGCACCTGTAGTCCCAGCTACTTGGGAGGCTGAGGCAGGAGAATCACTTGAGCCCAAGAGGTGGAGGTTGCAGTGAGCCAGGATCACGCCACTGCATTCCTGCCTGGGTGACAGAGCAAGACCCTGCCTTTAAAAAGTAATCATCTTGGTTTACTGAAACTCCTCGTTATTGATTAGCAAATCCCCATTTCCCCCTGCTCTGGCCCCTGGAAATCACCATTCTACTCTCTACTTCTACGAGTATCACTATTTTCAATATCTCAGATGTAAAATCATGAAATATTTGTCCTTCTGTGACTTGTTCATTTCACTTAGCATAATGTCTTCCAGGTTCATTTATGTTGTTACAGACAGCAGTATTTTCAGCCTTTTCAAGGCTGAATAATATTCCCTCGTATGTCTATACCACATTTTCTTTATCCATTCATTCTTTGAAGACACTTAGGTTGTTTCCACATCTTTGCTAGTGTGACTCATGCTGCAATGGCACAGGAGTGCAGATGTCTCTTCAAGGTCCTGATTTCAGTTCTTTAGAACAAATACCCAGTAGTAGGATTGTTGGATCATAATAGCTCCATTTTTACTTTTTTGAAGAATCTCTATACTGTTTTACAGAGTGGCTGCACCATTTTGCTTTCCTACCCAGTGTGTGAGGGTTCTAAATTCTCTACACCCTTGTCAACACGTACCTTTCGGGCTTTGGTAATAGCTGTCTTGACAGGTGTGAGATGCTATCATTTTGAGGTTTTGGTTTGTGTTTCCTGGTGATTAGTGATGCTGAGCATTCTTCCCAGTCCACCCGTTTCTCTTGATCCTCATTGCCACCAGCCAATCCAAACACCAACCTCTCTGTTGCTTGCATTCTTGTGGCAGCCTCCAAACAGGTCGCCTGGCATGTGCCTATCACAAAAGGCAGCAGCCTCACCCTTCTCGGCAGATCAACAAGAAATTCTCTTCTTGCCTCCTGGAGGCTCAGAGCTCTTAGACATTCTGCTTGTGTCGCACATAATGGAGCTTGCTTTAGTTTCCTGGGGCTGCCAGAATAAATACCGTAGACGGGGTGGCTTAAACAATGGATGTTTGTCATCTCACGGTTCTGGAAGCTAGAAGTCTGAGATCAGAGTGTCAGCAGGGCTGGTTCCTTCTAGGGGCCATAAGGGAGAATCCGTCCCAGGCCTGTCTCTCTCCTGGTGGGTTGCTGGCTATCTTTGGTGTTCCTCGTCTGGTAGACCCCCACCTTCATCTTCACATGGCGTTCTTCCTGTGTGCGCGTCTGTATCCAAGTTTCTCATCTTTATAAGTTCACCAGTCATACTGGACTAGAGGCCCACTCTATTCCAGTATGGCCTTTTCATAATTTAACTAATTACATCTTCAGTGACTATTTCCAAACAATTAGGGCAAGTTCTAAAGTACTAAGCATGATGACTTCAACTTCAGTTTTAGGGGCAGAGCCTGTCCACAGGTCCAAAGAAGAGGCCACAGAGCCCTGGGTCAGCTGGCACGGGTGGGGGTCTCTCTGTGGTTGGTAGCATATGGACAGGGTGAGCACCCAGTGTGGAAGGCATATGGCGGAGTGGCCAGCGTTATGAGGCCCTCAGACCCTGTGTGGCCTAGGAAGGTCACTTTTGAATGAAGGGACCTTCACCCACCTGCAGAGAAGGCGAGGATCTCCACTACATCTCTGGCGAGGAGATTGAGTGGGGGCCTCCACAGCGCTCCCCAGACCTCTTGTCGGCTCAGCTCTGAGAGCCCCAGTCACCAACAAGCTCTGGGGATGAAGCTGGGTGGCCGCTCACCCTGGCAGGGCCATGGCTCTGGCACCTTACTTATCTGCTGCCCGGAAGGTGCCGGCCCTCCCCTTCCTCATTCACCCTGTCACCAAGAACTGAGGGCCGGCCAGAGCCTTCTCAGCACTTGCAAGATAAATGGGAGTGAGCAGACATTTCTGTAGCCCGACTCCCTTTCTGTGGCTGCCTGGTCCACTTCAAGGTCCACAGACTCCACTCCAGAAGAGCAGCAGTGCGAAGAGAACTTCTCCCGACATGGAGGTGTGCAAAGGGCGCACCTACGACAGCTGCTCTAGGTCACTGGGACTCCATGGTCTGTGTGAGCCTTAGCTCCGTGAAGGCACAGAGGGCCCTTCACACTGACATTTTATCTCCATTAGAGATGGCAGAGGGATTCCTGCAGAGGCCATCCTTTGAGGTTAGCTCATCACAACCATGAGTCCCCCTCTTCCCTCCCACACAGCTGGGCTCCCAAGATTTCAAGAGTGCCCATAGCTGGCTAGCCGCAGCCTGGGCACAAACAGCTGCTCAATAAAGGCCTCCCGGCTGCTTCTTTGTTCCCCATTGGCATGCCCAGCTTCCTCCTGGGACTCCCTCCCAAAGTAGGATTCTCTGATTATCTTTAGCTGATCTCTCTCCCAAGTTCCCCTGTGCTGTCTCCGGCCAGGGTAACAGCATCACCGCTTTCAGTTGCCTCAGCCAGAGATGTTGACTCCTCACAGCCTGTCCTCTCTGAGGCCCCTAGCTTCGGTCTCCCTATTTCCCTTGAGCCCTGCCGCATCTTTCCACCCAGAGAACCTCCCATCAGGCCTGCACTTGGCCTTGCCCTTAGCGTGATGATGGCCTTTGCTCTTGGCTCCGCTCTGGTGGGTTCTTTCGTTCCATCCAACCTCCTCTCTGCCTCCACAGCCCCAGGACAGCTTGAGAGCCTGTACCACCCGATGGTACACTGTTTGGACATGCATAGTCTGGCCTCTGCCTATTTGACTTGACTTCTCCCGGCCAGCTTGCACCATCCCCTAAACATCCATGCCCTTCACCTCCTGCCTCAACCACACCAAGCCACTTTCTATCCCGCACCAGGTCATGCTGTTTCCCACCATTGTGCCTTTCACCACTACGTCCCTCCCTTTTGGAAGACTCTTCTTTAGTCCTCTAGCCCGTGAACCCTTATTCATCCTCTGAGGCCCAACTCCAACGTCGACTTCTGTGACATCAGCCTGAGTCACCCCACTCCTTCATGTCTCCTCCCAGAGCAGGTTGGAACCTCATCCACATTGGATTTGTCACTTCCTATTGTAATCCTTTGTCAACCAGCCAGTCTCTCCCACAAGAGTCCCAAAAGTTCTCAAATGCCAGTGTGCACAATATCACCTGCAGCATGATAGACAGCAGGTCACCTGGCTCCACGCCCGAGATTCCAATTTGGGGCCCAGGAATGAACATTTTCATAAACATACCAGGTGATCTTCATGCAGGTCATCCTGGGGCCCCACACGAGATCTGCTGCTCTCGTGGGCTCCAGGCTTGGGGAATCTCGTCTTCCTCAGGGGTAGGTGTCCCCAGCTCCAGCTCAGCGCCCGTCACATGGAATAATAAATGAGAGACCTCGGCTCACAGCATGGCTTCCCCCTTTCTGCCAGCCAAGTGGCTATGGAAGGCCCCACCGTTCCTCTGAGGTTCAAGAAAGACTTCCACCAGGCCCGGCTCACAGAGCTGTGAGGAGGATTCCGGAACATAAGAACCTCAGGCCCAACATTTGGGCCCACTACATGATCAGTGAATATGGTTGAATCAATAGCAACATATGCTTCTTATAGTTTTCAAAATGTGCTGAGGCCTTACTCTAGTCATGTCATGGGATATCTGCTTACAAACAGTCATAGGAGGAAAAAAATCCCTTCGTCCCCTCCCTTCTTAGGAATCAATGGAGTTTACAATCTGTTCCGATTTCCCCCAGGTGTCAAAGGGAGGGGAGTGTTTCCAGCCTGCTGCGTGTCCCCTGTGGCGGGGACAGGCCCTGGCGTGGGGACCATGGGGAGCTGCGGTGGTCCTGGGCCCATACACACTGGCCAGCAGAAATCACCGTTTTCCCACAGCCCCTCCCAGAAGGTTTGAGGAACAGCAACAAGACTGGGGCTGGAACAGAGACTGAGTGAAGGCCAGAGCCATGGGAAAAAAGGTGGGGGAGGTATGGGGGGCTCAGGCCAGGACAGCCACTGGAGGGTGTGGGCAGAAGAATGTCACCATCTGACTTCCACTACGGAACCATCACTCTGGCCGTTTTATTGAGACTGGAATACGGGGAGAAATAGGGAGGCTGCCTAAGAGCTTGCGTCATTCAGATGTGAATTGATGGTGCTTAGACAAAGGTGAGGGCAGCAAACCTGATGAGAAGAAGCGGGCAGTTCCAGAAAGATCAGCAGGGTTTCCTGGCAATTGGATATGGGGTGTGAGAGAAGACGAGTCAAGTTTGAGTGGGTTTCTGTTGCTTGCAGCCAAAGGAGCTGAGTCCTGACACTGGGTTCCTTTGCCCTCCCCAGGAGGTGGAGGTGCTGTCTTCCAGCAGACTCCCCACTGGGCCCAGGGAAAGCCTGGTAAGATGCGCCCTCAGAAGTCACCCAGGGCCCCATGAGGAATTAGAAGTGATGACTAAGCCAAAGAATTGAGTGAGTGAGGCTGTTTACACAGAGAAGCCCAAAGTCAGAAAGAACAAAAGGTGTGAATGAGAAATCCAGGAAATCGGCCATGAACCCAAGAGCTTGTTTGGGTTCAGCACACTTTCCCACACACTGTCAGCAGCTGCAAGGCCCATCCTCTGTGGCTGAAACTTCTCTCGGCGAAAGCAACAGACCACACACAAAAGCCTTTATGACTGTGTTGGTGGAAGCAGTACTCACCCACCCTCTCTGTGAGCACTCCAGATTTCCCAGCCTCCCTTGTTATGAGGCCAGGTCATGTGACTAATTCTGACCAATGGACTGTGAGCACGAAAGTTGGGTTTTACTTCCAGGACAAGCAGTAGGAGGCAGTGTGTGTCCTCCATCCCTCTCTTTCTGTGTTACAGCGACCTGGGGCAAAATGGATGCCTCCTGGATCCTTGAGTCACCACGTGGAGAAGAACTATTGCCCACTCTTGCTGGGCCTTACAGGAGCAAGAAATAAACTTCTATTTCTTACAAGGTTAATTTATTGCCAGAGCATGGCATGGCATAGCTGTGGCATATACAACTGGGTAAGGACTTGGGCACCAATTTAAAACTACAATACAAGAGTAGGTCACATTCATATATTACTTTGCAGTTTAAAAGAGCTTTTGCTTATTCTCACTTGATACCCACCTGTTCTATGAACTAGGTAGGTCTATCTGAATATTTTCAATGGAGACCTTCTCACTGGCTCAAAAACAATGATTGAGAAATCAATAGATTTCCTTGGTAGAAAACAAAATGTAAAAGAAGACTTTTAAAATCATACTATTAAAAGTTAATATAGACATACAGACAAATTTACTAGGAGCAAAGCAGGACCTACTGAGAAAGGTATGAACTCGACTGAGGAAAATAAAATTTTAACAAATACTGAGTTCTTGATTAGGAAGATTCAGTATCGTAAATATAAAAACTCTTCCAAATTAACGTATAAATGTAACATACTTAGAATCAAAACCCTCAGATGACTTTTTGAGAGGCTTGATAGTATGAATATGAAGTTTTTCTTGGAAAACGAAGAGGTGATAGTAATTTAAACATTGTGTGTGGGAGAGGTCACAGTGCACTACTAGATATTAAAACAAAGCTAACCCTAAACCACAACCATCAAGGTGGGCTCTAATGGAGAAATAAACATAACCACAAGATCGAATAAAAAGCCTGCAAATAGACTCCAGTACTTCTTATTCCAAAGGGATTCGAAGCCAAAGCTTAACAATTTTCAAACCCCCAAACTCTGGGGTATTCCACACATTCCCAGGGTAACAGTGGCTTATGGCAAAGATCCTCACTAGAACGGCCTGAGATGGAAAGGAAGGTGTGTTGAAATGTGTGTGTGACTTTGAAAAACTGCCTCCACACATATACATATTCCTAAAACGCAAAAAAATGATGAACAGTTCAAGATGTTGCTTACTTCTGCAAGAGAAGAAAAAGAATGAAATCAGAAAGACTTCAAAGGTTCTTCAAAGACTTAATGATGTTCTATTTATTATGCTGAGTGGCGGGTAGATGAGGGTTCATTACATTTTTCTTTTTTTTTTTTTGAGATGGAGTCTCACTCTGTCATCCAGGCTGGAGTACAGTGGCACAATCTTGGCTCGCTGCAACCTCTGCCTCCCGGGTTCAAGTGATTCTCGTGCTTCAACCTCCAGAGTAGCTGGGACTACAGGCACACGCCACCACACCCAGCTAATTTTTTGTATTTTCAGGAGAGACAGGGTTGTACCATGTTGGCCAGGCTGGTCTCAAACTCCTGACCTCAGGTTATCTGCCCACCTCAGCCTCTCAAAGTGCTAGGGTTACAGGCGTGAGACACTGTGCCCAGCCTATTATATTATTCTTTATTCCTTATGTAGACAATCTACACATTCTTTGTATGTATGAAATATTTCCTAATACATTTTAAAACCCCTGAGATGTATTGATATCCCTCCCAGGAAGATGTATCCACTCCATCTTCAGTTACAAATCAATGAATTAATAAATGAATAGTAAAATGATAAAAGATCTTGAAGAATTGTAGCATGAAGCATTACCCATGATTCACCATATTTTGCAAAAAAAAAAACGTGATGAAGATGAGGTCCAGTGCTTTCATAAAAACAAGTGAGGAAATAACTTTTAGTGTCATCCTATTCTTCCCATAGTACTTTAACCTCCCTACCACACTGTACAAAAAAGACATAGACTTCCGATACAGCTGCAATCACCATTTAGAACTGTAATGGTAAAAAACAATATTTTTTCCTTTTTTTTGAGTCTTACCCTGCCACCCAGGCTAGAGTGCAGTGGCACAATCTCAGCTCACTGCAACCTCTGCCTCCCAGGTTCAAGCAATTCTTCTGCCTCAGCCTCCCGAGCAGCTGGGACTACAGGTGTGTGTCACCACACCCAGCTAATTTTTGTATTTTTAGTAGACACGGGGTTTCACCATGTTGGCCAGGCTGCTCTCGAACTCCTGACCTGAAGTGATCCACCCACTTTGACTTCCCAATGTGCTGGGATTACAGGCGTGAGCCACCATGCCTGGCCAAAAACAAAAACAAGTTTAAACAATTTTTAAACTCCCATAGAAATAGAATATTATAAATTCTATATGGAAAAATCAACAAAAATTTATTGAAGGACATTTTTAAAAAGACACGAATAACTCCATGTTCCTCAGTGGAAATGCTCATCTTTATAAAAGGCTCATGTTTCCCCAAAATAGTGTACAAATTGAATAAATTGCCAACCAATATCTTAAAGGATTCCTATAGAATTTGCAAACTGGGTTCTATTTTAAATATATCTGAAAGAAGAGCCAGAAATGTCTGAAAAATAAGAAAATTGAAAGGTTCTTGAGATATTGGATATCAAACTATTCTATAAAGTTTTAGTTATTAAAGCATTGTGATATAATTGGCAATAGGATAGAAAAATTGATGAAAAAAAAAAACAGCAAGTCTTGAAAAGGAATCATAATATATGGTAGAGGTGTCATTTCAAACCAGCAGAGACAGACTCAAATGTTTAATGACTGAAGGCTGGACCTTTAACTAGTATTATGGATGATTTGCTTAGGGCCTAGCACAGTGGTTCACACCTGTAACCCCAGTAGTTTCGGAGGCCAAGGCAGGAGGATCAATTAAGCCCAGAAGTTCAAGACCAGCCTGAGCAACATAGTGAGATCCTGTCACTACCAAAATAATAATAATAATAATAATAATAATAGCCAGGCATGGTGCCACGTGCCTGAGGTTCAAGCTACTCAAGAGACTGAGGTGGGAGGATCCCTTGAGCCTGGGAAGTCGAGGCTGCAGTGAGTTGTGAGCATGCCACTGCACTTCAGCCTGGGTGATACAGTGAGACCCTGTCTTAAAAAAAAAAATTGAACTACTCAGATCCCTAACACAACATTATATACAAAAATAAAATTCAAATGAATCAAAGAATCAATTGCAAAAAATAAATTTATAAAAGTATTAGAAAAATATGTAGGAACATATCTTCACACTTAGTACGCAGAAAGTTTTGCTAAGCAAGATATCAAATCCATTAGCCATAAAATAAAATAATGATATATTCAACTACCTACAAATTTGAGAAGTTCTATTCATTAATAACATCATTTCCTAAGTTTAATGGTGAGAGAGACTGAGGGAGAAATTATCTGTAATGTGTATGATAAATAATCCCAATTCACAAACTGTAAAAAATTTTAGAATTAATAAAAGAAAAAGAGCAACCTGGGCAGAATAACCAGGCAAAAGACACCAAAACACAATTCACAGAAGAAATACAAATGTTACACTTAAAAACACGAGTTCAAACAATGAGATGACATTTAAAAATGTACTGGATTGGCAAACATTTTTAAAGATTGATAATATAAGGTGTGGGTTAGGTTGTGAAAGAAAAGAATCCATTACAAGGCTGCATCACAAGCCCTTAGAGTATGCAATGGGCACCCTGTTTTGGAGGGCATTGAGCGACGCCCACTGACAAAACAGGCGGCTTCTGATCCAGTAATCTCACTGTTAGGAATGTACCTGACCCAGATCCTCACACCGTGCACAAGGCTACACATCCAGGAACATTTCCCGCAGTATTGCTAATAATAGTCAAAGTTGGAGAAACGTAAAGATCTCTTAGAATGGGACTGGCCAAATAAATGATGGTGTGTTACTCCTATGAAATATCATGCAATCATTCATAAGAATTAGGTGGTTCTAAATGTACAGAAGCAAAAAGAGACCAAAGGCATGTTCTTAAATGCAAGATAGAGACTCAAAACAGTACATTTGTTATGACCCATTTTTCAAGTGCCTCTCTCTCTCTCTCTCTCTCTCTATATATATATATATATATTTGTGCAATATTTGTAGGGAGATATATATATATGTTATGAAACAAAGAACTAGAATGGTCCTTACCAACCTGTTACTCTAGGAAGAGAAATAAGATTGGGAGTGAGGTGGGAAGATGGGATCTGTGATGAAGAACTTTTAATAATCTATGTTTCTGTTGCATGAGACGTTTTAAAAAGATATGTTAAAAAATAATCAAAGAATAGTAAATGCAGAATTATTTTAAATTTTTAAAAATTATTTCATTTAAATTTTTAAATCCTTAAATATATTTGCAGCAATCTTTCCTTTGTAAAGTAGTACATAGGACCATAAAATGACCACGCAGTCTGAACCGTGCAAAGCAATCTTAGTGATTAAGAGGGAGAACACACCCTAAGTCTCCTCTGAGAAGGGAACAAGGACTGGGTCTTGAAGAGAAACCTACAAGTTTTTCTTAATATACTTCTGTGTTATTGGATAGTTGGCAATGAGCGTTAGAATTTTTAAAAGAAGAAAAACACATGCAGAAAAAGAGAAAGTCATCTGACAATATCATTGTTTTTCTAAAGAAATACTTAAAATGTGTATACATGAGAATATTTCATTGGATTATTATTGAATTATCTTTATTAGATTTTTTACATTATGAAGTAATACGTGTCTGCAACAATGAAACAAGCCAAAGATGATGAAGAAAATGTTACCATTTCTGGATTTGTTCCCTTTCACTGCTCTATGTGAATATTTGTGTGTCAATGCCATACTGTTTTGTTAAAGCAGTTTTAAAGCTGTAATATCCCCTGAGGCAAACTACTCCCCTCACACCATTCTTTTATAAGTTGTTCCAGGCTATTCTCAGACTTTGTTCTTTTCAATTACTTTTAAGATATATTTATTTAAAGATATAGTATAGGGATTCCATTTAAAATCACATTTCATTTTCATTTTTATACAATCTTGACTTTCTATTTAGGTATATGATATGTCTTCCAATGTTGTTTTAATTTCTTTAATAAAGTTGTATAATGTTCTTCAGTAGGTGTTAGATTCTTCTTGCTAGTTTTATTTTTATTCCTATGAATATTGCAGAATTTTAAATAACTAAGATGAGTGGGAGATTTCCATTTTCATTTCTAACTAAATTTTGATAATAGAGAAAGGCTATTTATTTTTGTTAAGGCTATTTACCTTGTATCCAGAAAACTTGCAACATGTTCTACTCAATACTAAGTTTTAATTAGTCTCTCAGGTTTTCAAGATATGCAATCAACCATGATAATTTTGTCTGTTTGTAATATTTATATTTTTAATTTAATTTTCATGTTTTATCTTAGTAATAAACGCACACAGTTTTAAAAGTCAAATGATACTAGAAGATTTATAATTTTAAAAAGTAGTTTCTTGCTACATTCACTTTTTTTTTGCCACACTTACTTTTTATTCTGAATCTTCAGATGCAGCCACCTTGACCTATTTTAGTTACTTCTTTCAACATTTTCACAGAGCCATATTTCTAAATGACATGTTCATATGAGCACATTTTTTTTTTTTAGGTTTAGATACTATCTGTTGACTTCCTGCAATGGGAAAATAAGAATTTAGCTCTCTTATACCACCCCTCACCCACATATATATTCCCCATTCTCCTAATATAGTTTTACCACAATAAACCAATTTTTATATTCACATAGTCATGGATATGTAAATATTATCTATAGCTGAGCCATACACATAGTGACCATCTTTCCTTTGCTTTACACCTTTTCTTTTCCCTGAAGTTAATAATGGCTTTAGTTTTTTGTTTCTTCCTTCCTTTCTTTCTTTCTTTGCTTCTTTGTTTTCATGTGTGTGCATGTGTATTGCTGTTATTGTTTTGTTTTGCTTAGCTATTCATTAACATCTCCTCTGGATACATTCTCCTCCCAATATATGTAAGTACACCCCATAATCTATTCATTTTGTGTCTTTTTTTTTGGAGATCTCTTTTCTGTGGCCCTCTATCTTCCTGCTACAAATGGGATCAGCTGCTCTGATAGGCAACTACACGGCTGTTAATTCTGGACTTCCATTCACATTAACCTTTCAAAACATCTTTTTGCCTTTCAGCCATGTTTCCTTTTCACTTATTTTTCATTTTTCATGGTCTTTCTCTGTATTAATTTACTCTTTGCAGTAGTTAGAAGAGAGATGATGAGAAAGAAGTCATTCCCACTTGTTGTAAAAGTTTTCCAGTAGAGAGAGAAACATGAACTACTAAGCCAAAATGGCAGAAGAGAAGGGGTTAACTGAAAGAGAAAAACTGTGGTCACCCAAGATAAGAAGGTACTATGTGGGAGAAAGTTCCCAGAGATCACACATGGGTGAGCTGGCGTTGGAGAGGGGAAAGCCTTCCCACAGGCATCGACCGGAAGAGCTGAAAGGCAGACTCTACTTCTGGGAATCTGGCAGACTGGATTATTTGGGTCAACCCTTCTGCAGAAAACAATGACGAATTTCAGATAAAATAGGAGAGACACATATTTTGAAGCATCCAAAAGCTGGCTAAATATTAGATTTATTAAAGTTGCCTTTTTGACAGTCAAAAATCATGTACTAATAATAATATCATTTGTTGCAACCTAATAGTGAGGAATTATTAGGCCAAACATTTAAGAGAAAGAGGGAGCCCCAGAGACGAAAGAGGGAGCCCCAGAGACGAAAGAGCAATACTGGAGTTGCTTTTGCTTTGAGGGCATCTGCTGATGAATTTTGGTTCCTGATGGTGATGGAGGGAAAACAAAAGTGAAGAGTATAACAGGAGAATCTCCCCACATTAAATCATGAGCCCCAAAAGCTATACCCTCAGAATAAAAACAAGTCGGCAGTAATCTTCTTCTCCCATCCGAGTGAGGGAATTACATGAGGCACTGAGCAGAGCAGGAGAGGATGGCGATGTCCTCTTAATGTTTGTAATCATAAGTAGGCCTCTAGGGAGGTCTGCATCCCAAATTCACATTCCGGATGCTCCCAAACTAATCTTAAGTGCGAATTTAGTTTAAAGTACTCTTTGACTAGTAGTGACCTCAGGCAACTTCAGGAAAAAAAATGCAAATCCTGAAGGGAAGCACTTCATCCCACAAATGATTTTTCAAGGACAATGAGCATTACACAATAAAAAATAACCAAGCACATAAGGAAACAAGGCACCATGAGTGAGACCCAATAGAAAGAATGAACAGCAGAAACAAACTTGCAAAAAGTCAGATTCTAGAATCATATGACATGGATTATAAAATAACTACGCTTCTGGATGTTAAAAGATTTTCGAAGCTTAAAAGATCCTGCAAAGAATAGGAAACTATAAAAAGTGACATAGCACATTTGAAATTGAACCAAATGGAACTTCTAGGAATAAAAATAAGCAATAATCATAATTTAAAACTCAGTCAACAGGTTCAACAAAAGCAGAAAAAGCTGAAGAAAGAATTTGGGAACTGGAAGCTAGGTCAATATAAATCATCTAGAATGAAGCACAGAGACAAAAAAAATGGAAAATATGAAAGAGAAGTTAAGAAATATGGATGATGGAATGAGAAGACCAACATGCATTTAATCAGAGTCAGAGAAGGAGAGGAAAAGAATGGAGAAAAGTCAGTATTTTAAGAGATATTGGCTAGATATTTTCAGAACTGGTGGAAGTTTGGAATAGGATCCTGGGTAGTGTTCCTCATGAAATACATAACAAAATTTGCTCTGCCGTCATAGAGTTGTGGGTATTAGTAGGACTTGGGGAATTTTAAATTTTATTAAACTAAGATCACACCACCCCACCCTCTGAGTTAAAATCCAGTATCAGGGTGATAACGCATTACAAAATCAGCCCCTACTCTGGATGGGAAATGAGGACTTACAGCCCAGCTGAAACGGAGTGGAGGAAGTTCTTGAGAAACACTGATATTAGGATAGAATTCCTTTGAATCCTCCCAGAAGAGCCATGAAGTTTCATTTTTAAAAATCAGTATTTTGGTGAAAAACATAACTTCCTCGGAGGATGAAAAAGAAAACCCCATGAGGTTCTACATCAACAACCTGGGCCGAGGTGCCGGAAAACTTCATATACTCTGTCTTGTCATGAGTTACAGTCATTGTTCTGGGAATTTTCTCAGGGGCTTGGCATTTTTCCTTATAAACAAAACTACATATCATCTTGAAGCTGTCTGATAACTGGAATGCTAGCAGTTACAGCGTCTTTTCCAGGCCAAAGAGCAATGCCCAGTGGTCCCAAAGGGCAACTAGGGGTCTAGGTTTCAGTTTTCATTCCCCAGTGGAGCTGCTCTCATGCAGGACACATGTGGAGACAGGCAGCTCCCATGGACCTCAGAGGCTTCTTCCTCCACTCCACAGCCCTGTACTTCTCTCTGCCTGGAGATAGCAAAGATCAAGGGCTAAGGCTTCTGAGGGTCTGTTAGTATGTACTCAGTTCCTTGAGACTCCTAGCTCAAATACCCATGGCTGGTACAGCACGTTCCTTGTTAGCAAATTAATCCTGTGATGAAGTTTATAAGACAAAGTCTGATGACCTCTTGGATAAAGGGATGCAGGCTCAGAGACAGTTTAAATAAACTGAAGTAAAAAGGCAAAGAAATAATCATTGGCAAGCTTCCCAGTCATCTTTCTTACAGTTTCTCTCCCTCCTTTCCTTCCTTCCTTGCTTCCTTTCTGTTAGTAATATCAGGGTAGTTTACCTCTTTATTATCTAGCCTTGATTCCCCACCATGCCTTGAGCAGAGCCCCTGATTTAGAGATTGATCAGGGAGTCATGCACACTTCTGTGTCATTGTACCTCTATTGGTGGTGGTGCTGGGCTCTTTCATGTGAATACGAGACTGATCCCTGTAGGACTGGCAGAAGGTGGTTTACAGGCATTCTCAGCTACCTTGAGAGTCTGCTCTCATTGGAGTCTAGGTTCTCTCCTCCTCCAGTGCCTCCCTCTGGCCACCCCGCACACTCTTCTTCATTCATAAACCTTCAGTCACTCCCCATCGTCTCCAGCCTCAAGGCTAACCTTGTCTGGCTTTCAAGGCCTTCCTCAGTCTCATCCCAATAACAGTCCCCAGCTGATTCCCAGCTCACATTTCCCTAGTGGTTCTCAACCTGGGGTGCCCTAGAGGGTGTTTGGAAATGTGTAGAAGCATTTCCTTTGTCATTAGGATGGAGGTGGCACTTACTGGGCAGGGTCCAGGCAAGAGAATTACCCTCTAATGCCTGGAACAGTCCCACACACTGAACAATTGTCTCATCCCGATGCCAGTGGTGCCCCTGTTGAGAAACGCTGCTTGATTCTGGCCAAACTTGTTCACTCACCATCCATCAAACCAGTTATGTGTGTTTGCACTACTGGCCCAGCCCACCTGGAATTTCCCTCCTTTCCTCTCTGCTTCTCTGAGTTCTACCCACTTAGAAGGCACTCATTTTAAAGATGTGGCTTGCTTGGACACCCAGCTGAAGCCATTCCCTCTAAATCTTCAAAGCCACTATTATCACTGAGAGGCTGACCAGCTCGTGGGAAGTATGTGGACACTGGAGCCGCACAGCCCCAGGTTTGAGGCTCGTTCTGCCACTTTACCCATGTGGCCTGAGGAGAGCCACTTCCTCTTGCTAAGCCTACTTTCCTTGTCTCTAAAGTAGAGATGATAATAGCTCCTACCTTTTTTCTATGAGGAATTTTCTGTGAGGATTAAATGCTGCACCATAGGGTAAAGTGCCCAGTGCCTCCTGGCATGTGGCAGGAACTCTATTAATGCTATATATATACCTATATATATTCCTTACAAGACAGTGTGCTTATTCACTAAATGCTTGGAGAGTTGATATCCACCCCTAAGGCTATCTACAAAGTTGAAGCATGTAGTTGCTGCAAAGTTGAAGCATCATGCTAGACGGACTGGGTAGACAAAGATTCATTTTCCTGCAGCCACAGAGTGTGTCTTAGTACAGGAGCCACTTAGAAGCAGCAAATGAAGAGGGGCCTCCACGGGGCCGACACCCTCAGAATCCTATCTTTTCACTACGCTGAAGCACATGCTTAATGATGCCCACTGCTTGAGGTCCGTGCACATCCCAAAGAAGAGCTAAGAGGAGAACCTGGGCTCCATCAGTCTTACTGAGGGCAGTGACTGCCCATAAGAAATGGAAGCCAGAGAGTGGGAGTGAGATGCCGTCCCCTGAAATGGAACGCCACTTCCACACCACTTCCAGCATCTCTCAGCTGCTCGCTCCTTGCTCTGGTTCTGTGCTCCTAAAACTCTGTTACCTTGCTCTGTGGCCTGAGAAAAGGCACTGACCCTTAGAGGAGGAATGGCTTCACTGCATTTATCCAGTGACATGGGATGTTACAGATATCCCGGAATGAGGGCAAAGGCCAGGCCAGCCCCAGTTTGCTGGTCTGAGGCCAAAGCCTGAGACCCTGCTCTCTTTGAACTGGCTCATAGCAAACATGAAGGCCTCGCCGATGAAAGCTGAGGATGTGACTTGCTTGGTAACCCTTAAGAAATGAAAGTTGAGAAAATTCTTAGTGAGGAATAACTAAGAGTGATACTGTAAGCCAGGGACTTTCAAGTGCCTCCTCAACGATTTCCTACTTTTAAGGTTTACAACATTCCAGAAGTCTAAAAAGATGCATAGAGAGTATTCCAAACTCCCTAGAGGAAGAGTTCAGATGTAAGGCATTGAATTTGCTGGGCTTTGAAGACAAGGAAATGTCAAAACCAAACTCAGGACAATATGTTAAGGGAACAGATGGGACTGTCTGGTGGGAGTGAAGGAACCTTGAACAGAGTGGGGAGGACTGAACCTGAGCTGAATGACAGAAGACTTCTGGGCACCTCACACAGCTTCTCTGAGTGTCTGCCTCACTATTCCATGAGGACATTGGCCTATAAAGACTACAGATGCTCCCTGACTTACAATGGGGTTGCATCCCAATACACCCTTCATAAGTTGAAAATATCATAAATAGAAAATGCATTTAATACACCTAACCTACCAAACATCATAGCTTAGCCTAGTTGACCTTAAACAGGCTCAGAACATTGACATTAGTCTACAGTTGGGCAAAATCATCTAACACAAAGCCTATTTTATACTAAAGTGTTGAATACCTCACGCAGTTTGTTGACTGTACTGAAGTATGGTTTCTAGTCAATGTGTATAACTTTTGCACCATTGTAAAGTTGAAAAACCCTAAATCAAACCATCATAAAATCTATGTCTATGTGATGAGCCAGTTAAACACCCAATGGACTTTTACCCAAGGGATTGGTAAGTGGCCAAAATGATTGCTTTGGTTGATTCTTTGTCTGCTGGCTCTTTCCACAGAAGACTTCCCCCTCACATGACGAGCCACAGTGGCATGTGAGGATGTCCAGCTCTCTTGGGTCACCCCAGATCCACCTGATGCTACGTTCCTGGCCCTGGGCCCTGGCACCAAGCTCTGCTCTTGACACTAGTCATCTGTTGGTTACCTCTCTGGACCTCCCCTTCTTCGTGTCTCCATGAGCTTGCTCCCAGACCCCAGGGCAGGGCTAATTCCATCAGGGCTCTGGACTGGGGGTCAGCTGCACCTGTGCCCAAAAGCCAGAGCCAAGAAGCTGCAATGTCCTTTGCTCACCACACTGCACTGGGTAGCACCTGGTGTATAGTCAGAGCACCAGGATGAGAATGGACAAGGGCCAACTTGAACTCCTGTTGTCTGAAGGGAATGTGTCTGTCACTGCCCTGAACAGGCAAGTCAGAGAGGAGCTGGAACAGAGGCCTGATTTGGTTCCTTGCACCTGTTGGTACACCTCTCAATACAGGGTCTCCACAGGAGCTCTGGACTGAGAGTCACAATCATTTACACCCCTGGGTAAAAGTGTCCAAAAGAGAAAGGCTGGAGGGGACTCCCTGGCCAATGACAAACACAGTGTCCCTCTTCAAGAGCTGGAGAAGCTTAGGCTTCAACATGGAGAAACATGTCTGTCTCAAACCTACGTCTGGCCAAGGTAGGCACATGTTTCCCTGCCAGGGGCCAGCTGGAAGCTTCCTGGAGCTCCTTATGCTTCTGGCCTCTTCAACTCACAAACTGTTCAGCAGGGCAAAACACTTAACAAGCTGGAACTTAATCAAAACTCTAAATGCATTAGGTCATTTCTCCTGTAATGAGAAAGAAATCACAATAAAACAAATTCACATCAAGGACATACTGAAAGAACAGTAACAAAAGCCATATCCACAAAACAATCTTAGCCTTGTCACCAGTGAGGAGGCAACCTTAGGATGGTGGCTCTAAGGCCATCAAATCCCCGAGGAACCGTCCAACCATCCAACAAAAAAATCAATACTGGAGACGATCACTGTTTCCGAAGGCAGAGAGCAGACACAAGCATCGTGCCTTGTCAGTGACGATGGAAAGGGAAACGCTTCTGCAGTCCATCTTCGATCAATGAAGTGATTTTATTAACTGACTCTTGAGTATCCAGGGCCCTCCTTAAATGTTCTGGTGAAAGGACATTTGTAAGATACACAAAGGATTCACACACCCTTCATCTTGACAAAATCAGACGCTTCATATCTTTTGTGGAAATGAGATCGAGAACAAAATAAAATATAAAAATCTTTTTAAATCCACAAAACAATGAGGAAAAGAGAAGGGGACGAAGGGACAAACAAAAAGAAAAGGGGCCACTTGCCTGGCCCTTTGGGGGCCTGGAAAGTTAAGCGTGTCCTAAAGTCATGGCACTGGCCGCCCTCCAAAATCTGAGCGGCACCTCAAGGCATTTGGAAGAAAGCACCACTTGGCTGGGAAAAGTGGCATCAAGGGAGGCTTTCGGGCCAGGAATTACAAGGAAAGTAACAATCATGTTAATCAAGTGCCTAGAATTGGCTTCGCACTGACTTTCTCTGGAACTATTGGCAGTTTATATCTTTCCGTTTATTTGCACAATTGACCAAAATTCCTTCTACCTTAGAACGTATTAAACTGATCTACTTGTTCTTAAGGTTCAGGAGATCACAGATGCCTTTGAGAATCCAACAAAGCTACGTACCCTTTCCACCAAAAAATTATTGTTGGCACACACTTCTCAATGAATTAAGAAGGACCCTGAAGCCAACTCATAGACCCTGGTTTGAAACCCCTGTGCTAAAGTGGGCTCCATTCGTGACCCAGGGACCAAGGATGGGTGCAGTTTCATTTCCCGAGTTTCAATATCAGGGGCCAATCATCTATGGGAGGTGACGGGATCATTCTAATCATAAGAGAAAGGCACCTTAGGGCCTCCCAAGTTTGCCCTGGGAATTTAGCATCCTCACTGGTTATTGTGAAGGCATCCATCCAACCTGGACAGGGCCCTTTCTTCCAGGGGCTTTCAGGCATTTACAAAACACCAGTTGGCACAACTCTTCTAGGCAGGTATGAGACAGGACAACCTATTAGTACTCAAATCAGGGACTGTCTCCATTAGGGGGGTGTGTGTGTGTTGGTATGCACGTGTGTGCATGCACACGTGCACCTGGGAATCTCAGGCCATCTCAGTGGGCTGGTTGGGTTCATCTAGACTCATCTGAGCCATTTCTTCACTTTGGAGCATTTCTCCAAGGGAATTATGGGTAAAACCAACATCACAAATGAGGTAATGATTTGGCCCAGCAGTGATCCTCATCACTTCCCCTCCCAGCTTGTTGGCTGGGAGCAGTGCTCTGGCCCTGTCTGAGAAGGGAGGAGAATAGAAACTCCCTGTGGTCCACCAGAGCAGAGCACTGGGTCCAGGCAAGCTCAGGAGCTCTCCCCCATACACTCTTCACACAGGAATCAGAGACACCGATGGGAAAAATGACATGCTCTAGGTCACTGTCTAGAAAGGGCACAGCCAAGACTCCAGCCTGGGTCTGTTTTACACAGTTCCTATGCCCCAAACCACAGTCGGAGTGCAGTGGGGGTAAACAAAGGGAAGGCAGAAGCAAAGAACTTCCTTGCTCTGTGTGATGTGCTTTCAGATTGCAAGGAGCTTTCTGCACACTGGGGGACCACTTGCCCTGAGAGAGTCTGGGGTCTACAGGCCTCCCTGCATTCCACTACTGGGGAGAGCACACTGATGACAGCCCTCGCCTGGTGTTACTGATGTCTTGGCATGTTGGCCATGCGATAAGCAGATTTTCATCTCACCTCTGACTTGGCGACACACGATGAGCCTCCTGGTGGGCTTGAGGGTCGTGCTGCAACATTCCGTTTCTACTGCATCAGTGTCACTGGGGCACACAGAGCACGCCTTCCTGCAGCCCCAAACCTACTCTGGCTACCGGTTCCCCCAGCAAGGCCCCTCCCCACACAGGGACCAGGGTGGCAAAGGGTGCACAATGCCCTCTTCCTGTGGCCTATTGAGAAGGAATGGGCAGGGCACGGAGGCAGTGGGGAGGCTGTGAAGGAAGGCTTGCCTTCGTTTTAAGGTTTGGTGCTTTTAGGCATAAACTCTGAGTTTCTATCCTAACACCATGCCCACAGCCAGGAGGCTGGGAAGTCAGGCTTGCTGGGGCTCAGACCTGAGTAGCTAGTCTTCATGCTCTGGGCCAAAGAGCACAGCAGGGTACATGCCTGGGGGCAGTGTCCTCACAGCAGCAGGGCAGCACCTGTGGCCCATAGCAATGACTGAACTATGGCCCTGGGGTCCTCCTGGGTGGCACACCACCCCCCAGTATCAACTAGGAAGGGTCTGGAGTCAAGCTTCTGCCCCTACATTGTGTTGGCTGCCTCTTTCCTATACAATGTTTAGGGGTTTGCTTGATTTATTTTGAGAGCAAATTACTATCACAATTTGAGAGCCCTGAGCCCCTCGCCTGCCCCAGGGCTCTCCTCATTCCCCCTGTGCTTTCTCTCTTTCTCTCTCTCTCTCCCCTGTATACTTCCACCCATGCAGCTGATGTGACACAGCTCAGCAGAGTGATTTAACGCTGGGATCATTCCTGTCTGACACTCTGACTTGGGAGAAAACCTGGGTGTTTTTGTGCATAATAGAGCTACTTTCCTCACTCAGCATCAGCATTTACGGGCTGTACAACTCACTCTTCCTGGAATTCGCTCTTCTTGTTCTTGTAATCCTGGGCTCAGCGATGCTATGCCTCCCTGTTCTCTGTTTCCTGCAAGGATTTTTTTTTTTCTTTTTTCCTGGCCACATTAGATCCATTAGAAGGCTCCCCATTTTTTCCCTTCCATTTCTCCCTTTCCATCCCCCCTTTCAGTCCAGCCTGAGGGTTTCTGAATAAAGCCAGAGGAGCGCATTCCCGCCTTTGACTCACACTGCTCCCGTTGAAAGTTCACTGAATTTCCTTATGCACCAAGAAGCTTCACACTGAGTACCTCTGAGAAACTCTTACTCACTTGATTGCAACATTGCTAAACTTTTGGCAGAACACATGTTTACCCATTTAATTATCATTATTAAGTGTTTCTCCCACTCGGATTTCTGGTTTTACATATTATATCATTTTTGGCTGAGCAGACATGTGTGGGGAGTGGTATATAGAAGGGGGAAAAAGATACAATTGATCGTGCTGTGCACTTCAACTTTAATTTTTCTCCCAAGGACGACTATCTACGAGCTATCTATGTCACCAAGCAAATATTCTTTTCTTTAAATCACTTTTCTTTTGTTTTCAGAAAAAGTCCCTTCCATTGGTCCTCCCCTCATTGGGTCTTACTCATGCCTCAATCACTTCCTACTGGGGTTATAGATGGATTTTGTTTCACGACATCTAAAATGGTGTCTTTTGAATGAATATCCAAGGAGCCAATCAGACATAGAAAGATTGATTCTGGAAAATAAAACATTAGTCATTTGCTTTCCTCACTTGTGAAACACACTGAAGGATTAAAATTCAAATCACTCATCCGGATTTCCAAGGTTTTCGTCATCCCAATCAATCTCGTAATTCAAATCCAGAATCAACTTCGTCTATTCACATATGCCTTTCTTTTTTTGGTGGATTTGTGGGTGAACATTTCCAAGCCACTGGCCAGGGAAGACAACAGAGGATGACCCCTCTATGTGAACCACAGGTCACTAGCCCATGAGCCCAGCTATCTCCAGGAGAGAACTGAGGAGCTTCTGCCAAGGACACATTGACCTCTGGGATGACCTGGCCTGAAAGGACCCCCACATTTGACTCTGCTCTAACTACCTGTCTCATCACTGTTTGTTCCCCACTGCTCCCCACCAGGGGTCCTGGCTCTAAGTCCACTCTCGAGGACGAAGGCGCCAGCTGGGAAGGCATGGTCCGAGAACGTCTTGCCTGCAAGGGGTCATGATCTGGCCCCAGCCTCGGCTCATGTGGGCAGCTGATGCATCTTCCCATGAGTGGGAACTGTGGGTTCACCCTCATCTTTGTCCTCTAGCAGGTGGCCCTCAGGGAGCAGCCTTTCCTCACAGTCACCCGCTTCCCTCTGGGCCTTGACCCTGCTACTGCAGAGAAGGCTATGTGCTCACCAAAAATGTGTGCTTATCTCCGAGTGTGGGGTGGTGCCTGGGAGACAGCCCTGTCCAGCAACAGCCCTACAGGGGACGACGTTTTCCCCTTCCCTTGCTTCCAGGCAAGGCCAAGGCCAAGGCCGAGACCAAGTGACTAGTTCTTGCCAGAGGAATGTCGGCAGATGTGCTGAGTGTCGCTTCTGAGGCAGACATGACTGAGCCTTCCCTCCACTCCCCAGCTGGAGAAGAAGCAGGTCCAGGGGCCTGGGGGATGGCAAAGACACAAGAGGGAGAGATCCAGGTCTCTGTGGATGGGTCGCCGTTGCCCAAGCACGTCTGCCTCGGACTGCTGTTCCATAGAGTGGAATACAAAGGCCTACACGCCAAACCGTGGAGATGCAGGGGGTCATTTGTTCCAGCAGCCAGTGTCCCTTCAGCCTCCAACGGCCATCTTCACCCCTCCCCCTCTGGAGCTGCTGAGTTCCTGGCAGAGCTCCCTGGGTGTGGCCGCCCGTCCTGAGCCTGCCATCTCTCAAGGGGCTAATTTCCCCACAACAGCTGAGACCAGCACCCTGAGGGCCAGCAGCAGTGGCAGCTTCAAACCTCCAAGTCTTTTTTTATTTTATTTTAATTATTTATTTATTTTTTTAGATGGATTCTCACTCTGTTGCCCAGGCTGGAGTGCAGTGGCAAAATCTTGGCTCACTGCAACCTCTGCCTGCCAGGTTCAAGTGATTCTCCTGTCTCAGCCTCCTGAGTAGCTGGGATTACAGGTGCACCACCACCACGCCCGGCTAATTTTTGTATTTTTATTAGAGACGGGGTTTCCCCATGTTGGTCAGGCTGGTCTCAAACTCCTGACCTCAGGTGATCCACCTGCCTCAGCCTCCCAAAGTGCTGGGATTACAGGTGGGAGCCACTGCGCCCAGCCTCCAAGTCTTTTGTCAAGATGACTTCTGTCCCTTCAGGGCACGTCCAGCAGGTGCTGCCCAGGCTGCTGTGGGGGGGACAAGGGCTCATTGCCCAGTAGGGGCAAGGGGAGGCTATACTGGGGTCAGCTCCCCCAGGGTGCAAATCTGCACCCAGAGTCCACAAGGAGCCTCGCCTATCTCTCAGTTCTCAGCCTGCTAAACAGGAGAATGATGCTTCCCGCAGGGTGGCTAGAGGCTTTCAAAGGATATGACACCTAATGTGGCTGGTGCAAGGGCTCAGGAAACATCAGCTCCCTTCCGCCCTCCTCTCTGAGTAGGAAACTATGAGGCTGAAAGCCATCTAGAAAGGCAAAGAGGGAACCCCCCCTAAAACCCCAAGACAGGTCAGGCGCAGTAGCTCACGCCCATAATCCCTGCACTTTGGGAGGCCGAGGCAAGCAGATCACCTGAGGTTGGGCATTTGAGACCAGCCTGACCAACATGGAGAAAGCCCATCTCTCCTAATAATACAAAAATTAGCCAGACGTGGTGGCGCATGCCTGTAATCCCAGCTACTTGGGAGGCTGAGGCACAAGAATCACTTGAACCTGGGGGGGCAGGGGTTGCGGTGAGCCGAGATCACACCATTGCACTCCAGGCTGGGCAACAAGAGTGAAACTCCGTCTCAAAAAAAAAAAAAAAAAAAAAAAACCCAAGACAGGCAGGCAAACCAGACAGGGTACAGTCACTTCTGGCCATGCCCTTCCCAATTAGGGCTGAGCTCTGCCTGCCTTCCAGCATTCCTGGGAGGTGACATCTGGGCCAGGGGTCCCCAGTGGCCAGCCCAGGCCCACTGTGACGCACGCCCCAGAACACACCACAGTGGCATGCAGGGTGCTGTTGGGACCCCCTTCCCACCACACCTAGGGTCAGCTGGTGGCAGAAGGAAGCTGCTTTCAGAGCTCTTTAAAACAGCCCTTGATTATGACAAAGCCAAAAAGTAACAGATGCTGATGAGGTTGCTGAGAAAAGGGAACACTTACACACTGTTGGTGGGAGTGTAAATTAGTTCAGCCATTGTGGAAGGCAGTGTGGCGATTCCTCAAAGAGCTAAAAACAGAACTACCGTTCAAGCCAGCAATCCCATTACTGTGTATATACCCAAAGGAATTCTACCGTAAAGACACATGCACGCGTATGTTCACGGCAGCTCTAGTCGCAATAGCTAAGACATGGAATCAACCTCCATGCCCATCAATGACAGACTGGATAAAGAAAATGTGGTACATATACACCATAGAATACTAAGCAGCCATGAAAAAGAACAAGATCATGTCCTTTGCAGGGACATGCATGGAGCTGGAGACCATCATCCTTAGCAAACTAACACAGGAACAGAAAACTAAATCCCACATGTTCTCACTTACAGGTGGGAGCTAAATGATGAGAACGCATGGACACATAGAGGGGAACGACACACACTGGGGCCTGCTTGAGGGTGGAGGCTGGGAGGAGGGAGAGGATCAGAAAAAATAGCTATTGGGTACTAGGCTTAGTACCTGGGGACTAAATCTGCACAACAAACCCCCGTGACACACGTTTACCTGCATATGTACCCCTGAACCCCTGAACAAACCTGGACATGTATTCCTGAACCTAAAATTTAAAAAAAAACCTGCACATGTACTCCTGAACCTAAAATAACGGTTTTTTAAAATCATCCCTAGCTATGTGAACTTAAATGAATGAATGAATAAATCAGTCAATCAGCCCCTGGGGTGTGCAGCCACCTCCCTCCATCTCGGATGGAGAATCAGCGCTCTCCCGTTGACCTTGTCCTGATGCAGATGCAGCCCAGGCTGCACTCTAGAAAGCCCACAGCTACTTTCCAGCCAGCTGCCTGATGAGGAGGGAACACAAGCGTTGTTCTCCTGGAGGAGCTCCAGCTCCACTGTCCTCGGGGGCCTGCCTCACCCTCCACATCTCTTTCAGCACCTGGGCAGCCCTACCCTGGTGTCCTAGGAAGTGCGCCTCATGTCCTGTGCTCCACCAGAGCATCTGCTGGAACCGCAGCATGGGAGCCCGCTTGTCATCGGAGGTGTTTTTGAGGCTCTGGCCTTCGTCTCAATCCATCCATGAGCACCCGGTGCCTGGACGTGGCTTGCCTTAACCCCACTTCTGCAGAATGTCTGCTCTCAAGGAAACTCAGCCAAGACACCAAATTCCATAGGGTGTGTCTGGTGACCCTGAAGAGGAATTCAGAACCTCTCATTTCAAATGGAATCAGATACTGAAGGATGACATTGGTCCTCTGTCCTTCCCTAAGGCCTGGGGGTGTCTAAATGTCAGCCAGGACAAACTCCGTTTAGGGAAAGTAGGGTAACTTGTTTAAAGCCCTGGAGATCATAAGTGGAATTACATTTTTTATAGCAGGGGTTCTTGGGGAGCTCAGGATGGTCACTGCTCCTCCTTCCTCAGGAGGGCCCAGCAGTAAGGAGGAAATAAGGAAGTCACCTCCATCCTTGCCCTAAAGAGGTGCCTCATCGAGGCAACTCTTTCCTGTTCTGTGGCCGAGACCTGAGAGCCCTCCAAGGCCAGCTTCCAGAATAAAAAGGGAGATGACAACTTCAGAGCATAGGGGCAAAACATCTCCTCTCTGGAATGATGAGCCCAGATTCTCTTCCAGACCCACAGGACAAAATCATGGGTATTTTCGGAGGATGGAGAGAGGAAATGCTTCCTTTCTTTTCCGCAGATGGAGCTACTGCCACTAGTGCCTCAGCACTTCCAAAAAGGCCCACATGCCAGCCAGGCCCCCAAAATTAAAGGAGCAATTCATATTTTCAGCAAGAGGAAGGGAGAGGAAAACGTGTGTAGATGACAGTTCTGCATGGTAGGGGCAGGGACAAAAGGGGCTATCAAAAATAGAACCAGGAGACCCGCCCCCCCAGGGACCCTTACTGGCCTTGGGGACCACTAGTAAAGTCCCAACCACAGCAGAGTCCACAGGAGACCACCCCCTGCCTGCTCAGTGGGCCCTCAAGGAACTTTGAGGTTTAGAGAAGACTCTGTTAGAGTCCACAATAAAAGAGCCTGTGAAGAAATAAGATTTGGAGCTTTCGTCTACTGCAGTATTTGACCGGAAATACCAATTGCCTCTAGAGTTACAGACCCAACCCTGCATTAAAATACCCTTTCATGCCTGAAATGCTAGCAAGTGTTTAAAGCACCCTTCATTTATGGAGGCTGCAAAACCATCAGACTTCAGAGTTTTTTGTAGAGGTAGTTCAACGACATTAAAACCAGCTTTGCAAAAATTATAACAGTGAGAAAATTACGACAGGAAAAGTGATCTGACCTAACCAACTCCATCTTGCCTTTAACCTCCAAACTGCCCTTGGTCATTCCTGATTGTGGGCCAACCTAACTTTAGGAGAAATTTAGTCTATAGTTTAAATGATAACAGGCCTCCCCCCAAACGAAACTGCCTCTGTAAAACTAATGAAAGGCCAGTGGCTTAGGCAGCTTAGAGGAGCCTGAATTCATAGTTAAACTATTATCAGCCACAACTCCAGAGGTCATAAGATTTGCAACTTCCCCAATTACTCCTGTAAATAACATCGTGACTGTAGAGCCTGAGACTGGCCTTTTGAGATGTGTTTTCAGACTTTTGCATTTCTGACTACCGGACGACTCCACCAGGACCAGCAGCTCCTGTGGTTCCCACCCAGAAGCGGACTCAGTGCATGAGGACCATTTTCCACACCGCCATGATCGTAACCCCAACCAGTCAGCAGCACCCATCCTCTAGCCCCCTGCCCGCTAAACTATATTTAAAAAACACTGGCCTCCAAATTTTCAGGGCAGCTTGTTTGAGTAATAATAAAACTCCAGTCTCCTGTTTAGCCAGCTCTGTGTGTACTAACTCCCTCTCTATTACAATTCCCCTGTGTTGAGAAATGGGCTCTCTTTGGGCAGTGGGCAAGAAGAACCTGTTGTTGTGGCTACAACATCAACCACTTCATTACCAAACATTAATGAAACAGAAAGGCCTCATTTCAGAGGGACTGACCCTTGAGTGAGCAGATCCATTTGCTGGAGATTTTCCAAGGCTTCTGGCCTGCTCTCCATGCCCAGTAGTCATCAAGTCAACTGTTGAAGGCAGGGTGGATGTCTGAATTCCTCCAATCAGGGGTAGGATTTGCACTCCACACAACTCTCTGTGTCTCCATATACAAGGTCTGGCCACATGCCTCAAGTTTCTCAACTTGCAAAGACACATAGAGGACGTTCTGAAAGGATATGTCATGAGGTTTGTGACAGAGGGTCCCTATGGGGCACAGCCATTGTCTGAGTTAGAAGAAAAGTGGGGCCCAGTCCTTTGTGCCCATGAAACCTTCCTCACCCCCACATGCTGGCCAGTCTCTTCTCTCTCCCCTAATCTGATCAGATGCATAAGGGCTTCTGGATAATGGATTGTTGTTACGACTTGCCTTTGCAACACTTTTATCTTCATCTTTTCTCCAAATGTCATAACATGATGGTCATAATGTTCATTTGTTTTCTTAAGAAATTTGTGCTGAGCACCAGGTGCTAGATGAAAAAGGAGTCCCATGTTCACAAGGCTTACAGTTTTGTGGGAAGGAGAGTCCCACAAGCAGGTGATACAGGGAATAACAAGACTCCCCACCTACTCTGGGTGGTGAGAGAAGGCTTCCTGCAGGACAGGGTGTCTCAGCTGAGACCTTCAGAATGCCCCGGATTCAACCAGCAGAAGGGAGAAACTGAAATGGCATGAGAACTAGCCAGACTCAGGCCTCAGAAGCAGCAGATGCAGAGACGGTGAGGCGAGAGACAATGTCGCACTTGGGGAAATGGCTGAGATGCCAAGGAGAGATGAGTGGGGCCCACAGGCCTACAGGAAGCTTTAACTTCACCGGGCAAGGTGGCTCATGCCTATAACCCCAGCACTTTGGGAGGCTGAGGTGGGTGAATCACTTGAGGTCAGGAGTTCAAGACTAGCCTGGCCAACATGGTGAAACCCCGTCTGTACTGAAAATACAAAAATTAGCCAGGTGTGGTGGTGGCACGTCTGTAATCCCAGATGCTGTGGAGGCTGACACAGGAAAATTGCTTGAACCCAGGATGCGGAGGTTGCAGTGAGCTGAGATCATCGCGCCACTGTACTCCAGCCAGGGTGACAGAATAAGACTCCATCTCAGAAAAAAAAAAAAAAACACACACACACAAACTTAAAAACTAAAAATAAAAAGAAGCTTTAATTTCACCCCAGGGGCAACATCAGGACACAAACCTGGCCTGAGAATGGCTGACAGGTGAGTCTGAGTCAGCTGCCATATGTTATAAACTATAAGATGCCATCAATTTTAAGCCACAACCTGTTTCAGAAATGTTAAAATGTGAAAAACTGTCAATATTAGAATATGAGAGATAGAAGGCCACTCCACTGAATGAAGAAAAAATAGTATCAGCTCAAAGCAACCCATGCACCAGAGGGGTGAGGCAGTCCCACCTGGGGAATGCAGAGTGTGGGCTGGGGAGAGGAGGTTGCAAATAGCACCACTTTGCTGGGGGCAATTGTATGCCCCTATATGGCTTACTCTCAACAATTTTTCCCAGGCCAAACAGATAAAAGTAAACCTCGGCCAGGTGCAGTGGCTTATGCCTATAATCCCAGCACTTTGGGAGGCTGAGGCAGGCAGATCATGAGGTCAGAAATTCAAGACCAGGCTGACCAACATGGTGAAACCCCATCTCTTAGCAAATGGTACACCAGGAGATTATATCCCACACCCACAGAACCTTGCTCACTGCTAGTCCGAGATCGAACTGCAAGGCGGCAAGCCTGGCAGGGGGAGGGGCGTCCGCCATTGCTGAGGCTTGAGTAGGTAAACAAAGCAGCCAGGGAAGCTCGAACTGGGTCGAGCCCACCGCAGCTCACCAAGGCCTGCTGCCTCTATAGTGTCCACCTCTGGGGGCAGGGCATAGCTGAACAAAAGGAGCAGAAACTTCTGCAGACTTAAATGTCTCTCGGACAGCTCTGAAGACAGCAGTGGTTCTGCCAGCACAGGGTTTGAGCTCTGAGAAGGGACAGATTGCCTCCTCAAGTGGGTCCCTGACCCCCGTGTACCCTAACTGGGAGACACCTCCCAATAGAGGCCGACTGACACTTCATACAGGCGGGTGCCCCTCTGGGATGAAGCTTCCAGAAGAAGGATCAGGCAGCAATATTTGCTGTTCTGCAATATTTACTATTCTGCAGCCTCTGCTGGTGATACCCAGGCAAACAGGGTCTACAGTGGACCTCCAGCAAACTCCAACAGACCTGCAGCTGAGGGACCTGTTAGAAGGAAAACTACCAAACAGAAAGGCATAGTATCAACATCAACAAAAAGGACATCCACACCAAAACCCCATCAGTAGGTCACTAACATCAAAGACCAAAGGTAGAAAAAACCACAAAGATGGGGAGAAACCAGGGCAGAAAAACTGAAAATTCTAAAAACCAGAGAGCCTCTTCTCCTCCAAAGGATTGCAGCTCCTCACCAGCAACAGAACAAAGCTGGACAAAGAATGACTTTGACGAGCTGACAGAAGTAGGCTTCAGGAGGTCGGTAATAACAAACTTCTCTGAGCTAAAGGAGGATGTTTGAACCCATCACAAGGAAGCTAAAAACCTTGAAAAAAGATTAGACAAATGGCTAACTAGAATAAACAGTGTAGAGAAGACCTTAAATGACCTGGTGAAGCTGAAAACCATTGCATGAGAACTACGTGATGCATGCACAAGCTTCAGTAGCCAATTCAATCAAGTGGAAGAAAGAGTATCAGTGATTCAAGATCAAATTAATGAAATAAAGCAAGAAGAGAAATTTAGAGAAAAAAGAGTGAAAAGAAATGAACAAAGCCTCCAAGAAATATGGGACTATGTGATAATACCAACTCTACATCTGACTGGTGTACCTGAAAGTGACAGGGAGAATGGAACTAAGTTGGAAAACTCTCTTCAGGGTATTATCCAGGAGAACTTCACCAACCCAGCAAGGCAGGCCAACATTCAAATTCAGGAAATACAGAGAACACCACAAAGATACTCCTCGAAAAGAGCAACCCCAAGACACGTAATTGTCAGATTCACCAAGGTTGAAATGAAGGAAAAACTGTTAAGGGCAGCCAGAAAGAAAGGTCAGGTTACCCACAAAGGGAAGCACATCAGACTAACAGCTGATCTCTCGGCAGAAACTCTATAAGCCAGAAGAGAGGAGGGACAAATATTCAACATTCTTAAAGAAAAGAATTTTCTTAAAGTGTATATAAAAAAAAACTTTCACATACCAAATATAGATTCAAAACCTCATCTCAGTCTGAAGAAAAAAGTAAGCCTCAAGGCCTAATTAAAAATATATATATGAAGAAAAGAAAATGCTTGAACGCTGTTGGTAAATTAGCACAGCCATTGTGGAAAACTCTATGGAGGTTCCTCAAAAAAACAAAAATAGAACTACCATAGATCCAGCAATCACCCTTCTGGTGATTTAGCCAAAAGATTTGAGATCGGTATGTGAAAGAGGTATCTACGCTCCCATGTTCACTGTGGCATTATTCACAATAGCCAAGATACGGAATCAACCTAAGCATCCATCAACAGATGAACGGATAGGGGAAATGTACATACATACGATGGAGTACTATTAGCTTTAAAAAGAAGGAAATTCTGCCATTTGCAGCCACATGGATGGAACTGAAGAACATTATGCTAAGTGAAATAAGCCAGGCACAGGAAGACAAATACCACATGTTCTCACTTACATGTGGAATTGAAAACAAGCAGATGGCTGGGCATGGTGGCTGATGCCTGTAATCTCAGTACATTGAGAGGCCGAGATGGGAGGATCGCTGGAGAGCTGGAGACCATCCCTGGCAACATAGTGATACCCCCATCTCTATAAAAGATAAAAAAAACTAGCCAGGTGTGGGGGCACAGGCCTGTGGGCCCAGACTCTGGAGGCTGAGTCGGGAGGATTGCTTGAGCCTGAAAGGTGGAAACTGCAGTGAGCCAGGGTCACGCCACTGCACTCCAGCCTGGGTGACAGAGTGAGACCTTATCTCAAAAAAAAAAAAAAAAAAGGGAAAGGGAGAGGGGAAGGAGGGAGGGAAGGGAGCAGAGGATAGAATGGCAGTTACCAGAGCCAGGGGTTAGGGAAAATTGGAAGGCAATGGTCAAAGGGTACAGGGCCTCAATTAAAAAGGAGGAGGAATTTTATTCTCCTTGGAGATATAGTGCACATCATAATAAAATAGTAAATAATAATGTATTGTACATTTTAACATCACTAAGAGAGTAAACTTCAAATGTTCTCAGCATAAAAAAATGAAAAGTTTTGAGGTGATATGTTAATTAGCTTGATTTAATTTTTTCACATTGTATTCATAAATGAAAACAACACTTTGTACTCCATAAACGTATACAACTAACTATAATTTATCAATCTACAATTAAAAAAAGAAAAGTCCAAAAATGGGTTCCCTAACTGGGACATGGAGATGAAAAGTACCACCTGTGCTTTTCTGAGGGGGCACATTTGGGCCGATCTCACGCATATGAGGCTCCCACCCACACAGAGCTGCCTTTCCAACCCCAAACTCAACAGCAACCCCCAGACTGTCCCCTGCTCTGTCTCCCACCCTCTGATGAGGCTGTGGCTGTCCTGCCCGCTGCCGGATGGTCAGCATTCACACACCGTATTTCCTGGTTTACATTTTACCCTCTTTTTAACGTTTCTGAATTCATGATGCCTTTTACAATCGACGCGTATGTTAAGATGGTGGCATTTTTCCCTTCTGAAAAGCATCTTACAATAACGGTACAATCTAGAGCCTTAGACTCTAGAATATTCGGTAATCCCCTTGCCCAGCAGATCACGCTGTAGCGAATGTGGCTCATTAAAACACACACACACACGAAAACAGGACACGAGCTTTTTTTTCTTTTCATAAATACTGCGGTCTCCAACTGGTCTCCCCCTTTTGCAAATGTGCACAAATAACCACTAATAAACAAATTCCAAGCTCTATTGGGTAATTCCTCTTAGAAAGAAAAAAAATGGGGGAGTCTTGGTTTAGAGTCACGAGTATTTTGGGTTAGAGTCACAGGAATTAGAGTCACGAGTATTTTAGGGAGTGCTTTTTGCCTCCATTTGTAACAGTACGGATTCTGCAGTGGGGTCGGATGGGGGAAGTGACCCCAGCAAGGTGGAGGCTTGGGATTTGGCTGGATTCAGCTTAACTTGCCGGCTGTCATTTGCCACTGCCTGTTGACACCCATCATCTGGGTCCTCTTCACAGGAGCCCTGTGCCCACTGTCCACGTGTGGGAACTGAGTCTCCGGGAGTCAGGTGGCTTACACATCACCACGCAGCACAGAGGTGTGCCGTCTGGCCTTGAACACAGGTGCATCTGATTCCACACACCCACAGAGATTCCCAGAGAGAGGCCCGGCGCCCAGGGTGCTTTAACCCAAGATGCAAATGAGCTCTCCTTAAGTTCTCCCCAGCAGACCCTAAGTGCAGAGTTCACCTCCCTGCTATGCAGCGCTGCCATTTCCACGTTGAGGAGGAATCGCTGGGTGGAGGTTAGTTCAAGAAACGTTTATTTCTATCTGTCCCCCCAAAGCTGTGCTGGAAATGGCCCCTTTAACAACAGAGCCATCGGCAGGGCTTGACCCTTTCTGGTGACTTCCAGATATTAAAACGGTGTGGTCACCTCCTGCCATGCTCACCTGGCAGCTCTCAGGAAGTCTTGGGGGGGCAGGGGGACTTACTTTCCAATACCTCGAGCCTTTCCATTGTGGGTGTGGGCCTTAGTGCCAGAGCCCAGCCTGGGGCTCTGGGGAAAGGGTCCTGAACAGCCAGTGTTTTAACAGGGCTGGGGTGAGGCAGCCCGGGAGCAGAGCCCATGAGCCCATCCCTTCCCAGGCAATAGTGTAAACATCCCAACTCTCCCCATCTCCTCTTCTCTCCCTGAAGCGACTTCCACATATAGCACCGGGTCCCTGTGATTCACAGCCTCCTGCCACTTCAATGAGCACACTTTGAAAAGTGAGCCCTCATCCTTCTGCTCTTAATCGAGTGTCTTATGACCAGGTGGAGGTTGACTGCACCAAGCAGGCCGTGGCTTGCAGAGCCAAATATGGTGAGTCTGATGGGTGGAATTGTGTTCCCAACTAAAACTCACGTGTTGGATCCTAACCCCCAGTGCTGCAGACTGTGATTTACTAGGAAACAGGGTCTTTGCAGGCTGCACCAAGTTAAGATGAGGTCATTAGGCTGGGCCCTAATCTAACGAGACTGGTGTCCTTATAAAAAGGAGACGTGGGGCCGGGCGCGGTGGCTCACGCCTGTAATCCCAGCACTTTGGGAGGCCGAGGCAGGCAGATCACAAGGTCAGGAGATCGAGACCATCCTGGCAAACTTGGTGAAATCCCATCTCTACTAAAAATACAAAAAAATTATCCGGGCGTGGTGGCAGGCACCTGTAGTCCCAGCTACTCGGGAGGCTGAGGCAGGAGAATGGCGTGAACCTGGGAGGCAGAGCTTGCAATGAGCCGAGATCACGCCACTGCACTCCAGCCTGGGCAATAGAGCAAGACTCCATCTCAGAAAAAAGAAAAATCAATAAAATAAAATAAAATAAATAAAAAGGAGAGACGTGGACAGAGAGAGGCACACATGGGGAGACTGCCACATGGACATGAAGGCAGAGATCAGGATGAGTTTTCAACAAGCCAAGGGATGCCAAACATCGCCAGAAAACCCCCGAAGCTAGAGAGAGGCCTGGAGCAGAGTTTCCCTCCCAGCCCTCAGTAGGAACCCACCCTGCCAGCACCTTGATTTTTGACTTTCAGCCTCCAGAACTGAGAGACGATCCATTTCTGCTGTTTAAGTCCGCAGGCTGTGGCACTCTGAAACAGCCCTCTCAAACTAATACAGCAACCAAACACCCTGGAATCTCCAGGGAAGTTACAATTCCAAGTGCCTAAACCTCAGTCCTCATAAGCTGTCAAAATGTCCCAGAAATTCACATTTCAGCTACAAAATACACTCTCCCAAGCTGCCTCCTAAACCCTCAAACAGCATGAAAGCTCACTGAGAGATCTAAGTCTTGATTCAGGATTCAGAGAATGAGGCCGTCAAACGTGTAGATCCGTCTACAAAAGCCTGCCTCATTCAGGGCTCACTTTACCCAGGGGGAAGCAACCAGGTTTTCTCCCGCTGTCCAGACTCCTGTGATGGTGGTGGGGGCTGGACCCACCCTCGGAAGGCAGGCAAATTCCTGCGAGGAGTCAGCTGAGCCGTCTCTTGCAGAAAGCTCCAAGCCCTGCAGGAGTGAACCGGGTGCTGCTCCCGCGCTGGGAGTGCTGTCCATCCCTTGGTGCCCTGGGAACTGCCCCTGGGAGGACAGCCCCATTTGAAGCCCACGTGCAGGCGAAACTCCTTCAGACCTGAGCATGGGCTTCCAGTCATCGCCGCATCACTCTGTCTGAGCTTGAACATATCTCAAGCTTGCTGGTTGCTCTTGGGTCGCAGTAACTAGATTTTCTTGGGGGGTTGGGGGGGATGGGTGGGAAGATACATCCAGAAAATGAAATGTAATGTTGCCTCTTATTCACCAGGAAGTTTTTCAAGCCAGAAGACCATGGTGTTTTTCGTTGATTGGTATTGCTTGATTTAGATTCGGAAGCTGGGCTCTCCTACAGTTACCCAGCCCTTCACTGGACTGGCTGACAAGGAACCAAACAGCCCTGTCAACCTGTGCAATGCTCAAGGGTCAGCCAGAAGCCTTGGAGCCCCTGGTCTGAGTGGGGAGAGCAATTCACAGTGGAATGTGCAGAGGAGGCTTCCAGCAAAACCCGACCTACAGTGGCTAGTGGCCCAAGACGTGTCACCTGGACGCTGGGTGAACAGTTTAAAGATGTCACAGTAAAGCCAGTCAAGGGATCAGTTGGACTACATGTAGCATTGTCTGTCTGCAAGGGAGTCCCCTAAGAGTTTCTAGAGACAGACATGTGGCTACCTTCTCACCTCCACCACTTCCTCGCCATATGACTTCGGGCAACTCCCTTAGCCTCTCTGTGCCTCAGTTTCCTCATCTTCATCTTGCGGTAATGGAGTACCTGCCTCATAGAGTCATTGAGAAGAGTTGCCTGCAAGACAGAGCATCCTGCAAGCACACACACACACACACACACACATGCACACACGCATCCACGCACCCAGGTTGCCAATTTGTCAGTAACCACAGCCCTTAGGCCATCACAGCCAGCAGGGCCTGAGGATCATGGAGTCCAGAGGAAGAAGGGATGGCCCGAGGGCAGGCCACACGGTTCTCAGGGCCAGGCGGAAGCCTCCTCCCCTGAGGGGATCCCTGTGCCCTCACACAGAGCCAGGACGCTCCACATCCTTACACTCAACAATGTGTCTTTTTCAGACCCCAGAAACCCACATTTCAGGAAAGATGATTTTCTTTAGTACAAGAGGCTCTTATTACAGGAAGGAAACAATTTTAAAATGGCATCTAGAAATGGCCACTTAGGTGGGAACAGAGAGACATAATGACCCTCAGTCCTCCACTTTCCCACCCACATTTCTGTGAGGGGTGTGTGTATGTGTGCGTGTGTGTGTTTAAACACAAGTCTGAGTCACGGAATTCAAAACCTAAGGAAGGGAATTTTCAGGCGAGTCTCATCGGCTCCAGCTCTGTGGGACCCACCAGCTTGTCCTATCTATTTACTTTATTATTCGGTTGTTGGCCAGAGAGATGAAATATGGGATTAGAGAGGAGGTGAGGGACAAAACCATCCACCATGGTGTAAATAAAATGAAGAGCCAAATCCTCCGTGCAAACAAAACCCAAGTGGCCTGGCCTGGCCTTCCTCTCCACGCGCTGCCCCGCGCCTCGCCGCCCCTCAACCGTAGGAACATACGGAGTCAGAAAAATGCACGTTGACAAAGCACTGCACGTCGCCAGGCGCTGCCTAGTCCCTGGAAGAGACACAAGCATTTCCCAGCCTCTGCTAAGGGGCCAGATGTTTTCCTCATTAGGTTTTCCTCGGGTAGAAATAATTCTTGCCTGTTTAATGTTCATGTCAATTAGTAATCACTCTACAAGGCCTGGGAGCTGTCTACTTTCAGTTGCCTTTAGAGATGAAACTCTAAAAACATATCCTAGCACACAGCATCATCTATGAAACGTACCTGCCAAAAACGCTGACCCTGGACCCAGCCTGCTGCCAAACTTACTTCCAGTTTATCAGATATACCAAAAGTAGAGGAACAAGCTAAATGACACCAGGGATAAACAGGCACACAAATCCAGAATATGGGATATTCTCTGGACTCTCTAGTCAACTCCTGAGTTTTTTTTTAGGTAGGTGCACTATTCTGGAATGAAAGATCAAAGGGACACAACCAAATGCAATGTGTACACCAAGATTCAATCCTGGTTTTAAAAAGTAAATCAAAACAGTTGTAACAGATATTCTTGTGGCAACTGGGGAAATTTGAATAAGAATTCTGTATTAGATGTTGAAATTACCATTGTTTTCTTATGAATGATATCGGTATTCTGGTTATATTGAAGAATGTATTTTTGGATGCAAGTGAAGTATCATAATGTCTACACCTTCGTTTTATTTATTTATTTATTTTCAGAGACAAGATCTCAGCCTGTCATCACGGCTCACTGCAACTTCAACCTCCGGGGCTCAAGTGATCCTCCCACCTCAGCCTCCCAAGTTGCTGGGACTACTGCTATTATTTAAAATTTTTGTAGAGGTAGAGTCTTGCTAGATTGCCCAGGTTGGTCTCTAACTCCTGGGCTCAAGTGACCCTCCCACCACAGTCTCCCAAAATCCTGGGAGTACAGGTATAAACCACCATGCCCAACCAATAACTTAGTTTTAACTAGCACAGAAAAAAAGATATATAGGCGTCCATGTACACATAAAGATAACTCAGTGATGTTAACATCTTCACAGATGTTGAAACCACAAATGCTTTCATATCAAACAGCTGGGGAAAGTAAACAAAGAAAAAGAAAACCAAAAGAACAAAAATAGTTTTAAAACTAAAAAAAATAATAATAAGTTAGGGAAAAATCTATTCTAATTAAAAACCATGCACTCCACTACTTTGTCTTCTGAAAAGCATAATGGAGAAAAATACTGCTGGCCAACAAGTATGCATGATAAAACTATGAGGCATGAAAAGAGGAAACAAGAGCATCGTAAAATCAAAATGCAGGGTAGGACAGGTGCAGTGGCTCACACCTGTAATCCCAGCACTTTGAGAGGCCAAGGTGGGAGGATCACTTGAAAAATGGAAGAGAGCCATCCATATATGCACCGATGATGACAGCTCAAAAATCAAGTGAAATCAGATACTGCTCAGTTCCTGTTCTTGGTTATATGAATGATGAGAAAATGTTCTCACGTTGGTCTTCAGTCCTCTAGATGCTGAACTAAAAGAATTATACCAGGCCAGGTGCAGTGGCTCACGTCGGTAATCCTAGCACTTTGGGAGGCCAAAGCAGGTGGATCACGAGGTCAAGAGATCGAGACCCTCCTGGCCAACATGGTGAAACCCCCGTCTCTACTAAAAATACACAAATTAGCTAGGTTTGGTGGTGTGCACCTGTAGTCCCAGCTACTCGGGAGGAGGAGGCAGGAGAATTGCTTGAACTCAGGAGGGAGAGGTTGCAGTGAGCCAAGATCGTGCCACTGCACTCTAGCCTGGCTACAGAGTAAGACTCTGTCTCAAAAAAAAAAAAATTATACCCATTACAGGATGTTTTAGTTCATTCAGTTATTCATTCCATAAATATTTGCTGAGGGCCTGCTATAGTCCAGGCACATAGACATATATACGTATGTCATGCTATGATGAAATACATAAAGCATGGTAAGGGGCTTGGGAATAGGGAGTCTGACTTTTGGCCAAGGGGCCAGGGTTGAGCTCTTGGAGAAGGTGCCGTCTGGGCTGAGGCTGGAGTGAGTGAGCGAGCTGCCCTGTGTTCCAGAGGGAGGAGTGCTTCTGGCAGAGGAACCATCAGTCCACAGGAAGGCTGCAGGGCAGTGGTGTGCTCTGCACGCGGGGATTGCAGGGCTCAGAGTGGCTCCAGCAAAGTGCTACAGGCCAGAGAGGGCTGGAAGCCATGGGAAGCACTTCAGATGTGGTGAGTTGGAAGCCATCAGTAGGTTTCAGAGGAGGAGTGACATATCTGATCTGTGTTTTTAAAGGTTAAAGCCAAATGATTCTCTTGAAAGAGTAAACCAGAGTATTATCAAGTCTACGAAGGCAGGGGTGATATGAAAAACCCTGAGCAACTTTCCAGACAAGGGCTCTGCCAGTCTCAGCTGACACTGGTCCTTGCATAGAAGCCAGGTGCCAGAGAGCCCACCTGCTGGGGCGAGGGCCAGTCCTGGAGTTCCTGGATCTGGATGAGGTATCTAACATCCAGGAGGTCTCAGGGAATGCCTGTTTGCCCATCTGTATGGAAGTAGTTAATATTTTAACAAAATAATGGGTAAACACACGCACATATGAAGAGAAAATGAATATAAATAAGAGTCAGTTGTGTCTCCATTTAACTCTCTAAAGTAGGTAGAATTGAGCTGGAAGTTTAAGAAAACCCAATCAAGGTCATCAACGAGCAGTTCTACTTCTTCCCCAACTGCCTTTATCCGTAGACAATCCATCCATCCATCCATCCACGCATAGAATCCATAGTTTTTAAGTTACTGGCACGTGCCAAATACTGTTTTAGTGGAGAGGGTTTATCAGTAAAGACAGGCAATATCATCGGTCTAATGGACTTTATATTTTTATGTAAATGGACAATAAAAAAATACACATCAAGCAAATTTCAGCCTGAAAAAATAAAAGCACTTGATGATAATAAGGTGATTGGGAAGTAGGTTAAATACTTTAGATTCCAGAAAAAAAATCAGCAAGAGAAAGACAGTAGAATAGAACCTGTTCCTGTTGTATTTCTGGAGAAGCACCTGGCCATGGGGAAGGCTCTTTATACTGGTTGGAAGAAAAATTGAATGTGGAATATTATTTAGCCAACAACGAGAATTCATTGTATCCGCGCATGGTAACATGAAAGTGTTTCTGCGAGTAGAAACACGTAAGCTGCAGAGAGATCATTTTTGTAAACTACATGCAGATAGATGCACAGAGAAAGAGCTGGAAGAATCCACACGACATGGTTAGCACTGGGAAGGAAGAACAGGCTTTCACTTTTTACCTGAGGTATTTGTTCACTGATTATATTTTAAGGGTATGTGCTCATTTTGAAATAAAAAAGGACTTTTCAAAAGATGCGCACAGTAATTATGTGCATTGGGGGGTGACTTAGAGCAGAAATACTGCTGAATAATTTGATTCAAACATGAAACCTGCACAAGACAAAGTGACTTTACAGATGACAACTCTTCACTCTCACGCAACGCATCGGCCAGGCTCCCTGACGCCCCCGAGGCCTCTCCTATGTCCAAGGAAATACTTTTGCATGTTAGAGTTTCCAATGCATGTGTGTTATCTCAGAAACAAAGGGCAGAAGGGGAAAAAAACAGAAAATACAGTACTGTAAGTCTCAAATTTCAGCATCCTGTTGTCACCATTGAAATACCTTGCCAGGAATTCTAGCGGTTAAATAATCCAGATCTTTACTACAGAGGAAGATTCGAGACGCTGACTCGATGAATTCAGTCCAGGTGAATTCTGTGACTGGTTTGCACCAAAAATAACTGGATGGGATGAGACTGTCCTTGTGTTTTCTCACCCTAGAAAGACCCGCTTCATGTTGGGAGTATTAAAAGCCTGGAGACAAAGGCATCCTGTGCTGATTTTTGGACAGTATTAGAAAACTAACAAGGCATGCCCTCCCTAAATTCTCCCGGGTAGTGTTGGTCCAAGGGCCTCACCATGGACAGCTGCACACAAAAAACCGGTGGGTGGGACGCTGGCAGGAGAGGGTCCCAGGGTGAGGGCTCCCTGACCCCAGAGGCTCAGCCTGCGAATCAGGTGACTCAAACTCCTGAAAGACCCTGTAATTTTCAGTTAACTAAATGGGGGGAAAATCAAGATGCAAATCACCTTTCAAGTATTTAATTTAATTAGACAAGGAAAATGAGGCTTCTTGAAAACTCTTACTTGGTATTAACTTCTGTCACAAAGCAGCCTAGAGTAATTGGTAAAAGTGAAAAAGTGATTACCGAGGCTTAAGCTTCTTTATCACAGCTGGTGAGTTTTATGGTGCTAAACCCTCCACCAGAGCAAAACAGGCCTTTTCATGGATTCCAGCCTTTTCATAAGCCACCTCTAATAAGCCATGGTAAGAGGGTGGGTGGAGAGGGGAGCGTCGTAACAGGCAACTGATGTGGGGCTCCTGGCTCCATCTGCTGCCCTGAGTTCCTGGTTTCTCCCCCTGCTGGCTTCTCTGTGATGCTAGATCACAGTGTGTGGCAGCAGAAGGAGCCCCTAGCTCAGGCCTCTAACCCTGGGCAAATGACTCAGCCAGAGTCATGCCACCCGTTACCAGCACAGCCAGCCTTCAATGTCAGCCTGCGTGAGGCCAGGTTAGGCTCTTTTGTCTATTTAGCAAGCTAATCAGGAAGAAAATGGAGCCAGGTCTCGCGAGTGCACTGCGGAAGCTGTTCATCTCTCATTCTTCGGCAGCCTTGCGTTAGTGTTACTGCATTAATAATTTTTGTTTATCTTCTTTATTCTCCAAGGGTCTAAACATTTGGAAGGTGCGTTCCTGATCCCATTCCTCCTCCAGGACCAACTACCACGCATCAGATATAGGGAGCACTGGACATAACAAACGGAAGGAAGGAAGGAAGGAAGGAAGGAAGGAAGGAAGGAAGGAAGGAAGGAAGGAAGGACGGAGGACAGAAGGACGGACGGACGGAAGGAAGGAAGGAAAGGAAGGAATCTCTCCATGTCAATCACCAACCTAACTGATGAACTTTAGGAGTCTGTTTTTTCCACCAAAACAGAATAAAACTTCTAAGTAAGGGGTCGACACTTGCAACGCACCAGCCTCTGTGCTGAAATTCAAAACCTGAGGAAAAAATAGACTCAGACCACAAAAAACAATTAAGTGGGTAAGAGGACAATTTTCCTTTTTCATTTTTGAAAAGAAAATATTAAAATGAAGGCTCAGAGAAAAATAACACAAAGTCATGTACTTACTTCCAAAACATGTACCTTTCATCAAACTCACTTTGTCCCTCCAAACCCAAAACAGTCAAATAAAATCAATATCATGGCAAGCCAGGACTTGTCTGGGGTCCTGAACCAGTCGGCCAGGGATCTAGCAGCATTTCCCTCTAGAAAAATATTGTTAGGCAAATTAGTAGATACAGAGGTTGGAAAATATGACCATTGAAATCTTTGTGAGGATTCAAAGACCCTAAATATTTTATTAAGCACAGTTGCCTGATGAAAGATTTCTGAAGCCCGTCTCTCTTACATCTTGGCAGGCTGTGTTCTCATTAAGAGGGGCTACAAAACTGGTCAGGCTTTGGAGCAGGGCAGGCTGGACCCAGTCCTGGGCTGTGTGTAAGTAGATGACTGTACTTTGAAGAGAAACTTGGATGTGCTTTTTCCTTCAGAGTTGTCTGTTTTTCCACTTTCTTTTTTTTTTTTTTTTTTGTTTTTTGAGACGGAGTCTCGCTCTGTCACCCAGGATGGAGTCCAGTGGCGCGATCTCGGCTCACTGCAAGCTCCGCCTCCCGAGTTCACGCCATTCTCCTGCCTCAGCCTCTCCGAGTAGCTGGGACTACAGGCACCCGCCACCATGCCTGGCTAATTTTTTTGTATTTTTAGTAGAGATAGGGTTTCACTGTGTTAGCCAGGATGGTCTCGATCTCCTGACCTCGTGATCCGCCTGCCTCGGCCTCCCAAAGTGCTGGGATTACAAGCGTGAGCCACCACACCCAGCCTGTTTTTCCACTTTCAAAGGTGAATCTATCAAATCCATCAAATTGTACACATTAAATGTGTGTGATTTTTTGTATAACACTTACATCTTAAAAAAGCTGTTAACCAAAAATGAGATGGAGTCTCGCTCTTTACCCAGGCTGGCGTGCAGTGGTGCGATCTCAGCTCACTGCAACCTCCACCTCCCAGGTTCAAGTGATTCTCCTGCCTCAGCCTCCTGAGTAGCTGGGACTATAGGTGCCTGCCACCACACCTGGATAATTTTTTTAAAATTTGTTAGCAGAAACGGGATTTCACCATGTTTCTCCATGGTAAGGCAGGTCTCGAACTCCTGACCTCAAGCAATCCGCCTGCCTTGGCCTCCCAAAGTGCTGGGATTACAGGTGGGAGCCACCATGCCTGGCAGCCCATCTTTGTTTTAGCAGGCAGATTCCATGCAGAGATGACTCTATGTCAGTGGTCCCACCAGTGGCTCCAGGACCCACAGTAGCAGCAGCATCTGATGGGAGGCTATGCTCACCTCCTAGCTGATTTATTTTTCTTAATGCCCCCGCAAGAAGCTCAGGCTGCATTGAGTGGCTGGGAAAGGATTCATAGGTGCCATGATTTCTTTTACTATTCAGGGGTTAGGGGGTGGGTTGGTCAGGCTGCAGCCAGCTGGAGCTGGCAAGGTGTTTTCTATCTGCTATCGGCAATTGGGGCAATGCTACCCATGCTTCTTAGAGACACTTCGTTGGCAGGCCGCCTCACGGGCAGTGCCAATGCACATGCTGGCTGAGGCAGCTAGAGTCATCGTCCCTGGAGCAGGCTAGGGCTGTCATTATTAATGTTTGGCACACACTATTATTTACGAGCCACTAAACAAGACTGAACAGCAGGATAACAGAACTACAGGCTACTGGTTTTGTCTGTGCCCAACTTATTAAGTAGTTGCAAAAGGTAATTGGAGACATAAAGGTCTAGATGTCGAGTCAGCTTGTAGTGTAGCAGGAGAGATTTGTGGTCTTTGTTCACACAACACATGCAGAACTATTCAAGGCTGGCCCATAAAATAAAAAGACTCAGTTTTACGTGTGGGTTCTGAAAAATCACTACATCTTGACTTACGACTCATGGAGAAGCAGACAGGTGGCTTTTATAACATCTCATATTGACTGTAAGATTTCTTTCTTTTTCTTTTTTTACCTTGTCCTTTTTTTGCTACAAAGAATCCAAATACCCTCACACAGTGGTTCTAAGTTGGGTCCACAGACCAACAGCACACACCTCACCTGGGTGCTTGTTAGACAGGGAGATTATTATTTTTTATTTTTTGAGATGGAGCCTCACTTTGTCACCCAGCCTGGAGTGCAGTGGCACAATCTTGGTTCACTGCAACCTCCGCCTCCCGGGCTCAGGCAATTCTTGTGGCTCAGCCTCCTGAGTAGCTGGGACTACAAGCATGTGCCACCATGCCTGGCTAATTTTTTTTTTTTTTTTGCTTAGCAGAGATGGAGTTTCATCATGTTGGCCAAGTTGGTCTCGAACTCTTGACCTCAGGTGATCTGCCTGCCTCAGCCTCCCAAAGTGCTGGGATTATAAGCGTGAGCCGCCATGCCCGGATAGACATGGAGATTCTTAAGCCCCACCTGAGAACCACTGCATCTGAAATTCTGGGGGTAGGACCCGCACTATTTTAAAAAGCTCTCCAGTGGGTACAGATGCTTGCTCACCTGCACTAATGCAGAGAGTACCGTAATTCTACAGCCCAGGGATTGTGTACGTTTTGAATCTGGAAAGTAGAAGTCCCTGATCTCCACCCAGCCCAGTCTGCCCGTGCCAGCCCTGCTTCTGTCCTCTCGCCCATCCTCTGGGCTCCCACGCGGGCTCCTTCCGAGTGCTGGCACAGATCTGGTCCTTCAGCATAGGTGCTCAAAGAGTATGTGTTGAATGAGCAAGCGGCACTCACCAGGGTCATTTCTAAACCCTCCCGAGATTTTGTGAACATGTGCAGTAAGGAACACCAGGGCAGAACTGAACGGGGGTTAGGCTTGAGTTAGAAGCACCACGGGACTCCTCTCAGGGTCTGTGTCACTTCCAGGGGACAGACTCTGACCTGAAAGATCTCTCAAAGTGCATGTCATGGGAAGATGGGCTTCTACTATGCGGGCTTTTTGTTACTAAAACACAAGGTGATTAGAGTACTTTTTAATTAAATAATTGTTAGATGGAGTAGGAAGTAATGGTATCGGTTAATCTCAGGGTAGGGTTTTTTTTTTTTTGAACCCTCTAATAACTTCCTAAACATCAAGCATTTCCATGAAACTAGCCAAAGTTACTTAATTATAGGCTTCATGAGTAAGTGTTTCTACAGAATTCTCAAAGGGCTCATCAGGCTCCTCATATAACACGCGGTTTAGATGTTTCCACGCAGAGCCTATGTACATGCTTTTTTTAAATTTTTTTTTAGAGACGGAGTCTCGCTCTGTCGCCCAGGCTGGAGTGCAGTGGCACGATCTCAGCTCACTGCAACCCCCGCCTCGCGGGTTCTAGCAATTCTCCTGCCTCAGCCTCTGGAGTAGCTGGGACTATAGGCACACACCACCATGCCCGGCTAATTTTTTGTATTTTAGTAGAGACAAGGTTTCACCATGTTGCCCAGGCTGGTCTCGAACTCCTGAACTCAGGCAATCCACCTGCCTCGGCCTCCCAAAGTGCTAGGATTACAGGTGTGAGCCACAGCGCCTGGCCTGTGCTTTTTTATCTTAAGGCACAAAGCTGTCCAGAAGTGCATGCCACAAGGACTTTGACACCTGGGAGCCAGCCTGGCTCATGGATGAGGCAGCAACCGAACTCAGGTGCTGGCATCCCCACCCTGTCCGGCCACCAGTCACTGCAGGGCCTGGCGTCGGTTACATAGTGGCTCTCCTGGGGCGGGGCAGTCCTTCCAGGCAGGTGAGCACACCCTGGTGACCAGAATGTCACAGCTCATCACCGAGACACTTGATATCGCCGTCGCATCCCCTCACAGCTGTGAGAGTCTCCCTTCAAAGGCCTTTCTGCAGAAGAAGCCAGGCTGGGTATTGCAACAGGAGCCTGCAAGGCGTCGGGGCAAAGGAGGGCACAGTGGACCGGCAGCAATGCAGCCCTGGAGCCGAGCCCAGCATCAGCACCAGCGGGCAGCCCTCCAGGCTCTTTCAGTCTTGATGTCCCCTCCCCGCTTGGAGGCCCCCTCCTGAGTGCTGACAGACTCTCTCTGCGCATCGAAAACAGGACTCATGTGGAGTTAAGGGAAGAAGCATAAAGACAGCTGAGGGAGAACTCGGGGAACACGGGGGTAGCGTCCGAACTCACTCAGCCTGAGGCCTCCGAACCCACCCGGCCCAAGGTCTCTAAACCCACCCAGCCTGAGGCAGGGCCTCACGTGGGAAGCCGAGGTCCAGAAGGCAGGAGGCGGCAGGCCCTGTGCGGTACACTCAAGTCACCTGACGTCAGCAAGCTCAGCAGAGCAGGCAGATGCTGGGGAACAATCGCGGGGCACCCATGTGCAGCGCCTTAACACTGCTGAGATCACAGGCCCCTTGGACATGGTGACAACGCCACAGACCTGCTTCCTGGGAAAGGTCATGTGTCTCCCCTCAGAGGGGCTTCCCAGCCCTGAATTCGGAGCCCCGAGGAGCACGAACACACACACACACACACCACACACACACACACACACACACACACAGCAGGACAGGGGACACGTGTCACAAAACAGGCCCGTGGGGAGCCAGGAGGGTGAGCTACGCCAGCACAGGAGCCTGGGGAAAGCCATCCCAGTGAGAGGCCCTGAGGAAGTGGGCAGAGAAGGGAAGATGCCCCTCCCCCTCTTCACCTGTGGAAATGACCAGAATACCCACCGTGGGGCGGGGAGGGGGCGGTGGTGAGGACGCAAGGGAAGGACTGTAGATTAGGAGTGCGCACATGAACAAATCACTGATTCCTTTCCAGTTCTCTCACCTGGCACCAGGGTTAGGACCGGGGCCTGCCCTCACTCCCCAAACATCTGCCAGCCAGGGACCACACACAGCGACGTTCTCTTTGCTGGGCCGCAAGCCTAAGGCCAGATCCCTGCCTTCCAGGGACTTCCGACGTGGCAGACAAACCAGTTTCCCCATTACAAAGAGGAATTGTGGGGCAACCCTTCCAACCAGGAGTTTCCGAAGGACACAGACAGACCCAAGGGCAAGGAAGGTGGAGGGAAAGGGCATCCTCCCAACTGGAACACGAATGCCCAAAGAAGCTGGCCTTAGAGGCCGCTGCTGTCCTGGGTACAGACTGGTGTGCAGCAGGATGGAAACCAGTCCTTTGCTCTCCCCAGCCCGCAGACTAGCAGACCACACTCCTGCCTGGGCACCGGCCTCTCTGCCACCAACTCTGGTGGGATGAAAGGGATGGAAAGTTTAGAAAATTCCAGCATAGGTTACTCTAAATCCACAGGCCGTGAATAGTAAAGCCCTGCACAATTGTAGCTGACCTGCCAGAAGTGGAGCTATAGGCCCAGCCTTCCCTCCGTGGATGTGGATGAGGCAGAGCTATAGTTTCCTCCCCAGCATGCTTTTTTATTTTTTTTTGAGACAGAGTCTCGCTCTGTTGCCCAGGCTGGAGTGCAGCGGTGCCATTTCGGCTCACTACAACCTCCACCTTCCGGGTTCAAGTGATTCTTGCAGCCTCAGCCTCCCTAGTAGCTGGGATTACAGGCACGTGCCACCACACCCGGCTACTTTTTATATTTTTAGTAGAGATGGGGTTTCACCATGTTGGCCAGGCTGGTCTCAAAACTCCTGACCTCAAGCGATCTGCCCGCCTCAGCCTCCCAAAATGCTGGGATTACAGGTGTGAGCCACCACACCCAGCACCAGCATGCCTTGTATCAGGACCTCATCCCCATTCATCTAAGGCTTTAATGTAAACGCACACACCCCTTGGGGTGGGTGGTAAACTTACGTCATTTACACATTATAGGACAAATGTGTCCTGAGAACAGATTTAATAAGAAGCAGGACTAAAGATGAGTGTTCTGAACGGGTTGTAGCAAAGCAGCAGCTGCTTTCTAGGCCTCCAGTGCAGGCAGGGCACAGTGGCAGAGCTCTCCTGGCCCCAGACAAGATGTTGTGCCCTCGTCTTTGAGGGGATCCTAGGTAAGGATGCTACTGCTGTCACCGCTGCCTGTCTCCATCCCAGGCGCCAGGCCCACCTTAGAATCTGTCATTGAACTGCTGCTGTGTGTCCCACTCCATTCCTCTCAGGCAAGGCTCTCCTGACAAGGGCAGGTAGGAGGCAAGGGCCGTTCATCTCCACTCTACTGGTATTACCCCAGCAGGTGGAGGGCTGAGCCACTACACCTCATGCCCTAAAAACACCTGCCAGGCATGGGGCTGGGAGGCTGGGGTGGTGACTTTCAAACCTACCTGCTATTAGGTTTGACAGGAAGTTGCAAAAGAGACATGATCACCTTGTCATTGACATGTGCACTGTGATTTTAAACACAGAACCTGAAGATGCTCTACAGAGAGTAAATTTGAGTCAACAGTTCTGGGATAAAGCATCACTAACTTAGTCTCGAAGGCTGATAAATTAGGATAAACTCTAATGACATGAGTCTTGAAACCAGCACACTGAAATTGGCAATCTTACTTTTTACTTGCCTAATGATCTAACAAACTGATAGATTAATTTATCAGCTTCTTATAGAAACGTCAGGAGAAGACGCCACATAAGTAAATGTCAACTGTAAAATGTATACAACAACCCAACAGGTGCTATCGGATACAAGGATATTTATTTCAACTTTATTTCTAAGACAAAATATCCAAGTTCTTCTCCCTACTCCTCCCCAAGTCTCTTTTTCTCTTTTCAGTGGAAGTGTATGTTATAAATGTGAGGGATCGTAAAAAATGATGAAATGATGGCAGTATACCAATCTCTTCGCTGCCTGTCATGAAAGCTAAAAGAAAAAGCAAGCCAAGTATGCATGCCACTGGCCTCTGTGCAGGCTCATGTGTTCAGTTATCCTGCCCATCTTGTAAACAGTGGACAGGCAGAGCTGAGAGCAGTAGCATCCTCGCCTAGGAAGTAACTCTTACCGCCACACTCCTGAGGCTGGCAAAGGACACATGGAGTTCCTAAGGGAGTCCTAGAACCCAAGACGTTTCCTTTTGGTCAAGATTATCCGAAAGGCGGCCAGGTGTGATGGCTCATGCCTGTAATCCCAGCACTTTGCGGGAACTGAGGCACACAGATCACCTGAGGTCAGGAGTTAGAGACCAGCCTGGCCAACATGGCTAAACCCTGTCTCTACTAAAAATACAAAAAAATTAGCCGGGCATGGCGGTGCGCACCTGTAGCCCCAGCTACTTGGGAGACTGAGGCATGGGAATCGCTCAAACCCGGGTGGCAGAGGTTGCAGTAAGTTGAGATCACACCACTGCACTCCAGCCTGGGCGACGCAGCGAGACTCTGTCTCAATAAAAAAAAAAAAAAGATTATACGAAAGGCATGGTGGAGGCTAAGGCTGAACTCTTGGACCACATTTTACAGGAAATTACGGGCATTTTATAGATGTGTGGGCTTTAAATCCAGGAAGTGTAACATGTGAAACCCTAAGCCTTGCCAACTACTGCCAAAATGGGCCTCACTCTCTTATTGCTGTCTTCATTATGGGGTGATTTCCATTCCGTGGAAAACAACTGATGCCAGCAGGAGAGGAGAGACACCAATTCAAGGATGGTGAGGACCAGCTGGGAGCATAAGAAGGCCTGGCTTTCCCACCTGCCCAAGGAAGGGTTTGGACTAGGATTCACTTGAAAATCTGTGGGAGTATCCACAGTGTGAAAGGCACTGTGCCAGGCAGGTACTGAAGAGGGCAGAAATGGTCAAACAAGGACCAGGTCAGCCAGGGCTTTCCTATGTAAGAATGATACCACCCATGTGGTGTAGGAAACACTGCAGAAAAAGCAACATGGGGAAGAGATGGGGCGGGGGCTCCACCTCAGTCCCCATCCAGCTTCACGGAGAGTGCTGTCCAAGCACAGCTGGAGCCTGCAGATACTCCAGCGAGCCGCAGGTGCCTGGGGGCAGCTCTGAGTCAGCCATCCAGAGTGTGCCTTGCCCTGCCTCCTTCAGGGGCTTGTAGCGCTGTGGGGGCTCATGGAGGGAGAATCCTGACTGATACAATTCCTGGCAACGAAAATCCAGTGGCCTCTGCTGAAGGTCTTAGTGCCCATACGAGACCAGTAGCTAGGTTCCACTGCCAGGTGACGCTGACAGCAGGGAGGCTGAAGGGAGGCGGTGGAGGGAAGAATGAAGAGCCAAGGGCAATACTGGCAGGAACTAGGAGGGACATACTTAGCTGAGACTTAAAGCTATGAACGACCTGGCCCTCGTTTCCTTGGAGCCTTGAAGGAACAAAGTTAACATGCTAGGGACCAAATGCCACATGCCACTAAGGCCCTGGAAAATGGATTCTGTTGGCAAATACTATTCAAGGGTCCGGCAAATAAGACCCAGTGTCTGTCTTCAAGGAACTCTGCCCAGTGGACTCATACCCAAGATGGAAAATGGCTGTAGCCAACTAATGAGGCATTCTTCCAAAATGATAAGCTATATTTCTACCCAGGTAAGGCAGAGAAAATAAGCCATTTGGGAACTCTAAAACCAGCACACTGAAACAACCTGATGAGGCTAAGCCTACACCTTGTACACAGGCATGTGCCTCACTAAAGGGTTAAGTGACCAGAATTAAGAGAGGGAAAATCTAGAAGCTCTCTAGAGAAATCTAAAATGGTCATGTACAGTAAGTCCATGCCCCACAAGTGTTCTTTTTTCTGGTAAAGAAAAAGAAAACCAAGAAGTGACCTGACCTAAAACTATCAGAGGAAGAAAAGCAACATTAGCTCAAAACTGAGCAGCAAGAAAAATATGACTACATTTGCCAGATAAAATAGGAAATCTCTGCAGCTGGAGTACTTCTGTGTCAGTCACAAAGGGTCAGTCTACTCATCACATAACCAAATTTCTCAACTTCAACTGAATGTCATTGTCCAAATTCAGCCATCTCTGTTCTGATTCATAAACTACTGTTTCACAGAAACGTGAATCACTTCATTACTTCTTAATGTAACATAACATTACACTTTTAATTTAAAACAGTGCTCTAATAAAAAGGAAACATAAAGGTTCCCAGTGAGATTTTCAAGATACTGGAACAAAGATTTAAAATATATTTATAGGCCAGGCGTGGTGGCTCACGCCTGTAATGCCAACACTTTGGGAGGCTGAGGCGGGTGGATCACTTGAGGTCAGGAGTTCAAGACCAGCCTGGCCAACATGGCGAAACACCATCTCTACTAAAAATACAAAAACTAGCCTGGCGTAGTGGCGCACACCTATAATCCCAGCTACTTAGGAGGCTGAGGCAGGAGAATCGCTTGAACCTGGGAGGCAGAGGTTGCAGTGAGCCAAGACTGTGCCACTGCACTCCAACCTGTGCGACAGAGCGAGACTCTGTCTCAAAAATAAAATAAATTTATAATAACTACAAATGATGATGTTTTTAAAAGGTCACATCTGCGGAAGAAGAGAAATACTGTGCTTGAATGTGATCCTTTACTTCCAAAGGTTGATGGGTCAGAATGAATCAACCCCTTGCCTTGCAGATACACAACTGGAAAGCAGCATGAGGTGCTCTAGGCACAGCTGGATGAATGAGACTTAAAGATCACATTTAAACATTTAGTGTAAGATACTCGCTCAGGACAGTGAGACACCAAACACTGGGGCAACAGGGCTAGTTCAGGGTTTTACTCCCACACTAATGATCTTTTATAGGCCATACACAAATCACTCAGTCTTTTCAAATGTGATTCAGAATGCTGACTGTCACTCAGGAATCAGAGTTCTTCTGGAAGATAAAGAAATATCCATCAAATGAGCCATGGTCTTCAGGAAACATATTACAAAGCGTGGAACACTATTTGTCAGGGGCATACAAGAGAAGTCATGAGATCCAGTGGTCCATATGCTGGCTGAACCTTTGTTTCATTTAACAGGTAATAACAAAATAACTGAAGATAGAATAAAGAAAAATTATCTTTGTATCTTAGTATCTTGAGTTCTATCATCAAAACTTGTAAAACTTCCCTGTTACTCCTTCAGTTAAGCACACATGGTTACATTAAGTTATATAAATACAGGCAGAGGATACAAATCCGTTTTCTTTCATCTTAGATATCCAAATAAGTGAGATGTGGAACTATTTTTTTATCAAGTACATAATGTTTTATCAATAGCTATAAACCATTTTTGTAAACTGACTTTCAGCTGAGAAAACAATACACTGCTTCTATCATATTGGAAAAGGAATGATCTCAAGGTTTCCAGGCAACACAGCAATTTTTCAAAGCTGAACTCCCCTGCTGATCATTAGAAATAGTTTCAAATGTCCTATTCTTGGCCTTCATTCGTGCCAAACCCTGGACAAGGCTGCAACAAGATTATAATTCCAAAACATCCCATTTCTGCATGGGGTGCTAAGCAGTCCCTCTTCCCTTTCTCGTAGCACACCATCATTCACATTCACTTGGGTCTCTCCTGAATCAAGCTGTGCTTATGTTTTATAGAGGAAATGTGAAATCAAAGTTGTTTTGCTTCATCTCCTGCAGGGTAACTCCGTCAGATTCACTGCTTTGACTGCATGCTGTCCTACGTTTAGAAACGCCATGCTTTAAATCCTGTCGTCAGTCAAGGTGTGGCATGCATGAGGCAGGTGGTGATTATGGCCCGAGAAGGCCCAGCGCTGGATCGATACGCTCAACACTGTGATAATCTTTTGTTGGTGGCTATTTGCAGAATGCATTAAACAAATTAAAGGAGGGTAAGAAATGGCTTATCTGGTGACAGTGTAGAGTGGTATTGTTTTCCACATCATCATATTCTTAAACAATTCCAGCGATCTAAAATGCTGATGAAGGAAGGATAGAGTTTTATTTATTTTCACCAAATAGCTGGACATATTAAAAAGTTAAGGTAGACTGGAAATAAAATACAACTCCAACATGTTTTAAATCAGATTTGATTTTTTTAATTCAAATTGACCCAAAGCAAAACTTACATTAAAAAGGAAGAACAAAATACATTATGATATAACACACTAGGAGTTACATGAAAGCTAAATTTGTGGGCAAATGGCCGTATCCCAATCACATCCTGGGCTAATGAGCGCTTCTGCAGGAAAGTTAGAATCTCAATTTCGTATGGTCCACGCTGGTCATTAAACTACACATTCTTGTCTCTTAGGCTGTGCATCTGATAAATCATGCTAGACTCCCTCATGCTCCAGATGTGTACTCTTGCGACTGCCAGGACACTGAATTCTCTAGTGGAAACGCTGTTCCACGCATGACTGATAATGAATTAAAAAACGAAACAGTCAAGTCCTCCAAACTAACAGGCATGGATTACTGTGTAGTAAATAGTTTAGAAATATGGGAATTAAATAATCTAAAAAACACTCTTACTCTGCTGTACATTTATAAACACAAATATTTACAAAAAAAAAAACACAAAACCTTGTTATCGAAAGATGAGGTTTGCAGTTCATTAATGATCATAATCTTTTGTAAGCTGGTTTCTTTGGTGTATTTGCCAAATATATTTTTATAAAGGTTTAGTAATAGGCTTAAATAATAAATTTCAAAGGAAACATAAAAGAATCTGACAAATTTGAAAATATTCCGAACATTTTCTGTTCTGTTTCTGGAAAAAACAATCAGTTGATTTTTCTGAAAATATCTGTTCTCCCTATTCATTATGTGACCACGGAATGCTTCTCTGTCAATCCAATTCAAATGCAGACCTGCAGGTTTCACCACTATAATCTACCAGTAACCCACCTGGAGACATTTTCGTTATTGTGAAATGTGATTGGGATTTTATTAACAACAAAAATAAAACATTCTTTTTAAGCTTCCAGATAAATCAAACCTCAAACAATAAATAATGGAATTATACACTTCTTCATTAAATAGAAATTTCAAAATTCCAGGAAGAGCTCTCATAATTTTTTTTCTGAAGTCACAGCAGCAATACAGAACAAAGAATTTACCTTAATCTGATCTTTTTACTTGGAATTCCCTGACTCAAACTCAGTGGCTTAGTTTGGAAACCTCTGAATGGCTGGGGAGAGAAAATCATTTGAAACTAAGTGAATAAATTAACACGCACATATGTGGAAATAAGCCCTTGTGCAAGTGTAATGTTAACATCACTGATCCGAGTGCAGAAACTCCAGGCACCCCTCTGCCTCCTCATATCCCTGGGCCTGGGGTTTTAGGGGGAAGTCACACTCAATTCATTTCTAGCCACACCATGTCCCTAACACTGCTAGTGTGTCCTAGCCCTGACCTGGGTATTGGTTTAAAGAATGAGAATATAGCTCGGCAACTGTCTTCATAAGGGACTGTCTCTGGAGATAACTTTTTGGAACATTTTTATGGGGAAAAGGACAGACTACCCGTTCCTATCCATCAGGCTCCAGCTAGTTTGGGGATGGTTACAGAACTGGCCACACTCAGAGTGGCTGCCTGCAAAAGAGTCTATGGGCCACACCAGCAATCTCCCGAATAATCCTCCTTGAAGCTGCCCGTCTTCGGAAACCTGTGCAATGCTTAGGCACGAGCAGATCAGGGTTTAAGACGGCAGAACTACTCTGCACCCAAGAGAACAAATGCTGTGCTTGAGAAAAGAGCATTGCTGGCTCTGAAAAAGGTAAAGCCAGAGACAGCTCCTAATTCTGCTTAGTTACACTTCTGGGTGAAATCGTTTTACACTTTATGACTTAAATCTAGAAATTCAGACGAGAGAAGCCCTTCGTCTTGTAAACTTCAAATTTATTAACAGTGTGTAAATATTTCTTCCCAAAGCACTAAGAACGATACTGGGACATTTGAAAAGGTTCTTCTGAAGTTAATAACACAAATCAAGCACAGAATATGTTTCTGAGGGCATCATCTTAGATGCCTAATGCCTCTGAGACCTTTTCCATTGTTACTGACACTTTATCATATACGCGTTTACACGGCAAACACATGCCCAATCAACTCAGAAAATAATTGCCCTGAAGAGCCTCACTGTATATAACCTTAAAATAGGAAATGTTTAATTAGCATATTAGAAATTAGCCAGACTTATAAATGTGTAGTACCCCTTAAAGATTTTACCCTTAAAAAGCTTTTTTTTTTTTTTTTTTTTAAACTGGGAAGAAAAGAAACACCATGAAGCCACCCCAAATTATTGAACCATTAAAGCCAAATGATTTAACCATTTTTAAGGGAAGACTCTACCACCAGGGTACAAAATTTTCTGCTTAGAGTGAAGTTAAAGATGTAGCTTAAAATGGAAATTGCAACTGACATACTATGGTTCTGCAATGAAAATTAAAGTGGCGGCTCCTGTTCTCACGGGCATGTCAAAGCTGGCTGTGAAATGATGACCAGCAAGTGAAATAATGGATAAAATACACCAGAAAGAGTATTGCACTGCAGGCACAGTTTTAAAAACAGAATACACTGGCTTCACAAAGTTATTTTCTTTCCCATTAATTTTTTTAAAAGCACAACTCTAACTAGAGATAGAAATCGAGACACAGTGTCTCAGGGTAGTGTACTACAGTTGTTAAAAAAAAAAATAAGTTAAAAACAAGAGCACACCAAAAGAAAAGCAGAGGTACTGGATTTATGTCATCCGAAAGCTACATTAATTAGGAAAAAGAACAGTTTGAAACGGCCAATTTGTACTCATTAAAAATGAATGAGGTGACAGCATTACTTTAAACATTTCTTAGGGCATTTTCCAAAAGAACCCAGGGTCGCCCTGGGTGAAACTGTGCCTCCAAATGTTAACAAGTGCTCTACTGGTTTAGAATACCGTGCTTACCAAGGAAACCATAAATTTGGAAAGGGTAAATTCTCCACTCCAAACCTGCTTGTATCATTTAAGAAAAGACAATTTTTCTAAATGCAGTATTGTATACAAAGCTTGGACCTCTTAAACTTGGACCAAGAAACCAAATTAAGACCTTCAAGCATGTGGTGTGTGTTTTTATATATATATAAAAAATCCCTCCCCTACAATGAAAACCAACCAAACAAACAGAAAACCCAAAAGTGTATACCTGCTTTCTGATTTCACAGCAAATCAGAAATTGCATAGGATATACTTTGTGCAAGGCAAAAAGCCTTTTAAGTATCTGGAATATAACTCCTAATCCTGCTCACAGTTCTGGTATATCAGATATCATCAAATTTGTGTTTTAAGTAGTCTTTCATGACCTTGGCAATTGGTAGTTCATCAAGTAGCTTTAGGTTTTGAAGGCCTATACATTGTCGAATTTTAATTCGGCACAGGTCCTGCAAGTTTCTGGGCTGTCCTAAAAAGACAGAAAAAAGAAAATGTTACAAAACCACAAAGCACAGTATTTAAGGCACTTTTGAAAAGAACTGTTCATTTCTCTGAGAAGTCCTCTCTATGGACTTCACATGCAAAGGACCAGAAAGATACCAACTCCAAGTGTCCTAGGGCCTTCATGCGATGCCTTATTGGATCCTTCTCACAACCCTGGGATGGTGGATACTTTCAACTCCATTTTACAAATAAGAATACTGAGTATCAGATGTAAACAAGTTGCTTAATATCAGACAACCAATTAAGGCTTTAGACTGAGACTGAAAACAGTTTTGATTCGAAGCCTCATATCCTTTCTGTTATAAATTAGGAACATTCTGGTCGTCGTCCTGACTAGGTCTCTCTCACGCTGGGTGAGCCACTGTGAGCCAATCATCCCTCTGAGCCTTGGCTTCTCAATCTGAAAAGTGTGGGGACTGAATGAGATGTCCCCTATTGTGAGCCTCCCTTTCAGCTCTGGGTCTAGGACACTGGAGCCCCGACGCCCACCACAGTCTCTGTGGAGCTTTCCAAACAAGCTTTCCAGATCTGCCCACCTGTTTTCCGTGATTCTGAACATAGCAGAACCGTGGCTGTAAGGCTGACAGTTGAGGAGTGTAGCAGGAAGGGGGTGTGAAAAAGCACCTCAAGATATTCTGAATCTACATCGCTTCAAGCTTCCACACCCTGGTCACTTGCCAGTAAAAACCCCTGTTCTATCTCAATTCAAAAGAAACATCACAAAATCCTATTTCTTTCCCTTTGGAATATTTTGTTTTACAAAAACAATACAGATGGCTCCAAAAACAAGGAAGAATTCTTCAACTGTGCTTCAATAGTGTGTGGAGTCAAGGAAGTTTGGCTTTCATATTAAACATGATAATAAAGCTAATATATATTGAATACTTACTCTGCGCCATGTATTGTTAAGAGCTCATGACATGTATTAACTCCTTTCATCCTTTTATGAGGGAAGTACTTTGATCATCATCCCCATTTTATAGAGTCTCAGAGAGATTAAGTAACATGCTTAAAGTCAAGTTGAATGCCATATTTCAGTCATTCTCAAACTTTTTGGTTTCAAAACTCCTTTACTTTTAAAAATTATTGCGAACCCCAAAAAAACTTTAATGTGGGCTATCTCTATAGTAAATGCCATATTATAAGTTAAAACAGAAATTTTAGAAATACCTTTAAATTCATTCTAATAAACCCATTACATGTTAACATAAATAACACATCATTATGAAAAATAACTATGTTTTCCAAAACCAAAAAAAAATTTAACAAGAAGAATGTCATTCTTTCACATTTTTGCAAAGCTTTTAATGTCTGGCTTAATAGATGATAGCTGAATTTTCATATATGCTTCTGAATTCAATCTGTCGAGATAAATCACATCAATCACACCACCTAGTCTCTGGAACACACTGACACTCGTGACAAAAGGAATGAGAGAAAGGCAAATCATGTCTCAGTGTTATTATGAAAATCAGGAGACCCATGGAGAGAAAGCAGAGTCCGGGATGAGACTGCAGCTTCTCGCTTACCTGTGCAGTGTAATTTTGAGCTGTCTCTTTGTAGTCCCAAGACACAGGAGCTCCCGTTCTCAGCCTACTAACCCATAACCGTGGGCAAGTCGTGTGCACTCCCCGAAATGGCTCAGCTGCAAACAAGCTTCTACACTGATCACAAGAAATAGGCCATCGATGATGTTCCCTTCTCAATCCCTGCTGTCTCTGAAAGTGTTGACCTTAGTAACATCATCAATTAATTACTAAAGGGCAGAAATGAGTTCCACAAATATATGGAGTCTGATTTCCTTATTAAGGGTCAGTTTCTGCGAATGCCCTTGGTCAAACACATGGAACGGGAGAACACCTCATTAGAAGAGGTTGTGGAAAGAGAATACGCGGAGAAGTATACTGCACCCCAACCAGAATGATGTGTCCACGATGACTGGACCAGTTCAGTGTAAGGGACAGAGGTATGGATCTTGACTGGTTCTTGTGTCGTAACTTCTCGAATCCGGTCCTTGGAAGGAAAGTCAACATTGACAATTGTGGGACATATGGATGTTATAAAAGATGTGGCCTGGGTGATAAAGACAGTTTGTGTTATTACTGAGTGCCTCTACGGATCAGACTATTCTCTTATGGGAGTGGAATGTCGAGAGAAACAAAGTGAAAACCCTATACTGCTGCACAAGTGTAGATTCTACAGCTATTGATAGCTCAGGAACTAAATTTTGCAGTGGCTCCTGGGATAAGATGATAAGGATCTGGTCTACTGTCCCTACAGAAGAAGATGAAATGGAGGAATCCACAAATTGACCAAGAAAGAAACAGAAAACAGAGCAGCTGGGACTAACAAGGACTCCCATAGTGACCCTCTCTGGCCACAAGGAAGCAATCTCCTCAGTGCTGTGGTAAGATGCTGAAGAAATCTGCAGTGTATCTTGGGACCATAAAATTAGTGTGTGGAATGTCGTGTTTGGCAATCTTAAGTCAACTTTACAGGAAATAAAGTGTTTAATTGTATTTCCTATTCTCCACTTTGTAAATGTTTAGCATCTGGAAGCCCAGATAGGCATATCAGACTGTGGGATCCCCAAACTAAAGACGGTTCTTTCATGTTGCCATCCCTAATGTCACATACAGGTTGGGAGACATCAGTAAAACTGTCTCCTACCCATGAAGCACAGCTGATTTCAGGATCCTTATATACCACTGTCAAGCTGTGGGATTCAAGAAGTTGTAAGGCTCCTCTCTATGATGTGGCTGCTCATGAAGACAAAGTTCTGAGAGCAGACTAGACACACACAGGGCTCCTTCCGAGTGGAGGAGCAGACAATAAACTGTATTCCTGCAGATATTCCGGGGGGCATGAACACGAATGATAATTTGATTATAGAGATTCTTTCTATAAATGAAATTGGCAGAGAATCATGAAATTACGTTGATGCAGATGCAGAAAGCAGCCTTTTGAAGTTTTTATAAAGTTTTCGCCCTTCATAACACCTAACATATCACTATCTTTTCTTATTTTGTATTTATAATACAAAAGTTTGTGTTTATAAAACAGAAACTGTGACTTGCATTCTCTATTTAAAAAAGAAAAAAAAGGAAAGAAATCATTTTGACCTCACAGATGACCTCACTCCAGGGCCCACTAGACCATACTTGGAAAACTATTCTTGTACTTTATCCATTATATCCATTGTACTTGCTTACAATGATCCCCGTTATTCAAAATGAAGTACTTCTTCATAAATGACAAAGGCTGACTTAGACCCCTGCTCTGTAAGGCCTGTGTGAACATATGCTTTTCCAGAGGTTACCTGCTATGCGGTCTCTTAACAGAATGGCAGCAGAAGTGACAGCTTTCTTGGAAATGTCTGTAAACCAGGAGTATGTGTATCCACAGATGTCTGTACATGGATCTGTACAGGGATGTGACATACACACTCATGTGCCTCTTGGGAAGATTATGTCTCCTCCACCTTTCAGATCTCTGCCAAAATAGCACTTCATCACAGGAGACTATGTCAGGATTCACCACCAGATACTCCCAGAGTTCCTTTCCTTTATAACATTTAATAAGTTGTGAGTTCACATTTATTTGGTGATTACGTGTTAATTAATGCCCATCTTCCTCACTATATGACATGTTCCATGAGGGGAGGACCATGTCTGGCTCCATTTGCCAATGTAAACCCAACTGCTGACACAGTACTCAGCGAGTATTAGTTGAATGAATGCTTAACAGGCTTGTCCTTAGAGTATAAAACCGTCAACGTGCTGCGAAACATACCCAGGTCAACAGCAAATCATTTCCAAGCCTGTTTTGAATTATTTTTCAACACTATTCATGGGCTACTTTAGGAAAAGAATTATCATTGTCATTTTTCAGTAAATGCTTACAGTATTTGATCTGCAAATGCAAACTGGAATGTGAATTAGATATGAATCTTCTTTCTTTAAAGAATTTGATTTTCCTAATAGATGATGGGTTCTTTTTAAGTTTTATTTATTTATTTATTTATTTATTGCGATGCAGTCTTACTATATTGCCCAGGCTGGAGTGTAGTGGTGCAATCTCAACTCACTGCAACCTCCATCTCCCAAGTTCAAGCTATTCTCATGCCTTGGCCTCCCGAGCAGCTGGGATTATAGGTGTGGGCCACCATGCCCAGCTAATTTTTGTATTTTTAGTAGAGATGGGGTCTCGCCATGTTGGCCAGGCTGGTCTCAAACTCCTGGCCTCAGATGATCCAGCTGCCTCAGCCTCCCAAAGTGCTGGGATTACAGGCATGAGCCGCCATGCCAGGCCCTTTTTAATATTAATAAAAAGAACCACCATAAAATATTCAGGCAAAAAACAGATGAGGAAAGAATTGACATATGTGTATACAGGCATACTTAAATGAAAACGTATCATCCAAAAAAGTGGTAAAAACTAAATTACTAGAATTTGCTCAGCTAAGGTAAAAAAGGGGCTGTCCGGGTGCGGTGGATCACGCCTGTAATCCCAGCACTTTGGGAGGCTGAGGTAGGCGGATCACGAGGTCAGGAGATTGAGACCAGCCTGGCCAACATGGTGAAACCCCGTCTCTACTAAAAAAATACAAAAAAAATTAGCCAGGCGTAGTGGCAGGCACCTGTAATCCCAGCTACTCAGAAGGCTGAGGCATGAGAATCACTTGAACACAGGAGGCAGAGGTTGCAGTGGGCCAAGATCGTGCCACTGCACTCCAGCCTGGGAGACAGAGTGAGCGAGATTCTGTCTCAAAAAAAAAAAAACTGAAGAAGGGACTGAGAAAAAAGGTTATGGAATGGGGGAATCTGCTGATGTGGATTTGTTTTGTGACAGACTGTTCTCTCCAAAGATGACCACACTACCTCCTCTCTCTCATGCCTTTCCACAATGAGGCTGGATGCTCCTGTCATTAAGAGATGAGGTCTATGTTCCCTCTCCTTGAAACTGGGAAGGCCTGTGACAATGGTGACAGTGTTGTCATGTAACTTCCAAGGCTAAGTCATAAAAGGTGATGCAGCTTTTGCCAGACTCTTGGGACATTCACTACTGCAACACAGCCACCATTCCACGAAGACGCCCTAGCAACCTATACAAGGGAACTGAGGTCACTGACAGACAATCCTGGCGGAGCTCCCGGCCAACTGCCAGCACCAACTTGCCAGCCATCTGAGCCAGCCTTTTGTGTTGTTGTTGTTTTGTTTTGTTTTTCAGCCAGCGTCTCACTCCGTCTCCCAGCCTGGAGTGTAGTGGCACAATCTCAGCTCACTGCAACCTCCACCTCCAGGGTTCAAGCGATTCTCCTGCCTCAGCCTCCAGGCAGCTGGGACTACAGGCGTGCACCACCATGCCTGGCTATTTTTTGTATTTTTAATAGAGACAGGGTTTCACCATGTTGGTCAGGCTGGTCTCAAGCTCCTGACCTCAGGTGATCTGCCTGCCTCGGCCTCCCAAGGTGCTGGGATTACAGACATGAGCCACTGCGCCCGGCTGCGAGAGTGAGCCATTTTCAAAGCAGAGAAGCCCCAGTCACATTGCTCCAGAAAACAGTGTGGAGAAGGGAAGTAAAACAAATGACTCTTATCATTTTAAGCCACTAAAGTTCTGCAGCATTAGATAACCGAGTGAGACTCTGGGACCTGAAAGTGGGGCTCTGCCCTTGGCACCAGGCAGTGGGAGGGCTTTGAGGTGAGTGTTACAAGGAAGCCAGGAGGGCTTTAAGAAGCCTGTTGGTTGGGGCTGTATAAAAAAGTTTTTTGAATGTTACTAGAAGCTGGAAGACGGGGAAGCCTTGTATGTATGTAATAGTGCAAAGTCTGGCAACACTGCCACATGTGGTAATGTGGTAAATAGGAAATGTCCTAATGACCTAATGATCTACTTAAGTAGATTCCTCAGGCAGAATACCGTAAGCATCACTGGCTTTTCTTCATTGTCGATGATAAGATGCAAGAGGGCAAAAATGAGCCAACGACTTTAATTCAAGGGAAGCACTGACAGAAATGCTACCATCCTCACAAGTTATTTATCTCTGCATAAGCCTTTCCCAGGGAAAAATGCACATTCTTAGGCCTAAATATGTTGAAATGCTCTAGACTAATTTTTCTTCTCCTTTAAATGTGTGTTGTTGGGAGAATCTGACCTTTTAAAGGTTTCTTGACCATGTGTAACTCCTGTCTGCAGAATTTCCTTTAATGATGGAGACATATCATAGTGGTTAAAAGCATCAACTCTGGAGCCAGGCTGCCTGGATTTGGCTCCTGGCCCCACCACCACTTGCAATCTGTGTGATCTTGGGCTCCTTAGCTTCCTGCCTGTATTCTCATAATAATCACACTCACCTCAAAGGCTTTACAAGCATTAAAAAGGTTAATTTTGGAAAAGTGCTTACAATAGTGCCAAGCACATACTAAGTACCAGGTAAACACATTTTTAAATATTTGTAAGGATGTTTGCTTCTGGTTACCAAAAAAGTAGAAGGCCCCTCTTTGGAAGCTGGAGTCTCCATCTTCCTGGTGTCAGGACAGTAAGAAAACTAGACGACAGTTTAACAGTAAAGAAGCAACTGGAAACCCATTAGTGGGGAACAGTCCTGAGCAAATTGATAAGAAATCATATTCTGGAACTCCCTGCCTGACTTGAATCAGGCAGAGATGTGAGGGCTTTTACCTGTATAAAAAGATGTGCAGTCCGGGCACCATGGCTCATGCCTGTAATCCCAGCACTTTGGGAGGCTGAGACGGGCGGATCACGAGGTCAGGAGATCAAGACCATCCTGGCTAACACAGTGAAACCCCGTCTCTACTAAAAATACAAAAAATTAGCCGGGCGCGGTGGCAGGCGCCTGTAGTCCCAGCTACTTGGGAGGCTGAGGCGGGAGAATGGCGTGAACCTGAGAGGTGGAGCTTGCAGTGAGCCGAGATCGCGCCACTGCACTCCAGCCTGGGCGACAGAGCGAGACTCCGTCTCAAAAAAAAAAAAAAAATGTGCAGAGATGAGGTGAGGTATATCACTCACTGTTTCTCTACGAGTGTACACGTGTGAACTCATCTTGCCATGCACCAGCACTGCTGAGTGAAAAGTGAGCTAAATTTTAGGCATAATAAGGACTGCTCATGGTAAGTACTGTCATTTCTAAGACTGCCTAAGGAGCTATTTTTTTCAGAAATGGCATTTTAGGAGTAGAAGATTATGACTGAAAGAGAAGTACTTATGTTTTTTGTCAACAGATCGCTTAGAAGTATTTACTGAGCATCTATTAATGCTGTATGTATTCAACAATGCGCTATCCCAGAGATTAAAGGGCCAAGGGAAGAGAAGGGCAGTGGCAGAAGAGAAGGCAGAGAAAGAGAATGAAGAGAATAAAAGAAGAAAAATCAACACAAACGTGCGCACCATTTACTAGGCATCTTAGAAAATTAATTCCTCCCCTATTAGAGAACTACTTCCCTGTGCACGGGATCGTAACAGGGAAACTGGAAGACATCTCACAAAAGAGCATAATTTAAAGAATTACAAACCCTTTAGGGGATGCAGAAAAAACCCAGGTATGCATACTAATGAACTACAGTGGAATTACATAATAGTTCAAAGGGTTATTAGTCTTTCCATTTTATAAAGAAGCCCATCATTAGTAATAATTGGGCTAGTATAAAATAGGAAATCAGCTTTTGAAGGGTCTAGCGTAAATTACAAAGCCAGGGCCAGCGGCATAATTTAGAAAATTAAATATCCTAAATCACCTCCCTGTGACATCGCCATTACCATTTTTATGATAGGATCAACTTATTTGTTTAAAAATATCTGGATTCATAAAGATAGAGAGGAAAAACATTTTTAAATACCCAAAGTGAGCAAAATGAAGGCAAAACAAGTTCCAAAGTTGTTCTTTGGGGTGGAGAGGGGTAGAAATTGGAGGTGGAGGGGAGGCACAAAGGAATAAGTGAAAGATTTGCGTCCTCTGGATTGCTCTACACACCTGACCTCCCAGACTCTCTCCATCGTAGGTCAACACCTGGGATGGTCGCCCGATACCTCTTTGTTTTATTTCAGCTTCCCATTTTAAAATCCTACCATAGGCTAGGCATGGTGGCTCACGCCTGTAATCGCAGCAGTTTGAGAGGCTAAGGCGGGCAGATCACTTGAGGTCAGGAGTTCGAGACCAGCCTGACCAACATGGCGAAACCCCGTCTCTACTAAAAATACAAAAATTAGCTGGGTATGGGGGCGCACGCCTGTAGTCCCAATTACTCAAGAGGCTGAGGCAGGAGAATTGCGTGAGCCTTGTAGGCAGAGGTTGCAGTGAGCTGAGATCACACCATTGCATTCCAGCAGGGGCAACAAGTGAGACTCTGTCTCAAAAAAAAAAAAAAAAAAAGAAAGAAAAAAATCCTACCATAAACACATTTTATTCCTTTGCTCTTGCCTCTGAATTCCCTTCAGAGGGACCGTAGTATGAAATGTGCTAAACGAATCTTACTTTATAGAACAAAGGCAGTTTCCAGCTCTCCTTAAGATAACAATTATGGTATTCTCTTAGATAGAATCCCAATGTATACAATATCAGGCTTACGATATTTTTCTATTGGTAGCTTTTTTCCAAAGGTAAATGAGCTCTGAACTATATTTTCCATTTGCACTAAGTCAAATGACCAGAAATCTCTAGATGCCTATATTAAAAATAGAAAGTAATACAAATACTATAAAGGGAAGGATATTTTCTGTATCAAAGAACCTTAAAATGTGATGCAATTTGACTAAAAATTGTGTACTATTTATTTTTAAAAGTGATTCTTAACAACTGGGACTGAAAAACCTAGGAAGACTATGATATAATTATAAATCAGTAATCAAAAATGCCCCTGGTTAAAATGTATGACATAAATTACTTCTCCAAAGAGTTGTACTACACAACACTGCTTTGGATAAACCATCCTACAAAAACATCAAAGTAGCATTCAGAGGATCACAGGAGGGGAAGGCACTTGTTTTAGAGGCATTCTGTGTGATCAGCTGCTCATATACTTATTGCTATACAGGGTTTAACTGGAGAAAACCCAAGCCCGCTTTCTTAAAATTAAAAAAAAGGAGTCGTCGTGATTTTTCTTACTCCTTATTTAAGTTATTTTAAAGTTTGAAATGCTGCCTTTAAAGTTTTACTTCTACAGCTAGAACACAGCACTTGACTATTGCTGAAATTTAAACAAAAATATTTCGGGTTACTGTGGTATTTATAAAATAGTATCTTCAGATATCTGTGATTAATGTTCCAGAAAGCAACTAGTTTAACTACCTGACAGACTGTCTTCTGCAAAACCGTTTATACAACTCAATTCCCATCTACTTGATCTTTTTCTTTTAGAAATACATGTCAGTTAACTCCTTAAAACGTACAAATCAAAATACAGCCCAGCCCTCCCTGTCACACACCACCAAAGCATACTGGTGGTTGCTTCCAGTCTTTGAACAGCGTCTACTACAAACAGATCACTGCCTCAGCTCAGCCTCCTATGGAGAGTAAATACCAAACCAGCGTATTCTCTGACTTCAGAATCACCTAGACCAGAGCCTGCCACAGGAATAAAAGATGCTCTGTTCTCACTCATAAGTGAGAGTTTAACAATGAGACCACATAGACACAGAGAGGTGAACATCACACACCAGGGCCTGGCGGGGGGTGGAGGACAAAGGGAGGGAGAGCATTAGGACAAACACCTAATGCATGCGGGCCTTAAAACCTAGATGACGGGTTGACAGGTGCAGCAAACCACCATGGCACACGTATACCCACGTAACAAACCAGCACGTTCAACACATGTATCCCAGAACTTAAAATAATAATAATTAAAAACATGCTCTGTCAAAGTAAGCCATGAAAGTAAGTTGTTCACACTAGTAAACAAATAAATGATTTATTTATTCAAGGACTTCCTGGCCCCTTTGATATGTTACTGAGCACAGTGAGCCTCTGAAACCTGGACCTAGGATCCAAGGTACTAGTCTTCCAAACTGATCTGAATCATGAATCCGCTTGACTCCACAGTATCTGGTAGAACCACAATTTTTCTTTTTCTTTAAGACTAGTCAAGTGCAGTAGTGAGACGGGAGGAAAGAGTAGAACGAGGGATCTCATCTGTAACTGACTGTGGACACTACCTTTGGACTAGCCAGCCAGTTTTATAAACAAACTTCAGGAAATCACTGATCTCTGCAGAGCCTACATAGTACATATGATAGTAAACAGCAAGCAATAATGTAATACATCTCATATTATCCACAGATTTTAACTTTAAACAGAAATACATTAGAGAGTCATCCAATTCTGAAACACTAGGCTAACAGGACACCCTGAAAAATCTGATTTTAGGGAATGTATATCGCTAGGTCTCAGCTTTTTAGTTTTAGGACCCCCTTGCACTTTTAAAATTGGAGACGCTCCAAGAATCTTTATGTCAGTTATACTTATCTATATTTACCACTTTAGAAATTGAGAAATTTTTAAAATATCCAATTCACTTAAAAATAAGAAAAAATCCACAATCAACTGAAATAAATTTTTATGTAAAAAAAAAAAAAGAGCTGCTTTCCAAACAAAAAGGATTTTTGTGAGAACAGCACTTCTTACAGTTTTCTGCAAATGTCTTTTAATGTCTGGCTTCACAGAAGGCAGCTGGAGTCAGAGATCTGCTTCTGCATTTCATCGGTTACAACGTGCTGTCTTGACTGGAGCACCTGAAGAAAATCCAGCCTCACTCAGATACGCAGTTGGAAAAGGAAGGGATTTTTAAATAACTTTTTTCAAGTAACTGTGGATCTTCTCTGATACTCCATCAAAACTAGACAAGTGGGTGTTTCTTAATGGCTAGTCACAATATGAAATCTGGAACCAAATTGATGAACTTTCATACTCTGCTACATTAAAATCCACTGGTTCACCTTGCACTTGAAATGGATCGTTTATCCATGTGTGATTGTTGTCACATTATGCACTAGTCATTTGGAAAACAAGGTTCATTGGGTTATGTGGAGCTTCCAAATGTTGACCCGTTCCATTACATGAGATCAAAAAATCACTTTTTTTAATATCTTCACTGATTGAAGAAGTCTTAGATACTAGGAATCTCACAGCAGCAAACACAAGTTTTCTAAAATCCTCATTTGCAAAGCTCAAATTTTATGACTGGCCCTAAGGCATGTCAGTTGTTTTCCTTAAAGTGACAAGTGAATTTTACTCATTTTCAAGAAAATGTCTGCCAAATACCCAAGACTAAATGGCTAGAGTTTAGTTGTTACTCTTTCAAGTAAAAATGGTGTTCCATGAAGAAGCTGCCGGTTCAGCTCAAACAAATTGAAGTTGCTTTTCCCCAGTCAAATCACTGCACTTTGGTATGCAGTAAGAATACTTGCCATTTCCATCCCACAGAAAATTTAAAAGGTATTTGCAGGGACAAGATTTAATAAAATTAATTTTACCGCTTCATCACAGACATTCTTAAGTGGAATTGGAATGTTTTTTCCTGAGAGTGTCTGGCGGTGAACAATGACCAGTACGGCTGGGGCCACTGTCTTGATTCATGCTAACAGGCCAGCAGTTTCACCTACCACTGCTGGAACACCATCAACACAAATGTCATCACAGTGAAAAAGGCAAATCACATCTTAGTATTGTTAGGAAATTGGTTTTGATCTCATAGGCACCTAAAACAATCTTGAGAAGCCTCGGCTAAAGTCCACACTGAGAAACATCATTCTAACATAAATAAATAAATAAAAACAATTTTTGTTTTGTTTTAAATCACAAGAAGCAGAAAATCATAGCCTTTAAGAGTGGTTAGTGGCAAGAATTTTTAAAAGGGAGGGACTTGGGGACTCTGTTCCATTTCCCGTTTTTCAGAGAAGGAAACTGCTCCCAGCAGGGTGGGGGGTGTTAAACATCTTGTCCACGTTTATAAGGCAAGTTAGACACTAGATCAGAAGCCCATTAGCTGCTCTATCATCCCATTCTACTGATTCAACGGCGCTTCTGAACAGGCACAGTGGGGGGGTCTTTGGGATGATGTACAGGAGACACCTGACCCCAGTGGGCAAAACATTAATCAGCTCAAAGGACAACGGACAGATATGTTTTTCCTATTTCAAGTAAAAATGATAAAACTAAATAGACTTCCAGTTTCAGTTCCAACATGTAAAGAGCCTGGAAATCATCACTCCCATCCTTACAAGACAAAAAACATGAACAAACTCAAAGTCGATGACTGTTCACAGATCCATCAGAAAACTGAAGTTGTGGGGCAAACCTCCACAGAATCTGGAGAGGAAACAAATTCAGAGCCATGGCTGACATCGGTGTATCTGGAGCCGAAGTCACCGAAGCCATAAACTGGTAGGAACACTGAAATGGTAATTTCGACGAATGGCCAGACTGTGAATTGACTGGTCTGAGAGTGGCAGCTAGTCTTAGGAAGCCCCCACTCGGCTGTGAGTTTTACTCCCAGGAACCCCACCAAGTCCTCAAGGTAAAGAGCCAGTAAAGACCCTCTCAGGGCTCCAGCATGAGGAGGTGAGAGTAACCCTTGTGAAATGCACCCAGAACCTTCTCCATGACAAAGGCCCGCGCCCCAGGGGGGAAAGACTTTCTCAGAGCCGTGAGGAAAGGCATCCCTGAGTCCAGTCCCCTCTGGCCTCCTGTCTCGCTTATGGGGCTGGAAAAGCTACACAAGAAGAAACGTGTGAAGACGCAGCCTAGGGACACAGGCCCATTGAAAGACTGAGAGCGAATCAGAAGACTGCAGACCACTAGCCCTCCCCACACCTTACAACTGCACCAATGGGGCTCCAACGTGTGACAGAGGATGAAAGCCAAGAAAGCTGCAGGATGCACCCTCTCTCCAACGAGGGTGCTTAGGGAAGCCCAAAGCCAAGACACGGGACAAAAACAAGGGCACTGCAGGGACCGGATCCCTCTGGCACCCACAGCTGCAATAAACATGACGCACAGCCCAATTCACAGCCAGATTAATAAAAAGCCTCACGTCAAAGGACCGTTTACCTCAGTTTCTGTTACCCACCATGTCTAGCTTCAGTAAAAATAAATCACAAAACATACTAAGAGGCAAGAAAAAAACACAGTCTGGAGAGACAAAATAAGCATCAGAACCAGACTTAAATATGACACAGGTGTTGGAATTACCAGCCAGGGAATTTAAAACAACCATTAATTATTAAGATTAATGAAATTATTAGATGGTAATTGTAAAATCCTGTCTTAACGCCTTAAAAAGCAGCAGCTCTGAGGAGGTGAAATTCTCCACACAGTACAGATGTGGATGTCACTGGCAAAGGGAAAAAGCAGTGACCAGGTGACCCCTCCAACAACGCTGTACCTTGTCTGCTGGGGCAAACAAACCTTTGACTCCGCTTTGCGTTTTGAACCTTTCCCCCTACATAAAGGGTAAAAAGCCTCACAGTGAAAGGAATTCCTAGGTAGAAGGCACAATATGGCCTCTTTTCTGCAAATAATCTAGCTAATCAGACACCGCCTCCTTTCCAGTGGCATTCTCCAGGAGGGAGCCAGCCTATTTACTGCTATCTGACCTGTCACTGGGCTGTGTTACTGAAAGTTTCCTCCGATTTCCATACCATTTGCACAAGGAACTGCAGCTACTCTTTCTTCCTTTTTCTTTTTCTTTCTTTTTCTTTTTCTTTTTCTTTATTTTCTTTCTCTCTCTCTCTCTCTCTCTCTCTCCTCTCTCTCTCTCTCTCTCTCTCTCTCTCTCTCCCTCTCTCTCTCTCCCTCTCTCTCTCTCCCTCTCTCTCTCTCTCTTTTCTTTCTTTCTTTTTGAGATGGAGTCTCATTCTGTCACCCAGGCTGGAGTGCAGTGGCGTGATCTCAGCTCACTGCAACTGCAGCCTCCCAGGTTCAAGAGATTCTCCTGCCTCAGCCTCATGAGTAGCTGGGACAATAGGTGCATGCCACTGCACCCAGCTAATTTTTGTGTTTTTAGTAGAGGCGGGGTTTCACCATGTTGGACAGGCTGGCTCGAGCTCCTGCCCTCAAGTGATCCACCTGCTTTGGCCTCCCAAAGTGCTGGGATTCCAGGTGTCAGCCACTGCACCCGGCCCTATCTCTTTTCTTTCCAATCCTTTCCTTTCACCTGCAGAAATGGCTCGGTGAGAACAGTACTTACCTTGCCAGGTCTATAATTTGTGCTTAAGCATTCTGAGGTGGGGTTTTCCCCAAAAACATACATTTTCTCCTACTTCTCTTTGAACAAAATTCCAGTTGTGCCCATCATTAAAGCCTCATTTTTCTATGTGTGTATATATGAATATGTACATGATTAAACGTGCTTGCTAGTCACTGCCTGAGGTTCAGCTTTCTCACGGAATCTCTCTCTAAAAGATTTCATATTCTGAATAACTCCTTGGTCCATACATTGACTATGGGAGTTTACATTGTGAGCAAGAAGATAAGAAAAAAAAATCACTAACTCACTATCTGATTCTTCAGGATGGGTGGTGTTGTTATTTATTCCTGAAGCTTTACTGAGGGACGATCTTTTCACAAGGTTATACTCTGCCCGCCTCAGTCTCCCAAAGTGCTAGGATTACAAGCATGAGCCACTGCGCCCAGCTGTCACTACCATTTCTACTTGACACGGGTCACACCTTCACTGTTCTCTCTTTAATTTATTCATGCCATTCTTTTTTTTTTTTTTTTTTTTTTTGGCTACAAGTAAAAAACCAAAAACTGGCTTCTTATAAACACTGCTAACTAAGCAGGACGCAGCTTTCCTTCCACAGGTGACACTCATTATTCAGGCAGGTGCTCTGGCTCCTCTGAGCTGTGTTTATCATTCCTGGGCACAGAGAAGTGGCTCCTCCATGGATGGGCCCTGCTGCGCTCCTGCCATCCCGGAAGGGGGCAGGTTCTGAGGTCTGAATGCTGGCTGTAGGGAACAGCAACAGCAGCTCTTCATGGCCTCTCCCCCTACTCAGCACCAACAGGTCACAAGCAGATGCTACCTTATTACCAAGCCACGGGTGCGCTCTGTTTTTTTTGTTTGTCTGTGTTTGCACTATATATCAGAGTTTTTATGGCAATTTTTCCAAAACGCCAGAGTAGTTTTTAAATTCTGGTATTATAATTTTTTTGGTCTCTTCCAATTTAAATCATCTGTTTCTAGTCAAAACAGTGTGATGAAGAGTAAAACGTCCCCGAACGAAGACCACCATGTGGCCTCTCTGCTGTCCTTAGACCTCGGCAGTCTGCGATCTCCAATCATAAGCCAACAGCACGATGCCTGGGGCGCGGTGCTCACGGCACGCGGGCTAGAAGAAGCTCTCAGCTTTGATTTAGTGTTCCCTGAACTAACCAACCTTCTTTCAAGCTGCTTTTCATGAGAAAGCTCAGTCCAGAGCATCAACCACAGCTGCTCCTTCTAGCCCATGGTGTTCACCAGGAAAAGAAAACCTATTTGGAGCCAAAGAACACACAGGTGAAGCAGAGACACCAAATTTGCTGTTGGCAGGAAACACCACTGGAGAGTCAAGAAATGCTAAATTATGTGGAGGCACCTGAAGACAGAGGACAACTGGAGCCTTAACAGACAGAGGGCCCTGCACTCAGGAAAGCAGCCAGCGCTTCCTCAGTCCCCACCCCTCGTTGTGCGCAGTCAGCCAGAGTGCTAGGACTCACTGAGGACCTCCTGGGCGCACAGCTCTGCTCCTCGTGCAGTGGAGAACCTAAGCACAGACAGAGGCAGTCCCCACTGATGTTTCTATCTGCTCACATTTTAAAGTGCATGTGAGTCTTTCACTCAACATTCCTGCTGTCCAACAGCACTGCTAGGGGCAGCTCTGAAGGCTCAGGGACACAGGGCAGCTGCCCACGTGCTCGTCCTGCCCGGCAGCTCCTCTCGGCCACCTGGCTGCGGGCCTCCACATACAGACTTTGAACAGTTGTATACAGGGTTGAAACTTGGAGGCTTGAGTTGAATAAGAATCTAAAGATTTGTTCTGTTGGTGGCAAGCCAGTCCTTGCTGTTAATCCACCCTCAGTTTATTAGTTACACTTTATCTTGAAAAACAATTACAAAGAACAGGAACGTTTTAAGTGTTAAGTGCATTATAACTATTAACTCATTTAATCCTCATAACAAGCCTATATTATCTTAATTTGAAGGTGAAGACACTAAGGCACAGAGAGATTAGGTGACCTGCCCAAGGTCACAGCTAACATGTGATAGAGTTAGGGCTCAAACTCCTGCAGTCTAGCTCTAGTCTACGCCATTAACCGCTGAACAAAGTATTTTAAAAAAAAGGGGCTGAGGCATTTAAGTGAGTATATAACATGCCTTCCTAAGGGCGGCCACACTCATTATAACTAAGTCTCTAATGTAGAAGTTGAAAGAACAACAAGGCAAGCAGGAACTGCAGCCCTGCGGGCATCACATCTCCCATCTTGGGTACTTCTGTGCGTCTCAAAAGCTTTCTGCAATGGAGCACTCACCAGTCAGCCCCAAATACCTCTCCCAAGACAGGCAGATCTGTGTGGACCAACAAAGGAACCACCAGGCACTTGTGGCCATTTAAACTTAAATCGCAATTAAATAAAAGAAAAATTTCAGTTCCTCAGTGGCAATGGTCACATTAACAGCTGCTCAATGGGTCCCCACCTGGGACCAGTGGCTACTATACTGGACAGCAAAGAGAGACCATTTCCAACATTACAGAAACTGGCACTGGCCAGCACTGAGGAGACTAAGTAGTGTGATTTCTTCTTATGCTTTAGTCTGAAAACATTAGTAATAATAATTGCATCTTTTCTTCCATGAATCTGCAAACTTCAAATTACATTTTGTTTCTTCATAAAGCAAATTTGTACTCCAAAGGTCAGCTCCAAGGGGTAGAGTGGGTTACTTACAAGCAGGTCAAGTAAAGCCCTTGTCCTCTAGTAGCTGGTACCCAGGATGTTAACATGTCTTCTTCTATAGTAATGACCAAAGGTTCAAAACCAGTGAGGAAACAGGAATTCATTAAAAAGTTCAGCAAAATCAATTTTGTTTACAGATTTTACCTTCATGTTGGACATTAAGCATGAGACACACATTCAACTGGTCACATGGAAGCTTGACAAGAGAGGATGGCTACGTACACACAAACTGATACCCCATCAGAGAAACAACTAGGACGCACGCGTTACTACAGAAAGTGGGCCAGACACTTCTAGGCTTTAAAAAAAAGCACCCACACAAAAAAGTTCAAATACAATGGAAGCCATGTGGTCCAGGGACTGTGGTGCCACACTTCCCACTGCTAGCAAATATTTTCTTACAACAATTTCTAGCATCCTTAACTTCCACTAGCAGTAACCCTAAATAAACAGTACCACTGTTCCATTTCATATGGGTTCTCATGAAGCAGAAAAGCCACAATTAAAACGTGAACAACTTAGCAATAAAGCACAAATTCTAGGATATTTTCACAGCTAAGGAATCTAAAATCCAAAATTCTCCCTCTAACTCCTCAACTTGAAGTCAATGGAAGCCAGGTAAGATTATCCTTATGACCAACAGGAATTGCCTTGTTCTAACACAGATCTTTGTCCATCTAAAAAAAATTCTCCTTTCTGTCCTTCTCTCCATTCCTTCCTTCACTCTTACTGTCTACCCCTATTACATTTAGAAACACAATTGAATTTTTATGAAATCTTGTGATACAGTCAAAGTTTTTTTTATTTCAGAAGAATGAGGCATCGCTTACCAAGCAGTGGTTATAGGAATGATTAATATCTAGTCATCTTAAGTTGCAAAAACACATTAAGCTCCTCAGAAGGTGCAAATTTTAAAAAAATGCAATAAAGTAATAATTATATTACATACTTGTGACTTCTTGTAAGAAATCCAAACATGGTCGACTACTTCCAGAAATACTTATTGAAACAGCCAATGGGGTCTGTCCTTCATAGTTCCGTGTGTTCGTGTCTGCTCCGTAATTATATAACATCCGTGCACAGAGCACATCATCCCTAAGGGCAGATAAGTGTAAAGGAGTCTGTCCGTCTTCTAAGCGACCCAAGTTTGTGTCTGCCCCTCTCTGAAGGAACATTCGGCAATAAGAGTGATTGCTTTTGATCACGGCGTATCGCAGCAGGAAACCATTCTGAATGTCGATGTTGGCATTGTGGTCCAGGAGGATTTTCACACAGCTGGACCTCTCTCGGATAATGGCGAGCTGAAGCGGTGTGGTACCTTTATCACTGAGTGGGTCAACCTCAGCCTTGAACTCCAGGAGAAGCCGGACAAATGAGTCCCTGCCGTAGTGGGCAGCCACATGGAGGGGAGTCCAGCCGTCATTGCTTTTTGCATTAATGATGTCGCTCCTGTATTCGGATTCTAACATCAAGCGTGCAATGCGGGCCCGGCCATGCATGGCTGCATAATGAAGAGCCGTGAAGCCTCCGATTAAGTCTTTAACTGTAGGATCAGCTGGAGTTAAAACCAAAATGAAAGTATTAGCAGACTCTAAGACAAAACAACAAACATTACCATGGCACTGCAAACTGTGGCCAATTCTCATATAAAATGTGAAGCAACCAAACACTGTAATGAATATCAAGTACTGTTTTCCTCAGTTTAATTCAAGTCTGGTTTTAATGGAAAATAAATTTTGTAGAATGTTATCACGTCTGGGTTAACGAAAGGAGAAGGACAAAGTGTTTAAAAAGATATACACAAAAAACACGGAGTACAGATCACCACGTCCCCCGTCTTTGTTAATTTAACCAACTGCCTTTGGCTACTCAACTCCTTCATCTCTGCACTGTTTCATGTTTCTCTTCTGTTTTGAAGTTTTTTATTTTCTCTTGTGCTTCTTCTCGGTCTTAAAGAGAAGCATGTGTAGCAATATCTGCTGCTCTAAATTACGGATATACTATGATCTGACACACTGTTGTCTTAGGGTATATTAAGTAATAAGAAAAAAGTTTTTCTGTGGTCTGTAAAAATGCAAAGCATCTCACATATATGTCAAGTAATCTTGATAAATTGTTTTTTCACAAGGTAGAAGTCTATTCTGAATTCTTAGTTTTACATGAACTTTGGAGTTTATAAGAATTAAGCAATGCATTATGTGAATAACCTCAGCATCGTATAAATATTATTTTCTAAAGCAGTTCCAAAAACCTCTCCTAATGACTGATCTCTGGGGAAGAAAAAACAATTATAATAATTTATCTGCTATATGACTCAAGTCACAGACTTTCGTCACTGGCCTCGGATCTTTCATTAAGCCAAAGGTTGGTTCTTGATGGCGTTCACCCCATGGCATCCCTGGCTGTGGGCAGAAGAGGGACAAGGACTGGTTATGCAGGGCACCTCCTGGAAGCCAGCAATTCCATGTAAAAGATAAACTGATCAGACCTAACTACCCAGGATGAAAATGCTCTCTTCTTGTAAAAGTCACCTTAATTTTTGGCTTTTTAATAAAAGAAAAAAAATCATTAATGTTTTACACACACACATACACATACATACACACACACAGCCTCCACAGGTGAGTAAAAACTCACGTATTGCTTAATAAATGTTATTTAGGTCTAGAACATATTATGACAAATGGTTCTCTTAGAAAAATCTGAGGCAGGAAACTATATGTACAATAATAACACTGTGGAGAGTATTTCAGTGAAGGAGTTGGTAACAAAACCTATGCAAAATAAGTTTTTTTTAGGTAAGTCATATCATGTAGATTTCTAAAAACATTTACTGTAAAGTGACAGTACACAATGGTAGTATTAGTTGTATCTATTTAGGGGAAATCAGGGCATTATATCTACCTCGGTCTTAACTGAAAGAAAAATACACAGTACCTGTTTACTATAGGACTTAAATTTAAGTAGGGAAAGAACATTTTAACACAGCATTTTGCTGCCATCTGCTGGTAAGGCATGAGCATGATACTAATGTTTCCACTGGGCAGATAAGTGCTGAGCCCTCAAGTCACTCAAGCCTGTTTCAGGTGCATCACTTACCAAAAGTTCAAAGTCAGGTGTGAAATCTACAAGATGCCCTCCCATTCAAATGAAACAAAAAATCTTGCCAGAGGTAATTTCTAATCTATACCTGGCCAGTCAACTGCTTGCAGACATTCCCTCTTAATCTGCAAGTGAAATTTAAGAATACCTTCTTTCACTTCTCCCACCCTTCAGCCACCATCCTTATTTGTATCCTATACTCGTTCTATTTGATGGTAAAATTAAAATTATGTTACAAAACACTGCACTTGCATCTCCCACCTTTCAGCCAACATCCTTATTTGTATCCTATACTCGTTCTATTTGACGGTAAAATTAAAATTATGTTACAAAACATTGCACTTGCATCTCCCACCTTTCAGCCAACATCCTTATTTGTATCCTATACTCCTTCTATTTGATGGTAAAATTAAAATTATGTTACAAAACACTGCACTTGCATCTTTGGTTTCCCTTTCAGGTCTCTTTTAGGTTCTATGTACATTTTGATGCTACACTGAGCAAAGGAAAAACAGAGATTAACACACACAACAATGATCTGCATAGTCTCTGTTAAAATCAAATGGGAGATTAGAAAGCAATGAAAATGCAAACAAATGTAATTTAAAGATTAGCCCATGAAATAAGGTAAGAAAAATCTCATTTTAATAGCAACATTAACTACAAAACACCTAGACATAAATTCAGTAAGAAATGTACAAGATGTGAAAAGAAAACGTTAATTGAACTCATGTCACTCTGTATCCACTCAAATGTCCTTTTATCAAAAAAAGAAAAGCCTTCCCTAAACATTTCATCTAAAACAGCATCCCCACCAAACTTATTACTTTGTCCCCTCATCAAACATTTTCTCCCCAGGTGGAACTTATTTTAAATAAGCTGTAGCATAATCTCAACAAGTTCACTTAAATTTACCAGAAAAAAAAATTTAATGTATATAAACAGAAGCAAAGAAACATTACCTATGAATATAAGGGGATTTTTTTTTCTAACAGCTTTATTAAGGTAAAAGGCATTCACTTTAAGGGTACAGATGAGCTCTGATAATTGTATACAGGTATATAACCCACCACCCTATTTAAAATATAGAACATTCCATCACCTCAAAAAGTTCCTTCATCTCTCTTTAGCCCTTCCCAGACTCTAGGTCCCAGGCAAACCATTGATCAAAAAAAACGTTTTGTCTTTTCTGGAAATTCATATGAATAGAATCATATTTAGACTTTTGTGTTTGACTTACTTCACTTCGCAGGATGTTTCCAGAATACTGCCATGTTGTATCAACAGTTCATTCTTTTGTATTGCTGGATAGTACTGTATACTATATAGTTTTATTAATCAATTCATGAGAAGATGGGCATTTGAGTTCTTACCAATTTGAGCCTATTTGAATAATGCTATCATGAATTAATATATGAGAGAGAGAGAGAGACAGAGAGAGAGAGAGAGAGTGAGAGACAGAGAAGGAGAGAGGGACAGAGTGTGTGTTTTCATTTCACTTGGGTTTAATAACCTACAAGAGACTTGCTGGGTCATATGTTAAATGCACATTAAACTTTTATAAGTTCCTTTTTAAATGGCTACACCATTTTACATTCTCATCAGCAATGGATGAGTTGAAATTGTTCTACATCTTGGTATCATTAGTAATTTTAATTTCACTCATTCTAGAGGTAAAATCATGGCTTATTGTGCTTTTAATTTCTATTTCCCTAATAACTAGTTATACTGAACTTATTCATATACTTTGTTTTGTGAATTGTCTGTTCACCTCCTTAATCCATTTTTATTGGTTGTCTCATTAATGAGTTGTACAAATTCTGTGTATATTCTGATACAAGCCTTTTGTCAGATGTGTTTTGTAAATATTTTCTCCTAGTTTGTTGCTTGCCTTTTCATTTTCTGTATTTTGTTTTGAAGAGCAAAACTCTTAATTTTGATGGAGCCCATTATTTATTTCACACTTTGTAGTTTTGTATCCTATTTTAAAAATCTTTGCTCAATGCACTGTCACAAAGATTTTTTTTTCTTCTATGAATTTTGCACTTTTAACTCTCACATTTAGATCAATGGCCCATAATTAATTTTTGTGTGTGGTATAATGTAAGTTCAAGGTTCAGTACTCTCCACAAAGATATCTACTTGTTAAAGCACAATTTGTTAAAAGGACTCTTTTCTTAATGATTTACCCTAGTGTCACTGCTGAAAATCAATTTACCATAAAAGTGTAGCTCTATTTCTTAATTCTGTTTGTTCCATTGACCTAAAAGTCTCTCCATACACCAGTCCCACACTGTCTTGACTACTGTAGCTTATAGCAAGTTTTAATAGCAGGTAGCTTAAGTTCTCTGGCCTTCTTTAAAATCATTAATATTTGGGATAATAAATTTTAGAATCAGCTTGTCAATTCTTCAAACAAGCCTACTGGAATTTTGACTAGAACTCCACTGACTCTAAGGATGGCAATCTCTCCAAAATGATCTAAACAATATTGATTCTTCCAAACCATAAACCTGGGATAGTCTTCTATATAGGTCTTCTTTAATTCTCTTCAGCAATGTTTTATAGCTTATATATGTCATGCATACCTTTTGTTGAATTTATTCTTAAATATTTTAAACTTTGTTGCTATTATAATGAGCTAAAATTCCATTTTCCAAATGATGACTGCTGATAGAAATAAAATTGATTTTTGTACACTGACTTGTGTATTCTATAATCTACCCAAAATCACTTTTAGTTCTAGAACACATTTGTAGTTTTCTTGCCAGGGTCTACATGCGCAATTATGTTCTCTGCAAATAAAGACAGTTTGACTTCTTTCTTTCCAATTCATGACCCTTGATTACTGCTCGGCCCTCATTCCACTGGTTAGAACCTACAGGAGAATGCTGAATAAAGCGGCAAAAGCACAGACCCTTCCCTTGGTTCCTGATCTTAAAAGGAAAGAATTCAGTAGTTCACCACCCGGGAAGCTGTAGCTTTTCATTGCTTTGCAAATCACCTTCTGCTTCTGGTTTCCCGTCTTTCTCGTGAAGGTATTTAAGACTGTCCCATTTTCTGAATCTACTGAAACGATTGTTAGGTATTTCTGTTTTATTCTAATGTGGCAATTACTCAGCCTATTGATTTTCAGATGGTAAACAAATATTGTATTCCTGGAATAAATACTATTTGGGCATAATGCCTTTTTTTTATACACCAACAGACTGGATTTGCCAATATTTCGTTAAGAATTTTTATATCTATTGTCATGAAAAATATTGGCCTATAGTTTTCTTCCAAGGTCTTTGTTTTGGTCTTTATCAGGGCTACACAAGCCTCATACAACAAGCTTGGAAGTGTTCCCTCCCCTGTCAAAAAATCTGTGTAGAATTCTTATTTATGTCCTTTAATATCTGAAATAATTCAATGAGAAGCCGGCTGGGCCTAAAGTGTTCTCAGTAAGAAGTTTTAGTTATAAGCTAGATTTCTTAAATTGATATAAGGCTATTAATCTGTTTTTTCCTTGGGTCAGTTTTAGCAATGTGCATCAGGAAATCTGTCCATTTTTCCTAATGGCACAAAGGTGCCCATTATACTCCTAATCTTTCTGATGTCTACAGGATCTGTAGTGACATACCCCTTATGTTCTTTTTAAATTTTTTTATTGGTATGTGATATTTTCCATGTTTATTGGGTATATGTGAGTATTTATTACATGCACAGATGTGTAATGATCAAGTCAGGGTATTTGCGTTATCCATCATCACCTCCAGCATTTATCACGTCTATGAGCTGGGAACACTTCAAGTCTCTGCTTGCAGCTACTCTGAGATACATAACACGTTGTTAACTATAGTCACCCTATTCTGCTATTGAACGTCAGAACTTATTTCTTCTAACGAATGGAACCCATTAACCAACCTCTCTCCATCTCCTCCTACCACCAACATACCCTTCCCAGCCTCTGTTATCTATCTTCTATTCTCTACTGTCGAGAGGCCAACTGTTTTTAGCTTCCACATGAGTGAGAACATGATATTTGTCTTTCTGTGCTTGACTTAGTTCACCTCACATGATGACCTCGTCATCCGTGGCTGCAAATGATCTCATTTTTTATGGCCCAACTGTATTCTATTGTGTGTATATATACCACAATGGACACTTAGGTTGATTCCAAATATTTGCTATTGTGAATAGTGCTGTAATAAACACACAAGTGCAGGTATTCCTTTGATATACTGATTTCCTTTGGATACTCAGTAGTGGGACTGCTGGATTATATAGTATTTCTATTTTTAGTTTATTTGAGAAATGTCCAGTTTTCCACAGTGGTTGTACTAATTGACAGTCCCACTGACGCCGTATTAAGAGTTTTCTTTTCTCTGCCTCTTCGCTGGCATCTGTTATTTTTTGTCTTTTTAACAATAGCCATGACAACTGGGATAAGATATCTCACTATGGTTTTGATTTGCATTTCCCTGATGATTAACGATATTGAGCCATTTCTCACACACCTGCTGGACATCTGCATGTCTTCTTTCGAGAAATGTCTATTTGTGTCTTTTGCTCACTTTTGCTTTTTTGAGATGGAATTTTGCTCTTGTTGCCCAGGCTGGAGTGCAGTGGCACGATCTTGGCTCACTGCAACCTCTGCCTCCCAGGTTCAAGCGATTCTCCTGCCTCAGCCTCCAAGTAGCTGGGATTACAGGCACCCACCACCACACGGGCCCAGCTAATTTTTGTATTTTTAGTAGAGATGGGGTTTTACCATGTTGGCCAGGCTGGTCTTGAACTCCTGGCCTCAGGTGATCCACCCACCTCAGCCTCCCAAAGTGCTGAGATTACAGATGTGAGCCACCACGCCTGACCTGTCCACTTTTTAATGGGATTATTTGTTGTTTTTACTGTTGAGTTCCTTGAATATTCTGGATATTACAATGTCCCTTGTCAGATGCCAGTTTGCAAATACCTTCTCCCATTCAACAGGTTGTCTCTTCATTCTATTGTTTCTTTTGCTGTAGAGAGGTTTTTCAGTTTCTAAAATATAGTCCCATTTGCCTATGTTTTAGTTGTGTTTCTGAGGTCTTAGCCATAAAATCTCTGCCTAAACCAATGTCCTGAAGTGTTTTCCCTGTTTTCTTCCAGTAGATGTGTGGTTCCAGGTCTTATGTTCATGTTTTTAATCCATCTTGTGTTATTTTGCATATGGTGAGAGACAGGGGTCTGGTTTTATTCTTCTGTATATGGATATCCAGTTTTCCCAGCAACATTTACCTGAAGAGGGTGTCCAAGGGTGTCCTTTCCCCAAAGTATGTTCTTGTTATCTTTGTCGAAAATCAGTTTGCTAAAAATACGTAGATTTCTGGATTCTCTGTTCCATCGGTCTGTGTCTGTTTTTAGGTCAATACCATGCTGTTTTGGTTACTAGAGCCTTGTAGTATATTTTGAAGTCAGGTAGTGTGATGCCTCCAGCTTTGTCCCTTTTGCTCAGGATTGCTTCAGCTATTTGGGCTCTTTTTTGGTTCCATATGAATTTTAGGATTTTTTTTCTAACTTTGAAAAAATGATGTGGGTGTTTTGATAGAAGTTGCATTGAATCTACAGATTGCCTTGGATAGAAGAGTCATTTTAACAATATTAATTCTTCCAATCCATGAGCATGGGATGTCTTTCCATTTGTTTGTGTCCTCTTCGATTTGTTTCATCAGTGCTTTGTAGTTTTCCTTGTAGAGAGCTCTCATCTTCTTGGTTAAATTTATTCCTAGGTTGTTGGGTTTTTTTCTTTTTTCTTTTTCTTTTTTGTAGCTATTATAAGTGAGATACCTTCATGATTTCTTTTTTTGCCTGTTTCATTACTGGTATATAGAAATGCTACTGATTTTTGTATGTTGATTTTGTATCCTACAACTGTACTGATTTATCAGATCTAAGAGTTTTTTAGGTAAAGTCTTTAGGTTTTTCTAGATATAAGATCGTATCATCAGCAAAGAGGAACAATTTGACTTTCTCTTTTCCAATTTGAATGCCTTTTATTCCTTTCTCTTGCTTGACTGCTCTGGCTAGGACTTCCAGTACTACAGGGAATCTCTCTTCCACTCTTGATATTGGTTATGTATCTTTTCTCCTATTTTTTTTTTTTCACCATTCTAGACAAAGATTCATCAATTTTACTATCTTTTCAAAGAATCCTTTTTTGTTTTTTAGTTCCATCTATCTTCTCTATCATTTGCCCATTTTCAATTCCACTGATTTCAATTATTCTCTTTATTATTTCATTCTTGTTTTTACTTTGGGATTACTGGATTCTAGACGTATACAGAAACTGTTTCAATATAGCTCCTTTCTTTGCAATTACTGTCATATATTTCATCTTTACATGTTATAAGCCCAACAATTTAATTTCATAATTATTGTCTTATATTTTATTTTAAAAGATGAAATGATGATAAAATATATTTATACTGTCTGTGGCAAAAGTACTCAAAGGTAAAAGAACAGCATTTCCTAATAACTACTGTCAATGTTAGACTTTCAGCTTTTCTTCTACACATTTTTAAAAAGTTATACATAGCTGTAACCATACTCTAATTACTGAATTGCTTCTCTATATTTGGGCATTGAGAATGCCTACGTTTGAAAAATTATATACAATGAAAGGTAGGCTTTTTTTAAAATACATCATGACATTCAGAAAGGCGAAACTTTCATATAGAAAATATTTCCTGCTTTTAAGACTGATTCCTCTGGCCATGTTAAAAGAATTCTATTTAATCTAATCATTACAAACTTAATTTAAATGAGTAGAGTTAATATAAATTCTATATTGGCAAGAGAAACTATTTTTAAGACTTCAATACATACTACTAAACTGCTTTCCAAAAATTCCCATCAGTGTGCCAGTTTCACCACATTTGGAATTATCATCTGCAAAATCTTTCGTTTTTGAAATGCTAAAAATATTTTTCACCATTCTTCTGTGCATTTCTTTGATTACCCCCTTATCTCTTACTTTTTTTCATGTTTCACCAAAAGGATTTTACCTACTTTATCGAGAGGTTTTCTCAGGTTCCTCTGGGGATCTGCTTTATAGACTTGACTTCTGGAGCTTTAGCCAACTGCCCTCAGGCCAATTTGTATAAACACTGAATCTGAAGATGAATAAATGCACGAGGACATTGTCTCTTCAACGTTATTTTCTTGAAATGTCCAGCATGGTCTTGGAGTTTTTAGAAGACTCAAAATTGGAAAACGAAGATAATAACGAGTTTGTTACAATTTCCACCCTTATTTATAACAGAGACTCTTTCATCACGATTCTAACAGTACATTAACCTGGTCAGAAAGACTACCAGGATTTGTACAGATGTGCTATTACATGCATCCCATTTGTGTTTAAGATCTCAAATATTTTTGGACCATTGTAAAACCCTAAGTTTTCATCATTTTGAAGCAGGATGCTTGCAAGTAAAGCAGCAAAATGTCACTTCTACGCACAGGCCAATGTTCCACTGTCAGCCCTTCATATCCATGTGCTCCCTAGCAGAGCGCCAACAAACCACAGATGAAAAATAATTTGATTAAAAAATTAGAAATAACAATACAACAATAAAAATACATTTTTAAAAAACAATACAGTATAACAACTACTTACACAGCATTCACAGTGTGTTAGGTATTATAAGTACTTGAAAGATGATTTTAAAGTATACAGGAAGATATGTGTAGGTTATATGCAAACACTATGCCATTTTCCACCATGGACTTGAGCAACTGTGGTTTTGTTACACTGAGGGGGTAGCTCTGGAACCAATCCCCTGTACATACCAAAGGACAACTGTGCTCTCCAATATGGCAGCCACTCGTCACACGCAACCATTTAAAACATGGCTAGTGTGTCCCAGGAACTGAGCTTTTTAACTAACTTGGCTGAAATTTAAATAACCACACCTGCTATGGACAGCACAGGCTTAGATTAAACTAGAAAGAGAGCCACACTGTTTTCCTTTTGGAATACAGGTAGCATCAGTGACTCAACTCAAACTCACTCATTTTCTCAATGGATTTCTCCAGAGGCAGCAGCAAGTGTGGCTTCACGTGGCCGCTCCTCACCAGGCTGCCTGTGGTCACAGCGCTCTCCCCAAACTATGGTTACATGCAACCTCTTCCTCTAATTTTGGCTGGCTCTGCGTGATCACTGATCGATGGTTTTACCAGGCGGGTATATGAATTTAACATTAGTAAAATCTGACCCATCAATATATTTGAGTAATTTCTAGCTGGGTGAGTGACTGGTGTTAGACACCTATGTCCCATTTATTAAACTGCACCTGGCTAGCTTCCCTCCTGCTCCTTTACTAATCTTCATTTCAATTAACGGCAACTCTTTTCTTCCTGATCCTCAGGCCAAAACCTCAGTTATTCTTGATTTATTTCACTCTCACCTCATATCCCAGCTACTCTTCTTGCCTTAGGGCTTACGCCCTTCTGATATGTTGTTCACATACAATAACCAGCTAATTTACTAAAGCACGAATCTGTTCTCCCATTCCTCTGTCAAAGGTTTTGACACCTCACCAATGTCCCTACAATAAATTATTGGATATACTCCAATCTTACTGAACATTTTTCAGCTCCTAAAACCAAAAGTGCTCCTTCTGTCCTTCAACCCGTCACATGCAGTGTCCCCTGAGTTGGAGTAATTCCACACCTCCATCCTTCCAGCCTCCATCCTTGCCTCACCTTTCCAGGTTTCCACTCCAACCCCGCTTTATCTAGGAAGTCTTCCTTGCACTCGTCCACCCACCCCAGCAGACAGTGAGGACCTTATTACACATGGCACTTAAATTCACTCTTTCGGAACTGCCTTGTTTTCTTAGGGGCAATACAGAATTATAGAAGACAATGGTTAGAATCCCAGCTCCACTGCTTATGAAGTAATGACCTTGCGTGAATTACTTACTCTTCTATAGCTTAGAATTTTTAATGTAAAAACTGATAATACTTATTATCCTGAAAGAGTTGTGAGGAATTTGGCATATACTAAACCCTCAATAAATGTTGGCTATAACTCCATCCCCCAGCAAATGATGAAGTACCAGAAGGAGAGCCCCATATTTGCTCATTTCTGCATCTCGGGGCCCAACCCTGGGCCTGGCATCTATTAGGTGCTCAATAAATATTTGCTGAATACATAGTTTATAAAGGATCAGCTGGCCACCTTGTCTACCTATCTACATGAATTCTTGTTCTTTCTTTCTCTCTGTCTCTCTACACACACACACACACACACACACACACACACACACACACACACAGAGCAGGGTGAGAAGGCGAGAGAGAAAAAGAGAGAGTGAAAAGTCAAGTCTTGTTTCTTATGCGTTAGTCCACTCACTGTTCCCTGTTGGGATCTTTGACTTCATTCTGGTTTACTATCCACCACAAAATAAGCTACTAACAGGAGGAGCCAATCTGACTGGAGTTCACAGACTTTTAAAGAAACTACATTGTTTTGAGGTCGGACGCGGTGGCTCATGCCTGTAATTCCAGCACTTTGGGAGGCCGAGGTGGGCAGATCACCTGGGATCAGGAGTTTGGGACCAGCCTAGCCAACATGGTGAAACCCCACCTCTACTAAAAAAAAAAAAAAATTAGCCGAGTGTGGTGGCACACGCCTGTAGTCCCAGCTACTCGGAAGGCTAAGACAGGAGAATCGCTTGAATCTGGCGGGCGGAGGTTGCAGTAAGACGGGATCACGCCACTGCACTCCAGCCTGGGTGACAGAGCGAGATTGCATCTCAAAAAAAATAAATAAATGAAAAAGAAAAGAAACTACATTGTTTTGAAAGGAACAGGTATGGCTGAGGTGGAAGGACTGCTTGAGCCCAGGAGGTAGAGGCTGTGATGAGCTATGATTGTGCCACTGTACTCCAGCCTGGGTGAAACAGGGAGACCCCGTGGGGGGTGGGGGGATGCATGATGTATTCAAGCAACTTTATAATCCCACCATAAGGTGGCCCATTTCCAGTATTTTTTGATAAAAGAAAAGATTAGCCTTGTCTCTGTAAAACTGAGGAACAATTACTTTAGATAATTGGTGTTAGTTTTTGCTCTTTCTTGATGGAAGCAAAACAGATATGGGTTCTACCCTCAAGAAGCTTTAGACTAATCAGAGATATAGACGTTAAATAAAGAACTATAAAACAACTCATTATGCTTATGATAGCTGTAATAATAAAAAGGTACAGGGAACAATAATATCATATAACAGAGGGATAACGTCACACAGGGAACAATAGTATCACATAGCAGGGATCTATATAAGAAGCCTAGGTGACCTGGTCTGGCTGGTAAGAGAAGGCTTCCCTGGGAAAATGATCAGTAAGAGCTGAGAGAGAAGCAGGCAGAGCAAGGTGATGGGGCAGCGGTGGGGAGTGAGCAGAAGAGTGACCCAAGAGGGTCCCAGGCCAAAACCTTTGCACTCAGTGACTCTGAAAGAATGCAGACGGGCTGTGGCTCAAAGCTGCAGCTGGAAAGGTAAGAGGAGCCAGGTACTGCAGGGCCATGTGGATCACATTATAAACTTTGAATATCATCCTAAGAAAAATGGGAAACCAATTACGGATTTTTAAAAGGAAATATTTTTATTTCCATTTTAACAGGTCACATTATTTGGAGACTGGTTGGGAGGGGGCAAGAATGGAGGCAGGGATGGAAGAGACCACTGTAACAGTCCTGGTGAGGAATGTTTCCTGTCCCAAGAATGGGGTAGCATCTCCAGGGAAAGGAAGTGAAAAGATCTGACAACTTTTCAGGAGGCAGAATCAATAAGACTTAGCAATCAGTCATATTAGAGGTAAGGAAAAGGTACCAAAGATGGTTTCTAGATTTCTGGCATGGCAATCAGAGGCTGTGGTGACACTTGCTAGAATGAACACCGTGGTGAGAACATGCGCTGTGCTGGCGATGTCTATGAGCCATGAGAGTGCAGAGGTTAAACATACAGTTAGCTACACTGATCTAGAGGTCAGAAGCCAGGACTAGACTAAATACAGGGCACGCCTAAGCACCACAAGTGGCCATAAGCAAGTGGGGCAGTAGGTGTTTTCTTCTACTAATTTTTCTAAGTTGATTCGTAATATACTAGGTGAAACACTTTCTGAATCGCTTATTCTACTAGAGAAAGGGTATCAGGTAAAAGGTGCTATATAAAAACAAATATAGGGCTTATCCAAAATATTTGTTTTAAATAAAAACTCAGAAATGGAACCACACATCTATGAAAACTTTATATCTGACCTAGTGCACAGTAATGAAGAAAGAAGGCATGATTTAGGCTATCTTTATGGGAAAAAAGTGAAACTGTACCAGGCTACCTCATATACACCAAAGCCAATTCTGAACAGATTAAAAAGCTAAATATCATAAAACATTTTAGAAGAAAATAAAGGCAAATAATGACCCTGCAGTATATTTCCTAAACAAGACACCAAGGGCACAAACTATAAGGCTAAAGAAAACCATAATTCACCTACATTAAAATGTAGACTTCTGCCCGACAACAAAAACAAGAATGTGAAAAAAAAACTACAAAAAGAGAGAAGACATTGCAACATACAACGAAGGAGAATATATAAACAATTCCAACAAATCAGTAAGACAAAAAGCCCAGTCTTGCAATGTTTGTTACTCATATGTCATTTTTTCGAAGAAAAAAAAAAAAGAGAGAGAGGCAGGCATATCACACCAGGAAAGAGAAAAACCATCTGTTAAGTACATCACTAGCAAGGGCAGGTGAACAGGCATCATCCTGCCCAGTCAGTAAGGACATAAAATGATGACAATCTCTTTGGAGGACAACTTGCCAATATCCATAAAAAATGTTTTGACTTGGCAAATGCACTTCTAGGAGTTAGTCAAGAAATAAACTCTCACATAATGTAACATGATCATTCAAGGACATTCTCTGTAATGTTTCTAGTAGCAGAAAAATGAAAACTTAAAATGTCCAAAAATAGAAAGTAAGTATAAATAAATTACATCCATACGATGGAATCTGAGACACAGTCCTATGCAGATGAGGAATTATCACTAAATTAACTGTTATGTGAAAAAATCAAGAGGTGGAACAGAACATTTTAAAAAGAGAGCTGGCCACGAGGTAGAAAATGGAAAAATATTTCTGCCTACATGCATAGACTATCTCTGGATGGTAAAAAGAAACCAGTGAAAGAGATGGCCTCCAGGAAGACGAGTAAGGGACTGGGGCTAAAAGTTAGAGATTTGCCCCTCATTGATCAGTCTATAGTAGCTTTAATTTGCTTTTTAACCATGTATGTATGCACTATCTTTTCAAAAAACAAAATCTCCTGCTGTGAAAATTTCAGCCATTCTCAAAAAGTAAAAGAGAATAAACAAATGATAGTATATCCATACCTATCAATACTATACTCAGCAGCTGAAAAGAAGAGTGAATCAATATGTATTAATAGAACCGATAGAAGGTTTCTTTGGGGATAATGAAAATGTTTTAAAATTGACTGTGGCGATGAATATCCAACTCTATGAATATGCCAAAAGCCATTAACTGTACACTTTAAATGAGTGAATTCTGTGGCATGTGAATTACATCTCAATAAAGCTATTAAAATATATATAGATATAGTCATATACTGCTTAACAACAGGGATACATTCTGAGGACTAGGTTGTTAGGTGATTTCGCTCTTGTGTGAACATCATAAAATGCACTCACACAAACCTAGATGGCACAGCGTACTACACACCCAGGTTCTATCATATAGCCTACTGTTCCTAGGCCACAAGCCTGTACAGCATGTTACTGTACTGAATACTGTAGGCAACTGTAATACAATGGCATTTGTGTACGTAACTATAGAAAAGGTACAGTAAAACACGGCATTATAATTTTATGGGACTGCCATTGTAAATGGGGTCCATGATTGAGCAAAATGTCCTTATGCTGCATGTAACTAGATACATACGTATGTACAGAGAGAAAGATTCAGAAACTATAGCCCAAGCTTGTCCAACCTGCAGCTCACGGCGGGCATGCAGCCCAGGACAGCTTTGAATGCAGCCTAACACAAATTCATAAACTTTCTTAAAATATTATAAGACTTTTTAGCTTTTTTGCTCATCAGCTATTGCTAGTGTTGGTGCATTTTATTCGTGGCCCAAGACAATTCTTCTTCCAGTGTGGCCCAGGGAAACCAAAAGATTGGACACCCCTGCTACAGCCCCTAAGCCCCTCAACTGTTTTTTTCTTTTTTTCCCCCCACCATTGGTTTTGATAAAGTTTTATTGGAACACAGCCACACCCATTAGTTTAGATACTATCTGTGGCTGCTTCCAGGCTACGACAGCAGAGCTGGGTAGTTAGAAAAGCCAGTATGGCACACAAAGCCTATCATGTTTCCTATCTGACCTTTTACAGAACAAGTTTGCAGACTCCTGCTATTAAAAAGTCTTTAAGTCACATAGTTGTATAAAAAACAACAGTTGTAGAATTATACAGTCAGTATTATCACTGATGTTCAAAACTACACACAACATCACAACATAATACGACAGAATTTTTCTTTTCTTTTCTTTTGAGCAGAGTTTCACAATTTCGCCCAGGCAGGAGTGCAGTGGCATGATCTTGGCTCACTGCAACCTCCACCCACTGGGTTCAAGTGATTCTCCTGCCTCAATCTCCCAAGTACCTGGGATCACAGGCACCTGCCACCATGCCCAGCTACTTTTTTTCACTCTTAGTAGAGATGGGGTTTCGCCACATTGGCCAAGCTGGTCTCAAACTCCTGACCTCAGGCGATCCACTCACCTCGGCCTCCCAAAGTGCTGGGATTACAGGCGTGAGCTACCACGCTTGACCATATGACTGAATTTCTAGGAGTCCATGTTATAGTGTTAGGAAATATTCCAGAAGGATAAGCACTAAACCAAATGTATACCCAGTTACATCCACACAGAGGCAGACGGACAAGGATTAGGGGTTAGTCAAAGGGGACTCTGGCTTTATTGGTATAATTTAACTGAAGATTTGCTTTGTTTGAAAAAGACAATATTCATGCATTACTTGAATAACAGAACTTTTATTAACTTTTTTTAAAGTAAGGCTGGCAGAATGAAAAGCAACAGGACTAGGTGGAATAAACATTGTGAGCACTGATCTTGGTCTTAATGTTACGAAGCCCTGCATAGAATTTTAACCGTTCTGACTTTATACCCACCTTTTAGTTTTTACAGATCTTTTTCCTGGCATTCCACTTCTATTTCCCTTTCATCAACTTCAGAACTGAGGTTTTCATGTTGTAAGGTGAAATTACATGGAAGACAAGCTACAAAGTAGGCACAGGCCAGAGAATTTCTGGGTTCTGACAATGGTCAACTATTTCAGGCATATAGTTCCCATTTCAGGACCCCTGGGCCATGTGGCTACTTCTAGTCTCAGTGTCAGCACGCCCTGCAATCAGTCCATCCTGTTAGCCCTTGTATTCATACGTTCATATTATTCACACGACCCTCAGAAGAATTCTAGAACTTCCAGCACTTTTCTGCACCTCAAAATGCAAGTAAGTTTGGCTAGTTTTGTAACAAAGTGCACCTTAGGAAGGAAACTAAATCACTTCTAAAGAGCAATTAAAGTCCTAGAATGGCACGTATGTAATTTGAGTCCCCAACCAAGCTGCTTGCAACCATAATTTACAGAGATAATGTGGGTATACATGATAAAATATATAAAAAATCCATCTCTAGGAAAATAAAGTAGGCTGAAATTCAACTGGAGAAAGTAGTTTTGGAAAATCATTGGTTTAAAAACCATGGGAATCAACAGTTTTTCAAAGCAAAAACATTAATATGTCAAATATAGTTTCCAATTGCATATATTTATACAAAATTAGATCTCAGATAACCAGTCTTCTTATAGTATACCTACAAACTATGTACAGTTTCTGGAAAAAACAAGTGCTCTAAAATAACAAAGGAAAGCATCTAAAACAAAAAGATAAGGATAGGGTATCATTAGGCCATGATGTTTGAAGCACTGGTGCTCAGTCTATATGCTTGAGCAATAATCAACAGGGGAAACTTGTGCAATTCTCTAATTATGGGTATACCACAGCCACTTCTGCTTCTGAAACAAAAGCAACTGGACAACCTGAAGAAAGGTTGCTTAGCTGAAATAACCTGGGCAAACCTGGCTGTACAGAAACTACAGTTTCAGGGAAAAGAATCCATTCATAAAACTGATCTTTTAAACAATCTGGTTTTAAACAAAAAGGCACACTTATAGCAAATCTTCACAAAGGACAGAGAATAAGATGTTGAGTATTAACAGAAGAGAAGCATTAAAAATTACAGACACATTTTAAACTAAACATAATTTATGTTTCTCCATGGGGAAAAAGATTTGCTTCTACAAAACTCACCTCCATGTTCTAGAAAAACCCGAACACATCTTTCCTTTCCTCTTGCTGCAGAGAAATGAAGCAGAGTCCAGCCATTAGCATCTCGGCCATTTGGAGAATAGCCTTGTTCTAACATCTTTCGCACCGTGTGGACATCCCCAGCAGCCACTGCAGCCTGAATCTGCAACTCTTCCTGGAGTTCAGGGTTCCTTCGACAATGATGGTGTAACATCCTAGCTGAGTCCACTTTTTACAAAGGATTCATTAGGTTACGGGCATCAGCCTTTAAGAAGAGAAGGTAGAAAATGTAAAATTTAGAATAACTGGTTCCTGATACTGTGTCTATTAACTATCACAGAACATTCCATTTGCTAAATCAGTAAACCTTACTAATGACAGTGCATACTACTAGCCTGGCGTGGTGGTGCACGCCTATAGTCCCAGCAACTCAGGAGGCTGAGGTGGGAGATCACCTGAGCCCAGGGGATCAGTCCCAGCTACTCGGGAGGCTGAGGTGGGAGGATTACCTGAACCCAGGAGATCAAAGCTGCAGTGAGCCACGATAGCAACACTGCACTCCAGCCTGGACCACAGAGCAAGACCCCATCTCAAAAAAACAACAAAAAAAGTAGTGACATATTTTAAAACCTTAAGAATCTAAACAATCAGGCCAGACACAGTGGCTCATGCCTATAATCCCAGCACTCTGGGAGGCCAAGGCAGGCAGATCACTTGAGGCCAGGAGCTCAAGACCAGCCTGGCCAACATGGTGAAACCCTGTCTCTACCAAAAATACAAAGATTAGCTCGGTGTGGTGGCACATGCCTGTAATCCCAGCTATTTGACTGGCTGAGGCACAAGAATTGCTTGAACCTGGGAGGTGGAGGTTTCAGTGAGCTGAGATTGTGCCACTGCACTCCAGCCTGGGCAACAGAGTGAAATTCTGTCTAAAAGAAAAAAAAAAAAAAAGAATCTAAACAATCTGGTGATTAACTACATGATAAAATTACTAAAAGGAAAAGTAGTACAGTGAATTCTCATGCTCTCTAATAGGACACAAAAGAGGACTGTACTAAAACCCAATATACAATGAAATATCTAGCCAGGCACAGTGGCTCACATTTGTAATCCTAGCACTTTGGGAGGCCAAGGCAGAAGGGATCACTTGAGCCCAGGAGTTCAAGACCAACCTGGACAACACAGTGAGACCCTGTCTCTACAAAAAAATACAAAATTAAAAAATTAGCCAGACATGGTAGTGTGCACCTGCAGTCCCAGCTACTCGGCAGGTAGAAGCAGGAGGATCACTTGAGCCTGGGAGGTGGAGGCTGCAGTGAGCTGTGATTGTGCCACTGCACTCTAGCCTGGGATACAGAGCAAGACCCTGTCTCAAAAATTAAAATAAGAAAGTGAAATGAGACCTCCTTCATGGAAACAGTAACAGTCCAAAGTGAAATGGTAAAAAGTTGCATCTCACATGCACATACAAAAACATTTTTAGTGTGTTTGTAAGCTTTTAACTACATACAGAAAACTAATAAGCTTCTGGAAAGCCACTCCAGGTGTGCTAACCGGAAGGAATAGATTAGACTCATCTCTTAACTAGTAGTCCCTTTGTTTCTAAACATTTTTAAACTGTGATGAAGCCCTTTAAAGACATTTCTGTTCTCATATGTAGGTTAGACATATCAGGATAACCTTGCTACCAACAATCATTTATCTTGCAAAACTTATTACAGACTGCACAAAGGTAAACTTAGGCCTAACTTAAGTCAAATCATTACAACTTAAGAACACAAATATCCTATGTTGTTTTATACCTAGAAAATGGTGTCATTACCTACTCATAAGTATCACGACTAAGAGCTCAAAGTTAAAAATATCAAGCTACTTCTACAAATAGCCATTTCCTCAGAGAAATATAGGAATAAACACGATTGCCTCTTTTTTTTTTTTTTTTTTTTCTTTTGAGACAGAGTCTTGCTCTGTCACCCAGGCTGGAGTGCAGTGGCGAGATCTCAGCTCACTGCAACCTCCACCTCCCGGATTCACGCCATTCTCCTGCCTCAGCCTCCCAAGTAGCTGGGACTACAGGCACCTGCCACCATGCCTGGCTAATTTTTTTGTATTTTTAGTAGAGATGGGACTTCACTGTGTTAGCCAGGATGGTCTCGATCTCCTGACCTCGTGATCCACTAGCCTTGGCCTCCCAAAGTGCTAGGATTACAGATTTAAGCCACCGCACCCGGCCACAAGATTGCCTCTTATTTCTTCTCTCAATTTCTTCACAAAAATTGTCCCTTCTTAGAAATTTTAAAATGAGAATCCTTTCAGAATAGGTTTTTGCTTATTCTCAGTTATAAGAGAAAATGCTGAAGACCATCCGAAGGAATTAATGGAAACTTACTATGCTCACAATCATCCTTAACAGATTTTCTTTTTAATTAAGTGATTATGTTGGCACTTAAACGAGGTCTACCATATGCAAGAAAAAGACTGAAACAATATCAAAACAAACCTAGGTGTTCTTTAGTGAGTGCTGTATTTAGTATACATTAACTGATCTAAGAGAGAAGTAGAAGTTTTCTTTAGTGAGTGCTGTATTTAGTATACATTAACTGACCTAAGAGAGAAGTAAAAGTTTTCTTTAGTGAGTGCTGTATTTAGTATACATTAACTGACCTAAGAGAGAAGTAAAAGTTAAATGAGTTTCCCCCAGAACACCACAGATGACCGACGACCCTGAGGCAACTCACCTTACGGAAGAGTGTCCCTTCTCCTGATGTATGGATTGCCTAATAACCATCGTGCACAGACAGCATCGTGGGGAGGGGCTTCAAAGTATGTCCAGGCTGCAGGGCAAAAAGTCTTCTTAACCTAAAAACAAATCAGAATAACAATCACGGGAAAATTCCTTAAAATAATAATCATAGCTGTCTGCATCGTCTACCTTTTGATGAACTGAAACTTCAGTGCTTTACAATAAATCTATGGAGCAGAGAAAGAACTCAGATCAACTCTTACAGAAAATAATCTTGTTACATATGTTCATCTCCAATAAATACGATTTAGTTTCAGGATTTTCCCCCCAAAATGCAGCTATTTGAGAAAGAGCAAATAAAAAAAATAATAAATCACATATTTGGAATTTGGATGCAAGCATAGATTCTTCATTTTCCTCTATTGAGAATACAGTTTCAGACTTGCTTTATCTGAATTACTTTTTAACTGACACCATTAGTCACCTGCACTTTCTAAACAGAACTTAAATGAGAATACGTGTGCATTAAATATAGTAGGTGGCCTGGGTTAAAATAAAATCTATGACAACTAAAAGGAGACTGTGTCTTTAAATGCTTTTTCTTCATGTGCCCTAAAGGCATCAAGTCAATCACTTTGAAATTGTCATTCCTTTATGCATACACCAAACTAGATAAAACATTAACAACAGCTTTGCCAGGTTCCCCATGTGAATTCTGAATAAACTGTCTCTACAACTAAAAGAAAAGGGATCTTTCTTTGTGTCAATTAAATTCCAGCTCTGTTAATTCCAACAAGGTTAAGGACACAAAGTGACTTCCACACAACACTCTAGGAATTACATATTGGGAGAACTACTACCTCATTCCCTGATGGTGGGTGAGCATCACTTAAGCCTTCAGACAAGAAAAGGTCGGGCCACTTAGCAACCTGGCCCGCGGCAGTTGTATGTCCTGCTGGCTGCACACCAGAATTTTCAACCTATCCAAATTGGTATAGTCCACTTCTCTCTTTCTCTCCATTCTCATCTACTTTTCCTTGTCAAACCTCTTCAAGGAAGGTAAAGAGTTTGCCAACTTGCCCTTGGAAATAAAATTTGTTTTAAAATTCTATTATTATTTCTAAATAAATGAGGCCAACAAGATCAGAACAACTCCTACGAAACAAGCTGTGAAACAAGCAAAGCGATCCTTATACAAACGGCCGATTCTAAGACTGGAACATCACACAGTGCCAGAAAGTAAGTAAGGAGGTGCTCAAAGAAAGACACCACGGTGGGGGAGGTCAAAGGGACACAGGAGCCAACTGAAAGATCCCTCAATAGCCAAAGAGGGAACAACTGCAGCAATACTTAAAATAGTACCAGATGACAAAGTACAAAGTGGATATCAAGAGTTCACATTGATACAAATAACTGATTCCATCAATAAAGAGGGGAGAAACACACCTGTTGTTCAGAATTCCAAATAATTTGTACAGATAGTCCCTCCTCAAGGTGGTAACAAACATATATGTTAATGTTAGATGTTAATAGGAGAAACTGAGTATAGAGCATGTAGGAACTCTGCACAGCCTCTGTAATTTTTCTGTAAATCCAAAGCTTTCCTATAATAAAGTTTATTTTAAAATGCAAATCAGTGTCTCCAATGATGAGCCTCACACATTGCCACAAATGAATATGCCATCACTTGTCACATGAGCTACATCTACATTTCAAGAGTGAACATCACTGGACATCTCACTTCTAAGTGTGTCCTCAGCACCCCTTACTTCCCATAAGAAGTAAAAATGACCCAACATAGCTTCAAGCCTGAAGAATCCTTGTAGTTGTTGCTGGCTTCCAACTATCCATCGCCACTTCCACGGAGGCAGCTGGAAGTGACAGGGAAGAGGGCATGAGAGCTGAGTAGAATAGGAAACGGTGTTAATTTATTAATAATATCAAGAAAAGGCCTGGTGGTAAAAGATGAAGTGGCGAAACTATTTCTCCCCACAAGAAAGATTCACAGGCAGTAGCAACTTGTGGTAATTCCACGAGCTCCTTCAGTCAAACAAACAAATATCTATGGAATGCTTGACATGTACTTGGCACAGCGATAGGGTCTGGCCACAGGTAGCACCTCCAGGTGGTATTCCAATAGAGTTCTGCATACTTAAAATGAATTTTTTAAAATCCCAGACGTTTTAAGATTATTTTTCTTTTTTCTGAAAATACCAAGTGCTATAAACAATAACCACAGGTTTAAACCAAAAAAGAACTCCCTGCATGTACTAGTGCATCAGTGTTTACCAGAAAAAAACATACACACACATCATGCACACATGATCCCCGTCAGCTGCACTGCTTTGAATTATGACAGAAAATGATTTATTACAGAAGACCCCCAAATAGTCAAAAGCATCAACAAGTAATTTCCTCTTGGTGTTACTTTATAAGAGCTGCACCTGACAGCACAGAGCTAGTCACATGTGTATAAATGAAGACGAGACTATGGAGCTGAAAAGCAAACACAATATCCAGTGGTAAAGATGTCTATTAAAAAACAACAGAGGAAGATGAGAATGGAAGAAAGCCTATTTTCCCTCAGGGAGTTTATTAAAAAACTGATAGCTCACGGAAGTCACCAATAAAACAAAAAAGGAATATAGCAAAGGAAGTAATTTTCTTTTTTTTTTTTTTTTTTTTTGAGACAGAGGCTCGCTCTATTGCCAGGCTGGAGTGCAGTGGTGGGATCTCGGCTCACTGCAACCTCTGCCTTCAGGGTTCAAGTGATTCTCCTGCCTCAGCCTCCCAAGTAGCTGGGACCACAGGAGCGTGCCACCACGCCCGGCTAATTTTTGTATTGTTAGTAGAGACGAGGTTTCACCATGTTGGTCAGGATGATCTCAATCTCTTGACCTCGTGATCCGCCCGCCTCGGCCTCCCAAAGTGCTAGGATTATAGGTGTGAGCCACCGCGCCCGCCCAACAGGTAATTTTCTAAGTTATGTATGTTTAGTTATATTTTTGCGGACTCAGGAGCTACTGATACTCTGAGGGTATGATCTTCAGAAATTCTATTCTAGGTTTCACAGTCAGAAGGAAAAAAAAAAGCATACAAACAAGGAAGACTTTCTTTTCCACTCGGGGTCAAAAGAAAACAATCTCGGCTTCCAAGCTTTAATACTATTGACCACATTAAAAACTACTAATTTAGAAATTCAAATACATTACCATCTAATTTCCATATAGATGCCAAGTGAAGTTCATTTAGTGAAACCCAAAACTTCTTGCTTCACATAGTTAAAAGTCTATATGATAGAACAGCATGAAGAATAAAATAAACATAAAACAAAATATGCTTAAGACCTGTCCAAAGTTACAAAACCTTCACCAAATTTGACCACATTTCCCAAATTTCCTTTGGCATAAATGATTAGACATTAATGACTTTTTGCATATTATTATCATTAAAAGTCCACATATTTTTGATTAAGTGATGTAAACTGAACTGTGCTTTCTGATGTCACGTAAACTTAGAAACTAGATATTGGCTTGCTACTCAAAGAAAGAAATAGCATTTCTTTGCAAAGTAAACAAAAATACATGCTGGTAAGCAAATAAATGCAATCAGCAACTCTGATGACATTGGGTCTGAGAAAAAAAAAAATCCTTCAGTGGTTCACATTCACCAGATCTAAGAGGGAACATGGATGCAAAAACACTACACGGCCCTACCAAAACGGAGAACATGGCTGAGACGCCTGTTCACAAGCTCTACTGATACCATCAGGAGCCTGGAACCCAAAACAAAGTATAAGTGTTATTTTTGTGTCACTCAGCAAAGTATAGCACAGTGGTTATGATCCAAAACAAATAAAGGTATTAGTATTTCCTCCAAATTACTAGGCCTCCATATAACATAAGGATTACCATGCACAACCTATCCATGACCCACATAAATTCCAGCAGAGAAACCAATAATTTTCAGGAAGTGTGGATGAAGCAACAGAAGAAATTTTAGAATTCACTTATCCAGACCCAACTCAAAGCTTAAATCACAAGTATTATAACGATGAGGTCCTGTCAATATTATTAACCTAGGTCTGCCAACACCATCTTTGCAGCCTCATGTGGCAGTTCCCAGGAAGTTTGCAAGAAAAGAGACAATCATCCTATGTAAGGAGTGCATTCAGTTGATTATGAAGTGGAAGGCTGAAAGTCAGGTAATAGATATGCCAATATGAATGATATCTGGCTTTAGACTTTTTAGGGATGGTGTGTATCTCTATGTCACCAAGGTTAAATGTGAACAAATTAAAGATACTGTATGTGTCACAGTATTAAATAATTGTCAATGACATCACTTTATGTGTAAAGAATGTAAGTACTGGCCACAGTATACTAAAGATGCATCATTGCATATCTTCAATTAAAATCAATTATTCTCCCTATGTGATTATAAATCTATATTTGGTGACCAAATAAATTGGATTTTTTTTAGGCCACATGATTGGCAATAGAATACAAAGTTAACTGCCAGGTTAAAAAATGTAAGCTACCTAACTAGCCATGTTGGTAAATAAATACCCAAATTAAATATTCTAAATGCCTGGTATAATCTAGACCAAATACTCTCAGTCATTCTGATATTAGAAACATGACAGATGATGACAATTTATATATATTCCCTAATCTTAGAAAAACTATTATAAGATGAGATGATCCATGAAATATTATTGAAGCAATGAGAATGAACTGGCTGAGAGCCAGAGTAAAGCCTTATCCTCTCTTACCTTATATGCTGAACTAGCCACAGACTCCCTCACTTATCATCTCAGGTGAAACTACTCCTTAGAAATGAAAGCATCCTAGAGTTAAATCTAAAGCTGAAAAAATATTTGACTGAGAAGCTTGAATACAAAACACAGTACTTCATTTTGATCTTTAAAACATACTTCAAATATTTTAGCATTTTTTAAAAGTTCTGAAGTAATCATTAGGCCATCTCCCTGGCAACTTCCATACTTACATAATAAAAAGTAGCCTTTAAAGATTTCTGCTTAGCTTTTACTGAAATGATGTAGTCAAGTACTCCTGATTCCCTACATATACATACAAAAGCTGCCGTAAGTTTTCACCAGGGAACAGTCATTGGTAGATACGGATTCTAACTCCTATTCCTTAGAATCTCTTCTTTTGGCATGCAGTTCCATGTCTCAAGAATATGCATACCTCAGATCCCCTCAAAAGCTATGTCTTTATCTCTTTAGCTATGTCTTAAGAATTAACAGAATCAGTAAAGATACTAATTTCTTTTTGTGGAGGGCAGAAAGTCCAGTGGAACATAGGAAATAAAAAATATTAATTTCTGCTATTTTAAACATTTCCTTTTAACAAAAATTCCCTTAACAATCTGGGATATTAAAATAACTCAGATTAACAAGTCACTTTATACTTTTGCTACTGGATGTTACAAAAGTCATTCATTTGGCAAATTTTGGAATTAAACCTTGTATAATTTCCATGCTTATATCCCCTCTTTAGGAATTACACTAACGTCCTAAGTTTACTTTCAGAGCATTTTCAGAAGCAGCAACAAAATATGGCAGCAGAAATGTGATCACATGAATTAGATGCTTAAATTTCAATCCAGCAAACTCTATGTAAAGGTTTTAAAATGAGAAATCTTTTTTATAGAGTGCTAAAATTAAGACCCAGATATGTAAACACACCAAAAGGTTCCTTTGTTTTTAAATTCCTGAACCAAACTATTAATAATATATTGTGTAAATTTTTAAAAGTTCTTCTAGAAAATCTGAGGTGTAAGAAACATTGTATCTTTATAAGTTTCAAAGCCCATCCACATTTGTCACACACAAACACACAGAAATCCCAAAGAGTTAATTATGCCTAAGTGCTTCAGGGTAATAATGTTGCCTTCATACCATTCACACTCTTAAGGTACAGAGGTTGGCTTTCTAGTAGGAAATAAAATCAAACTATTTTCTGAAACTCATAAATCTCAGGCCAATAATTTACCTTTCTCTACCAAATCGTTGTCAGTTAGACAACTCAAAAGATTTTTCTGATGCAGGTAGAAGAAAGGTGATAGGAAAGAGTAAGGGGGAAAACAGTAAATTGTGGTTTAATTAAAAAAGAAAGTCATTCAGAATTAACAAGCAATTAACAAGGAATTGAGGTAATCCTATGAGAGTAAGGAAGGGAGGATAGCTACAAAAAGGTCTCAAAGCCTCAGAGCAGAGTAAATGGCACAGTGTACCAAAAGATAATGAAAAACACAGAAACACACTGTACAGAGAGAAAGTGGGAAAATACGTTCCTGGGTAGAGAAGTTGTAAAATGTTAAGTATCAGGCGCGGGTAATGTTTTTGTTTTTCCTGGGAAACTGGGGGTGGGGGTGCGGGGGGTTAGGAAAGGTTGCATTCCCAGGCAACCACCCTGAAAATAAACCACTGCTTAATGAGGTAGGGGCCAGGAATAAATAATGGGGGAGGGGAGGGCTGGCTCATTACCTTTATAGACGATGCTAGTCAGAGGCACTGTGCCTTCTGCTTCTCTGATAGGTGGGCAGACCCCTTCCTGCTTTCGCGTCTTCTTCAGCCAGCTCAAACCTAGAAAAACAGAAACCAGTGAGTGGTGTAGTGCCTCAGGGGTGGCGCGGGGGGAGGCTGTGCAGAAGGGGGAGCTCAGGAAAGGGGCTGGAGAGTGGCAAGGGCAGGCAAGAAAAAGCAGAGATTTTCCTCCCTCCTACCCTCCTCGCCAGCACTCTTCCCCTCGGGGGAAGTAAAGGACTTTACCTGTCTCCTCAGCTGCTGCTTCTCTTCCTCCTTTCAGCCTCCTCTACACTCACCAACTTCTCCATTGAAGAAATACCCCAGGCAGGGCCGGACCCTGGTGTTCCTGATCCTCCACGGTGCCTCACGGCCCCAGCCCGGCGAACATCCGAACAGCCGAGAAGGCAGGAGGTGGCGATCCCGGCCGCCGGGCAGCCTTGGGGCAGGGGTGCAGGGAGGCAGGGAGGAAGTCCTGGCTCGGGTGGGGGGGCAGTCCCGGTCCAGGGCTCGGAGCAGGGGGCTGCCGCGCTCCGGGCCGGAGGCTTCCAGCTACGGAGGGACCCAGGAGGTCTCGGGACGCCGAGGTCCCAGGTCATACGGGGCCCGAAGTGCCAGCCGTGGGGTCTCCGGACAGGGGGCTTTCGGGATGCACTTTGCACTGGGCCACCCCCGCCCCCTCCCTCCAGCACTTTGGGGTCACTGGGATGGGACCAAGCCTTCAACAACCAATCAGCGGCCGCAGTGGAGCCTGAGCCTGGAGCCGTAAACCAGGTCCGGGATGGGTGGGGGTGGGGGGAGTGGGGACGACTTGGTTGGTTGGTTGCTTCCTTCTCTCCTCCTTACCCCCGGCAGCCCCCGCCCTCTGCCTGCCGTAAAGTTGCCTTTGCATTCGCGACAGTTAAGGGAGGCGTGCCGAACGCGGCAGACATTCGTCTCCGATTGGTCTCACTCACTTCCCCCTACGGCTTCCCCGTGGTGGCTTCCGAGGCTCCGCCCCTGGCGGGGGGACTCAAAGCCGTTGCTAAGAGACACTATACGCCGAAGGCGGTCTCTGCGCATGCGGGAGGAGGTGCCAGCTTGTACTTTCTGTGTACTACGGTGGCCCAGAGCGGGCATTTGTGTTCCCTCAAATGGCGGCGTGAAGAGAGTTCGCCTGAGCTAGATTCCAGGCAGGTAACCGGGACCGGCCGCCATGCTGGCAGCAGGGGAGGCACGAGTGCGGCCAAATGAGAGCCTGGTTCAGGGCTTAAGGTTGGGAGGGCGGCAGGCTCCAGGAAGCGAGTAGAGCGGTGCCCAGTTTCTCCGCCCCTGTTCAGCGCTTCTCAGACGCAAGTGCCTGGTCTTGGCGCCGCTGTCGGTCCTTGAGACCCCGTTAGCTTCCAGGCTGGCAATGCCTCGCCTGAAGTGGGAGAAGGGACTCTCTTTGGGATAGCAATGCCGATCCAAGGACTTTCCTGAAAGGATAGCAACGTTGGCGGGTTCCTGTGAATGAATGGAGAGGGGTCGTGGGGAAAATGCGAGATAGACTGATCAAGACGTTTATTAAGCACGTTATTCATCTAGCAAGTGTTTACTGGCCACTGTTCTAGTCCTTGGGGAGACAACAGTGAACAAGATAGTGATTTCGGGGAGAAAAACACAAAATTATCAGATAGGGATGGGTTATATGAGGAAAATCAAGCAGAATGGTGGAATCGATTTTGACCAGGACGTGATGGGCTATATTAGGTAGTGCTATGGTGTGAATATCTGTCCCCTTCAAAACTCATGTTGAAATTTAATCCCCAATGTGGCAGTACTGAGAGGTAGAGTCTTTAAGAGGTGGTTGGATCATGAGGGTTCTGTCTTCACGAGTGGATTAATCTATTCATGGATTAATGGGTTATGGAGGTAGAACTGGCGACTTTTTAAGGAGAGACTTGACAACACGTGAGCCTGCTCAGCCCCCTGGCCACGTGATACTTTGCAGTGCTGTCTCCTGACACCAGATGTGGTCCGTCAGTCTTAGACTTCCCAGCCTCCAAAACTAGACAATAAATTACTTTTCTTTATAAATTACCGAGTTTTAGGAATTATTTTATAAGGAACAGGAAACGGACTAAGACAGATACGAAAGGTCTCTGAGGAAGTGATATTTGAGCAGCGATCTGAATGACAAAGAGCCAGCCATGCCAAGATCTAGGGAGAGAATTTTGCCAGCAGAGAGAATTAGAAATGCAAAGCCTCTGGTGCTAGAATATGCTTTGCTGTTTACAGGAACCGCCAGAAAGAAGGCTAGGGTAGCTGAAGCAGAGTGGTGGGAAAATGACTGGTAATGAGACTGGGGGGTGGGGCATAGAGGTGAGAAGACGCGGAGAGTCAGATCTTGAAGGGCCTTGGTAAGCCTTGTTTAGGAATTTAGACTGTATCCTAGGGAAAGTGGATTGGTTTTTCAGAAGGAAGTGGGTGTAGGGTGGGCCAGGATACAACCACTTTGGAAGGGATCGGTTGCAGCTGTCCAGAGTAGAAGTGCAGTAGTGGCAGTGAAGATAGATTCAGCTTTTTTATTTTTGTCCCATTATACTTCCCAGCAATCATATTTCATAATTTCAACTTTCTAAATTTCCATTTCTCCTTGAAATTGGTAGCTGAATTATACTTAGAAACAACTTATTCAGGACTATTAAATGCTATCGATTTTTAGTAGCTTTCAGTCTTTCAATTCTACCATAATTTCTCCGTTTTTTCTTTTTTTTTCTTAACAGCAGGACTCCAATGTAAACAAATAAAATAAAAGCGGTATTTTATTAGTGTTGTTAAATGAAATGTATAGGAAGTCATTGTTTTAGATTAAACCCCTGCTCTAGGCCCAACAGACCAGGCCAAATCAGAATGGAGTTGCTGGTGCTAGCTGCCACATAATCAAACAACTTAGAAATGGGCCAGTTGTCAAAAAATCCGGAAGATACACAGCAAGTAGTCAAGGAGGCCTGATTTACCTGAGCCAGCACGATAAAGAAGTCTCTCCTCCATTTTGTCTCTATAAGGAAAGTAACTTTGAAATGACCAGTCTGTCTTTTATTCTCTTTTTGCTTCTTCAACCCTTTTCAGCCCACCTCTGCTCAGCTAATCAGAACAACATTTCTAAATTTTTAGTTCAGATGCTGCCAGATTCATGAATTGCTAATAAAAGCCATTTACATCTTTAAATTTGTTCAAATTTTGTTTGTTTTTGTTTTTGAGATGGAGTCTTCTTCTGTCGCCCAGGCTGGAGTACAGTGGTGCAATCTTGGCTCACTGCAACCTCCGCCTCCCAGGTTCAAACAGTTCTCCTGCCCCAGCCTCCCGAGTACCTGGGACTACAGGCACGCTCCACCACACCAAGCTAATTTTTGTATTTTTAGTGGAGATGGGGTTTTACCACGTTGGCCAGGCTGGTCTTGAACCTCTGACCTCAGGTGATCCACCCGCCTCGGCTTCCCAGAGTGCTGGGATTACAGGTGTGAGCCACTGCACCCAGCCTCAAATTTTGTTTTTTAACAGTTCAAATATAATGTACAAGTACAGTTTTATAACATTTACTAATTATAGAGTCAAGAAGTTTTGAACTCACAAAAAGAAGGAAAATAGGGAGAGAGAAATGAATAAATATGTAAATTGTCGTGGAGAACATATTCATTCTTATAGCAGACTCAGCACCCGTGCAATTCATATGGTGTATTTGCTAAATGGTAGTTAAGTAGAGAGACGGGGGCCTGAGCACTTGTTGGTGAAGAGCCTAGAAACAGAGTTGTCTCCTAATTCCTAGTTATTTGTATTTCTGGCTATTTGTTTTTCACTTAAAATCCTGCCTTTGAGTTAAACAAACATTTTCAAATGATTGAAGTACATGATTATATCATAGCCAAGTAACATCATATTGTCAAAGTTTCACAGAATGTGCTACTAGATAATTTTAAATTGCTTTATTGAATTGGTGCTATCAGATTTGCTAATTTTTATAACTTTTCATTGATGTAAAAGCAGTTTAGATTGCGGAATATTTTTAACAAGTTAATATTGATTAGGGTTTAACAGATATACTTCATTTCCCATTAACTTAGTTAATAATATAAAACTCACAAAAATGGGAACATCTTACAACATGTAAGTGAAATAATTTGGGATAAGTATTTATGAAGCTTGATTCATGAAATCCTGACTCAGTCAGAATTGAGTTTATTTCTTGAGTAGAAAAAGACTTTATCATTGGAAAAATGCCCCAGCCCCACTGCAGCAATTCTAATTTAGCTGGTCTCCAGGGAGTCCAAGGCTCATGGATTTTTTTTCCTAATGTTCCAGTGATGTCAGTGTCAAGGTCAGATTCCAGGGTCAAGGACCACTGCCCAGGAGGCTGTGTCCTGGCCCATAAAGCACTTGGTGGTGGAGAGAATGAGCAGTTTATGCTCTAGTTGACAGTAGGCACTGTTCTGGGCCTGCAGGTGGTGTCTGGGGATCTTGGTGTAATAACGAGGGCCACCATAAAGACAGATGCAGCACAGTTTGGAGCCCATCATCTGGCTTGTTAGCCCAACTTAGTTCAGCTATACCTGGCAGAAAAGGAGATGGGGCTGGGTAGAGAAACTGTATTTCAGACCTTGGTCATCACAGTAAAAATAATGCTGAAAGAAAGGAAGCTAACTGGAGGCTTTTGAGTTCTTTATAGTTGTTGCCCTGGTAATTTAAGGGATTTTGGTCTTCTGTGGTACTCTACCATAGCCATTTTAAGGTGGCACCTCAATGTGTGTTGCTTCTGTCAAATACGTTGTCAGATGTGTCATACGGTAAAGACTGAATGAGCTCAGAACTTAATCCCTGCTATGGATACTACTGTTTATAATTCTTTGATACTACATTTTTATTATAATTTAAAATTCACAACTTAAAATATTACATGGTGTTTTTAAAGTTTTTTGAGATCAAAATGGTACTAAAATATACTTTGGGACTGATTTTAGGATTGATACATATACACTACTAAATTAATCTTCAGCCAGGAATGTATTCCACAAATACAAGTACCTACTGTGTATCAAATGCTGTGCTAGGAGCTAGGGAAGAACCAAGCAGACAACTCTAAATCATACAAATCATTGCACAAATCGTTAAAGTATAATTGTGACACATTCTGTAAGACAGGGCACCAAAGCTGGGAAGACAGAGTATCACCGGAGGACCTACCCTGCCAAAGAAAGTCGTATTTAAGCCTAAAACAAAAGGGAAAGTGGGTGGAAGGAGAAGCATTGTATCAAGGCCCAGAGGCTGGAAGGAACCTTTCAAGGTTAATAAATAAAGACATATTGACATCTTCCTACTTGAGTTGTACAGGTGTTTTCACATATAAGCCCTTTAATTTTTGCAAATCTTTGCGTATGCTACTTGGCTGAGGTAGATAGATAATCTCGTTTTATCAGTTGAAAAATCAGATCTTGTCTGTGTACAGAATTTAGGAGTTCAGTAAAATCTAGACAGTATCACATCTATAGACGGTTCCTAAATGCTACCCTGCCACTGGTGGCGGGTTTGTGGGGGCAGATGGAAAAGGGACAAGGCATAGACTGGAAAAGGGGAAGACTAAGGAAAACCTTTCGGTGAAATATTTCATTCTGAAGTACCACTTAAAACATACAGTCATAATTTAGCAATTAAGTGTAGAAAAGTATCATTCATATTGATACATTGGAGAGTTTCCACTTATTTAAAAAATGCTTAGCATTAGCATATAAAAACCTAAGGAGCTCAGATTCTTCATCAATAAATCAAGTAGATTGCGCAGTGGTTCTCAAGGTGTAGTCCCTGGTTCAATTCTTGGGCCCTCCCCAGACCCACTAAATCAGAATCTCCAAAGTGGGCCCAGCCATTTGTGTTCTAATAAGCCTTCCAGGTAACTGATGCTACAGTTTGATAATTATCTCTAAATTATCTCTGAGATTTTTTCTAGTATGAACACGTTATGATTCTAATGTCCAGCATGAATCTGTGCTATGTTTAAAAGAAAAGATTTGCCTTTGGAGTGTCACATACTAGAGCTGCTTGAGAAAGATACTGTTGCCAGCAGGCCAGGTCAGGCTCTTCGCTTCTCTGCACAAAAGAATTGGAAAGGGAGACCACAGTGAAAATGTAGAAGGTTTGTTGCAGAGTGAAAGCAAGTACACACTCAAAAGAGGAGCGTGGATGTGCACAAAGTGGCGTGTAATGTGGTCAGGGCTCCCTAGGCAGATAGGCATGATGAAGGCACAAATATTCTGTGATAAAAGGAGAGTGTTTCCAGGAAATGGGCGGGCAGTTCCCCGAATCAGGGCGCCACCCTTTTCTTGACTAAATGTGGTTAATCTGGAGCTGTCATGGCTTCAGGTACGTGGCAGGGAGTGGGTGGTTTCCCCAGGGAAGTTTTATGGTAATAGGGGCATAATGCAGCCAAGAGTGTGCATTCAGTCAAGTTTTTGGCCATCTTGGATTTAACCAATTGCAACAGGCTTCCTCTTTGTTACATTCTTATCTGTGCCTGGTCCCCAGGTAGCCCTTTCCCATTGGCACAGCTGCCGGCATTCACCTATGCAAGCTTTTACTTGCGTATCTACGCTTGCAGCTTGATTTTTCAGGCCGCTTTTTGTTAGAAAAGAAATGATTTGGGGGCTGCCTTTTATTAAAAGGGAAACCTTGCCGAGGACTCTTACCCTCACTATCTAAATAATTTCTAGCTTCTGTATCATCAGGCTGTTACCAGTATATCACTTTGACAGAAAAATGCTTTTAAGCATTAAGTCTTTCATCTATAACTTGATTGCCAGGCTTTTCCTTCATGCCAAAAAAATCTGGCCTGTTTCAGAGTCCTAAGACAAGAGTTTAATAGGAAGACAATTTACAAACGTGACAGAGTTTGTATTCTCACTATCTCAGAAGTAACCTGGAAACTTGTTAGAAATACAAATTACTGGGCCCCACCCCAGGACTATCTTATGGGAAACTCCTAGGGTAGGGCCCTGCAGTCTGCTTTCATAAACCTGTCAAGTGCATGACACAGTTTGAGTACCATTGTTTTGAGGAAAAGGAAGGATGGTGTAGCACTCGGAGGCCAGTAACCTCCAGCACCCGCTTTAGCCCTGAAGGTAAAGAGAGCTGGCAGTTCCTGGAGCTTGAAAGTCCAGCCTGCCTTCCGCCCCTCCCACTCCAAATCTCCTGGAGCCTATTGGGGCACTGAGGAGAGGGAAGAATGGAACTAAAGGGAAGATACTGGCACATGGCATGCTGTTGGAAGATATCTGCCCCACTTGTTTTAATGGGGAAGGAAGGTGCTCTTGTCTAACCAGACCCATTTTATTTTTTCTGTCAAAAGTGCAGTTTTGATTGGTGGGGGGAACCTGAATCTTGGAAGACAGCCTCGGTTTGGGGTGCCTCAACTTCTGCGTCAAGTGTCACTGCATCTTCATTAATGGAGCAAAATAGATTAAGTAGCCTCTTGGGCTGTGGTCAGATTTGAACCTATTGTTGAATTAGGGGAAGGCCTACTATTGACTTTCCCAGTCGATTAGTCTATGTAGTAGCCACATCATATAAAGAAAACTAGTAATTTTTTTTTACTTTTAATATTGACCATGAAAATAGATTATTTTTGTATTCTGAATTCAAACATAGACATATCTTTTTAAAGATAACCACAAATTGTTTTCCAAAAAGGATGTGCCATTTTTCATTCTCACCAGCAGTGGAGGAGAGATGTAGTTTCTCAGCATCCTCCCCAGCACTTGGAGTCGTTTCTAGCTCTTCTAGTAGTGGTAGTTCACTGTAGTGTTAATTCATATTTCTGTAATGGCTAATATGGTTAAGCATCTTTCTGTGTGATTATTTGCCATCTTTATATCCTCTTTGGTGAAATGTCTGTGCATGTCTGATCCCTTTTGTAATTGAATTTTTTTTTTTAATGTTGAGTTTTGGGAGTTCTTTATATATTCTAGATACTAGTCATCTGCTTTGCAAATATTTTTCTTTAAGTCTGTAGCTTGTCTTCTCATCTTCTTAGGGTTTTTTGCAGAGCAAGTTTTAAATTTTGCTGAGTTCTGGTTTATCAGTTTTTACATTTGTGGATCATGCTTTTATGGTCAAGTCTGAGAACCCTTTGACTAGCCTCAGATGGCTAAGATTTTTCCTACATTTTTTTTCTAAAAGTTTGAAGTTTACAGCCATGACCCATTTGGGGTTAATTTTTGTAAAAGGTTGGAATTATTTTAGAGAAAGTAAAATCAAGGTCATAGTCACCCTTATTCACAGTGCCTTTAATGTTGATGAACTGTTGATGCCCGAGGAGGAACAGTGGATAGCTGATTTTTCATGAGGAGCTTGCCGGGTTTGGTATAGCCACTAAAAGTACAGTCAGCCCTCCATATCCACGGATTCCATTCCAGTAGGTTCTGCTGCCCTGGATTCAACCAACCCCAGTTAGGGAATTGGGGAAAAATTTTGGCTACAGCATGGAGTGCTGGCTGCCAGGGGAACCAGCCCTGTGCTCAGCGTTGGCACTGAACATGTATGGATTTTTCTTCTTGTCATCATTTTCTTTTCTTTTTTTTTTTGAGATGGAGTCTCGCTCTGTCACCCAGGCTGGAGTGCAGTGGCGCAATCTCGGCTCACTGCAAGCTCCGCCTCCCGGGTTCACGCCATTCTCCTGCCTCAGCCTCTCCGAGTAGCTGGGACTACAGCCGCCCGCCACCACGCCCGGCTAATTTTTTTTGTATTTTTAGTAGAGACGGGGTTTCACCGTGGTCTCGATCTCCTGACCTCGTGATCCGCCCGCCTCGGCCTCCCAAAGTGCTGGGATTACAAGCGTGAGCCACTGCGCCCGGCCCTTGTCATTATTTTCTAAACCATACAGTGTAACAAATATTTACGTAGCATTTACAATGTACTGTGTCAAATATTTTAAGTAGTCTTGAGATCACTTAAAATACCTAGGAGGATGTGTGTAGATTATATGCAAATGCTACACCATTTTATATATGGGACTTGAGCATCTGTAGATTTTGGTACCCTCAGAGAGTCCTGGAGCAAATCTTCCACGGATCCTGAGGGACGACTGCTCTTTGTTTTGTTCATAAACTCACAATTCCAGAAAACCATGTCACTGACAGCAGCACTACCAACAACATTTGATCTCACAAGATTCATGATCGTTAACCGAAATCAGAGACCCCTGAAGGTCTGATGACCGTGCTGGCCTGTTGATTCTGGGGCTTAAATGGAACTATAGTCGGCCCTCTGGATCCACGGCTTCCACATCCGCAGATTCAACCAACCTCAGATAAAAAAAATTCAGAAAAAATAAAAAATAACAATACAATAATAAAAATAATACAAATCAAAACAATACAGTGTAACAACTATTTACACATCACTTACATTGTGTTAGGTATTATAAGTAATCTAGAGATGATTTAAAGTATATGGCAGGATGTGCACAGTTTATATGCAAATATTATGCCATTTTTTGCCAGGGAGTTAAGCATTTAAGCATTCATGGATTTTGGTATCCTTGGTGGGTTTTGGAACCAATCCCCCACAGATACCGAGGGTTGACTATACAATTTAAAAAATTCAGTCAAATCGCTATCCTGATTAACATTTCAACCTGTAGTTGCTGAGTATCTTTTGAAAAAATTAATCTTAGTTTTTATTGGGAAATTGCATAGTAATTGACCTTGATTTCAGATGTTGCATAGCATGTGAAAATGATTCTGAGCACTGTTGTTTTACAGTGTGAACAGTTAAGCTGTAGGAGTTACTATTTAATTTGAAGTCCAATGTTGAACTCTTGTCCTGGGCTTTTGGAGCACCAGTGGAAGTTTGAAGAGTGCTTTGGTGGAGTGGTGAAGGGCGCAGACTCTGATATTAGATTTTCTGGCTTCACATCCTGACTCTGCCCTGAAGCCCTGTGACATAACATCTCTCTGTCTTAGTTTTCTTATCTGTAAAATGGGTATGATAATTAAGCACCCCCCCGCCCCGCCCCATAAAGTTGTAAAACTCACTCAGAGCAGTATCTGGTACATAGTAGGTACTCAATAAAGTTTAACGATTCATATTCCTAACACAGCAATTTTATGTGAAGATGGGTGGGAAGTATGTTATTTTATATTAATAAACACATGGTTTTATTAGGCATAGAATGCAAAATTCAAATAGTTTACAGAACTTTAAATAGAGGCTTCAGACAAGTTTTATACTTAATATGGGTAACCCTTAGGCCACTTGGTGTGGGATTTCAGCTTCTCTGCCAAGAGAAAACACTTAAGAGAAGCACTGCTCCTTCACTTACCTAGTAAGACTGCTCCAATTGTTTGTTTCCAGGCTAGAGAAGTCGCTCATTTATCATATAGATGGCCTCAGAGCCTGTCAGCATCCTGTGCACCCTCCGTCAGACTCTTGGGTTTGTTGGTGTCTCTTAAAAGCTTGTTGTCTGAAGAGTACACATTCCCCCAGGCCAGCATGATAATGCAGAATGAGACGTGCAAACCTCAGAGCATCCACTTCAGAAAAAACTGTGGTCAGTTAAATCCCCTAGTTTGTTTTCTTAAGGATTTGTCCTTTCCTTTATTGCTTTAAAAAACACACGCAAACTACAGTTTTCAATTCCAATGGGCTACCCACAGACATTTATTTTAAAGACAATGTAATTAAGAGGAGTTTATGCTTGATCACAATAGAAACAGCCTAGCACCTGTTGTCGTCACTCATTGATTAGCTGCCTGGCCCCTTGGCATTTGTGACCTGTATTGCTAAGAGGAATATTTTTTTATTTCCATCTAAGATTCCAGGCCCATCTCCTTTAAGCCTATTATTTCCTATGAGACTAGAACAATAAGTTGATCTTTTGTTAAAGTATATATATGGCCTTTTGTCCTGGGTTCCTGAAGCAGCTCAAGACAGCTTCAGAGCACTAAAGGTAAAAGGCAGTGTTTTGTTATTTGTAATAAACACTTTTCACACACCCCAGCTTATGTTAGTGAGGTGATTTTTTTGGACCATCTAGATGGCTACAGGATGAAGTGCTCGCTGCGGGGAGGGAACCAGCCCCGTGCTCAGAGTTAGAACTTTCAGCCCTACCCCCAGTCTCAGGAAGGGGAGAGGGACTCAAGGTTGAGTTTATCACCAAGGGCCAGTGATTTAATTAACCATGCCTGAGTAAGGAAGCCTCCGTAAAAATCCAAAAGTGTTATCAGTTGATGAGTGTTCAGGTTCTTGGCGTCTTGAACAAAGAAAGCACAAACGAAGCAAGGAAAGACACACAAAACATACAAACAAAGCAAAGAAAGAATGAAGCAACAAAAGCAGAGATTTATTGAAAACAGAAGTGCACCCCACAGGGTAGGAGTGGGCCAAGCATAGGGGCTCAAGAGCCCCGTTACAGAATTTTCTGAGGTTTACATACCCTCTAGAGGTTTCCATTGATTACTTGGTGTACGCCCTATGTAAATGAAGAGGGTGAAGTAAAGTCACTTAGTGTACGCCCTGTGTAAATGGAGAGGATATTTCATAGATTAAATGTTTCCATTTGATTTAGTTCTAGGAAGTCAGCGTGAATTGGCCTTATGTTCCTGCCTCCAGACCCTATTCTACCTCATTTCTCCCCAGAAAGACGTGATCCCCATAAATCTTTATGGAGGCAGAGGGACCAATGGTCTATCTTCTGCAACTGCTTTATGCTAGCTTGGGGCACAGTCCCTACCTGTTGGGAATCACGGAACTCTCACCCCACTCTGTCTAGTGGAGGCAGGGTAGCTCCTTGATGGCCAGGAGTGGTGTCTGGAAGTGGCTGGAACCTTTGTTGCATGATCATCCGAAGCTTGATGGCTTCTAGGCGAGAGGAAATGAATTTGGTTGAAAGATTTAATGGAAACTTCAGGGAGTGGATACCTATGCTGCCAGGAATGTTTTCTAGAGATTTGCAGAAGAAAAACAAAACCTAGTCTGTTCTAGGATCTATGTGTTTCCTTAACACCTTAATGCAAGCAACTCCATTTTGGTTTAGGTTTGGTTTGGTCTGTTGGGGCCTAGTGCATGAGTTAGTCCAAAACAATGGCCTCCTATAATTTTGTTTTAAAAAATTCTCCCTTTCTGGTCAGGTTCTCACTTAGGTGAGAGTGTGTCCAAAACTTAGGGCCTTAGCACAACTCTCAGTTACCTTCATTTTGGGTTTCTGGTCTCAGTGCATGGTTCATAGGTTATGGTGTCCTCATGTTCACACATTTCTTTCAGCCCTTGTTATTCCAGTTGAAGAGAGACCATTTGACTTTCTAGAGATGGCTGCGTGCAACCATTTAAAACCTTTGAGAGAATACAGCACACAAGGGAAACTATTATTATTATTATTATTATTATTATTATTATTATTATTTGAGACAGAGTTTTGCTCTTTTCACCCAGGCTGGAGTGCAATGGCACAATCTTGGCTCACTGTAACCTCCGCCTCCCAGGTTCAAGTGGTTCTCCTACCTCAGCCTCCTGAGCAGCTGGGATTACAGGCATGTGCCACCATGCCTGGCCAGTTTTGTATTTTTAGTAGAGACAGGGTTTATCATGTTGGCCAGGCTGGTCTTAAACTCCTGACCTCAGGTGATCTGCCCGCCTTGGCCTCCCAAAGTGCTGGGATTAAAGGTATGAGCTACCATGCCTGGCTGAGACTATTGTTATGACTATCAGGAGGATAATACCAAGAGTTTGGAGTATGCTTCTTCCCTGGGGTTCCCATAAACCAAACCACCTAAAATCAAATAGATCAAAGTATGAGCTAGATAAAGAGCCTACTCATTTAACCAAGCAATCTCTTTGTTAATCCCCTACGATGAATCTCTATACTTTTCATTTGATGTATTTCTGCATAGGCCACAAGTGCCAGCAGCTGCACAGATACTTCTCTGTTCAGCCAATTCTATCATAATTTTAACAAGAGAATTTAAAGTCTGTTATGTAACTGTAGCCTTTAGAGAAGAATCTGTTATACAGCCTATCATGAGGGAAACATTTCTAATCATTGCTTCTTTTGCAATGGAAAAGGGCCATGGAAAAAGCACCTAACAAATGATGCCCTTCTAGAAGATTGAAGGCCTCCTAGCAATGTTCTCTTTAACTAGTGATATGGGGTTAAGAGGAGTGAACCAATGTTCTGTTTCTGACTGATTATGAGGCAATGTGTGTACCATTAAAGTTTCTCACCTGCATTGGACCTTCATCTTTTATCTGTTGATGGGTGTACAGTTCCAAGAGTGTGGAGGGACCCTCCTCAGTTGTGAGATTATGAACCCAAAGTTCAGGGTTCCAAAGTTTTGCTGCACTGTGGATGGCAAGGACAATCTTTCTCCAATGTTCTCAGAAGATCTAATCTTTAGGCTCTAGATTTGTGAAGGGGTTGATTGTCCTCAGCAAACCATAAAAAGTTTTCTGTACCTGGTGAAAATACACTGTGGTGTAATGACTTAGTTTTATAACATGAGCCCTCTTGCGTGGGAGAGCTTTTATATAACCAGAAAACATGCATTGAAAATAATAATTGAATAAAATCCCTTTATAAAATGTTTAAATGGCCCATCAGGTGACCAAATGTACCTGAAGCTTTGATTGTTTTCCCAGGAATATGGGCCCAAACATTGGCTATAAACTATTTCAGTAATTTATAAGCCACCACACCAATATATTCAATTTGGATCATTTTATCTTTTCTATGATGAGTCATGGAATGCAGAACTTTTAATAATAAAAGCTTTAAGGACTCAGAAAGGACAAGGTGGCCATCCTAGTTCTCCATGAGTCCATGCTTAATTAACATTAGACTTATATCCTCTTGAATACCAGTTGTTTCTCCACATTAGGTGCATAGCACTGGTAACTGATGGGTTATCATAGGTAAATTGACTTAGATTGTGGAGTTCATTCAAAATGTGTATCTAAAACAATTTCAGTATCAGCTGATTTAACATGAAAATCTGACAAAAAGTATTTTCTTGGTACTTAATTCTTGTTCTACTTGGGTTAGCAGCTTTATACAAGGAAATTTGGTTATTTCTGTGGTTTAACCCTTTAGGCAAAAATGTACATTCCCATGCTTTCTTATAGTGTTTTACCAACAACATCTTTCACTTTTCTTACACATCTTGCATGTAAAACTGTTTCTTCAGTAGTCTCAGTTACCTGTTACATTGTTAACTCTTAGCAACTTTTACTTTTGGTGAAAACCTTGATAAGTTTGGGGTTTTAACTAAGTACTAGATGTGGAGGAGCCTAGAACCCAGAAAGAAATGCAGATAAAGTCTGACTCTTTCTAGCATCTAACTCCACGTGTCCCAGGCCCTACCTAGCTGTAAAACAGGAAAATTGTACAGTTAAGAGTCACAGTGGCATTTACAAAGCATTTAGGAGACCTAATCACCTTTAAATTGTACAACATTTCTTGCATAAATTCTTATTCATAAATTGTTTCATGACTTACACAGACCATCTATCCCATGCTTGGACTTTCTGACTTGTCCTAAACGCCCCTCTTTTAAACAAGCAGTTACTTTACTTTAGGACAAGAATTTATCATACAAGATCCTTTCTTATATAAAACCTTCTTTGCATAGCTAGAGGGCATGGCTAATTTCACATGTCCCCAAGACTTATCTAGAACCTCATGCTCCAGAATAAATTAAGCAATTTTTAAAAGTCAAAGAAGCAGTTTGTGACCTTAAAGCATTTAGCAAACCTAATATCTGATCTGCATAATTTAGACCAAATGTTTATATTTGTGAAGATATTTTTGTTTTACCAATAATCTTTAAGAACTATCTTTATTTCCCAGAGATTACTTAAGTCACATGAACTAAATGAAAGGCATTACACTTTTTACTTTTCTGACAAAATATTTGGTTTAAACTCTTATTATTAACCAGCTAATTAAAGCTCTTCTATATTATACACACAACACATATAAATACACAGAAGATAAAGGATTCATTCCCTGAGCCAGGAATTGAACCCTAAACCCGGGCCACTGTTGTGAAAAGAGAAAGTACAGCCACATAGTTACAAGGTCAAGCTCCCAAGGACATGACTGACCAATTTGCTGGGCCATCTTGAATAGTGGGCTTTGGGGGCCCTACACATGCATTTTATCCTAGGGTACCCCTCTTTATGACAGAACAATACAGGAAGACACAGAGCACACCAGATTCACTACAGCTTAAGACCAGCCTCAGAATTCTTTTGTATTAATTAAAACTTTATAGAGGGGATAAACAGTGACATTTACCTTTCATTTAACCAGTTTGCACAAATTGAGAGAGAACAGAGTCTGACTACTAAGAAATTCTTGCCCTTTTGCTGGCATGCCAGATTTCTGGGCTCTTTCTCCCTGACCAGCCCTAGTGACCCTAGTCGACTGTAATGCAACCAAACACATTCCCATGAATTAAGAATATTCACAAATAGCTTCAAATTTTGGAGAAATTAGGCAGAGTGAGAAATATGACTCAAATTCTATTTACAAAAGTATAATCAGAAAACTTAAAGTATCAGGAAGCCTAAACTCCAAAAAAGTTAGTTTAAGATTAAAAAGCTGGTGTGCTCCATTAATTCCTGCAGGCCCAACAAAGGTAGCCTAGGAATTCCAGATAAATGGGACAAATGATGACTTTCTAGAAACACATAGGAAACAGAATATCCACAGAACCAAATAAAAGCCTTCCACTTAGGAACTTAAAAAAATCATGGTTTTATATATATGCATACACGAGCAAAGCCCTGAGGAGAATAAACAGCAAACGAATGAAAGCTAGAAGCACAAACAAACAGAAAACCAACCCTAAATTTTCCCACTGAGTCTATCCTGGAGGCTACAGTGTTACCCAGGGCTCCAAAAAACCCACATAATGAATATTGTATTACTATTACAGAATTTAGTTTCCTTAAGTTCACCAATATCATTATACATCCTGTGCAATCAAGAAATTCACTCTAGGCACATGACCTATATAAGTCAGCACTATCCATGCAAAACAGTAAACACAGTATGAAGCAATGCGAGCATGTATGTGAAATTTGGCTCCACACTAAATCTGGCTTCAGGCTTAACTATATTAAAGAATTGCCAAACTGCTAATGCTTTTTTTGTTGTTGTTGTTTTGTTTTGTTTTTGAGACAGAGTCTCCCTCCGTTGCCGGGCTGGAGTGAAGTGGTGTGATCTTGGCTCACTGCAACCTCTGCCTCCGGGGCTCAAGCGATTCTCCTGCCTCAGCCTCCCAAGTAGCTGGGAGTACAGGCGCAGGCCACCATGCCCAGCTAATTTTTGTATTTTTAGCAGAGACAGGGTTTTACCATTTTGGCCGGGATGGGCTCAATCTCCTGACCTCATGATCCGCCTGCCTCAGCCTCCCAAGGTGCTGGGATTACAGGCGTGAGCCACTGCACCTGGCTACATTTCTTTACATTACTTACTTTATTTTAATCAAGACTAAGAGCTTTAACTGAAAACATTAATTAGCCAGATGTCTCCAATTCTCTATCAGGTTTTAAAGAATATTTTATTATATAAACTTTTTCCACATGTTTTTCCACTACTTACTGGATTCTTACTATGATATTTCATAAATAACCTTTTCAAATCTGTAATCTGAACTAACTTTTAGATAACTTCTGAATTAGACAAAATTATTATTTTTCTCACTAGTAATACAAACTTTTTGGCACATTTTGTTTACAGAATTATGTGTTAACTAGAATTCTTAGTAACCTAAAACTTGCGTGAAACCGCAAAAAGCAAGAAATCCTGAATCATCAGAAGTGGGCATTTATAGACAAAAACAGTTCCACAATTTAGAAACATACTTCCCCATATCACAACCCTTTCTTTATTGGAAATGACCCAGATATTAAATGAGCATCAAAAATAAAGCATTTAATTTACACAAAAAGTTTACCTAAAACATTTATCCCATTCACTGTGCTCAGTTCTTTCAGTTTTAACAAGGGAGACATGAGACATCAATCAAGATATATAAAATGAACATTGGTTCAGTCCGGAAAGGTGTGACAACTCTAAGTGGAGAGGGGGCTTCCAGGTCACAGGTAGGTGAGAGACAAACAGTTGCATTCTCTTGAGTTTCTGATTAGCCTTTCTAAAGGAGGCAGTCAGATATGCATTTATCTCAATGAGTAGAAGGATAACTTTGAATAAAATGGGACGCAGATTTGCCCTAAGCAGTTCCCAGCTTGAATTTTCCCTTTAGCTTAGTGATTTTGGGGGCCCAAGATATTTTCCTTTCACAGATTTCTCTGATTTGTTAAAAAAAAAAAAAAAAAAAAAAAAGGCACGCAAACCAAGATCATTTTGTTTTGGCTGGGTTTGTAGTTTTATAATCTTCTATGCCAAACACTGACATCTCAAAATATCTAGCAAAGACAAACATAAAACCAGACAAAAAATGTATGCTGACGGTTCTGAAGGCATTTCTGTTTTTATTTTACCAATAATTTTAAAGCCAACTTATTTAGTAAAGTTATACTTAAGTCACATGAACTTAAAAATTGCTTAGACTTAGTTAATGTGTGAGCACTCTTATAAGTCAGTTCGGTAAACACAACATATAACAATAAGTGTACATACAAATAAACACATCTAGACATGTATACACATACACGAATGAAGATCCAATAGCTTGGAACCCTAGCTGTGAGATAGCAATACAAGCTCACCGGTTTTACTTTGTTTGCTGCAATAGATAATCCAGTGAAGACTGTGAACCAAAATTTCGAGTAAAGCATTTTCCATGGCAGTTTGATTTTTAAAGGCCAAACCTCCCCAGACTCCAAAGGACACTGGGGCCAAACAGTTCCAAACGAGAGCATCACACCTTAACCAGGCCCCCTGCTCAGAACAGCAGCACAAAAGCCTGGATACATGCAACACCATCCCACTTTCCCATTCAACAGCAAACCCCAGATTCCAAACAATATTGGGGCCAAACAGCATTGCAACTGCGAGAGAAAGTTCTAAGGAGAGTTTAGTACTAGACCTCAGAACCTCTGCCAAGGGCATCCCCTTTGTAGAGATTGAGGTCCAGAGGATCCGATCCCCTGGGGTGTTCCCCTTTGGAGTCCAATCTTAGAGTGTCAGACGTCTCTGACCTTACGTGGGCACTGGTGCTGCTTTGCATACTTTTCCTCCAGAGGCCGTGGCTTACTGTGAGCTTTCCTTTGCTACCTAGGTGTAATCCCCAACTTTTAGCATCCATATAATTTGATAAGGCCACGCTTTCCCATGCTTCTCCTTCCACTAGAGTGACAGCCATGAACTGTAATGATAGGATTTGGAGCCAGGGTGGGCTTCTTTTGTCTTTAGCCAGTCGAGTAGGGGAAGGGAAGAATTTATGCTTATGTTTTCCTGAGTTCTGTGAGCTGCTGTAACATGTTAATCAAACCCAAAGGGGAAGTTGGGGAAACTCCAATTTAGAGCCAGTTGATCAGAAGCATAGGTGGAACATCCTGGGGCTTGCAATTGGCGTTAGAATTGTGGCTCAGTCTTCAATCTGTGTGATCTGATGGTATCTCCAGGTAGATAATGTAGAATTGAATTGGAGGACGCCCAGGTAGTGGTCTATGCAGAGTTGCTTTGCTTGCTTGCTGGCTCGTGGGGAGAAATCCTCACACATCTATGGTCAGAAGCATGTTGTAAGAGGATAGTGGAAGAAACAGTTTATTTCTTCCTCTCATAACCCCAATGCTTTTTTTTTTTTCCTCTGTCTCTAAAGGCTCATTTTGAATCTGTATTTCTGAAAGTTTAAAACCTTTCAGTCTAATTTCTCACAATCACTCTTACCAAAGAATCTGGGTCCCACCATGAGAGAAAACAGCCCATCTACCCCCTGGAATATTTATTTACTGGCATTCACCTTGGTTGGTGCGCTAAAATGATTGAGCCATATGAAATTGACCTTTTTGTGGGTTGAAACTAGGTCAGGTAGCAATTTCATTCTCATTTTGGTAAAATTTAAGGACTTAGTGACCCATAGGAATATTATTGGAGTATTTTTATTGCTATAGCATTTAAATAAAAATAATCCCATTTGTTGCTGAAATTTTTACTAAAAGAGTTGAGCATGTGATAGTAATTAAAACAAAATATTCTGTCTTACAGTGTCAGTAGTTTGAAAAGAAATGTTATCATAACTAAAATATAAAGTGCAATGGAATTAGACTTTGAGGTGGAATATGAAGACTAATTTCTGATGTGTGACAGACGATGTATCAGGCAATTAAGGAGATTATTTTGTTCAGGCAGTTGCAATAGGGAGAATGTTCATAATGGGAAACCTCTTGAAGAGGAAGGAGAAAAGGTAGGGATTAATAAAACAAGGTAGTCACTGAGGAAGGGTAGAAGTAGGTCCTATTTGGGAATTGTAGACAGTGGGTTGGTCCTTTCTGGTTAACCCTTTCTTGGAATAAAAAAGAGTATGGTGCTTATCCATTCTGGCCTTCTGAGAGCACACAGGGCTGAGATAAAGTATAACACTGTCAGATGGAACAACATTACCAACAATTTGTATTAATAAATCATATAGGATGCATACCACAGGTTGAAAGTGTGATTCAGAGAAAACTTACCAAAAGTTTCATTCATAACTTTAAAATCTAGAGATTTCTTAATATTTATTTATCCATGAAAGGACTAAAACAGGGCAGCTTTGTGTTGTGGAGTAATCAACAATTGAAATTCAGGCTAAATCAGGGGAAGAAGCCAGCCATTAAAGACCAAAACTAGGCTAGTGGGCCATAGTGTAGACAGAAGACCCAGTATAAGACCAAGACTAGGCTACTGGGCCATAGTGTAGACAGAAGACCCAGTATAAGACCAAGACTAGGCTAGTGGGCCATAGCGTAGACGGAAGACCCAGTATAAGACCAAGACTAGGCTAGTGGGCCATAGTGTAGACAGAAGACCCAGTATAAGACCAAGACTAGGCTAGTGGGCCATAGTGTAGACAGAAGACCCAGCATAAGACCAAGACTAGGCTAGTGGGCCATAGTGTAGACGGAAGACCCAGCATAAGACCAAGACTAGGCTAGTGGGCCATAGTGTAGACGGAAGACCCAGCATAAGACCAAGACTAGGCTAGTGGGCCATAGTGTAGACAGAAGACCCAGTATAAGACCAAGACTAGGCTAGTGGCCATATTGTAGATGGAAGACCCAAAACTTCGAAGTCTTTTGGAAGTTGAAGATGGGAAGTGTGTCTATAAATGGGTCAGGGCAGAGAAGTCTGTAATTTTGTTAAAGGGTAAATTTCAAGAGCGCAAAATCACAACCCATATAAAATGACCACATATCAAAGATTTTATTTGCTTTATTACTAAGGGAACTAGGCACAACCTGTTAAAAGGAGCAGTAAGAAAACCATGAATCTATGTAGGGTGAAGGAATGTTAAAGAGTTTACAGATGGAAGCAAAACTGATTTTTCCCACTGCGGAGAGGGTTGCCTCTTTATCAGACAGTTATTCACAGATCTGTGAACAAGAATTATTTGAGGTGTGAAATATCTCAAAGGCAATGAAAGGAGCAAAACCTCCCTCCTTCCCAGGGTCAGATTGTTCCCAGAGGCTCCAGCATTCCATTGTCATGATATTCAGTAATCTCTTTTGCTTATGCCAAAGTCCTAAGTTTTTCCTTGCCATACTCTATAGTAACTACTTGCTGCTTCTGATGTTGATCCATTTTAACTTGGAATTTCATCAGCAATAGCCATAATCTAGTTTGACCATATAGCAGTCTAACTAAAATTTTATCTATAAATTGGAGGTGAAGGTTAATGAATTCGAATTAGCTCCGGGGTTCTCAACTGGAGGGATTTTGTCCCCCAGGGGACATTTGACTATGTCTGCAGACATTGTTTGGTTGTCAAAATCTGGCAGGTCAGGTGGGAAGTGCTTTGGGCATGTAGAAGGTAGAGGTCAGGAATGCTGCCAAACATCTTACAATACACAAAACAGCTCCCCACTACAAAGTTATCTGGCTCCAAATATTAATAGTGCCAAAGTTAAGAAACCCTGATAGCCATTGAAAACTGTTAGAGGAAAGCTCAAGTTTCTGCTGCGTTAAAATTAAACCTAATTTTATGCTCTCAAATCTGTGTGGAATGCATACATTTCATTATTACGGTCTTGAAATAATGTTCCTGTTACAATTTTCCATTTTAGAAATTAAGCAGTCAGCATCCCCTTTAACTTGAGAGACTTAGTGATTAAGTGGAAACAGTTGCTTTCTCTTGTGATCAGCATATAGCACTTAGAATTTTTAAATTACTTTTCCTATTTTAGGTTTCACTGAAGAAACGCCTTGGAGATTCATTGCACTTCTGAGATTTAATGTTTACAACTTGGAGTTGTCGACCTTCTTATAAGATACATTTTGGAAGTCAAAATGAAAGTTTTCTGTGAAGTTTTAGAACAGTTATACAAGAAGGTACTTATTGGAGCCACACTTGAGAATGACAGCCATGATTACATCTTTTATCTCAACCCAGCAGTTTCAGATCAAGATTGCTTTACAGCCACCTCCTTAGAATGGGCAAACACCTATAGTACCCAGGGAAGGCATCAGCCCATCTCTGTCGGTGTGGCTTCCATTGCTGTAGCACCTGCATGTTTGAAGACCAACTCTCAGATGAGCAGTTCCAGAGAAGTAATGCTCCTTCAGTTAACAGTGATCAAAGTGATGACAACCCGGATACTGTCTGTCAAAACTGAGTTCCATGCAAAGGAGCAATACAGAGATGTAATTAAAATTCTCTTAGAATCAGCCAAAGTCGATTCTCAATTAGTAAGCCATTTGTTTTTCTAAAGATCTTGATATTTAAAATAAAATTTTAAGAACATTCAGCAATAGTGGTTAATTGTATTTGTTTTCCTGTAGATCTGTATGTTCCAAAATTCAGATAAATTGTTATCTCACATGGCTGCACAGTGCCTTGCATTGCTTCTATATTTCCAATTGAGAGAAAAGGTAAGATAAGTAATCAAAGTATGTTATTATTTCTCTTTCTTAATTTTTTTTTAATTTAAATGTTTTGTGGAGACAGGGTCTCACTGTGTTGTCCAATCTGGTCTCAAACTTCTGGGCTCAAGCAATCCTCCTGCCTCAGCCTCCCAAAGTGCTGGGGTTAAAGACGAGCCATGGCACCTAACGTGTTTCTCTTATAGTTTCTTTAAAATTGCTCTTGGACATTTGATTTTTACCCTTCAGATATTTGTATTAATAAGACATTTGCTCACATAGTAACATATGTAAAACCATAAAAATTTAAGAATAGAATATGATGATTTGTGTCAAGGATTAGAGTCTTAAATATGTTGTCAATCATAATCAGATTCTTAACCTGAGAGGTGAGTTTCACATCAGAGTCCGTAACTTTCTGCAGATTCTCAAACTAGTAGGTGGACCCCTTCCCCCTAAAAAGATTTAGGAACCACCACTTGAGAACAAGCCTATTTTCACAGGTTTAATGTAAATTCTAACAACAATCCTCAGCATAATGTAAAACAATATAAACAAATTCAGGGTTGAGTTTTTCTCTTATCTCTGAATTAGTTAATAAACAAATGAAATATCTACTGACTTTTCAACTATAATCTCTTGCTTCTTTCGATAACTTTTTTCTGAATATGAAAAGTGGTATTAGTTGAAAATTTGGAAAATAGACAAAGTATAAAGAGCAAATTAAAATTAAAAATTCACCACTTAGAGATAACACTGCTAATATTTTCATCTTTCATTTTTATTTTTTTTTTTCTTTACTGTCATAATTTTTATTCAGCATTACTGTGGAAGTTCTGGCTAGTGCAATAATTCAAAAAAAATAAGTTAAAGGTTTAAAGATAAAATGTTGAAGTAAAGGGGCCACAGTCTTTGTGCTTTCTTGAAACTTAGAATCCAGTAGTAATCTGAATTGTTATAGTCTAAGAGGAGATTTTGAAGTGAACATCAATTATGTAAAATATCTTTTTACCAAGACATGATAATTTGGCTTCCAGAATTTTTTTTGTGGTTATCACTGGCTCATTTTTATTTTTATTTATTTATTTATTTTTATATATATATATATATTTTTGTTATACTTTAAGTTCTAGGGTACATGGGCACAACGTGCAGGTTTGTTACATATGTATACACGTGCCATGTTGGTGTGCTGCACCCATTGACTCATCATTTACAGTAGGTATATCTCCTAATGCTATCCCTCCTCCCTCCCACTACCCCACAACAGGCCCCGGTGTGTGATGTTCCCCTTCCTGTGTCCAGGTGTTCTCATTGTTCAATTCCCACCTGTGATTGAGAACATGTGGAGTTTGGTTTTTTGTCCTTGCGATAGTATGCTGAGAATGATGGTTTCCAGCTTCATCCATGTCCCTACAAAGGACATGAACTCATCTTTTATGGCTGCATAGTATTCCATGGTATATATGTGCCACATTTTCTTAATCCAGTCTATCATTGTTGGACATTTGGATTAGTTCCAAGTCTTTGCCATTGTGAGTAGTACCACAATAAACATACGTGTGCATGTGTCTTTATAGCAGCATGATTTATGTTTCTCTGGGTATATACCCAGTAATGGGATGGCTGGGTCGAATGGTATTTCTAGCTCTAGATCCCTGAGGAATCACCACACTGTCTTCCACAATGGTTGAACTAGTTTACAGTCCCACCAACAGTGTAAAAGTGTTCCTATTTCTCCACATCCTCTCCAGCACCTGTTGTTTCCTGACTTTTTAATGATCACCATTCTAACTGGTGTGAGATGATATCTCATTGTGGTTTTGATTTGCATTTCTCTGATGGCCAGTGATGACGAGCATTTTTTCATGTATCTGTTGGCTGCATAAATGTCTTCTTTTGAGAAGTGTCTGTTCATATTTTTCGCCCACTTTTTGATGGGGTTGTTTGTTTTTTTTCTTGTAAATTTGTTTGAGTTCTTTGTAGATTCTGGATATTAGCCCTTTGTCAGATGAGTGGATTGCAAAATTTTTCTCCCATTCTGTAGGTTGCCTGTTCACTCTGATGGTAGTTTCTTTTGCTGTGCAGAAGCTCTTTAGTTCAATTAGATCCCATTTGTCAGTTTTGGCTTTTGTTGCCATTGCTTTTGGTGTTTTAGACATGAAGTCCTTGCCCATGCCTATGTCCTGAATGTATTGCCTAGGTTTCCTTCTAGGGTTTTTATGGTTTTAGGTCTAACATGTAAGTCTTTAATCCATCTTGAATTAATTTTTGTATAAGGTGTAAGGAAGGGATCCAGTTTCAGCTTTCTACATATGGCTAGCCAGTTTTCCCAGCACCATTTGTTAAATAGGGAATCCTTTCCCCATTTCTTGTTTTTGTCAGGTTTGTCAAAGATCAGATGGTTGTAGATGTGTGGCATTATTTCTGAGGGCTCTGTTGAGTTCCATTGGTCTATATCTGTTTTGGTACCAGTACCATGCTGTTTTGGTTACTGTAGCCTTGTCATATAGTTTGAAGTCAGGTAGCGTGATGCCTCCAGCTTTGTTCTTTTGGCTTAGGATTGACTTGGCAATGCGGGCTCTTTTTTGGTTCCATATGAACTTTAGTTTTTTCCAATTCTGTGAAGAAAGTCATTGGTAGCTTGACGGGGATGGCACTGAATCTATAAATTACCTTGGGCAGTATGGCCATTTTCACAATATTGATTCTTCCTATCCATGAGCATGGAATGTTCTTCCATTTGTTTGTATCCTCTTTTATTTCATTGAGCAGTGGTTTGTAGTTCTCCTTGAAGAGGTCCTTCACATCCCTTGTAAGTTCAGTTCCTAGGTATTTTATTCTCTTTGCAGCAATTGTGAATGGGAGTTCACTCATGATTTGGCTCTCTGTTTGTCTGTTATTGGTGTATAAGAATGCTTGTGATTTTTGCACATTGATTTTGTATCCTGAGATTTTGCCGAAGTTGCTTACCAGCTTAAGGAGATTTTGGGCTGAGACAATGGGGTTTTCTAGATATACAATCATGTCATCTGCAAACAGGGACACTTTGACTTCCTCTTTTCCTAATTGAATACCCTTTGTTTCTTTCTCCTGCCTGATTACCCTGGCCAGAACTTCCAACACTATGTTGAATAGGAGTGATGAGAGAGGGCATCCCTGTCTTGTGCCAGTTTTCAAAGGGAATGCTTCCAGTTTTTGCCCATTCAGTATGATATTGGTAGTGGGTTTGTCATAAATAGCTCTTATTATTTTTAGATATGTCCCATCAGTACCTAATTTATTGAGAGTTTTTTAGCATGAAGGGTTGTTGAATTTTGTCAAAGGCGTTTTCTGCATCTATTGAGATAATCATATGGTTGTTGTCTTTTGTTCTGTTTATATACTGGATTACATTTATTGATGTGCGTATGTTGAACCAGCCTTGCATCCCAGGGATGAAGCCCACTTGATCATGATGGATAAGCTTTTTGATGTGCTGCTGGATTCGGTTTGCCAGTATTTTACTGCAGATTTTCGCATTGATGTTCATCAGTGATATTGGTCTAAAATTCTCTTTTTTTGTTGTGTCTCTGCCAGGCTTTGGTATCAGGATGATGATGGCCTCATAAAATGAGTTAGGGAGGATTCCCTCTTTTTCTATTGATTGGAATAGTTTCAGAAGGAATGGTACCAGCTCCTCCTTGTACCTCTGGTAGAATTCGGCTATGAATCCGTCTGGTCCTGGACTTTTTTTGGGTGGTAGGCTATTAATTATTGCCTCAATTTCAGAGCCTGTTATTGGTCTATTCAGAGATTCAACTTCTTCCTGTTTTAGTCTTGGGAGGGTGTATGTGTCCAGGAATTTATCCATTTCTTCTAGATTTTCTAGTTTATTTGCGTAGAGGTGTTTATAGTATTCTCTAATGGTAGTTTGTATTTCTGTGGGATCGGTGGTGATATCCCCTTTATCATTTTTTATTGCATCTATTTGATTCTTCTCTCTTTTCTTCTTTATTAGTCTTGCTAGTGGTCCATCAATTTTGTTGGTGTTTTCAAAAAACCAGCTCCTGGATTCATTGATTTTTTTGAAGGGTTTTTTGTGTCTCTATCTCCTTCAGTTCTGCTCTGATCTTAGTTATTTCTTGCCTTCTGCTAGCTTTTGAATGTGTTTGCTCTTCTCTAGTTCTTTTAATTGTGATGTTAGGGTGTCAATTTTAGATCTTTCCTGCTTTCTCTTGTGGGCATTTAGTGCATAAATTTCCCTCTACACACTGCTTTAAATGTGTCCTAGAGATTCTGGTATGTTGTATCTTTGTTCCCGTTGGTTTCAAAGAACATCTTTATTTCTGCCTTCATTTCGTTATGTACCCAGTAGTCATTCAGAAGCAGGTTGTTCAGTTTCCATGTAGTTAAGCGGTTTTGAGTGAGTTTCTTAATCCTGAGTTCTAGTTTGATTGCACTGTGGTCTGAGAGACAGTTTGTTATGATTTCTGTTCTTTTACATTTGCTGAGGAGTGCTTTACTTCCAACTGTGTGGTCAATTTTGGAATAGGTATGGTGTGGTGCTGAGAAGAATGTATATTCTGTTGATTTGGGGTGGAGAGTTCTGTAGATGTCTATTAGGTCTGCCTGGTGCAGAGCTGAATTCAATTCCTGGACATCCTTGTTAACTTTCTGTCTCTTTTGATCTGTCTAATGTTGACAGTGGGGTGTTAAAGTCTTCCATTATTATTGTGTGGGAGTCTGTAACTTTGTAGGTCTCTAAGGACTTGCTTTATGAATCTGGGTGCTCCTGTATTGGGTGCATATATATTTAGGATAGTTAGCTCTTCTTGTTGAATTGATCCCTTTACCATTAGGTAATGGCCTTCTTTGTCTCTTTTGATCTCTGTTGGTTTAAAGTCTATTTTATCAGAGACTAGGATTGCAACCCCTGCCTTTTTTAGTTTTCCATTTGCTTGGTAGATCTTCCTCCATCCCTTTATTTTGAGCCTATGTGTGTCTCTGCACATGAGATGGGTTTCCTGAATACAGCACACTGATGGGTCTTGACTCTTTATCCAATTTGCCAGTCTGTGTCTTTTAATTGGAGCATTTAGCCCATTTACATTTAATCATTTTTATTTTATTTCTATGGCATATTTGATTTTTTTACTTACATAATATTAGGATATTTCTGTTCCTTCTCGGTTTACCACATATTATCATACTTCTTTCTTTTGGCCAAATATGTAAACAATGTGGTATACAGTTGTGTTGTGTAAAGAAAATATTGTATTTTAACTACTTTCTTTATTTTCTCACTTGTAGATAACCTTAAGTAATTCCTGGATTGCTTTTTGCCAGAAAAATCTTTCTGAATACTCTGAGAGTAATAAAGCAATATACTGCCTCTGGACTCTTACAGCAATAATAAAAGAAATCTTTAAAGATTCATGTTCACAAAAAACAGGTATGGATTACATGGCCCTATGAACAATCGTCATCTTGCTCCTGGGAGCATTGTATTTATAATGAGAAACAAAACTTACTTTGGAACATCTGATCTGCCTTAAAGTAATGAAAAACTCAGTCTCTTCCAATATATTTTGATTGAGGATAACCTGTTTTAATAGGAAAAAAAGTATAAGGCAAAAAGTAAAGCTTTTCATGATCATAAATCCTTTGCATTGTTTGATGTTACTGATATTTGTAAAATGAATTTTTTTTGTTTTTTGTTTTGTTTTGTTTTTTGAGACAAGTCTTGCTTTGTTGCCCAGGCTGGAGTGCAATGGCATGATCTTGGCTCACTGCAACCCCTGTCTTGCGAGTTCAAGTGATTCTTCTGCCTCAGCCTCCCGAGTAGCTGGGATTACAGGCACTCACCACCACACCCAGCTGATTTCTATATTTTTAGTAGACACAGGGTTTTACCATGTTGGCCAGGCTGGTCTCAAACTCCTGACCTCAAGTGACCCACCCACATCGGCCTCCCGAAGTGCTGGGATTACAGTTGTGAGCCACCACGCCCGGCCATAAAATGAATTTTAACTGTGGTTCTTACCCATTAATCTGTGTAACCTGTTAGAATGTTAGAGGTAAACATTCCAAATCTGTTTTTTCATCTTATAAAATGATATTTATAAAAACTGAATTGCAAAATTGTTTGAAGAAGACTGTGTTTTTCCTGTTTATAATTCCTATTTTTATAATTGCAGAAATTCTAAAGCAGTTCCTGACTCATTTCGACACTATTTTTGAAGTGCTTTACAATTCCTTATTCTCTCAGCATTTTGAAAACTGCCTGGATACTTCTAAAATAGTAAACATCCTGATGTGTTTCCTCGAGTTGCTTGAGCTTCTCATAGCCTCCAGAATCTACCTGAAGTTACATTTCACTTGCCAGAGGATTTTATTTTTGAAACCATCTTACATGCTGGAAGTTATTACCTGGCCTATTCAGGCTTTTGTCAAAAGGAAGGTCATCATATTCCTCAAAAGGTGCCTTCTCTGTAAAGTGGGTGAAGACCTCTGTCGTGGATCTGTGCCTGCCTTAATGCCGCCAGACCATCATGTAGAGGTGGACATGCTGGCTTTAGCTAATGCTGTTTTACAAGCTGTGGATTCAGGGTTGTTGAAGACACTGTCTGTTTATGAAAAACATTCCTTTTTTGGAGGTGATGAAGTTCAACCTGGATGTGAACATATCGCTAGTCCAGATCATGTGATCCTTAGAGCAGCAAGCTTAGTTATAATGAAATCCTTAGAAATCAAGTTTCAAAATTGTTCTTCAGCAAGTGAAATGAAAGGTAATTCTCCAAACTCCTTTTGTATGCAGTGTGTAATTATTTACTTAAGTACAGTAATTCATAATTATCAAATCTCAGGACTAGTATAATTTCCAGTAATTTAAGCTGTGTGTTATCCTATTTATAACTTACTACATTTTCCAAAAAAAAAAAAGAGAGAGAACTGGATTTACCTTTAAGAAACATGTCAGCTTTTTGTGGCTACAATGAATTTGTAAAGCATAAGGAATGATTGAAGTTTAAAAAAGTTGCTGTTGAGTCATCTCAAAGTAAGTGATGGAAATCAATTCATATTCAAGTATTTATAGCATTTTATTTATATTAATCCTTTTTTTTTTAAAATCTAAACTGCAGGTGCGTGACCATGGCCCACTGCAGCCCTGACCCCCCTTTGGCCCATGCTACTCCTCCTGTCCCAACCTGGGAGGTCCCAACCTGGGAGGTCCCAGCCCGGGAGGTCAAGGCTACAGTGAGCCGCGATCCATCTCACACCTGCACTGCAGTCCCGGTGCAACAGATGGAGATCCTTTCAGGGAGAGAGAGAGAGAGAGAGAGAGAGAAGAAGACAGATTAAAGAAAAATATGTTCACTCCCACTTACGTGTTTATTGTTATTATTGTTTGTTATTATTTCTTTGTTATTGTTATGTTCACTGTTTGTTTATTTTGAGGCAGGGTCTTGCTCTGTTGCCCAGGCTTACTGCAGCCTCAACCTTTTGAGCTCAAGTGATCCTCTCGCCTCTGTTTCCCCACCCCGCTTATATTAATCCTTCATACAATTAGTATTTCTACTAATGTAAATTATTGAAAATTAGATATTGAGTTAAAGCTAATATGTGAGAAGTTATATTGACAAAGAAATTGTTACATATATAATTTCTAGAATAGTAACTCAGGAGTTCAGAGTCTTCCATTTTACTTGAGAAAAATGAATAGTAAATGTCTCTAAACAGGCGGCATACAGATTCAGTGAAAAGTTTGAATTGTGAGCAATGACATCACTGAATTGCTTTGGATATAATTTAGCTTTTAATAACTACGCATTAGTTATAATTGTATGCAGTTTTAATTTACAACACTAGATGGCACCTGTTACATAATTCAGTTTTAAATTGTAGTTAAAGCTACCTAAAACGTTTTTTATTTTTGTGCTTATTAGTAGTATTTCTATGCTTTAAACAAACAAAAAATATGTTTTTCTGTTATTTTGAAGACAAAATTATTTTTGCTTGGTTGCATTCTTGCCTCTAGTAACAGACAGCTCTGGCATCCGATGAAGTGATCTTTGTTGTCTGCTCATTTATTTATCTGCTTTTAGCAAGAAATCACATAACTTTTATTTCTAAGAGACAGTTATTTGGCATTTGTTGCAAATAGATGATCTAGCTGTACATTTTAAATGTATGCTCTGGAATGAGTCACTTTTTTTCCCTGAGCCTCAGTGTCCTCATTTGCCAAATAAAGATGATTCCTAACTGATTCCTGATGACTTTTTGAAAGTGAATTAGGATAATTGCATCTTAAGGTACTTTAGACACTATGAGTTTATATACAGGCAAGATATTAATTCATTCATAAACTATTGCCTACACTTTGAAATTTGCATTTTTTGAAGTTGACTTACAGAGGTTCATGTCTGAGTTACTGACCTTCTTAAAGCCTCACCTTCAGCCCTCTCTGCAATTACACAATCCGTGCAAATGGCTGTCTAGGGTTTTCATAGAACAAGACGATGACATGCTGGAGGCTGCCAAGGCATCACTGGGCATCTACTTAACACTGACCAGGTTAGTGTGTTTTAAAGTAATTATTGAACGGCCTACAAGTCAGGAAAGCAGAAAACATTTCTGAGAATGTGCTGGGCATGTTGCTTATTTTGCATCATTTGGGGGAAAACATCCTGTGGTTTCCTCATAAGTTGCAGTTCCTTTCTTTAACCCTCACTTACATGAAAAGGAGATTGCATTTGCATCACTGTGAAAACTTGGCTGGCTGGGCAGATAGATGTCATGTAGTATCACTAGATTGGCATCTGAAAACATGGCTTCTGATTTAGTCTCCAGTAAGTACACTTCTCTGAATCTTAATTGTTGTTCATTTAAGACCTCTTTTCACCCCAAGACTTACTTTTTTGTATTAAGCTTCAGTAAGATGATCTTTGCCTTTGTGAAGGTGAATACAAACTTAGAAATAATCAAAGGAGCTGTTCTGAATTTTCGTTTCAATATTCAGTCGAATTTGGGCTGCTACCTTCTTGAGGCAAATGTCTGAAATTGGTTAAGTTATGTTACTGATGATTTATACTGATTGTCTCTGCTTTATTAAAATAGCTGTACTTGGGGTAATATCTTTTTGTGGCGAATATCTATAATTGGTTATGAAGCTAATAACCAATGACCTTTTCCACTGTTTCTGCTTCTGCTTTATTAAAACCCTCACATATTTGCTTTATTTCCATTTCTTTCTTGGCCTGGGAGAAAGGGATTTCTTGCTAATCATCTGTGGTGCAGCGTTGTGCTGCCAGTACTTACTTGTATTATGACACTGCTGGCAATGGCTGCTCTTAGACTCTTAAGTGTTTGGGGCCGATTTTCAAAAGATTCTAATCAAGAACACAAAATTCCTGCATGTGATTTGAATTAGGTTCAAAATGGTCAAATACAAATTCAGTCTGAAAATGCACATGCCTGTAAGAGTGTATCTTAATTGTACTCAAAGTTAGCTCCTTACTCCTCAGGAAGTAGAAACCCCTGATTGAAACTCACTTTGTGTGTGAATTTCTCACTTTCTTAATTCCAGTTCAGTGTGTCCAGAGAGGCATGTGCTTACAACATAGACAGTTTTTTTTCAGATGTAGTTGTATTTGTTAAGATTTTTTTGGTTGTAAATGATAGAAACCAACTCTAATTTGAGCAAAAACCAGCGTTTATTGGCTCATAACTGGGAATTCTAAAGGGTCAAGTTGGAGTCAGGTATAACTATATGTATAGGGACTATAATCGTGTCATCAATCACTTCTCAATTTTTCTCTGTCTCACAGTTTTGAATTCATTCTCAAGGCATGGCCACCAGCAGTTCAAGGCTTACCTCAGCCTTACAGTTATAATCTCCCATAGCGCCAGCAAAAGTCCCAGGGGAGATCTGATTAACCCACTTGGGTCACAGAGGCTTGTCAGAACCAGTCACTGTGGCCAGGAGCATGGAGTGCTCTGATTGGTCAGTCTGGGTCACATGCCCACCCTTGTTGAGGAGGGTAAGGAAGGAGGTTTAGGAATTATCTTACCACATGGAATTGGTTACCTGTAAGAATGAGGAATTCTGATGTCAAGAGAAAGAACGACAGAGAACTTTTATTGGGCAGACAAAAACTAGAACTGCCGAAGTCAGTGGATTTTGCTTTACTGAGTCAGATTTATTTAGAGCTTACAGGGAAAGGAATGGGTTTTGAAACTTTTTCTTTTAAGAAGTGATGCATAGATTTGAAAGTAATCTAATAGGTTAATTTATGATATGTGAATTATATCTGTTAAAACTGTTTATTTTTGTAAGGTCGTTAATCTGCATTCTCCATTATCTTCATTTTCAGAGGATGTGAAGCCACTGAAAGCTTGACTCAGGGAAAAGAAATATGGGACCATCACACACATGAAAATGGCTATAATCCTCACTGTATTTTCTTGTTCTTCTTAAAAAATATAGGATTTGATTCTACAGTTCTTCTTGACTTTTTGATTTCATCAGAAACCTGTTTTCTTGAATATTTTGTGAGATATTTAAAATTACTGCAAAAGGACTGGGATGATTTTTTCACCATTTGCAATAACTTTGATGCAACTGAATCTAAATATGACATAAGTATTTGTGGCTGTGTCCCCTCACTTGTCCAAGACCAAAGCACCAACCGAACAATACCCCATCATTTGACTGCTCCTCATGGTCACAGAGATGTGTGTGCTCGGCACTCCTGGGCTTCCGATGCTCCGCCTGAACCACTGAAAGCTGTGATGTCCAAGGGGACTCACACCATGTGTGCTTCTAGTCTGTCTTCCCCCCGGGCCTCTCAAAGTCTGGTAGATTACGACAGCTCTGATGATTCTGAAGTGGAATCCGCAGACCAGTGTTTAGCTGACAGTGAACAGACGTCTTTACACCAGCAAGCAACTAAGGAGATTCAGGATGCAGCTGGGACAAGCAGGGATAAAAAAGAATTTAGCCTTGAGCCTCCATCAAGGCCTCTGGTTCCGAAAGAATTTGATACTGCCTTCTCCTTTGATTGTGAAGTAGCCCCAGATGATGTCATCTCTGAAGTGGGAATATTTTACAGAATAGTAAAATGCTTCCGGGAGCTACAAGGTGCCATCTGCCGTTTGCAAAAGAAAAATCTTTTCCCATATAATCCAACTGCACTTTTGAGGTTGTTAAAATACATAGAGGTGATAAGTAATAAAACTATGAACACTTTGTAAAACATTGGCATTTTATTTTCCAGGTATTCTTTTTCCTTAATATCAAGTATGTCTCAATGAGGTAATAGTATAAAATAATCACCACAAAAGGGTTTTCTTTTTTTTTTTGAGACAGAGTCTCATTCTGTCACCCAGGCTGGAGTGCAGTGGCATGACTCAGGTCACTGCATCCTCCACCTCCTGGGTTCAAGCAATTCTCCTGCCTCAGTCTCCCGAGTAGCTGGAATTACAGGTGCCCGCCACCACGCCCAGCTAATTTTTGTATTTTTAGTAGAGACGGGGGTTTCACCATGTTGCCAGGCTGGTCTTGAACTCCTGACCTCAAGTGATCCACCTGCCCGGCCTCCCAAAGTGCTGGGATTACAGGCATGAGCCACTGTGCCCGGCTGGGTTTTCTAAACAAGTTCTTACTTTTTGCCTTATTGGAAGCAACCTGGGGACTGAAAAAGAGGCATCAAACAACAAGTCACTCAATACAGCTGTGTACCGCGGGAGATTTATGGCAGTTCTAACTGGCACAAAATCGGGGGTGGCGATTGCGCTCCCTAACTAGGGCTGCCGTAGCAACTCGCCACATGTGCTGCAGCTTCAGACACCTGAAGTTATTCTCATAGTTTTGGAGGCCAGAGTCCAAACTCAAGGTTCAGCAGGGCAATGCCCTCAGGGTCTGGAGAAGAATCCCATCCTGCCCCTTTCTGGCTTCTGGTGGCAGCCAGCCAGCCGTGGTGTCCCTTGTCTTGTAGTGGCGTCACTCCAGTTCCTGCCTCACATAGCATTTTCCTGTGTCTGTGTCCAGTTTCCCTCCTACAAGGACATCGGTCATTGGATTAGGACCCACCCTCACCCATTATGATCTCAACTTGATGACAGCTGCAAAGACCCTAATCCCAGATAAGGCCACTTTCACGTGTTCTTGATGGACTTGAATCCAGGAGGGTCACTAACCAAATACCGTTACTATTTCCTTCTGGGGGATTTACACAGAAAGCAATATATTAAAAATGTAAAATCTTAGCTGTTTCTTTGAGAAGTGATTATATCTGGCCTACTGTATGAACATGATTCTTCCTAAAAAAAAATTTAATCACTACATAATTTTCCTATTTAAAATTGTGACATGAATAATTATGTTCCATATTCTTGAGGAGGGGTAGCAGTAAATTCAATTTTAATATGTTTGTGTAATAGGAGCAATAGCTATATTGTGCTGCTAAGTCTGGCATTAAGGCAGTCTAAAATATTGCCTGTAAATTTTTTTTTAATGATCTCTTTGCAGAGAAACAGAACAAAGACTAAACCTACCAGACATTAAAATATATATTAAGGCTATGGTATTTGCAACAGTTTAGTACTTAATTCAGGTAGAAATGGAAAAGTCAGTGGAGCTAAATAGAAGGTTGCTGATTAAAATAACAGTGAAGTACCAGTGTTAGCCAAATAGCAATGCAAAGGTCAAAAGGTTTGCGTTTAACATGCTGTTGGTAAGGCTATGCATTGAGGCAGTTTCTACCATAATTGAAAAAGCACGTCAAAGAATGTGTATTCAAGGATGCCACATTATTTGTAAAAAAATTAAGGTTTTAGAGTTTTACTAGAAATACCTGGTAAAGTAAGTCAGACTTTGTATAGTCAGTGGAATACTATATGCATTTTATGCATGTTTGTGGATGTGAAACATCTCCAGTAAAAAAACAAGTAAATATATGGGGCTTGTAATTATTTAGGGCAAGAAGCAGGGCAGGAGTAATACACATTCATAGAAATGCTTTTGTGCATGTATAAAATATGTATGTAAGACTATATAAGAAAGTCATAACAGTGGTTGCCTTGGGAGACAGGTCTGATGTGGAAGACAAATTCTTATCTTTTTGTACTATTTTTAGCTGGATACATGCAGCACTGCGTTAGGATATTTCAATAACAGACCACATAGTACAGTGGTCCCATAAGACTATCAAGCCATTATTTTTACTGTAACTGTCCTATGTTTAGGCATGTTTAGATACACACATACTTACTACTGTGTTACAGTTGCCTACAGTATTCAGTACAGTAACATGCTGTGTACAGGTTTGTAGCCTAGGAACAATGGGCTCTACCATACAGCCCAGGTGTGTAGTAGGCTATGCTATCTAGGATTGTTGAGTATACTCTGTGACATACATGACATGACAACAAAATTGCCTTACAACTCACTTCTCAGAACATGTCCCTGTCAAGTGACACATGGCTGTTTTTTAATGGAAATAACTGGGAAAATAAAAAAAAATCGACTCTTGTTCCTAAGGGTACATAAATATTGAATGCATTATAACTCATGCTTATGCAGAAGTGGTTTTGACTTGTGTTTCTCTATAAGGTTAACAAGGAACTGTCAGCCCCTCATTACATGTAAAATGAGGGAAAAGCAATCTTACAGGTATGCAAAGTTGGTGTTTCAGAATCTCTACATTTGTAACTAACTCAAGTGTAAGTCAATTCATCACACACTCAGTAAGCCCTGGTCTTGCTAAAGGTGACCCTTGGCTGGTGTGATCACTATCCTTGGCCTTTCTGAGCATCTAAGCGCTATTCCCAGAGTTATGTCTTAAAGGAACACAAAACTATTGATATATGTCTGCACAGTGAATTCCCAGAGTACAACACAAGAGCAGTCTGTAACCTCACCCCTTCCAGTAAAAGCATATGGAAATACAAGTGAGCACACGGTGCCATGCACCCAGCTTACTTATTTTAAAGCAGAAAAGATACAGAAAAGTGCACTGTAAGTATACAGCTTTTTGAATTCAGAAACAGCACACCGGTGGAGCCAGTTCCCAGATCAAGAAATAGCATGAGGCACCCAGAAGTCCCTCTTGAATCCTCTCCCTGTCACTGTCCACCCCGAAGGTTACTGTGTCATGAACTGAGAGAACAGAGACAGTCTTTGCCTGGTTTTCTCTTTCTTTTATAAATGGAGTCATAGATAATGTATTCTTTTGTTCAGCATCATTTGGGAGTGTGTCCTGATTTATTTTTAAGATGTCAAGTACCTAGCCAGGCGTGGTGGCTCACTCCTGTAATCCCAGCACTTTGGGAGGCCGAGGCGGGTGGATCACCTGAGGTCAGGAGTCCGAGACCAGCATGGCCAACATGGTGAAACCCCGTCTCTACTAAAAATACAAAAAAAAAAAGCCAGGTGTGGTGGCACACACCCGTAATCCCAGCTACACGGGAGGCTGAGGCAGGAGAATCGCTTGAACCCCAGAGGCAGAGGCTGCAGTGAGCCGAGATCGCTCCATTGCACTCCAGCTTGGGCAACAAGAGCAAAACTCCGTCTCAAAAAAAAAGTTAACTACCCACATTTCAGCTATTATTAATAAGAAAATACTTTGACTCCTCATAATTCTCTGACACGCCCGATATGCTAGAACAGTGAGATTAACTGGTCAAACAATAAAGTGTAAACAGGTTATGCAGGGCCTTGTGCAATTGGCCCCAACCTGCTTCTCCAGCCTGTCTGTGGTTTTCTCCCCATCCACTGTTCCTAGCACAACTCTTGGCTCTTACATATTCATTCATCAAGCCCTGTCTTCAGTGTTAGATTGTGAAGCCTTCCCCCATCTGTTCTTCACCATTCAATTTTGCATGCTCTATTCTCTGCACTTTGCTCTTTCCTGTTGTATCATTTGTCACATTATATTTGAACCATAAGTCAACAGTCTTTCCATTTGCTAAGCTCTTTTTACATTGTTACATCATAGGCACAGCACAAATGTTGAATAAATGAGAAGTGATCCTTCTCCACGGACTTGATAATCTAATCTACTGGAGGAGACAGATGTGCAGAGAATTATAATAATTATCCTTACCTTGCACTTCCTACTTGCTAGCCACTGTTTTAAGTGCTCTTCTAATCCTTGTAACAATGTTAGAAAGTAGGTCCTATTATCATTATTATTATTATTATTGTTTTGCAGACATGGAGATTAAGTAGCTTGCCCAAGATCACCCAGCCAGTAAAGTGGCAGAGCTGAAGTAATGGATTCAGGTAGTTGGGTTCCAACCTCTTCTCAGACTCCCTACATAATTCCCTGCCTTCAAGACAGAAGATGAGGGATGTACACTGTTAAAACTAAAATTGTTGCAGCTTTGGATATGTGTGGTAGGTGGTGTAAGTCACACAATGAACTTACATTGGAGTCAGGTCATCCAAGACCTTGAGTAATGTGCTAAGGAGTATTGACTTTTCTATACACGGTGGACAGCTGATGAGGTTTTTGAGTAAATGACTGGTTTTGTATTTGAAGAAAGTGACTTTAGTGGCAATATAGTGGCTAGATTGACAAGCACAAAGATTGGGAAGAGTTTATTGCAAAAATCCCACTGAAGGCAAGGGCAATGGGAATGGGATCCAGGCCTGGCTGAATGCTCACATCAGCTTCTCTGCCTTCAGACACCCACTGATAACAATGAAGAGGCCAAATCACAAGCAACAAGACACATGAGGAGAAAATGGAAAAGGAGAAAACGATTTCGGAAGCTCAAAGGTAGGTAGATTGAAAACTCGTAACCGCCCAGTGGGTTCATCTTGCCCGCTCCCTAAACAGAGCCGATTTATCAAGACAGGAATCTCAATAAAGAAAGAGTAATTCACACAGAGCTGGCTGTGGGGGAGACTGGAGTTTTATTATAACTCAAATCGGTCTTTCCAAGCATTCAGGGATCAGAGTTTTTAAGGATAATTTGGTGGGTAGGGGATGTGAGTCAAGAGTGCTGATTGGTTGGGTAAGAGAAGAGATCAGGGAATTAAAGCTGTCTTCTTGTGCTGAGTCAGTTCCTGGGTGGGGGCCACAAGAGCCAAGATCAGATGAGCCAGTTTATCGATCTGGGTGGTGCCAGCTGATCCATCAAGTGCAGGGTCTGCAAAATAGTTACTGACTTAGGAGCGGTTTAGGGAGGGTCAGAATCTTGCAGCCTCCAGCTGCATGACTCCTGAACCATAATCTCTAGTCTTGTGACTAATTTGTTAATCCTACAAAGGCAGTCTAGTCCCCAGGCAAGAAGGGGATTTGCCTCTTATCTTTGTTTTAAACTATAAACTAAATTCCTCCCAAAATTAGTGCAGCCTATGCCCAGGGATGAACGAGGACAGCTTGGAGGTTAGAAGCAAGATGGAATTGGTTAGGTCGGATCTCTTTCACTGTCTCAGTTACAATTTTGCAGTGGCGCGTTCAAACTAACCTAGTCGACCCAGGAACATTACATTCCTGTCTGGAATGGGGAAAACTGAAAAATCTGACTTATGAGCTGGATTCCTCTGAAGGGTCAGGTGCCTGTAGTCCTGAGCACCATGCTGTACCATAGGGTGGTGGGTGGAAAAGCAATCCAGGAAACAATTACTTCTAGATCCTCTACCCCATTCCATGTAGTCAGCCATTGCTCTCTCCACCACCTAGCAGATTAGAGGTTTATTCCCGGAGAGTGTGAAACAACAGGTCTTTGGACCTGGGGAACACCAGACACAGCTGGAGATAGGAATAACATCCTGAAAACAGGATGAATTAAATATTTACATACTAAATATAACCACCATCCTCCCCGGCCTTCTCCCCAACTCTACTGCCAGAACACTTCTAACTCTAACTAGGAGGCTAGAAGAGACTTTTCTGGGGAATTTAACAAACCCAAGAAAAAAGATCTAAAGACACTGATATTGGGGTTCCCCAAATAAATTCCCCAGCCAAATCATCCTACTATGAAGCCCACAGTGGCAAATATCACCATGTACATAGAGCTAATTGGCATTTAGTGGCTCACTCTTACATATAATGTGAGTGAACAGCCAAGGATCATCAGGAATTAGGGGAAAGCCTCTAACCCAAAAGGCAGAGATCAAAACAAACACGAAACAGATTAAACAAAGAGGAAGTTAATTTATCAATACCCTCAAAGAAATTATAAAGGATACTACGTAAAAAATATTCAGTGAGGGGCTGGGCATGGCAGCTTACACCTGTAATTCCAGCACTTTGGGAGGCCAACGCAAGAGAATCACTTGAGCCCAGGAGTTTAAGACCAGCCTGGGCAACATCATGAGACTCTGTCTCTCCAAAAAAACACCCTAAATAGCTGAGTATAGTAGTCCCAGCTACTTGAGAGGCTTGGCAGAAGGATGGCTTGGACCCAGGAGTTTGAGGTTACAGTGAACTATAATCATATAATCGCACCACTGCACTCCAGCCTGGGTGACAGAGCAGGGCAAGACCCTGCCTCAAAAAAGAAAAAAATATTCAGTGGGGAAACAAATACCTTTTATAAATTAATAATGTGATAGCAAAAATGAAAAAGTAGAAATGTAGTAAAAATAAGTTGAGGAAATCTAGATTTTACAGCAACAGGACAAAGAAATTAGGAAACAGGAGAGAGATGATATAATGTGAGAACTGGTCACCAAGGTCCAATAACTGAATAATAGAAGTACCTGAAAGAGAAAAAAAGGACTGGAAAAGAGAAAGTACAAAAGAAATTCAAGGAAAGTTTTTAGAACGGAAAGACTTAGTCTTTAAATAATGGGTGCATGTATAAGTGGAAAAAAGAATTTAAAAAGGAGGAACAGGATCAACCTGAAATAAAGAGCCATTGTTTCACCGGCATGCTGAGATGCTGCTCTGTTTACTCAGATAAGAAAGTAGGAAGCCTTAGGAGGAAGAAAAGTTCATTTCTCACCTGAGTGACTTCTGACAGTGTTATCAGCACAGCGTGGCATCCAGCAGAGAGTTAGAAATGCTCTGTTGAAAATCAGAAGGACAGAGCCAAATATGAGTCATTTGTGTACAAGTATTATGAAAATCATGGAAGAAAGTGTGATTGCCCTGAGAGTGGAGAGAGAAAAGGTGAGGGTGGGTAGGGGGAGTACTGGATAGAAGAAGGAAAGTGAGGGAAATCTGAGGCAGGAGAACAGAAAATACTATGAGGAAACTAAGAAAGGTTTTATAGAGCTTTGAGAAGGAAAATTTATGTGGGGTTTAGTATCTCTGACAGCAACAGTGGGATGAGATCCGAGAAACCACCAGATGATTTGACCATCAGGAAGTAGTTGACGATGTTTAAGACAGAAATTTTAGGTGGACCCAAGTGTGCACAGGAGGGGAAGAGGTAGAAACCAAGGACGGTGGTGTTCAATTTATTTGTATTCCCTGCACACAAATAATACTGGCATTTTGGGTTGCACCTTTGAAATGACAGGCTGAAAACAATACCATTCAAGTCAGAAATAGTTTTAACACAATCACCAAAGGCGATGTTCCAGACATCCAATATATCTCCCTGGGCACCAGCTGGACTTGCTGCTGTACCTCCCACCTCTTCCTTAACACAACCCACTAGGCTGCACTTGGCAGACGTGGACTGCCCAGATGTTTGGACACTTGACCTAAATATTAAACTTTAATTGGTCTTGATTGTCACTTATGACAGTATAAAAATTGTCTTGCTTTATCAAAATGCACATTTGAAAATTATGGTTGATAAAATGCCTTTTCTAACCATAGGATCATAGATCAGACTAGCAAACCATTTCTGAGTTTTTCTGGTTATTTTAAAGAGGGTAGAGCTGAACTCACATCAAAGCCTTTACAGTAAACACCAGTTATCCCCTCTTAATTGCAAAGCTGGCCTATATATTTTTTTAAGATAAAGGAAAAGCAAACAGTGATCCCTTTCTAAGTTTGCAGTTCACAGTGAACCTTACCGAGTAGTTGGAATGAACTGTAGTCCAGTTACTTACTGCATTGGGTACAATACATGCTTGTGCACACTCTGGATTGTTTGTGTTTTTCCTTTTCAGGATTTTTGCTTTGTTTTCAAAGTACACTTCTGTGATATTTATTTTAAATTTACTTCACATACTGTTTTTTTGCAATGGAATCTCACTATGTTGCCCAGACTAGTCTCAAACTCCTGGGCTCAAAGGATCCTCCTGCCTCAGCCTCCCAAGTAGCTGAGATTACAGGCACACACCACTGTGCCAGCAGTTCTCTGATATTTAGAAGCATTGAGATATGGAACGTGATCTGCCTGTGATTTTCTCTCCAGTGAGAATGGCTCAGGTGTTTGCTGTTTGGTAGAGCCTACCTAATCACTGAAGGCAGTAGAGTTGAAGCATGGTTTTACCTGAAAAATTTGCACTGGCACTATCCTGGCTCACCACAACCTCCACCTCCCGGGTTCAAGCGATTCTCCTGCCTCTGCCTCCCAAGTAGCTGGTATTACAGGCATGCACCACCACACCCAGCTAATTTTATATTTTTAGTAGAGACGGTGTTTCTCAGTGTTGGTCAGGCTGGTCTCTGACTCCTGACCTCAGGTGATCTGCCCACTTAGGCCTCCCAAAGTGCTGGGATTACAGGCATGAGCCACTGTGCCCGGCCATCTGAAAAGCACTTTCTATGCTTATATTGGCAGCGCATATACTAAAATTGGAATGATACAGAGAAGATTAGCATGGCCCCTGATCAAGGATGACCCGTAAATTTATGAAGCATTTCATATTTTTTAACTTTAAAAAAAAAAGCACTTTCTAGGGGTGGCAATCAGAATGTGTGTGTGTTTTTTAAGTGCCTCAAGGCTGCTGTCAGACTCATTTCTCCCTTTGAGGCCTGTGAAGTAAGCACCCCAGAAGCACATTTATAATTGCTGATGACATCTTTTTAAGCTATTCAATAAATTATGAGGAAGGGCAGGTTTCCCCACAGCCGAACTTCTTTTATTTGCTAAGGACCATATATTGTCCATCTCCAAATCAACGGATATTTGTTTTTCTGCAAAACACAAAAGACTACTTGTGTAAAACAGAATTGGATTTTTAACTATCAGTTTTCCTGAAAATTATCTTTTAATGTTTTTTCTGATTGTGCTATTTTTCTCCACAATAAAGAGAAAGGGTTCCCCTGACTCACCGGATTATTGACAAGTACATCATTTTTGTATCGCATAGCATTTTTTTTTTTTTTTTGAGATGGCATCTCATTCTGTTGCCCAGACTGGAGTGCAGTGGTGCAATCTTGGCTCACTGCAACCTCCACCTCCTGGGTTTAAGCAATTCTCCTGCCTCAGCCTCCCAAGTAGCTAGGATTACAAGCGTGTGCCACTATGCCCAGCTTTTTTTTTTTTTTTTTTTTCATATTTTTAGTAGAAATGGGATTTCATCGTGTTGGCCTGGCTAGTCTCAAAACCCCTGACCTCAATTGATCCACCCCCCTTGGCCTCCCAAAGTGCTGGGATTACAGGCGTGAGGCACCACGCCTGGCTCACATAGCATTCTTTGCTTGAATATAGCACATGCCCTCTTGATTGTGTGTCATTTTTAATATGTACAATAAACAATTTGACTATTACATGGAAGGGAAGATGGGTGACAAACGAAAATAAAATTAATTGGCAACAGCCTTTCCACCATACAAGTGAGTTTTATTACAAATTGGTAATAGAATCAGGGTAACATTTGGGGGTGATCACAAATAGCTGAGTCTTGGAAAGGTCTGTATGGACAGAAGGCATGTCAGCGCAGCTTCACCTGGGGATTTGGAAACAGAGTCCAATTGTTATAGGTCAATGGTGACATACCCACTGTGGGAGGCTGGATTCACAGACACAGCAGCATGCCATTTGGAATAGTGATATGTAGAACAGACGGTGCTGGGATACTTAGGCAGTCCGAATTGTCCACCCTCGCTGTGCTAATTGAGTTGTGAATCAGCTGGTAAAAAAACAAAAACAAAAACAAAAATACCGTAGAGCGCGCTCGCTGCTACCGAGCTGCAGGAGGCGAAGGGCGCGAGACCGGGAATGCGCAGGGCCCCTTCCCTGCCCCCGCAGCCCGGGCCGCGGTCCCCGTGTTCCCCGCCGCGCGCGGCACTCGGTGCTCGCCCCCTGCCCCAACCGCCGAGGCCGGCGGCTGCTGCCACCCGGGGGCGTTGTCAGCCGGGCCGGGCCGCGCACCGAGAGGCGAGGGCGCGCACGGGGAGCCTCGGTTATGCCGCCGCCGCGCCGCCCTCCGAGGCCGCGTCCCGGGAAGCCCGGCTCCCCGAGCTCTCCGGCCTGGCCCGGTGCCCCGGACCTGAGTGCGTCGCCATGGAGGAGCCCAGACTGGCCCAGGCGGCCGTGGCGGAGAGCGACCCCCGAGAGGTGGCGGAGGAGACCCCCGGCTGGGCGCCCGCGCTCTGCCCCAGCCCCGAGGCGCGGTCGCCGGAGCCGCCTGCCCACCGCCTGCAGGACTGCGACACGCCGGCCACCGTGGGCACCGTGGGACGTTCGGGCGGGGGTACCCGGTGCAGGAGAGGACGGCCAAGCGCTTCTTCGCCCTCAAGTTGCTGAGCGCTCCCGACGTCATCCGCCTGAAGCAGGTGCAGCGCGTGTACATGGAGAGGCGCGTCCTGAAGCAAGTCATCCCCGCGGTCCTCAGCGGGCTGTTCTGGACGAGGCGTGACTAGCGCTTCCTCCACGGGCGCATGGAGCGCGTGCCGGCGGCGAGCTCGTCAGCCACCTGCGCGGCCCGGGGCGCTTCTGCTCTGCGGGGATCATCTGCGCCATCCTGCCCTGCAAGGGGATCGTCCACAGGGACTCGAGGCCGGAGAACGTCCTGCTGGACAGGGACGGCCACATCAGGCTCGCGGACTTTGGGTTCGCCAAGAAGCTGGTAGACAGGACTTGGACCCTCTACGGAACAGCCGAGCACCTGGCCCCCGAAGTCATTCAGAGCGAGGGTCGCGGAAGGGCCGTGGACTGGTGGGCCCTGGCATTCTGATATTCCAGATGCTCTCAGGTTTCCTCCGTGTGTGTGTGTGTGTGTGTGTGTGTGTCTGTGTGTGTGTGTGTGTCAACACGTTTGGCATTTATCAGAAAATTCTTGCAGGCAAAATAGATTTCCCCAGACATTTGGATTTCCATGTAAAAGACCTCATTAAGAAACTGCTCGGCCGGGCGCGGTGGCTCACGCTTGTAATCCCAGCACTTTGGGAGGCCGAGGCGGGCGGATCACGAGGTCAGGAGGTCGAGACCACAGTGAAACCCCGTCTCTACTAAAAATATAAAAAAATTAGCCGGGCGTGGTGGCGGGCGCCTGTAGTCCCAGCTACTCGGAGAGGCTGAGGCAGGAGAATGGCGTGAACCCGGGAGGCGGAGCTTGCAGTGAGCCGAGATCGCGCCACTGAACTCCAGCCTGGGCAACAGCGAGACTCCGTCTCAAAAAAAAAAAAAAAAAAGAAAAAGAAACTGCTCGTGGTTGACAGAACAAGGTGGTCAGGAAACATGAAGCACGGGGCGAATGAAGCGCAACGCATCGGTGGTTCCGCTCCGTGGTCTGGGAAGCTGTTCCGCAGAAAATACTGAAGCCCCCCATCGTGCCCAAGATAGCCCGCGACGGCGGCACCTCCAACTTCGAAACTTACCCCGAGAATGACTGGGACACAGCCGCGACCGTGCCGCAGAAGGTTTTAGAAAACTTCCAGAATTTCTGAGGACAGGAGCTCACATCTGCAAGAAACGGGAAGGCTGGAATCTGCCTGGAACAAGGAACTGCAGCTAAGCAGACCAGAAGCAATGTCTTCTTCCCGTGATAAGGACATTTCCGCTTTTCTGTCTGTGTGCCTGGATGTGTAGAAACAGATCAGAGCACAGTTGAAATTAATGCAACTGGCGTTATTTAAGCAACTGGAATTCCACAGTGTAGGAAGGTTTTGAAAATTGTTTGGTTGTAGATTTTATCTTATCCTTTAGTGTTCCTACTGTGATGTCTTGGTTTTTCTCGTAGACTTAAGTTTATAATTTTGAACTGGACTTCCTCAATTATAACCACAAATTGTGTGTGTGTGCGCGCCTGTGTGTATACATAGAAGTCATTATGGCAGATCCACAGAAATTGTGCGACGTTGTAAATGTTCATACTTCATAGAGCCTATAATTTTTATTTTTCAATTTGTTTTTTCAAAAATCTCTTCTCTTGGGGACAACATCTGAAGGTATGTTGCATGGATTTAAAAAAGATCATTTCGCATGCATTTTTTAGTTTGGGTGAAGAAAATATGCGGAGGTCCACCTTCCGTATCTTTAGTGCTTCCTATCTGGTAACTTGAGACTTTAAAAGAAGAAACAAAGAGAAGAAGATATGGGAGCAAATTTATTCCAAGAATCTACAATGACATTGAAGTTGTTGGAGGAATGTACTGTATTTACAAAAACCTTCTGTGTCACATTCAAAAATTTCATCTAAGCTGGGTGCAGTGGCTTGTTCCTGTAGTCCCAGCACTTCGGGAGGCTGAGGTGGGCGGATTGCTTGAGTCCAGGAGTTGGAGACCAGTCTGGGAAACATGGTGAGACGTCATCTCTCTACAAAATACAAAAAAATTACCCGGGCATGGTGGCGCATGCCTATAGTCTCAGCTACTAGAGAGGCTGAAATGAGAGGATCACTTGAGCCCGGGGAGGTCCAGGCTGCAGTGATCCGAGATCACACCACTGCACTCCAGCCTGGGTGACGGAGTGAGACCCTGTCTTAAAAAAAAAAAAAAAAAGGCAATGGCTTTGTGCTTTTGAAAGTGGAATGAAAGGTGGAATGTAGGAGACGTCCACCTTGAGGCTTTAAAAGACCGTGAAGCTGGGTGTGGTGGCTCACTCCTGTAATCCTAGGATTTGGGGAAGCCGAGGCAGGAGGATTGCTTGAGCCTAGGAGTTTGAGACCAGCCTGGGCAGCATAGCGAGACCTCATCTCTATAAAAAGAAAAAAATGTTAAAACACAGTGAAATTGCAGAAACAGAACATAGCCACCCTTTTTCATCAATGACTTTTCTTCACGTGGAGGTCAACTCAGTAGGTGAGAATAATTAGTAGGTTCAGTAGAATAAAGTCTTTACAATTAATAACTTAGTGGAAAATGATGTTCAGATGATGAAATGTGGAAATGTTTTAGACAACTGTATTTTCAGCCTGTGTGTCTGTCACCATCCTGTTGGGATTAACAGTTGAGGGCCATCATTGTCTAAACATTTCACATGCAGTTTCCCATCATTTTTACCGTGAATGTGAGAAGGTGAAACTGGTGCTGACTTCAGTAGCAGGTGTACTAAAATTATAATGACACAGAGGAGATTAGCAGGGCCCCCTGTGCAGGGAAGATCCACAGGTTCATGCCGCATTCCGTATTTTTTTTAAAAAAAGGTTACACTGTGCACTGAGATGTGGAGCTAGAAGGAAAAGCATTAAGTCTCATGTTTGCTGACTATAAAAATAAATCATATTAATATTATTGAAAATTCTGCTTTAAAAATTATTAATAAAACCATAAATGAAACACTTTTCTTGAGCACACTTTAAAAAGTACATAGACCCATGAGTCCATGTACTAAAAAATGCCTATTTTTAGGTTGCCTATTTTGTTATCCAGGATTTCATACTGAGATGAAAATTAGCATCAGGAAAAGCCTGAAACGCCTTGCCTTAATTATGAACAGATATGCGTGAAAATGAAATATGCAAGCACATTGATGACCTTGTTCTTTACCGACATTGTAATCAGCCTCCAGCCATACAGAACAAATGAGAAATTGGAAGTGCTTCCAAGAACGTGTGATGGTATGAAACACACTTTTGACCATCACGCACATTTCAACATTTGAAGTGACACAGGCTACCTGGTAACTGCCCCATGGCAGGGTCATAGTTTAAATGGCCCAATGTCCTGTAGAGATTAATTTAATCAAAATGAGCTATTAACATGGAACAATCACTATGTATAATTTTAAAATAGTTTACCTAGCCGGGCATGGTGGCTCACGCCTATGATCCCAGCACTCTGGGAGGCCGAGGCGGGCAGATCACCCGAGGTTGGGAGTTCGAGACCAGCCTAGCCAGCATGGTGAAAGCCCCATCTCTACTAAAACTACAAAAATTAGGTGTGCTGGCAGGCACCTGTGGTCCCAGCTGCTCGGGAGGCTGAGGCAGGAGAATCGCTTGGACTCAGGAAGCGGAGGCCGCAGTGAGCCTGGATGGTGCCACTGCACTCCAGCCTGGGAGACAGGGCGAGACTCCATCTCAAACAATAAAAATAAAAATAAATAAAAATAGTTTATCTGGGTGGGCATTCCAAAATTTTCGCATAGATGATCACGTGAAACAATCACTGTGCTAAATGTGGAGGAACATTCATTACAATAATCACAAAATTTGTATCAGAAAAAAATTACAAATGTACTTTGCTTCATGTAATTTTATGAGTTGGCAGTATTTTCTTAAATTGGAACACTATAAGATAGTATCTTTAGGAAATAGATATGCCACAACAGGAAGTATAGTGGGGCAAGTCTTGTTTTTCTCGGGAAATGCCACCAGCCTGCTTTCATAGGCATTGATAAAACCAGGAAGAAAATAAAGTCACAACCGAATAGTATACACTGTCTCTACTGAATTCTTCTAATTCCTTCCCAACAGAAGTCTAAATCCTGCTTAGCCTAAACATATCTATAGCCAGCGATGGGCAAATTATATTTGCTGTCAGCATGGTAGAATTAGAAGCAGAAACCCTCCAGCAGTGGGGTAAGATTGCACGCTTCATCCCTCAAAATGCTGTTCAGCCCCACTCCCTCTCCATGCCCATCAAACAACTGCACAATCACTTGTTAGTGAATTTCTCGTTCAGCGTTTTGTTTCTTTCTGTGCATACTTAAAGACCAAATCATTTGTTTGCTCTGAAGAAAAAGAAAAAAAAAAAAAACCCACCAAATCATTTGAAATCACTACCCATTTAAAAAAATCACCAGTGGAACTAAACAGTTGAGTGGTTTGGGATGTGTTCGCCATTTCTGTGTTTGACATATGTGGCCTCTAGTTCTTTGGACCATTGTAACTGTGAAACTATGGCTTAATACTGTTAAAGACCCCAAGGCTCAACTCTGTAGCCAGGGTGTACCTCAGGCTGCACAGATATCACACCAGAACATCAGGATCATTCATTGCTCCAGCTACTGAGTGAAGAGTGCAAGATAGCACTGGCTTGGGTTTTATTTTTACAGCCAGTTAACTTTGCATCAGGTCTACACAGGCCTTGCAGCCTTTGATTTCTCCAGTTGTAGAGATGTCAAATGGGGTGCCAGGTTCCTCTTAACTTTTCCTTCAATCTACCTAGCATGAATTTTACACACATTGGAGGGGTCTTATGCACTGTTTTTCTCTGTTGCCGATGGAGGCAAGAAGTCCTTCTAATTAGTCTAACTTAAACGGATGGGATTCACCTAACAAAAGCAAGAAGAAAAGCACAAGAACAGGTGTCTTAATGCATTTGGATAATTTATTTGGGGTGTGTGTGTGTGTGTGTGTGTGTGTGTGTGTGTGTGTGTCTTGGTGAAGGTGGGGGCTGTATTTTCACCAAGTCTTTTCATAATCAAGTTTGCTTTGCAAACTTTATGGCCTTGCGCCCAGCAGAACAGTCCTTCCTAATAAAAGGAGGATGCCCTGTCACAGTTCTCTGTAAATTATCATGTGTTGGGAAGTTCTTTTGAGGCTTAGTTTGATTTTCCATGGTGGACACGTCTGTTCTGTATGTAAAAGACGTTACGTGTGTGTTTTAGCAGGTGGGATTTGAAGCCTTTCCACAGTCCTTGTGCTCTGAGATGGCTGTTGAGCTCTGCTCAGCTGTCGTAGCCAAATTCTTTTTTTGTGCTGAACACTGGGCAGCCTCACCATGTTGCCAATGTGCTTCTGGGGCCCCTGTGACTGCTGCCAGATGCCATGCCCACAAGCAGAGTGCCTTTGCAGGTTTGTGCACCCCTTGGCGAGCTGGAACTGGGAGCCCTGTGGGGTGATCTCGCCTTCTCATGGGGGGTCGGGGAGGGGAGTGCCTATTTTTAATCCTGTCTGTTTGTTGCACCATGGAAATCACTGTGATTTGTATATATGCCCTTGGAAATTTTTACTGCTGTCTAATTTATGTAATAATGTTGATTCCAGGTTTGTTTAATAAAACTTTGTATCTTTTAAGAAAAAAAACCGTAGTATGTAGAGGAAAGTGCATGGGGATAATCCAAGGCCAGGCTTTGAGGTTCCACCGCTACATTATGTGACTTTTAGTCTAAACCTTTTGGTGTAATTTCTTTGGCCTGAGTATTTATAAGTAGCAGATAAAAAAATGAATTTTATAATACAAACACAAGTGACAAGCTTTTGCCTCTTTTTCCTTTTTATTAAAGTGAAACATACATAGGTGTAACCTCAAATAATTTTTCTTGTCATAAATTACATATTTGTCATTTTATTGTAGTGTTTCCTTTGTTTTGGGTTGCATATGGATTGTTAGTGATTTGTATTTCTCTCTTACAGTTATTTGGAAAATATATCTGCTTTAAATCATTGCCTTTCTTTTTTTTGAGACCAAGTCTCACTCTGTCGCCCAGGCTGGAGTGCAGTGGCACAATCTCAGCTCACTGCAGCCTCTGCCTCCTGGGTTCAAACAATTCTGTCTCAGCCACCTGAGTAGCTGGGATTACAGACGTGCACCACCACACCCAGCTAACTTTTGTATCTTTAGTAGAGACAGGGTTTCACCATGTTGGCCAGGTTGGTCTCCAACTCCTGACCTCAAGAGATCTGCCTGCCTCAGCCTCCCGAAGTGCTGGGATTGTAGGTGTGAGCCACCACGCCCAGCCAAATCATTGCCTTTCTATGCTTTTATTTTTTAGTTTTTTGGAGACAGGGTCTACCTCTGTCACCCAGGCTGGAGTGCAGTGACACAATCATGGTGGCCCACTGCAGCCTTGAAACTCTTGTGTGCAAGTGATCCTCCCCCATCAGCCCCCCGAGTAGCTGAGACTATGGCGTGTGCCACCATGCCCAGCCTTTTACATTTGTTTGTAGAGATAGAGTCTCACTATGTTGCCCAGGTTGGTTTCAAACTCAGCCTCAAGTGATCCTCCCACATCAGCCTCCCAAAGCACTAGGATTACAGGCATGAGCCTTTGCACCCAGGCACCTTTCTCCTCTTTTCAAAAAATAGGCTTGAAAATTCCTTTTTTTAGTCATCAAAGCCAGGACTGAAGTAAATTACACATGTAATGGGCTTCCTGCCCCCTTCAGCTTTCTGGCCATTGTTAATTTCACTTGAATTTATAAACCAAATTGCTATTCCCAATGATTTTTTACAGTATATATCTTCTCCTCAAATTTTATTCTTGATTTTTACGCTACATTTTGTTATCACCATTGTATTTATTATTTAGTCTTTACTCTATTTCATGATGTGTCTAATGAGAAAATCTTAATTTGGGTTCCTTTCTTTGGTAATGTTTCCAGGAAAAATGGCTGGGTTATGCATGCATCCCAACAATGTATGCATCCCAACAATTGCCTAAGAAGAAAGAAATATTTTCTGAGACTTTGTATATCAGAGTATGTCTTTTGGTTGCCATTCTTTTTGTTAATGGCAATACGATGCTTTTATAGACCCATCCCACATTTTTTTTTTTTTTTTGAGACGGAGTTGCTCTTGTTACCCAGGCTGGAGTGCAACGGCACAATCTCGGCTCGCTGCAAACTCCGCCTCCCAGGTCTCAGCCTCCCAGGTAGCTGGGATTACAGGCATGCACCACCATGCCCACCTAATTTTGTATTTTTAGTAGAGATGGGGTTTCACCATGTTAGTCAGGCTGGTCTCGAACCCCTGACCTCAGGTGATCCACCTGCCTCGGCCTCCCAAAGTGCTGGGATTATAGGCGTGAGCCACCGCACCTGGCCCTCTTTACTTCTTCATACCCGATTTGATCTTCTTCCGTGTCAATTCAATTCATTACATCCAAAGCAGGTTTTACTCATGAGGGAATTAGTGTGTCAAAAGGCTATTAAAAAGCACCAACAAGGCTGGGCGTGGAGGCTCACATCTGTAATCCTAGCACTTTGGGAGGCAAGGTGGGCAGATTGCTTGAGCCCAGGAGTTGGAGATCAGCCTGGGCAACATGGTGAAACCCTGTCTCTACAAAAAAATACAAAAATTAGTCGGCTATGGTGGCTCATGCCTGTGGTTACTCAGGAGGCTGGGGCGAGAGGATCCCCTGAGCTCAGCAAGTTAAGGCTGCGGTAAGCTGTGATTGTGCCACTGCACTCCAGCCTGGGTGAGAGTGAGACTCTGTCTCCAAAAAAAAGAAAAAAAAAAAAAAAGAGGCTGGGTGCAGTGGCTCACTCCTGTAATCTCAGCACTTTGGGAGGCCAAGGCAGGCGGATCACGAGGTCAAGAGATTGAGACCATCCTGGCCAACATGGTGAAACCCTGTCTCTACTAAAAATACAAAAATTAGCTGGGCGTGGTGGCACATGGCTGTAGTCCCAGATATTCCAGAGGCTGAGGCAGGAGAATCGCTTGAACCCAGGAGGCAGAGGTTGCAGTGAGCCGAGATCGCGCCACGGCACCCCAGCCTGGTGACAGTGTGAGACTCCATCTTAAAAAATAATAATAAATAAAATAAAACAGAAAGAAAAAAAAAACACTAAAAAGTCTGAAGTCACACATCCCAAAGTTAGTGAATGAGTCGAGTGTAAACCCAGAGCTGTATGGCTACGATGCCTGTTTTCCCCTACTCTGCTATACTGTCTCCTCTGTAAATGTTTTGTTTTGTCTTTTGGAGACAGGGTCTCAGTCTGTCACCCACGCTTAAGTGCAGTGGTGCCATCACAGCTCACTGCATGTAAATGGTTTTCCTAGATTTGTATTTTAGTCAAATATTCAGAGAAACAATGCTCCCTGTTCTCTTTTGCTGGGGATGTTTTCATTGCCTCGTCTTATCTATGTTCTGTTTTTCCGTCTCTGTTGATTGAACCTTATTATGGGAAATGGCTGCAGATCTGGGCTTGCCGGCTGAGACAATCCATGGGTGCTTACGGACTTACTCTAGAACGGCTTCCCCTTCGTACCAACAGCCTGTAGACCATTCGCGCTTTCACCTTCTGAAGAGGTTGTGTAAGGCGCTGGGTTCGGAATCATGGAAGGCCCAGGTGCAAACCTCAGCAGTGCCGGGTGCCAGCTGTGCAGCTCAGGTCAGCTGCTTAGCCCCTCTGACGCACTCACGAGTGATGCCTGTCTCGCGAGGCCAGTGTAGGACGACTGTGGTCCAGGGGAAGTACCTGAAAAGGGCACCCAGGAAAGGAGCCGGTGGTCGGTTGGGCGCTGCCTTGGCCGGCATCCTCGCCCCGGGCTCGAGGGGCGGTGTCCCAGGATGCACCGCGGCGGAGACCCCTCGCCCGGCCTCGCGGACGCGCCTCGGCCCAGGACGGAGGAGGAGGCAGGTGCGGGGCCCGGGGCGCATGAGGGGAAGGGAGGTGGAGGGAGGACGGCCCTCGGGCCCTGCCCACCGCGGTGTGTGGGGCTGCCGGACCGCGCCCCCAGCAGGTGCCGCCCAGACCCCCGCCGAGGGTCCTTGTCCCCGCGCAGGCCCAGGCCGAGGCCGACAGAGGGCCCGTGTCCCCGCGCAGGCCGAGGCCGACAGAGGGCCCGTGTCCCCGCGCAGGTCGAGGCCGACAGAGGGCCCGAGTCCCCGCGCAGGCCGAGGCCGACAGAGGGCCCGTGTCCCCGCGCAGGTCGAGGCCGACAGAGGGCCCGAGTCCCCGCGCAGGCCGAGGCCGACAGAGGGCCCGTGTCCCCGCGCAGGCCCAGGCCGAGGCCGACAGAGGGCCCGTGTCCCCGCGCAGGTCGAGGCCGACAGAGCGCCCGTGTCCCCGCGCAGGTCGAGGCCGACAGAGGGCCCGAGTCCCCGCGCAGGCCGAGGCCGACAGAGGGCCCGAGTCCCCGCGCAGGCCGAGGCCGACAGAGGGCCCGTGTCCCCGCGCAGGTCAAGGCCGACAGAGGGCCCGTGTCCCCGCGGAGGTCAAGGCCGAGAGAGGGCCCCTGTTCGCTGGCAGGCCAAGGCCCAGAGTCCCCGTCCTCGCACAGGCGGTGTCCTGGGGCCCAGTCGCCGCCCCCTGGCTGCAGCCCTGTGTACTGGGCCTTGCAAAGTCCGTTAAGAGTGCCCAGCGGTTAACAAGTTTGTAATTACTTTCGTGGGTTTCTACGTTGCAAATTGAGAAGAGGGTTGCTGGGTTGGGCCCCCCTCCTCTGGACACTAACCCCACCCAGGTAAACAGGGATCCGGCCCAGGTTCCTGCTGGGTGCCGAGGTGGGGGATTCAGTGGGGAGCCCTGAAATGTGCTGGAGGCCTGGACGTGATTCCACTGCCACCATCCCCTTTACCCCGGCTACAAAGCCTTCTGGAGTGTTCCTTGTTTTTCCCAGGTATAAGTTATTAGCCCTGTATCATGACTAAACGAACGCTAAAGATACCCTTTTACTTATTCTCAAATTCAGAACATGTATCGAGGGTCCAGAATGTACCCAGAACTTACAATTATAGATGCTAGGACCTCAAAGGTAAGAAAGGCACCTACCCACGGCCAGGCGCGGTGGCACACGCCTGTAATCCCAGCACTTTGAGAGGCTGAGGCGAGCAGATCACCTGAGGTCAAGAGTTTGAAACTAGCCTGGTCAACATGGTGAAACCCCCATCTCTACTCAAAATACAAAAATAAGCCGAGCGTGGTGGTGGGCATCTGTGATCCCAGCTACTGGGGAGGCTGAGGCAGCAGAATCGCTTGAACCCAGGAGGCAGAGGTGACAGTGAGCCGAGATCGTGCTATTGCAGTCCAGCCTGGGCAAAGAGCAAAACAAGGAAGGAAGGAAGGAGGGAAGGAGGGAAGGAGGGAAGGAGGGAGGGAGGCCTTCACTTGTGGTCATAGTTCAGAGGACTGAATCACTCTGATATTTGAGCTTACCCCCGATTTCAAAACTCTCATTAGAAAATGTTTTAAATCACCTGAAATGAGAACAAAATCTAAGTAGTATGTGGAGTGTGGAAATGGTAAAGCAGTCCAGTTAGGTTGGTTTGGGCAGCGTAAGTGTGCATCATCATGCATTAACTGTCAGAAAACCAGGGCCAGGGTCCACACCAATAGTTTTCAAAATAAACAGTCTCAATTAGACCTGAATATGACAGGCATGGTGGCTCATGCATGTAATCCTAGCACTTTAGGAGGCCGAGGCAGGTGGATCACCTGAGGTCAGGAGTTCGAGACCAGCCTAGCCAACATGGTGAAACCCTGCCTCTACTAAAAATACAAAAACTAGCCAGGTGTGGTTTCAGACACCTATAATCCCAGCTACTCAGGAGGCTGAGGCAGGAGAATCACTTTAACCCAGGAGGTGGAGGTTGCAGTGAGCTGAGATCCTACTACTGCACTCCGGCCTGGGTGACAGAGCAAGACTCCATCTCCAAAAAAAAAAAAAAAAAAAAAAAAAATTAGACCTGAATAGGCAATAGAGTTTATCACAAATAGATAGCATAAATAAGTATTATTTTGTGAAAATGTGGTTTCAGTTATATACATGTGTATATATGTATATGTTCATACATATACATATATATTTGTAGGGGTATTTGTATTAGATCATGATATAACATGTATTTATTGTGAATTACATTCTTAAAATTGTTACTGAGTTTGAACCAGGATAAATTCGTTACATATACAGAAAGTGCCCTATGGTAGTAATAATTATTGCATACTAATTATTTCCAACATTGGAACTATAGAAGAGTTCAATGGTATTTTATGCACTAATTAGCTCCATGTTTCACATTTATTTTACGTAGTATTACCATGGCATGCGTTTGGGTGTCTGATCTATCACACTAAGAATAGATCATTCCTGACTTGTAAGGAATGCAATGGCAGAATTGCTCCAATATGTGAAAACAGTCACTGTGGCGGTTGCCGATTATGGATGCCATGAGCCATTATTGTTAGCATGAAAATATGCATGATTTATACATTACTTCTACTGTTGCCATGTGTGACCAAATAAGGATCTTTTGTTTTACATTGTTTCTGCTGAAACAAAGTAAAGAAGTTCAACAGTCCAAGAGTTTTCTTTTCTATTCCAGTTATTATGTTACTTTTTCAGAAAGCTTAGGATCTTGATAATAGTTCATTCCTGAGGCTGAAGGGGTTCCATTATTAACAAGTCAGATAATTTTCATTTCGGCTTTGATAAAAGATTTTTTTTTTAGTTTTGAGCAAAGGTTGAAGCACTTAATGCTTATTGTAATAATTAGTTTTATATTTTCTATTTTGATTGATTCATTGGTTGATTTTGATTTTAAGGATTTAAATAGCTGAAAGTATGGACCATATTTCTAGGAAATAATTTCCTGGCGTACAATTTATCCTCTAGTGGTTAGTCCAGACATTTAATTGTAAATGACTAGTATCCCATTTTGTAAATAGGCCTTGCAGAGAGTTTAACAGGATCAAGCAAATTATTTTTATTTTTACCATACTTACTAGTGTCATAACTGCTTTGATGACAGCTCCATAAATGAATGAATGAATGTTATAATTTATTTATCTAAATATTGTGACGTTACTACTTTTTAGTAAATTTAATTTTTACTCCTTTTTTTAATGAGAGACTAATTTTTGGCAAGCTTATTTCAGGGAAGCTATGAGTCATCTGTCTGAACAGAGATAAGTGAATAGAAATCATCCCGTCTTACAGAACACGTTCAAACAGCACCCAACAAAGAAACAGGCTAGCTCACATCTAAATTTCTAACTCAAAACTGGTCCAGTGCAACAGAGGTTAAAAAAACAAAGATTCCAGTTTCTTTCCAGTTTCTTTTTCCCTATTAAGGTCTTAGTAAAAGCCAGTGAGGAACACTTTTTTTTTTTAAGACGGAGTCTGGCTCTGTCGCCCAGGCTGGAGTGCAGTGGCACAATCTCGGCTCACTGCAACCTCCGCTTCCCAGGTTCAAGGAATTCTCTTGTCTCAGCCTCAGGAGTAGCTGGGATTACAGGCATGGGCCATCACGCCCGGCTGATTTTTGTATCTTTAATAGAGACAGGGTTTTGCCATGTTGGTCAGGCTGGTCTCAAACTCCCAACCTCAGATGATCTGTCCACCTGAGGGACACTTTTTAACCAACTTAGTATGTTATGGTTTTCTTCATCTGTCTCAAGTGCCTTCCAAAATACTGGACCCCAGCACCTGCTGCTTGCCACGTAGCTCAGCTGATCTGTTGATAGACCCCCACAGAGGGAGAGTGAATGTCTGCTGGCATTCAGGGATGTCCTAGCTTTTTCCAACCAAAGCTACAGACTCTCAGTAGCTGGAAAGCAGGGATGGTATCTGCCTTGTTCACTGTGATTTCTCTATTTTTAAACTCATAGAAAGTGCATAATAAATCATTGTTGAATACATGAAAACACCAAAGAAAGAAAGAAGAACAGCAGGAGAAAGTATACATAGCTTGAAACAAAGGGGGAGAGACTTATAATCCGCTAAGAGTTTGATATCATCCTCAGATAAGAGTATGTTATCCACTCTTAACTAATACATTTAAGGGTCTCTTGTCAACCCAACAGCGTTTCTGGGGTGAGATCTGGGCTCATAGGATGAAGAGCCTACTGGAGACAGAGCATATACCTGTATGTACACATATATACACATGTGCTACACGCACACTCTGATCAAGTTGTGTTGCAGAAGCAGTTTGTGCTATACTGTTAAAGAATAAGGCTGCATATAAAATGGGGCTAATGGTGTAATTTGGATAATTAGCATAAAGAGTTTAGGAAGAGAAAGCTTAATTTTTTTTTTTTTTTTATTTGAGAGAGAGTCTTTCTCTGTCACCCAGGCTGGAGTGCAATGGCACGATCTCAGCTCACTGCAACCTCTGCCTCCTGGGTTCAAGCAATTCTCCTGCCTCAGCCTCCCAAGTAGCTGGGATTACAGGCACCTGCCACCACGCCCAGCTAATTCTTTGTATTTTTAGTAGAGACGGGGTTTTGCCATGTTGGCCAGGCTGGTCTCGAACTCCTGACCTCAGGTGATTCACCCACCTCGGCTTCCCAAAGTGCTGGGATTACAGGCATGAGCCACTGCGTCTGGACAAGAAAAGTTAATCTGAGGAGCAGTTTCCCAGGGGAAAGGGATGGGACTTGGATAATGAGGGATCACAGATGGGGCCTGAGCCAAGGTCAGAGTGGTCATAGCCAGTGGGCTGAACCAAAGGCGAGAATAGTATTGGGTTTGGTGGACAGTAAGGTGGGGCAGGTGGGGTGGGGATTGAACTTCAGAGGGTAGTTTAGGAAGTAGACAATCCTAGAAGTTTAGATTTAATGTAATCGGCATAAAGAAGCCATAGTTCTGGAGCAAGAAAGTAATTTGATGGGGGCTGTGTTTTGAGATTACTTGGTAATAGCAAGCAGGAGGACAGCTCCCTCTCAGGACCAGAAAGGGAAGGGAAACAGCCTCCTAGGACTGGCATCTCAGCACCACTTTCAGTCACACTGATGGCCAGCTCTCCTCGGATGCTTTGATGGCACAGAAGCAACTGATAAGGGGAAGTGCATTGGGTTTTGAGCTTCCCCTTGAGAGGGTCTGGAAATGATCAAAGAGTGACCAAGCCTACCTGATATGGTTAATCTTTGTGTCCCCACCCAAATCTCATCTTAAATTATAATCCCCATAATCCACATGTGTCAAGGGAGAGACCAGGTAGAAGTAACTGAATCATGGGGGCAGTTTCCCCCATGCTCTTCTCATGATAGTGAGCAAGTTCTCCTGAGATCTGATGGTTTTATAAGGGGCTCTTCTCCACTTCACTCAGCACTTTTCTTCCCTGCTGCCTTGTGAAGAAGGTGCCTTGCTTCCTCTTCACCTTCTGCCATGATTGTAAGTTTCCTGAGGCCTCCCCAGCCATGCCAAACTGTGAGTCAGTTAAACCACTTTCCTTTATAAATTACCCAGTCTTGAGCAGTTCTTTCTAACAGTATGAAAATGGACTAATACAGTACATTGGTACTGCAGAGAGTGGGGTGCTGCTATAAAGATACCAGAAAATGTGGAAGCAGCTTTGGAACTAGGTAGCAGGCAGGGGTTGGAACACTTTGAAGGGCTCAGAAGACAGGAAGATGTGGGAAAGTTTGGAACATTTTAGAGACTTGTTGAATGGCTTTAATAAAAATGCTAATAGTGATGTGGACAATAAAGTCCAGGCTGAGATGATCTCAGATGGAGATAAGGAACTTGTTGGGAACTGGAATAAAGTTGACTCTTACTATGCTTTGGCAAAGAGGCTGGTGGCATTTTTCCCCTGCTCTAGAGATCTGTGTAACTTTGAACTTGAGAGAGATGATTTAGGGTATCTAGTGGAAGAAATTTCTCAAAAGTAAAGTGTTCAAGAGGTGACTTGGGTGCTCTTAAAAGCATTCAGTTTTATGCATTCACAAAGAGATGATTTGGAATTGGAACTTATGTTTAAAAGAATTGCAGAGCATACAGGTTCAGAAAATTTGCAGCTTGATGATTCAATGGAAAATAAAAACCTATTTTCTGAGGCAATATTCAAGCTGGCTGCAGAAATTTGCATAAGTAACGAGGAGCCAAATGTTCATCACCAAGACAATGGGGAAAATGTCTCCAGGGCATGTCAGGGGTCTTAACAGCAGCTCCTCCAATTACAAGCCCAGAGGCCTAGGAGGAAAAAATGGTTTTATGGGCTCGGCCCAGGGCCTGGCTGCTTCGTGCAGTCTCAGGACTTGGTGCCCTGCATGCCAACCATGGTTAAAAGGGACCAATATAGAGGCCAGGCCATTGCTTCAGAGGGTGCAAGCCCAAAGCCTTGTCAGTTTACATGTGGTGTTGGGACTGCAGGTGCACAGAAATCAAGAATCAAGGTTTGGGAACCTCTGCCTAGATTTCAGAGGTGTATAGAAATGCCTGGATATCTAGGCAGAAATTTGCTGCAGGAGTAGAGCCCTCAAGGAGTACCTCTGCTAGGGCAATGCAGAAGAGAAATGTGGGGTCAGAGTCCCCACACAGAATTCCTGCTGGGGCATTGCCTAGTGGAGCTGCAAGAAGAGGGCCACCATCCTCCAGACCCCATAATGGTAGATCCATTGGCAGATTGCACCGTGCTCCTGCAAAAGCCACAGACACTCAACGCCAGCCAGCGAAAGCAGCTGGGAGCAGGGCTGTACCCTGCAAAGCCACAGGGACAGAGCTGGCCAAAACGACAGGAACCCACCTCTTGCATCAGTGTGACCTGGATGTGAGACATGGAGTCAAAGGAGGTCATTTTGGAACTTGAAGATTTAACTGCCCTGCTGGATGTCCGACTTGCATGGGGCCTGTAGTCCCTTTGTTTTGGCCAATTTCACCCATTTTGAATGGGTGTGTTTACCCAATGCCTGTACCACCATTGTATCTAGGAAGTAACTAACTTGTTTTTGATTTTACAGGCTCATAGATGGAAGGGACTTGCCTTGTCTTAGATGGAACTTTGGACTTGGACTTTTGGGTTAATGCTGTAATGAATTAAGACTTTGGGGAACTGTTGCGAAGACATGATTGGTTTTGAAATGTGAAAGGGACATGAGATTTGGGAGGGGCCGGGGCAGATGATATGGTTTGGTTGTCCCACCCAAATCTCATCTTAAATTGTAATTTCCATAATCCTCACATGTCAATGGAGAGACCAGATGGAAGTAATTGAATCATGGGGGCAGTTTCCCCCATGTTGTTCTTGTGATAGTGAAGGAGTTCTCATGAGATCTGATGGTTTTATAAGGGGCTCCTCCCCACTTTGCTTGGCACTTCTCCTTTCTGCTGCCTTGCTTCCTCTTCGCCTTTTGCTGTGATTGTAAGTTTTCTGAGGCCTTCCCAGTCATGCTGAACTGTGAGTCAGTTAAACCTCCTTGCTTTATAAATTACCCGGTCTCAAGCAGTTCTTTATAGCAGTATGAAAACAGACTAATACACTGCCAAACAGCCACAATGCTACACATGCTCACTTCAACCTCAAGCTTGGTCTACATTTCTCTAATGCCCTCTGGAACAACCAAATCTTTTGTTAATGAGAAGGCAGAGTGTGAGTGTCTTTTTCTTGGGAATGAGTCATAGTTGGCTGACATTACGAACCTTAGCCTAGCTTGTGTTTTTCATAGGGCACCCCCTTGTGCTTTTTAAAAAATCCTGCTAGAGAATTCACAGGCTGAAGAGAGGGTACCCCTTCTTGAGTGTCCTAGGTTTCCCAAGTAGTTCTCCCAGTTCTGTGTTAGCAAGTGGCAGGGTAGGATATGGGATAGGTGGTAGAACAGGCAGAAGAGGGAAAAGCTGGATCATAATCTCCTAAGATCAGGGACATTGCCTTCATCTTTGTATTTCAAGCACCTTGTGCAATACATGTGTCGGATGAATGATGGCTAGGTGAATAAGAAGCATTTTGTTTCCTCATTGTCCTGTTCAGATGTGACATGGTATCAACAGCCCAGGTATCATTCAGACACTCATCACCCTTTTACCTCCTTATTCCTCCTGTCTGTTGAGTGGTGGTGCAACTCATATAAATATATTCAAAGCGCATGGAGCATTGACTGAGATGTCCGCCCAGTGCTCAGTAACGGAATTGTGGATATCGAAGCTACTCAGTTCTATCTTCCAGACTAAGACAGTCATGGGATTGGTTATTTGGGGAGGTGGAAACTTTATCTGCCTACTTCTATTTCCTAATTTCATATTATGTAGTCTTAGCTCCTCATTTAAAATCTACAACCTAGGCCAGGCATGGTGGCTCATGCCTGTAATCTCAGCACTTTGGGAGGCCAAGATGAGCAGTTCATTTGAGCTCAGGAATTCGAGACCAGCCTGGGCAACATGGTGAAACCTTGTCTCTACAAAAAATACAAAAAGTAGCCAGGTATGGTGGCATGTGCCTGTGGTCCCAGCTACTTGGGAAGCTAAAGTAGGAGGATCCCTTGAGCCCAGGAGGTTGAGGTTGGAGTGAGCCACGATCACACTGATGCACTCCAGCCTGAGCAACAGAGCAAACCCTGTCTCAAAAACAAGCATAAAAAACAAAATGCACAGCTTATTCTTTCATGGACGTGGGATATGAAATAGTAAATCTTGAGAGTCAATCTTCTCTGTGGTCTTAATTTGTACTTACATATGAGCATATGAATATACCCACATCACATGCACATGTGGATACTTCTTTCTGCACTTCTGTATAATAGGTCTGTGAACCCTTTTGGTCATCTGTGTGAGTGTGTGCTTGTGTCTGTTTTGGCAGTCATGCTATATTTTTATTCTTAACTCCCTTAGCTCCTTCAAAAGATGTGATGTGCCTGGCGCATAGCATGAACCCAGTAAATACTGGCTGAATGAGTTAATGACTGAATGCTATGTTCAGAGAACAGGAATGCCTGCAACTTGGAAACTTTACACAATCCTTGTACTCGAAATTTAAGTGGAGAAACTAAATCTATATGCAGAAAATAAAGTCTGTTACAAAGTAACATAAGAATAAAATAAAATTAATTGAATATACTATGGACCCCAAAATCTGAGATAGGTCTCAGTTAATTTAGAAAGTTTATTTTGCCAAGGTTGAGGACACACATGCATGACACAGCCTCAGGAGGTCCTGAAGACATGTGACCAAGGTGGTAGGGGCACAGCTTGGTTTTATACAATTTAGGGAGACATGAGACATCAGTCAATACGTGTAAGATGTACATTGGTTCAGTCGGGAAAGGTGGAACAACTTGAGGTGAAGATGGGACTATTTGAAGTGGGGAGGGGACTTCCAAGTCATAGGTCGATAAGAGACAAATTACAGAGTTGTAAAAACATCGAATGAGTTAGTATATTGAAAAGCACTTAGAACAATACCTGGCTCATAGCAAGCACAGAGTGAATGTTAGCTATGATTATGATTATGATGACTATAATTATTATTAGTATTGTGAAGGAAAATAAATCTTGGGGCCCCAAAATCACTAAGCTAAAGGGAAAAAGAAACTGGAAATTGCTTAGGGTTTGCACTAAGCAATTTGAGATGCATTCTGCTGAGTTTCTGATTAGCCTCTCCAAATAAGGCAATCAGATGTGCATTTATCTCAGGGAGCAGAGGAGTGACTTTGAATAGAATGGGAGGCAGGTTTGCCCTAAGCAATTTCCAGTTTCCTTTCCCTTTAGCTTAGTGATTTTGGGGCCCCAAGATTTATTTTCCTTTTACAATACTTATAATAATTATAGTCATCATAACCATAATCATAGCTAACATTCACACTGTGCTTGCTGTGAGCCAGGTATTCTATATATTTTCAGTATGTTAACTCATTCAATGTTTTTACGACTCTGTAAGTATCACTATTATTTTCCTCATTTTGCAGTTGAGAAACCTGAGGACTGAGAGGTTAAGTGACTTGTCTGGAGTCACACAGCTAAAAAGAATAAGGTCACATAGTGAGCACAAAGTGGTATTGAGGGTTAGCAATGAACATTTTCTGGAGGAGGCAAGTTGAGTCATGTCCTGTCCCATCACTGACAGCCACACCTGTAGCCAGGGGTTGTATGCACAAGTGGCTATTACCCATCTGGCCAGCCCTCAGAGGGGGTGGGTGGTAAGCTGAGAGAGACAGTCGTGTTGAGAGCCTGCTCACATGGTGACGTGGTCTGGCCTGCATACAGCACTGCAGCCTTCCCAGAGTACATGCTAATTAATTCTAAGACTCCTTTGCATGAAGTTCTCAGTATTGACTAAACTCTCCAAGGGAAAAATCTCCCTATTTCCAAGCAAACTCAGAGTAGAACTGACCTCCTTCATGACACAGCATACTGACTTCAAGTTTTGAAAGAACCCAATGGGCCGGGCACGGTGGCTCACGCCTGTAATTTCAGCACTTTGGGAGGCAGAGGCAGGTGAATCACAAGGTCAGGAGATTGAGACCATCCTGGCTAACATGGTGAAACCCTGTCTCTACTAAAAATACAAAAAAATTAGCTGGGGGTGGTGACACGTGCCTGTAATCCCAGCTACTCGGGGGGCTGAGGCAGGAGAATCACTTGAACCTGGGAGGTGGAGGTTGCAGTGAGCTGAGATTGCGCCACTGCACTCCAGCCTGGGTGACAGAGCAAGACTCAATTAAAAAAAAAAAAAAAGAGAGAGAAGGAAGTAAGGAAGGAAGAAAGGAACCCAATGAATTGGGCTTCAAAAAGTAACTACCTACTGTGGTAGAGAGGAAGAGACACAATGGCAAATATATAGATACATAAATGTACTCCATCAGCATCAAGTGTCAAATGTGCCAGGAACCGTTCTAACCCCTGGGGATTTAGCACTGAACATGGCAGATGAAAATTCCAGTCCTCCTGAAGCTTACATGGGGGAGAGGCAGATAAGAGATACAGTAAGTTAGAAGGTGACAGGTGACATGGAGGAAAATGAAGCAGGAGAGGGGCTGGAGTTTGTAGGGAGGGAGGCCCCCAGGTGAGTCTGGATGCAGGAAAGCACTTGTTCTCCTGACTAATTTGACAGCAGAGGGTCTTCTCCTTAGTTTTCTCACTTTCTTACCAAGTGACCTCTCAGGTTATCCGGCAAAGAGACTTTCAACCCTGGGCCAGGGTGAGTGTGGAAGCGGAGTGGAGGGGGGAAGGGAAGATGAAATTCAGGTCCTCTCATCCTATAATCCATGTGGGGATCTAGAGGAATCATTGTGGCAGGGAGGGGAGATGATTTTATGACAATAAGACATAGGCTTCAAATTTGATCGGGGTAGGTATTGATCCAGGGATATAAAGATGGCTAAGTCATGTCCCTTGAGAATTCCCAGTGTAGTGGGGAGCCACTTGTGAAGACATTTGCTTGTTTCATTTTATCCCACATGAGTTTTCCCACACACTTCTTTAAAGAATGCAGTTTGGTCTTACTCTGTCGCCCAGTCTGGAGTGTATTGGGCTGATTACAGCTCACTGCAACCTTGACTTCCCAGGCTCAGGTGATCCTCCCACCTCAGCCTTCCAAGTAGCTGGGATCACAGCTACCATACCCAGCTATTTTTTTTTTTTTTTTTGTACAGATGGGATTTTGCCATGTTGCCCAGTCCCCAGTCGGGTCTCTAACTCTTAGACTCAAGCAATCCTCCTGCGTTGGCCTCCCAAAGTGCTGGGATTACAGGCGTGAGCCATCGCACCTGGCAGTTTGGTAGCATTTTGACTTAAATTTCTGTCTGTGAACAAACAGCATTTGAAAGGTCTATGAAAATGATAAGATAAAACATGAGAAGAAAACAGTTTGTTGATAGTAAAAGCTCAAAAAATTTTGCCGGTTAGGTTAAGAACAATAGGGCCAAAATTGTGTTTGTTAAGTTTCTTGGAAGGGATTCCTCCTTTGAGGGAAAAGCCGGTTGATTCTTACATTTTCTTCTCTAGGAAATTAGGTTAAGGATAGGCTGAAAGCACAAAATGCAACTTAGAAGTTGACCGTTTCCCCTTCTTCCGCATCTACACCCATGCAGCTGTGGGACCTCTGTCCTTGGCTAGGAGCTTTTGGCACAGTGTCTTGCTGCTGGCGCCCAGAGTCAATTTTCCTGCATCCGGCTTACTGTGTTTTCCTCTTTTAGTTCCTAAGTGGCCCTCCAAAACCTTGACTGGGTTTGTCTCTGGTTTACACTGCTCCTATCCCTCTGCTTCCCAATTTACTATGTGAAAGGCACCAGGTACCCGCTTCGTAATGCACCCCTACTGCTCCCCACAACACCTCTCCACTGTCATGCTTAATTGTCTACATTCATTTGTCAGAGGTCTGATGTTCACTTTTTAAAATGCAGTGAATCATTAACATGCTAATAAGTGATTTAATACCTATTAATGAGGATTCACAATAGAAAACTGATTTAATGTCTCAACTCACTGCTTCAGTTTTCTCATAAAAGGAAACAGCTAAGTACTCCCTAGGAAAAATGATGCCCACGTGCATGCATCTTCCTCTTTCCTGTAATGCTTCCTGGGGTTCTATCTTTTCTCTTAGCAATGCACTGATACATTTATGGTGAGGCACAAGTAAGAAAGAGAAGAAAAAAGGAATCGCCTTAGGAAGCCTTGAGATAACCATATTTGCTTTTGTTTTAACTCCACACACGGCCTATTTCCTGCCCTGGGTTATTTTCCTCAGAGGAGCTGTGGAGGAGATGAGTAGACTTACACATAGATCCACAGCTCCCACAAAGTCTTCTGCAGCGAACCCTCAGAATTCCTCACTCTCATCCCTCTAGCACAAGTTGTGCAATAGCCTCATTTTTACATCTTGCCCCTGAAGAAGAGGGAAGAATTACACCTTGATGGTGACTCAAAAAAGACAGCAGATGCTGACAGGGTTCTTTTGATTAAACAGGAGTTATAGAACTATGTCTAAATTGTTCCGATTTGATTTGAACATTATATTTTATCAGCAAATAACATGTGTTTAATTATAGAAGTAACTAAAACAAAGCATGAAAACATGTGGTTCTACAATGTTGGTTTTTTTTTTTTTTTTTTTTTTTGAGATAGGAGTCTTGCTCTGTCACCTGGGCTGGAGTGCAGTGGCGTGATCTTGACTCACTGTAACCTCTGCCTCCCGGGTTCAAGGAATTCTCCTGCCGCAGCCTCCCGAGTAGCTGGGATTACAGGCACCCACTAGCACGCCCAGCTCATTTTTTGTATTTTTAGTAGAGATAGGGTTTCACCATGTTGGCCAGGCTGGTCTCAAACTCCTGACCTCAAGGGACCCTCCCACCTCAGCCTCCCAAAGTGCTGGGATTACAGGTGTGAGCCACTGTCCCCAGCCTTGTTCCCCAATATTCTTTTGGCTTGTTTAATTCTAAGAAAAAGAGTCCAAGATAGGGTTCAGGAGCATTCTTTTCCCGAGATATCCCTGGAGTGAAAATGAGTGTTGGATGATCACTATTTTGGGTACTAATTGACCAGTATTGAACAGCTGAGCTCCAGGGATAGAAAGATATCTAAGGCTTGACCAGTGAGGATTCCCAAAGTAGTGGGGAAGCAGATACAAAAATCAGTTAAGTTGTGATAGTGTAGTAAGTGTTGCAATAAAGGTATACCCACAGAACAGAGAGGGCCGAGGCTAGGGAAGCTTGAGCAGGATTCAGACTTTCATTAGGCACAGAGGCGAGAGAGCAGCTCATGGCAAGGGCCAAGAAGCTGCCCACTGTTTTGTCTGGAATATAGTGGGAAAGTGCAAAAGGAAGTCCTGGAGCAGCAGGTTGCAACCAGGCCATTGTGCCAAGGAGCCTGGTCTTGATCCTATAGGTGGAAGGTGGCTGGTAGAGTTTAATCAGCAGAAGAAAAAGAAATGAGAATGGGAACATGAGTTAGGTGACAACTGGATGAAGATGGACCAGACATAGAAAGCCTCATGTCAGGAAACCAATTCTGCAGTGGTCTCCTGGCAGGAAATGAGGCAGACCTGAACTGAGCCTACCTCAGTTAGTGACCAGTCTGCTTTAAATTCAACCCTTCTGCCAGATGGTTTTAAAAATGTATGAGCCCATTACTGAAAAACAGAAAGTCTTCGAAGAGAAAGGCAGACCAGGAAGCACTGAGTGAGAAGTACCCAGTGTAAGGAAGGGCGTTTATTAATCCTCTCTCTTTGAACTAAATTCATTAGTGAAATCTGAGAAACTTTGGAGCTTCAATGAATTTGAAACTGGCATTTCCCTTTATCTGCATCTAGTCTATTTTTAATTTGCGGTTATATATTAGCTGATAAAAAAAGAAAAATGTCTTTCAGCAGTTGAAGACAGCTGATGAGAATCAGGCTCTCAGAGTGGGCGGTACTGCTGATGTTTGGTTTATGAGTGATACAGGAATCAACTTGTTGAAGCTCTCTACTTGTCAAAGCACCTTTAAATAATCCAAGCCCAGAGTTGTTTCATCTTCAGGCAAGAGAAAGTGAAAATGGCTTCAAAGGTACAACATCTCAGATAAACACTATAAAATGCATCCACACTTGCCTTTGAAATTGTAGTGGTTCAAGCACACGGAGACAAGCAACAATGTTTATTTCCTGAGACTAATGAGCTTGTCTGTCTTTGTCTATGATGATTGTTCTTAGAGACAAACAAAAATGTGAATTATATCTGACTGCTCTAAGAAGAAAAGACTGCCAGACTATTTTATTTTTTGGCAGTTATGTGCTTCAAAAAAGTGATTTTTTTCTCAATTCCTAGGAAGCAGGCAGAGAAATCACATTCCTGTGGACCAGTGCTCCTTAGTGGATGAGTTTTATGGCATGGTGGTGGTTTAGTTAGCAAGAAGCCCTGCCTGTTTTCTGAAGAGTACTATACTTGTCAAACCAGCTGCTACGACAGTGCAGGGTTGTGACTGGTGTTTTGGGGTTCTCTCTGTGCATAAGCCCTTTCCTTTTAATACAAACAGCAAGATCATCCTGTTCAGCAGCTGACGAATGACTATGTGCACCAAAAGGCAACAACGATGAGGCAACTGATGCATTTGTAACTCAATGTCTCGCTGAATTCCAGCTTTCTTTTCTCAAGGTGGTGAAACAGGAAGCAACATCCCATCAGGAAGAACCTGAGGGTGCCATCCAGTAGCTTCGCCTCACGTCACTGACTGCCCTCAGTCAGAAATCTTGACTTGCAACTTTGAAGGGTGGGTCTCTGAAGGAATTTCAGGGCTTACGCAGAGATGAGGTGTGTTGCTCTCTGAGGAGAACGAAGCTGGTTGGATCGTTGGAAGCCGCTCTGACTACACTTCACAAGCAAGGGGCACCTTTTGTGGACTGACATTTCAGAAAGGTAGGCGCCATCTCATTGCTGTGGTTAGTATTTGAGGACTTTCAAAACCAAGGTGGCTGTGATTCCGTGTGTGAGCTTGTGTGTAGTATATGTGTGCCTGGGTGCATGACAGAGACAGGGAGAGGAGACAGAGATTGGGGGAGAGGCAGCCAAATGAAGAAACGTTCATTTTTGGTCTGATGTTTGGGAGAAATGCAGAAAAGACAGACTTGGGGCTCTATGCTTTGTAGAGTTTTGCTTGGGAGTGTTTAGTAGTGGAGAGTAAATGTCGAGTCCAAACTTCCACTACTGACCTGCATTGCTCTCGGGCGAGTTTAAACTGATTCATTGAGGGTTAGGAAGAAAGGTTTGGGTAGTGAAATCACACACGGTTGAATGCTCAGCATAGCTTGATTTATCAGGAAAGCCCTGACTCCAGGTGGAATGAAAGGGGTCACCACAGATCTTTGCCAGGTGGCATGGCAAAGGCCATTTCAGACCATCTCAGAGTGCCTTAAACTGAGAACAAGGTGGGACTTGCTCACCCCACAGTGGCAAGCCTTCCTAAGCTGCTTCTGTCTTGAGAGATATAGTGCTCAATGTCACGCCAGGAGAAATTAGCTGTTTAGTTCTAAGGCTGCCAGTGTTATGCAGAAAAATGAAAAAAATCAAACTACTTTTTCTGATCCAAGCAAATGTTTAGCAAGAATGTTCTGTTAAGCGTTTTTATTTTTTTGAAACCTTTACACAAAGCAAGGGAAATAGAGCTTTAGGGCTGACCAGATAATGAATTTTAATTTATTCATTAACCCACAATGTTCAAGTGCCTTCTCTACCATAAGTGAGTGTTTGACTTTAAACTTCACGTTTTCATTGCCTTCCCCCCTACAAGCCCTTTGTTTTTCTTAAAAGGGGTTTCCATTTATAATTTCATCAGTAGAATTTCTGCATAAAGAGATAAGTTCTTTAAAGAGAAAATATGTATATGTTCAAAAAGGTAATAATTGTGTGGCCCTCTCATTAACACTATTTCTGCCTTTTTCTAAAATATCAATCAAATTGATTTACATAAGCTTGAAGATCATTCTGGGCTAATAATAATCTACATTTACTAAGTCCTTGCTGTGTGTACATGCATTTTCCCATTTAGGGCTCATGATATGCCACTTTCAGACGAGGAATTGAGGCTTAGTGAGATTTACAGTGGTACAGCAGGGATGCGAGAAAGCCACAGCTTTATTGCCTTTCTGCACACTAAGATTTATGATTTCAGCTCATTCTATATTCCCATTCTATTCCATTAACCCCCCACAGGGTCCTTGTGTGGAGGGATTCCTGAAGCCATGATAATATTCAAATACTCGAACTTGGTATCTTATAACAAAAGGCCAAAATCAATCAATCAATTTATCACCTGCTTCTGCTGTTAGGGGAAGGCTTGGTGTGGTGGACAGTACATTGACTAGAAAGACAGATCAAAATTCGAATTCCTGCATCCTGCTTACTAACTGTGACCCTGGCAAGTCACTGAAATTCCTTTTTTATTTTTTTGAGATGGAGTCTCGCTCTGTCACCGAGGCTGGAGTGCAGTGGTGTGATCTTGGCTCTCTGCAACCTCTGCCTTCTGAGTTCAAGCAATTCTCGTGCCTCAGCCTCCCAAGTAGCTGGGAGTAGAGGCATGTGACACCACACCTAGCTAATTTTTTTGTATTTTCAGTAGAGATGGGGGTTTCGCCATGTTGGTCAGTCTAGTCTCGAACTCCTGGCCTCAAGTATCTGCCCACCTCAGCCTCCCAAAGTGCTAGGATTCCAGGCATGACCCACCACACCTGGCCTCAGTGAAATTCTTCAAACCTCAGTTTCCTTATTTATAAGATAATTATTATAACATCCATCAAACGAGGTTGTTTATTATAAGACATAAAAAGGCAGGGTATGTCAAATGCCTTCCATAGGACCTGACAGAGGGTAGGCCCTTGGTAAACAGTATTCATTTCTCCATTTTGCAGTAATTTCTTCATACTCTTGACATGTTGGATCCTGTTCTAGGATTGGGGGTATCACCAGTGAACAAAGTAGATAAGTCCTTGCCCTCAGGGAGTTGCCTTTCCACTGGTACTTGTTCCTTATATCCTAGTGTACTTTCTTGGGAAATCACTTTGTGATTATCTTTCTTTGTGGAGCTGATCCAGCTTTCAAACAGCCTCTTAAACAAAGTAATGAATGTCCTATACCAAAAGTCCCCCAAAGCACAGTAAAATCAAGCAAAAAGCAAGAACATCAGATACTTCTTTTTCAAAAGTCAGTTTGTTGTGGTAGGCCAGGAAAGTTATGTTTTTACACACACACACACACGCACACACCGTTTATGTAGGTTTTCCCTGGTCTCCACACCACAGCAGAAGCACTGCCAGGAGCTGGCGGAGTGCTCATGGGAGGAGGGTGCTGGGCTGGCTCCAAGACAGCTCCCTCCGCTCACAGAGCATGGAGTGTATCGTGGCAACTGTTCATTTATCTTGGGCCCCAAGCCATCCACACAAGAAGCTTGGACTTTCCAAGCCCTCCCCAACACGAATTTAGGGATGTGATGCAAAGATTGACCTGCAGATGTACACCTTTACAAGGATGGATTTGGGACAAAAGCGATTGACTTATGTTTTGGCAAAAAGCTTGCAGTCAAGTTCATCAAGTAGGCCAGCTGGCATCAAGAATGGGGTTTTGGCAATCTGTCTCTATGTTCGAATCCGGAGAAACTGCAGATCATAGCAGAGAGATAGCAGAGGGGAACACAGGGAAGCTCTCTCTGGAATCAGATGCAGGTAGATTCTTCTTTCTCCTGGAAACACCTCAACACACAATACAACGATCTAATTGATCTTATACAGCTCAAGTTTGTGGTTTTATTTACTGGGTGGACCCAGGATGATTGAAGAAATCCTTGTGCCAACCCTAGACAGACCAGACAGTTGGCAGTATGAAAGAAGGCATTCTAAAGTAGCAGGACTTACTTTCCTAAGTCCTGTGCAACAATCAAGCCCATCATTTTACAGCCATACTGTATGTGCTGCCTTAAGATTTGTTCTTGTAGCTGGAATTTACAATGATGAAAGCATAAATGAAGCTAAAAGTCTAATTAAAATAAATAAATTAGGGCTTATGTATAAAAACCCCAATTGGCAAGTGAACGGAGAGATTAAGAATCTTTGACCTTGTACAAAACTGTAACAGCCACAATTCTCCACAGGGCTTTCTGTTGATGGTGGACAGATGTTCAATCGTAAATGGGCTTCAGTTAGATCACTTCCAAAGGTTGTTATTATCATAATTTCAAGGCTGAGAAGTTCCATTAATAAATAGAAAATAGCTCTCATGAGAAGATTTGGCTTGGATGTCCATGAAACAAATTTTACCTTTCCCAAATATGAGAATTTTAAATTTCTTCATCTGTGAGTATCTTCCTGCTACTCAAATATAAAATTAAAGGGTTCTGGTTATTTATTTTTTTGGCCTACCTGGCCACTGGAAAATCTGTGGAGACAATTTGTGCTAGTGGTGGGATTATATGTTTCAATCTAATGGAAAGTTTCCTTTTTATTGTTTTCTGAGTTAAATCTTTAGGAAATACCAGGAAACTAAGATATTTAACCAAAATCCCCAAATCTGTCTGCTCAGGATTGGTAAACACACACTCACATTCATACACACACATGTGTATGTGCATAATATGAAAACACAACCAAAAGATGCATGCATTTCTCATTAATGGAAAAAGAGTAAAGTTCACAGGTAAGGCATATGTTTAGGTTATTTGAAGAGGTAAAATATTACATTAAGGAGCTTGAAACCATTTTTACTTACTATATTCAGGTTCTAAGATGAAGTACTTAGTGAAGAAAAATCATATGCGATAATCCATTTAATTATCTGCCGGGATAAGTTCTATTTGTTTGATTCTGATTTCTTTGCCAGACATATTTTACTGGATAGTCAATAAATACTTGTTGATTAGATTGACCCTGACACAGGCTGAACAATAAACTAATCATTTCAAAATTTAAGCAGAAAATTCTGAAAACACTTTCTTCAATAATGAAGATTACTTGACATCATTTAATAACTAACTTGGCTTCAATTTCTTCCCCTCAAAGTTTGTTTTCTTGTTTGACATATGATTAAAAACTTTAAAAACATACAATATGCTGATGCTGAACAAATGTCAAATTCTGCAGATTAGCAATTTTCATTTGTAATGTTCACATCAGAGGATCATTACTATATTCCACTTTGGGTCAAAGTTACAGGGTTTCATAATGAGCTATTCCTATCCCATTAGCTGTAACTTGCTCTACTGGCCTGATTCCAACAGAGATCTGCCTTGTGTGGAATTCTGGGCTATAACTAATTGTGTAAGAGTAAAACTTCAGAGCTTTTCTAGATGATGACCATAAAATCGTATGCAACTTGAATTTTCCTAAGTGATTGTTGTGTAGATTACACTATTGCAGTGATTTTCAAACGTTTTTAACCATTACTGATAGTAAGAGATACTTTTCAGATCTCAACTTAGGACACATACACACACACAATTCTGAAATAATAGTTTCATAAAACAATACTTATAGGTATTGATGCTTTCTATTTCATTTCATTACACTCTACAACATTTCTGGTCATAACCGACTAATTAATTTTGTGACCTACTGGTAGTGGTTCTCAATACTGTCTGAAAATTAAAATCAACTAGGGAACAATAGGCCAATGGAATGGACTAAGATGCTAGAAAAGAACCTCCACAAATGTGGACTTTTGATTTATGACAACATTGGCACTACAGGAAAGGACGGCCATTTGAATGTCCATGTACAAATAAATGAGTCTTGATTCTCATCTTAAAATTCATACAGCTCTAAGTATTAATCTAGATGTGATAGGTAAAACAATGTAACTTCTAGATCTTCACTGTCCTATATGGCAGCTGCTAGCCATGTGTGGCTATTGAGTACCTGAAATACTAGAACATTTAAAATTACATATGTTACTCCCATTTTTTCCTACTGAACAGCATTGTTCTAGATGACAAAACAGAATATATGTATGACCCTGGGTAGACAGTGATTTCTTTTTTTTTTTTTTTTTTTTGAGATGGAGCCTTGCTGTGTTGCCTAGGCTGGAGTGCAGTGGCACAATCTCCGCTCACTGCAAGCTCTGCCTCCTGAGTTCACGTCATTCTCTTGCCTCAGCCTCCTGAGGAGCTGGGACTACAGGCGCCTGCCACCATGCCTGGCTAATTTTTTGTATTTTTAGTAGAGACGGGGTTTCACCGTGTTAGCCAGGATGGTCTCGATCTCCTGATCTTGTGATCTGCTCGCCTTGGCCTCCCAAAGTGCTGGGATTACAGGCGTGAGCCACTGCACCTAGCGATTTCTTAAACAAGATACAATAAGTACTAACATGATGAAAAAGATCTATAAATTGATTATGTTAAAAATAAGAACTTCTGTTTCTCAAAGCATACCACTAAAAGAGTAAAAGACAAACTGCAGGAGAGGAGACATTTGCCGTGCAAATAACATGTAAGGAGTCATGCATGTAACATGACTTGTTATGCATGTAACAAACAAGGAGTCCTATCCAAAATAGAAACAAGGCAATTTTGAAAGATAGACCACCACAACAGAAAAATGGGCAAGAGGTTTGAACAGGTACTTCACAGAAAAACATATTCAGACAGCCAAGAAACATGAAACATACTCAACCTTGTTAGCTTTCTGGGGAATGCAGATTAAAACCACAATGAAGTACCACTACACACCCACCAGAAAGGTGAAAATTTAAAAGACAGACAATAGAAATGTTGGCAAGGATATTAAACCACTGCAACTCTCATACGTCACTGGGAGGAGTGTAAATAGTCACAACAGCTTTGAAAAACTGTTCAGCAATATCTGTTAAACTGAATATACATATGCCTTATGACCTGGCGTTTCCACTCCCAGGTATATGTTCTACAGAAATGCATTCACGTATTTACCTAAAGCATGTTCAAGAATGTTCATAAATGGTACCTTTAAGTGTTATCCCAAACTCAAAACAACATATTTCCATCGACAACAGAATGGGAAAACAGATTGTGATATAGTGATATAGTCATGGGATGGAATATTAAAAGTCGATGAAAATGAGTTTGCTACTGTTACATGCAACAATATAGATGCATCTCAGTCCTAAAAGTTGAGTGAAAGAATCCAGATGCCAAGGAATGTGCTCAAAACAATTGTATTTACATAAAGTTCAAGAGCAGGCAACATGAATCCATGGTGGTGACAGGAGAGGCATGAGGAAGAGTCTGGGATGCTGGTCATGTTCTTTTGTGCTTTGCTTCTTTACCATCTGTATGTTATACTTTAATAATTATATTACACTAACAATACAGCAGTGACAATACTGATACCAGGACTGCACCTTCAGAGATCTTGGTTTAGTTGATCTGGTTAGGTAGAAAGCATGGTCTAAAAATCTCTCCCAGGGAATTCACATGTAGAACCAGGGTTGGGAACCAGTGCACTAATGGTTCACAACTGGTCATTTGAAAACCCATGTGCTATGACAAACTGTAATTGTTACACCAGGCTGTGCTAGGCCCTTACTATCTCTGCTCAAGTTGCACTGACTTGAAGACATAATTCGTATTGAGAAATGTTAGCAACGTAAGGAGTCACAAAGTTAACTGCCCTAGAAAGCCGGTCAGGTGCCTGAAAACAGTTGGCCAGGTTGGTAAGTGCGTGTTCCATTTAAGGCCTGTGGCTCCAGTGATTCTTGCCAGTCTTCTGAGTTTCTGAGTGAAGCTGCAAATCTGGATTTCTATGTGCAAATTCCTGAATTTTCAGTGTTGGCTCAAATTGTTTTAAAGCCCCATGCACCAGTCCAAAGTGATTGGTAGGCCCAACTTGGCCAGCACCAAGCTCTCCCATTGGTTTGAAACTCTGACTTAAGTTTTAGACCTATTATAGAAGGATGCTTATGGGCACAGTTGTATAATATATTAATTATGTTTCTCTTTTTATGCTTCAGGGATGTTGTGAAACAAAAGCTGACATTTATATATATACATATATACAGTATTTGAGTTCCTCAGTAGAAAGCTATCATATATACTCAGGTAATTATTTTATTTTATTTTACCTCTACTGTGTTTTCTTAACTATAATCTTGGGAAATTAACATCTGTGACTCAGAATTTGATTATCTGGCATTGTTTTGCATATTCTAGGGACAAGTGGAGTTTGGGCAAAGCCAGTACCATGCTATTCTCTATGAAATACTATAGATTTGTATTCTTTCCTTTTGAAGGGGGAGATGCAGGAGAAAGCTTCTTGTGACAGCAGCCGGTAGCAAAGAGCCATCATTGGGTGGCGTTTGCTGTCTGTGCTCTGGTCTTCCCACCCCCACAACACTTGCTGTTCTGATGGGAAGGAAGGAAGAGCTGGCTGTGCTGGGCAGGCCTCTAGCTTCCAGCATCTTACCTGGAAAGCTAAGGCCTTCCACATCCCTTCAAAACCACATCCCTTCAAAATCATAAAATATGACCCCAAATGATAAAATATGATCATTTTTATGAGGAAGAGTCATTCATGAAGCATGTTCACAAATATTGATGAAAGGCAAAGTCAGGTAACGTAGAGGGGAGGAATTGCACTTTTACCGTTAATGCCTAAATTTGCGTCTGGCTCTGTATCACCTTGAGCAGTTGCTTTATCTCTCTAAACTTCATTGTTCACCTGCAAATTGGAAGCATGAATAATTATTATTGTTGTAAGGATTCAATGAGTGTGGGTGCAACATTATAAGCTGTGGTATATACAGTTGTTCGTTATAATTTTAATCATCTCATTTACTTTTTGTAATGGTCTGTGAAAAGCTGGTGTTATTATTCCCAGTTTTGACCTGCAAGAACCAGATATTTATGCTGCTGGATGCCTGATCCCAGGTCTATGCTCTCCCTGCACCAGCTGTGCTTGCTCACACAGAGCTTCCCCTCCTCCCCACCCTGCCCACTCCTAGTGGGACGGTGGCGGGCTCAGGCCGAAGGGGCTCCCATCCAAGGTAACCCCATGCCTTGGGCCTATCATTTTCTACACCTTACCAAAAGTTTTGCTAAACAGCAAAGGCAGTTCATCACACATGTATGTTCCCAGACTGCTTTTTAGTGAAGGTGACAGTGGTGAAGAGGTAGCCTACTGGGAGGAAGAGAAGGAGGAAGCATTGTAAGCCACAGAGTGAAGAAATACTTCCTGCTCACAAAGAAAGTGCTCGCTGTGAGAAGGAGCAGTTCAGCGGGGCCTTCAGGAGCCACATGAGGACTTCTGTCTTGGTCATGCTATCAGCCCCTCTGGTGGCTACACAGCCCGAACAGATCTTTGGCTTCCAGAATTCACAGGACTTCTGGAGGTTCAGACCTATCCCAAGGCCCTGTGGACAGGCCTACCCCAAACATTTGCAGGACACACGGCAAGAATACAAATGGAGGCACCAGCCCTCAGCTGGGCCCGGTCTTTCCTCCCAGCCCCACTTATGTCCTGCTCCGCTAGGAGCCTGGTGTGCATGTGTGTGGCCACTGCATGCTACGTCCCCTGCCTTCCCCTCCCCAAGTCTTCTTTGGGCCTTCTCCAGGCCTAGCATTATACTGTGCTGTCACTTTTAAGAGGACAGACTTAGAAAGGGGCCCGTGCAGGTCCTGGAAGTGGGTTCAGAGCTGCTCAGGCAGGGAATCCTAGGATCCTTGATTACCTACCAAGTGTGGAGAGGGGGCATGGATGTGGGTGTGCATGTCTACTTGAACCTATCGACTCCTCGCCCAAGGGAGAAGTGAGGCCAGAGGAGGGCCAGAGGGGGGTCTTTTAAATTAAGGCCAGATGTAAGTGTGGGGCTGCCCCTGAGGATCAAGCATAGTGTCCTGGTACACAGTTGGCACTTAATCATACCTTCGACTGATGTGTGACAGAGTGACAAAGGCTGAGCAATTTCAGAATTGCTGTGGAATATCTAAGTATTGCTCTTCTTCCACCTCCATGCTCCATAAACATCGACCTAGCAGCATGGCAAAGGTTGGAGTGGCTGGGATTTCATAAGATGGCAGATGGGTGACATTCCCAACCTTGTGTACGAGCAGGAAGAGCAGTTTACTGAGAAACAGCTTCACTGGGCAGGGAAGAGAAACAATCTAAGGCTCTCCCTCTCTCCAAACAAGAGGACATCACTGAGGCTCAGATGGGTGTCTCTTGGTATATTTTTAGAATCCATGTAGGTTTAGTGTCTTTCATATGTATATTCCAGGGAATAATTGGTATATTTGAAGCTGAATATCATATGACTCTTCCGTTCACTTTTTTTTAGAGCATTTCTTTCCTTTAGAGCAACCTAAAGACATCTATATTTAAATTTCCTGAACGTGAATAACATCGAGGAACTCTGAATCCCCTCACATAGCACCCGGAGCTGCTGTTGGAAGGTGGGGATGGGAGTGAAGGGGGTCAGAGTGGTCAGTTCAACTCCAAGTCCACCTCCATCACTGTCTCATCTCCAGGGTTCTCCTCCACAAAATTTGGGCTTGTGATTCACAGTAGCACTTTGGCCAAGTATATTTTTTGGCGGATTTTTTTTTTTTTTTTGAGATGGAGTCTTTCTCTGTCACCCAGGCTGGAGTACAGTGACGCGATCTCGGCTCACTGCAACTTCTGCCTCCCGGGTTCAAGCGATTCTCCTGCCTCAGCATCCTGAGTAGCTGGGATCACAGATGCACACCACCACGCCCGGCTAATTTTGTATTTTTAGTAGAGATGGTTTCACCATGTTGGTCAGGCTGGTCTCGTACTCCTGACCTGGTGATCCGCCCGCCTCAGCCTCCCAAAGTGCTGGGATTACAGGCATGAGCCACCGCGCCCAGCCAGGCAGAATTTTTTAAAATAAAATATCCAATAAGTCTTACAGAAAGCATTTTAAAAAGAAGGCTTAGGGAACCCATTGGCCCCAAATAAAGATCAATAAAGGAGAATCAGAAGATCACATTGGCACATGTTTGATCCCCCAGGGAAAAGGAGCTGATGATGTGCCTGGCGTGGTGTTGAGCTAGGAAACCCCGTGTATGTTAGCACAGTATCGTCTCACATTCATACCAGCTGGTTTTCACTAATAGGCAGAGAGATGATGTGAAAATTGTGTAAATGCATGTTGACAGAAATTTAAGGATACTCCTTTGAAAGAATGTGTATTTGAAAAGTCTGGAAATTTTTATTTTTAAATAGTATGTTACATTTTCAAGCAATATGCCCAAGACTTTTTCTGCCAGACATCTTTGCAAGTGAAGTATCTCTAAATTCAAAGTCATAGATTTAATCATTAATCAAAAAAATTGAATAAATGAAATTTATTCTCTAATGTTCCAGGCACTGCAGATATCCCGTATGAGCCATTCTCTCTCTCTCTCTTTCTCTCTCTGTCCTTCTCTTTCTCTCTCTTTCTCTTTCTCTCTGTCCTTCTCTCTCTCTCTCTGTCCCTGTCTCTCTCTGTCACTCTGTGTGTGTGTTTCTCTCTGTCTCTTTGTCCCTCTCTCTGTGTCTCAGTCATTCTGTGTTTGTCTTTGTCTGTCTCTCTGTCTCTGTTACCCCCTATCTATTTAAAATCGGGGTGTTATACATTTTTTTCTTTAAGAGGATTCTTGCATTAGATAGGGCTAGACAGAAAAGACTAGCCTTTTTCCAGTATGAGGTCTTATGATTTATTTTCTCTTGGTGAGTAGTTAGCAAGGGCTGGTGATCACTGACAGAGGGAGCAGCTGCCCTGGCCAGAGAGATGAATGACCCATCCCCATTTGCTCAAGGTAGAAAACAGTAACTATTCCAACAGGTGCCTAATCCCCCAGCTCAATGCCATTGGCCCTTGGCCAGAGATATTGCTATAACTTTTCTTGTGGTTTCGGAGTCTGAGAAGAAAGCAGTTGAGACTATATTTGGGGATGTTTTTCTGTACTCCTTCACTATTTCCCTGCCTCTCCTGTAAGCACTCACACCCACTGCACCCCACCCTCCTCCAAGAACTACTAGGAACTTTGTCATCTTGTTCTTTTCCAAGGGGTGCTTTATCTTGCGGGGGCTGTAGGCTGTACAACAGGAAACCCTGCCTGCAAACATTACATAACAAAAACATATTTTAAAATATTAAAATTTGGAGCTTGCTTCATCAGTGTACCTTAGTAACCCCAAATCCTTTCCTAAAAGTGACCCGGCTTCCTCTTTATCTGTGGGCGAGAGACAGATGTTCCAAATTCCTTCTTGATCAAGAGATGGCCTCACACCCTCCTCTAGGTCCTACTGTTTTTCATAAAATGATTCCTTTGGTGGCACTGCCCAAGCAAGTTTCATGAGGTAAGAAATGCTGCTGTCACTGAGGAAATGAGTCACCCTGCAAATGACACTATCCCTCAGAAAAGCCAGTCCCCCACCAACACTTGGTCAGGGTGACCTAAACCCTGATCAGGGTGTTGTAGGAAATGAGGGACTGCTGGCTGGCCATCGTGCCACTTGGAGGCACAGTGCCATCGATGAGGAAATGTAAATAGTGACTGCAGTGCCAATGCCAACAGTATATCGGGCACTTGCCATGTGCCAGGCATTACATTAGGTAATTGAGACACATGATGTACTTTATTTAATCCTGATCTAGAACTTACAAAATAAACATAAAATGTTGTGTCTGTTTTTACAGACTGACTTGTCCTAGATCCGTTAGCTATTCAGTGGCAGGACTGACCTTCAAACTGGGCTTCCTGACTCCAGAGCCACAGTTCTAAGTTTTCGGGCTCTGTGAGGAATTCAGGGCTTAGAAAACATCGCTTACCCTAAGCCATGTAGTTGGAAAGTGGTGAAAATGGCATTCAGATTCCCAAACTCCTTTTATTGGCAAGCCACTAGGTCCTGGGTTCTCACATGCCTTGTCCTGGAAATCCTACTCCCGTTTGCTGGGGTTGGGAGGGAGAGCTGGGCATTCTCCCAGGTGAGGCCCATCTTTGGAAAGCTTGGAACCACCTGACACCGCAACACAGACTCTCCAGGGCCTGTCCCTGGGTACTTTACTCAGCACAGTTGGTACCGGTTATGTAGGCTTTCCTTACTGAAAGACGGCGGTGAAACCAGTTATCTATCCAGTAGTGAGAGAGGTGAGAACACCATGGGGGACGTTCTCCCATTTCTCTCTCTGGGAAATCTTTTAAAACTTAATATTTAATTTTATTGTTTAAATCAGCCTGACATCTGATTCTTTCCTGTACCCAGTAGGTGAGGATAATAAGATGAGGTTACTACGTAACACTTAGCCAGCACATTACCGTGTTCAGGTATGTCTGTGTACCTAATCTCTCTTAGTCGCACGACAGGTCTTTGTGGTAGATGGAATTAACCCCATTTAACAGGCCAGTAAACAAATATTCAGAGAGATCGAGTTGCTGAGATCACTCAGCTATTAAGTGACAGGACTGGCCCTTAAACTGGGTTTCCTGACTGCAGGGCCACTGTTCTCTCGAAAGTTTTTAGGCTCTGTGCAAGACTTATAGCTGCTTGTGGTATGTGAAGTGCTGCATTCACTCATTTTTGTTTGTTATTTTTACTGTATTCATCAACTGCTAGCTTGCAATCTGTATAATGGCCTTACCCACCCCTTTCTAACCGGATGAGGTGATGGGAAGCCAGTGCAGCACCCTTGAGTGGCACACAGGAGGTCTTTGCAGACACTAAGGCAATCCTTTAGTCTCTCAAATGGGAAAGCTGAGACAGAACCAGGTGACTAACCTTAGGCCCTTTGTGACTTACTGGCAGCAGGTTCCCAACTCCTTTGCTCTGCCCTGGACCAGTCACTTGTGCCTGACACTAATAACAGGGTAATTTGCGAGGCATGATGTGTAACTCACCAGGTGAGGGAGGAGAGTTCGTGAAGATGGCCAGTGGAGAGGAGCAAGATGTTTACCAGCAACTGGAAAGGAAATGCTGACAGGATGCTCCTTGGATTAACATTTCTTAGTGTTGCAACACCATTGCCTGCTTACCCAGCCACCAACTTACATTTTACATTCCTCAAGTGAACAACCAAAAGGTGGGGAGGGGAGTTCTACCTTTGAAAACAGAACTATCCATCTCATAGTGTTCCTCCCCATCACCTTGGACCCCTCTTTTTGAACCCTAAGATTTACATTCTTCTAAGACATATCTGTTCTGTGACTTTGTTTTACACCCCTCTGACTTCAGTCATACCTGTTTTTCTGCACATTTCTATCCACATTACCAGTCTAAGTCAACTTCCTGGCTCACTTACCTCCCTGGTCCTGAGAGGGCCTTTGGCAATCTCTGTCGAGGTAATGATGAGGCCAAGATGAGCCCAAGTGGATTAAGGTGAAGGGGCCTTGGGAGAATTCCATTTTGGTGAGCACTGCCTCTTGGAAAGCCATGTGCCATTGTGTCTTTATTACCTCCACACTGTAAAGTCATTTTACAGGTAGATTTCAAGAGCCTGTCTTCCTGCTGACTAAGGGAGTACACTTTGTATTTTCTCTGAAATTGTTAAAATCGAAAAGATTCCAATAGTTAGCTGTTTGTGTGAGTAAAATGGCTGTGATAAGTTTTTATGTAGGTAACAAACTTGCCTTACTTCAAATCAGTTTAATCCACGTATTATCTGTGTCAAGCCATTAGCTTTTGTATATGAAACATTTACTATAAAAATTAGCCTCTTAAAAATATTAATGTGAAATAAATCACCATTTACTCAGGGGAAACTAGGTGTGTATTGGAAAAACACTGGCTTCTGGCTTTCCTGGGTTCACTCAGATACAGCAACTATATTTCCCTGGACTCATTTTCTTCATATCTGTAGCGCTGGGCTAGATGTTGCATGATTTTTAGAATAAAATTTGCTTTCACTGATTTGAATAATCAAATAAGAAAAGAGTGATAAATTTTCCTAATGTTGAATCAGTAGTAACAATATTTTAAAAGTTTAAGCCACCCAGAATTTATCATGTTAGTACATCAATTATTTTTTATGTTTCTTTCTAGTTTTTATTTTTATGCCCACACACATACATATGATATGTATAAGATAGTATCATCTAATGAGATCATATTCATCATATAATTATAGTATGATATAACTTTGAATTTGGATTTTACTTTTTAATATGTCATTAGGAATTCTCATGTTGATAAATTTTATAATTTTTAACATTAGATATTATTATCTGGAGTTAATATTTCAAATGTGCTTAAACATTCTGGTTTTTAAAAAACTAATATTGCTAACATTGAAGTGCTATTTATTAACTGTAGCTTTCAAAACTTGTGTCCAGTTTTATGTTTTATGTATATTCCCAGGTACACTTGAACATTTTAGTGACTCCTAAAATGTATTATCTAGTTTCCAAAAGGATAGTATCATCTGTGTGCCACCAGTAACAGATGCGTGCAGTAGTTTTACTATATCGTAGTTAGCACTGAGTATTATTTTTAAATAACTTCTTCTAACTTAATAAGTGTCAATTAAAGAATTTTAGGACCTGGAAGTTTATTTAGTTCCCTTCCTTAGAAGGGCAGTTTCATGGTATTTAATAGCTTGACTCCAATTTATCATTTAACAGACATGAAATAAAGCGATTTACAAGCATTTACCCACTTACTCATTCTAATAACCCTGCAGGGAGGTACAATGATCAACTCCATCTTGTAGATGGGAAAACTGAGGTCATGCTAGTCGTCCATGGGCACATGGCTAGTTAAATGTCAAAACTAGGCTTTAGACCTGAGGAGCCTGGCTCCAAAATCCATGTGCTTGACCGCTGTGGTATATGTATTGAGCACTTACTATTTGTACACTTACTATATGCCAGGTTATGGAACCTTGGGAGATCTGGGGCTCTGGAAAGCCTAGATGAGGATCTTACAGATGCTTAAATGGAGACTTGAGGATTAAGGAGGAGAGAGTGAGGTGAAGGGGTGAGCAGAACATTCCAGGCAGAAGGAATGGCCTATGCACATGCCTCAAGGCTAAAAAAAAGAACTTTGACAGTAATTCCAGCACTTTGGAAAGCTGAGGTGGAAGGGTTGCTTGAGCCCAGGAGCTTGAGACCAGCCTGGGCAATATAGTAAGACCTCATCACTACTAAAAATGAAAAACTAGCTGGGTGTGGTGGTGCACGCCTGTGGTCCCAGCTACTTAGGAGGCTGAGGTGGGAGGATTGCTTGAGCCCAGAAGGTCAAGGCTTCAGTGAGCCATGATCATGCCACTAAACTCCAGCCTGGGTGACAGAGCAAGATCTTATGTCAAAAAGAAAAAAGAAAAGAAAACAAGAACTTTGCCTTTTGCTTTCAAAGATTAGAAAGCAGACCCCTCACAGTTGCAGTATCACAGACTGAGGGGAAGCGGAGCACAGAAGGACTGGAAAAGTAGGCAGGGGTCCAACCGCCCAGGGCTCTCCTGCAAGCATCTCAGTTACAGGAGAGTGCAGGGAGAGGGAAGATAGGGAGCTGCCTCCAGACAGAGGTGGAATCATTTTGGACAAAAAGCCTCCACAGAACCTTCCCCAAGTGGAGTTTCTTCTGCACACAACAGGAGACAGCAGTAGCTGCCTGGAGCATTTCTAAGAATTAATTCATTGGCTCAAGATTTCGGTTAGGAAGGGACTGATAGATGGCAACCTAGATCACAGTATATTGTGAAGTTTTATTACAGAGCCAAGAGAAACACATCTTGAAGGGAAGAGCATGAGGGGAGAGCTCTGGCCTGGAAGGGAACTTGACTATGTCTAATTGGCATTTTTGAGGTTTATTAGTTTTGCTAGGAAAATATCCCAATTATGTTTAGTAACAATGAGAAAGTATTGCCCTAGTGGAAGGTGACAGCTGGCTCATGGAGACATTAATTTAAATTTTGGAATCAGTGGGAGCAAAAGGGCAGAATCACATCTTCCTGAAACCTCAAGTCATCACCTAATTTATAAGCACAATAAAGTAAAGCAAACTCTACCAACAGTGTTAGGAAGGAAAATGAGAGGGCTCTCCCTTCTCATTTGGACTTCAGAGGCCTTTTTTGACTTGCTCAGAATACCCTCAGCCTTTGATATCTACTATTAGAGTAAAGCACATAAAGATGGTTGGACATTTCCATCAAGGCAGGCTGCGTCCAGTCAGGATTAGAGTAATGTGAGATTGGCTAGTAACAACCCTGACGAATATAGGACTAACAGGCATAAGAAGCAGTCACACCTCTGGGATATTGAGCACCCAAGGAAGAGGCTCCCCACAGGCTGACATGCAGACCCTCTTGAAAGGAGTCTTTATGGTACCAGCAGAACTTGCTGGAAACCAGCCCTCTGGAACTTGCCATAAATCTGCCCTATAGGGCTCTGGGAGAGCTGCTCGTTAGCAGGTATCTCCCTGGAGGCACGCTGCCACAATAACCCAAGGGAGGTGCTGAAATCTGCTGGCGGCTGGGGGTTGCTGGAGCCCTTCACCGTGTGCCCCGGATCTCAAAAGCAAAACCCTTTCCTCCCGCCATCTTGCTCCATGAACCTCTTCTGACAAAGCTTCCTGACCAGCTGGCAAAGGGAAAATATGTAAAGGGATTGGATCCATTTTCCCAGAGCAGGCAAAAAGGATGAATTTGGAGTTGAGAGGCATTAACTTGACAACTGGCCCAAGCTTCAAGAAAGAAGCCCTGTAAGAAGAGCAAAGACATGATGCTCCTCTCCAGGGCATGTAACAGAGCATTAATGGAAACCCAGGCTCCCAATGGACTTACGATGCTCCTCTCTAGGGCATGTAACAGAGCATTAATGGAAACCCAGGCTCCCAATGGACTTACGATGCTCCTCTCTAGGGCACGTAACAGAGCATTAATGGAATACCGGGCTCCCAGTGGACTTACGATGCTCCTCCCCAGGGCAGGTAACAGAGCATTAATGGAAAACCAGGCTCCCAATGGACTTATGATGGAAAAAGTCCCTGGATTATTTTTTTAAATTGAGTTATAGAAGTTCTTTATATATTCTAGATAAAAGTTCTTTATGTTGCAGATATTTTCTCCCAGTCTGTAGTGTGGCTTTTTAATTCTCTTAATGTTTTTTTTTTTTCTTTGAGACGGAGTCTTGCTCTGTCACCAAGGCTGGAGTGCAGTGGTGTAATCTTGGCTCACTACAACTTCCACCTCCAGGGTTCAAGAAATTCTCCTGCCTCAACCTCCAGAGTAGCTGGGATTACAGGCACCTGCCACCATGCCCAGGTAATTTTTGTATTTTTAGTAGAGATAGGGTTTCACCATGTTGGTCAGGCTGATCCTCGAACTCCTGACCTCAGGTGATCCACTCACCTCAGCCTCCCAAAGTGCTGGGATTACAGGTGTGAGTCACTGTGCCCAACCTTAATGGTATCTTTTGTTGAGCAGAAGTCTCCATGTTTTAAAGTCTACTGGGAAACAATACAAAGGATAGCTCTTGTTTACTTATCTTTTCTGTTATTTTCTCTGTATTATTAGAGTCACAGTCTCACCTGTTATAACAAATAGAACTCAAAATTCAATAACTAAGATAGAAATTCATTTCTCTTGCATGTCACAGTACAGACATGAGTGATGAGTGGCCCAGGGCTAATGAGCTAATTGGCTTTAAAAATCACTCCTGTCCTGTCAGCCACATCTCCAGCTATCAGGAAGGCAGAGAGAAACCAGGACATGCAGCTTGGTCTTTAGGGAGATTACGCAAGTCAATTCCACCCCCATGTCATTGACTGAGGCATAGTGACACGTGCCACGTCTGGGGAGGCTGGAGAATGCTGCTTCATGGAGCAGGCAGCCACATGCCAGGTGTAACTGGGGTGGGGGCTGGGGCTGTGTAACTACAAAGGATAAATGGATACTTGGGAGCATCCTGATACCACTTAATGACATCTTTGAGGTGATACCATATTTTTGTCACAAATATTCTGAATTTTTCTTTTTTTTTGAATCTCTAAGTCTATTATGAATTTCTTCCAGGCTTTAATATAATTGTAAAATTTTGTATAGGAGAATTCCTTAAAATTATTTTTTGTCTTGTAGTAAGTTAATTGCTCCTCTACATTACAGTATAGGATATTTTTCTTTTTTTTTCCTCTTCAGTTTTTTTTTACAGTTATAGCCTAAGGCATTTATAGTTTGTTTTTAATGCACTAACTTAGAAACAGTAAATATCCTTCAAGGTTAAGTCATTCTATCATTTGCGTTGTCTTCTTCATGTGAAATGGTACAATTTTAAATGCATTTAGAATTGGAATTTACAGTGGGCTTGGTCTTAACACTGTGCACAGGAGGTGCGTAGCTGCTAATGTTTTCCTTTGTGTTTTATCTTAAAGGCATACTATTTTTTGGGGGCTGAGTTTGTAGAGCTGGTTTCAAAGAAAGCACAAACAGACTAATGTAGATAAACATGTTTACCCGACCCTTTAACCAAATTTTAATAATTGTTTTACAACTAATAAAAATGAAGTTGTTTTTAGATAATTAAATCAGATTTTATGGTTGGCTGAAGCATCACTCTTTGATTGTTCAAAAATGCATTCTAGCCCCAGTAAGCTTTACATCCATTCGTTCAATAAATACTCACTTGGTGTCTACTGTGTGGCCAGCTCTGAGTAGGCAATAGCGAGCAAGACAGAAAAGGTCCTTCTGTTACAGAGCTGACTTTCCCTTCACCAGAGAATGCTGGTCACCTATAACCTAGCTGGTCACCTGACCTTCAAAAGCTCTTGCCAACTCATATCTTCCAACCATAATAATATTCAGAGATTGCGAATGTTAACTCAATTGCATCTTTTCACTTTGTCAGTCAGAAAAATACGTTTACTTCAGTTTGACTTGTTTGCCCACCTTGCCATTTCTTGTTCCTGCTGTCTGTCTGAGAGAGACCTTCTGTTCTGTAGAGATAATTTCTTGTTGCTCTCCTCTATCTGAGAGATATGTTCTGTAGCGATATCTTCTAAGCTGGTATGGAATTTACAGTATGAATTGGATGAATAATCACCAGATGTTGTCCAAAGCCTCAGCTTGGATTGGAGTTCTTACATCAGCAAAAGTTAGACTGCCATATTTTTTAATACTTTACAAAAATGTTGCTTCGAATAGTGATAAACTTGTGGCCCAGCTGGTTTCATTCCTTCCATCCTAAGGTCGAATGGAATGGTGTCCATCTGAGGAGGTAGCTCAACAGGCTTCATTTACACGTTGGGTTCTATACCCATGAGGTTAGAAAAGAATGACCATGAACCCCCTACATTAGCTACATTGTCTTCTTGGAAACTTTTGGCAGCTGAAGTCGAAAATAGGGTTTAAGAATTCCATAGTATTAGCAAAAAACACAGCTGAGGCTGAGATGCCTCATCCGTTACTATTGCTTCCCCCAAAGTACGAAGAAATAACCGCAGGCATTTTTCTTGCAAATATTTCATATTTAAAACAATAGCCTCAGATTTTTTTATGTAAATAAAATCACAATTTCTTCTGATATTTTTATATGAGTAAAAATTGCAGAACCTAGAGAATGCACAAGGGATGAGAACAAGGAGACTTCAGTAGCTGAAGAGAGAAAAAGGAACTGGGAATGACCCAGGGGTAAACAAGTACATTTGCTTCCAAGAGAATTCCAAGCAGAGATACTGAAGAGTTGTTAACAGAGTTCATTTTTAAATTGCCAGGAATTGCTAGAATTGAGTCAAATGACTAAAGACGGGAGATGGGCTAAGAACTTCATGTGGGCATCAGTGGGCTCCTGAGACTGACCGAAAAGTGAGTGAGTCACAATCAAAGTCCTTAAAGGACAGAAGCATTGTTGTGAAGGCTCAGGAATTTTTCACAGCAGTGACATGTGGGGTTTTAAACACACAGATATCTCTCCATCTCAATATTTTGTAACTGTCCTTTCCATCTGAGTATTGTTGAAGTATGGCAATGCTTACATAGTTAACCCAGCACAAAAGTATTGTTCTACTCACAGCATAGGTGATATGTTTTTTTCATCTACCAAGCATCTTTTTAAGGCTATTCAGGGAAGCCAGCAGCCTCCTTTACACGGAAAAAAACCACCTTAAGCAGTAACTAAGAGTGTCATTGTCAAATTTCCAACAGGAAGAGCAGGGGCAAAAATGGGAGAGAAAGAAGAGACAAATGAGCAAGTGAGTGCCCATTGTCAGCAAGACGAGGTCAGAGGCTAAACAGAGGGAGAAACTGACAAATGCTGCAGGCTGTGTACTTCCCAGTTATAAATCCTAAAAACAGGTACCTCTGCTACACTTAAGGTTCAGACAACCAAAGTGGAGTCATCAGTTTCTCTAAAGGAGGGTGTGGAAGATGCTGGATGTATAAGTCGGGGTTCTTGGTTGTAGGCAATAGAATCTACCTCTTTCTTAGTATCTTGAATAAAATACTTCATTGGAGGTGACTCACATCGTTGAAGGAAGGCTAGTGGACTAGACTTGGATGACAGTGGAAACCAAGGCAATCAGGAAAGCCAGGAAGCTGAGAGACTGCGACTATCTTTTCATCAGCAGCAGTCACGGCCGCCGCTGCCCCGGCAGGATGCCATCTGCTGCTGCTGCTGGATAACATTGTCTGCTCCAGAATCAATCCCAAGAAAAGCATCTGAATGACCAGCTCTAAGGTCAGGCCAATGCCAGCAGATGGCGAATGGCCCCCTTTGGCATTCACGATGGGAAAGGCATCGTACCAACTTCACACATGGTGGCAATTTTCCCTGACTACTATATGGGCTGGATGCTGAGCTGGTGGCGTGTCCAAAATGACATGTCCAGTACACTAGGATCAGGTAAGTGTGACTCTGAAGGATCCCAGAGGTTCTGGCTATGGGTTATCACAGGCTGTGGCCTTAGAGCAGCCATGGAGAGGCCATGAGAATGTGACTTGTTTCTTGCTAGTAGTCTGAAGTGGCAGAGAGGATTAGAGAAGAGTGACTGTCACAGTCTCCACTTCCTTTGTGTGTTTAGCCTCTGATCTCATCTTGAGGGAAGATGAGGCTGGCTGGAGGTGTAGCCTGGACCATTAAAGCCCATGCCTAGAGCTGAAATATTGGCTATGGAGTCTGTGACCGCCCTTATCTTCAAGGGGCCATCATCTGGGAGAGACATTTCTTCAGGAGAGTTCCATTTTGCTTTTTAAAGCATACTATTTTTTTCTTCCATAAAGTCATGAAATTTAAAGTCATGCTGAAGTCTGAACCTGGTTATATAGTCTTTATTTCTTTTATTTATTTTTCGGGGTTCGTGGATGCAAGCTTGACTCAGGAGAATTTGGGAGGTAAAACTTAAGCACCATAAATGAAGAACAGGCAGCTGCAGCATGAAATTCAGGATAAGCCATAGATTAAAAGGTGTGAAGGTTAAAAGTTGATGAAGCTGAGAAGGAGGCTTCCTAACTTTTTTATTTTTTTGGAGGTATAATTTACATACCATGCAATTCACCCATTTAACATGTGCAATTCAATATTTTTTAGTATATTTACAGAATTGTGCCACCAACACCACATTCAAATGTTAAACATTTTCACCACCTTAAAAAGAAACCCTGTACCCATCAGAAGCCATTTCTCATTTTCCCCCATCTGTCTCTACTTCTGCTTTACCTCACTAAGGAGCTACTAACCTACTTTATATCTCTTCTGGACATTTCATGTAAATGGAATCATACAATATGTGGCCTTATGTGTCTGGCCACTTAGCATCATCTTTTCAAGGGTCATCCATATTGAGCATGAATCTTTTCTATTTTCTTCAGTATATGCCTAGGAGTAGAATTACAAAGTCTTATGGAAACTGTATATTTTTTTTTTTCAAATATTCTGATATTTTATTTTATTTTATTTCTTTTTTTTTTTTTTTTTTTTATTATACTTTAGGGTTTTAGGGTACATGTGCACAAAGTGCAGGTTTGTTACATATGTATCCATGTGCCATGTTGATTTCCTGCACCCATTAACTCGTCATTTAGCATTAGGTGTATCTCCTAATGCTGTCCCTCCCCCCTCCCCCCACCCCACAACAGTCCCCAGAGTATGATGTTCCCCTTCCTGTGTCCATGAGTTCTCATTGTTCAATTCCCACCTATGAGTGAGAACATGCGGTGTTTGGTTTCTTGTCCTTGCGATAGTTTACTGAGAATGATGTTTTCCAGTTTCATCCATGTCCCTACAAAGGACACGAACTCATCATTTTTTATGGCTGCATAGTATTCCATGGTGTATATGTGCCACATTTTCTTAATCCAGTCTATCATTGTTGGACATTTGGGTTGGTTCCAACTCTTTGCTATTGTGAATAGTGCCGCAATAAACATACGTGTGCATGTGTCTTTATAGCAGCATGATTTATAGTCCTTTGGGTATATACCCAGTAATGGGATGGCTGGGTCAAATGGTATTTCTAGTTCGAGATCCCTGAGGAATCGCCACACTGACTTCCACAATGGTTGAACTAGTTTACAGTCCCACCAACAGTGTAAAAGTGTTCCTATTTCTCCACATCCTCTCCAGCACCTGTTGTTTCCTGATTTTTTAATGATGGCCATTCTAACTGGTGTGAGATGGTATCTCACTGTGGTTTTGATTTGCATTTCTCTGATGGCCAGTGATGATGAGCATTTCTTCATGTGTTTTCTGGCTGCATAAATGTCTTCTTTTGAGAAGTGTCTGTTCATGTCCTCTGCCCACTTTTTGATGGGGTTGTTTTTTTCTTGTAAATTTGTTTGAGTTCATTATAGATTCTGGATATTAGCCCTTTGTCAGATGAGTAGGTTGCAAAAATTTTCTCCCATTCTGTAGGTTGCCTGTTCATTCTGATGATAGTTTCTTTTGCTGTGCAGAAGCTCTTTAGTTTAATGAGATCCCATTTGTCGATTTTGGCTTTTGTTGCCATTGCTTTTGGTGTTTTAGACATGAAGTCCTTGCCCACGCCTATGTCCTGAATGGTATTGCCTAGGTTTTCTTGTAGGATTTTAATGGTTTTAGGTCTAACATATAAGTCTTTAATCCATCTTGAATTAATTTTTGTATAAGGTGTAAGGAAGGGATCCAGTTGCAGCTTTCTACATATGGCTAGCCAGTTTTCCCAGCACCATTTATTAAATAGGGAATCCTTTCCCCATTTCTTGTTTTTTCAGGTTTGTCAAAGATCAGATAGTTGTAGCTATGCGGCATCATTTCTGAGGGCTCTGTTCTGTTCCATTGATCTATGTCTCTGTTGTGGTACCAGTACCATGCTGTTTTGGTTACTGTAGCCTTGTAGTATAGTTTAAAGTCAGGTAGCGTGATGCCTCCAGCTTTGTTCTTTTGGCTTAGGATTGACTTGGCGATGCGGGCTCTTTTTTGGTTCCATATGAACTTTAAAGTAGTTTTTTCCAATTCTGTGAAGAAAGTCATTGGTAGCTTGATGGGGATGGCATTGAATCTATAAATTACCTTGGGCAGTATGGCCATTTTCACGATATTGATTCTTCCAACCCATGAGCATGGAATGTTCTTCCATTTGTTTGTATCCTCTTTTATTTCATTGAGCAGTGGTTTGTAGTTCTCCTTGAAGAGGTCCTTCACATCCCTTGTAAGTTGGATTCCTAGGTATTTTATTCTCTTTGAAGCAATTGTGAATGGGAGTTCACTCATGATTTGGCTCTCTGTTTGTCTGTTATTGGTGTACAAGAATGCTTGTGATTTTTGTACATTAATTTTGTATCCTGAGACTTTGCTGAAGTTGCTAATCAGCTTAAGGAGATTTTGGGCTGAGACAATGGGGTTTTCTAGATATACAATCATGTCATCTGCAAACAGGGACAATTTGACTTCCTCTTTTCCTAATTGAATACCTTTTATTTCCTTCTCCTGCCTGATTGCTCTGGCCAGAACTTCCAGCACTATGTTGAACAGGAGCGGTGAGAGAGGGCATCCCTGTCTTGTGCCAGTTTTCAGAGGGAATGCTTCCAGTTTTTGCCCATTCAGTATGATATTGGCTGTGGGTTTGTCATAGATAGCTCTTATTATTTTGAGATACGTCCCATCAATACCTAATTTATTGAGAGTTTTTAGCATGAAGGGTTGTTGAATTTTGTCAAAGGCCTTTTCTGCATCTATTGAGATAATCATGTGGTTTTTGTCTTTGGTTCTGTTTATATGTTGGATTACATTTATTGATTTGCGTATGTTGAACCAGCCTTGCATCCCAGGGATGAAGCCCACTTGATCATGGTGGATAAGCTTTTTGATGTGCTGCTGGATTCGGTTTGCCAGTATTTTATTGAGGATTTTTGCATCAATGTTCATCAAGGATATTGGTCTGAAATTCTCTTTTTTGGTTATGTCTCTGCCAGGTTTTGGTATCAGGACGATGCTGGCTTCATAAAATGTGTTAGGGAGGATTCCCTCTTTTTCTATCGATTGGAATAGTTTCAGAAGGAATGGTACCAGTTCCTCCTTGTACCTCTGGTAGAATTCGGCTGTGAATCCATCAGGTCCTGGACTCTTTTTGGTTGGTAAGCTATTGATTATTGCCACAATTTCAGAACCTGTTATTGGTCTATTCAGAGATTCAACTTCTTCCTGGTTTAGTCTTGGGAGGGTGTATTTGTCGAGGAATTTATCCATTTCTTCTAGATTTTCTAGTTTATTTGCATAGAGGTGTTTGTAGTATTCTCTGATGGTAGATTGTATTTCTGTGGGATCGGTGGTGATATCCCCTTTTTCGTTTTTTATTGCATCTATTTGATTCTTCTCTCTTTTCTTCTTTATTAGTCTTTTAGCGGTCCATCAATTTTGTTGATCTTTTCAAAAAACCAGCTCCTGGATTCATTAATTTTTTGAAGGGTTTTTTGTGTCTCTATTTCCTTCAGTTCTGCTCTGATTTTAGTTATTTCTAGCCTTCTGCTAGCTTTTGAATGTGTTTGCTCTTGCTTTTCTAGTTCTTTTAATTGTGATGTTAGGGAGTCAATTTTGGATCTTTCCTGCTTTCTCTTGTGGGCATTTAGTGCTATAAATTTCCCTCTACACACTGCTTTGAATGTGTCCCAGAGATTCTGGTATGTTGTGTCTTTGTTCTGGTTGGTTTCAAAGAACATCTTTATTTCTGCCTTCATTTCATTATGTACCCAATAGTCATTCAGGAGCAGGTTGTTCAGTTTCCATGTAGTAGAGCGGTTTTGAGTGAGTTTCTTAATCCTGAGATCTAGTTTGATTGCACTGTGGTCTGAGAGACAGTTTGTTATAATTTCTGTTCTTTTACATTTGCTGAGGAGAGCTTTACTTCCAACTATGTGGTCAATTTTGGAATAGGTGTGGTGTGGTGCTGAAAAAAATGTATATTCTGTTGACTTGGGGTGGAGAGTTCTGTAGATGTCTATTAGGTCCACTTTATGTAGAGCTGAGTTCAATTCCTGGATATCCTTGTTAACTTTCTGTCTCGTTGATCTGTCTAATGCTGACAGTGGGGTGTTAAAATCTCCCATTATTATTGTGTGGGAGTTTAAGTCCCTTAGTAGGTCACTCAGGACTTGCTTTATGAATCTGGGTGCTCCTGTGTTGGGTGCATATATATTTAGGATAGTTAGCTCTTCTTGATGAATTGATCCCTTTACCATTATGTAATGGCCTTCTTTGTCTCTTTTGATCTTTGTTGGTTTAAAGTCTATTTTATCAGAGACTAGGATTGCAACCCCTGCCTTTTTTTGTTTTCCAGTTGCTTGATAGATCTTCCTCCATCCCTTTATTTTGAGTCTATGTGTGTCTCTGCACGTGAGATGGGTTTCCTGAATACAGCACACTGATGGGTCCTGACTCCTTATCCAGTTTGCCAGTCTGTGTCTTTTGATTGGAGCATTTAGCCCATTTACATTTAACGTTAATATTGTTATGTGTGAATCTGATCCTGTCATTATGATGTTAGTTGGTTATTTTGCTCGTTAGTTGCTATAGTTTCTTCCTAGTCTCGATGGTCTTTACAATTTGGCATGTTTTTGCAGTGGCTGGTACCGGTTGTTCCTTTCCATGTTTAGTGCTTCCTTCAGGAGCTCTTTTAGGGCAGGCCTGGTGGTGACAAAATCACTCAGCGTTTGCTTGTCTGTAAAGTGTTTTATTTCTCCTTCACTTATGAAGCTTAGTTTGGCGGGATAGGAGATTCTGGGTTGAAAATTCTTTTCTTTAAGAATGTTGAATATCGGCCCCCACTCTCTTCTGGCTTGTAGAGTTTCTGCTGAGAGATCAGCTGTTAGTCTGATGGGCTTCCCTTTGTGGGTAACCCGACCTTTCTCTCTGGCTGCCCTTAACATTTTTTCTTTCATTTCAACTTTGGTGAATCTGACAATAATGTGTCTTGGAGTTGCCCTTCTCGAGGAGTATCTTTGTGGCGTTCTCTGTATTTCCTGAATCTGAATGCTGGCCTGCCTTGCTAGATTGGGGAAGTTCTCCTGGATAATATCTTGCAGAGTGTTTTCCAACTTGGTTCCATTCTCCCCATCATTTTCAGGTACACCAATCAGACGTAGGTTTGGTCTTTTCACATAGTCCCAAATTTCTTGGAGGCTTTGTTCATTTCTTTTTATCCTTTTTTCTCTAAACTTCCCTTCTCTCTTCATTTCATTCATTTCATCTTCCATCAGCGATACCCTTTCTTCCAGTTGATCACATCTGCTACTGAGGCTTCTGCAATCTTCGCGTAGTTCTCGAAACTTGGCTTTCAGCTCCATCGGCTCCTTGAAGCCCTTCTCTCCATTGGTTATTCTAGTTATCCATTCTTCTAATTTTTTTTCAAAGTTTTTAACTTCTTTGCTGTTGTTTTGAATTTCCTCTCGTAGCTCAGAGTAGTTTGATCGTCTGAAGCCTTCTTCTCTCAACTCATCAAAGTCATCCTCCATCCAGCTTTGTTCCGTTGCTGGTGAGGAACTGCGTTCCTTTGGAGGAGGAGAGGTGCTCTGTTTTTTAGAGTTTCCAGTTTTTTTGGTCTGTTTTTTCCCCATCTTTGTGGTTTTATCTACTTTTTGTCTTTGATGATGGTGATGTACAGATGGGTTTTTGGTGTGGATGTCCTTTCTGTTTGTTAGTTTTCCTTCTACCAGACAGGACCCTCAGCTGCAGGTCTGTTGGAGTTTACTAGAGGTGCACTCCAGACCCTGTTTGGCTGGGTGTCAGCAGCGGTGGCTGCAGAACAGCGGATTTTCGTGAGACCACAAATTCAGCTGTCTGATAGTTCCTCTGAAAGTTTTGTCTCAGAGAAATACCGGGTTGAATGAGGTGTCTGTCTGTCCCTACTGGGGGGGTGCCTCCCAGTTAGGCTGCTCAGGGGTGAGGGACCCACTTTAGGAGGCAGTCTGACTGTTCTCAGATCTCCAGCTGCGTGCTGGGAGAACCACTACTCTCTTCAAAGCTGTCAGTCAGACAGGGACATTTAAGTCTGTGGAAGTTCTTGCAGAGTTTTTGTTTGTCTGTGCCCTGCCCCCAGAGGTGGAGCCTACAGAGGCAGGCAGGCCTCCTTGAGCTGTGGTGGGCTCCACCCAGTTCGAGCTTCCTGGCTGCTTTGTTTACCTAAGCAAGCCTGGGCAATGGCGGGCGCCCCTCCCCCAGCCTCGCTGCCGCCTCGCAGCTTGATCTCAGACTGCTGTGCTAGCAATTAGCGAGACTCCGTGGGCATAGGACCCTCCGAGCCAGGTGCGGGACACAATCTCCTAGTGTGCCGTTTTCCAGGCCCGTTGGAAAAGCGCAGTTAGGGTGGGACTGACCCGATATTCCAGGTGCCGTCTGCTTCCCCTTTCTTTGACTAGGAAAGGGAACTCCCTGACCCCTTGCGCTTCCCGAGTGAGTCAATGCCTCGCCCTGCTTCGGCTCGCGCACAGTGCGCTTCACCGACTGTCCTGCACCCACTGTTAGGCACTCCCTAGTGAGATGAAACCAGTACCTCAAGCAGAAATGCAGAAATCACCCGTCTTCTGTGTCGCTGGGGCTGGGAGCTGGAGACCGGAGCTGTTCCTATTCGGCCATCTTGGCTCCAAGGAAACTGTATATTTAACCATTTGAGAAACCAACAGCCTGTTTTCCACGGCAGTGGCACCTTGTCACATTCCCATCAGCAATGTCTGGTGTGTGTGTTTGTGTGTGGGGGGTCCCGATTTCTTCACACCCCATCAGCACTTGTGATCTGTTGGATGGCAGCTGTGGGTGGGGTGTGAAGGGCATCTGTGGGTATGGTTGTGACTTCCATTTCTCTCATGGCTGAGGCAGAGCATCTTTTCATGTGCTTATTGGCCATTTCTATATTGTCTTTGATAAAATGTCTATTCAGACCCTTTGCTCATTTTTAAATTGGATTATTCATCATTTTTTTTTCATTGAGTTGTCAGTGTCCTTTACGTATTCTAACTACAAGTCCCTTCTCAGATATATGACCTTCAAATATTTTTTTCCATTCTGTGGGTCATCATTGATGGTATCCATTTGTCTATTCTTTCTTTTGTTGCTTGTGCTTTTTGGTTGTTGTTTGTTTGTTTGTTTTGAAACAGGGTCTCTCAGACCCGATGGCTCACAAAGACACTCCATAGGCTCACAGAGGAGCTGGCTACCAAATTCTGTCACTCAGGCTGGAGTGCAGTGGCCCCATTTTGGCTCACTGAAACCTCTGCCTCTGGGCTCAAGCAATCCTCCCACCTCAGTATCCTGAGTAACTGAGATTACAGGTGCATGCCACCATGCCCCATGCCTAGCTAATTTTTGTATTTTTTGTAGAGATGGGATCTCACTATGTTGTCCAAGCTGGTCTTGAATTCCTGGGCTCAAGTGATCCGCCCACCCCAGCCTCCCAGGGTTCTGGATGTATAGGTGTGAGCCATCATGCCCAGCCTGCTTACACTTTTGATATATAAGAAGGCTTTGCCTAACTCGAGGTCAAAAAGATTTACTCCTATATTTTCTCCTAAGAGTTTTACAGTTTTAGCCATTATATTTAGATCTGTGCTTTGTTTTAACTTTTGAGTATGATGTGAAGAATGGGTTCTTAACACTTATGAAGCTGCAATAATTGATGTTTGGTGGCAGCACATGAAGAAAAGAGTGAAGAATGTACATTTATTGTCTTTCTACATTTTCCAAGAGGCCATCCTCAACTCTTGAGTTCTTTCCATCTTCCGTAAATATTTTTGGCTGTTGAGTATTAAAGTTGCTATGGCTTTCAACAGATCTTAATTCATTGCTTACATGTAATGCACAAGGAATTGTTTAGAGTTGTAACCCCTACATAACCGTGATAAACTATTTGATTAGTTATATTTCACATTACACAAAATAATCTGTACTGCCTTGAGTTGTGTTTTACAGGTGAGTAAACTATTTTGTATAACAGTGATTATAATAATATTGGGGGGAAAACTTAACTCAGTGTCATTGCTATGTTTTCCCTGAGTCCTTATCTATTAAATTTGGAGCCAATAAAGTAAGGAACATGCTGAGGGAAACTTCTAGGAAAAAAAATATCTTTGCCCTTGCAGGAGTATCTAGTTTTGATGCAGTTGAGGAACACAGACCTGGCACAAGCTTTGTCCATTACAGAGAGCCTCTGTGGCCTCGACTGGCTTCTCAAGTCTGTAGGAAGTTTGAACTTTAGCTGGAGTTTGGCTCAAAGGCTTGTGGATGCTCTTGTTCTGAGATGTTCTGGGCGAGTACTTCACAACAGATTTCTCTAAATTCCCCTTTTGGTCAGTTATGTCAGATGGTTCAGGCAACCAAGCTTGAGTCCTCACTTATTTTATTAAACCAACCATGAAAGTTGATCAATTCTTCCTTCCTAAAGCTCTGTCACCAGTTCTCACTGCACCTTCATACCTAGATCAAGTCTGCAGTCCAGGGTCACCCCTTCACCCCTGTCCTTTCTGTAGCCCCAGAGCCTAATCGAGAGAAAGTATCACTAAGTCTTTGTTGATTATCTTTGTTCCACCATATTTACACAACTTTGCAATGGTATAAATAGGATTCACTCCTCCCTCTCAGGGTAGAAATTCTAATTAAAGAATAGTCCATGGAGGCTGGGCGCGGTGCTTATGCCTGTAATCCCAGCACTTTGGGAGGCCGAGGTGGGCGGATCACCTGAGGTCGGGAGTTTGAGACCAGCCTGACCAACATGGAGAAACCCTGTCTCTACTAAAAATACAAAATTAGCTGGACTTGGTGGCATACATCTGTAATCCCAGCAACTCGGGAGGCTGAGGCAGGAGAATTGCTTGAACCCGGAAGGCAGAGGTTGCGGTGAGCCGAGATCACGCCATTGCACTCCAGCCCGGGCAACAGGAGCGAAACTTCGTCTCAAAAAAAAAAAAAAAATAGTCCGTGTAAAAGAAGGCAACCTTTCTTCAGGGGCACAGCCTTGCAGGTGTGGAGGCAACTGGGTTAGCACTTCTCCGAATGGTGGGTAAGAGGTGAGATGAGGTACGGAATTATCTCACCAGGGTTCAGTTCTTGGTTTTGGTGTGGATCTTTCTGAAGGACATTGGGGTCTACACTGTGGAATTCTTTCTCATCTGAAGTCAGAAATCTGTCACTTCAGTATTCCCCTCTTGTATCCTACCCTCTGATCTAGTCTTCCCGTTACCCTCGGGCCTCACTCCCAACACACATGTCTTTGACCTTCACTTCCTTGAGTTTTCTTTCTTCCCCATCAATCTCTCTTCTCTCCGGGGCTCCCTTTATCCTCTACCCGATTTGCATCCCACAGATGGCATTATTCCCCCTGGTCACCACTGCTCTGGCCAAACCCTGTCTCTGCTGACTGCATCTATTGCTGTGAGCTGATTGTTCTCTAGTTTCTCCATCTCCTGAGGCGTGCTTCACACCACTGCCAGAAGAGCTGCCAGGCATGTGCCTGGGTGAGGCGAAGTGGGGAGGGGGCTTGAAATCCAGCCCTCATTCCACTGATCATTTTGGGCTTGGTAGAGCTGCGTCTGCCTAGAGAGAATACCTTCCTCTAATCGGCACAGACACCCTACGGGCGCACAGAGGAGCTGGCTACCAAATTGACCTTTCTAAAATAGTTGACCATCTCATTCCTCTGCATAATACCCTTCAGTGGGTCCTATCAGCTAAATGCCAAACTCCTTACCATGGAATGCAAGCAAACCCTCTAAGACCTAGCCTGCTTGTCCCACCAGCATTTTAATGAGGGTGATCATATGATTTATTGTCCAAAGTATTCCTTTCAGAATACTTCTGAAAGGAAGGAAGAGCTGTTACTGATTATGCCAGGGCAATCCACTACAGTGCCTGGGCACTTATTTGTAACCTACCATTCCACACCTTGGATTCATTCACTGTGGTAGTACCAACCCACTGGTAGTTTTCTCTGTACACTTTGTTATTTCCAGATTAAGAGGTTTTGACAGAGTTATTTTGACAAGCTTGTTGTGAATCTGAGTACATTTTGATTCCTTTTTCTGATTAAACATTAAAAGATGAAATCCACACATCCTCAAGTCAAAATCCCAAGTCCAAAATGATCAGAGCCTAAACAATGATATTAAAACATCTAATTTACATTATTCTATGCTCTGGTTACTTGATTGTAGTATGAATACTTTATCTGCTTAGAACTTGTATTCCCTCTTCCCCATTTTCCTGCCTTTCCTGGCTTATGTCCACTTATTGTTCAAGATATCTCAAGGACTTTTTCTTCCAGTTACCTTTCCCTGATTTTCCTGGCTGGGCTCAGTGCCCATCATCTTGTTCCCACAGTAACCTGTATATGTTTTTTTATCATACCTAAAAAAAAAATAATGTGTTGAAGTCATGAGTTCAGGCCTGCCTTGCTTACAAGACTATTATGTCCTCAAGGCAGGAACCCTGTCTTATTAATTGTTTTATCCTCAGTGCTCAGCACGGCTCTTTACAAATAATAGAATCTTAATAAATATCCCTTTACATAGACTAATTTGGTCTCCTTGTAATATGAAGTGAAACGCGCCTGCCCCTTATTTCCTGGGGAATTTTTTAGGGTACTAGTGATGATTTATACCTACTTGGAGCCTTCAGGACATTGACTTTTGGCATGTTAAAGTTGTAAAGCCTATTTTTTTTTATACCATAGAATCATATAAAAAGAAAATACACATGCATAATATTCACATATGTTTTGCCAAAAGTGTGAACAGTGATGTGTTAAACTTTAGTTTTTCCATGCCATAAACAAAATTGTTCGGAGGGTATGGAAGAGTAATTCTTGTTTAATGCAATGAAGGATCATATAATCCATTAAATAATAGTATTCCATTCTTGCCTTATTTTCTTTCTTTTTTTTTTTTTCTTCTTTTGAGGTGAAGTCTTGCTCTATCGCCAGGCTGGAGTACAGTGGTGTGATCTTGGCTCACTGCAAACTCCGCCTCCTGGGATCAAGCGATTCTCCTGCCTCAGCCTCCCAAGTTGCTGGGACTACAGGTGCACACCACCACACCTGACTAATTTTTGTATATTTAGTAGAGATGGGGTTTCACCATGTTGGCCAGGATGGTCTTAATCTCTCGACCTCGTGATTCGCACGCCTCGGTCTCCCAAAGTGCTGATATTGCAGGTGTGAGCCACTGCACTGGCCTCTTGCCTTATTTTCTAAGCTCTCTGGATCTGGCATTTTGAGCCAAGGTGATCGATGTTATCCTAAAGTTATGTGTTTGTTTTACAAGCCTAATGTCTGTTTCCATTTCTCTAGAATGTTTTGGACATTTAAAGAATGGTTCTGGTTGGAAAGATTCTGGCTTCCTCCAACAATAAAGTGGTCCGATCTTGAGGATCATGATGGACTCGTCTTCGTAAAACCTTCTCATTTATATGTGACAATTCCATATGCTTTTCTCCTGCTGATTATCAGACGTGTATTTGAAAAGTAAGTAGTACCTGTGTCTTTCCTTCCCATTCCCCCTCTTCGCTCTAACACTAGAATCATACAGTCTTAGGCTTAGTGAGATCCTTAAAGAGTCTGTTGTTCAGAGGTTGCCACTAATGGGCCGCAGATTCTTGGGATGAGTTAATGTAATCAGATGCACTCCAAATGTTATTTAAAGGCTGAACAACAAAACATTAGAAACATGGATCCCATTGAGTGCTTTAGTTTTATAACGAAGAAAATCAAGATCAAGAGAGGTTGTGGACCACAGAGCTTATTAGTGTCAATGACAATATGGGAACCCAGTTCATCTTCTACTCTTCCATGGTGTCTGACAATGCATATGCATTCCTGGAAAGGTTGTGCTAGAAGAGTCTATGACTCAGGAAGTATTACCATTCTCATATGCCTATAAAATAACAAAAATGGCTCATTAAAGACTAAACCAAATATTGCTATATAGTATAGTTTATTTTAAAGGTTTGTTTAAAGGTTTAATAGCTGCCCTTCATTCTAAAGTGCAAGGAAATCAAAGAGAAAAATTAATCAGTTTGCTTTCTCAGAAAAAGTAAACTTATTTTTTTCTTGATTTAATTTAAATGGATATTATTTCCAGCCTTTTTATTAAAATTGTACTAGTGTTATGATAACAGTAGATAAATGTTCATCTATAATCTCTGTAGTTGACTCTATTTCAAAAAGCTGTTATTAGCACATTAATTTATTAGGAGCAAAGAGAATATTCAAATGTCAAGAGTTGGAAAAACTTGAGACAAAATCTGATAGAGATCATTTTGTCCAAGACTAACTGTAATGCAGATCATATGTTTATAACCATTTGCAGGGTCCTTATCTTGAGAGCTAGTTTGACCAACTCTGTTTCATGAACTCTTGAAAAAGTTTTTGTACAAACAACAACTTCACTGGGGCCAGCAGTGTGCTATTCCTATTGGGAGGAAAAGAAAGCCCCTGGATACCACTGAACCCTGGCTGAGAACATTTGAAAATGTACTTTTCTGACAGTTAATTCTACTTTTTACTCACATATTTGGATGTGTCAAGAATGCATAAATAAAGTAGAAAAATTACTATCCTGAAATACTAGCTGTTCTTGCATTGTATCCGGTGATCTTTGAATTTGGCATCCAGGTCCATTACTTATTTCCATTGCAGATTTCCTACTTTTTGGTGGACAGCTCCATTTTTCACAGTTTGGCCAGGACTGTGAGCCAGAAACATCTTTAGGTTGCCAAAGCAGCACAGCTGTGGAGGACCAGCTTGTTACATCCCCATCTTGGCCTCTCCAACAACAATCAGGAAGGAATCCAACCCTCTCTTAATTCCTAGGACCATTGTTGCTTCTTCTCAAGGGATTAAGTATAGTCTATATTCTCTATTCTATCTCCTTATAACTTCAGCTCCCAATAACTCACTGTCAGCTTTTTCCATTGTGACGCTACGGAAAACTATGTGTTGCTTCGCTAATGCCATATCTCTTTTAATGCCATAGAAGGAAGGAAAATTTAACAGGGAGAGAGGTCATAGTTTTTGAAGTATAAGTTTATATTTTTTTTCCAGAGCTTCTATATCATTAGTGGGAGATTGAACCAGTTATATCATAAATAAAATATCACTTATACCTTACATTTGAATAGGAGTTTATGGTTTAAGAGCTACATAAAATCACAAGTGGTGTGATCTCAGTGCGCAGGTGTGGAAATGAGAGATAAATGACCTGGCCAAGGTCATACAGTTCACATATAAGGGGGTGGATCTAGGACTCGAACCCGTGAGCTCAGGTTTAGGGTTGCTGGCTTTTTATTTTCTGACTGTTTCAGTAATTCTTAGACTTTCACAGCGAAAGACTCCTGATGGCAGAAGAGAGTACACAAATGTCTCTTGGGAATACAGAAAGCAAGCTTAAAGAGATAATAGCAAACATCAAAATTTCTGAACTGTTTTAAAAATTCATGTAAATATAACCCTATGTTTCAGCATATCCTGACATATTTAACACAAGAAAGCTTCCTTCTTTTGTTCTAGACTGTATCTATGCTACATCTTCTCATTCTATGAAGTGACCAAGAGTGTGATTTGGCTGGTTCATTATTGTCCTTAGTACTAGCCAAGAACTAGTCAAGATCAGAAATTCATGTTTCTTCCTAGAAAATCAAGAAGAGAGAGACAGACAGATGAGAAACAAAGAAGCAGATAATTTGAAAGTAACTGACATTTACTTTGTATTTAAGATTTTCTTTTCTTGAAAGTTTTAGTTTGTGGCTTATGTTTTGTTTTTTGTTTTTTTGTGTGTGTGTGTGTGTGTGTGGCTAATGTTTTGATTTTTATTTTGTCCAGACTACTAGTTTCTAATTAGTTTATCTTCTATGCATTCTTTTATGTGTCTGAAGTGTGATTTAAAGGAAACCTAACCTGCTCAAATATCAACACTCGTGGAATAAACACATTATCTCAGAGTAAATCATGGTCCCAGAAGAGTCCAAGGCAGGGGTGCAGGTGGTAAAATCAGAAGGACACATTTTTATTATTGTTGTTACTTAATTATACATGAACAGATTCCCCACCCCAGCAACATAAGGTCATGATGGGGCAGTATGTCCGTCCTTCTTTAAAGGAGGGTAGGATAGCTGGAGTAACCTATCTGTAGCGACTGACGTAAATTGAAGAAGTATTGTTACTAACTGTCCCAAATGGAAATAGTCTTAAAATGTGCACATTAGACTTTTTCATCTGAGATCTACTTTGCTCCCAATATTTTGTTCACACATAAAAACAAAAAACAAAACAAAATAAAACCTCTGAAAAACTCTGCTCACAGAGCCTCTGAATCCTTAGGAACTGGGAATCAATCTCATGCCAGTAGGCTAGTGTATCTATTTAGGAGAAGTATTTAAACGTAACATGCCTAATATCTGCCTAGGGATACATTCCTTTTATTCTATTAAAATATTAAAAATACAGGGAGATCTGGGATGTCTAGGCTTTTGGTTCCCAGGTAACTGATGGGGTGCTAGACAAAGAGGGGGCCATCTGGGTGTCTGAATGGGTTTGTCTGAAGGCTCAGTTCTGCAATAGTAGCAAACCTAAGGGACTCATTCCCTGGTAATTAACCTAACTTTGAACCATTTACATGGGAGCAGACGTTCATTCTTTTTTCTTCCTCTCAGACTTTTTTTTTCTATTCCATATCAATAAAATGAAAATTTAGGCAAGCTAGCTGGCAAGCTAATCTCTCAGTTTCTTTCTAGGGCTAAGACTTATAATTTCCCTTATCTCTTCAGTTCAATTTATCAAATATTTATTGTGCTTCTTTCTTCTCTCCTTTTTCAAAATAGATTTTTAATTAAGTGACTATTTATATTCATCTACACTTTCCTAGATTTATTTGAAAAGGGAAGATAGCACTCAATTAGACAACTGTATTTATATCTACACTCTGTTCTGTTAAAAATGTTATTTTTTGGCCGGGCACGGTGGCTCGTGCCTGTAATCCCAGCACTTCGGGAGGCTGAGGCAGGCAGATCACGAGATCAGGAGATCGAGACCATCCTGGCCAACACAGTGAAACCCCATCTGTACTAAAAATACAAAAAAATTAACTGGGTGTGTTGGCACGCACCTGTAGTCCCAGCTATTCGCGAGGCTGAGGCAGGAGAATCACTTGAACCCAGGAGGCAGAGGTTGCAGTGAGCTGAGACAGTGCCACTACACTCCAGCCTGGCGACAGAGTGAGACTCCATCTCAAAAAAAAAAAAAAGTGGTTTTTTTGTGTGTGTGTGTGTAAGAGGTAGCTATCCAGTAAAATAAAAATCATTATGTCTGTCCTTGAAATTAACAAAGAGGACTGTAGTTCTCTTTCTTGTTTAAATTAATGATTTTAACAGGTATTTATTCCTGATATCAGCAAGGATGCTATGAATGTGTATATTTATCTTCGTGTATACTTACCCATATGCTATTTCTCACATGACCCTCTAGAGAAGAATGTTATGCTTCATTTGGCTTTGAGATTAGTTTTGTTTCCTTACTGTATAAATCTTTGGTTTAATTCTATTTTGCTTTCCCCTCCTAATTTCTTCATTTCTAGCACTTGAGGAGATAGCATTGAGTGAATATATTGAAAACACTACCCTATGAAACTATTTCCAGTTTGTGTTGTTCTAATAGAGAAAAAAATGGATGTTTTCTCCACTAAAATTTTCCAGCTACTAGGTTGGATAAATGAACTAATTCAATTATTTATCTAAAACCCTGTCGTATATATATATACATTTTTTTCTCTCTCTCTATACACACACACACACACATGTGCTCTCTCTCTTTCTCTGTATCTCTCTCTCTGTCTCTCTCTCTCTCTC